>NC_092872.1:93781074-96181074 GCF_028372415.1 Notamacropus eugenii | reverse complement strand
TAACATGACCAAATCTATGGAATGGGTGGTGAACCCTCAATCTTTACTCAAACACAAGGGTTCTTCCTCTCAGAAACAGTTCCCTCTCTTAAGCAAGATGATTAAGTGAACTGGGAATAGAGTAGTCACAGAGCGTCTTGAGGCTGTGAAGAACCGACTTCTTCTATTTGTGTAAAATAAATTAAACTACTGTGGGCCAGGAATTCATGTAAGTTTTTTTTTTTTCTGGACCAAGTTGGTTTAGATGGGTAGAGCGGGAAAGAGAATGGTGTATATCCTTTTAACAGAGAGGTGGAAGACTATGGATTAGGAATGTCAGACATGGTCAGTGTGTGAACTGGTTTTGCTTATCTGCTTTCCTTTGCCGAAAGGGAGAGTTATATTGAGGTAGGGTAGTGGAAAATGATGGGCCGCTAGGTGGAGAAGCTTGGAATCAGGAAGACTCATTCTCATGAGTTCAAATATGGTCTCCAGATACTTATTAGCTGTATGATCCTCGGCAAATCACTGAACCCTGTTTTCCTCAGTTTCATCATCTGTAAAATGAGCTGGAGAAGAAAATGGTAAACCACTTCAGTATCTGTGCCAAGAAAACTCCAAATGGGCTCACAAAGAATCAGACATGACTGAAATGAGACAACAGCAACAAAAATTGAAAAATGATGGGTATTTTTTAAAGCCTCAATAAAAACATTCTTTTTTGCTGACAGAGAAAATGGTAGAGGTGTTGTTTCCTCTGAAGATGGCCCGGTAAGAGGAGCAGTAGGATAGGTGAGGGAAGTCAGAATTGCTCTTGTCTAGTAGATGAGGAAGTCCAATATGTATAGGACTATAATTCTGGAAAATCCAGGTGGCTAACATCCGTCTATCTATGAAACGAGGGGACTGGACTCGATTTTCCCTAAGGTTCCTTCCAGTTCTTTTTTTTTTTTTTTATTTTTTTTTATTTTTATTTATTTTTTTTATTTAGCTTTTAACATTCATTTTCACAAAATTTTGGGTTACAAATTTTTCCCCTTTTCTCCCCTCCCCCCCCAAACGCCAAGCATTCTAATTGCCCCTATGACCAATCTGCTCTCTCTTCTATCATCCCTCTCTGCCCTTGTCTCTGTCTTCTCTTTTGTCCTGTAGGGCCAGATAGCTTTCTATACCCCTTTACCTGTATTTCTTATTTCCTAGTGGTAAGAACATTACAGTTGATCCTAACACTTTGAGTTCCAACTTCTTTAGCTCCCTCCCTCTCCACCCCTTCCCTTTGGAAGGCAAGCAATTCAATATAGGCCAAATCTGTGTAGTTTTGCAAATGACTTCCATAATAGTTGTGTTGTATAGGACTAACTATTTCCCTCCATCCTATCCTGTCCCCCATTACTTCTATTCTCTTTTGATCCTATCCCTCCCCATGAGTGTTGACCTCAAATTGCACTCTCCTCCCCATGCCCTCCCTTCTATCATTCCCCCCCCACTCTGCTTATCCCCTTATCCTCCACTTTCCTGTATTGTAAGATAGGTTTTCATACCAAGATGAGTAGGCATTTTATTCTTTCCTTTAGTGGAATGTGACGAGAGTAGACTTCATGTTTTTCTCTCACCTCCCCTCTTTTTCCCTCCACTAATGAGTCTTTTGCTTGCCTCTTTTATGAGAGATAATTTGCCGGTTCCTTCCAGTTCTAACATGCAATGATCCTCAGGCTTTGGGAAACAACAGTCAGTCAACAATATGTCAGTCAACATTTGTCAGTCAAACATTTATGAAACACTTGGTAGTGCCAGACAACCAAGCTGATTACTGAGAATTCAGACACAAGCAAAAAGAAAGCCAGTGTCTTTCCTCAAGGAGATTCCATTTGAATAGGGAAGATAATGCATAAAAGCAAGATGAGAAGGAAGACCCAGGGCCATGATGGAGAGCACAAGGAGTACAGCCTGGTGAGAAATTAAGAGATGGCCGGCTTCCATTTTATGGAAGGAGATACTGAGGCCTCAAGAGTTTAAGTAACCTGCCTAGGGTCATGTAGCATAAAATCTTTCTTTTATAAAAATTAGGAAGTTATTTTTTTAATCTTGAAGTCCAGAGACAGTTGTCATACAATGCTAATTTGCATATATGATCAGTGATGGCAAGGAGGGAAACATTCCACTTACTGAGTCATAATGTGTTTACAAGCTGAGTACAAAGCAACTGATAAAAAAGAAAACCAGCTTAATACAAGAGTTTAACTTTGATCAAAATACAAGTACTTTAAGCAAATCAGGGAGCAAGAATGAGGTTTGTGACTTTCATTGCTGTAGGCTTAGGTGGAATTAGAGGCCCTTCCAGTGGAATGACAACAGTGAGATTAACATGTTATTATCCTTCTTGTAATATGACTTGCAATAAATTAACCAGACCCATGGAACAGTCCCAAAAATTCCCAGCTTCAAAATTGGGCTAATCCTAAGGAAAAAAAAGTTACACTGTTGGGGGAAAGACAGATTAAAAAAGGAAAGAAAGAAACTGAAAAACAGCTTAGGATACTGAAATTGTTTTTCTAAAACCTCCTGTACGTTACTAATCAGGGACAGGTATATTATTGTGCTGACGCTAACATTTGGAGTAATTAGTGGTGAAAGTTTTGTGGGTGACTGATACTCTGTCCCTTGCTCTAAGACTATAATATATGGGAGACAGAATCGTATGGTAGAAAGTATGCTAGATTTGGAGTCAAAGGGTATGAGTTCAAATTCTAGCTGTGACGTTTACTGCCTATGGTTCCATGGACAAGTCATTTCAAACTTGGGGAAGGGGGAGGGAAGGGTGTGTGTGTGTGTGTGTGTGTGTGTGTGTGTGTGTGTGTGTGTGTGTGTGTGAGAGAGAGAGAGAGACAGAGACAGAGACAGAGACAGAGACAGAGAGACAGAGAGAGAGAGAGACAGAGAGAGAGAGAGTTTTCTCATCTATAAAATGAGGGGTTTGACCTAGATAACTCTAAGGCAGGAGATTTTAACTTTTTTGTGCATCATGTACCCTTTGGGGCAGTCTGGGTGAAACTTATATACCTCTTCTCACAATAATATTTTAAAATGTATAAAATAAGATATATAAGATTAAAAAGGAATCTGATTATAGTGAAATACAATTATTAAAATATATTTTTGTAAATTCCCTACATTCGCAGACTTCAAGGTTAAGAACCAGGGCAGGTAAGTGGCACAGTAGATAGAGTACTGGACCTGGAGTCAGGAAGACCTGAGTTCAAATCTAGCCTCAGACATTTATTAGCTATGTGACCCTGGACAAGTCACTTAACCCTGCTTGCTTCAGTTACTCAACTGTAAAATGAGCTGGAGAAGAACATGGCAAATGACTCCAGTATCTTTGCCAAGAAAATCTCAGATGAGATCAAGAAGAGTTGGACACCACCAAAAATCAACTCAACAACAACAGGGTTGAGAACCTTAGCTCCAAGGTCTATTTCTGCTCTAAATCTCTACACTCTCATTATTTGAACTAATAGTAGGAATAATCTAAAAGTTAATTGGTTTTGGTTTGATAGTGAGTACATTATGTGCTTATTTTCAGCAGAATTATCTTCCTTATTATGCCTAGTTTAGGGTGATGTGATAAAACTAATGCGGTCTCAGGCTGCTTTAAGAGGGGCATAGGCTGAGATGACAGTCCCTTCATAATCTGCTTTAGTCAGACAATATCTGGAATGTTGTGATGCATTTCAGTTACCACCTAAAGCAAGTCCAGAGAAGGAAAACCAGTATTATGAAGGGTCTCAGGCTCATTCCACATAAGAATCAACTGAAAGAATTGGGGTCCTTTTATCTTGGAAAAGTCTTTAACTGTCTTAAAATACTTGAAAATCCACCTTGTAGAAGAGAGATTCGATTTATTCTTTTCGTCCCCAAGGTGTAGAGCTAGGAGGAATGGTTGGGTGTTACAAAGGAGCAAATTTAGGTTTGATTATAAAGAAAGACTCCCTAACAATTGTAGCTATGCCAAAGTAAAATAGATTTCCTTAGGTCGTGGGTTTCCCATCCTTAGAATTCTTTGAGAAGTTATAGGGGTACAGAACCCCGGCCTTGAGTCCACATGTGGCCCTGTAGGTCCTCAAGTGCAGCCCTTTGACTGAAACTGGAATTCAGTCAAATTGGATTCAGTCAAAGGGCTGCACTTAAGGACCTAGAGGGCCACATGTGGACTCAAGGCCACAGGTTTCCCACCCCTGGTTAGATGATCATTTCTCTGGTGTGTTGTAATAGGAATTCTTTTAGGAGTATAGGTTGGACCAGATGGCTGCCAGGGTCCCTTCTAACCCTAAAATTCTATGATTCTGTGAATAGGAAGGACATCTTAGAAGAACAAGGGGTGGGGAAGGAGAGTTAGAAACAACCTAAGCCCCAGAGACTTCTGGAAACAGGCCATGGTTCAGAATACATTTTACTTTCTCAGCAAAAGTAAACATGTCCCCAGAATACCACATGGAAACTTTTGTAATGCCTTTGGGAAACAAAGGGTTAAGCAGTGTATTCCAAGAATCTGTGCTGAGTTCCAGAGGCCCTACAGCATGACAGGGTAATTAAAAGGGAAAGGATGCCATATATGGCAATACTTCCAGGGACTCAAGAAAGGAAGATGGGCAGGGTTACCCTTGCCCAGAGAGAAAGGAGAAGCAGTTTAGAAAGACTAGCATTACTAGCTCTTGAACTAGAAAGCCAAGTTGGAGGCCAGAGGTTGGGAAAGAGAGATTTTTAATTTTTCCAAAAAAACAGTGATCTGATTGAAAACCTATTGGTCTGCTTTGTTTGGAAGTTTGCCTGGGATACTCTTTTTTTTTTAAATCAATAAAACAGGAAACTGTCTTAGCCAAACAAACATAGGATAAACTAGATTTCTAAACTCTGGGTTCAATACCTTCTCCCCAAAGTAGGGGACAGGACCCTTGCATGGAACATGACTGAGTCTTAAATTGTGAAAGTGAGAAGATAGGGAAAAAAACACATTTAAGGTAGAAATTTTTGAATTAATCCTAGAAAGGAAGGGTGGTGAATAACTAGCTACATGTTGGTTCAGTTGGGTGGCACAGTGGGTAGAGTACTGGACTGAGAGTCAGGAAGATCTCACTTTAAATCCAGCCATTGATACTTCCTAAGGTGTGTGACTTGCTTTGCTTGCCTCAGTTTCTTCATCTGTAAAATGGGGATAATAATAGCATCTGCCTCCCATGGTTATTATAAGGACCAAATGAGATAACATTTGTTAAGTGCTTTGCCAACTTTAAAGCTTCATGGTGTGATATTGGAATCAGCTTACCGTCAATTATTAAATTTTCAGCGTGAGCATTTGCATCTCAGAAATCAGCACATGCTACAAATCAAGGCCTGATTTATTGTTTTGATGTCTAGATTTAAGAAAGTAATGGAGAAAATGTTAATAATGCAGATTAAACTTAAATCCGTGTCATGTATATGGCGTAGATTGTTAAACGTTTACCTGCATACTAGCTATAACTGGTGTTGTTATTATTACTACCTACCTTTCTATCTTTGTGTGACATTTCTAAGTATATTCAGGTTCTTTATGAGAGGTACTATATGCCTATATCTTTATAAGAAGTATATACATCTGCTTGTGCATCTGGTGTGCCTCAGTATACTGAATACGTAGTTTCCTAGAATTAAAAAAATAATCTCTCCTTTCTCAATCAAAACTCTGGATCCCAAAGTCCTTTTTTAATTTTGCTAGACATGATGAGATTAGGGTAAAATAATTCACACTAAAGTGTGACAGGTTTAATTCTAGGGTGTTTTAGTGGGGGAGGGAGGAAGAAAGTTGAGGGGATAGAGAATGGGCATATGAAAGAAGAATGTGTTAATCCAATTGAATGTAAAAAAATTAGTATGGGGAGAAGTTTTTAAGCAGACCTGTTCCTGGCTGCCCACACTGGTTAATGCCCACCCTGACCCACAAACATTCTCCTCCCCTCCCTTGCCTTTCCAGGAGAGCGGGACTATATCATCCCACCTCTGAAAGGTTGCCAACCCTATTCATTGTCCAGCCCTGTGATCTCATAGGTTAAGGAGTTCCCATAGTAGTTGTGCCAACGTAGAGCTGTGCTACAATGTATAATCTTAGACAGGTACTGGGAGCGCTAAAAAGTTTAGTAAGTTGCTCAGGGTCACAAAGGCAGGAGCTGAACCCATGTCTTCCTGACTTAAGACCAGATCACTATCTACTACTAGACCATACTGCCTTTCCCATCCTTGTGGTTGCAATCTTCTAGAGGGCAGGGGACATGACATGGATATAATGTCCTTGGAGCAGGTGAGATCATCCATCTGATGGTCAGTAGAGCCACGTCCCATTTCTACATTTGACTTTCCCTCATTGTGTCACTAGACATAGATTCTGAAGACCTGGGAGAGGTCAAGGTATCACTCAGAGTTCTCAGTTCCCTCCTGGTAAAATAAGGTTATAGAGGAGATACTGATGGGGATGCAGGCCCTCCACTTCCTAATGGAGGGGTGATGTACAGAATGAGACAAACATTTTTGGACATGGCCAGTGTAGGAATTTGTTACAAGGGTTCTGTTTTTCTTTTTTCTAACGATGAGGGGAGAAAGTTAAGAGGATGAGGGGGGCTGGCAATAGGGTTCTCCCCCCACAAAAGAAAAGAAAGAAAGGGAGTCATTGGGGCATTAAAAAAGCACAAAAGAGAACAAAAGGAAGGACAGAAGGAAGCAAAAACAAGTAGGACAAGTATGAAAGTTTAATGCTAAATTTATTTTATACTTTAAAAAGGAAAAGCAAGCATTTAATAATAAAAATTCAGAGTTTCATGTTTTCCTCTTTTTTTCAGTTCTACTTTGTATATTCAGTTCTACATTCTACTTGGGGTTTATTAAATCTAGATTTTTTTTTTTAAGGTAAAAAAATAACTGGCAGCTAGATGGCACAGTGATTAGAGAGCCAGACTATGAGTCAGAAAGACTGGAGTACAAATTTGACCTCAGACCCTTACTAGTTGTGTGACCCTGGGCAAGTCACTTAAGCCTGTTTGCCTCAGTTTCCTCATCTGTAAAATGATCTGGAGAAGAAAATGGCAAACTACTCCAGTACCTTTGCCAAGAAAACCACAAATGGGGTCACAAAGAGTTGGACATGACTGAAATGACTCAACAAAAAAATAATATGAGAGGGTTCTACCAGATGATCTCTAAGATCCATGCTAACACATGCTAATTCAGCATGTCTAATTGTGGAGAAGATGATTTCCTTTCTTTTGCCATAGTTTTTTCTTCCTTTTACAAAAAATGAGAATATAAACCTTGGTCTTTCACTTACGCAACAAGCTTGCTTACAAGGGAAATATATGTATATATATATGTACATATATATATAATGTCAGTATTAAAACATACAAAATATTTTTTAAAATTGTTATCAGGAATCTGATGCTCACTTTTCCTATTAAAAACCTAAAGGAAATTGCGTTTTCCTATAAGCTATCCTCTGGGTATGGGAGGTCAACAGGATTTTGTACAGAAAGACAGTGCACATGCGTGTTGTCTTTTGGGGTTTAACACGACTAATTCTTAATGGGGAGTAAGTAGAGGAACTTAATTTCTTCATTTCCTAATTAGGAAAAAGATCAGGAACTGTAATAGCTCTGGTGGCATCGGTTCAGTTCCTGAGAAGCCTTGAACCTGACCCTGAGGGCAAACAGACTTCTTTCAAAACTGTTTAACTATCTCTTAAAGAAGAGAAAAGGAAGGGAGCTGGAGAAGTGGACCAGGGAAACAACAGAGGGGGAAAAAAAAGTTTAGGCTATATTCCCTTTCCCTTTTCCCCTCCCCTCTATCTCACTAAAGGCTTGGTGGCCACCGGATGGTTACCTTCCTTCTATCCATGAGGTCACTCCTTGTCTAAGCTACCTCATTACCAAGACTAGGTTTTGCTAAACCTCAGGGGACTCTGCCTGCAGACCTAGAATAGACTAGAGCTTGTAGTCTGTAAGTCTATAAGTTTGTAGACCTTGGGGGTCACCTGGTCCAATCTCCCCATTTTACAGAGGAGGAAAGGCATAGCAAGAAAGGGCTAAGAGCCAAGATTAGAACCTGGCTTCTTTGATTCCAAATTTCCTAATACCATTCTGCTTCATATGAGAAAACATACAGAACATTTGCCTTCTCTGTGCAGGACTTGTCCCATCCTATTCTGCCACCCCACCCCCCCTTTTTGGAGGGGGGAAAACTCGAGGCAGTTGGGGCTAAGTGACTTGCCCAAGGTCGCACAGCTAGTAAGTGTCAAGTGTCTGAGGCTCTATTTGAACTGAGGTCCTCCTGACTCCAAGTCTGGGGCTCTGTTCACTGCGAGACCCCAGACCCTCTCTTGGGACTGTTTTCTACTTAAATTGGAAGCTCATGGTTAATATTATTAAGTCTAATAATACTGCTGGTGTTAATATTGTTACTTCTAAATATTTTGGGTTTCAATTAGCCTGTTGTATCAACTGTTGCTTCTCCCTTCTTCTTCTTCCCCGTAACAGTTGCCTTATATTTACTTCATATATTTTTTGTTATACCTAAATATGCGTTGCTTCTGCCGGTAGAACGTGGATGCCGTGGGGGCCCCTGAGCAGCACTGGGCACATAGTGGGGACTTTAGAAATGCTCTTTGGTTGATTCGATTCTAATCCAAACTCCTGCTATAGGTGTCTTCCAATAAGCGGATCCTATTTTTTTACCTGATTTCTCCGCTCTCCTCTGCGTGGGCAAAGAGCATCATGGTCTACTGTCTCCATGTCTTTCAGAGGTGAATCTGGAGCTGGGAAAACAGAAAACACCAAAAAGGTCATCCAGTATCTAGCTGTGGTGGCTTCCTCCCATAAGGGCAAAAAGGACACGAGCATCACTGTAAGTGGCCCCTTCTTCTCTTTGGGGGTTTGAACAACAGATTGACGAGGGGTAGGAAAAAAAGTTAACTGAAAGGCTTAATTTCTGACTCTTTGAGCAAGAAATTATATTCAGAGATAATCTATAACAGTTATGTCAGGGCTTTGGGGTCTATGGAAAAAGGGGATGGGGAGGAAAGTCTTATTTGAAGGGCCTTAGGCTTAAAACAGGAATGTGTTTTGCTGAGAGCAAAGCCTTCCTAGTTGCCACATGTATAATGCCTATTTATAGTGGGGCCTTGCATGAGCTCAGCTCTGCCGGGATGCAGACCCTGAAGGCACTTCTGCTCTCTGGACGTCAGTCAGCCTGGAGAAAAGTAAAATAATTTGTTTTCTCGTAAGTGAAGATTTGGTGGAAACACAACTTTTTAATAAGAGCTCTCCGTTGTAATGTTGGATTTCGCTCATTTCCACATGCATCCCTGTCTTTTCTTCTCTGAGAAAGAAAGGAGAAACTCAAACAGGCCTGCATGGGGGAATGATTCTGCAGTCATCTCCTGGTGATTCTGAGACTTCTGATCCATTTAGTTAGTGGATTACCTAAGGCGCTTTCTGAATCCTTCGGGAGTCTATTATTTTTCCTTCCCTGAAGTCAGTCTCATGTTAGTCTGGTACCAGAGTAGAAATGAAATACTAATTTGAAATTATACTATTTTATCCATCGGACAGTACCCACATCTCTGGTGAATGGAGGAGGCTGAGATGAGTTTTGGGGACTGTCTGCAGAGTTCATTGGTCCCTGCTCACCTTTATCTATTATTTATTATAGGTTATCATGAGTTAATTCTATAACCATCTAAAAGTTTAACTTGCCTTTACGTCATAGATCAGAAACCTGGCAAAGAACAGAAATCCAGAGACATCTAGAGATAGCTAACGTTTTTTGCTGTGGCCTGTTCCTGTGACTCTGGGTTCCTATTCAATCCTAAAACCCAAACAAGAAAAAATATTTCCCTGTATTTCAACCTTAAACTATAACATTCATGGGGAGGGCCAGAAAGTGTCTTATACTATGATTTATCATTGTGGGAATCTCAAGAAGATTCAACTATCTCCTCCCAGTCTTGCCAATTTAGTGGGTAATATACTGGATTTAGAGGCAGGAAGACCTGGGTTCAAATCCCATTGTTTATACTTACTAGCTGTATGACTCTGGGAAAGTAATTTTAAACTCTTCTGTAAAATGGAGGGGGTGGGGGGAGATTAGATGTCCTACGAGCCTATGACTGCTCAGTCCTAAGGCCTAGAGAACATTTTAACCAATTTTTTTCTGAATTGAAAGATGTGACTATGTTCTCAGTAGTTTAAAAAAAGAAGAGAGAGAGATTGGTAGGTAAGGAAATAGAAGGAATGAGTAAGGAATGTGTCTCTCCATTTTTCCTAGGAATATGATATTGTTGGATTGTGTGTGTGCGTGCGTGTGTGTGTGCGTGTGCGTGTGTGGGGGGGGGGGAGGGTTTAGAAATAAAGAGACATGTAAATACCCACGAAGACTCCATGTTTGTGGGACTGAAATAACATTGACATTTGTTTTATGCCACATTATCCAACTACAGCAAGGCCCATCTTTTGCTTACGTGAGTAAATGAATTAGAGTGTGTTTTCTTCGGTGTGCTTGGGAAGGCACAGAGGATAGATCTGCATGTTGTTGTTGCACCAACAGAGTGCCCGTAGTTGGTGGTAGAACGTGTTAGGTTCTTGTGTCTCACAACGTGAAGCGACAATATCACTCGTTAGTATCTTCGCACGACAACCCTGCCTGTGTCAGACACCACTGAGAGAATTTGTTGTCTGACATTGGCAGGGGTTTCTTTGGAATTCTCATTCTTACCTGCCTGTGATGGATTTTCCTTATCCAAATGAATTTCCCTACGATCCTGAAAGAGCCAATCAGCCTGAAATTTGACCACCAAAACTTCTGTTTGACACAATCAAAAGATTTCTTTCTTGTCAGGTTGAGCTTTTTAGGACTGTTGTGAAATATACCCTCCACCATTGAGATTTGATTGACAAGAAATACAGCCTTGGCATGCTTTGTTGTCTCCCCCAGTGGGATCGTGCTTGTAAATCAGTGTTCCAGTGCATGTGTTTGCAGTGCTCTTTGTGATGTCTGTCTGTCTGTCTGTCTGTCTCGGCATGTTGTTCCGCTGACTACCTCTGCTCAGCCTCAAGACATAAAGCTTCAAGAACAGCCGTTCTGATTTGCAAAACACAAGCTCTAGTGGCAGAATAATAAGACTGATCGCTGAAGCCACTAGCTATCCAACAAAACCAGGTCTTGCCAGAATTATAATTAAGAATCAAGGGGCTAGAAGTCAGAATTCTAGGATTATGAGACCATTAGAGGTCGTCTTTTCCATCTTCTTGGCTCTATGTATGACTACTCTTAACTCATCCCAGACAAAATGAGGGGGTTGAATTAGATAAGTGCTGAGATCCTTTCCAAATATAAATCTATGACTCTATGACAGGGGAGGTTACTTTTTTAAAAAGCTTGCCTGGGAAGGTTAGCACTAGGTCTCTGCTCTAAGTAGGTTGCTTAATAGCAAGTTAGTTAGGATTGTACAAGCTGCTCCTTAACCGGGAGCTAAAAAAAGATGTTTCTTGTCTTTCCTCAGTTGGAGAAGTAGGTAGAAAAATCACAACCCCTCAACTTTAACTTTCCATATATCTGGTAAAGGGAAATTCCAGCAGTTATTCACAATTTCTATGGAAATGTTTTCTATTTATTTAAAATTATTTTTATTTTTGTAGGGACATCCTGGGAATATTGGGGGTGGTAGTGTATTTATAAACATACATATAAATAAATGTCAGCTTCCTATCTCATTTTCCCAGAGTAAATATGAGAGCAAGGAGAAGATTCTGTCGTTTACCTTTGTCTGAAAATCCTTTTGAGCTCAGAGAGTATCTGACTGAAATCCCAGAGACCTGAGCCAAGATGCCCCGAAGTGAAAGGATTGTTTCAACAAGGGAGGGGAGACTAAGCATGTACTAATAAGGAGGCAGAAATAGTACAAGGCTTTAAGAAATGAATACTTTCCAGCCAACTGGAAGAATGCATAAGCACGTCTCTTTGGCAGGCAAACCTGATCTTCGCCTCTGACGCTGGAATCAGGCTGAAGGACCACAAAGTGCATATTTGCTTTTCTGGCATGACCTGTCTAATTAGCTCTCATTCCCCGTCATCATTAACAACATGGCTCCATTTTTGTGCATGGGAGCTCATGGTCCAACAGAGAGAGAAAGTGGCTGTTCCTGTTCTCAGCCGCATTTTAACCTGATTAATGGAGCTGATTGCAGTACGCTTTGTAGCTTTCTGCTGCTGCTACATTAAAGCGACTCCTGGCAGGTTTTTCTAATGATATCCTCATTTTCCTTAAAAAATAAAACAGAAAGCAAACCTGAAGAAGAAATCTCTGCCTGTTTTGGTTGCATTGCAAAAAATAAATATATATTTTTAGCCAAGAGAACATTACTTTGTGGTTTAGCTTGGAATAGCAGCGATGTTCCAGGGATAGATAACGCTTTGATCTTTGAAACAAACAGTATTAAAGGGTAAACTTCTTTATACAGCCAACAACAGCCATACTCTTTCTTTCCCGCAACTTTCAAATTACTAAGGACATGCAAAATATCCCTAGGAACAACCTAAAGGGTAGTAACAGTAGTAATCCACTGGGTGAATGGAGTTTGTTAATATCATCAGGGCATTGGGGTTTGTACGGACTTCTTTGATAACTAAATGTGAATGAATTTTAGGGTGAGCTGGAAAAACAACTTCTACAAGCGAATCCTATTCTGGAAGCTTTTGGCAATGCCAAAACCGTCAAGAATGACAACTCCTCAAGATTCGTAAGTAGCAAAAATACCCAGGATTCCTGTGGAGGGCAAGTGTGAGGATGGTATCTCCCAGCTTGAATGAGGGCAAGTCAGAGTGAATCAAGATGACAATGCAACCCTAGAACTTTGCCTGGTCTCTACTTAATCCACTGGTCTCCAATCTAGAACTCTCTAAGAATGCCTCACTTCTCCCTCCCCTCCCCCCCATACCCCGTTGCCATTCTCTGTTGAGCACTTCTGGTGTGAAAGAACTTGGATTGGGACAGTAGATGGATGAGGAGATGGAGAGAAGAGTGTGGCTTAGGTGGGAAAATAAAAAAAGATGCTGAACTTGAAATGGCCTTGGAGTAAACTGTTCATCTATCTCCTCCTGCATATGCAAATTGAATGGCAATTATACACAGCCTCCATTGAGGAAGAATGGATGGTATCCATTCATGCTTCTGTGACTCCACGCCCTCCCTACACCCCCATTCTAATTCTCTTGTATCTCTCCATGGTTCTTGGGGAAAATGTTGTGGTGATCACTGCTTCATTTATTCAAAGTTCATTCCTTCTTATTGATCAGTCAGTCAAGTAGAATACCTTTAAATGACTCAAGAAAGATTCTCTACAAACATTTTTCCCCAAGGGCCACAAGTTATTTTCATTTTTCTAAGTATCATTTCCCTCTCCTTCTCCAGGGCTGGGCCCTTTTATATATTCACTTTTCATAGACTCAGTCTTAGAGGGTGTGAGTTAGAGCAATCCCTCTGATGTGGTATGAAATATCCTACATCTGGGAATCAGAAATATGGGGCCAAACTTTTTCCCTCAGATCCTCACATGCAGGTGCCATTGGAGAAAACTACATAAAATATAGCCTTGTGGTACAATGGAAAGGGTTCTGAACTTGAAGGCACGAAACCTGAGATTGATTTTTGACTCTGCCACTTACTACATTTGTGACTTTGGGCAAGTCACTTAACTTCCTGGGGCCTCAGATTCCTCTTCTGTAAAATGAGGGAGTTAGACTAGTTGACCTTTGAAATTCCTTCCAACTCTGGATCTTTGATCATACAAAGTGACTACAGAGCAAATAGGAGCCTACTTGCCGCTGCATTTTAGCTTAACGTGCTTTTTAAAAGAGGAGACTGATGGCAGGTGGTCCAGATCTGGCCTGGTCACTGGCTGACCTGATATTGTCCATAGATGTCACTTTGTTTCAACTAAGGAGTACAATAGAGATGTTCTCAATCTTGGGGGAGGGGGGGCGGGAGACAGAGGGATTCAGTTCTGTTAAATAAGCAATTGAAAATGTATTTTCTTACTTGTTCCTCCCATTCTTAAAGCATAACGTTGAAGCAGATTAATTAGTAGTCATACAAAAATGTTATCTCCTCATTGATAGGGCAAATTCATCCGTATCAACTTTGATGTAACGGGCTACATCGTGGGAGCCAATATTGAAACATGTATCCTTTACAGTAGACTGGAAAACATGGCATTCTACTAGAGAGGGGGGAAGGGAGTAACGTCAGCAGTCATATTGGACATCTAAGAACGGCAAGAATTATTGCGGATGGTATGAGCAGATGAGAAGAGCCTCTGGCCATCTGGTTGCCCCTTTCTTTTCTCTAAAGTCTCTGCAGTCAGAGGTTTGACTGCAGTGGGAATACTTGAGTATGCCAACAGGGTCCTTATTGAATTAAGGAGCATCTTAGGCAACATTCAATGACTTCACTTACAGAAATCTCAACTTGGCATGCCATTGCTGCCCAGAGAATACTTACCTGGAAGAATATGGGCATCATAAAGATTTTTAGCAAAAGCCTCTCATCTCTTCTCGTTTTAGAGCCTCAGTGTTCTCATTTGTTACATAAGGATACTGGATCTAAGGTGGCATTTATGGTAAAGTAACAAGAGGGCTGGAGTGTCTGCTAGAGGACCTGGACCCAAATCTTGAGTCTATTGCTCATTACCTATGTGACATTAGATACCCAGTCTGGGCCTCCATTTCCTCATCTCTAAAATGAGGGAAGTGGATTAGGTGACCTCTAAGCTATGAGGCTATGATGAGATAGTATCTAATTCCCTTCTAATATTCTTAGTCCATGATTTTTTTATCTCTTATTCTCCTAAAAATATGAAATTAATTTAACATTTATATGAGGGAGAACAGCACACAGTAGATGGTATTTTCTTGAACATAAATCTAAGGACTCAGGAACTATATGCCTGTGTCCATAGTCCAAGTTAATGAGATAACTACTCATATAATTCAGGCAAAATCCATACCAGTAAAGGAGAGAGACTGGGGTATGGAATGCTCATCATGCTTCTCTGTCCAGCTGTATCCACTGAATTTTCCTTGGTCCTTCATACCACTGTCCAACAGAATCTGCTTGCTTTCCTTGAGTGGTAGCTGCCTCTCCCTTCCCCACTACTTCTCCTCTGCGCCAGTGTTGTAACTAGGCCAGAGTAACTGGGGTTTTGAAAGAAAGTGTACAACAGTCAGCTGATAGAAGTTAGAACTGTCTAAACCTAGTCCTTGGTTAGAAAGATTCATTAGTTAAAATAGGAAGCTTAAACATGGTGTACTCCACCCCCCCCATAGCCACACCCTAATTGAGCCATGTGACTTTAGGCAAGTGACTTAACCTCTCCCAGTCCCAGTTTCTTCATCCATAAAAGGGGGATAATAACAGTACCTAATGGGGAGCGAGGTACTGCAGTGGGTAGAGTGCCAGGCCTGGCGTCACGAAGATCTGTGTTCAAATTTGACTTCAGATATTTGCTAGCTATGTGACCCTGAGCAAGTCACTTAATCCTGTTGGCCTCAGTTCCTCATCTGTATAATGATTTGGAGAAAGAAATGGCAAACCACTTCAGTACCTTTGCCAAGAAAACCCCAAATGGGGTCATGAAGAGTCAGACATGACTGAAACATCAAGAGTACCTTCTTCCCAGGTTTATTACAAGGCTCAAATAGAATAATATACCTAAAGCACTTTATGTATAAGTATTTTATGTGTAAGTACAAAGCACTTAAAGTACTTTGTAATTCCTGGCTATTATTTTTTACTAAAACGTTGTTTTGAAGGCATCTGCCCTGCAGCTTGCTCCAGGAGTCAGAATTGCTAGTTATAGCTCTGCAAACCCCTAATCAAATGGGGCAATGTCTGTAAAGTACTTAGTGCAGTATCTGGCATGTACTAGGTACTTAAGAAACATTCGTTCTCTCCCTTTCCCCTTTTCCCTTCCTCTAAACTCTCATTCCTGATACATCTAGTTGCCCACTAACTTTGTTCCTTCAGTAACAGCTGAACTGCTTGATAGAAGGAGTATAGATTAAAGCCTTGAAGCATAAGGCTTTTTCCTTTGCAAAATTGTTTTACTTTCTGGGATGTGTTTCTTGTCCATTTCACTTGCAAGGACTATTCAATAGTGTAACATCCTGCTGTTTATTTGAGTCATTCTTTAAAAAAAAAACCCAAACAGGTGCATTTTGTTAGTTAAGATTCTCATCATCAAGTCCCCTGGCCCACCCACTGTGGATTCAAAGCTCATCTCCGAATAGATCTCAAGTCTGTCTGTGGAGCAGCCAATACTACAGATGGTCAATTTATTTTCAGACAGCTGAACACATAAATTTTGGCTGTTATTTTCCTTTAATAAAACTCCCTCCTCCCTACCCTGCCCCACTTCAAAAACTAGTCTGAAGAAGGATACTTGAGGCAGAGCGTATAGACCGCAATCAGGAGCCGAAATATTAATCAGGCTACTAGGTGGTGCAGTGGATAGAGTTCAAATACAGCCTCAGATACTTACTAGGTGGGTGACTCTGGGCAAGTCACTTAACCCTATTTGCCTCGGTTTGCACATCTGTAAAATGAACTGGAGAAGGAAATGGCAAACTACTCTAGTATCTAAAGTTAAACTTACCTCTGAGATGGTCTAGCCTTGCTTATGACATTCCAACTGACTGAACCCTGTCCTATATACCCTACCTCCTTTCTTTCAGTAATAGGCCCAAAGTTATCAGTGAATTAGATTTTTATTCAAAGGGAAGACTGGTGAGAATTCCTTTAATGCTAATGACTAGGAGTTCTCTAGCATAGGGATTCTAAAGCTTTTTTTTTGTGCCGTGGATTCCTTTGGCAGTCTGAAGGTTAGAATTTATTGTTCGCTTAAAATGTTATTCTTAGGATTAAATCTATTCACTATTTTATTAATTTATTATTCATTTAAACTTTATTCATGTGATTAATAATTAATATTTTATCATTTAAATTTAATTTATTATTCATTTAAAACATGCTTAGAATAAAGTTTTTAAATGCATAAAGTACATAGGATTACAAAAAAACCCAAATATTTGAAATACAATTAGAAAAATAAAACAACTCAACTTCATGGGTCTCATATTAATGGCCCTTGCTCTACTAGTCTTTTCCTAAGAACTTAAAGTGCTCACTTATCTAGTCTCAGCTATCCATCCTTATGACAGTATCCGTACGGATGTCATTAAATGCGGTTGGTAGCAGCACTTTACTATTCTCTATCCTATAGACAGACCTCTTTCTTTGTTTTCCTCTTCCCCCTCTGTCCTTTCCCCCCTTCTATTGCTTCCTACAGAGAAGCTAGGTGGTGCAGTGGATAGAGTGCCGGGCCTGGAGTCAGGAAGATCTGAGTTTAAATGTGACTTCAGACACTTACTAGCTGTGTGACCCTGGGCAAGTCACTTAACCCTGTTTGCCTCAGTTTCCTCATCTGTAAAATGAGCTGGAGAAGGAAATGGCAAACCACTCCAGTATCTTTGCCAAGAAAACCCCAAAGGGGGTCACAGAGTTGGATATTACTGAAAAACAGCTAAAATACCAATGGCTTTCCATCCCTTTGATTCCCTCCTATGTTTCCCCATCTGTACTTTAGGCCTGTCACAGACACCCTAAGGTAGTGTTTACCCTCACTGGTCACCATCGGAGCTGGGGAGGCTCATGGTTTGGAATTAGAATGATCTGCTATTGCTATGTTTAATCAATCAGTCACTGAATCAATTAGTGAAAAAGCATGCATTCAATGCTTGCTATGCAAGGGGTAGAAATAGAAAAGCAAGACCGTCCCTGCTCTCAAGAAGTCACATTCTCATGGGGGAGACAACACATGGTGCTCACTACATGCCAAGGCCTTAACTTGGAAAAGAAGGAAATGGCATCTCAATTCTTTGATGAGTTTCTGGATGGAAAGGAATGGGATGGACTGGAATAAAAGGTTCAGCCTTGCTGTCTGCCTCATTTCCAGTATGAAGGAGTGTTGTTCAAAGCATGAGAGCTTCTAGCCACTTTTAGGTTTTTGGATACTTCCCCAAAAGCATCCTTTGTTGGTAAGGAACTTTGGGGATGATTAATTGGGCTGCTTCAAGGGAGGATGCCCTTTGGACAACGAGAATCCTTAACTCGTCCCACCAGACCTGCTGGAAAAATCACGTGCCATTCGCCAAGCAAGAGATGAGAGGACATTTCACATCTTTTATTACTTGATTGCTGGGGCTAAGGAACAAATGAGAAGTAAGTGTCTAGACAAGGATTAGACAAGAAATTGAGTGGCTTCAGCTCTTTCCCTGGTTGTGATGTCTTCAGTTTTTAGGAATAATAGCCTGGGTCCCAATAGGAAAAGGAGTGATGTGGTTCTAAGGGACACATCTTTCCTCTTCAGGTCTAGTAAATTTCTGCCTGACCCTCAGAATACTAAGGAGTGCCCAAGTGGTCTGAAAAAAAGAGACTATACCTCCAGCTCATGACTGCTGGCTTCCCTTCTCATGTATCACAAGACCAATTAAAGTTAACACTCAGTAATTTGAGAACTAATAATCCAGTTTGTGAATTATACGGTCCATTTACCGCTCTCTCTTTGTCATTAGCCTCTTGGCCTTATCACTGGATATCTGCACCCCCTACTGAAGGTGGGGCAGGAGCAAAGGAGGAGGGGAAGTTCCTCCTAAGCAATTCTGATTCTCGTTAATAGCCGATGAAAAGAAAAGTAGAAAAAGAGAATCGAGACGACTAGGAAATTTGATTTTTCTCATCCTCTTCTTGCCTCTGTTTTCGTGGATAATATGCCCAATTCATCCCTTCTTTGTTTATTTGAATTTCTTGAGTTTCTTTATTTGAGTGACTTGCTCTTTAAAAAAAAAAGGCCCTTCAAAAGATATTTTAGCAAAAACAAAAAACCAAGTAAGCTCGATGTAAAAGATTTACATTATTCCAGGCTTGGAGGTAGCTCTATCTATACTGTTAGTAATGTTATCTGCCAAATTCAGCACAAAAAGCATTGGTGTTCTTTTTTGACACCCCCCTCCATTCTTTTGGAGAAGAGTAAAGTGGAAGTGGGATGGTTTTTAAATCCCTTTAGACTTGTCACTGTTATGGAATCAAGAACACTTCCTATTGCAAGAAAAAATGCCATTATCCTGATCTCCTGACCATTGATATCTCCTTTCAGATGATTTATTACTTGAAGGCTTCAACAACTATACATTTCTTTCCAATGGCTTTGTACCCATTCCTGCTGCCCAGGATGATGAGATGTTCCAGGAGACCTTGGAGGCCATGAGCATTATGGGTTTCACTGACGAGGAACAGCTTGGTAAGGATCTAAGAACTTTAAGTCCAGGACCCAGGAGTATTATGTTAGACATTCACCCTTGACTACCAGTATCAGAGTGTCCTTTTGAGACAAAAAGGAGCTTTCTGTAGTTGTTATTCTAGAGATTAGAGCTTAAATGAAGGAAAATGATATTATGGGCTCATCTTTGGGGAAAAAAAGAAAAGAAAATACCTCTTGTAGAGATAAATGTTTCTTTTAAAAATTTCTTTTTTACTGGCATGCCTCTAAAAGTAAGGCCATGTTAATGTTACAACTTTAAATAAATGGCAGGGAATAATATCTCACCATGAGAACAGAATATGCTATGAAGGTCATTAAAATAAAAATTATTTTTCTCAAAAATGTAATTCTTTAAGACTTTTTTCTGTTTTGGATACAGCCCAAGATTATTATCACTCCAAAATACCCATTTAGAAACATAGAGATTTCCCTTACTTTCCTCTGTCATGTCCTGGTGTTTTCTGTGGGGCAACTCTTCTCAAAGGAGGAGAGACTGAGCTCAGTCCCTAGGCATTAATGAAGCATCCCAAGACTGAATCTGTGACACACTCTGTTGGTGTTTCATCCACTGTATTTGAGCTGCCTCAAATGGAGGAACTGCACAGCTGCTTTGAAATTTTGGAGAATATCCTAAATATGAATCCAATATTTTAACATTAGTGCCCCTATAACTTGGAATCTTCAAGAATGATTCATTTTGTTTTGTTTTGGTCAAAAGGTTTTTTCCCCTTTGAATTTTTGATTGTAGGCAGTTTGGGGGTTTTTTGGACAGGGGGAGGGTTATTCCTCTTCATTTCTCATTTAAAAAAAAAGTCAGGATGCAAGGATGAAACCTAAAATCTGTCATGGATCTTATATAAAACAGCAGCAAATATAAAACCTTACCCCTCAACTTCCAAATGAAAGCTGAGGAAAATTCCCTATGGCTCCATGAAACTCTGATTGACCAGATGAGTCAGGGCTAGCTCTGTTGTATTATATACTTCCCCTGCAATGTGCATGTGAGGGAGAGTATATGGTACCACCACTATATAGCTCTAGGGCTACAAAGATGAAATAAGAAGTCATGAGATATGATCTAGAAGGCATATAAACAGCCATTTAGTCCAAACATTTCATTTTATGGGTGAGGAAACTGAGGCTCACAAGAGCAGCTGCTCAACTCAAGCCAGATAAATCAACTGACCTCAAGTAGGACTTTGACTGCATTCAAGACAGACTCATAGAATATTGGAACTGGAAAGTACCTTGGACATCATCTTGTCCAAGACTCTATTTTTACAGAAAAGTGAGACCCAGAGAGAGAAGGTTTTTTGCATAAGGCCACATAGCTAAGTGATGGCAGGTGGTCAACATCTATTATGCACCAACTGTGTGCCAGGTACTGTTCTAAGAGTGGAGGGCACAAAGAAAGGCAAAAATGATCCCTGCTCTCAAGGAACTCTGTCTAATGGAAATTAGAATTCTCTTGACCACTAGTCCAAATTACACTGCTTCCATAGTTTTAAGGGGAATAGTTCCAAGGCTTGAGGCTACACATCACCCTCTAGGTCCTCAAGTGTGGCTCTTTGACCGAATCTAAACTTCACCGATAAGTTTGGATTCTACCAAAGGGTCACACTTGAGGACCTACAGGGCCAGATGTGACCTCCAGGCTGCAGGTTCCCCATCCCTGGAAGCCTTCTGAAGATTTAGAGAAGAGCTTAGAACAAGAAGAATGAAGATCCTTCACTCATCATCATCATCAAAGTAGTCAAATTAAGGTGGCCTTAAATGACATCTAATTGACTGAAATAATTCAATGGAACAAATATTTAAAGTTCCAATTATGTGGCTACAAAGGTGAATATGTTTGCCCATATTTATATTCTGTATTTTTGTAAGTTACTTTGTGATCAAGATGTGTGATTTCACCAGTAGAGGGAACTCTTATGGAAGCATCCTTCAAGCATTGCAAATAAGATCTGCATCCCATTTGTAATCTGTAGTTTTAAGAAGGTTGCCTGAAGGCACTGAGAAATTAGGTAACTTGTCTATGGTCACACAACCAGTATGAAGCAGAGGCAGAATTAGAACTGGGATCTCCCTAAATATAAGACTAATTCAATATTCCTACACTCTCTCTTATAATTTCTTATAGCACAATAACATTTCCTTAAGTTCCTACAATTCGTGCAGTTATTTATTCCCCAGTGACTGAATACGTGGGCTGCTTCCAAGTTTTATGAATACTTTTGTACAAATAGGACTTTTCCCCTCATCTTAATAACATTCTTAGAGTACAGTCCTAGAGATCAGGATCAAAGAATATAGCACATTTGTAGCCCTTATTATATAAAACTATGCTATCTTAAAAAAAAAAAAAAACTGAACCAATTCTAGGTTAGTGAACAACACGACAGTATGGCACTGCTCACCATGCAGCCTTGCCAATTTTATTGTTTTTCATGATCTTTGGCAATCTGAGGGGTAATGACATATTATCTCAGAGTTGTTTTCATTTTCATGTTTTCATTTTATTAGAGATTTTAAATGATTTTGGATCATTTCTGTATGTTTTGAAAACTGCTCAGGCCATGTTTTTTACAAGCTGATTACAGTTATTTTTTTTTCCCTTGAAAATATGTCTTTTGCCCAAAATCCAACTGAAGTCATTTGCAAATAATGGTAAACATCTCAATATCTGGATATGTTTGTATCATATATTCAGTTTTTCATTTTCATCCTAATATGTAACATATAGACACAGCCTTAAAACAGTCTTACTTGTGAAATTTCTCTTTGTTTAATTTTATGTTATTTTTGAGTGGGAAATTATGTTATTTTCCCTTTCCTGACACATGGTACCATCATACTCTAAGCTTTTGAAATTTGAAATACATTGTGTAAGATCCATGTTTTTGATGATTTTTAAAATTCTCTTTCATAAATTGCGTCTTTGTTTTGGGATTTATGTCTTGTCTCTTTCTCTCTCCCTCACCACAGCCATGTTGAGGGTTGTTTCATCTGTCCTGCAGCTTGGAAATATTGTCTTTAAGAAGGAGAGAAATACAGATCAAGCCTCTATGCCAGATAACACAGGTATTTTTTTCCCCATTATTTCAAAGCAATTAGAGTGAAAGATTTTTTTTTTTTTGGTACAATAGTATCCAGGCAGTTCATACTTAGTTCTTTATTCTCAGAACCTATGAAGGACTTGAAAAAGTGGTCAAATTATTGGTGACTTCATTTTCAGACTCTGTAATTCCTAAAGAAATCTATACCTAACTTTTTTTTAATTAAATGGATATTTTAAAAAGAATTTAATTCAAATGTACCTGGGTCAGAAGAGTCATTGGAAGGTAAAATCATAGACTTTTAGAGTTGGATAGGATATTAGAAATCATTTACTTTAGAAATACATAGAGATGCCAAATGATTTGCCCAAGCTCAGAAAGTTAGTGAGTGGCAAAATTGTCACTGGGGTCAGGTCTCCAGACTCTCAGGCCAGTACTTTTTCCACTATACCGTTTTGCTTAGACCATCCCTAATCCTCTGTCTAAAGATAGTAAGAAGAGCTAGCATTTAGTAGTACTTCAAAGTTTTGCAAAGTGCTTTAGAAATATTATCTCATTTTATTCTTATATAACCCTGGGAGGCAGGTGCTATTATTAACCTCATTTTAAAGATGAGAAAACTGAGGCAGGCAGAGGTTAAGTAATTTGTTCAGGATCACATAGCTAGTAAGTCTGAAGGTGAATTTGAACCTGGGTCATTATGAATCCAGGTTCAGTGATATCCCCCCATACCACCTCCCTGCCTCCAGCCAGTCTCTAAGACTTACTATGCCTAAACCATCATAGATACTGGATATTGTTTTAATATTTATAGCATAAATCAGTTATTAGAACACTTATTTCATATTTACATTAAGAGCCTTCTATTTTAAAAACTGCTTTAAGGAGAGTTTGAAACCTTTATGGTTCTAAGTTATCTGAATAATTATAATAATAGCACTTATATCATTTTAAGCACTTTAGGAATACCTGCTTTAATCCTCATAACAACTCTGGGACAAATTATTATCCTCATTTTATAGATGAAGAAACTGAGGCAGACAGGTGAAGGGATTTTCCCAGGGTCACAGAGTTAGTAAGTGTCTGAGCCTAGATTTGAACTCAGGTCTTCCTGATTCCAGGTCTAGCACTCTATCCACAGTGTCACCATTCCATATTTATGATACCCGGTGAAATAAATTACTCCTAACAGTGCTTGGTTTGAGTGTAGGAATTCTTGGTGGTGTTGATTTTATCTTCTTACCCCCAGAATCTAACACAATGCCTTTCATATTGTAGGCACTTAATAAATGCATTTTAGATTGAATTTATTTGGGTTGGCCTCAAGAAATACAATACCAGAGGCAGGAGTCCTGTCTCACCCACTCATAGATCCTTCATTCATTCATTCATTCCACACACACTTATTAAGCACCTACTGTCTTAAGCATGTTGGGGGGGTGGGAACAGAGAGAGACAAACATAAATCAGATACTATCCCTACCTTTAAGGAATTTTGTAATCTAGTTATCTAGACTATAAACCTCTCTTCCAGCTTCTAGGCCTGGGCTACATCTAAAATAGATTTTTTTTTAATAAATCCTATAAATGTTATTTTGTCTTAATTTACAAATCTCTGTCTTTGAACTCACTGGTGTCTCTTCACCTCCTAGCTGCTCAGAAAGTTTGCCATCTAATGGGTATAAACGTGACAGATTTCACCAGGTCCATCCTTACACCCCGGATCAAAGTTGGGCGGGATGTGGTACAGAAGGCTCAGACCAAAGAACAGGTAATGATATCAGCTGGGTTGATTGCTGTGGAATACTGGATCCAAAAGGGTCCATTTGGGGTCAAGTCCAACCTTTTCCAAGCAGCTACTCCCTGAATCATTCATCCTATTTCCTGTCTTTAAAGATCTTCAGAGTGAAAAAGACTGCATGTTTAATAGCATTTAATTACCCTGTTACCCTATCTTTCAGTCACCTTATCAGTATATTGAATATCCCCATTAAATAAGCAGTTAATCATTTCTGTCATAAAGTTCTTTCACATGGCTAAGCAATATGTCTCTTACAGTATGAGCCCATGTCTTTCAGTTTGTCTTTTATGGGAGTGGCATTTTCATTCTCTTGGGAAGTGTTAAGTTTGGGAAGAAGGCAAAATTAAAAGCTGTATAAAAATTGACATCATTCATATGAGACTTTGCAAGTAGTCTTTTGGTTTCTTTACCACTCCAGGCTGACTTTGCTGTAGAAGCACTGGCCAAAGCAACATATGAGCGCCTCTTCCGCTGGATACTGACCCGAGTGAACAAGGCTCTAGATAAAACACACAGACAAGGAGCATCCTTCTTGGGCATCCTGGACATCGCTGGCTTTGAGATCTTTGAGGTAAAGTAAAAGAAGTTTTGATGACTGTGGCCTGTGACATAGCTTCTTTCTGGAGAAATAGAACTTTCTTGAGAAAGGAAGATGGCTGAGTTGGGCTCTACTATAATAACAAGAATAAATATAGTGTTTTAAGGTTTATAAAACACATTACAAACATTATCTCATTTTTCCATACAACCACCCTGAGAGGTAGGTGCCATTATTATCATCCCCCATTTTACAATTGAGGAAACTGAGGCAGACAACGATTAAGTAACTTGTTCAGGATTATATAGCTAGGAAGTGTCTAAAACCAAATCTGAATTCAGGTCTTCCTGATTCCAGGCCCGGAGTTCTATCTATTGCAAAACTGTTGAGATCTTTGTTCTTTATTTACTTTTCATAAACTATGTAGAGAAGGCCTTTGAAAATGTGGGCTCTGGGGCAGTTAGGTGGTACAATGGATGGAGCACTGGTCCTAGAGTCAGGAGGACCTGAGTTCAAATCCGGCCTCAGACACTTAATAGTTGTATGACCCTGGGCAATTTATGTATCCTCAATTGCCTCAAAAGAAAAATTGCAAGTGCTCATCCTTGTCCCACTTCAGCCTGGGAAAGTTTGAAAGTGTCTTCTGCCTAGGCTTTGCCTGAGAGATAAGCTAGCTTTGCTTATCACAGAGTGGACACATTTGAGAGAGGAGCTGACCTTGAAACAGAATTAGAAATTTAGACAAGCTTGCGAGAGACCTTGAATCAGTTTTTCCAAGTGTGGCTTTATTTTTTGTTTCAAGCAAATTCCCACAGAGTCAGTAATGCCCTTATCTTTAAGTAACTAAATATATTACAGTGTCCCAAATCCTCAAGCCCAACAGATATGACTTTTAAATAATTTGATTGGCCATATTTTTCTGATATTGGCAAAAATGGAGGGAGCCATATTTTTTTTAACTGTACCTCCTACTTCCAAGGCAAGTAAAAATCTTTAATGTTTATTGGCCAGATTGCCAATTTTTTTTGGCTTTGCATTCAATATAGAATGTTCTTTATTTAACATTAACTTCTAAGTTCAAGTTATATGCTGAAATCTTAAAAAATAAACTCCCCTAGCTGTAGAAATCATGGGCTTTGGATTTTCCATGGTGCCCAAGTTGCTCTGAGGGACAACAACTTCATATTTTCCCCTTTGGTTTCTCATGGTTCATGGGTCTCTTCTGATCTGCTTTGTCTGTAGGTTAACTCCTTTGAGCAACTCTGCATCAATTACACAAATGAAAAGCTGCAGCAGCTCTTCAACCACACCATGTTTATCCTGGAGCAAGAGGAGTACCAGAGGGAAGGGATTGAGTGGAATTTTATTGACTTTGGCCTGGATCTGCAACCTTGCATTGAACTGATTGAGAGGCCGGTGAGAGTTCATCTTTGTTTGTAGGACACATATGCATCCCTATTTTATGGTTACAGGGGCTTTTTGTACAGAGACAGCAAGGCTGAGGGTATTGCTATACACTGGGTGTGTGGCTTCGCTCAGTGGACAATCTTTTTGACTTATGGGGTGGGGTGGGAGGGGGTTGTCAGATGGCCGTGGTTCCTAAAATTGAAGCCTGGAGTTTCTCTGCCTAGCCTGTTTGTTAAAAAGTTAATGACCTGCAAACAATTGCTTGAGTACATTAGAGATGCTAACTATCAAAAAGAACGTTTTACGTAAAGTAGAAATTCTATTTGTACCTTCTAATTGATGAGTTCATTTCTCCAATGAATTGTTTTCTTAAAGGAGAGCACACACCCACATACACACATATACGTATACACACACATATGTCTATCTATCTTTCTATCTATCGAATGTTTTTGTTATTCAGTCTTTTTCTCTAGGGTCTGACTTTTGCAAAACCTATTTGGGATTTTCTTGGTGAAGATGCTGGAGGGGTTTGCCATTTCCTTTTCCAGGTCATTTTACAGATAAGGAAACTGAGGCCAGATTTGAACTCAGGAAGATGAGTTTTCCTGATTCTAGGCCCTGCACTCTACCCACTGTGCCATCTACCTGCTTATTTTTATATGTATATATGTATGTATGTGTACATGTATGTATGTGTATACATGCATGTATATATGAATGCATGCATACCACATGTAGATATATGCTTGCACACATGTATGTATAGATGTATATGCATATGTATAAACGCTTAGATGGTTGTGTTTGAATAGACTGATTTGCAACTAACAGTTCCTTCTGGTTGTACGTCATAGTTTCATGTGTACATGTTAGTTTCTAGCTACTGGATAGCAGTAATGGTACTTCTCAAAATAAGCCTTCTTGTCTTGGTTACTACCCAGACTGCCATACTTGCTACTATGGTTTCTCATCATCCTCTAACCAAATCTTACTTGAGTTTGTGTTTTAGTTTTCTTGTATAATTTTCTAAAATATGGTGGTCAGATTTTTTTCCCCTGAGGTCCCAGTAATTCTAGGTTTGCTCCTCTCATTTATCCTCCAAATCTATTCCTTTTATCAGTATTATTTCTCAATCTTTTAAAAATATAATTATTTTATGAATTTTTCCCCTGACTTACCTAGGACATCTGCTATCTTGTTCTTGTATATGAAGTCCATTCTCTGTAATTTCTTGATATTTACATGTATGCCTTACTGATTTCCATACTGTTGTGTTGTAGCATCTCCTGAGAATCTCTAATTTTCCCAGCTTGTCCCTTATCATGGCTGATTGGCTATTGTTATTTAGTTGATTCTATTTATTCCTCTAATTTCTTCATTCTGTCTGTTATTCACTTAGCTGTGCTTTTAGAATTCTTTTGTGGTGCATGATACAGCTTTGGATTCTGCCTCAGTCCATCCTTCTTTTCATGATTGTCTTGCAGTATATTTTTGGTGCTGTGTTGGAGTTATTTCAGAGCTTCTTGTTTTATGGTATGATATTGGTTTTAAATTTTCTTGTCAGGATATCTGACCAGTTTGAGGGATTTCAAGGTTTTATTGCTTTCATAATTACATGAAATCATAAGGAGTGAGGTTGCCTTGACCTCTCATTCTGCCTTCTTGTCTTTCCATAAGAAGTCTCTCCACATCCTAGCACTAGCATTAGCTAGATAATTTCTGTTGATTATCCCCAATTTATCACATATATTATCTATAATAATTATATATCATATAATATATATTATGCCATATTAGATATAACATAGAACATGTATTATATTATATATTTTCTTTAATATTATTTTCCAATTACAGGTAAACAATTTTTAACATTCATTTAAAAATTTTTTTTGAGTTTTAAATTCTATCTCTCCCTCCCCCCTCACTGAGAAACCAAGCAATTTGATATAGGTTTTACATGTACAGTGATGCAGAACATATTTTCCTATTAATCATGTTGTGAAAGAAAACACAGACAAAAAAAACCCAAGAAAGATAAAGTTTAAAAAAAGTATGCCTTAATTTGCATTCAGACGCCATCCATTCTTTTTCTGGAGGTGGATAGAATTTTTTATCATGAGTCTTTCAGAACTGTCTTATCTCATTGTATTGCTGAGACTACCTGAGTCATTCACAGTTGATCATCATACAACATTGCTATTACTGTATACAATGTTCTCCTGGTTCTTCTCACTTCACTTTGCATCAGTTCATGTAAGTCTTTCCAGATTTTTCTGAAAGTATCCTGAAGAGCTTCCAGTTCATTGGGGGAAACAATATGCAAACAAACATAGGCAAAGCAAGCTATATACAGAATAAATAGGAGATAATTAACAGAGAGAAGGCACTGAAATTAAGAAGGGTTGGGGGAAACTTCCTGTAGAAGGTGAGATTTTAGTTGGGATTTGAAGAATGCCAGGGAGGTGAGTAGGCAGAAGAGAGAGAGTCTTCCAGTCATCAGAGACAGCCAGAGAAAATGCCCAGAGCTGAGAGATGGAGTATCCCCACTGCTTAACATAGTGCCTGATATGTAATAGGCACCTCATAAATGTTTGTTGTTGACTTGACTTAAGAAGTTCTCCTTCTATAGAGTGTTTCTTTTACCACTCTGAGTCTCTGGGCCAAGAAGAATGAAACTAATGTAGAAAATCTGTCTAATGTTTTGGTGTTTGTAAGGCACAGGGTATCTGGTTCTCCTGACCCTCTATGAAGAAAGTGAAGGTGTGAGAGAGTAAGAGCCACTCTCCCCTAGCAATCAAGGTTGGGAATGCCAAGTAAGGTCAAGTCCACTTGGAAATGATTTCATTTTGAACCATCACACAGCACCAAGAGAAATTACAGGGAGAAGGAAGAAAATAATAGGTAGTAGGAGAATGCCTGTATGTTTTGAGATTAAACAAATAATATACAGGTTGCCAATTCTCTCTTTCTCTGTCTTTCCCTCTTTATATCCCTCCCACCCCCCCTCACTCTCATCTCTCCATAGTTTGGGTACTTTGGGTTTTGTTTTGTGAATTAACCATGACTTTGATCTGCTTTTCCCCCCCCAGAACAACCCTCCTGGTGTCCTGGCTCTGCTGGATGAAGAGTGCTGGTTCCCCAAAGCCACAGACAAGTCCTTTGTGGAGAAGCTATGCTCAGAACAGGGCAGTCATCCCAAATTTCAGAAACCCAAGCAGCTCAAAGATAAGACTGAGTTCTCCATCATCCACTATGCTGGAAAGGTATTAATTAATCCCCCTATCTAGAACTATTCCCTCCTGTCTTAGGACTTTGTTAACCCCTGTGAATATCGCTCCCCAACTCCTTACTCAGGAACTTGCCCAGTCAAAATTGGAAAGACAACCTGGAAACTAATATTGGGAACAGGACTTCAAGAATAATTTGAGAATTGTGGGATCTTAAGACTGGAAACAACCTAGCCTATCCTCTTGCTTATAGATCAGACTGTTCTAATCCCATCCAAGCAGCTCAAGCCTCAGTGTAGCAGGGTATCAAGAACTCTGGATCAAGGGTCATAAATCTGCTGCTAGTGCAGGAGATAGAGTGCTGGGCTCAGTCTGAAAGATCTGAGTTCAAATTCAGCAGCTGTGTGACCTTGGGCAAGTCACTTAACTTCTGTCTACCTCAGTATCCTCGTGTATAAAATGGGGAAAATAGCACCTTCCTCCCAGGATTGCTGTGAGGACAAATGAGATAATGTTTATAAAGCACCTGGCAGATAGCAGGAGCTATGTAAATATTAATTATTATTATTTTAGATCCAAGTCTGCCACATTCTAACTGCATGATAATGAACACATCGCTAAATTTCTCTGAGCTTCAGAGCTCTAAGCCTGTGATCTTATGATGACTTTCATTTTTATCTGTGTGCCCAAGGTGTTTGCACCTAGTAGCCATTTAATATACCCTTGTTGATTGATTTATTAATTGATGCATTCTAAAAAGTTTTCCTCATATTTAGTCTAAATCTCTCTTACTACAATTTAAGTCCGTTATAAAATTCAGTGTCTTCCCCCATCATCCTGTTGTTCAGTTTGCCAACATGTGAGGAAGGCTTCTGTTCCACAAATTAAACACTTCATTCCTTGGTTCTAGGCATTTTCTCTGGCTGTCCTCTACGCCTAGAATGTTCTCCCTCTGTCTCTGCGTCCTGGCTTCCCCAACTTCCTTTATGACCCAACTAAAATATCATCATTTACAGGAAACCTTTCCTAGCCCCTTTTAGTTCTAAAGTCTCTTCCTTCTGTGGATGATTTCCTGTTTACCCTGTATATAGCTTGTTTGTATATATCTGTTAGCTTGTTATTTCCTCCATGAGACTGTGAGACTCTTGAGACTATCTTTTGCCTCTTTCTGTATCCCCAGCTCTCGGCAGCACCTGCCACATAGTATATGTTTAAAAATGGTTATTGATTGACTTATTATTTTGATTCCAGTGATAACTGATGAGTTTAGGATTACTTTTATTATAATCTCATTGGAGATAACCACATAATGATCCAATCCTTACTCTTCCTTATTGAGATCAATTAATTAATTGTCTTCTAAATGGCATTATTCTTGACAGGTTGACTACAATGCAAGTGCTTGGCTGACAAAGAATATGGATCCTCTGAATGATAATGTGACTTCTCTGCTCAATGCCTCCTCAGACAAGTTCGTGGCTGATCTATGGAAAGATGGTATGGTCCCCCTTCCTGACTATATCACAGACAATCTGAAAATTTGCTTCTATATTCCTCATTCTCCTTTCCAGATAAGGTTTACAGCCAGTATCTGATCCTACCTTGCCCCATAATCACAGAATCACACCAGGGAGATTTGAGATCCAGTTCCCAACTTGAACTAGATGATGAGCTAATGAAATTTTGTTGAGCAGTCAGCCCAGAGAATATCCCCTTGGCTGCCCCCAAACTAACCTAGATTCCATCAGTATCCTGAGGGTGGTGAAAAGGTTCGAAGTAGCTTAAGGAAGCACAATTAGAGACCAAGGGTGGTATTTTTCTGTCTTATCCAAACCCTTAGTGCCTACAACTTTATTTTATTCTTCCAGACCCCAGTGCTTATTTGCAAGGCTGTCTTATTTCTAAGTGCAATCTGAAAGAGTTTTGTGGATGATCCAGAGGCAGCAAGGTGATACAGTGGATAGAGCACTGGGCTTGGATTACGGAAGACCCTGAGTTCAAATGATGCCTTAGATACTTACAAGTTGTGTGGCCCTGGACAAGTCACTTTAACTCTGCCTCAGTTTCTTCAGTTCTTACATGGGGAAAATAACAGCATCCCCATGTTGTTGTAGAGATAAAGTGAAATATTTGTAAAGTGCTTAGCACCGTGTTTGATATATAGTAGGTGCTTAATAAATGTTTGTTGCACTTGCTCCTCCTGATTCAGATAGACTTTATGTGAGATGTACTAAGGGTTAAGGGGGTTTATTTCCATTCTTAAAGGCTAATCAGAGAGAAGCTCACTTCCTTACTACTCACAAGCTCCGTGGAGGCTTCCCAGATAGGTTTATAAGCAAATCTCTTACCTCTTCTACCCCATTCCATCTCCTCTAACCTCTTGGGGCCTTCATTCACAAAGAAAAGTATTCGATTTGTCCTGAGAGTGATCATGTCCATGAAAAAATAATATCTGACCTTCACAAATATTTTAAGGTTTGCAAAGTACTTTGTATGTATTATACCATTTAAGCTTCACCACAAATCCATTAATGTGGCATTGTAGGTACTATAATTCTCATTTTATAAATCAGTAAACCAAGGCTCACCAACACACGCTTGTCTCCATTACCACACAGCTTAATAAGTTTTGGAGCTAGGATTTGAATGCAGGTCTTCTTGTCTCCAAATCCATCTCTTCATCCACTATAGCTATTGGGAAGGGAATTCATGATTTCCCAGGTCAACAGGGATAACACCTTTGTAAGAATTTCCTCACAGAAAGCTTTATGCATCATTCATAAGTCCCTAGCATGGCCCTGTGCTCTGCTCACAAAGAATGTGGAGCACCACTGAAAATAAGCTGCAACATGGGCGAGGGGTAAAGTTGACATGATTTTTTTATGTGCTTGATAGTCGATCGCATTGTGGGGCTGGACCAGATGGCTAAGATGACAGAAAGCTCCCTGCCTAGTTCCTCTAAGACGAAGAAGGGCATGTTTCGGACAGTGGGACAACTATACAAGGAGCAACTTGGCAAGCTAATGACTACACTGAGGAACACCACACCCAACTTTGTCCGATGTATCATCCCCAACCATGAAAAGCGGGTAAAACCTATGTCACATCCAGCTTCTAAAGAGGATTATCTGACTTTGCCTAAGTCCTCCCAAATGACCTTGAACTTTTAAGACCTTTCCCCAAAGAGTACCATAAGCCCATGCTGAAGGATTTGGGATCTCATGTGCTCTTGAATGGGGAAGGATGGCCCCTCTGGGGATACTATGAGGAACTCTAATTTTGCTTAGATGGACTAGGAAGAAATAGTGGCAGTCATGGGGAAGAGGAAAAGATATGGTCATCTGACCTCAAATGACCTCAAGGGCTCTATCACTGGTCAGTTAAGGGTGTTCCACATAACTCTGCAGGTCAGAGAAAGGACCAAGAGAAAATCTACAGCAGTAGTCTTGTACTAGCTAGATCTTTTGGTAGGGGTGGTTTTAATTTGTATGATCTGGACACATCAGCTCTCAATAACTCCATTTCTGAGCTTGCATGTGGTCCTAGACTGCTCATCGCTTTCTTCTTCCCCTCATCACTTTCTAACTGTCTTCATAGTCTGGAAAACTTGATGCATTTCTGGTGCTGGAGCAGCTTCGGTGCAACGGAGTCTTGGAAGGCATCCGGATCTGTCGTCAGGGCTTCCCCAACAGGATTGTATTCCAAGAGTTCCGCCAACGGTAGGTTCTCTCCTGTTTCTGAACACCTTACTTTGGTGGGGATGCTTAGTCAGTGGGGATCAGGTGAAAAGAAAGATGGTGGTGAAGCAGCCCAAGTGACTTCTGTCATTTATTTCCAGCTATGAGATCTTGGCAGCAAATGCCATCCCTAAAGGGTTCATGGATGGGAAGCAGGCTTGTATCCTCATGGTAAGTACAGGCTTTGCCCATACATTGAGCATCTAGACCTTTGAGAAGACACATGTTTTGTTCACTCGACTTCTTGTTGGAAGTAAGAATATTTTTCCTCCTCCCTCTATAGATTAAAGCACTAGAACTTGATCCCAACTTGTACAGAATTGGGCAAAGTAAAATCTTCTTTAGAACTGGTGTCCTAGCTCATCTGGAAGAGGAGAGAGACTTGAAGATCACAGATGTCATCATGGCGTTCCAAGCAATGAGTCGGGGTTATCTGGCAAGAAAGTAAAGATATTTTTTCATATCTCAATCTTACCTCCTTCCCTGTACCTCTGGAATGCAATCCCATAAATGTTTTTCACTGTGAATTTCATCTTTTCTATGAAGGATCACATAATAATGGACCATGAACTTGCGATTGAGAAAAATGGGTGCCCTCTCTACTCTGTAGGCTGTGAGGGACTGGTTACGGGCCTAAATAGCTGAATCTATTGAAGGAAAGAGTACCCAGAAGTCTAAAAGTCCTGATGAAGAGTTTATATGCTTAGGATATGCTGGGCCTGACCAATTCCTACTTTTGGGGAGCAGTGGTAGAAAGAAAGACTCATGCCAATGGATTACCAAGTAGATAGAGGGTGTGTAAGTCTGCCCTAGGGACTAGTCTCATGCAGTATACTGATAGCCATGTTTCCATCCCCATCTCAATGACTTCATTACTAAAATCCAATTGAAGATGCTAGGGCTGCTAAATCACCCCCATGCTGTAGATTTTATCAAGATGATAACCATTCAGGGATGGGAAAAATCATTCACTTTGCCTCATAGCCCTCTGATGGGGAAAATGGTGGAAAGGTGACTGGTCTCCACTTAGATATTCCCAATTAATAGCCTGAAGGAGAGCAGAATTTTTCTTCTTTCAAAAAATACAGTTGTAGAGGGTGATATACCAGCAAGGGCAATGGCGTCCTTCTGGTTAGTGGATGGTGTCCCAACATTCAAAGGTTTGTGGTCCAAGGTTATAACCTTGAGACAATGTGTTTTCATGGAGACCCTGCCTCCCCAGTGACCCATGGCTAGCCCAGCTTTCACCTCCTACTTATCTAGGATAGGTTGGTGGCCAGAACCAGTTCTTTGTGTTGAAGTCCTAAGCTTCTACAGAATACAAAATATGAACTATATAAAGTGTCCATGATGGGTGTGACCCTTTGTTTCTGTTTGGTTTTAATTTTTTCCTTAACATAACTTAAACAAAACTTGGTCCCTGCTTCTAGGGTAGTTTTCATCTGTACTCACAATTTGCAGAGACAGAGGAAAATGATTTAGTTAGAAAATGGAGAAAAAATATACTGAATAGGATATTAAAGGCCAAGGCAGAGACAGGTATAGACCAGATGAAGTCATCCTATTCTGAAAAAACAGATCTTTTTGGATTCTCCATTCTCAGAGATGGTCTCTCTTCAGTGTATCACTGCCTTTTTGCAGAGCCTTTGCCAAGAGGCAGCAGCAGCTCACTGCCATGAAAGTTATCCAGAGAAACTGTGCAGCCTACCTCAAGCTAAGGAATTGGCAGTGGTGGAGACTGTTTACCAAAGTGAGTGGGCTTCTCCCTTCTTGCCAATTTGATATCATTACGGTGATTCCAAACCTCAAAGGGTTTGGAGCAGAACTGGACCCCAAGCTGTGTACACCTTCCTTTCCTGAACATTCACAATGCCCTTTTCCCTCCCATTTTACCCCACCTTTTTGTGCTCCCTTTTCCCCACCCTTAGCCACGATATCTCTTATAAGTAAAGCCTTCAATTTGAGATGGAGGTCATTTTAATTGTTTTCAACCAAGAAGACACATTTAATATGATTCAAGTTCAGGGAATCCGCTCTTCATTTAGTTCAATGCCTGAGACAGAGCCACTTAATATAACTCCCTCATTGTGCATCGTCTATTAAATACCCAACAGAAATAAAACCCCTGTATAATCTAGGTGAAACCGCTGCTCCAAGTGACCCGTCAAGAAGAAGAAATGCAGGCGAAGGAGGATGAACTGCAGAAGATCAAGGAGAAGCAACAAAAAGCAGAGAGTGAACTCAAGGAGCTGGAACAGAAGCACACACAGGTACCACCAAGAGCTTTCAAAGCCCCAAAGCATATGTGCATCTCAGAACAGGCTGGATACCTGGAGAAGGGCATGAGCATGGGATAGCCATTCATCTACAACAGAGCCAATGCTCACTGGTGGGAGGGCAGAGGGAATGGAGAGCCCGTGCCATAACATCGGGAACCCTTTCTAATTTGCCCAGTTGTCCGAGGAGAAGAACCTCCTTCAGGAACAGCTCCAAGCTGAGACTGAACTGTATGCGGAAGCAGAGGAGATGCGGGTACGACTGGCCGCCAAGAAGCAGGAGCTGGAGGAGATCCTGCATGAGATGGAAGCCCGGCTGGAGGAAGAGGAGGACAGGGGCCAGCAGCTACAGGCCGAGAAGAAGAAGATGGCACAACAGATGCTGGTAAGGGCACAACGGAAAGATGGCTCAATTTAGAGTTACTGGACCTGAGTTTGAATTCCAGCCATTTAGTCTCTCTAGTTCTCAGTTTCCCCAGCTGTAAAATAAGAAGGTTGGGCTAAATGACTTCTAAGGACCCTTCCAACTCTAGATTAACATTGTAGAGTGGAGTAAACAATGGATTTTGGAATCATGGGACCAGATTTTAAATCCTACTTCTGCTACTTATGATCTGTGTGACTTTGGGCAAGTCACATAAACTCTGGCTCTCAGATTTCTGGTCTATAAAATGAAAGGGTTAGACTAAATGACCTGTAAGGTCCCTTCCTGTTCTAAAGGTATGAATCTAGGACTGTGATCCCATAATATAAAAATGTTTCTTTTGAGAGAAGTGAGAGAGAGGGGAAAAAAAAGACAGTAGAAGAGAAGAGTGAAAAAGGGAGGGAGGAGAGAGACAATAAGAGAGGAGTGGGTAGGAGGGGAATGAAAAAGAGAGAAAAAAGAGAAAAGAAATAGAAAAAGAGAGAAAAGAAAGGGGAGAGAGAATAAAAGAGGAGAGAGAAGAGAAAGAGGGAAGAAGGAAAATGAGAGAGAAGAGAAAAATGAGAGAGGGAAGGAGAAAGACAGAAACAGAGAGAATGAAAGATAATTCCATTACAGATTCCCATAAGTCCTGTGCAAACTGCTTCATTTTTTCTTTTTATTCTTACATCCTATCATAGTGTTTTGCATATAGACACAAAACAGGTGTGGTGTTGAATTGAATCAAAGCCTATATATGCCATGGAGAGTTTTCAGCACAGTATCTTCTTGGTTTTAACCAAAGAGATCCTAGAGCCCCTGGGAGCTCCTCTGGTCCTTCCAGACCTGCCAAAAGGCATCTGTGAGCTCTATGCTGGGGTTAATAATTGTTGCTATTGTAGACCACTGCCTATTGGAAGTTTTTATAAACTACTGTAATGCAGTCTAGGTGGCTCAGTGGATAGAGTGCTGGAGTCAGAAAGATTCATCTTCCTGAGTTCAAATCTGGCCTCAGACACTCACTAGCTGTGAGATCCTGGGAAATTCACTTAAACCTGTTTGCCTCAGTTTCCTCATCTGTACAATGAGGACACACTGGAGAAGGAAATAGCCAATTACTCCAGTATCTGCCAAGAAAACCCTAAGTGAGGCATGAAGAGTTGAAAACAGCTGAAAATGGCTGTCAACAACAATGTAGTCATCTTTGATTTGTCACACACACACACACACACACACACACACACACACACAAACTAGATGCCGTAGAAAGCCATTTTCTAGTATTGAAACTATAGGCATTTATAAAAAGTAATAGGGGAGAAGTGTCCCTTGTTGCATCTCCCTTTGTGATATACTCTAGGGAGGCTTTTTTCCTTGTCTACCCTTAGTAACTGGCTCTAAATCCAGCCTCTCTTTCTTGCTTACCTCAGAACTCCCTGATTCTTTCCTCTTCAGGAAAGCCTAGGCTCTAGTCCCTTAGTAGTTCAATCATTTCTCCTTTCTGCATCTCAGTTTCTCATATGTAAATACTGCTTGGTTGGTCCAGATGATCTCTATACCCTCTTTCCAGCTGTACTGCTTTCAGATGATCAGTCAGTTAACAAGTATTTATTAAATACTTACTACATGCTGGGCACTATGCCAAGTGCTGGCATTGCACAGGACTTAGGCAAAAGCAGCCCCCACCCTTTACAAGCTTATGTCCTAATGAGGGAGACAACATGGAAATGATTTAGAAGATGTATACAGAATTAAAAGGGGAAGGCACTAGTGGCAGGGGAATGAAAGCTGTGTTTGAAATAAGCCTTGGGGGTAGGTAGCTGGGTGGCTCAGTTAATAGAGCACTGGCCCTGGAGTCAGGAGGACCTGAGTTCAAATCCAGCCTCAGACTTGACAATTATTAGCTGTGTAACCTTGGGCAAGTCACTTAACCCCAATTGCTTTGCCTTCCCCCCTCGAAAAAGAAAGAAAGAGGAAAAAAAAAATATTTTGATAACTGCATCAATAAAATTTACTTTCCTTTGCAAAAAAAAAAAAAAAAGAAAAAGAAAGAAAGAAAGAAATGAGCCTTGGAGAAAGCCATGGACACTTAAGAGGTAGTGGTGAAAAGGCATAGAATCTAAGTCATGGAGGATAGCCAGTGCTAAGACATGGCGCTGGGGCAGGCCAGTGGTGATCGGATTTTGGAGTGTGTGGAGAGGAGTAAGGTAGCTTGGGAAAGGAGGAAGGGGCCAGCTTTGTAAAAGGGGTTATAGGCTTAGTGAATGCTGGTTCAAGCAGCCTCAGAAAGCCATTCCTATTCTGAGACTCTGTGACTGTGATTATTTATTTGCCCCCAATAAAGGACCTTGAGGAGCAGCTAGAGGAAGAAGAAGCCGCGAGGCAAAAATTACAACTTGAGAAAGTCACAGCTGAGGCGAAAATCAAGAAAATGGAGGATGACATTCTAGTCATGGATGATCAAAACAACAAGTTAACCAAAGTGAGTGGGCTGAGCTTAATAAGGTCAGGGTTACTGATGTGCACCTGAAATGTTCCCTCTTTCCTCCAAGATGTGGCTGGATTGTTCCAGGAATTTTAAATACCTGTCTTTCAGACCTTTTAAAATTATGTAAGACCTACTTTAATGCATTTTATTGAGATCTTTTTTGCTGGTTTTTAATTTTTCATGTCTAGTTTATATGTATGAGTTTTGGGGGAGGGAGGAGGAAAGAAGAGAGAGGGAGAGAGAGAGAGAGGGAAGGACACGGAGAGAGAGAGAGAGAGTGAGAAAGGAAGAGGGAGGGAGAGAGGGAGGAAGGAAAAGAGGGAGAGGGAGAGAAAATGTCTTTAGCACTCTCTGAGGACTTGTCCCATTCTCCTTAACTGTATCAAGATCATGGGGACCTCCTTCCTTATCCTAGGTTACTCCTGGCAGGATCATATTCTCTCTTTTAGTTGCTACCTGGAAACTCCTGCAATGCATTTTTTTTCAACAAACAATATTTCTTGTTTTCACAAAAGGAAAGAAAACTCCTTGAAGAAAGGATAAGTGATTTAACAACAAATCTGGCAGAAGAGGAGGAAAAAGCAAAGAATCTTACAAAGCTAAAGAATAAACATGAATCTATGATTTCAGAACTGGAAGGTAAATGCACTAGCTCGAGGGTCTTGCAACTGAATTTATTTTAATAAATAAGGAAATTAGAAAAGGGAACATGAGAATGCTGGATTGGAGCTATGTTTTAAGAGAATCAGTCATGCTCTGCCCTATGCCAAAAGTATGATGAAGGATAAGTAGAGCCCTCAGCAAAAATAGGGAAGTGACTATAAAATAGTCTCTATTAATAATTTATTAATAATTAGAAGCAGCTGGATAGAGCACTGGGTCTGGAATCAGGGAGGCCTGAGTTTAAATCCAGCTTTAGACACTTACTAGCTATGTGAGACTGGGAAGTCACTTAGCCTCTGTTTACCCCAGTTTCCTCAACTGTAAAATGGAAATTATAATAATAGAACTGTTGTGAGGATTAAATAAGATAATATTTGTAAAAGGCACTTGGCCCAGTGCCTGACACATAGTAGGTGCTATAGAAAATGTCCTTTCTCCCTAATGAGCTAAGATATAGGGATATAGGAGGAGAATCTTGAATAGAAATGATAACCCAGTGGTGTACTGATAAATATTGGGCAATTGTCTGTCTTAAAAAAAAAAAAAGATGTGTTGCTTGATCTGCACCGTTTACATTTTCTTCATCACTTTCTCAAGTCCCAGTGATCAACAACACACGAAATCAAGCTCCAGTTTGTAGCTGGCCAGTTTCCAAAGTGTAAATGCCCACAGTGAAAATTTAACAATTGGGTCTCACCAGCCAGTTCAAACTGGATACCCCTGGATACTCCTAAAGCTGCTGTGAGGGAAATGCTTTGTAAATCACAAACTAATATTTTCTTATTAAGTTTTCTTGTTTTTATTTATTATTCACGCCTCAAAATCATTATTTGAATAATGAGAATTACTAGGTATCATTTTCCTGATTATCTCAATTTAAGTCTACTCAGCAGAGGTTCATTTTCTTATCTTTTAAAAATAATATAATTGTTTCCTTCTGCTTTCATAACCATAGCATGACTCCTTAACCCTGCTCCTATCTACCACTTAAACTATTTCTTGTAACAACAGTATTTTACGATTAAAAATGTTACAAAATTTAACAATGTTAAAAAAATTTAACAAATTTTAAACGAAAAATTTAAGCCAAGCCTGCTGATACAGACACCATATCTCAAAGCATATTGTGTTTTCTACATGTATAGACCTTTCCTCTCTCGGGGATCCAGGTTGTTCATTACAATTTATCGTAATCCTTGACTTTTGCTGTCATGGTTTACATGACTTTCATCACTGTGTGTATCATTTTCTCAGTTCTGACTTCTTTGCTCAATACTTTTTTGTCTAAGTTCAGAGATCTATTCCCCAAGTATCCCTTGAGCTGGTTGCTTCCATTTCAAGAGATGCTTGCCTTTTTCTTAGTACGTCTAAAGAAGGAAGAGAAGAGTAGGCAAGAGCTGGAGAAACTGAAGAGGAAGCTAGAGGGAGAGGCAAGTGACTTCCATGAACAGATTGCTGACCTCCAGGCCCAGATTGCTGAGCTGAAAATGCAGCTGGCCAAGAAAGAAGAGGAACTCCAGGCAGCTTTGGCCAAGTACGTGGGACTGACTCTCTCAGCCTGCCTGGATAGCTCAGGTGTAATCTTACAATACCTTTGGGAGTTGGTACTACAGGGTGCCTGTCCCAAAAGCCTTAGTGTGTTTTTACGCTAACAAAATGCACTTTGCCCTCTTCTGCTTCCAAACCTATCCTCAATGCTTTTTCCTCTGTCTGGAATTCTTAGTGCTTTCTCTTCACCCCCAAACCACCTCCTTCCATTGAACTTCTAGCAGTCCTTTTAGACCTAGTTTAAATATCCTTTCCTCCTTGAAATCATTTCTGTTCAACCCAACCAGAAGTGATCCTTACCTCCTCTGGGTTTCCATAGTCCTTCACACCATTCATGCACTACTTGTTAGATGGTACTCGGTGTTCATAGATTTTGTGTACGCAGTTTATTCTCCTACTTGACTGTAAATTCCTCTCAGGTTTCTGAGGGCAGGAACCAAGTCTTAGACATTTTTTTTGCATTGTCCATAGCACTTACTAATGCCTTGCACATAGTAGGGGATCTGTAATTGTTGAATAAATGAATTTGATGCCAGTAAAGGATTAGAAGAAGGGTGATATAGTGGAGAGATGGCTGGTTTGGGAAACTGGAAAACCTGAGTTCAAGTCTTGTTTCTGAGGCATACTAGCATAGGCAAATCCTTAACTTCTCACTGCCTCAGACAACTCTTTTAGGATTATGAAGTTACATATGAGGTAGCAATATGGATCACTGAAGGACATCTCCACATTAAGACTGTATGCTAGTGAAACCACAGGTCAAGACCAAACCACCCCCCAGAAAAAGTAGTACTGGAATGGTACAATGGGTTGTCTCACTTTTCTTCAACCCAGTTTCTCTCAGATTCTTGGACTTCTATCCATGATAATAGGAGGAATATTGCTGATATAAGGGGGAAGGAGAGCATCTGGTCCTAGAAAAGAGTTTTTGTGGCATCACCATATAGATGGATAGGCCATGATGACTTCCTCCTCACAGGCTTGATGATGAAATTGCTCAGAAAAACAACGCCTTGAAGAAGATAAGAGAGTTGGAGGGCCATATCTCTGACCTCCAAGAAGATTTGGATTCAGAAAGGGCAGCAAGGAATAAGGCGGAGAAACAGAAGAGAGACCTGGGGGAAGAGCTGGAGGCCTTGAAGACAGAGCTAGAGGACACCCTGGATAGCACAGCCACCCAGCAGGAACTCAGGTACAGAAATCTGCATCCGTTCCACGTCCCAAGGAATCCATAGCCCCTCAAATTCACACACAGACTATCTCCCACAATAGCCATTTGGGCTTCTTTTAAAAAAAAAATGTGGTTTTTACTTAAATAGTGGCATTTAAAATTCAAGTCCTAGTTATCTGCATGAATGGAGAGGGGAACCAGTAGTGTAGTTAAAACAACAAAAGGCAATGACTAAACCAACCACTCCAACAGTGAGGTGGGTTGGATTTAGTGGCTTTGCATCCCATGATTTATGGTGAATGTCTCACTTCTAGATTATGTTTTGGTTAGCTTAATATTAAAGTTATTTTATCTTTCCAGAACACACATGCACACACATACACATACACACACATACACACACATGTGCATGCTTACACACAAACACAAGACCACAAAGGGAAGCTGGTTTGCAAGTACAGACTAGTCATAGATAATCCATCAAGTAGGACCAAGCAAGTCTAAGGCTGGGGACCCTGAGGCCTCAAGAGCACATGGGACCTTTTAGGTCCTTGGGTGCAACCTTTTGACTAAGTCCAACAAATCCTTTTATTGAGGGGATTTGTTCTGTGAAGGTTGAATTCAAAGGGCCACACTTGAGGACGTAGGGGGCCACATGTGGCCTCAAGGCCACAACAAGTCCCTCCCCCATGCTCTTCATCCCCCTCTACCTGTTCAAATACCTTCCATGTCTTTGTTCCCATTCAGAGCCAAGAGGGAACAAGAAGTGACGGTATTGAAGAAAGCTCTCGATGAGGAGACCCGGGCTCATGAGGCCCAGGTCCAAGAGATGAGACAGAAGCACACACAGGCGGTAGAAGAGCTCACAGAACAACTGGAGCAGTTCAAGAGGGTAAACCGAGCATGTCTTGGGACTTTCAGGAAGGAAGGCAGCTTAGAAGGGTGGGAATGAGCCATTTCCAAGTCTCTTGTTTCATTTGGCCTATCAAACAACAGCTTGGAGAGCTAGGTGGAGGTGAGCTATCTGCCCTCCTTTTATTTGATGGAAACCACAATAACAGCCAACATTTATAAGGTTTGCAGAATCCTTTACAATATATTGTCTCATTGATCCCCATTTAACAGATGAGGAAACTGAGGGGGTGAGAAAGGCTAAGGGACTTGCCCAGAGTCACATAGCTGAAAAGTTCGTGAGGTAGGATTTGAATTTCGATCTTTCTGACTCTGAATCTACATTGTCCAGGATCATCATCATGATAATGATGATATCCAGCATTGATGCACCGGGCTTTACGAATATTATCTCATTTATCCTCACAGCTGTACAAGATGGGTGATACTATTATCTCCCACTTTACAGATGAGCAAACTGAGGCACAGCAGAAGTGATTTGCTCAGGATCACACAGCTAATAAGGGTCTGAGGTCACATTTGAATTCAGGTCTTCCTCACTCCAGGCCCAGCACTCTATCTACTGTGCTACTAGATGCCTGAAAGAAGGTGAGGTACATAAAGGCTAAAGATATTCATACTACAACCTCAGAGCCCTAGGGCTCTTTAAAGTTCTCAAAGTATCTCCCCACATATTCTTTTACATGATCCTTACAACAGTCCTGTGAAGTTAAAAGGCCTGGTATTACTACCTATGAGATTAGTAATTAACGTTGGAGAGATTAGTTGATTTGCCCAAGTCACAGTGCAGAGCTGAGATTTGAATCCAGATCTTTGGGTATGAAAGTTCATCTCTCCTATCATATAACATGACTCTGCCTCTTAAATGGGTCTACCATCATATACCTAATTAGTGACAGAACAAGGATTCCATCTTGAGAGGTGGGTGTGACTCAGTGGAGTGGCCTTGGAGAAGGAAAAATAGTTGGCGTTCCACCTCAGACTCTAGCTGAGAGATCCTGGTTAAGTCATTAGCTTTTCTATGCCTCAGTTTCCTCATCTATAACAATCACACCTATGTTACAAGGTTGTGATGCTCAGATAAAATAATATATTTAATGTACTTCACAAACCTTGCTAATTACGTGAACACAAGTTACTATCATTCCTAGACTACTCCTAACTCAGGGCTTTTTTCATCATCTCTTCCTCCTTCCCCAGAAATTTAATTTTCTTATGGTTCTTTCCATTATCTGGCCTGTACTAGGTAGGATGGTAGAGAGTAATTATCTTTGCCTTTTTTAAAAAAGAAGCTGAGGCCCACGTAGACTATGATAATAAATGCCTACTTGTACTTGTCCTTTGTTTGTGTATTTGTGTCTTAGTTTCTATTAGGAGGAGGGCAGAGACCATGTTTTCCCTCATCTCTTTGCTCACCCACCACAAACGCATGTAGTAGTGCTCCATAAATACTGAATTCAATTAGACCTTGCTTCCATGAGCAGCTTTTGCACCCTTTGGTCTCAGCCAGCCTTACAGGGTTAGCTATCATGCGTCTCCTCTTGTGCTCTTGCAACAGGCCAAGGCCAACTTGGACAAGAACAAGCAGCAGCTGGAGAAGGACAACGCAGACCTGTCCAACGAGCTGAGGTCCCTGAACCAGGCGAAGCAGGAGGTAGAGCACAAGAAGAAGAAACTGGAGGCGCAGGTGCAGGACCTCCAGTCCAAGTGCAGCGATGGGGAGAGGATTCGAGTAGAGCTCAATGATAAAGTCCACAAGCTACAGGTGAGTTCGGGAGCCCGGCGTGGGGGTGGGGGGCATGAACAACTAGGGACTAGAGAGACGGGCAAGGTCCCAGCCCTGGCCACTTGAACTTCCTTGGCTTTCTGAAACCGCTGAAATCTTGGGGTTGGCAAAGACCTTCTGAGTATTAACTAGTCATAAAAGCTAGTAACATAATAACTAGCCACATCATCATCACCATAATAATAGTTAATATTTACATCATACGCACTACGTGCCAGGCACTGTGATAAGCGCCTTATGAATACCATCTCGTGGGATCCTTACGACAACCCTGGGAGGGAGGTGCTATCATTATCCTCATTTAACAGATGAGGAAACCAAGGTAATAATAATAGTAGCTAACACTGATGTGGTGCTTCCTATGTGCCAAGCACTGTGCCAAGTGCTTTACAATGATTATTTCTTCCGATGCTCCAAGGTAGGTGCCATTATCACCCTCATTTTAGAGTTGAGGAAACTGAGGTCATCATACTAATATATAGTGTCTGCTATGTGCCAGGAACTATGCTGAGCACCTTAAAAATATCATCTCTTTGAGTCTTCATAACAACACTGGGAGACAGGGGCTGCTATGAACCCTGCTGGGGGATTACAAAACTCCCATTTTACAGTTGAGGAAATTGAGGTAATAATAATATTTATATAATGGTTACTATATATATCGTCTTATATTATTTCATTGGATCCTCCCAACAATCCTGAAAGGTAGATGCTATTATTATCCTTATTTGATAATTGAGGAAACCGATGCAGAGGTAAAATAACTTGCCCAGGGTCCCACAGCTAGTAAGGGGCTTTAAGGCTGGATTTGAATTCAGGTCTTCCTGACGCTAGGTCCAGTGCCCTGTCTACCACACTAGTTAGCAGCACATCATCTTGGCAAAGAACCTTGCCTAGAACAACTCCTGCCTGATAGGAATTCCTTGTCCACTACTCCAAGTGCTCAGCCAGCATCTGCTTCAAGACTTTCAGTGCTAGAGAACTCAGCGCCTCCTCTAGGAGCTTATTCCACTTTGGGATAGCTCTAATTGTTAGGATTTTTTCCTACAAATGAGCCTATATAGACTTCTCTGAAACTTGTGTTGCATCCAGTTCTGCCTTATAACCCTTCAAATATTTGATTTGATTTTGCGGGGGGCCAGGCAATCAGGGTTAAGTGACTTGTCCAGGGTCGTACAGCTCAAATATTTGACAATAGCTATGGTACCTCATCCTCAACCCCTCAAATCTTCTCTCTTAACATAAAATATCCCTAGTTCCTTCAACCAATCCTATGCAATAATTGCAAATCCCTTTATTCTACTTTCTTTACTTTGAACACGTTCCAACTTATCAATTATCTGTCCTAAAACATACCAGCCAGAACTGTACAGATTTCTCTGAGTTTGGTCCAACCAGGGCAGAATGCAACGGGTCTGTAATTTTCCTTGTTCTGTAGTGTGTCCTTTTATCAGTGCATCCTAACATCACATTAGATTCGGCTGCTCTATCATTCCATGAACTTGTATTGAGCATGTAGTCCCCTGAAACTCCCATGCTCTTTTCATTTGAACTGCTGCCTAGTGTTCTCCTGGTTTTATACTTGTGCATTCGCTACTTCTGTTTTACCCAACTGTGGACCTAGCCCATCATGGGCCAATGGATTTGGTTTTTGCTTTTTAAATTTTTTTGCAATTCTTAGCTCTTTCCAAGAGGAGGCTCCCTCAGCCTCCCCAAAAAGCTCATTCTGAAGTCTCACAGAAAGTTCTTTATAGCAAACGTCAGTCTCCACTATTGCAAAATCAGCCAATTTCCTTCAGTTTTGTCTCTTGGTGGAAATGAACAGTGTGCTACCACTCATTTCATAATTCTTAAAGACCATGAGTGCATTTCCCCTTCCTTCTTCTCTTCTCAGGAATCTGACTCATTTGCATTGATTTAGCTGTTCTGTGAATTGCAAAGTATATAAAGAATCTTATTAATATTTAATTTGTTCAGGATAGGAGAGAGGTGTTTTTCCCTCTGTACTTTGGAGACTAAGTGTTCTGTAGAGGATTGATTTTATCATCATAACAAAAGCAACTTCTCCTCTGGGTATAGACTCTATTAATTTGGAGAATCTGTGAAAATGTGAATGAGATGGATTCCAGGAAGGGAATTAAAATGGTTTATATTAGAACTACAAAAATCTAGAACAGCAGAGATCTTGAATACAATTTTCTCTAGGGTGACAAAAAGGAAATTTATGATGGGTTAGGGTCTTAAGGATGGGTATAAAGCATTACCTTCCCTATCTTGAGGCACCTCCAAATAGATGAAGAGATAAGTATGGGAATAGGGAACCACAAATTCCTTCTAGTAAACATACTTCCCAAGGGAAGGGCATGTCTTTCTTCCCATGGTAAATGTCCAACCTGTGTGTGTCTTATGGAAATGGAATGGGTCAGACACAGAGTTATCTTTGCCTGTGCTTCTCTTGTTAAGGTGCTTAAAGCCAATTTATCCCAATAATTCAGAATTGGAAAGAACCTCAAAGGCAAATACACCTGTGCCTAAAAAACAAAGATTCCTTTCTCTAACATACCCAGTAAGTGGTCATGCAAGTTTTTGTGAAGGTGAACCCACCATCACCCAAGTCAGCCTTTTCTATTTTTGTATATCTTTAATTTAACTGAACTGCTCTGGTTAGAGGCAGTTCTATAAGTCCCAATCAATATAGTCTTACTCTGCAATTCATTCATAGGTGGGACGATACTCTGGAGATCTCAGATAATTCAGTATTTGATCCTGAGATGTAGCAGATTTTAGCTTTTCCATCCAATAGAGTGTTATTTTGTGTATGGTTAAGGAGGGTTGTCAATTGAATCAACCAACCCGTCTCCCCTTACATGTAATTGAACCTTAGAATGAAGTGGAGAGTGTCACTGGAATGCTGAATGAGGCAGAGGGGAAGACCATCAAATTGGCCAAAGATGTTGCATCCCTAGGATCCCAGCTGCAGGATACTCAAGTAAGTATCATGCCATACCAGCTATGGAATGGGAGCGAGGCTGAGACACAAATCCTCATGGTAGGGGAAATTGGTGTGTTCTTTTCACAGGAGCTGCTCCAAGAAGAAACACGACAGAAGTTGAATGTGTCTACTAAACTTCGCCAGCTGGAAGATGAGAGGAATAGCCTGCAAGACCAACTGGATGAGGAAGTAGAAGCCAAGCAAACCCTGGAGCGACACATCTCAACTCTTAATATACAGGTGCCATCTTGATCCCACTCAAAGAACAGGCAGGATTTGGGAAGAGGCAGAAGGGTTTTGTCCTAAGAATCTATGCTGTATCCATGACCCAGCTCAGTTCCTGAACCTGAATTCTTACTGGATCTTTAGACCTAGAGAATCCTAAAGTGTGGACCATGGAGAACTTATACCATGTGGTTTAGTTCATTGGTTCAGTTATTAGCCACTCCATTCTCCCCACTGGTTGGATGCCTTCAAGAAGAAGAAGAGAAATCTTGGTTTACTTCATTTTACAAGGATAGGACACAAGGTGGGCTCATTTCAGGGAACTGAGGAGCACACTATAACATACCCTTCTTCTTACTGGAATTTCTTGTTTCAGCTCTCTGATTCAAAGAAGAAACTGCAAGATTTTGCCAGCACTGTGGAGAGCCTTGAAGAAGGCAAGAAGAAGCTCCAGAAAGAAATTGAAGGCCTCACCCAACAGTATGAGGAGAAGGCAGCATCTTATGACAAACTGGAAAAGACAAAGAACAGGCTTCAGCAGGAGCTGGACGACCTGGTTGTGGACTTGGACAACCAACGCCAACTGGTGTCCAATTTGGAAAAGAAACAAAAGAAGTTTGACCAGGTAGAATCTGCTCTTATGATTTCTTTCCTGTGGTGGTTCACATAGTAAATGGTCAGCTGAGTCAAGTTAGTATTTGAAGTTCCTCTGCATGTTTTTTTTCCCTATTTCTCCTTGATGAATGACCACTCAATCTCCAGTCATAGAACAGTCTTGATCTGTGAGCTACTAGACCCACTGAACTATAAACCGGATGTAGAAAGTGAAGAGGGATCTACCCTTACAGTGAAACTTCCCTGGCAAGGAAACCAGTTTGCGAAACTCTTATTCCGAGGATGACTTTGACTGCTAAATTTGGCTGCTAAATTTATCCAGCATTGACAAGGAATATGTGTGTGTACATATAGCGTGTATATATGTATACATATACACACATATAAAATACACATACACATACATGCATATTTCTGTGTATATATTTGCACGCATATATGTATACACACACAACACACACATACGTGTGTGTAGATACATATATGACGCATAAACATACGTGTATACAGGTACATGCATGCACACACATCTCTGTGTATGCATGTATATATGTATACACATGCACACACATATGAGCATACATATAGCTCTGCATGTGTGTGTATATGTGTATACACATATACATAATACACACATTCATACACATGTGTGTATATATACATGCACACACATACACACACACATACTATTCCAAACAACTCAAAATCATTTAAGGACTAAAATTATTATTTTTTTAAATCTACAGAATCCTTTTAAAATGTGTTAGGCACAGACTCCTTACTTTCTTAGCAGAGTACACTAAATATAGTTTAACCTTTTCCCAGTAACTTCAGGGTCATTGTTATGATGATCAGTTATGCCTAGAGTTATCAAAGGGACCCTAAGAGATCATCTAGTTCAATTCTCTCCACAACCTGACTGGGTATCATTCACCTTTCGTGGATAGGCATTTACTGCCTCCTAGCGACCATTCCATTGTTTAAAATGTTTAATTCCAAGATCAATGTTGAATATCAATTCAACCGACTAAACTTGATTAGTAAGTATTTACGTTTAAATTAATTTTGAGATACAAAGTATCATAACAGTTTTTTAGTTGCTCCCTCTTGTGTTTTTTGTCCATTCATTCTCAGTGACTTTTCCCTATTTATGATGGTAGTTAATGTGTACTTCATTCTTTTGGCTCTGTTTTTTTCACTTTTCATTATTTCATGTAGATATTTTCCAAATATTTCCATATATTTTATACCTGTCAGTTTTAATTGCACTACAGCACCTTACTACATGAATGTATCCCCATGTAATAAATTCTTCCCCTGTTGGATATTTCAGTTGCTTCTAGTTTTTATGATTATACATAAATTACTGTGAAAATCTACACAGACATCTCCTTTTTGACTGAAAGAAAATTTCATGACGTATTCCTAACAATGGAATAATTGGATCAAAGAATACGATTATTTTTATAATGTTTACTGTGTTCTAGCAGATGTTCTTCAAAAATATTCTACAAATTTGCAATTCTACCAGTAATGAATGAATGTTCACAACTTCACCAACATTACCCTTAATTTTTATTGTCCCGTGTAATGGGGGTGAGGTGACATGTTAAACTTGTTTTAATTTGCATCTCTCGTTATTACTGAGTATGAACATTTTTCAGTTGATTATTAATCATTTCTCTTTCCTATTTTGAAAATTATGTTTGTATCCTTTGATCATTTATCCATTGTGGACTTCTCACCGATGCCTTGCATTCCTGAATAGTTTAAGAGAAAGTTCCGTCTGTTAAGGCAAAATCGATTTCCCTGTAACTTCTACCACAAAATCAAGTCCAATCCCTTATTTTTCATCATTTTATTGATGCCTTTTTATATTAAAGTCATTTCTGAATATATTCTCCAACATATTGACCTCTCCTTTGTAATGCAGAAAAGCTAATTAAGTAAAACTAACAAAGAAAAAACTTCTGACAACAATTGCAAAATTCCATATCCCTTGTCCTTCATCTTTCTACAGAAAGCAGAAAAAAGTGTCTTTTGTCATTTGTTCTCTGGGACCCAGAATGATTAAAGTCCAGCTGCTGTCACTGCTGTTTTTATTTACATTATGTACTCATTTTGTACGTAGTCCTCCTGCTTTGGCTTTCCTTACCCAGCAACTATTTATATATGTCTTCCCCTTTTGCTCTTATTTTCTGACATTTGTCAATTTTTATGGCACAGAATACACCCAAATTTGTTCAATCATTCCCTAATCAATAGGCACTCATTTTTCCCCCTTTTTTTTGCTACCACAAAAAGTACTGTTATGAATATTTTATCCTATACAGGACTTTTCCTTCTGTCTTTGACCTCTTTGGGGTGTATTTCTAGGAGTGCTTGAATCCAAGACTATGAAATTGTGATTTTTCTTGCATAATTCCAAATTGTTTTCTAGAATAGTTGGTCCAGTTCAAAATTCTATTAACAGTATATTAGCCTAAGCGTCTTCCCACGGCTGATCCAACATTTGGCCGTTTCTGGATTTTATTTTATTTGACAAGTGTCCCTTTTCAACGAGATATTTCTTCAGACATCTGAAGACATCATTTCCTCCTTAATTTTCTCTTCACCAGTTTTGCTAATCATTTGTCATATGACAATGCATTTGAATTGTCAAATTGGTTGTTATCACTTCCTGGATATTCTCTCTTTTTTTTTGTTTTTGTTTTTGTTTTGCTTTTTTGGTAACTGTGTCACACTGTTGCCTAACACTGAACTTGTAGCCATCTAAAATCCCTGTCTTTTTTTAATAATAGGAATTGCTGTTAAGCCAGGGTTTTTCCAATTTTGAACTAGGAACATTGATTATTTTTAAATCTAAAGGTAGAATTTCATATTCATCCCTATAGAATTTCTTGGTTTTGACCCATTATTTTGAGTTTCCAAACCCATTTTTTTACTCAAAATGAGTCACCCAGAAAAATCACAGAGCAAGTGGGAAGGGTGGAGAAGGGTAAAGGAAAAGAAGGTTATAAATATTTATATGGCAACTGCTGTATGTCAAGCACTGGGCTAAGCACACAAATCACCTCATCTGATGCTCACAACAACCCTTGCAGGTAAATGCTGTGATTACCATCATTTTACAGCTGAAGAAGCTGAGGCAAACAGAAGTTCAGTGATTTGCCCAGGGTTATACAGCTAGTAAAGTGTCTGAAGTCAAATCTGAACTCAGGGCTTCCTGCCTCTAGGTCCAGCACTCTATCCACCGTGCCACCTAGCCACATGGGCAGAAATTGGAGCATTTCTGACCATTCCACTCCTCTCAAACTGCAAAGCATTACAGAAGCCCAGGCAGGGTTCAAAACCTGTCAGGCTAAGATTCTTCAGATCTTTAACTCAGTGCTTTTAACTGCATAGCTCTGCAGATGTACACACATATACAGAGCACACATCTCCTATTGTTCTGTAGTACAGACATGCCTTCTGGGACAGCATATAAGTACATATAAGTGTGCTTCCCTGTATATTAAGTGGTCCCAGACATGTGGTTTTTATAATGCAGATTATTTTTTTCAGTTAGTCTCTTATCACCATTGTTCGCTATTTCTTTTCCCTGCTGTCAATCTGCCCTCACTGCTTCTAATCTACTTTAGTGTCTAGGTGAGGATCTAACTCTCTCTCTGACTCTATACTTTTCCCATCTAGTAAAGTGCATTTATGGATGTTGGAAGTTTGCTTTTTTGTTGTTTTGTTTTCTTATTTCCAGTTATCTTCTGGAAGCTTAAAATATCCAGTAGCCGGATCTTTGTATAAATGAGGAGTTACTATGTAATATTGTCCTTTTTGTCTGCAGATAAGGATTATGCTAATAGCAGTAGTTTGTTATGCTTTGAGTTTTTCCAGTGGTAGAGATGGATTTGTGCTGGTCATCTCCATTCTCCCCTGGACACTCTTGTGACCAAGAGTACAAATTTGTGACAGATACTTGTGGACAGAGGACTAGAGCAAAGTTAACGGGTCCATAACAGGATGAAGTTCTTACCTGAATTTGACTTCAATCGAGCCATGTGGTTACTATCTCTGGACTACGACAGAATTACATATAGAAAGTAGTTCAGCTGCTTTGGGTTTTTAATGTGGTCAACTGAGAAAAACTAAAGCAGAATTATTATATTGAATTGCTTGCATGGATAGCTAAATTATTTCAATAGGTAATACTTTTCTTTGCATTAGATATTAAGAAATGAAGATGAAAACATGTACAGAAACAACCTCCAAAGTCCTTAAGATGTAGACATCTAGCTGGTGCTTACCTTCATTTTGGGGGACTGTTTTGCAGTTGTTAGCAGAGGAGAAAAACATCTCTTCCAAATACGCTGATGAAAGAGACAGAGCAGAGGCGGAAGCTCGAGAGAAGGAAACAAAAGCCTTGTCCTTAGCCCGGGCTCTGGAGGAGGCTCTGGAATCCAAAGAAGAACTTGAAAGAGCCAACAAAATGCTCAAAGCTGAAATGGAAGATCTGGTTAGCTCCAAGGATGACGTGGGCAAAAATGTGAGTCTTCCCCCATCCCTGTTCTCATCTATATTGTGCTAGCCTGCCAGCTCTGGTGTCTATACTCACTCATCACAGGAGTCTACAATTGAGAGACCCCCCACCAGCTACAAATTCAGGGTAGAATCTGAAAAGTAAAGGCTGAGCTCAGAGCACAGACCTGTGGCCCAAACCATTTTATATCACCAGAATATTGAGGAGTTCCTGAAACCAGAGCTGAGATAGAAAGAATTGGGATCAAGGTAGAAAACAGAGATTGGAGACCTAGGGAGGAGGGGAAAAGGCTTGACCAGATACTCTGGTCAAGAATATCTTATGTACAGTTAAAAGCAATGTTCCTCATTAGTAATCCTCATCATGTTATGTAATAACTAAAACAGTGATGATGATGATGATGATGGTAGCTATAGCATTTATGTAGCACTTTAATATTTGTAGATTATATTACATGTAATTGACTTCACCACTGTTCGAGGTAGGTGCTATTATTATCCTCATTTTATAGATGAGGAATTTGAGGACAAGGGAGGTTAGGTGACTTGCCCAGGGTCACACAGCTAATAAAGTATCTGAGATAAGATTTAGACTCAGATGTCCCTGATTCCCAGTGCAACACTTTACACTTAATATGCCATCTAGCTGCCTGAATATACAGGTGGTCAAAATGATAATGTTTATTCTGTCTGCAAGGTCCATGAATTAGAGAAGTCCAAACGAGCTCTGGAAACCCAGATGGAGGAGATGAAGACACAACTGGAGGAGCTGGAGGATGAGCTGCAGGCCACCGAAGATGCCAAGCTGAGGCTGGAGGTCAACATGCAAGCCCTGAAGGGCCAGTTTGAGAGAGATCTCCAAGCAAAGGATGAGCAAAATGAAGAGAAAAGGAGGCAGCTACAGAAGCAGGTAACGTTCCTGGTGGGGAGGGAAAGGCCAGGCTGGTCCTTATAAAAACGATGTACATAGAGACATGCATGTATCATTTCATCTGACTTGGATGATGTAGGTACCATTAAGTTAAAATCCATGTACATATCTTTTGGGATGAGGTTAACTTGCAAACTGTAGTTACTAGACATGCACAATAATTTACAGTTATCTTCTCCTTAGTTTCATCTTACTTGGTCTGTTTCTTATATATGAATGCAAGGCCAGCAGCAAGCATATGGGATTCCTACTCTGAAACTCCCTTACAACAGTCTACAGCTAATCCATCCATCATGTCCTAGAGAGTTACCTGAGTAAAATAGGGTTTGTTCAGGGATTGTATAATTAGTCATTGTTAGAGGTAGATTTGAACACAGGTATTCTGGACTTCAGACTCCAAACTCATCTCCTAGGTTATGCTGCCTCTATCACTTTCTTATGCTCCTATTCATGTATTAGAATACCTATATTTGTCAATGACATAGAAATGAAATAAAACTTCTATTAAAAATAGTAAAAGAGAAATAAAGAAAAATCTAAACTAAGATATTAAATATTAAATCACGAGACATTTAATTAAAAATTTATAAAAATCAAAGATATAGAATTCAACACAAAACAGGATTCTTCATAAAAAAAAAGGTGTTGGAAATCATTCCTGGGCATCTTCAGCAAATGGTGCTCACATAATAACAAAAAACTGTGTGATTAACCACTACTTCCCTAAGTGTGTTGTCTCCCCCTGTTAATGTAAGCTTTCTTGAGTGAGGGGCAGGACTATCTTTGCTTCTGTATTTGTGCTTAGCAGAGTAGTAAGAACTCAATACCCATTTTTTCATTCATTCATGCCATTAAACCTTTCATAACAAAAATGCTTCTGATAACTAACCCCCCACAGGTAGACTCCAAAAACAGTTGAGTTAAACAAAATTCTGCATTCTAGTGAGCCATATCATAAAGAAGCTCTAATCTGACTTGAAAAATTAATGATAATATTGGTAGCTATTAACATACAATATTATAATTACAATATTGGCAGTTGTTAAAAAAAACATCGTCCCATAGCAGCACAAAAATATATAACCCTTTGCAATTATGGGGCACCTTATATACCTCTCTTGAGCTATACAACAATGCTGTTGAGTAAATAACAATACTAACTAGGACAAATATTATTACTTCTATTTTAAAGGTAAGGAAATTTAGGCTTAGAGAGGTTAATCCACATGATCACAGAGCTGTTTAATGGAAGAAGGTGATCCTGAGTCAGGTCCTCTTACTCTAGATCCAGGAGTCTACTCATTGTACCATGCCCTAGGTACTCCCATCTCAGGGCACTTACTATTGAATGAATGGAACTCAATCATTAAGTGTTTACTATGTGCCAGACAATTTACTAAGCACTGAGGTTTATTGCTGTAGAGTGTTGAGGTCAAATTTTGGGAAAGTGGTGCAGATATAAAAGAATTCACATAGACCTTCTCTGTAGCCATTGGGAGCTTTATGTATCAGGTTAGCAAACATGGGCCTCCTCAGCAAGAAAACTAAGTGAGACCCCCATATTTGGGGGGTTATGCTTGTATAGAGGTTTCAGAATGATGATGTAGTTTTAGAGGTTTTTATGGAGGTTAAAGATTAAAGACAGGACAGGATGAGGGAGACCAAAGGATTTCTTTATGGTCCAGGATGGTGGCTTGAAGAATTAAGGGCAGGGGGAACACAGGATAAGGGAGACAAAAGCAATCCTTAATATTTTTTTTAACCTTTAGGGCACCATTTGTATCCACATCAGATGGGAACACCATCCTCCCATTCCCTCAGGCTCATAACTGAGGGGTCTTTCTCAACTCCTCACTATCTCTCAGCCCCCATATCCAATTCTAGGGCCAATGCCTATTTCAAATTTGCGACATCTCTCGAATCCCCCTGCCCCCCATCTCCTTTCACTTCTCTAGTACAGGCCCTCATCACCTCATGCCTGGACTATTATAACAGCCTGCTTATGGACCTGCTTGCCCCAAGACTCTGCCCACTCTATTCCATCCTCCATTCAGCTACTAAAGTGATTTTTTGAAAGCAGGGATCTGACCATGTCACTCGCCTACTCAAATTCCAGAGGCTCATTCTTGCCTCCCGGATCAAATACAAAATGTTTTGTTTAGCATTCAAAGTCCTTCATGATCCACCCCCTTTCTACCTTTCCAGTCTTCCTACACCTCACTCCCCAAGCGTGTACTCTTCCATCCAGTGACACTGGCCTCCTAGCTGTTTCACAAACAACACACTCCATCTCTTGGCTCTGGGCATTCTCCCTCACTGTCTTCTGGGCCTGGAATGCTGTCCGCCCCTTAACTCCACCTGCCCATTTCCCCTGACTTCCTTTAAGTGCAACTAATTCCATCTAAATTCAACTAATTCACCTAAGAGCTCATCTTCTACAAGAAGCCCTCCTCATTCCAGTCTTTCTCTCTGTTAATTATTTCCTATTTATCTTTTACATAGCTTGTTTGTGCATTTGTTTGCTTGTTGGCTGCCCACTACATTGTGATCTTCTTAAAGGCAGGGACTGTCTTATGATCATATATATATATATATATATACACACACATATACATACATACGTGTATGTATGTATATGTGAATATATGTATGTCTATATATGTATATACATATACAAACATGCATACATATGTATGTGTGTATATATGTATATGTGTGTGTGTGTGTGTGTATATATATCTCCCCAGTACTTGGCACAGTAGAGTGCCCAGAACATAAAAGGTGCTTTATAAATGTTTACTGACTGAGTGGCTAGAGGGACAAAGAATAATAATGATCCATCCCTGCTCACAAGGAATTGATGTTCTAAAGGAGAAAAAACATGTATATCAGTAATAACATACAAGATACATAGGATATATAGAGAGTGCATAGAATAAAGCTACAAGGTAGCCTTAGACAAGAGGGTGCTAGCAGCTGAGATATAAGGGAAAAGGCCTCCTGAAGAAAATGCTATCTGAACTTGAGTTTTGATTCTAAACAATTTATGTGAGGAAGAGAAATAGAGGATTAGGGAAGAAGGATTAGGAAAGTGGAAAAAAAGATAAAAGAAGGAAACAGAAAGAAATGCATGTATTAAGGGTGTCCTAGAGCCAAGTCATACCAGCTCCAGGAAGCTGATTGTTAAAATTTCAGTGGGAGCATTTACCCCTTGGAAAATGGCAAACGCTACAAATCAAGGCTTGATTTATTGATTGTCTGGAATTAAGAAAATGAAAGAGAAAATGTTAGTAATGCAAATGAAATATAAAAGTATATTTCTACTTTGGAGTGGAGGGAAAAGTGCTCGAGGAGCTGATTGTTAAATATTTACCAGCACACTTCCTTTAGGAGTAGTACTGAGTGGTAGTAGATCACACCAACAGTTGTTTCAGATTCCCCTGAGGGACCCCATTGTCTACTGTAGGTATATTTGGGCTTCATTTGGACACCTACAGCCACCCTTGGCACTAAACAGAGACACTCCATCTAAGCAGTTGGGAATCTCTGTTGGTTGAGCTCTCCTATACCATGGGTACCTCCTCTTGACCACCATTTCTGACCCACCCCTGGGGATGATAGCTAAATCCAGGTGTCTCCCAGAAAGCAAATCCGCACCATACCAACCTTTCCTTTCCTTGGTTAGCTCCATGAATATGAGACAGAACTAGAAGATGAGCGAAAACAGCGGGCCCTGGCAGCTGCGGCCAAAAAGAAATTAGAAGTGGACATCAAAGATCTGGAACTACAGGCTGACTCAGCCATCAAAGGGCGGGAGGAAGCCATCAAGCAACTCCGCAAACTCCAGGTGGGTGGAATTCCTCCTTGGGCTCACTGGTCATGATGAAGGTTTCCACTTCAGGTTTACCCATCAGTCTCTGAATCAGACAAAAAGACAGGACACAGTCTTTCTAACATTACAGCCTTGTGAGTGAGAAAAATGATGATTAATAACCAATGATTTGGGGAAATCCAGAGCTCCCTTTTTCTAAAGTCCTGATTTTAAAAGTTCAGTCACTTGAAGGACATTACTAATAATGAGATTGGATTAGCTTTCTTAACCATCTTGTCCAGACAGGTGGGGAAACCACTGTGCTCTCCGATCAGTTTTGGGTGGGATAAATTCTTTGAAAAGATTGCTTAAGACTCGGGGTAACTGAGAAGTAAATGGCATAATCAAAGTTCATTTGAATAGGTTCAGCCCCTCGTTGTAATATTCACTCTCATTAACTATTAACCAGTCAGAGTAGATTGCCACCCTCAAGCACACCCTTCTTCCAATGGGCATATAAACCTTGAGACTGCTGCCATTGTCTTTGGTGTAAGAGAGAGACAACCATCCTTTTATTAGTAAACATACTGGCATTATTAATAAAATGATTACCAAAAAAAGTATATCTTTTGAACTTTTAACATAAGTAGGACTTCCCCTTTCAACAACTAACATGCACTAAGCCCCTGTTGTGTATATGACCCCATATTAAGCTGCAGATGTGAATTCCACTACCTCTTAGGCTCCTCTTCTAAGATAGGTCCATCTGGGTAAACAGAATGAAGCCAAAGAAGAGAGGGCGCTAGGTTCTGAGGCTAAAAGTCAAAATATCATGAGGAGTTCTACAGTTTCTTGGTGCCTGTGGTATGCAGGGCAAATCTACATTTGAATTAAAAGAGAAACCAAAGAACAGAACTTTGTTAAAAAGGGAAATAGAGTCACTCTTGGGGTTACAGTTTTCCTCTTCTCCACTCTTGCTGAACCAATCCAGGCTCAGATGAAGGACTTTCAAAGAGAGTTGGAAGATGCCCGGGCCTCTAGAGAAGAGATCTTTGCTACTGCCAAGGAGAATGAGAAGAAAGCCAAGAGCTTAGAAGCAGATCTCATGCAACTCCAAGAGGTAAGACCTCACCTAGAGTAAAGAAAATCCTCAAGTTGTGTTGTTGTAACTACAGGCTTATAAATCAGTATTCTCAATTCGCCCACTCTTGTCAATCTTTTCCCTGTCAATCTTTCTCCAAGGAAAGTAACAAGATTAAGGAAACTTAAATGCTTTTCTATTTTCCCAATATAAATTGCCTTTCTCTCCTGGTAAGAAGTTGAATGGTTATTTTCAAGTCTGATTTGATTGGCCTACTTTCTCTGAAGACATAGACATGGATGATCCTCTGTGGGATTCAGCATCCCAGTTGGATGAAGAGCAAAAGAGATCATGAATGACTTTTTGGCAAAATGACACAAAAGTCTCTTCTTTTGAAAACAGCAGATTTCTCTTTCCCCCTAATTCTCCAGGACCTGGCTGCTGCCGAGAGGGCTCGAAAACAAGCTGACCTAGAGAAAGATGAATTGAACGAGGAGCTGGCCAGCAGTGTGTCTGGGAGGTAAGAGACCAGCCTCTACACTCGGTCTTTGGGGAAGTGATATTGCAGAAAACCAAAGAGCACATGGAGCAAAGTAGTTTCACTCCTTCAGCTCTTCCTGGTGTCGAAGTAACACCACCCAGTTAGCTAGAAAAATCATCTGGACTGGCAGTAATAAACTCATCTTTATAACGAGAAGCACGTGGAAATTCTCAACCAAGCTTTGTCATTGGGGAGAAAATCTAAGAGTGCAAAAAACTTTCTGAGGGAGCTTATTACACATTGTTACTTAACAGGAATTAAGTCCAGCATTTCCTATCTAGGAGTTTTTGATAAAGGATATGTCATGTTGTTTTTTTGTGAGTAAATGCCATGGTAGGCATAAGAAGAAGAAATGGGCAAATGAATGACAAGGGAAAGGAAAGAGACAAAAAAATCAGCTGGTCCTTATTCAGGCTCAGATGTTTGAAGAGGGGATGTTATCCAAATTTAACCCCATGACCATTTTGTTACTCAGGAATGCCCTGCAAGATGATAAGCGCCGCCTGGAGGCTCGAATTGCCCAACTGGAGGAAGAATTAGAAGAAGAACAAGGCAATATGGAGGCCATGAGTGATCGATTCAGGAAAGCCACACAACAGGTAAGGGTTTGACAGAGTGCCTGGAGAAGACAACTGAGGCATTCCTGATGTTCTGGCTGCAATGATACACAGCATGACTCGAAGCTACATTTGCAAATAGCCATTAACCATTAATAGGGGCAGCTAGGTGATACAGTGGAGAGTGCTGGACCTAAAGTTGGTAAGACCCAAGTTCAAACCCTGGCATGAATGCTTACTAGCTTTGTGGCTCTGGACAAGTCACTTAACCTCTCGTCTGCCTCAGTTTCTTCATCTGTAAAACGAGGAGTGTAACGGCACCTAAATTGTTGTGAGGCTGAAATAAGATATTTGTAAAGCACTGAAGTCAATGCTGTATCATTATTATTTAAATATTAATAATTTAACATTAAAGCACAATATAAATGCTATTATCATTATTATTATAAAATGAAATTATAATTAAATATTAAAGCGTTATGTAAACACTGTTATCATCATCATTACTATTATCACCATTAACCAAAAGCCTAACAGGGCTATTATATACCTGGTAGTGTTTAATATACAATCTGGTCACACAGAAACTAGAGGCTTCAAGGGGTTTGTTGACATACCTTGTGTGTATGTCAAGGAAAGCCTTTGTATCACTATCTTAGAGGGGTTTTGTCTTTCACTAAGATTAACAGTCATCATTCCTCATGAGGCTGAATGAGTCTTTCCCTTGAGCCCTGAACTTCCTTCTCCACATCTACCCAGGCGGAACAGCTCAACAATGAACTGGCCACAGAGCGCAGCGCAGCCCAAAAGAACGAGAGTGCCCGGCAGCAACTCGAGCGGCAGAACAAGGAGCTGAAGAGCAAACTCCAAGAGATGGAGGGGGCTGTCAAATCCAAATTCAAGGCAACCATTGCTGCCTTAGAGTCCAAGATTGCCCAGTTAGAAGAACAGGTGGAACAGGAAGCCAGGTACCAGAGGACCTCACTCCACTTGTATCTATTGCCCATAAAATTTCAGATTATCAGAGTCCTTAGCTCTGGCCCTCAAACACAGTGAAAATGTCCTGACTTGGAGGCAAGGAAAGGAAGGAATTGTCCCAATTCTAGGCATTAGGGAACTGAGGACCACTGACTGTGATGAATCATAATGTGGACTTGTATACATCATCCATTGATGATACAGCCAGTTATCTTTCACCAGAAGAAGGTATTTTCCTATTCCAAATCGTTTTCCAGAGTCTCCATGGAAAGGTTAACGTTGAAGTAAAAGCATTTTCTCTGATGATAGATAATTGAGGTCAAGGATCACGCTATATTCCTGTAGCAGTTCTGATATTTACTGAAGTCATTTAAATATAAACTCAGAACAAGTATTGCCTGCCTCCCCCAAAAAAGCTCTCGGCATCTATCTTGTTCAATCATGTCCAACTCTTCATGACCTTGTGGACCATAGCATATCAATGCTGTTGATGGGGTTTTCTTGGCAAAAAATAATTAGAATGGTTTACCATTTCCTTCTCCAGTGGATTAAGGCAAATAAGGGTTAAATGTTTTACTCAGGGTCACATTGTATTGTATTGTGTTTGTCCTTCGTTTTTGAAGAGGACCATGACATCAGGAAAATGATGACGTGACTTGGAGTTGACTTTGATTTGCATGACAGAGGGCTGTGCAAGGTCACCAGCCTCACTTTCTCATCCTAAGCCATCTGAATCCAGTGACCAGATATTCATCAGGATGACTGGAGATGGACCAGGATGCAATGGGAGACCCTGGCCTTTTTAGGCTAAGGTCTTTTTAGGTACTCACTTAAAGTGAGGTAATGCCCATTAAGGGAATAAACCTTGCCTCTTTAAGAAGTAAGCTGAGAGTTAGCCCTTTTAATTAAAAACAAAAAAAATAACAAAAAAAATCAACCAGGGTCACATAGCTATTAAGTGTCTGAGGCCAGGTTTCAACTCAGATCTTCCTGACTCCAGGCCCAGCATTCTATCCACTGTGCCATCCAGTTGCTCCCAAAAGGAAAGCATCTCCTGCAAGGCAGAGAACAGGATGGCACACCATCGTGTTTGGTCTACCTTCCTAACTTTCCTCAAAGACAACAAACAGCTTTATGCATAGTAGGCACTCGGTAAACTTGTTTTATTTCTTCTGATGTTTGTAGGGAAAAACAGGCAGCTACCAAGAGTTTACGCCAGAAAGACAAGAAGTTGAAAGAAATTATGTTGCAAGTGGAAGACGAAAGGAAGTTAGCAGAGCAGTACAAAGAACAGGTAACCCACCTGGGCAGGTGGCCTCCTTCCCAGAGTAATCCAGCCCCTTGCTCTTTGCCCTTTCCTGATTTCTGGCTCTCTCCCCCCAGGCTGAGAAGGGTAACACCAGGGTGAAGCAGCTGAAGAGGCAACTGGAGGAGGCAGAAGAGGAATCCCAGCGCATCAATGCCAACCGTAGGAAGCTCCAGAGGGAACTGGACGAAGCCACAGAGAGCAACGAGGCCATGGGTCGGGAGGTGAACGCACTTAAGAGCAAACTCAGGTAAGGTCTGGGGCGGAATCTTTAGAGGCCTCCACCAAGGCCTTTCCAGGCTGGTGGAGCAGGAGCCCAACAGAGAAGCCTAGGGTATAGCCTTTGGTTGTTCAGTCATTTTTAGTCGTTTCCACCTCTTCATGACTCCATTTGGGGTTTTCTTGGCAAAGATACTGGAGGAGTTGGCCCTGTCCTTCTCCAGCTCATGTTACAGAGGAGGAAACTGATGTAAACAGGCTTAAGTGACTTGTCCAGGATCACACAGCTAGTAAGAATCTGGGGCCAGATTTGAACTCACGAAGATGAGTCTTCCTGACTTCAGGCCTCGTCCTCTATGCACAAGGTATAGGTAGGCCAGTTTGAAGAAAGGAAGGTATATGGATGGTAGAAAGGACTGTCACTTTTGTGGCTCAGCTCCCTCTCTGAAATTTCCACCATTAGCTGAAAGTCAGTGAAAACTGCCTCCTTTTCCTTCTTAATTCATTCCAGTGTTTTGAAAATATACATACGTGTGTGTATAGATACATATATTTATACATATATATAAATATTGTATATATATGTCCTCCTGTCCTGTCTTCTGTAGGAGGAAGAGCAAATAGAACATAGAATTATGTCCACAGTAAGAGCTCTCAATAGTCAAGGGGCCTGAGCCTGGCAGCCCCATTTGAAGAGAGCTCTAAGATCACAAGGGACCAGTGTACCCGATGCAGTTTGTGATTCCTCCAGGACAGCCTCTGCTATGCCTCCAGGAAGGACCCATTACTAGAAAAAAAGGGAGAATATCAGATTATTTGTCACAGAACACAGGCCTCACTTGCTAGCAGTAAAGCGGTGTCCTGGGAACAGTTTAGCATTGTTGAAAGTTTTTGGACAAGGACAAAATGGCAGGGACTAGTCTTGGCAGTTCATACAGGCTGATGAGACAAATTACGAAGCCAAGATTTGGGGATGTATTAAATCATATTATTCTTTTTAAGGTCTTAGGGTTATAGGTTAAAATGTTGGAAGGAGCTTTCCCCAGTTTTAGTTATGTCTAACTCTAATCAAACAACATGCCATCTCAGTTACTTTCTGTGCATAAAATATCAGCTCATCAACTTATTAATATTCTTGGAGCACTTGTGGGATGCCTAGCTTTATACTGAACACTTGGGAGGGAGGTTTTGGAAAAGATAAGGCATCCCTGTCCTCAGGTAGATTACAATCTGTACAAAAAAAGAGGTAATCAACAGTCAAAATTTATAATACAAGAGAGAAACATCAAATAATTGTTGGGAAAGTTCAATACCTCTTTTGCCTTTCTTGGATGTCACCCTCTGTCTCCAGGTCTAGAAAGGTAATCCAGCCTCATCTCTGAGATGAGGAGGGGCTTCTAGTCGGGTTCTAGGATTTCCAGGCGTCTCTAGGAAATGTGGCACTATAAAGAGAATAAAAGTTTACTTCCTCAGCAGCATAGACCTTACAGGAACATAGGAACTCTTCTTTATTCTATAGCCTAAAACATTACCTAGCATGTTGCCAGTTACATAGTGGCTCTCTCTTTCAACCCCTTACTGGGTGTAAAGGAAATGAGCATGATGATCTATTCTCTGTCAAGGAGAGATAAAACTGATACGTTACCAAAAGACTTTTATCTACAATTTCTCAGTTCCTGTTTCAAAGTCAGGCTTCTGGAGCAAACCATTTGAATGCTCTTTTGTCTGAGCAGGGGAGGCAGTAGTGCAAGAGATTCACAAAATATGAAGAAACATAGCTTTTTAAGAGAAGCTTTGGTGTACAAAATTTACCAGCCCAACCTTTAAAATTTTTTAAAAATTTTATTAGTTTTTAAAATTTTAGTTCCCCCTCTCTAAAAAGCTTTGTAAAAGTCAGTATCTTTGTCATAGACATCAGGTACCTGGTTATCTGCAAGGCTGGTTTAAAGGTGCTATACCAAATGCTTTAAGTTTGTTGAAAAGTACATAAGTAAATGGAATTCTTTCCATTTTCCAATGGTAACCACCAGGGACTCTTCTCTCTTTGTTTCAGAGGCCCACAGGAACCTTCGCAATGACTCACCAGGTACCATGCCTTCAACTTGGCAGCTCATTTCTGTTGTACCAAGTTTCCATTTTCGTTTTTCTTGTCCTGGCAAATTTCCATGAGATTCCTGCAAAATCTGAAGGCTTAAACATCTTGGTACCAATTTGTCCTTTATCCCAAGAGACAAATATTACAATAAGACTATTCTTTGACCCATTTTCTTTCCCTACTTCTAGGAAACACGCTAGCATGTGATTTTACACTAAACAGTACTTAATTTTTAAGGATGAGAAGCTGTACACTGAATGAATTGCTGGAGTGTTCTTATCTGCATGAAGTCTTCTTCTACACCCTTAAAAACGCATTGATAATTGAGCATCAATATTTTGCTGTAGCCACAATTTTTTTTTTGGCAAGGAAAACTGCTCCCATTTAGCTACTGTGGTTCACAGATCATATTAAATCACAAAGCACCACGTTTATGGAGACCACAACCAATGTTCTTTCACAACTATGCTTTCACAAATAGGACTGATGTCCCGGGAAGAAAAGAACCCTATCACCAAAATAATTCATTAGTGCCTGAACTGCATGAAGCTTGAGAATGTCCTAATTCCCAGTGGCCACTTTACTCAGTATAGGTTACAGGAAGGTACAGGCTAGCCACTGCAAAACCAGCTACCATCCTTATGGCAGAGTTGTTTTTCAAAACCACAGAACAATGCATTCATGGAATGTAGGGCAGAACCCTTCAGCTGAAAATACTTGTGGAGGTCTTTTGCAAGAGATGAACTTTTTAATTTCCGAAAAGTTAATTGTCTTTTCCTATCTAAAGTTACATTGCTTGCAAACTGATTGGCCCCAATTGCCTTTCAGAAGCCAAATAACCCTATGTTGTAATATTTGCGTGAATATTATCTGTCTCTGCTTTGCTACTATCACCAAAATATTTAAAGATGAATCATGTCTTAGCAAAGACTTTATTATCAGTTTTCCATCTCACTTTTGTAATTCTGTAGAACCATCCTGACTCCTTTAGTAGATGCAGCTCCAGGGCTCACTATTATTTGGGGGGGGGGGGGTGGCGCGCCGCAGAGAGGGGCAGAGGGTGAAGCACTCTTTTTTGACAAAGGCAGGAATTTGTTTCAACAAGGCTAGGGCTTGATTTGCTACAAAGAGGAGGCTGCCTCCTGTTAGCAAACTTCTCAAATACTGGTATTAGGCTAGTTTAGGATACTAAGCAGTGTCCTCAAAAATAGTATTATCTTTAGAGCAAGTTATTTCTTTCTAGGGAAGTTTACTCAGCTTGACTTAGTCGAGGACCATGGCTTTAAATAAAACATTTAAGTGGCATCCCTATCTCATAGTATATATAAACCCCACCTTAACCCTTGGCTCTAGGTTTTGAAACCATTTCCCTTCAAGACTGGGATTTCTAGGTCATAAGAAGTATCCTTTGAATGCTGGCATCAGAACAGAAGGCAGGAAACCATATAGATCTGGGATTTTAAAATTCATTTTTTTAACTGTAGGATAATAGGACTTAGAGTTGGAAGGGACCTTAAGTGCAACCTAATTTTACAGAGCAGAAAACTGAGACCACAGAAGTTAAGAGGTCATTTACTCACTCAGGATCACATGGTGAATCATCCTGTAGTAGAGATGAATTGCAACTCAGATGTGATGCCAAACCATGTGCCCTTTTTACACATTCCCTAAAATATCCATTTCTCAACAACTTAGTTGGGACACTTTAACTCCTGAAATTGTCTTTGTTTTACCGGACAACCTTAATCCTTTCCCTTTCCTTTCAACTTTTGACAATGAAGGATATAGCAGTAACTATGGCAGAAAGAAGGGGTTTGTGTACATGTGTATGTGTGTTTGCGTGTAAATACATGCACACTCAGAAGAGTACACTAGTTCTCATAAGTGTTTCCTACCTTGTTATTTCTAGGAAAGTACATGTACGTACGTAGCTTTCCCCTCCCCCTTCCAGTTCACTGGTAAGTCACTGACTTTACTGTTGGGAAATACTGCCCTAAAGGATTATGCTTTTAGAGGGAGTCTAAGTAAAACTTATTGAAGTTTTTAAGACCAAAATAATAGCTAGCCTACAACAGTAACTGCTGATCCTTTGAGGTTCTAAGGTCGCTTTTAAGGCCTAAACATCCGTCCTTTGAAGTGAGTGAAGCTGACCTAGAGTCTTCTGCAGTGACATGATACAACTTTAACTATTTAACCATGATTGCTGCCCACTTGAAAACAACACATTCCAAAAGCTGGTAGCATTTACAAGCCAGCGTTTTCATGTTTCCAATACAATCTGAGTGACTTTTCTGCTTTTCTCAGCGATCATGAAATATAGGCTCTTGCTTATGTCTATAATCTTACCTGTAAATTTGGTTGCTCCTTTGGAATTAAAACAAATACAAAACTGCGGTCTTCTCTTGACCTCAGCAAGTCTACCAGAGTCAGATGTTGACAAGGGAGCAAGGTCTATCTTCAAGGTCAGAGACATAAAAAACCAAACTGGGGATAACTTCCCGCCCACCTATTTCAACCATTGCAGTTACTCTGCTGGGGAAAAAAACTGTCTCATTGCTTCTTCATCTTTCTCAATTATTTGCAGGTTCATTTTCTTTAAATCATTTCTTTTAATCTATCAAAATTAAGTTGAATATGGACCTGCTTTCCTCTTCCAAATCAGGTACATTCATCCGTTTTCCATTTGGTATTTCTAGATTTATCTTATCATCTTAACAGCAGTCTTTCAGCTGCTGTTACAGTGTGAATTTTTACTTAAAAAGCACTTACCTCAACGTGAATAAGAACCACTTGCTACCTGAGAAGCACAGTAGCTTCCACAAGTTAGTACTAAAAACCAATTAAAAAAAAAAACAAACCCAACAAATCCTGAAATTTCAATGCCTTACACTTTCTAAGAATGCCCCTTCCCCTTCCACACACCTCAGGGTGCTCTGTGACTCTGTTTCCTCCTGAAGGCTACCCTTGGTTATTTACTTTCACCTGATTTCAAGAAATAAAACTGTATTTTGAGGGAGAAAAGGAGCAAACATCTACTATGGGACTGAAAGTAAGCCCTCGACTTCCTAGGGATGGAGAGCTCTACTTTCATTAAAGGGTCTAAATGAAAATTAAAGACAAGGCAGGAATATGACCATCACAATTTTCCAAATATGGATTATTTCTGCTCTATAGTCTAGAATTTGCACAGCAGACATGTTTGGGCTAATTATCTAATCCACACCTGAAAAGCCTTCTGGATTTCTTGAGTTCAAATTGTACTCTCACGTTAATGCATTTTTCCCCTTTTAACCCAATCTAGACTTGAGTAGAACTTGTTCTCTAAAAGATGTTTATTTTCCCCAAATGCCTAGGAGAGGAAACGAGCCATCTTTTGTCCCCCCTAGAAGATCTGGAGGCCGAAGAATGATTGAAAATGCAGAAGGCTCAGAAGAAGAAGTAGATGCCAGAGATACAGACTTCAATGGAACCAAAGCCAGTGAATAAATACTCTGCTTGCATATCGCACTGCAGTCAGATACCCCAAAGGACAATATTGAGCACTGTCTAAATCCATTTTCAGTTCCAGTACCACAAGACACTCAACAGACACTCTTACAGCAATGATTAAAAAGCACAGTCCTGTCTACAGGGTAATATATTGAAATTTTCAATCATTACCAAATTAGAAAAGAAAAATCTTACCAGGAAATATGTGCCATGCATGCATGCCTTCTCTCTGTCCCTCCTGAACTGTGCAAATGTTTTGAGATTTTTAGAAAGAAAATAAAACCACAGTACTGAGTCACTGGCAGTTTTTAATCCCAGATGAGCCTTAGTTTACATGAAATGGGGACACAAGTCACCATATCAGGTGGTCCTGCCCCCATAATCCTTTCCTTAACTGCATACCCTTTGTCTGTTTAGCACATGCCCTTGTTTGAGGTTTGTTTTTTCTTTCCTGGTTATTACACTTCTGATGCACAGTTCACCAAAACAATAAAGTGCCTTCATTAGTCACACATTAAAAATGAAATAATTTGCTCAAACTAATAAAGCAGAAATGTTGCACTGTTTTATATACACCCTGATTGTGCTTAAGGACACTTTCACTAATAAAAGGTTATAAATCACTAGAATGCAATGGATTTTTCTTGTTGGGGAATTTCCTCCATGGACTCCAAGGAAAATAGAGGAGTCCTGGGACAGAAAGAAACTTGAGAGGCTTTCTGGGAGCAGTGAGTCAGGTGAGAAGTTGACAGTAATTGCCAGTGAAGATCACGGTGGAACCTGAATTCAAACCAGGAGGGTGGAACAGAGGAAAGGAGTTCAAAAGGGGGACAGGGCTTCATTTCTTCTTTCCAGAATCTTTCCCAACTCGGTGACCAGGATCATTTCAAATGTCACTGCAATGTATGTGCTGAGTGCAAGAATATCGGGTAGCAACAGATTTCTTCAGAATTTCAAATGGCAAATGACCACCCTGCACACATATATCATTAAGAACAAACTTTATTCTGTACACTGACTCAGCCAGAGAAGGTAGATTCAAGGAAATTAAAGACTGCTCATTTCCACCATAAGAAGTAACAAGTACCCAGTAAAATGACAGAATATTAGCATACCTTTGTCGGTACCCTCACCTGAAATAGCATGTTTCTTAAAAGGCTACCTGTGTGGAAATAATTTATCTTCAAAGATAATTTTCAATTCATATCAATTTACTTGGTAAAAAAACAACAACAAGGCTTTAAACCACATGACAAAATACAAATAAAAGCATACCCCAAATAATGCTGCCCTAATCAATACCATTTCACAATATTAAATCCTTAATAAATTATAACCAAACCCTGACATAATATCACTAAACCCCATTGTAACATCATTTGGTTGACTGCCTATTTATGACATTTTTCTATGGAACTTAACTGCCCCTTGTAAAGTCACTTTACCCAATACTGCGCTTTTGTAGAACCAACTGGAAACGTTAGACAGGGTATGCACCTGTTTATAAAGACGTTAAATAACTAACTTGGAATTACCGCTTAGTTTAAAGCAAACTGAAGCATAACTTTCTCTTGACAAAAATTTTTTTTAGAAAAATAAAGCATTTTTTCTGATACAGGTTAAGAACATTTCTTAGATTAATAAGCATCAAGAGTAGCAATATTTCCACTTAATAATTTCAGTAGCAATTAAAGCTATACTCCCAACTCAAAGATTTTTGCTGTCTTCCCAAAAACTAAATCAGTGGAAGGTTGTCAGCAAAGGCTGTTGCTTCATCAAGATGAGAATATGCCCCTGAAGTTAGTGCAGCTTCCCAGTGCAGTCTGAAGATACACACAGGTGTTACAAACAAGCAGCGATGGATATTGCAGATTGCATGGAATCCTCTATGTCTTAAGCAACCTTGAGGCCATAGTCTTTTTTCGAAGGAAATGAAAACTTCCAAAAGAAGCTCCATTGTGGGCCGTGTAAAGGATATCTCACGTAATTCGAATGTGCCTTTGAATGAAGCCTGTTTTATGCAGATTATCTTACAGGGGCAACCTGCCTCAATTTGCCTCATGAAATCTGAAAATGAAACTAACACCTACAAGTAGATTCAGACAGTCAGCTGTTACAATTTACTTATAAAGTAACCAACTTTCACTGACCATGGCCAAAATCAAAATTAGCTTGGAACGAAAAGTCTTAGGATAAAACACTTAAATCAGTAAGAGGTCAAAAGGCTCCGGCCAGGTAACAAGGGTACTCTGTACCATCTATGCCTTTTTAAAAGAAGTATTCTACAGGAATACTACCGTGTATTCCTAGAAATAACTTAAATGAAACCATCCCTTAATAGGTCTATACATCACTGAAAATTCCATACTAGACAAAATGGGTCAGTATGAACATAGTGTATTTTAATTAAGTAAGGGCCCTTTGAAGGATGGGCCAGTACACATAGGGGGAAATCAATGGCTAGAAAAACACTGCCCCGACTATAAAGCCAGGCATTTGGTCACAATTAAGTTACAGCCATTCCCACAATAAAACAGGTGACAAAATGTTCAATCTTCCCACCGTAAGACAGTGGCAACACCAAACTAAATTTGGTAGGAAAACTTCTGCCTGCAGGCTAGTTCTCCACATTATACATGTGGTCCACAACACATGGAGTTAACAACTATGCTTGTTTGTTATTTATTCAAACTAATTTTAAAAGACTAGTTTAAAAAAACGGTAACAGAACTAGAATACCATGGTCTTTAATGCCCATGATTCTCAAAGCAGCATCTTGACTACACCCTGTGGTGATGGCAGTGATGGTGATGGAATATTTGAAGGAAGTTTTCCAAATTCCAGTCGTTTTCCTAACCTTAAGACAGAATGAAAATTAAGCTATTAATACAGCAGATCAGCACATACAAAATAATTAGAGGCAGAATCTGAAGGCCAATAATTGTGTCAATTTCCTCCTCTATAGATGAGATTATATATGCCTCTGATTAATGTTTAGTGGAATAGGATTAATGAGATGTTCAGTTTCTGAAAGCTGTCTATAAAAACAGAGACTTCAGTTCAGGAGAAATCTGCAACCACACTCACATCACAGTGATATGACCTGAAAAATTTCTGGTTAACTTTTGCTTGACAGAGAGTCACCTAGAAACTTGACTCTTGGTTTAAAAACGTGGTGTGTATACTTCTAAATAAGCTCCATGAATCTGGAGTTTAAAAACAAAATAAAAACAATTCAACACAAACACACAAAGTAGATTAGGACAACTAAGTATTTCCAGATCTGGTGTCTAGGTCTGGTAATCTTATAGGACCTTAAAATTTAAAGCCAATTTCCTGAAGGTTCTGCAAAGAACAAAATACTCTTCCAAGAAACAGTGGAGTCTGAGGTTATAAAGACAAATAACAGATTCCTAAACTTAGTTGACATGAGTTCAATTGCAGAATTCTCATAATGTTGTTATAAACCAACGTTAGGGGAAATTAAAATGAAACAAGCATCTCCTTAGCTATTTGCCCAGACCAGATAATGAACTCAGTTCTCAAGAGAGTATCTAAAGAAAATAATATATACTGTCAGGATTCTCTTGATTTTTTAGAAAGGTGAGAGAGAGAGTGTTTGTGCGTGTGAGTGTGAGTGTGTGACAGTGTATGTGTGTGGGTGTGCGCGTGTGTGGGCGTGTGAGAGTGTGTGCATCTGTGTGTGTGCATGTGTGTGAGTATGAGGGTGAGAGTGAGTGAGTGTGAGTGTGTGCATGTTGAGTGTGTGCATGTGAGTGTGTGTGTGTGTGCATTTAGGAAAAATTATACTGGGGATAAATATAACTGCTGTTGGGCATCACCAAGCAAGCAGACTTTTTATTTCAGTGGAACCAGTAGCTTGTTTCTCCCACCTCTGCAGGGGAAATACTAACCCTTTCTCTCCCAAAGGCACACCGCTGCTGTTTGGCCACTTCTCGCTGCCATCTCTGACCTTCATGCCTCGCCCTGAGGATGCAACACTTGCTCTGTTTGGGGACTGATCATATACAAAGTTTCGACAAGATGCAAGTTTGGACTCCAGTGCCTAAAAGAGAAATGTTTTCATTTCTAAGTTAGAGGCAAGGACTCTGTTGTCAAGTTCATTCCAGAAAACTGCTTAAAAAATTAAGTGGTCTCTAACTGCACATGCGCACAACTAGACTAGTAAAGGAACTCCTGAGGTTCTTTTTTACGACTTTAAACATGGGCATAAGTGCAAAGGCAGAATACATTTCAACCAAGCACTGGTTTTGCTCCGTGAAAACAGATGTTGTGAAAAGCAAAGAACATCACAACAGCCTCGGAGCCTGGCACAGACATCAGTAGGTGCTGAAACTTTAGACATTGTTCAATACAGTGGAAAATAAGATAACTTTAATGAAATTAGGCTCTTTAAAGAAGAAAACTGAAAGCAACCACAAAAGGAATTAGTTCCAACTTTCCATGAAGTCATCCATGTTGGTGCCTACTCGTATGGAAAATAGGAAGAGCTTCCTTTGCATTTTGTAGCCTTCAAATGATCATTTTTTAAAAATTATGAAGAATGTTTTGTTAGTCCCAAAACAGAAAAGCTTCCCTTGCAGTGAATACCAAACCTATAAAAGTAAGTTTTCTGCCCTAGCCCTTAAAAAATTTGTCTTTAAAAAATTAACTGCACGAGAAACAAAGAAATAAATATGGTCTCAAAATATCCTGTAATGTTTCAGAATTAAGTAAATTTCTAGACTAAAAGCCAATTTGAGAAGAATAATCCAGGCATATCCCCTAGTAAAACACACAGCCACCTTGGGGAAGGATCAAATGTCCTGGTTTGAAAGCACAGAGCTCTAAGTGAATTCTATTCCAGAATACACAAGTTCATAGACTGAACGCTGGAAGGAACCAAAGACATTCACCGTAATATTCTCACTTAAGAGAAAAGAAAATTAAAGTGAGACAGGCTAAATGACTTGCCCTAGGTTGCACAGGTAGAAATGTCAGGCAGGAACAAAGTGCTGAAGATGAAATTAAACCAGTCTCCTGTTTATGTTACTCAGCTTTCCTCAAGAAGTTCAGTTGTTAAAGTTATATAAAAATATCACTTATTAAGCACTTACTATGTGCCAGGCACTGTGCTAAGTGTTAGAGATACCACTCAAAGCCCATGAGACGGTTCCTACTCTTTCAAGGACTTTATATTGAAACAGAGAAGACAATACACAAATATCACTTTTCGGAAAGCTGAATTATTCAACCTTTCAAAAGAAATCTGATTCAATCAAATGTAGGTAACACATCAAAGTGTCACATCGTGTTGCAACCAAGAGCCAAAGCCAAGTGTCAAATTCATATAACTACCCTCGATCTCAGTCAAGGTCCTACGGTTCTGGCTGAATTCAACATCTGTAAGAAGTCATACAAAACAATAGCACACTATCTCTTCTTACCCCGACTTTCCGAAGCAAGTCTCCTACGATGTTCAGTGCAGATATCCTGGCAGCCGGCGTGAGAGGAGTGCCTCCGTAACTGTCCTCCAATCCTTTGGACGTGCAGAGGGAGAAGACTCTTAGAAACACTCCCAAGTCCAACACCTCAGACCAAGGTACGGCAGAGATGCGTTCTGCCAGCTTCTTTTCTGCACTTCATTATGACTGAATTCCAATTCTACAACATACTACAATACTATAACAAACATTTTCACATCCTACCACTTCAGGGTTTGTTCTATGGACAACGCTTGTATTCTTTATGTAGTATGTGGCAAATACTTCTGTTTTCCCAAGGAAATCCAAACTACATACTACCTAATTCGAGAACAATATAGTATTTGTATCATTATTAAAAGTACCTGTTAACATTAAATACTAAAGACAAAGGGCTTCCAAGACTGTCTTTGTTAGCTACCTCAGCAGAATTCTAGAATGCAGATAATGCTATATCTGTTGTACAGATGTAAAAAGTGATGCAGGAGTCAAATGAGGTGCCTTGACCAGGGCCATGCAGTTGCATAAATGGAATCACTGGAGCTAGAAATCACTTCACTGAAGGGTCACCCGACAATTTACTCAAGTTTAAACAAGCTTCTTGGATATTGCTCAGAACACTGCCAGCTTTTTTATTCAGTTTCTACTTAAGGTTGATTACTCAGATATTGGAATGATGCCATCTATCTATACAAATATGTACATACATACATAAAAACAAACTAGGGTATCTATCCACCTTGCTCCTCTCTCCCTTTGATCTCTCTTCAAAAATGCTAGGAATTTCTCTCACCATCCCTTTACCTCTCTTGAATGATCCAGGTGTGCTTACACTGGCACTGGGTCCTCGGTGTGCTACAGGTGTGGATGGCACAGACATAGTGGCCTGCACAGCAGTGTCTGTCCGCTCCGCTTCCAGTGAATTATGCATAGGAGTCCTGGGTTTCTCTTGCTTCTGCTGCACAGCTAATTCCTGTCTCAAGTCTTACAAGGATAAGGATACCAAAAAATTATTCTCCTTTCAATCTAAATTGCCACCAGGTGTCTACAATAAATGTTGAGTGTAAAAACAAAGTGATGGGATGAATTCTAAAAAGAACCCAGAGAGCATGAAGTACACAACTAGAGAACCATCCCTCCCATGCCTTCAAAACAAATTAGACTGTGAACCTCATGTTCTACTTCTTCTATATCCTACTTAAGCACTGGACCTGGACACACAGACACAGACACTCACAGATACACAGACACACACACACACCCTCAGTAAATACTTGACTGATTGCTGAGACTTTTGATCCCCAGTCCCACCATGTGGAAAATTCAGAATGCAGAGCTGAACAACATGGTGTCTTGTCCTTCTGAAACCTGATGATTTTACCCCATGTAATGAATTGAAGGGGACAAGATTTTAGTCTGTTCCAATTCCCATTATGCCACAAGTGTAGCTGGAAGCTACAAGATTCACAAATAGGACAATTCCCCCCATCCTTGCTCCCAACCAATATCCAATCACCTCAGACATAAAGGCAACACTGAGGAAGCATCTCCCCTGAAATGGATACTACTGTTACCACAATGGCCAAAACCATAGAAACAGAACCTAACATGAGTGCAGAACTTCAGCAAAGATTCCATATGGGTCATACTCAGATTCCATGAAAGAATATCTCCTGTTCTCACGCAGAGAACAGGGTGAGGTGCCTAACCCAAAGCACTAATGTGCAGTCTAACGAGTCTGAGTCTGCTCCATAAGCACTCATTAACAGAGTAAACTTCAACTTCCCAGCAAAAGGGAGTGTCTGTTTCATGTTGCGGAATGGGGCAGGGAAGGTAGAGGATGAGATAGGACTGCTAGATGAGGACACCAGGGAAAATTGCATAAATCTCCACCTAACCTCTAGCTTCATCTTTCAGTCGCTGAACAGATTCTAGAAGATTCTCTTTCTCATCAAGTTCACTCTCCAGAAAGGCATTTCTTTCAATGGCCTGATTCAACCGCTGCTCAAAGTCTTCCAAAGACATGATAGTAGCTCTGTATTGAGAAAAAAAATTACACGGAAGCCCACACTATCTAATCCATTTGATCAAAAGATTTTAGCAAAGTGGGCTAAAGAAACTGAGCAAATCTTTCTTCAAAGAAGTAATATTTCTATCGCTTAAATATTTTCATGTTACAAATAAATCATTTCAATTTTTCCTAAAAAAAAAAAAAAAGAACAATGAAAATGTGAAAATCAAACTGTCTGTTCATCCACCTTACCGTTTTGCTCTCTCCAAGTCATCATTTGCTTGTTCAAGCTCCCTGATATATTTCTGTAAATGATCTTTAATTGCTTTAGTCTGTGCAAGGTCGTCTTCTAATGCAGAGATCTGCCGGTAGTCTTCCGAATGCTGCATTTCAAACTTTTCCTGAGAAACGAAGCCAATGCCAACATGAATGATTTAACGTTTCTGAAAAAGTGCATTGGTTGTTTCATTAAAAGTAAAAGTCCATCCTGCAACTACTGTTATGTTACTTATCCAAATACAGTTATTCTAACCTCTCTCTCTCTAGCCAACAAATGAAGACAATATTGACCTATTTCATTAGGCATTTTGATTTGTCTAGATCATACATCATTAGCAAAGAACACATTCTTCTTAACCTCCTTTCTAATTTGTTATAGCATATTTCCCCTTAAAGCATGAGGAATTTATAACTTTCTTTAACCTCTAGGATACTAAAACTTGGAAGGTCTTTACCTTTTTGGTGTGTTTTAGGTAATCCTTTGTAAAAGCAAGACATAGCTCTAAGATCTTTCCTTCTAATGGCCTTTTTGTCTCATATGATCTAATGATAAACTCAATTAAAATTAGAGACCACTTTTTAAAAAAATTCACAACTATCTACCCAAACAGAAGAAAACATGTGCCTCTGAACTTTCTCCTTAAAATCATTTCCATATAATCACGACAAGTAATTTGCAATCATTCTGAAATGAAAAAAGCACCGACTTCTCATGTTCAGGGACAAAAATTCGATTTAATTTTTGGAACACTTTTTCCTTTACTCTGTTCTGTAAACAAAGCTGTTTCCAGAAACAAATATGAGTCAGTTGCTGGGAGTGTTTTAAGTGATGTAATGATGAATAGGCCAGAGAACTGTGGAGAGAGCCATTGTGAAAGAACATCTGAAGAACAAGCATATTGTTCACAGTATGAGGAGACATTTGACATCCTTAATGCTTTTGTTTCCTTTGGCTCTCAGTTTCTTGGACACAAGCAAAGACATAGCTTAATCATTAAGTTACCAAACCAAGAAGCACAAGCTGGTGGCACTCCCTCATGACAAAGCTACCAACACTGGCATTCCCAAAGACTTGATGACATCTCACTTTATTTTACTGGGAGACTCTTTAAAGTCCTTATTCATATAATTGGGAAACAGAGGGTAATGAATGCTATGTAGTATATTCTGACAAAAATCCTGGAAAGTTAACCTCCTTTCAAAACATGTACTGAAAGAACACAGGTTTGTTAAGACAATTCCAATACACTTACACATTTAAATCTTTTCTCTTTTGAAAGGATGAACAAGGAAGAATGTTGCTGAAAGGTTGAGCTTTCAATTTGTGCTAATTATAATAAACTGTCAGCTGATGCAACTATCAATGAATTCTCTGTTTCTTCCCTTACAGGGTTTTATATTCAATTTGTAATGAATAAGTCATTTGTGAGGAAGTCAGTCTCAGTTGAATGTTTCTATAAGGTGATTTATAAATGAGTATTTGTGGATGGTATTTTAGTATAGAGGAGGTTTTTTTTTTTAAGTCCAAGTGATTTCAACTTCTTCTTCCTCTATCTTTCCACTTTTTAGTGCTGATATATTTTTCAATGTTGGCTTTTTTGGGATCAGTCTAAGTAATTCAAACTTTCATGCTTGAAAAAATGAATATTTTACTCAGCACCAACAATTTGCTTCACATCTGGATTACCGCAATAGCCATCTGGTCCTCCTACTAAACATCAAGCACTATAAGACTCCTCTTCCTAAAATGCAGTTTTTAGTCATATTACTCCCCTGCTTAATAACCTACAATAACAGGTCCCTGTTGTCTACCTTATCAGGTCTAAACTTCTCTCTGCTCTGATTTTACAATTCCTCATAACCTGACTTGACCAGTTGGGATTAGAGATTTGAAACGTAGGCAGCTGCCTAGAAGGTAACAAATCCAATCTAATGCAACAAGCATTTATTAAAAACACCTATTGGGTGCAAAGCACTGTGCTGGGTGATAGGGATATAAAGACAAGGAACCCCACCCCCACCCCAAAAACTTCCTTCTTACTAGTGGAGACAATGTGTAAACAGATTAGTACATATTGGAAGTATGGGAAAAGAGGGGGGACCAATAAGGAAAGGGATCAATAAAGGCTTCCCATTGGAGTTTACACATGAGTTGAACCTTAAATAAAGCTAGAATTCTTAAGACATGGAGGTATGTTCCAGATAGGAAAAAATTGATTAAAATATAGTACACAAAGGGGAATAATGTGAAATAAAGCTGGAGCCAGAAGAAGAAAAGGTATGAATATAAGCTTCGCGGAAAACAGCAAAGGAAAGGAAGTCAGAGAGCCTGTGGGACCTTGGAACAGTCACTCCCCCCTCTAGTTTTTCCAAGGCTGGTCTTGGCTTCATTGTGTCTAGGAGAGCTCGGTGACTTAATCACAGAATCTGGGAAGAATATACACCAAGTGTGGGTAGGTCTGAGAGCCTTCCACCCTTTATGGACACATGGACCAAGAAACAGGCCTACCTCCTTGGGCTTTTCTGTTCCAAGTGAAGTAAAGCCTTCTTGACACTGGGAATTTGAGGAATCTAGAGGAAACCTTGATGTCCTAGTGTTCCAAGTAGACTTTCAGCATTAATACTCTGAATGAAGAGAGTGTTTTGGGACTCTAGCCCAGGGGATGAGACAAAGACTGGACCAATGCCATGTACCTAGTTTTGGGCCTACTTCGCCCACCAGAGACCAAGGTGTAGGGAAGAGTATGCCCTAGAGATGTTGGGGGAAATGCCTATACTTGTTCTTGCTATTTCTTCAAAGTAAACACTTCTTTATAAAAGCTAAAAATTAAAAATAAAACGAGGGGTCTGGACTACATGACATGAGGTCCCCTTCAACTCTAAATCAAGAGTTTGTATTTGTTCCTACTGGTAAAGGCAGTCACCAAATTTTCTTGAGCAGGAGTGTGGCAGAGATTTGTGCTTTATGAAGATTATTTTAGTAGCTGTGTGGAGGGTGGCTTGGAGCTGGGAAACCTGGAAGCAGGAAGCTGTTGCAATAGTGCAAGTGATAGATAATGAGAACTATGTAAGTCAAGAAGAGAGAATGAAAACACCAAATATACAACTCACAAGACTTGTCACTTAATTGGTATGGAGGGGCAAGAGAGAAAACAGACTTAGGCTACAAAACCAAGTTACTAGAAAGACAGAGATCCTCTCAACAAAAATGGTTAAGAGTGGAAGAGAGACAGATTTAGCATGGAAGACAATGAATTCCCTTTTGGACAACCTGAGCTTGAGAAGCCTTCAGCTAGCAATGTCCAAAAGGCAGCTGGTGAGGCAAGAAAGAAGTCACAAGGGAGAAATTATAGATAGATGTGCAAATTTGGAAGTTATCTATCTATACAGAGTTGATTTAGCCCATGGAAGCTGATGAGATCATCCAAAGAGGGTGCAGAAAAAGAGAACAGGGCCAAGGTAGACTGAGAAGCAGCAAGCACAAAGGTAGGAGAAAAACCCCAACAACAGGGTCATGAAAGCATGAAGGAAGACTGAATACTCAAGAAAATGAGGAGATAGCCAACAGGGTCAAATGCTGCAGAGAAGTCAAGGATGAAGACCAGATTTAGCTGTTAAAAGATGTGATGCCGATGCCATTGCTGGTGGAGCTGTGAGGGAATCCAAACATTCTGGAGAGCAATTTGGAACTATGCCCAAAGAGCTACAAAAATATGTATACTTTTTGACCTAGCAATACTCCTTCTAGGACTGTATTCCCAAGAGATCATAAAAATGGGAAAGGGTCCCACATGTACAAAAATATTTACAGCAGCTCTCTTTATGGTAGCCAAGAACTGGAAATCAGGGGAATGCCCATCAACTGGGGAATGACTGAACAAGTTGTGGTATATGAATGTAATGGAATACTATTGCTCTATAAGAAATAACGAATAGTCACACTTCAGAAAAACCTGGCAAGACTTATATGAACTGATGCTTGAGTGAAATGAGCAGAACCAGGAGAACATTATACATAGCAACAGCCACAGCGTGTGAGGACTATTTCTGATAGACTATTTCTGATAGACTTATCCCTTCACAGCAATGCAAGGACCTAAAACATTTCCAAAGGACTTTTGATGCAAAATGCCATCCATATCCAGAGAAAGAATTCTGGAGTCAGATCACAGAATGAAACAGACTATTTTTTCTTTTGTTTTGTTTTTTCTTAAGGTTTCTTCGCTTTAATTCTTTTATGCAACATGACTAATGTGAAAATGTATTTAATAAGAATGAATGTGTAGAACCCATACAAGACTGCAAGCCATCTGAGAAGGGAGGGGGAAGGAAAGGGGAGAAAATTTAAAACACATGGAAGTGATTGTTGAAAACTGAAAACAAATAAATTAATAAAAAAAAAAAAAAAGAGAGATGTGATGCCTTTGGAGAAAGCAGTTTCAGTCAAATGGTAAGGAGTTCAAAGCCAGACTGCAGTAGTTGAGAATTACAAGAGAGGAGAAGTAGAAGTAAAAAAGTGTAAATGGCTTTTTTGAGGCGTTCACTGATAAAAGGGAAGAGAGCTACATTTATAGTTTAAGAGGAAAGCAAGATCAAAAAAAAGACTTTTAAAATAACAGTTAACAATAGCTAGCATTTATATAGCACTTCAGGGTTTGTAAAGAACTCTGCAGAAACTTTCTCATTTGATCTCTATAATAATTGTGAGAAGTATGTCTCATTATTATCTATATTTTACAGATAAGGAAAATATGGCTGAGAGATGAAGTTACTTGCCAAGAGTCATACAACTAATACATGTGCCTGAAACAGGATTTGAACTCAAGTCTTCCTAAGTCCAACAGTTTCTACACTTCACCACCTAGCTGAGCCAGGTGTTAAACTCCTTAAGAAAGGGGGGAGAATGATATGGGAGAGTTGGTTATTAACTGAAACCAGGAGCTAGAAAGCGATTGATGACGATGATGGAGTAAGCCTCAAAGGAACGGTAGCAGCAGAGGGAGGGTATGAAAGTGGGTAGTAAGGAACGAAGGATATTCTTCCTATTCTTCCTCCTGATTCAGAGGGGAAGATGATACCCACAACTGGAGAGGGTATCTGAGGTTGCAGTATCTTTTAGGAGGAAGTCAGATTTCTGTTGAGTTCAAGAAAGTGGAAGGAATAGAAGTGAAAGAGCTCCAACTCAAAGAAAAGTGTATTCATAGTAAAATGTAAGTTATTCTATAGGATATGACAGCTAGGGTAACACAATAGGATAGAGTCCAGAGAAAGAGAAATGGCTGAGGTGGAAGAATATGAAGAATCAGAGAGAATAAGCAGAAGAAACACTTTTGTGTTTATGGTAGGCAGCCTAGAACTCTGAATTAGGAGGGAATTTGTTAGCCACAGGTCAGGGACATTCTAAGGAACACTATTCAATATTACTTTTTATAAATGTACATGATTCTTCAAGCTAGAAATTCTGCTCTCCATAATATGTATTTATTTTTTGATAAATTAAACTGCATGTGCCGTGAAAGTTCAAAACCTCAGGTGGAAAGTAACAGGTAGGGGAATAATTTTCAGATATGGAAAGATGTAGTTGCCTAGGGCACAAAGCTCCCAAGTTCTACCTGACCATACCCCATTATTCACCCAAATGTATCCTCTGTTTCAGGGAGATCAGGATCCTTATGTCCATAGCTTCCACCAAGCTTGTTCCTACCACTGTGCCTTTGCCCACTTAAAATGCTCCTGGTCCTTCAACACCTGCAAAAGATTTCTGTTCCATCTTTCTTTTTTTAATTGATGCTTCTTTCTGTTTCTCCTGCCCAACAGAACTATCCCTTGTAACAGAAGAGAGTTAAGAAAAGCAAACCAACCCACTGGTCAAAATTGACAACATGGGACTCTAGCCTGCTTTGAAGAGGAAGGCCTCCTTTACCCACAGTCTTCTGAAAACACAACTAGTACCTAAATGGATCTGTGGTCATATCCTTCTTACCTTAATTGTTTCAAGCTCCATGCAGAGGCGATTATTTTCTGACAAAAGATCCCGATTTCTGGTTTCAATTTGTTGCAACTGAGTCTCCAGCTCAGCTTCATATTCTCGGCTTCCCTCTTGAAATTCACGCAGTTCCTCTTGTGTATTTTCTGCCCTAAAAAAAGAATTTCCAACCACTAACTCATATGCGGATGTCCAGAACTTTGTGGAATAATTTAGTACCATAATTTTAATTAATTAGTAAAATAATTTTAATCTGGCTTTTCTCTAACCTCTTCTCCCCAAAATCTGAAATCTTAAGGATGACATAATACCAAATCTAAAATGTCTTTAACTGAGTAGAAGGAAATACTAATCCATGGAATAAAACTTCTCCTAGAAGGTTCCCAGGATTATAATCACATCAGAGGTAAAATCTGAACCCTGGTCCTGTGACTTGAGAACCAGTGTCTATCCTTATATCAGGCTATTTTGGGTTACAGGAGTTAATAAGAAACCATTAAAAAACAAACACAAAACCAGAGGTGAGGACCACCACAAAAAGTACAAAGTCCTAAATATCCTTTCTTTTTTCATAAAGATTTGATTTTCAGAAGACAGAAGAGCTGACATTTGTATAAAGTGTTTTATGATTTACAAAATGTTTTGCATTATTTGTTTTATTATTATTATTTTTAGATTTTGACATTCATTTCCACAAAATTTTGAGTTCCAATTTTTCTCCCCACCTCTCCCTTCCCTCCACCCCATAATATCTTGCATTTTGATTACCCCTTGCCTAAATGAGCCCTCCCTTCTATCACACCCCACCCTTCCCCTATCCCCATCTTTTCTCTTTTCTTGTAGAGCAAGATAAATTTCTATACCCCATTACCTATGTTTTTCATTTCCCAGTTATATGCAATAATAATTCTCAACATTCATTTCTAATATTTTGAATTCCAACTTCTCTCCCTCCCCACCCATCCCCACTGATAAGGCAAGCAATTCAATACAGGCTATATATGTGTTGTTTTGCAAAAGACTTCCATAATAGTCATGTTGTGTAATACTAACTATATTGCCCTCTATCCTACCCTGTCCCCCCTTTTTTTTATTCTCTCATTTGACCTTGTCCCTTCCCAAAAGTGTTTACTTCTAGTTACTCCCTTCTCCCACTTGCCCTCCCTTCTATCATCCCCCTCACCCCACTTGTCCCCTTCTCCCCTACTTTTCTGTAGTGTAAGATAGATTTTCATACCAAATTTAGTGAGCATGTTATTCCCTCCTTAAGCCATATGTGAAGAGAGGAAGCTTCACTTTTCCCCCTCTCACCTCCTCCCTTTTCTCCTCCATTGAAGAAGATTTTTCTTATCTCTTTTATGAGTTATAGCCTGACCCATTCCATTTCTCCCTTTCTCTTTCCACTATTTTCCTCCCTCACTCCTTAATTTTTATTTTATTTTATTTTTTATGGATATCATCTCTTCTCACTCAACTCAACCTGCACTCTCTGTCTATGTGTGTGTGTGTGTGTGTGTGTGTTTGTGTGTGTGTGTGTAATCCCTCCACCTGCCCAAATACTGAGAAAAGTCTCAAGAGTTACAAATACCATCTTTCCATGTAGGAATGCAAACAGTTCAGCTTTAGAAAGTCCTTTATGATTTTTCTTTCCTGTTTACCTTTTCATGCTTCTCTTGATTCTTGTGTTTGAAAGTCAAATTTTCTCTTCAGTTCTGGTCTTTTCATCAAGAATGCTTGATGTCCTCTATATCATTGAATGACCATTTATTCCCTTGAAGTATTATACTCAGTTTTTCTAGGTAGGTGATTCTTGGTTTTAATCCCAGTTCTTTTGACTTCTGGAATATCCTATTCCAAGTCCTTCGATCCCTTAATGTAGAAGCTGCCAGATCCTGTGCTATCCTGATTGTATTTCCACAATATTTGAATTGTTTCTTTCTATCTGCTTGCAATATTTTCTCCTTGACTTGGAAATTCTGAAATTTGGCCACAATATTCCTAAGAGTTTCTCTTTTCAGGTCTCTTTCAGGAGCTAATTGGTGGATTCTTTCAATATTTATTTTGCCCTCCGGTTCTAGAATATCAGGGCAGTTTTCCCTGATAATTTCATGAAAAATGATGTCTAGGCTCTTTTTTGATCATGGCTTTCAGGTAGTCCCATAATTTTTAAATTGCCTCTCCTGGATCTATTTTCCAGGTCAGTTGTTTTTCCTATGAGATGTTTGACATTATCTTCTATTTTTTCAAACTTTTGGTTTTGTTTTCTAACTGCTTGGTTTATCTCACTGCCATTCATTTCCCTGAATTCAATTCTCTCTTTCAGAGAACTATTTTGTTCAGTGAGCTTTTGAACCTTCTCCTCCACTTGGCTAATTCTGCTTTTTAAAGTCTCCTTCTCCTCATTGGCTTTTTGGACCTCTTTTTCCAATTGAGTTACCCTCTTCTTAAAGGTGTTATTTTCCTCAGCATTTTTTTGGTTCTCCTTTAGCAAGCTGCAAACGTGCTTTTCAAGCTCTTCCATTGCCTGAGCCAAGTTTATGTTCACTTTGGAGGCCCTGGAGGCAGAGGTCTTAACTTCCTGTGACAGTATGCTTTGTTCATCCTCATCCAAAAGGATGGGAGGAGACACCTGTTCACCAAGAAAATAACCTTCTTTGGTCTTATTTTTTTTCCCTTTTTTGGGCATTTTCCCAGCCAGTTACTTGACTTCTGAATCCTTTGTCAAGAAGGAGGGTCCTAGTGCTTCTCCTCTTCCCTGTACAAGGCTGAGATTCAGATCAGCTGCTCCCCTCCCCCAGGGGCTTTAAGTGGGAGTGAGGCTGCCATTGAGGGCTGAGGTTCAGATCAGTTGCTCAACTCCACTTGAGGTTTTAAGCTGAGCTGCCTGGACAATGGACCCAGGCTGCTTCTGTGTAGCCACCTGCCACTTGATGCTACTGCTGTGGGAACCCTGTTCCCCTCTTGCCCAGCTGGGAAAGCCCTCCCACACTGTCCTTTGGAGCTTTCTTTTTCCCTCATGGGTTGAGGGATCTGGGACCCTCCCTGCTGGGAATTCTGCCCCAGAGGTCTGTTTAGGTCCTGTTCTTCCCAGTGCTGCATGGCTTGGGCTAAGCTCTGCTCCACTCAGCATCCCGTGAGATAGACCTTTCCTGTTAGCCTTCCAAGTGACCTTTCAATGGAAACCTTTTTCACTCTGTTGTTCTGTGGCTTCTGCTGCTTTAGAATTTGTTGAGAGTTATTTTTTACAGGTATTTTGTGAGTTGTAGGGGAAGCGCTAGAGTATATGCGTCTTTCTACTCCACCATCTTGGCTCCACCCCGTTCATTATTTGATCATCAAAATAGCCCTGTGAGATAATTTACCTACTTTCTTGATCAGGAAACTGAGACACTAAGAAATTTGGTTATAGCAAGGTTACAGAAGTACTTAATGACACAGTCAGGATATGAACCTAGGTCTTCTGACTCCAAATTCAGGGATCTTTTCACTACATTATAGATGCTTATAACATGATACTGAAAAAAGGTCATTTTCTCTATTTTCAGAATTGATGGGATATTGAGTGTAGCAAACAGTCAAAGAATCACAGGATGATAGATTTAGAGCTGGATGGAATCTCAGAGATCCAAGCCCAATCTTATTGATGTTACAGATGAGAAAACTGAGGGTCAGAGAAGTCAGATGAGGGTCAGACAGCAAGTACTTTTCTGAGGCAGGATCAGAATACAAGTCTTCCTACTCCTAGTCCAGCACTCTAACCACTATGCCAGTCTACAAGGAGTTAAGATGGTGGAGACACAGTGAGATAGGATCAGCGGGGAAGTTTAATAACTTACCTTTGCTTATACTGTATAGCTAAGTCTTTCCAGTAGCTAATTTCTTCCTCTTCAGAGCTGAAAGTCTTCCTACCTGAGTCCTCCATGGTAAGAATATGAGGAGAGATCTATTACTTTCGAGGCAAACCACCTATAAAGAAAGATTCAAACATTACACACACAATGCACAATCTGTAGTCCAAAAAGTACTAGCAAAATTCTGCCAGGGAAATAATACTTAAAGTAAGACAAAATAAAATCCAACAATCACCAGGACATTCAGGGCTTACAAAATATTTATGTATTCTGTATAGGGATTAATGTTGCTAACTTCTATTAATGATCAGCAAATTAGATTTTGCTAAGGTAATACTTTCTGTTATCACTTCTCTTCTCAATGCAATCATTTGTTTCTTATTGTCATCTTAGGTTTTATCTACTCGCATTTTTCTCACCGATATGACGAGGACTATTTCCTCCACAAAGATCCTCACTCTTACTAGCAGCCTCTCTGGATCTTAGGGCTATTAAAAAAAATTAAAAAGTGACTGGCCCTATTTGGTGAAAGTTAAGGAAGAATGTTTTAAAAAATATTTATAATGGTTTTTATCTCAACTAAAGGGGAGGCAGGGTGAGGCAAATCAGATTCTTTGTGTCAGCTATTAATGGTTCTTGGTTCACCCTTGGGGTGGCCAATGTAAATAGTCAGGCAATCAATCAATGGACAAGCACTTACAAGCATTTATTAAACCCCTACTTTGTAAGCACTGTTAGGGACTAGGTAAACAAGTACAAAGAATGAAACAATCTCTTACTCTCCAAGAGTTTATACTCTAATGGGGGAGACAAAAAGTTTGTATATAGATATATACAGCATAAACATATACAAGATATTTGGGGAGGATATTTGCAGTTGGGATCAGGAAAAGCTTCATACAAAAGACGGTGCTTGAGTGGCTTCACACAGGAAGGCAGGATGCGTCTGAGGTAGAGGTACAGATGGAATACATATCAGGCATGTGGGATGGTTAGTACAAAGGTACTGAGAAAGGAGATAGAAGATTGTATGTGAAGAATAAAAAGAAAGCCATTTCGGCTAAATTGCAGAGTTTAGGAGCGGAAAGATAGTTTGGGGCCAGGATATTTTATCCTAGACTGTGACCTTGTTTTTCAAGTATTCTGAGAACTGCATTTCAATATAATTGATTTCTCTATAATTTTGTTTTATTTTATGCATTTAAAAACATTATTCTGAAAAGGAATCCACGAGCTTCTCCACACCACCAAAGGGGTCCATGACATAAGAAAGATTTGAGATCTAGAGACACATAGTCAGATCTGTGCTTATGGGAAATGACTTTGGTAGCAGCGTACAAAATAGATCTAAGTGGTCAGAGACAAAGTAGAGAAACCAATTTCATAGGCCACTAGAATAATCTAGGTAAAAAAGGGTCTCAACTAAAGTGGCAGGCATGCGAATGGAGGGAAGGGATAGAAACACCAAGATCTAACAAATGTCTGGATATTTGGGGTGAAGAGTCCTAACTAATGCTATGGTTAGAAACCTGAAACGTTGGAAGAATGGTGGTACCTTCAACAGAAAGTGGGAGATTTTAAGGAAGGAAGGGTTTAAGAGAAAAGATAGTGAGTTCAATTTTGAACATGTGGAATTTAATATGTCTCCTGGGCATTTAATTTGAAACGTCTTATAGTCAAATGGTGATGATGGGCCTGAGGCTCAAGGGAAAGACTGGGGCTGGATATATAGCGAGAGTTATGACTCAATCATGTAGATATGATCTCTAAGAAGGCCCAGACACCTAGAGTTATGAGGCATAATATTGATAAGGAGACTGAGGAAACAGTCATACAAGTAGGGGAAGAAGCAGAAGAAGCATCACGAAGTCATAGAAAGGAAGACAATATGGTCACCAGGGTCAAACACAGCAAAGAGGCTGAAAAAGATGAGGACTTTGCTTGCTCTCACGGGGAGTGGGGAGGAATGGAGGGAGAAACATTTGGAACATAAAATCTCATAAAAATGAATGTTCAGCTATCTACATGTAACTGGAAAAAATAAAATACTCTTAAGAAGGGGGAAAAGAAAAGGATGAGAACTAAAAAAAATGACTATTTAGAAATCATTGATAATTCTGAAGAGAGAAGTTTCAGTTGAATGAAAATATTCCTTTTGGTGAGTAAGATATTCTCCATGCTTAAAAAAACTAGTTTGTTTTTATTTGAGGGGAGGGGCAGAGAGATACTATACGAATTATAGGAATAACCTCTCAAATATGCTTATCAGTCCCATCTCCTCTTCCCTTTTCATACTATTAGCTTTATTCTTGGGTCATCAGTTATATTAGATCTAGTTGATCAGATCTATGGAGAACCAGATCAAATCTACTAAGCACTAAGCAAGCTCAATGGTGCCCAAAACAGTGCCCAATAATTTCATTACAGAGAACAGGGATTGGACCTGCAGAGGAAAACTTTTTGTACCATTGTAAAAGATATGACATCGTTTCTATAACTTGCTGTAAGAAAGTTGCCTGGAGGCCTGCCAATATTAACGATCAAAAATAATACGTAATTTAAAATACCAACAGAAATAATCTTTGTTAAGAGTTGGAAGGGACCCCCAAATTTTACAACCCATATACAATCAAATAAAACCCACAAACATAACCCCACCCTGCCCCCCCAAAAATCCCTTCAACAACATATTTGACAAGAGAGTCCCATTCATAAGAAGGTTTTTCTTCAGTCAAGTCTGAATCTGCCACTGTTACTTCTACTTTTGTCCTCTAGGGCCAAGCAGAACAAGTTTAAACCCTCTTCCTATTTTAGCCCATTAAATACTTGAAGAGAGCTATCACATCTCCAAATGTTTACTTCTCCAGTCTAACTGTCCCCAGTTCCTCCAATGGAGCATGAACTTGAGTCTTTCACTATCCTTACTATACTCTTCTAGATAGATGCTTGGGCAGCTAGGTGGTACGGTGGATAGAGCACCAGTGCAGGAGTCAGGACAACCTGAGTTCAAATCTCACCTCAGACACTTGACACTCACTAGCTGTATGACCTTGGGCAAGTCACTTAACCCCAAATGCCTCATCCTGGGTCATCACCAGTCATCCTGATGAAAATCTGGTCACTGGATTCAGATGGCTCTGGAGGAGAAGTGAAGCTGGTGATCTGCACAGCCCTCCCTCACTCAAAATAAAATCAAGTGCAAGTCATGTCATTATTTCTCTGATGGCATGATGGTCTTCTTTGAGAACAAAGGACAAACACACACACTTTTAGATAGATGCTTGACAGTTTACCAATGGTTTTCCTAGAATGTGGCCAAGACCAAGATATCGTAGAGTGGGATTATCACTTTCCTGATCCTGTATACTACATTTACTTTAACTGCCAAATCATACTGTTGACTCATAAAGAGTGTTCAGTCTACTAAAACTCCCAGATCTAATTTCTGGATATCTATTAAATTTTAAATTAATAGGTGAGGCCCAACATTCTAGCCTGTTCAAGATTATTTTGGATCCGGATGGTTATTCAGTAAGTTAACTATCCCTCGCAGCTCTGTGGTATTTGCATATTTGATAAGTATGCTTTCTATGCTTTCATTCAGGTCACCAATAAAAATGGAGCATTCTACTAGAGATTTCCTTCCAAGTACATATGGAATCCTAAGAACATAAATCTAGAACAGAAAGGGCCTCCTCACGGAGATATAGAGAGGCAGCTGAGTTGAGATTCAAGTACAGGTTCTCAGATTCCAAAGCCAATGCTTTAAAAGTGAACCAATGATGAATATGTTTTGGGTCCAGTCATTGAACCAATTCTAAATCCATCTAAACTGTATTATCGTCTAGCCCACACCTCTATTTTCCACAAGGAGAAAGGAAATGGAAGCTCCTCTGGTATGACCTGTTTTTGATGAACCTAAGCAACCTCTGTGATCACAGTTTCTTCTTTTGCATGTTTTATCACCCTACTTTGAATACATTCTGGGATTTTGTCAAGAATCAAAGAAAAACTCATTAGCCTACTGTTCTTTTTAGAAAATAGGGATATTTTCAGTCTCCAATTTTGGGGTACCTCTCCCATTATCCAAGGTGCTTTGAAGATCACTTTACTGATAGCTTTTAACAAGCATATCTGCCAGTATCCTAGGATGTAGTTCATCTAGACCCAGTCACTTGAAATAACTGAGGAAAGCTAAGGGTTCTTACTCTCTCACTACTTATCTTTGGTTTGAACTCCCCTTTAGCTATATTTGTTCTGTCCTTTCTAGTTCAAAGATCAGTTTCCACAGTAGAGAAAAGAGAAGTAAAATAAGAGTTGAATAATTCTGCTTTTTCTTACTTGTATAAAAGGACATGCTTTAAAACATATATAACAACAATTATCAATATCATTTAATAGTAGACAAAAAATTACAATAGATAATAATATAAATTCCAGAACTAGAACTAAATGTATGTAAAGAGTGTTTGATGTTTGATAAACACACAGATATTAAACAATGGTGAAAGGAATAACTGTTCAAAATACTGAGAAAACAAACTTAGATCCTTATACTATATATCACAGCAACAAGTTATGAGAACAATGAGTTAAAGACAGATTAGATTTGAACCACAAAAATTTGTCTTGATTGGGGAAGACAGATAACTTATCTCTTGATCAAATGAAATAAATTAGTGGAGACAAGGTAGATTTACTTGATTATTAAAATGTTTTAATTATGTATAATGAAAACTATAGGCAAGTTAAATAAGTTACCATTAACTTTTCCCAGTCTTTACAGCAAATATATTGGATAAAATCCTGGCCAACAGAATTTATAATATATTTATAATAAACTGATAGAACACAATCTCCAATGAATCACATGTTCATAAGTAATGAATAAACAATGAGAAGAGAAAACAAATCGTAAAGAATCACCAGAAAAAAGGCTCAAACTCACTAATAATAACAATATTGAAAAAAAATTTAAAAATGCAAAACAAATCAACTCTGGGGTTAATATCTCATATTCATCAATATGTCACAGGGGAAAAAAAGAAAATAATGCTTACAGGTTATGGGGAAATAGAGAGCCTTACAACTCCAATGGAAAACTGATGCAAACTTTTTAAGAAGAAACCAAGAAGCTATAACAAAAATGGCAAACCTCTGACCAAATAATCCTGCTACTAGGGAAACAATCCAAGGATTTAATTTTTAAAAGAAGAAAAAGCTATCTGGAAAAAGGTTATCTGTAACAAAAGCTGACTAAAATACGCTTAGATACACCTGAATGAATGAATTACTGCATTAGACCACCATTAAAAATTAAAGTCATAAAGACTGCAAAGAAATATGGAAAAGATACAAGCCATAATACAAATCAAAGAAAGAAGAGCTAGAAAGAAGAGCTTGTACATGCATATGTGTGTGACTAGACCATCAAAAATAATTAAAAATCATACAGAGGTAACTGACAAGTGATTATTTGTGATAAAGCATATACTATTCTAGTGAATCATTTGAATAGGTTTAACTTTTTAAAGTTCAGAATAAAAAATATTTTAACAGTAAAATTAAAATGTGAGAAAGAACTAAATAGAATAAAATATGGGTGAAAAAAGTCCCCATTCTGGGCCTAATTCACATCCGTAAATAAACATGAACTTTAGTGGAGAGCTGATAAGAAAAGGCTAGGAGATAAAGAACAGGAGGCAAGTAAAAGTGTACCATTACGATAAAGTAAGTTTCAAAACAGGGTTTCCTTTTCAGGGGATGCCACATATCACTACAAGTGAAAACATCAAAACAGATCCTAATGTTAAGTAGTATATCATAACATTATGTTATATATTTTCTCTAGTATTTCATAACCTTATAGATTAGAGAAAGGATGAAATCAAGGCATGTTTTTGGGGCAAAAATCCTACTATCGGGGTGAGGTCTTAATTACAGCCGTATATACATAAAGTACAGTCATAGACTTTGGGACTTGGTAAACAGAATCATTGGGCCTTCATTACAAAACACAATGCCTTGCTTGTGGTATGCTTAAATGCTTTAGCTGAGCACCATCAGTTAGCACATTTATTTAAACCTGAAGCTGAAAATGAAAATAGTTAAGTGTAACTACCAATCAATCATTTTCATCTAAAAAAAAACCTTTGGGAAAACCACACCGTGCTACTGAGAAAGTCAAGAGACAAGCCTCAGTTGAACTTTCTTTAATAAATATCTTACTAATTTAAGACTTTGTTATTTGAAAACAGCATAGAATATAGGGACATCTAACATTTTCTGTTCCCTGAAGCAAACAAGCTCAATAAAGTTCAAAGACTTGCTCCTCTAGCATGTCTTATTTATCTCTTATATAGCATTATCTGGGTGACGTAAAACAATTTTTTTTACACTCCTACAAATAAAAGTGAGGTTGTTATTTGGAGAGTTTTATTCTACAAATAAAAATATAAAATTGCTTCAGACTCCAAGAGGGCTCTTAAGCTCAGCTCCCTTTGTATAGCCCAATATTAGACTGGCTAAAAACATCTCTGTCCCAAGCAGCCAGAAACATACTTAATCCAATCTTATTATCGAGTCATTTTCCTTGGATCATAGCATCAGACTTAGAGCTGACTTGCCTGTGATCCTACAGTTGTAGTTGAGAATTATGGCATACTACAGAAAGAAATTTTTAGCTCTATTTTAAATGTGCATAAATTACTAATCCTAGAAGGTAGACATGTACATACACTTCTGCTCTGACAAAGAGAAAGATCAGTGTCTTTTAACATATAAAAGTTAACCTGCCAAGAAAACCAAGAGCAAACAGGGTGTACCTTTGATTTGGGAACCATGGAAAAAGCAGACATTCTGACAGAGGCAGGACTTTCCTCCAACTGTCCTGAATCAAACTTGTCTGAATCAAAACTTCCAGTTTTCCCATTATTTTTACTTAGGTTATTTGGTCCCAGAACCATTTAAGCCTAGAAGGAACCTGCAACACCATACAGTTGAATTCACTCACTCCATGGCTGAGGCCCAGAAAAGTTAAGTGTTTTGGATGAGGTTACACAGAGTTAGGGTGACAGAACAGGAAGGAAAGCCCATGTCTTCAGACTTCTAGCTCAGTCTTCTCTCCAGCTACATGCTGCTGCTAAATTATGCCACTTCTCAGAACACATTCCTGGGCAATTCCAGGTAGTTACAGTGAGAAAAAGTATCTGCATACAAAACTCATTACATATCTGCCACAACATGCAAGTAAAGGAGGAATAAAACTGGGGCTAACATCACCAGAGTATTTTATGTCAAAAAAGCAGTCATGTATCCTTCATACAAAAACCTGTTTTTGCCTACAGATTTTTGCTTATTATGTACAAGTGTTAAATAAACCTCCCAGAAAATTGAGCTTAAAAACAAATTCAGGGTACACCTCTGATTTCAAAACACCATTAAAAGAGGAACAAGTTTTAAACAAATTTTCAAGTTTCCTGTCAGTACAGAAAGTCAGCGCAGCTGGTCCCCGACAATACAAAACCATGTAAAGCCACAGGAATCAATGTCACCTGCCCTTTCCTCCATATTCTCCCTCTCTGACCCATCATGTATTGCTTCTGATTAAAACAAATAAAAAAGGGAGTAGAGAAGAAAGGAATGTAAAGATGTTACTGTCACACTCCAATAATTTTAAATATATGAAGTAAGCTCCATGACTTGACAGAAGTGACATCACTGGGGTGGGGCAAGCAGGCCTCGTTTCAGTTTTGATTCAATGTCTATGTTCTTAGCTGTATACACAAGATCTATCATATGCAGATATAAAAAGGACCTATCCTTTCTTCAACATGAGGAACTTCCAGTGCGAATTCCCTCCCATGACTTAGTTACAGGGAGTAGGCTGAGATACACAGAGGTTAAATGTGTGACCCAAGGTCATACAGCTCATGTCAGAAGTAGGCTCTGAACTGACTCCAAGGCTAGCACTCAGGAAGACCTGAGTTCAAATTCACCCTTACTATACCAAGATGCCTCTATCATACTAGGAATAATCTTCCAAGGAGTAAGACTGCAATATAGACTCAATGAAGTAAAAGAAAACACTCATGTCATAAAAATAACCTCTCAGGATTGTAAACCGGGTTAAAGAAATCATTCTCTAAAATGGGAATGGCCTTCTGCCAAGTCGAGACCTTCGAAATTTCCTAAGCACAATTTATTTCTACCTCACATTAAGTGCAAGAGGTAAAAACCTGATGTAAACAGTTAGGTGTGAAGGTACTTAGAAAATGCTGGTCAAATAAGAGTCTTTCCATTAGAGGCAGCTAGGTGGAGCAGTGGACTGGGCCTGGACTCAGAAAGACCTGTTGATCAAATATTACCTTAGAAACTTACCAGCTAAGTGACCCTGGGCAAGTCACTTAACCTGTTTGCCTGAGTTTTCTCAATTATAAAATGAGGATCACAACAGCACTCATCTTCCAGAGTTGCTGTAGCAGAGTAGATAGCTCAATGGATAGAGCATTGCACTTGGTCAGGAAGACCTGAGTTCAAATTTGACCTCACACACTTACTAGCTGTGTGATCCATAGGTAAGTCACTCAACCTGTTTGCCTTAATTCACTGGATAAGGAAATAACAAACCACTCGGTATCTCTGCCACGAAAATCCCACAGAACTCCCTGGGTTCCAGAAGAGCTGGCCATGATTGAACAAGAACACAGCACCTGGCACATGGTAGGCATCCAATCAATGCTTGTTCCCTTCCAATTACTCTTTGGTCATTTGCAATTTTGATTCTTTGGCGACAGAGTGCTCCATGCCTCACACACACATCAAAGAAAATCCACACTAAAGGAATGGACTTCTTCTGCTGGAGTGCCGTTTTCAGTCGTCATCTGCAGTCCAATGTCCAAGATATATACGCATGGATGCTCATTATGTTTGAGACAAAAAGAACATTAAGTTCTCAACAACGTTATCCACTCAGCTGCATATCACTGTCTATATATCATTGATAAATTTCATCGACTTTGTTTTATCAATGCAGATGAATGTGTAGAGGTGAAGTTTACAACAACTTTTAGTATTCTGGGGCTAAATGCAATTAATGAACTTACGAACAAGGCTCACGGTGGGCATCATTAAGTAAGCTGTAAATATATTAACTACGCTAACATACTCTCAAGAAGCAGAAATATGTATGACCAAAAAAAGAGATGGGCTAGCCATGTATTAAGAATAAGAAACAACAGATGAACAGCCTGACTGCTACAAATGGTAACTCTGTATAGGAAAAGAATCAGAGGGAGATATCTAGCCCATTGATTGGATGCTCTATAAAAGATTTATGAAAAGCCATGGGCAAGAAAATGAAAAGGAATAAAGAGGGTTTTCATCTGCACAGACATGGAGAGAAGGGAGAGGGACTCACACTGAGGAAGTCTCATCCATCAATGAACCAAAACACAAGTGATGCAGGGGTGGGACTGGAACCCAGGAATCCTTGGAAGTCTCCTGCCCATGCATTAAAAGTTGCCATATGATCTACAAGTACAGTGACCTAAGCTCCAACCCAGGAACCACAAAAGAACACTTTTTAAGAAGCCTCAGAAGTATCAGGCTAACCATAAAGACAGTCCCAACTTTGTGTAAAACGTGACAAAGGAACAAAGGGAAGTCCCACATCTTCAGGTGGCATCTACCTCTGCATCTCCCAGTGGTCCATAAACTTGGATGGGGGGCGGGGGGAAGACTCTCTATCTTTATTTTAATAAAACGGATTCCCTTTGTCATCCTATTTTATTTTGCATTTAAAAACTTTTTTTTTTCAGAGAAAGAGTGCCCAGGGGTCCGTGACACCCAAAATAAATAAAGGACGTTCCCCAGACCACGCTTGAGTCTCCCAGGAGGAGGATGTGAAGGTGCTGGAGGAGTTCCCATCACCCCCAGAAGTCCCTGAAGCGTTCCCCAGCTACCCGGCACCTCCCCAAGTGCGGTCGAGGGAAACCTGAGCCTGCCCGCAGCAGAAAGCTGAGGCAGGGCAGGGAAGGGGCTCGGGGTACGGCGGAGGGCGGACCTGGAAGGACCCAGGAGGCAGGAGGGAAGGTCTGGGGGCACAAGTGGGGCGGGGGCGCAGTGCGGGGACAAGGCAGGCGTCCCAAGTCCGGAGAAAGGGCGGGGGCGCTAACTTGGGCCGGCGGTCGGAGGGAGGACGACCCAGCCAAGGCCGCTGGGGCGCCGGGGGTGCGCGGCTGCCCCCGGGACGGCTCGGCCGGCCCCCGCGGCTCTTTCCTCAGACCCGGCAGACCTCCCCCCCGCACGCCCCGCACCCCGCAGTCGGGGTCCGGCTCCTTCCCGCTCCCGCGGCCAACCGCTGCACTTACCCGGGCTCCGAGCGGCCGAGGACTAGGCGGGAGGGGCGGGAGCGGCGCGGCCCAGCCCGGCCGGGCCCCCGCCCCCGCCTCCCGGCCCCCGGGGCCGTGCCCGCCATTGGCCGCCTGGCCGCGGATCGCGACCTGCTCCGCCAATCAGCGCAGCTCAGCGCCATTTGGAAACTTTGTATCTCACCCTGCCCCTCCCCTCCCCTCCCCTGCTGCCCTGGGGCGCTCCGGGCCGAGCTGGGTGCGTGGAGGGACTGAGAGCTGCGGTGAAGTGGGACTCTGCACCCTGGTCCGCTTGGGCAGGACGGGGCAGCCCGGTTCGCTGCCTCTCGCGTCCAGGGTGGGCAAGGTCCAGGGCGTGCACCGGTTCCACGCGCCGTCCCTCCAGCTCTCCTGCCAGAACTGCCACCCTCAGACGCCCACCCTCCCGGCCTTCGGCTTCAGGCACCAACCACCGGCCCCAAATCCGGGGCAAAGGTCCGGAGCAGCCGAGGCTAACGCGGGCACGGGTCATCCGAAGGTCCTCCCTTAGAGAGCTAGGTGGCCCGCTGGACAGAGTGCCCGGCCTGGAGTCAGGAAGACCAGAGTTCAGATCCTGCTTCAGCTATCCCTAGCTGTGTGACCCTGAACAGGTCACTTCGCCCTGCTTGCCTCAGTGTCCTCATCTGTAAAATGGACTGGAGAAGGAAATGGCAAACTCTTTGTCTTTGTCAAGAAAACGTCAAATGGGGTCAAGAAGAGTCAGACATACCCGAAATGAAGCCAGGATTCTCTCTGCTCCGGATGTTGCCCCTGAGGCAAAGCAAGTCTTCTGCTTTCTCACCTACACCCACTCCTCCCCTTTGGGCAAATCATCAGCACCCCCTTCCTTTCCTACCCGGCTGGTTGCTTTTCTCGTATTTTTCGTCCCTCGAAAGTTTCCGAGATGCTCGGTATGGTGAAAGGACCACTTAGGACTGGGAAACGAGACCCGGAATTCCAGATCAAACTTTCCTACTAATTAGATTGAGGACATTAAATGAGTCTATCTTTCTGGATCGCATGTTCCTTAGGGAGAAAATAGAACTTCATTTTCGGCTCCGAACTTGTGACTTCTTCCTCTGGATGGGGGACTCCCAGTGTAGAATCTCCCTAGGGTGAGACTACTTGATAGTCTCGAAGAGTTGCCTGGAGAGTAGAGAGGGCACGGGACTTAGCCTAGATCGTGGAGAATCGGTCAAAGGCAGGATTTGAACTAGGTGTCAATTATTACAAAATCAGCCTTCTAGCCGTTACACTATGTTTTCCTCTCTTAAAGATGATCTTTCAGGTATAAAATTGTCTATATTTCAGATTACTCCCTCTCATGTTCTCTTTACTCTAGCCGGATTGGATGACTTCCTCATGCCCCAACTAGGTTCTGTGCATTCTTTCCTCCCATGCCTTTGTGGGATTCCTGCTATATGCCTTTCCCTCCCATTTCTCCACATCATGACTTCCAAACCATCATTTTTCAAGGGCTATCTCCTACATAAACTTTTCCTTGATAACTACAGTTGTATTGATTTCCGCATCTTCTTTATAACAAATATATTATTTTCATTGCTATCTTATCTCCTCCTCATCTTTTAACTTCTTTGAAGGTAGGATCTTATTTCTGTTGGTTTATTCCTCCTATCCTCTTCTACAAACCTTATGAAGGTCTCTTAAATGAATAAATAAATAGAACAATGGAAGAGAGAAAAACCTTAACATTAGTAATTTTATAAATCCATAAGTGGTTAAAATAATGCTTGAAGGACTTAAAAATAGTCTTATCTAATCCATTTTTCCTATATTTTTCTTGTATCTTTGGGCCTCTGTCACTTGAGAGGTCTTTGTTTCTTTTCCATGGGCCTCATAACATGATTTATTAATTCAAAATACTAACACCAACATAGAAGAAAAGGTTGTTATAGAAAAAGCTCCTTCAGTGCTAGCTTGGTAAATTCAGCAGTCATAGCATTGGAACAGAACGTACCTTATCTTTCTCAATGATCTAATTAATATACTATAAAATCTAATTAATTCAGACTTCATTAATTTGTAATTTCTTATAAATCTTAGCCAGAGACTGACTGAAATTTAACTTTGTTTTGTGATAAAGGAGTTTACGACCTAAATGAACAGGGTAAACAAATTGTAGTGACATGTTTAATCTGTTCATTCATAGAGACCTTTGTGTACAATCAATCAACAAGCATTTTCTAAACACCAATTACTTGCTGGGAATTGTGCAAGGCACTGAAAGAAATTATGAGATATATAGGTCTCTCCCTGAGAGGAATTTATCATTATAGATGAGACTTAAGAAAAACAATATTCAAACATTCACAAATACATTTTTTTCCCACTCATGAAAGCAGGTCTCTAAGAAGCTCTTAGCTCTCCTAGGAATTATTGTTTATTAACTTTCAACTTAACAGACATTTAATAAGCTCCTATTATATGCAAAGGACCTTGCTAGATGTTTTGAATAAAACAAGGAGCTTGCAATATAGTATGGAGAAATTTAAAATAACATAAACCCCTTTAACTATATCATAATACAAACATAACACTTGGATGGGAGCGTAGAAACCAAGCAGAAATCAGAGTTTAAAAGAGAGGAAGATCACCTTTGATGTGAGAGATCAAAGAAGGCTTCCTGAAGGAAATAGCCCTTGAGCTTGTTTCCCCCACTAATGAATAAAATGATCACCCTATAAAGGAGGTGGGGGTGTTCTGTGAAGAAAGGTGCTCTTGGGGTCTGAATATAAATTGAAACACACTATTGTCACTTTTTTTCATAGTTTTCTTTTTTTTTTTCTATTTCTTCTTTCACGCCATGACTAATACGGAAATATACTTTACATGATTGCACATATATAACCTATATCAAATCACTTACCATCTTAGGAAGGAGGGAGGTGACAGAGGGAGAACATTTGGAACTCAAAACTGTATTTAAAACATCAATGTTAAAAGTTGTCTTTACATGTAATTGGAAAAAATAGAATTTTATATATACATATATATGTAAAGTCATACCTCAAGCTGCTCACATTTTAATGAAGGAGATAACATGTAAGTAACTATGTGCATGCAAGAGAAAGATAGCTAGAGATATAAATAATATAGAGTATATGATAATGCATTATACATTAGTAATATATTGTTGTATATTATATAACATTCATATGTAATATACTGGTATAAAATATATAGTATAATAGTATAAATAATGTATGGTATAGTTACATATGATATTATATAATGTCCATATATATTAGTATATATAGTATAAATAAAAGGTAACCTCAAGAAAGATACTTGCAGCCACAGACTGTAAAATGTCTCTTGTGGGTGGGAATTTCAGTTGGTATTTTAAAGGAAGTCAGGGAATCAAAAAGTCAGAGAAGAGCAAGGAGAACATTCCAGCCATGAAGCATAGCCTGAGACAGGAAACATAGTATACTGTGTCCAAGGAACAGTGAGTAGGGTATTGTGAAGAATTTTAAATGTCAAACAGAGGATTTTATATTAGATCCTGAAGAGAGGAGGAACTGAAATTTATTGAGTGGAAGGACAGGGTGAGGTGATGATGGTAACATGGTCAGCATGCTTCTTAAAATCACTTTGACTGGGGCAGCTAGGTGGTCCAGCGGAGCCAGGAAGATCTGAGTTCTATTTTGACCTCAGATACTTACTTGCTGTATGACCCTGGGCAAATCCTTTAACCCTGACAACCTCCCCCACCCTGAAAATGACTTTGCAGCTGAGTGGAGGATAGAGTAAGATAAAGAGAAACTTGAGACAGAGAGACTAGTTAAAAGACTATTGGAAAAGTCCAGTCAAGAGGTAATGAGGGCCTAAACTAAGGTTGTGGTTGTATGAGTGGAGAAAAGGTAGATGCATGTGAGAGATGTCATAAATGTAGAAACCAGATGGCAACAGATTGGAAATGTAGGGTGGGTGATAATGGTGAATCAAGGATGACACCAAGAATATGAACCTGGGACACTGGGAAGATGGTAGTACATTTGACAGTAATAGTGAAATCTGGAAGAAGAGAAAGATATTGAGTTCTGTTTTGGACATGCTGAGTTTGAGATGCCCATGAGATATCTAATTAATAATAAATAACAAGGTCAGTTGAGATGATAATTAAATTCATGGGAACTAATGACATCACCAAATGAAACCATATAGAAGAATAAGAGAAGGCTCGGGACAGAGCCTTGGGGGCCATCCAAGGTTATTGGACATGAACTGGCAAAGAAGACTGAAGAATGGTCATACAGATAGGAGAATCAGGAGACAGCAATATCATGAAAAAGAAGAAAGACTATCTTGGAGGAGAAGGTAATTAGCTGTAGAGAGGTCAAGAAGGATGAGCACTGAGGAAAAGTCATTACATTTGATCATCCAGAGAACTCCAGTGATTTTCGAGGGCACAGTTTTTGTTGAATGATGAGACTGGAAACTGAATTGGAGAGGGTTTAGAAGAGGCTAAGAGAAGATAAATATTATAATCAGATAAAGGAATTTGAGAAGTGGAACACTTATAAGTGTTGGCAAAACCAAGGATTTGGTTATTTTGGTAGCTGAGGTGGAGTAGAGGAGTAACTCGTGTTAGTCGAGTAGACTGAGGAGATGGTAAGCTAGGGAGATTTTGCTAGTGTGAGAGCAGGAGTTGGACTGGAGAAACTACAAATCATGTACCAAACTCAATGAGGAAAGGAGAGTATCCTGAATGTTGGTAAGGCACCAAGGCAGAAACAACTAGGATAGGTTTGGTAAAAGGTGGATTGCATAGTTTGGATGGAGTAAAGAGAAATCATATAGTAAAGTAGAAAATATAATAAATTTGGAGTTAGAGAACCTGGGTTTGGCTCCCAGCTTTGCTGTTTGGCACCGGAGTAACATTGGGCTTATTTAATGTCTTACTTAACAGATTTCTCATCTGTAAAATGAGGAAATTGGATCAGTTGTCTTCTAATTTTCCTCCTTGCCCTAAATTTATGACCCTGTAAAAGAATGGGAATGAGCATTTATTAAGATTTACATGATAGTTTTATTGTATATTTAAAAGGAATATGAAGTTGAACATAATAGATTTGCGATTGCATGTGCAATCTTTTTTTAAATTATACTGTGTTATAGAAATGCTTGTTTTATTCTGTAAATTAAAAATAAAATTTAAAGTCCTACTATGTACCAGGCAGTATGCTAAGTGCTTTACAAATCTTGTCTCATTTGATTCAGCAAATCTATAAATTAGATGCTATTATTATTCCTGTTTAACAGTTGAGGAAACTAAGATAGGCAAAGGTTAAGTGTCAGGTTAAGCCCAGGGTCACAGAGCTAGTAAGTATCTGAAGCTGGATTTGAATTTAGGTCTTCCTGACTCTAGGCCCAACACTCTATCCAAGATGCCACCTAGCTACTCTGTCAAGATAGTAGTGTGAAATAACTATGGGAAGATAAATGGGAGTCAGATTGTGGAAGCCCTTGAATGCCAGGCTGATTATGGACTTCATTCATGTCAGTACATTAAATTATGGTGATGCTACTAAATGCAAAGGACCAGAGAAGGTAGCAATTAGAACAAATAAACAGAGGCATGGCATTCTAACTTTCTAATATTAACTAGCCAGCAGTCCTGCATAGTGGAAAGGAAGCTGAACTGGACGCCAGGAAGATCTTACCAGACAGGTAATGACTGGTGACTCATGGGAAGCCATTGGCAAATAAGGTGTCTGTTCCTGGTTAAAACCATCAACTCATCAGAATGAAAGCCAAAAATCAACAGCAAACTAGAAGAAAGAGTAAAGGTAAAAAAGATGTTATATACACTGGAATAGCCCTTTTGCAGCACTGGGGCTTCAAGGACAGGAAGATGTATGAATCAAACCAATATAAGAGGGAGTTTTTAATATACAGGACTTATTGGAGATAGCGGTCCTGCGGTCCTGTTTTATCCATGCACCTAATACTAAGAGAATCATGTAAAATTCCTGCAGTACCCTCCACACTGTGTCCATCTCTTGTGAGTTATACTGTCTTTAAACTGCTTCTTCTTTAATGGGGGAGAAAGCCTTTATAATAAGATATGGAACTTCCAGGTTGGCCTTCACAGCTGTAGCTTAGGAAAATGACAATGGATTCCAGCCAGAAAGACTGTAGCTGGGCAATGTTTGGAATGTTTCATCCCATGGTACCTGTGTCTAATTCTTCCTGATTTTACCATGATTTTGCTAGTCTAATTGAGCTACTTACTTATGAACTTGAGTTCTGAATGAAGGTTGACAGCTTAGGTCAGCTAGAGAGTGCTGAGACATGAGCCAAGGATTGAAGAGCAGGTTGGAAGCAAATTGTAAAGGCTTTAAATATCGAAAAGAAGAGTTTGCATTTGATTCTAGGAGCAATCTGGGACTTCTTGAGTATGGGAGTAACCTGATCTTTTAGATATAGTTAGGGATATAATGATCTCACCCACAGAATGCTTTGAGCCAAGGTCAGTGTTCTGATCTCCCCATCTACTCCAGAATACCAATTATTTATAGGTATCCATAAATTCAACATGCTTATTTTACTCTCTGAATTATTTTATAGGCAACATTTATACTCAGCATTAATTATTTAAAATCATGAGGTTCGAAAGTAATAGCATTTAAAATAAATGAGATGCAAAAGTAATATATATAATTTTCTTAATCACTGAAATAAACATGACTCTTTAGCTATTTAGTTTCAATATTCCAATAAAAGAACATGCCTCTCTTCTTAGACCTATGTACACTTTCATAGTCATATGATATATTGAAAGGTATATAAGATACATGATCTCACTGTGTTTTATCTTCTGTTGACTGGGGGAAAAAAAGCATTTCACAGAATCTCAGAGTTAGAAGATTTCTCAAAGATTATTTAGTCCAACGTGCACCCAAGCAAGAATCCCCTATCCAATCCATCCTCTACTCAGCACTCTCCCTACTCAGTAAACTCCAGTGGATCCCTATTACTTTTAGGAATCTTGAGTCAAGTACAGACTCCTCTGCTTGGCATTTAAACTTTTCACAACCTGATACCAACCCGTCTTTGCAGGCTCATTACACATCATGTTGTTTCACATACACACACAATCCATAGCCCATCCCTTCTGGCCTTCCTGCTTTTCCTCCCACATGACATTTCTTCTCCTATCTATGTCTTTGCAACCCATTGCTGGAATGAACATCTTCACTTCTTTCAAAGGAAGATAAGGAAGGAAGGAAGAAAAAAAAAGGAAGAAAGCTCTCTTGATCCTCCTAGCTACTCTTGTTTTCTCCCATCCCAAATCCCTTTGTATGTACTTTATATGGATTCAATATGTGCTCAGATATGTACGTTTCCACTGATAGAATGTAAGGTCCTTGAAGGCAAGGATTTTTATTTTTAATATTTGTATCAGTGCTTAGCACATTACCTGGTTAGTATTAGGAACTTAATAATTACTTTTTGATCAGTTGATACAGCATACCCAACAAGTAGTCAGTCTTTGCCTAAAGACCTCCAGTAAACCCATTACATTTTTTGTTGTTGTTCAGGTCTTTAGTCATGTCTAACTCTACATGACCTCATGGACCTATATTCATGGGTTTTGTTAGCACAGAGGGTGGAGGAGTTTGCCATTTCCTTTTCCAGTGTGTCCCCATTTTACAGATGAGCAACTGGGGCAAATAGGGGTTAAGTCACTTGCCCAGGATCACACAGCTAATAAGTGTCTGAGGTCAGATTTGAACTTAGATTTTCCTGATTTCCTGACTCCAGGCCCATCACTGTATCCACTCTACCACTTAAATGCCCCCACTACATTTTTAGATCACTTTAAATTTGGGGGGAAATTTTGACTTACATCAAGTCTAAGATTTTCTCTTCACAAACTTCTTCCTGTTGCTCCTAGATTCACAAAGACCAAGTGGAACAAACATAAAACCTCTTCCATATATCAATCCTTTAAATACTTGAAGGCAGGTAGTATGGCTCCTCTCTAGGTCCTTTCTTCTTCCATTTCTTCAACATATCCACATATGGCTTAATCTTCATCCTTTATGTTGTCCCTTATTGTTTGCTTTCCAATTTATCAGTAGACTTCCTAAAATGCGGTACCAGGAACTGTGAACATAATACTCCAGAGGGAGTCTGACCAGGTCGAGGTACAATGCAATGATCATCTCCCCTCCCAAAGTTTGTTTTCAGTTTTTACTTTATTTGGCAATTGAATGGTTTTCATGTTAAATAACTTAAAATAAAAGATATGTAGCTCATATAAGCTTGGAAGATCCCTATTCCAACTTCCACTCCTTCTGACATGTTGGGTCCCAAGAGCTTGGACACATCCCTGGTTCAGGTCTCTGGGGCTATCCATGAAAAGTTGGGGGGGGGTGGTATAGGGAGTAATACTTTAATATCATTAACTCAGGTTCCTATCCACTGAGATTACCAGCTGATGATAAATGTAGCCAGCCAGTCGTAAGTAGCTTTTAGAGAAGGATATTTATGGAGATGGTGTAATAAGATGTCAGTACAAAAGGTCTCTACCCTACCCCACCCCCCCCAAAAACCATTCTTCCCCAGATATATATCCAGAGTTCAGGGGAAAGTTGGGCTCAAGCTTAAAAAGCACATGTGGTAAAGGAATAGCTCACTGGTCCTGGCTGCTAGAAGTCCTTTTTTCCCATTTGTAGAGATGCTCATGAATTTCCCCTTAAGCATGGTGAATCTGTGTTCATTTGTCTTTGGCTACCAATGTAGACCCTGCTACCACCCTCTGCTACCTTGGGGAGATGGTGCTAGGATGCTGGTAGGAGGATATAAAGTCACAAATCCTCTAGACCAGGGATGGGGAACCTGTGGCCTCAAGGCCACATATAGCCTTCTAGGTCCTTGGGTGTGGTCTTTTGACTGAGTCCAAATTTTACAGAACAGATCCTTTTATTAATGAGATTTGTTCTGTGAAGTTTGGATTCAGTCAAAGGGCCTAGGACCTTGAGGCCCTTGAGGACCTAGAGGGTCACATGTGGCCTTGAGATTGCAGGTGCCCCATCCATGCTCTAGACCCTTCAGAGTTTCCAAGCTTCCTCCTCAAAATAAAGGGATATGGAAAAGAGATCCAGAATTGAAGCAGTGTTTCTCCTTTCTACCCAGGTGGTTCCATTTCAGGGGTTTTAGCTAGAAGACCTCACTTAATCCAATTTTTGGTATCCTTGGATTCTAGCTAAGTTGGTGTTTTTATATAGGATTCAGAGGGTATAATGAAGTCTCCCAGACAATTAAAACAGACTTTCTGTCTGACATCATTAACTTTATCAAATGGCTTTCAAAGACTTTTTACACTTAGGCCTATGATTGAAACTGATTTATTGAGGATCTTATAATTTATTCCTTTGGGTCAGGTGACTTGACTGACATAATTATAATTGCCATTACTAACATAAGTATAATTCAATTCAACAAACATTTAATAAGTGCTTGTTAGGCAGAAGTCACTGTGCTAGGGACTGGGTGTACAAAGATGAAAGGCAATCTCTGCTCTCAAGAAGATTGGAATCTAACAGAAGGGATACAAAATGCACACAAGTAAGGATGAAGCAAGATAAACTGTGATAAAAACAAAGGAATATCTAGACAAAATATTACAAGAAAATTTGAGGAGGAAGAGATCACTTTCAGCTGGGGAGGTGTGGATCTTTTTCATGGGGGTGGGGGGAGCAAGGTTAAGGGAAGGCTTCACAGAGAAGGTAACATTTACCTGGGCCTTGAAAGAAGAGAAGGAATTCAAAAGGCAGAAATAATAAGGGAATGCACCCCTAGGAATAGGGGACAGTCTGACTAGGATGAGAATGTAAGAATGAGATTGAGAATCAATCAACAAACATTTGTTAAGTCCTAACTATATGCCAAACACTGCTAAATGATGGAAATACAAGGAAAAAAACAATAGTCCCTATCCTTATGGAGCCTTCCATTTTCCATATACATAAATGGTACATACAAGATAAACCTTGTAACCCACAATAGCACAAACATCTAGGGTTGCCTCATCCAGAATTGCGGGCAGACTCATGTATTGGACAGCCTAGCAACTGCCCACAGAAGACTTTATGTCAGAGATAGTTTCATTACGCAAATAACACAGAAAAGGGAACAAAGAAAAGCCTACAAATAATTCTTGGAGAATCCCCAAGTTCATATGATCTTAAAATCAGTGACGCTGGTGGTTCCATCTGAGGATCCCTCTCTGGTTTCTGTTCCTCTGAGTTCCTAGGGCTTGACAAAGTTCTACATATGATACTCTCATGTCTGGCCTTGGCCCAGAGTTCTCCTCAGCAACCTCTAGTCTCTACTCTGACTATTTTCTTTTGGTTTCTGCCTTCTGGATTCTTGCTCTGTTCTCTACTGTGTCATTTTTTTCCCTTGGGTCTACAGTCTTCCATCTTAATAGGATACTTCTGGAGCTCTGACTCATCCTATCCTTTCCCCTCTCCTCCCCCCCCAACCTTTGTGATCTAGTGCTAACTTGGTCATTATAGAAACCACATCAGCTCTATGGGGTAATGGGTAGAGAGTTAGCCTCAGAGCCACCAAGACCTGGCTTCAAACCCTATGTCTGACACATACTGGCTGTGTGACCAGGAACAGTTCACTTAGCCTTTCAGTCCTCTAAGCATGCACAAAGAATTTCCTAATCCAGAAATTCCCTATATTAAATTTAGCACCCTCTGTAGGGCTACTTCCCTAATCCACATCAACACTGGTAGTACCCAGAGAGCAATAGTCGTTCCAAGGTAAGATGTTGATATTGATACCTGGCCCAAGCTTAAAATACATGGCCTCATACCTTGTATCTCTACTTAAACTTAGGTAGAATTTGTGGCCTTTGGCTTGTATTAAGCCCCTGCTAAGGCTGTGTGTAGTGGTGTGCTTGAACTTGGGAGGACTCCTGATTGTTAAATCTTGTGAGCACTTGCCTTAAAAATAGGCGCAGCCGGCACGGTGTTGCCCTTATCCTTACTGAAGACAGCCCAGAATCACCCCATGTTGGTAGAACTAAAAAATGGTGAAACCTACAAAGGGCACCTTGTGAGCTGCGATAATTGGATGAATATCAATTTGAGAGAGGTCATCTGTACATCTAGGGATCGTGATAAGTTCTGGCGAATGCTTGAGTGTCACATCCCAGGCAGCACCATTAAATATTTGCGGATTCCGGAAGAAATTATTGACATGGTGAAAGAAGAGGTGGTGTCCAAGGGCAGGGGCCGAGGTGGTGTGCAGCAGCAGAAGCAGCAGAAGGGGCGTGGTGCAGGCGGAGCTGGCCAAGGTGTGTTTGGAGGTCGAGGCCGAGGAGGAATTCCTGGCAGCGGAAGAGGACAGCAGGAGAAAAAGCCAGGCCGGCAGGCTGGGAAGCAATGAAGGCGCGGCCATGACCTTGGCCTGGCTGACCAGAGACTTTGACGGGAAGATCCCTGTGCTGCTGCCTTGCACTGGCCTCGTGTCCTATTTCTAATTTTTGGTTAATGAATCTGTTTTTTTTTTTAAAAAGTTGGGGGCCGGGCAAGTGTTGGGGAAGAATTCCATGAATCATGTCTTTTGTAGTCCTTTGAAATCCTCTTCTTTAGGTAAAGTAAGTAGTCATTGGCTCACTTGTTTTAGCCTCCATTCTAGAGTTAGAAACATCAGGGGGGCTTTTCAGTTTTTTGACATCCTTGGTTCCTGGGGACTTGATTTAAAGATTCTGAGCCCTTTTTTTAAGTGTAGCCGAACATGGTGGTCTTTGTTTCTGTTTTAAGGGTGTTTCAGGAATTTCCACAGTGGTTTTCTTGTGCTGCCGTCTGTCTTGTGATGTTTGCTTTAAGATTTGGGCATTTCTGACACATGGCAGGTTTTTTCCTTCAAAGTTACAAGCCCTGAAACTATCAGGGAGGTGTTTCCTTTAAGTCTGTTCCCTAACCTTGCTTCTTCTTTTTTTTAAACTAAAAATAGAGGTTGGAATTTGTTTCAGAGAAAAATTATTAGAGTTGTTTTCCCTTCTCCTCTGAGCATTTGTTTTGGGGAAACCACTTTAGTTTGTGTGACTGAAATAAAAATAATACAACCATAAGCTGAAAACTAGTAATTCCTTTGTACATGCCCAACAGATGAGCATGTGATTTCTTCATTCTCAGGCTGCCATGGAGCATATTTCTACTCTCGCTCCCTCAGGAAACTCCACTCTCTAGAAAGATGGTGGTTTTGGGTATTGTACTGTACACTTTCTCCATGGCACCAGAGCTGTCCCCTGGCAAATCTCCTATCCTGCTTTTCTGATACGTATGACCCTTTCAGAAGTTAACCTAGTATGTAGAAACACTTGCTACTTCACAGAACTTTTTAAGCGTCAATATTCTAGGGATAGAAATAGAAGATTTATGTCTATTTCAATGGTTTTAAATTCTAACATCCTGCACATTTCTTTCATTTCGGGGTGGGGTTCTCACCTTCCTTTCCCCTCTTTTCCATTTCTGCAGAGACATTTCATGTATGGAGATTATAGCCAGGATTTTGCTTTGAAATGATTCTCTGAAATGTGCGTGGAGAACATTTGCAGACACCTGAAGTGTGGGCAGACTTCAGCCCTTTGGATGTACCTTTTAAAGTGTGTGACAGGGTAGTTTGTACTATTTGGATCTCTTACAGTCACTATTTCCTATCCTGGGAAAACCTCAAACTGAAGCTATATAGGGATGCAGCAAAAAATACTTGAAAAAAAATTCTCATTGAGTTTTGAAAGGAGTTCACACTGCTTTAGGAATAAGAGACCTATTTCCTCTAGAAATAAGAGATTGTATATTTTATCTCAATACTTTATCTTGAAAAAATAGAGCCAGATTTTTGGGGGTGGGAGTGAGTGGCAGGGATGACCTTCTTGTTAAGAAGGTTTTATCTGAGACAACTCTCCCTTTTTTAAAAGATGATGATGAAAAAAACCAAACCATATCCAGTGTTGTAAGCAAGAAGCTCCATAGGTTACCAAGGTTTTATATATGCATATTTTCTCCATGATGACTTGGCTGAACCCATCCTGAATGGTGATTGGAATAAATGCAATGTTGACCTAAAAAAAAAAATAGGCAAAGGCTACAAATCAGGGCTTGATTTTTTTGTTTTGTTGATTGTCTAGCAAGTGAAGGAGAAAATGCTAATATTGCAAATGAAACTTCAAAGTGCATTGTGAACACTATCACCCCCAGCTGTTAAACATTTGTTAGTACACCCCTGGACATATGGATGCCTATGTAGTCTATGTAGCATTCTACTTCAATGCAATAAGTTTTGATTAAGACTACTATACCCAAGACAATTATTTTGAATAGTTTTAAATGTTAGAAAGTTTTTTCCTGACTTTGGGGTTAAATTTACCTCTTTGCAACATTTTTTGGAGGAGGGTAGAGTTGAGTCGAAGAGTGGGTCCAAGTCCTGTGCCCAATACTATGAATACATTGTTATAGGGAAATTTTCAGTGAGGAAACTCTCCTAAGGCAGGTCAACAAATACTTTGCACCTTCTGTTCTTAGAGAGCTTTTTTTTGTGGGGTACTGAGAGGTGTGGAAGCATATTTAAAAACTTCCTTCTTTTCAACTTATAATATTAAGAATTAACATTTTCACCAGGCTAAAAACACTTTCCAGACCTTTCCCATGGGTAGTAGGTTGAGACAAGCACTAAAGTGGCAGGAATAGGAATTGGGGATGATAAACTTAAAACAAAAAGTACCTAGTCTCTAGTTAAGACTATTACTTCCCCACCTCCCTAAAGTGATTGGTGCCATGACTCACCTAAAGGCAGTATCTTTTCCTTTCTAGGATTAAGGTGTTGATAATCAAGAGAAAGCCCTTTCAGTCCTTGAGGGCAAAGGCCAAGGGAGGAATATAGTAGTTTTAGTAGATAAAGTGATGTGTTCAGGAATGTTAACCCCATATTGTAACATATTTTAATCTTTTCTTTAGTCAAAATTCCTGTAAATGTTACTTCAGATCATCTTTGGCTGGAGAGGGATGTCAGAGAGCATGAGAGAAAGAATTATGCCCATCTGAGCATTTCTTTCTCCAAACTAGAAATGCTTAGATTTAGACTGACTTAAAATTAATAAAAATTTCTGGCAAACTTGTACCTAAAATGAAAAGAAGAATATTTTCCCTCTTCCAGTTGATATTCCTCCATATACTTTAAATACTGTAAATCTTCTCTTTGCTAGGCTAAACATCCCCAGCTGTTTCAATCCCTCATCATATGATGTGAAGTGAAGGCCCTTCACCATTTGGGTTCCCCTCTTTTAGGTTTTTTTCATCCTTTTGTTATAGTAAAATGTAATGCCTATAGTTGAATCCAGAAGTGGTCTAATCAGGCCATAATCCAACAGGACAATCAACCCCTCATGTCTCAAAGCTATGCCCTTAATGCAGCCTGAGATCCCATTAGCTTTTTTGGCTCCCATATCACAGTATTGATTCACCCTGCATTCACAAGTCTTGAGACCCTTTTTAGACAAATTATTACACTATTATGTTTCTTCCATCTTGTACTTACAAAATTGATTTTTTAAAACCTAAAAGTAAGAATAAGACTATACATTTATCCCCACTGCATTTTATTTTACTTGACTTGGACCAATGCTGTAATCTGTCAAGATCATTTTCAATCATAACTTTATCACTTGATGAGGAAATTTTTCTGATAAGAGTTTGGTATCCAAGAGATAGAAATAATGAACACTTATGCATATATATATGTATATATATATATGACACATATACAGATAGCTCTCTATATAAATGTATATATGTGTGTATATATAACGAAGACATTTCCCACTAAATAAGTGACCAAAAGACAAGAACAAACTATTCTCAAAAGGATAATAGCCATAATAACCATATGAAAACATGCTCCAAATCACTGATAAGAGAAATGCAAATCAAAATAACTCTGAGATTCCACCTTATACCCTGCAAATTGGCAAATATGACAAAAGATAGTAAGGATAAAATTAGAAGGACTGTGGTGCATTGTTGATAGAGTGTGAATCAGCACAACCATTATGGAAAGCAATCTGGAATTATGTAAGTAAGGTGACTAAAATGTTCAACACCCTTTGACTCACAGATTTCATTACTGGGGTTGACACTGTAAGGAGGTCATTGATAAGAAGAAAGTCCCCACATATACCAATGTATTTATAGTAACAAATTTTGGGACAGCAAAGAATTAGAAATAAAGTAGATGCTCATCAAGTAGAGAATAGTTAAACAAAACTGTGTTATATGAATGTAATAGAGTGTTACTGTGCTTTAGGAAACGACAAATGTGATGAATACAGAGAAGCGTGGACTGATCTACATGAACTGAGGTAGAGTGAAGTCAGAAGAGCCAAGAAAACTATACATAATGCCGACACCAATGGAAACAGAACCTCAAAAAAAGGTCAGAAGTGAGCGTTGCAAAATTATAAAAAACAGTCATATTATAGATAGGTAATATTAAGGCAAATCAAGAAATGATTAATTTTTAAGTTTTTAGTAGAGTGAAAGTTTCAGCAGATGTCTGAATAATTGAATTCTTCCATCACTGCTATGACTTGCTTCTATGTCAGGTTTGTGAACTCATCCACTTCTTGTTTTGTTTAGCTGGTGTATAGTATACTCTGATGACAGTATTGCTTCACTTATCTGCCTTCACTGATTGTTGCCCAACTGTTTTCCATGATACTTCCCCCTCCGGTTTCTTATATTAATATACCTTCTTAATTATATTATTATATTAATATACTTTCTTAATTATATTATTATATTAATATACCTTCTTATATTAACACACCTTCTTAATATAGCATGTTACCCTGCCCCCCCTTTTACCTATATGGTTTCTTTTGACTAAGAAATACCCTTCCAGAACCATATTTCATGGCTCGTCCTACAAAGTCTTAGTAATACCTATTAAATCAAATTTGCTTCCTTGAATTGGGATAGTTCATATTGCTTGTTAGTCAACTAGAATAAAAAAGGGAGAGAAAAATTCTGTTACCTTTATTAATACTCTCTGCCCAGAATTGGAGCTATGGGTTTACATGAACTAAGCAACTTGGAGGTGTTGTAATAAAATCTGGCATTTTGGTTTATGTAACCACCCAGTAGTTTTCATTGAAAACATCAGAATTTGATTCCTTTTGTCCTCACTCAGGATATTCCTTGGGAACATCAGAATGTGGCTCATGGCTTGGTCTCTAGAGAATAAATAAATGACAAGAACAACAATAAAGAGAGCATTTATTTAGTGCTTTGAGGTTTACAAAGCATTTTACAAATATTATGTCATTTTATCTTCCCAACAGCCCTGAGAAGTAAGTGTTATTACTAGCCCCATTTTACCTATGAGGAAAACTGAGGTAGACAGAAGTTAAGTAAGTTGCCTAAGGTCACATAGCTAATAAGTATCCACTCAAGTTACAAGACAGGATGGTCTTTATTACACCCACAAGAAAGTACAAATGAGTAGCACCCAAGCCTATAAACAGTGAAAGCATCTCCTCCTCTCCAGTGATTCCCTACCTCTCCTTAAGAACTATACAGTCTTCCAGACTAGCTTATTCTTGGTCGGTTCAGCAAGGGGAGAGAATTGGGACTATTAGTGAGTTCACCCTTATTGTGAGCCCTACTTCTGATTTATAGTGCCACTCTGGGGTTAAGTGCCTCCCCTCCATCCTTCCCCCACATATACCAAGGGGGTAAGCACAGGGTCACCAGGGAATGACTTCCTTTCTTCCAGACTTGCACAGTCCATGTGATTCACATTCATCTGTGAAGAACAGTATCTCTTCCACATCATGGTTTTGGTTTTGGCTCCTCCTTGGTCCAAGAAGCCTTCCTATGGGTTCATTTCCTTGGACAGCGAGTCTTATATTATTCAGAAACTCCTCCTCTGGTCTAGGAATTGAGCATAATCCAGAATCTCCCCAACTGGTTTCAAGAGGCTAGTTCCTGGAACTTAATTCTACTATTGCTTCCAAATGTTTCCATCTCTGAGTCTATATGATTCCCTTCCCTTCTGGGCCACAGGGTTCCCTGGAAGGAGCTACATAAGCTTTCCTTAAAGGAAATGGAGTTAATGTGTGTCCAAATAACATCTTGCTTTCCTTTCCACCTCTGTTTTGCTATGTGTGTGTATTTTAGTGTGTGTATGATGGCTTTTTGTTATTCTTTCTTATGGTTTAGTTCCCAGGATCCATAGCCATAACAATCTCTTGTTCCCAGGTGTTAGATATGAGTTCTCACCATCATAATTCAAAATATCTCCACCATGCTTGCACAGTGTTATATAATGATATAAATATTTTTTGTTCTTAAATTGTAAATATTCACTATAACTGAGCAGTGAAATATAGGGATGAGGTGATGTAAAATTGTAAGGCTATTGTTGGTAATATGCTTTCTTTGACCGTTGCCCTATAAAGTAGGTGGGCACTGGTCAATGAGTGGGGAACCCTTAGGGTTGAATGCATAAACTGGAATGCTGTGTATGCCTTGATCAGGCCCCATCAAGGCTTCACGGAATCTGTGTTTGCCTTAACTGTACCCCATTGAGGCTTGAGGGGATTTAGGAGAGTGTACAAGCTGTGCCTGTCTTGATTGACCCCATGGAGACTTAGGAGTAGCTGCCCCTTTCACGCTGGTCCCTACAGAAGGGTGATTAAGGAATGCTGTAGGAGTTGGTGCTCTCATTATCAACAAACCCCTCTTGAGAAGAATAGACTAGAATAAAGTAAAGTTATTAACCCCTGCAAAGCTGTCTTCCTGTTCTTCCTATCTGACCAGATCAAGAGTGAATCTGTTAGAGGCTGGAGTCAAAAACTCCAGTCTCCCTCCTCCCCACCCCTATGTGTTATTTGTGAAACAGTGTGATAGGCAGTTCTATTTTTAAAGGCCAAGGCCATAGTTCAGGGGCAGGACTGGCCATGACTCAACTAATCATTCTTACTACAGTGTTTAAAAAGCCAATAAATGCCCATAGCAAGGGAAGTTCATGCCCCATCAAAAGGGAAGTGTCACTGCCAGAGCAATGCTTCCTTCATCAGTGTTAAGCAAGGAAACATCATATACCATCCTCTGCAATTATTCTACATATTTGTCAATATTTCTGATTGTGTTTTATGGGTTAGATTATAAGCTCCAAGAGGGCAGACACTGTACCTTATCTGGAGGCAGTTTCAGCACAGAACTATACTTGGAGTCAAGAACCTTTGGATTTGAATTCCACCTCAGATATTTACTAGCTGTGGACTCCAGACATGTTGGTTTATCTCTCTAAGTCTCAGTTTTTTTATCTCTAAAATGTCAATGAAAATAACAGCATCTAGCTCAGAGTTGCTGTAAGGAGAAAAAGAGATAATACATTTAGAAGGAGTGTAAGTTCTCTGAACTGACAGAGAGAACAGGCAACTGACCAGGGAGTCCAGTCCACCATGTGCAGAGTGCTCAGCTGAGGAGTGGATTTTGTAGAATGTCTAGACATACTATAACATGCTAACCATGTGGTAAATAGGAGCCTCCTTGAATGACTGTAGCTGTCTGTTTAGTTGGAATTGGAGTCCATTCAAAAGGTACTAGGTCCCCTCATCTTTTCTGTCTTTACTTGACGTCTTCCTATGGGGTATCATTCCAGGGAGAGAAGACAAATAGTGCTGAAAGGAGAGAGGTCTTGGGTCCTTCCCACTGGAGTCTAGCACTGGTGTTTGTTCTTTTGTTTAGGTGAAGGAGACTAGAGGTGGATTTTGAGACTGTGAACTTCTTAAGATCAGGAAAACAAGCCATTTGAAGTTGAAGAGTGCAATCATCTCAGGTTTTACAGTCAGCTTGGTCCAAGATCAAGGACTGACCTCTGGGACCCAGCCCAGTGGTAGGTAGATAGAACTAGGGTTCATCCAGTCACAATGTCACATTTGGATTTAAATTAGGTGAGATTAATGCTGGGTAGAAACTGAGTTAACTCTCAGCCACCTCTTTCAGGGACCAAAGTGGAGGGAGAGGCGAGAGTATATTTCTGAAGAATAGGAATAGGGGAAGAAATGTTTGTACTTTTGATCTTGCTATGTCTTTGAAGTTAATATCCCTTTGTAAAAGGTAACTGCTGTTAATCAGTTAAATGGAACTGAGTCTTTAGTCACTAAAAGCTATGGGGGTGGAGGAGCAGAAACAGAATATTGGTTCAAGTCAATAGCAGAACCTCATAATATATAGAACCTCCAGCAGGGGGAAATATCATTAGCCTAGCTCACATGCATAAAGAGCTTTGCAAACTTTTTTGTGCATCATAGTTTCTTTGGCAGTCTACACACTCTGCAGAATAATGTTTTTAAGAGTATAAAATAAAATCCATAGAATTACAAAGGAAACCAATTATAATGAAATAGTTATCAAAATATTATTTAAAAAATATTAAAATATTATTAAAAATAGTTATCAAAATATTATTAAAATATTATTAACCTGTGGCAGACCGCAGGTTAAGAATCTCTGCTTTAGAGCTTCATTATTATGATTATTTAAACTTTTTAATGCCTTCTTTGTAAACAGCAGGTACTTGATTAGTTTTTTTAAATGAATGGAAAAGCACTGGAAGGAATGTTGTTTTAAAAATTTTTTTTATGATTCTCACCTGTAAAATATCCCACACATATACATAATGATGGTGAGCAAATCACCAGCTTATAAAATCCTATATGGTTGTCTTCTGCCTTCTGGCAAGTTAAATACAAGCATAAAAGATGTTTCATGTGCTTGTTTGATCTTGCCTTCAACCATACAATACAAGTCTATATCACTGGCTTAGATTTTCCTAAATTCTCAGCTACTGATACAAGTTTGTGGTATAAGATCATCAAAACTGTACATCAGAAAAAAATTGTCCCTTTCCCCTCCAAAATTTAGTTTCTTAGGAAATTCAAGAAATTGAGTTACAGCAGAAATAACCTAAGACAACTAACAGTTATTTGTGGCAAATAACCACAAATCTTACTTATCAAAAGAAGTACAGACAAAAGAATATACAGACCTATTCACTGTCCCAAATGGCCATTATTTCAAATCTTCAGGTGTTCTAGCTACAAAATATTGGTAGTTTTTAGAGAAAAAAAGTGAAGCTACAAATGGGTAAGGGTACCAAATAAAGCTATTGGCAATGTGTGGATATTGTAGGAGCTCCTTCCCTAAAATTAGAAATTCCTTGTCTGTCCTTAGAAAAATATCTCAATAAATTTTACTTGTAAAGCAACTGGAAATTACTAAGAGCATAACACACACACTGACATTTTGAAATTTCATTTATTGCAAAAGCTAAATTTATAAAAAAAATTCATAGATAACAGTTCTCCAACATACTTTAACCCAATATGTTTACTTTGACTTCAGAATTACAGCGTTGGAATAGAATTTATCCGGGTGAGGCTTCCTGAGTTAGGGAAGTAAACAGTAAGATACTGTTTTACTCTTTGTATTTGTATCTCCACGATGCTAGACCCAGGTCTAGGCACATAGTACATGCAATATAAGTGCTCATTGAAGTCAGAAACCTGAAGTTTTATTGGCTTAATATAATGAAAATGAATTTTCTTGTGTGACCACGAGGTGGCACTCTAAGGACACAGTACAGCAGCAGCGACTGAATTGTAAAGTTTTACTGTTGCCTAAAGGAGGCAACAAAATTTCCAGGATTTGTCTCATCAAAATGCCAACTGTAGGCACGACTTTTTTCTTCTAGTATCTAAAGGACTGCCAATTTGCTATGGGTGAGTACAGAGAGTAAAAGCAAGGACCAATGGGAGAACTTCCAGAGACACAGATCTGAGATCTTCTGTATGGAGAAAATGAAACAATCAGAGCAGCTAAGCAGTGGAATGGGCTACCTCAGGGGGTAGTGGAGCAAAGTCTGGATGACCATTTACCTAGTTATTTGGAGGGGATTCCTGTTTGGATATGGATTAGATGGCCTCTGAAATCCGTTAGCTCGAAGAGTGTGTAGTTTAGTTCCCTAAACGAGGAAATAGTGAGAGCTTCTTTAATTCATTAATTCAACAATTATTTATTTAGTAGCTACTATGTGCTTCTATTTAGTAGATACTATACTAAGGGTTGGAGATAAAAAAGGCCCTTAAAGGAGGACTTCACCCTGTCTGCTCTATGTCCTACTTCTCTTGTACTCTTCCAAATGGACCTCTGGAGACCATGAGCTGGAGGAGCTACTCTTCCTTTGGAATTCCTGCCTACAAACTGTGCTCTCCTGACTTGTGAGAGCTTCCTAGCCTCCCCAGACATGATTAGGCTACACCCTAGCCATCTTTTTGCCATCTGTCACTGTACCTATAACCTCTCTGCTCTGGTCACCGTTGCCCTATAGATTGTCTCTATTTGCTTTTGTATTGCCAGCACCTGAGTAAGCTCTGTTACCTTAGTTAGGTGAGACCAATGACTCAATCAATCAAAAGACCTCAGACTGTGGGAAAAAGTCTTTGAAAGCCATTGGCTGAAGTAAAAGGCAAGCGGTCCATTCCAATTGGTCGGGGAAATTTTGTTCCTCCCTCTGGGTCCTACCGTGTAAGCATCAGATTTGCCACAAAGAGGAGTGACTTAGAATGTGACTGAGAGTGTGTGTGTGAGGCCCAAAGGTGCCACTGAATCGTGACAAAGACAAATATCTGGGGGAACTCTCAAGAAGACACTGACTGTTTGCCCAATCTACCCTCCCAGGCCTGTCTTTCTACAGACTCTGTAACATAATCAGTTATTTCATTACCCAAATGTTTTCAGTAAACTAAATTTTGCTTCAACCACAAAGAGGCCAGGGGTTAATTAGGGATAATTATACATTCAAAGAGCCCGACTTTTGCCCAAATGTTAGAAATTCTTCTAACTAGGGTCTCTGGAGTCACGGTGACTGAACTCATAACTCTTTAAAAAATAAAATGCCTAAGCTTGGACCGTAGGGTAAGTTTTATCATCTCGCTAGGCTTAAAATGAGCTCATATTTTTAACAGGTATGAAACTCTCAATAAATATTTTCATTCAAGGACTTTCTGTAATATTATTCCTTCTATTTTTTGGTAAGACCCTGATAGGGGTCCAGAGTCCTGCTTCCTAGTCCAGTCCTTGAAGGACCCTCGTCTTACGGCTGAACAAACTGAAGCGGTGCCCTTCTGGAGATTATTCCCAGATTGTCCTGCGTACAGGACACCCGTCCTATGCACAGCGGACAGCTCCAAGGCGCTCCCAGAGTCAGGCGCGGTGTCTGGGGCGCTTAGCGGAGCCCCCAGCCCGCAGAAAGGGCTTCGTAAAGGCTCGTGGCCGGAGAGGGAACCTCGGCTCGACTCCAGCACACAGAGAGGCACCGGCCAGCCCCGGCCCCCGAGTGCACCGTCACCGGGGGGCCGGCATGCGCCCATGGCCAAAGCCCGCTACCCAGGGCTAAGCGTGCGGTACGGGGCGGGGGGGGGACGTGAGGAAGGTCACCCGGACAGACTGCACCCTGACTAGGGTCACCAGGCAGTCAGCGGGAAAGCACACTGGACCCAGAAAGGATCCGAGGTTCAGCGTCCCGGAGCCCCGGACGGGGACGACAGACACCCAGCTCTTTCTCGCCCCCGCACCACGGGAGGTTCTGGGAGGGCTGCCTGCCCGGGTCAGGAGGAGCCCGGGGGGAGGAGCCTCGGAGAAGAAGGCGGGGCCTCGGAGAAGAAGGCGGGGCCGCGGGGAGGAGGCGGGAGGGGCCGGTCTCTTTCTGGAGGACGAGGTCGAGGAGGCGTGGAAGTTTCCCCCAGGCCCCGCCTCCTGGGCTTCCCAGCACGCCCCGCGGAGGAGGAGCCCAGGGGGACTTGGGAGGGGGTTCGGGGAAAGAGGTGAGAAGGGTGTGCGTGAGGGCGTCGGTTTTGCGACAGGGCGGTGCGTTACGGAAGCGGAAGTGGTGGGTGCGCTTGGCGGCGGCGGCGGGAGCTGCGGAGTCGGGAATCAAAACAAAGGGCTGGGGGGGTGGGGGGGAAGGCGGTATGGCCGGCATGTGAGAGCAGGTGGAGCAGGTGGCTGAGGTGAGTGTGCAGGGGGGGTGGGGAGGAGCGGAGGGGTCGCGTCACCGCCCTGCGGTCCCTTCCTTCTGGCCCTGGGAGCTGAAAGAAGAAGAACGCTTTCCTTCCGCCTTCCCCCTCCCCCCCTCCACACAACTTGGGAGGGCTCGGGCTGCGCCGTCTGGGGGACTGCCCTTGGCCTAGCTCCAGGGCGGCTCCCTTTCCCCTCCCCCCTCCCCGCTTTGGGCTAGGGAGCCCCGCAGCTCTCCCTCGGGCCCTCCTTTGCCTCCTCTCCCGCTTTGGGCTTGGGCCCCCCCTTGTTTTTACTTCGGGGGGCCGGGGTGGGGGTGGGGGGCGGACAGCGGAGAAGTAAGGGAAGTTGGTGGGATCCGCCAGGGTTTCCTGCGTGGCCCCCGCCCGGTCGCGTAGGCTTTCGTGGGGCGGCACTCCGGCGGTGTTTGTGTGATGGGGAAGGTGACCACGTTAGCCCTGTGGGTGACAGGAGTCAGTCGGAGTGTGCGCCGTGGAACTACTCCACGAGGAGATGCAGCCTGTTGGAATCCGTCCGCGGTAGAAATTCTGGGTGTTGTGAGACTCCTCACATCACGGAGCACTCAGCCAAGTGGATAGTCTGTAAAAGCAGCCCTTACCCGCACGTCTCGGGAGCCTAGGGCAGTGCCAGTAGAGTCCCAAGCACAGAATCTAAGATGGGGAGCTTGGCATTTCTCTCTTTAAGAGAGACTGGTTGAGTTTCCCTTCCATTCCAGAAAAAGCTCCACTTTTACGTTTGGTCGAAGGCATTCAGCCTAGGACTCTGGATTACCTACAGTATATCCTGTGTATACCATGTTTGTACATAGTTAATTCTTGTCTCTCCCTTTACATTGTGAGCTCCTAACGAGCAGGGACTGTCGTTTTGCCTTTCTTTGTAACTCCAGTACTTAGGACTGTGCCTGGCACGGAATGAACATTTAATAAATGTTTATTGACTGACTGATGAGTTGCCTCATGCGTCCGACTGATTAAACATCTTGTTTGATTATGTGTTTTACTTTATGTGATTTCCAGGGACGATTTAGTAGAATTGGTACTGTTTGTAGCCTTTTGACTTAGGCGCTTTCTTTTCCTTCTCAGTACGTTTCACCTTCCCTTGAATTTGTTCAGGAAAAGGGAAGTGAAAGTGAATTAGGCAGATTATAACAAAGTTAGCTTTGGTTCCTTGCCTCTCCAAAGTTTAAAAGTTGAGGTTAGAGCTACACTCTTGTAAAGAAATGAGCATGGATGGTCAACATATTTAACCTTCCTGGATGGAATGTCAGTGAACTTCTCTAGGGTGGGTCAGTATCAGGCACACTAGAATTAATTTTGATTAAAAAAGGTAGGAGCACAGAAAATAGATATTTGGTTGTAAGAAGAAAATTGATGAAATGGAGCCATGGAGCGAAACATTTATTTGTACCTTCTATTCCAGGAGCCCCCTCCCCCTTTTTTTTATCTCACAGATGTTCTCTTCCGTGCTTTCAAGTTACTTTGTATCTATTTTTCTTTTACTTAGCCATGTACATGTTATTTCCCTTGTGTGTAACGTAAGCTTCTTAAGGGTAGGGATCGTTTAGGTTTGTCTTTGTAGCCCCAGAACTCTACAGCTGATAGACATTTAATAAATACATATTGAATTATACATTTAAAATGGTCAGTATTTAAGATAATAGAATCTGTAACTTTCTGTCAGTGACCACAGGTTGTAAGGAAAATGATCATAATGGGAATCCAGTATTTCATCAGAAATATATATTGTACTTTCTGATTTAACCTCAAGATTCCCAAAAGGTTCAGCTGGTGAGTCTGTTGCTGTTTCAAGGTTCTGTGACTCATAAGTTGTAGCAAAAATCAGAGAATGATGAACACTGGTGCATCTGAAAGAAATATTTTACTATTACTTTATCCAGTCGTGCAAAGTTTGTATAATTTTACAAACGTGCATATCTCTGTGAGTTAGAACTTGTATGAGAAGTCTCACATCTCTGAATGATTTTGGAGAACATTTCTTCCCCTGGGGGAAGAAGAGAGAGCTTGAGTCAATATCAGCACTGGGCTCCAGATACAGTTAGTGCTGTTATTTCCTATTCAACTAGGTTGCTGGGAGCCCCTGCAGAAAAATTAATGCTTTGGAGGAATTCTCCAGTTAAATCCCACGTCTGTAGTTGGATGATTTGGTATTTGAAGAGGACAATGAAAGTCTGTTGGAAAGAAAGTTGAGTTAGATGTGAAATAAGTTAAAATAATGACCCCAATTTACAATAAATTAAAAAAGGTAAAATTAAGGTTCACATGCAATTTTAAGTCCTACTGAAATCATAGTATCTACATTAAGCAGAGAAAGGTAAGTTAGAAGGAAGATATTTGAGTACTGTCTACAAAAGTAATTTTTATGAAAGGAGGATAAGCCTGGAAGAGGTATTTGGGGGTGAATTTTTAAAAAATTTCTCTAAAAAAGTGTCTTGGGAAATTACCGAGAGGAAATGTTTGAAGCTATTTCATAAACTTTAAAAAAAGAAGACCAAGAAAGGTGGTTGGATATGTTTGTGTAGAATATGAAAAGAACTCGGGCATGAAACATTGCTTTTGCCATTGTCAGGCTTTCTCCAGGTAAATGGGCAACAGTGCTTTGATCTGTTTTGTTAAATTACAGGAATACCTTTGTAATTTGTAGTTACAAATCATGAGTGAACTGCTCGGAATAAATCATCAATTCTATAAATGAATAGTTTACTTATTTTTCATTAGTGATGTCAGTTTGTAATAAATAGTGAAATAGAGGAATGAAGTTCTCAGACAATTCTTGATTAGTTTTCTGAGCATTTATGGAAGATGCCCATGACTAGGCAGTCATGAAAGGCTGGATTTTGCATACTATCAAAAATAATATGGGATAAAATATCCTTAACACATTTTAAAATTACTTATTTTTGGTAGTGAAGATGGATAGTTTGCTCCTATAAAAAGACTGATATTAATAGAAATGAATAGTAACTCTCAAGCAAGTAAGTAGTGTTCAGAATACTTTAGTAAACTGTATTTAAATCTTTCTGTGTATGATATTGACTTGATATTTTTAAAGATTTGATCATTATACTCACTTGATTACACTATAAACATTGAAATCTTAAATGTAAAGAAAATTTTTTTCCTCCTTTAAAAAAGATAATGATCAGATTCATTCTTCACAGGGGGGAAGAATGAAAGAAAGGAAAGACAAAAGAATGTTGAACTGCACTGTATGGTTGTATGATGGAAGGAAACGGAACCGAGAACCCCTGCAATAGGTCACGTGGATGGCTTCAACAAGATAGCGATGCTAAGCCATGGCTTTGGAAATTTTCTAATTGCTTTTCTCGTCCTGAACAGACATTGCCACTTAGTCCCAAAACGGTAACTATATGGTATACTAACAACATAGGGAATTTGTTATTGAAATAGTTTGCTGGTTCACATTGTCTAGTATGTTATGTCAGTATGGTCAATGACAAGCTTTCTTTTTGTATGCTTTTTCTAATGTCCTTTGGTTGTTCATTATATTTTCTGACTAAAGAGCAGTTTATTTTCATAACTCCTATGCTCATTGGAAGAGTAGATACTTTAAATATTTAATGTTAGACTCTTAGGAAGGCTTTTCCCCTTTAAACCTGGCAGCAGTTGACTCTAAAGATAAATTCTACATTGTATTATGTAACAAAAGAAGAGATCAAAAGGGAGGTTATAGTTACTATATCTCAAGTTTCAAGATCTTTTTCTCATATACAGAAAAGGAAAACGAGAGCTTTATTGACTTTTAGTACTTTGTATACATAACTCCTTATTGCTTTTTTCTTTCAAAGAAAACTTATTTTTATTAATGCCTGTTATATTTATTTCCAAATTCCTCCTGTCCCCTTCCCCTACCAGTGTGTCATCTCTTGCAAGTCATTTCCTTTCAAAATTTTCTTAACGATTTCACATTTTTTTCTGTGCAAAAGTTTTCTTATCCTCTGATGCTTTTTGTTTTAGTTTTCTGTGGACTTTTTCCTAATTTGTTTTCCTTTTTAGAATTCAAATGAATTGCAGAAACTCACTGAAGAAACTATAAATGCTACTTTATACTTTTGTGTTCTCAATTTCCATCCTGTATGTATCTTTATTGAGCTCTTTTAATAACCAGTTTGGTTCATGATTCTGTGTGGGATGTGTAAGAAACTTGTTTTTTGGCATGCTTTACTTGAAAATTATCAGGAAGGAATTTAGTTCGCTACTATATTGCTTATTAGACATTGTTTCATTCTTGGAGATTTTAGTCAGTTGAGAGTAGTTGTAAAGTAATTGTTGTAGGTTAAGTTCCATTTATTGGAGTGCATCAGCATTAGAAATAGAAATTTCTTGAAAAAATAGTCTACATCTGGTACCTCCATGTGATTATTATCTACTCTCTTTTTGACCCTTCACAGTCTGGCTTCTTTCCTCAACAGTGCAGAAACTGCTTTCTCTGGTCACCAGTGAATCTTCTGATCACCAGTACATTGTCCTTTTCCCAATTCTTGTTCTCCATAAGCCATCCAAAGTGTTTGGTTCTGTTAACTACCTCTTGTTTTAGGTGGTTTGTCCTTGAAGATAGTGGTAGCATCCTCAAGTAGAAACAGATCCTTGTGGGCTCTATATTGACTTTCAAAAGCACAAGTTGACATTCTCTATATTGTATTATGTTTTTGCTCATTTTGTTAAACACTTCTCAGTTGTAGGGTTCAGGTTTGTGACACGTACTCTCCTGGTTGTCTTTGTCTTCACTTTTTGCTTGTCTTCTTTCTGATCCTTAAGTTGAGTATTTCCCATGTGTCTGTCCTTAGCTACCTTTTTTCTTTGCCAACTTTCTTGACAATCTTTTACTCTCACTGCATCAGCTATCACTTTAATTGAATGATTCTGAAATCTTTATCTTTTTCACTGCCCCTTTCTTTTCAATTGTTAACCACAATGCCTAATTCTCATGTCCCATATATTCAGTGTTTTCAAATCTTGCCATTTCTACCTTCACAATGTCTTTCTCTACTCCCACAGTCACCACTAGGTCAGCCCTTTATCACCTCTCGCCTGGGATTATTACAGTAACTTTTTTTATCAGTCTCCTTGTTTCAGATCTCCTCTAGCTGCAATCTGTCCCCCACTCAGCTATCAGTTCCTTACTCAGTAAATTCCAACGGTTTCCTCTGTTCCCCAATTTAAACAAGTCAACAAGCATTTATTAAATGTCTACTATGTGCCAAGCACTGTGCTAAATGATGCTGATACAAAAAAAGGGAAGGGAAGGAAATAAGCATTTGTATAGTGTCTGTGTTTCAAGTACTGTGCCAAGTGCTGTTTGCAGATATCTCATTTGATCCTCACAACAACCCTGGGAAGTATGTGCTGCTATTATGGCCACTTTATAGTTGAGGCAAATAGAGGTTAAGTGATTTGCACAGGGTCATATACACATAATATAAATTGGAGATAACCTCCAAGGGAAGGGAGCCAAGGAAGCCAGGAGGCAGAGAGGAAAGAGAGAGTGTTCCAGGGATGGGAGATAAAGAAAATGCCTGGAGCCAGGAGGAGTATCATATGTGAGGAAGAGTAAGCAAGCCATTGGAATTGGATTGAAGAGTATATGGAGGGGAGTAAAGTGTAAGAAGATGAGAATTGGAAGAAAGGGCCAGAGTTTGAAGAGCTTTTAAAGCCAAACAAAGAATTTTATATTTGATCCTAGAGATGATAGCCACTGGACTTTATTGAATGGGTAAGGGTGGTGGTGAAACAGTCAAACTTGAGCTTTAGAAAGATATTTTGACAATTGAGTGGATGCTCCATTGGAATGAGGAGAAATTTGAAACAGAGAGCCTCCCAGAAGGCTATTTTTATAATCAAGGTGTAAGGAAAGTGGGGTGTCCTTTACTAGGGTGGAGTCAGTATCAGAGTAAAGAAAGGAGTCTATAGGATTGATGCTGCAAATGTATAAACAACAAAACTTAGCAGTTGATTGGATGTGGGGAGGGTGAGAGTGAAGAGTCAAGGATAACATCTAGGTTTCGAGTCTGAGTGACTGAGAGGATGGTAGTACCCTTGATAGTATTAGGGAAGTTAGGAAGAAGGGAGAGTTTAGGAGGAAAGATAATGAGTTGCTTTTTGGACATAGTGAATTTAGGCTGTTTGTGGGTCTACTTCAAGATATCTTTATAGGCAGTTGGAGACTAGACCAGAGGACAGGAGACAGGTCAGGCTAGGCAAATCCATTCAGGCATCAGCACAGGGATGATAATTATATTTTAATGGGAACTGATGAAATCACCAAATATAAAATCTTTTGGCAATTGAAAGTGTTTCACCACCTGGTACCTTACTAGCTTCCAGTTTTCTTACACTTTACTCCCCTCCATGCCTATGTGCTCTAGCTACCCTTTTGCTTTGGGGTCCACACAGCATTTCATCTCCCAACTCTTTGAATTTGAACTGACAATGCTTTATGCCTACAGTGTTCTTCCTACCCACCTCTGCCTCCTAGGTTACCTGGCTTCCTTCAAGACTTAGCTTTGTACCAGGTCTGTACCAGGCTTATCACCATACCTGTCCCAGTCTCTTCACTCTGAGATTACCTTCCATTTACAGGTTATACTATCTTGTATGTACATATCTGTTTTCATGTTGTCTCCCTCAGAGTATGAGCTCCTTAAGAGTGGAGTCTGTTTTTGCCTTTGTTTGTATCCTCAGGGCTTCTCCTCATTCCTGGCATGTATTAAATGTTTGCTGACTATCTGATTTCTACACCCAGTTCTCTAACTGCCTGTCTAGAGAATATTTCAACCTTAAACTCAACACATTCAAAATTGAACTTAATATATTTTGTCTTAAACTTCTTCCTCATTCTGATTTCACACTTTTCTGTCATTGGTAACACCACTTACCTTGTCTTCCATTTTTGAAACCTTGGTGACTGTTTCGCTATTCCTCTGTCCTTCGTTTCCCATATCTAGCTAGTTACCAAGGCCTGTTGATTCTACCTCTAGCATCTGTTAGATACTTGTTCCTTTCTCCAAGTCTTATTACCACTTGCTTAGGCTTTTGCAATCACCCTCACTCTCACATCTATCATACTATAGTTAGCCACCTTTATTATTCTGTCCAAGCTGAGTTAGAAAAAGTAAAGCTTGGTATTTGAAACTCCTAATAATGTGGTACCCTTTTCCCTGTTATTCCCATGTACTCTGTAGACATGTATATGCTTCCTTTCTTTCTTGCCATTGCTTGTATGGTTTCTTTGTCTGGAATGCTCTTCACTCCTTTTTGAATTCTTACCATCTGAGATAGTACCTCCTCTTCAGCCTTCATTCTACCCAGTTGCCCCCTTTGAACTTCAGTAGTACTTCAACACTTTTTTATGTACTTGTCATATATTATTTTGTATTATATTTGTGTGTCATTTTCCCCACTTGGCTATAAGCTTCATGAGAGCAAGGATAGTGTCTTACCTAAAACTTTTTATCACAACCCTTAATACAGTATCCTTTAGTAGGCCCTCAGTAAATGTTTGATTTGAACTCAAATCTCTGGAAAGTTTGGTAGCCTTTTTATCTGAACTCACTTATATTGATTTGTATTTCATCTGCTTCAGTCTTCAGTCCCTTAAAACTGAGTAATTATGGTGATTTTGTCTATTACTCCACTTTAGTTTTTGTTTGTCAGATAAAGTAGTACTTAAATAGACTTGGGATTTGTGCTTTTGAATGAAACATGAGGGAAACTTTAGGCTTCATATCCTAATTAAGACACATCCCAATCTTTCATTTTGCAGAAAGATTACATGGAGAACAAAGTTGTTGTAGATTTAAAGGATGTACCATCTCCTCTTCATGCTGGCGCTAAACTTTTCCCAGCAGCCCCAATTCCAGATATTCATCCTCTTCAGCAACCTCAAATACAACTTCCACCTGCTCCTAAAGTAAGCTGCTGTGCTCATTGCTCTAATGACCCCTCAACTCCTCCGATGCACTTTGGTGGTGGTGGCGGCGGCGGCACTGGTGGCAGAGGTACTGGGGGCTTGATTCACGCTGGCTCACTATTAGACTCACCAGGCACTGGGACAATCACTTGTCAAGTAGGGTCAGGGTTTGCTTTTCAGTCTGCATCTTCACTCAAGAATGCTCCAGCTAGAAATAATTTGGCAGGCATTGCAAGTGACTTTTCCAGCATGTGTATAGAAAGTAACTTCTCTTCCTGTAAGCACCTGCCCTGTTGTGGAAAACTCCATTTCCAATCATGTCATGGTAATGTACGCAAACTGCATCAGTTCCCAGCTCTTCCGAGCTGCACCTCTTCTGGCTATTTCCCCTGTTCTGATTTCACAAGTGGGGCTCCCGGGCATTTGGAAGAGCACATTTCACAGTCGGAGCTCACATCCCATGTGTGCACCAACCCTTTGCATCTAAATGTGGCACCATCGGTTTGTCTAAAGGGCTCTCATTACTGCGAAGACTGTTTAAGCAAGGTTTGTATATTTTTTTTTTTTACACAGTGCATAAACATAGTTGAGGTTTTCAAAATAAGAATTTGTAAGGTGTCTTGCATTATAGATGTAAGATTGTACTTTTGATGGAGTTTTTTTTTTTAAGTTAGAAAATAATTTTATTGATCAGTATAACTTTTGCTGGTCTTAGAGGAAGATGTGAAGTCAGTCAACAATAAGAATTAGGTCTGATATTGAACGTAAAGAACTACTAAAACAGAAATATAGTTATGTAGAAACTGTACTGAGCTAGATGGTTCATGCTTTGTAGAACTTATTGTTTTGTTTTATCTGGACCTGTAATTTTATTGTGTGGGAGAGTTCCTTTGTAAAGTCTCCACTGATATAGATCAGTAATTAGTCCTTAATTGTACTCTTAAAGATTTACTTGGGGCACTGAGTTGGCTGATTTGCCCATAGTAAGATAACTAGTATATATCACAAGTAGAACCTGAACCTGGGTCTTTTTGACAGTTCTATATCCATTACACCATTTTGCCTCTCAGAGCTTCTTACATTGCATTACAACAAATTTACCATAGCTTATGTATGTGAACCTACAAAACCAGGTCAGTTGTCCAAAGGCTTTTGTCTTTGAATAAAAACAAGAAGAATATAGCACATTTGTGATATAAATTAATTACTTTTTTAGCTTAAAGCATTTGAAAGATTTGATTTCACAGATTCACTCATGTAAGGTAGTTCAGAATTTAGATGAGCTTTGCACATTAATAGTAAAATTGGGAACTTGATACTTACCTATAATGTATGACTGCATTTATGTGAAAAACTTTAATACCCTTTATGTAAAGCACATGATTAATTTCATTTGTGTCCAACTCTTCAAGATCCTATTTGGGTTTTTCTTGGCAACGATACTGGAGTAGTTTGCCATTTCCATTTTTGGCTTATTTTATAGATAAGGAAACTGAGGCACGTAGGCGTAAGTGACTTGCCTACGTTCACAGTTCATAAGTGTCTTGAGGCTGGATTTGAACTCAGGCTTTTTGACTTTCAGACCCAGTGCTTTATTTACCTTGCCACCTAGCTACTCCCAAAGCACATATATATGAAGAAATAGTTTGTAGGTGATGTGGGCCTTAGAACATGGAGTTTCAGACGTTGAATTCCCTAGCCGTTCTTTGCATGGTCGTATTTTGTTTTAGAGAATAAGGGACAACTGCTTGGAATTAGTTTCTGAATTTGATGTCAATTGCTTCCAAGAAATATAACTGAAAATTAATTTTAATAGAGAGATGGAAAATTGTTAAATATATTCAGCACATGCTTTTTGGGTGTGAGTATGATTGTAAAGTCTAAAATAATGTGATTGAAAAACTTGTTTTTAACATAAAATAATGTGATTGAAAAACTTGTTTTTAACAGCCAGCAAGAAATAGTATAATTGATGCTGCTAAAGTCTGGCCAAATATTCCACCTCCAAATACTCAAACTGCATCGATTTCTATCCCTTTGTGTAATGGCTGTGGAACCAAAGGAACAGGGAATGAGACAGCTTTGCTACTTGCAAATAGTCTAAGCAAAACAGCATCAAAATATGGTAAATTACATTTAAATATACACTTGTATTCATTATATTTTTAGTACAAAATGTTAATATCAGAAATATACCTCGTTATTTTTAATTTTGAGAGTAGTGCTAAAGCCCTGTTTCCTTTTTTCTTCATTCTAGCAAAAAAAACTCCTCACCGTTCTAAAACTCAGTAAACCAATAGGTTTTTATGTCATCTTAAATTGGGTTTCTTCTCTTAGAAGGATTAAAGTGTTGGAAGACACTACCTCATTTCTGTCAAATTAGGATTACAGTTGGTGGGATTGGTTACTGAGTCTGTCATCTTTGTGTAATGGAAGTAGGAATTTTAGTCATGGAGGTTAAGAACAATATTTGCGAATCCCCACTGTATGTTAACATCTATTTCACAGAAGTGCTGTTCAATGTCCTGTCTTGTTTTAGAAAATTATAAATACTAGATCAGGTATTAATGCAGTGCTATGTAGTAAGTATTTTGTGACTGCTCATCCTTTTTTATTTTATCTGGTACTTTACTTTCTCTTTCAGATGTGTGTTGGTTTTAGAGAAATATGACTGGTCAAAAAATGTCGGATTTATAAATTGACTTGCTTTATGTACTTTATGAACTCATGTGAGGGTTTGGGTTTTTTTTCTTGTAAATGAAGATAGTGTTTTAAATGGCAAATTTTGTATTCCCTGCCCCACTCCCCCCCATAGTAGTGGTTTCTCCTTGAGGGAATATGATGTATAATCAAGTGTTTTCTTTTCTACCAAATCTACTTAACTGGAAAAAATAATAGTGGGAATCTTGATTTTATTTTCACCAATTTTTCTTTTTCTGTGATTACAATAGAACATATTAAATTTTTTAAAGGGTCATCAGAAGTTGCAATAGCGGGACAGGTGCTAGAAAACTTACCCCCCATTGGAGTTTTTTGGGACATTGAAAACTGCTCTGTTCCTTCTGGCCGGTCAGCTGTGACTGTTGTACAACGAATTCGTGAGAAGTTTTTTAAAGGCCACAGAGAAGCAGAATTCATCTGCGTCTGTGACATCAGTAAAGAAAGCAAAGAAGTTATTCAGGAGCTGAATAATTGCCAGGTAAAAGAAAACACTCTGTTATGGTATAGTAATAAGTACAAATGATTTGAAATTTTTCCATGTTATAATAAATAATGTCCAGTAATACTGGTTTCATATCTTTATTGGGTATATTCTCTTATGTTGACTGTTTGAGACCACAGGAAACTATCTTATCTTTCTAGATAATATCGTAATGATAATTATTAATTCCCAATTGTATATAATTATATAAATATAATGTCCTAGGTAATTGTATTTTTTGTTTTGTATTGTCATTTGGATATTATGAGTTTTTCATGTGGTTGCCTTATCTCTTCAATTATTATTTTCCTGATGAAGGGGAAAGTCTTCTTTGCCTACCTCCTATAGTCCCTGTCACATAGTAGATAATAAATATTTTGTTGATTGATAAAAAATATTTTTTGAGGGGCAGTGTTGGATAGTACTGGACTTGGAGCTAGGAAGATGTGGATTCAAATCTCACCTTTGTTACTTACTAGCCTGCATGACTTTGGGTAGATACTTAACCTCTCTAAATGGAGATGATGATATAAAGTTGTTGTGAGGCTCAAATGAAATGGGGTACCTTACAGGTTTTGTCAACTTTAAAGTATTCAATAAGTGTGCTATTGTTAATATTATTGTTACTTTGAGAGCTTTATGTGAATGAATATTCACAGAATCAAGACTAAAAAGACAGACATTACATGACATTTTGAAATAATCTCAGTAGTCTTTTCAGCAAGTCAGCTACCCTGATAGTTATTTCTTCAAGCAATATTTATCGTATGTTTTATTTTTTCAAGGTGATGTTTTTAGTTTTGTGCTGGGTAATAACCACATTGCCTAATGGAAAAAAAATTGATGCAGAATTGTTGAAATGCTAGGTTCTTTTTAATAATGGAGGCTTTGTGGATCATTACATTATCTAAAATTACACTTCTGTTAAACATCTACTGAAATTTCTGCTTGAGTATCTTATGTGATGCTGGACAACCTCTAGAAATAGAACTTTTCCTGTTAGAGGGTACATTTATATGCTTCACTGTTGCTATTTTTTATGTATTGGAGTTAAGGTTCAGAGAATCAAATAAGAAAATATACTAACCTTATAACTTTGACACAATATAACATATTATTATGTATTATGTTATGTAACTTATAATTTATATAGCCTTATGACTTTGATAACAAAAACATTTCCGGAGTTTGTCTATTCCCATCCTTCCTCTTCCTCTCCTATCCCGCCATTGTCATAATTTCTTAGGTGGCTAATAACTATAAGAATATAATCCACAGATTTCATTTTAACCATAGTTTGAAATCCCTGCCACTATCGTATCCACATTTTAACCAAAAATACTTAACAAATTTGTCTCAGATTTTGTTTGTTTCCTTCTATCCATCCTCTGATCTAAGAATTAAAGAATAAAGCAAAAAAAATAACAAAAGGCGGTCAAAGGAAGGAAAATTAGTAGAAAAATATCCAGATAAATAAGTCTGATTAATTGAAAGGTGTTTGTGATTTATGTTTTTCCATCTTAAAATGACAAAGAATAGCATGAATTTTCTTCCTTAAGGATGATATTTACAAAGTAATGGGCAACTATTAATCTTCACATTGTTGTTCTTATGAATAATGTAGGTGACAGTTGCACATATCAATGCTACTGCAAAAAATGCTGCTGATGATAAACTCAGGCAGAGTCTCAGAAGATTTGCAGATACTCACACTGCACCAGCCACTGTGGTTCTTGTATCTAGTAAGTTTGTGTTAACATATTTGCAAGGTTAAATTAAATTTACTCTGTGGTAATGGTTATGGATTGCTTTGGAATCTAAAAACTTATAAAATAAAATAGGCCCAAAAAGGAATATGTAACAAGTCTTTATGCTTATCAAGTTGGAGCTTTGTTATAGCAGAAAATAATTGTCTTTTCTGAAGTTCTTAACCTGGGGTCTGTGAACTTAGTTTCTAATATTCTGATAATCATATTTCGACATAATTTGATTTCCTAAGCCTGTGTCTTTTACCCATTTAAAAACATCATTCTGAGAAGGAGTCCATAGACTTCACCAGACTACGTAAAGGATTCCATGGCCCCCAAAAAGTTAAGAAGCTTTAGACTAGAAATTTTTATGAATTTCTTTTCTCTTTTTCAATACGTAAGGGCCAGATTTATCATTATTACATTTTTAGTTTTGATTCTGAATCTGCTATTACTTTAGAGCTTCAGAGTGTCAAGTTTTCTAACTCTGTTCCCCAAAGAACTTCTTATAATAGAAAATGGAATTATCTACCTCTGTAAATGAGTTGATATTCTGCATTTTTATATTATACTGTAATATGAGAAATGAAATCTAAGGATTGAGGGTATACATGTTGAAATTTGCTACTTTTATAGAATTGAAACTGTTAACCAAAAATTGTGACTCCATAAGACATGTAGAAACTAGATTTATTGTAAGAGAAATAAACTATGTAGAACTCCTTATACCAAATACAAAAGAGCTCAGCAATGCAGGGAAAGCCCTGGATATTTGAGTTAAAGCAAAAACAGGAAGTATGAGGGGAGGGGAAAAGGGCTAATACTCTCCCCAAGGGGAGGCAGAAGGGGAGAGCCCCCTCCCTAAGGGGAGGGTGGTATCGAGAGTGGTCTATTCTTCTTCCTTGGTGGGAAAATTCTAGCCCATGAAGAGGAGACAGTCTGCTTGTCCATTAAAATCCCAGCTATATCAACAGTTTACCAGTCTAGGTAGACTGGTTGGAGCTAGATTTAGCTTTGAGGGCACTGAGAGTTTATTAATAGAGTTCAGTTGCAAAAGATCACTGTTAAATTAGTTCAGGGGGGCTTCATCTCTGGAAAATAGGACAACTCAAGAAAATAAGTTCAAGGAGCCCCTTCATATCCTCCCCCACTGGTCAAAGTGACTCCTCAGTATGCCAGTGACCACAGAGAGAGAGCATGCCCTGAAGGATGGCGCGAGCCCATGAACTTAGGCATTCAGGGAGCCAGAATTTCTGAACTAAGTTTAGAGACAAAGAAATGTGGCTCAGGCAATTTAGAACATCGGGGGTGATACAGAATGGTTCCAAGTACAAAGTGAGATCAGAATCATTGACCAATTACAGTACGAGCCAGAGGAAGCATGCCCAAAATCAGGGACTAATTCAGAGGAAAATTCACCAAGCACCAAGATGATGGAGAGAACTTGGTATTCAGATACAGTGAAACAAAAAGACAAAGTACAATAGTGAACATCAACAATGAACACAATCAACACATTTCATCTTGGATCTTAAATGTCCCATGAAGTTGTCTGGTCTCTGGAACATCTTTTCTTGGGGCAATCTGGAAAATATCGTGTCCTCAGGGGTAGTACTTCAGTAGATTAACTTTTTGATTCCAAGTTATTTGTAAAGACTCCTTAAATATTTCTATTAAAATCTTTTGCAAAACAGATCTCAATACAAGATTTCAATATAATTCTCAAAATTTACTTCTTCAACAACTAGTTCATGTGGTGAAAACCAGCTGGAATCATGTGATTCCAACCTTATCAATATTAGAGCTATAAGGGGTTAGGGCACCAAATTAGAAACCCATAATTTACTTGAAACTTCAGAGATTAGAGTTCAGTTGCAAAAGATCACTGTCAAGTTAGTTCCGGGGGCTTTATCTCTAGAAAATAGGGTATCTCAAGAAAACAAGTTCATGGGACCCTTTTATAAAACTAACATTTTGACATTTAGGTTTGTGTTTAAAGGAGGGATTATTTTGTGTTGCCCTTTTGCAAGATTTTGAATTATAGCAAGTTTCTGTTTGTGCTTATATGTGCTTTAAAAGAAAGTGGATTTTGAAAGAAAGTTCACATTCATTTGTATAGCTGGTGCTTTTTCCTTATTGAATATTAGTAGAATTGTGTGCTACACTTTCCAATATTGAGAGGGAACGCCTTTTTTCTTTCAGCTGATGTCAATTTTGCGTTGGAACTTAGTGACTTGAGGCACCGGCATGGTTTTCATATTATTTTGGTACATAAAAACCAGGCCTCTGAAGCACTGCTGCATCATGCTCATGAGCTTATCAGATTTGAAGAGTTCATTTCAGACTTGCCCCCAAGATTACCACTAAAAATGCCAGTAAGTAAGTGAATGTGTGTGTGAAAGAGAGACTTTTAAGAATATTTTAATTGTGTCACAGTATTAAATTATAGAGACTATCAAACTTGGGATTGGAAATTATTTTATTTGCATGTAGAAACTCAAATCTTTAAATGGCACTTTAACATTCATTTGCCCAATTGCCTGTCACATCATTCCCAACGAAAGATTTTGTGCCCTTTATCATAATTTTTTGAGCATCTTTCAAATTATCTTTTTTGGGAGTTTTCTTCTCCCTCTCTCTCTCCCGTCTTTCCTTCTTTTTCTTCTTTCCTTTCCTTCCTTTCTGCCTTCTTTCCTTCCTTCCTTCCTTCCTTTCCTTCTTTTATTTCCTTTCTTCCTCTTTTTCCATAGACTTGGTGTCTTATTATTTCCTTCTCATTCTTTCATAACTGTTCTCTTTCCTCACAAATGAATGCCTTTAGCTTTTGATGTGTTCCTGTTTATTTCTGGATTGGAAGTAAATTATTCTGCATCTGTGCGCCCTTTTATGGCATCTTTGGTCTCTGTTTTGCCTTTTTACTTATAATTAAAGAAAAGGCTAAATACTGATTAACAATGGAACATTATGTCTTTCTGTATTTTTTTTCTAGCTCAAAGTTTCTAGCTCATCAGTTTCACATTTTTCTTTTTAGCCACTTTTAGGACTTTCAGGAGATTTAATAATTTTAAATATGTTACTCTAGCTCAGGGGTTCTTAACTTAGAGTCTGTGAGCTTGCTTTTTGAAAAATATTTTGATAACTGTTTAAATAAAATTAGTTTCCTTGGTAATCATATGTATTTTGTCTTACATGTTTAAAAGAATTCTGAGAAAGTGTCTGTGACACATAAAAAAATGGTTAAAAACCTAAAGTATCTTTAGCCTGACTCCTGGGTAAGAACATAACATCTGCATGTTGTTGTTCACACCCTCTCAAAGAAGTCTGTTACCTTAGTTTACTAAGGAAAAGGTTAAGAAAAGGTTTTGTTACTTGATTGCTCACACTTCTTAGTTGCTGTAGCCCGTCTAGTCCAAACCACGCCAAAACAGAAATACCCTCCAACATTTTCATCAGTAGATCACTTAATCTTTGCTTAAATATTTTTAATGAAGGAGAACCCACTTCCTCCTGCAGCAGACCATTCTTTTGTCGGTAGCCATAATTATTAAGGATGTTTTTCCTTACATTGAGCCTAAATTTGTTTCTCTTTAAATTCTACTCCTTACTCCAAGCAGGATAGTTTTTTTTTCCTGTGACAGCCCTATAAATAATTCAGAATAGTTAGCATGTCCTCTTGAAGTCATCTCTAGTCTAAAAATTGTTTGCATTTTAAACTGATCCTTGTAAGGCATGGTCTTCAGTTTCTTCACCATCCTTACTGCTGTCTTTTGGCAGTTTGTGAATGTCCTTAAAATGTTTTTTAACAGAACTGAGCAGACACTCTATATATGGTTTGACCTGGCAGTGTACAACATACCTCTCATCTCCCTCTTTCTGCACATTATGCCACTCTTATTGCATCCTTAGATAGTATAAGCTTTTTTCAGCTGCTTTGTCTTTCTCAGTTTTGGTTTGCTAAAACTCCTAGGTGTTTTTCACATAAATTGTTTTCTAGCCATAGCTCTTTCATTTTGTTCTTGCAAAGTGGATTTTTTTGAACCCAAGTGTAGGACATTATATTTACCTCAAAAATTTCATCGTATTTGATTTGAATTAATGATGTAACATTTCAAGACCTTTTTGGATCCTGACTTTATTTGTTAGGATAACTAATATGTTGGCTATCTTCCCCAGTTTTGTGTCATCTGAAAAATTTGATGAGTGTGCTATGTGTGCATTTATCTAAGTGTTTGATAAAAATGCTAAGTAGCACAGAGCCCAATTGAGCATCATTAATGATGCTGATCATCTCTCCATCTTGTCTTCAGTGACAGCCTGAAAGATTTCGTCAGATGCCAATGTAGTTATCCTGCTTTCTGGTATTCTTCCCTTTTTGAGTGATAGAATTGCTAAGGAGATAACTTCTTTTTAGAAGATACATAGCACAGTAAAAAAGTGCTGTTGACACTGGGTAATGGGCCCCTTCTTCTTGTCCTACCCTTTCATTATCAGTTATGGCTTGAAGGCTCTTTATTTTGTTTCTTTGGTTTCTAAATGATTGTAATGGAGTTGATGAAACTTCATCTCTTGTCTTTTGCAGCAGTGCCACACTTTGCTCTATGTTTATAACCTACCGACAAACAGAGATAGCAAAAGTATTAGCAACCGCCTTAGACGCCTGTCAGACAACTGTGGCGGCAAAGTGCTCAGCCTTTCTGGAAGCAGCGCCATTCTGCGCTTCTTGAATCAAGAAAGTGCAGAACGTGCCCAGAAGCGAATGGAAAATGAAGATGTTTTTGGCAACAGAATTATTGTGTCATTTACTCCTAAAAATAAAGAACTTAGTGAGATAAAGAGTTCAAACACTGTTGCTGATAAAGCGAAATCTCCCAAAAAGGTCAACAAGAATCCAAAGCTGTGCCTAGTCAAAGATGGAATTGAACAGTCTCCCAGTGCCAAAGTCATGCCTGGAAAAGGGTTACAAGCAAGTCTTGGATCTGCTGCAAAAAGTACTAACATTAAAAGTTTACAGGTAATTTTGGCAGCTTGATTTTTCAAGTTTCTCTTTGCGTGTCCTCTTTGACTTTAGTTTCGTCTAGCACTGACAGACTCAGTGGGGTATCAGTTAATCTCTTTTGGTCTGTACCTTAGACCTGGTGGCTGTCATATTTTAAGCAGTATTGCCTTCATATTTTTTAAAGGAGCTCTGCCGAATTGAGTCTAATACAAATAATAAAAACAGTGAACACCACCAGCAGGACCAGCTAAGGATGGATACACCTTCTCCACAAAATAATTCTCATGCTGCAAGTGCTGAAACTCTGACAGCTAAAACTACAGGAACAGCAGAATCTGTTTATAAAAGCTGTCAGAAGTATGTAAAGTTACTTTATTTAAAAACTGAATTAATTTATTATGGCACAAGTAACTTTTCTTCTTACCTTCACCTTTTCAATTTTTTTTTTAAATTAGGAAAGAGAATCCTAGCAACCGAAGCATTACCAGTTCACCTGTAGAGAAAAAAGATAAAGAGGAGATCATGTTTCAAGTCAGTTATCCATCTGCTTTTAGCAAGTTGACTACATCAAGGCAACTCAGCCCTTTGCTTGCTTCTCAGAATTGGTCTTCTAGGTAAAAACCAGCTTTACATATGAGTGTCTAGATTTTTCATGGGGATTTGTTTTTTATTTGAAAATTTATGGCAAGGGAAATTAGAGAAAATATTAATCTACTTTTGGTTGAAAGCACACTATTATAATATATACAGAGATCCTTAAGGAAAATAGTAATTTTTGATCATTTTCTATAATTACTTTTCTTTAGTGAGTAGACCCTAGATCCATGGGTCAGAGGTCCTCAGCTTGTGGAGAACCTTTAGGAAGGAAGTTGACAGTGGTCTTGTGGAATGGGAATGGCACGACTGAGAGAGGGGATTTAACTAAGACCGCTGGCTAGAGATGAAGGAGAATGTAACTGCAGCTGAGAAATCTGCCACGAGTTTATGATTGGTCCTTAGGCCCTGCTGAAGAAACCTTACCTAGAACCAGATCACTGCTGGTTGTGTTAATTCAACAAAGATTAGTTATAATAATTACTTATTTAGGACTTCAAAGACTCAAAACAGCTATGTTTGTTTTCTAATTTTTATTATAAATTCAGTAAATTAGAGAGACCTTGTGGTGTGATGGATAGAGAGCTGGCCTTGGAGCCAGGAAGACCTGGATTCAAGTTCTACCTTTTACATGTACTAGCTCTGTGATTATGGGTACGTTTCTTACCCTCTCAGTGCTCTAAACAATACTCTAAGACTAAGATACAAAGAAGGTGATAACTTGCGTTGGTAGAGAGAGTCCTTATTTGGGAGTCCCACAAAAACAGTGAGATCACAAGTCCTGTCTATTATAAATTATCAACCAAAACAATCAAACCTGAAAAATAAAGTATAAGACTGCAAATTAAATTGTGAAGTTTGTCAAAGTAGAGCCAAACAAAAATTATATTTGTTCTCTATTCCCCCTCTGAATTTGGTAACATTAATTTGACCTTTTTTTCTTTTTCAGTTGTCATACTTAGTTTTAAGTTTCCTAAATTTAAATCAAGTGGTCTGTGGGTGTATTATGGTCTGAAGAGACCACAAAACTAAACATATCACAAGAATTCAAATAAATATATTATTTGATTTTTTTTTTAATTTGGAAAAGATAATTGCAGAAAGATTCTAGAGACCCCTGAGAATCCATAAATAGGTTTAAGATTTTTCTCTACAGGGAGAAGATTTGTGATAAAGCAGAGATCCAAATAGACTGGACAGAGAATAGGAAGAGAATAAATTAAGTCCTAATGTTAAAATGGAATTTTTATATGCCAAGGTTTAAACTTTAATTTGATGAGAGTAATTATCTAAAAGGGACTATCCCTCATTAGCATGTTTGGTTTTCTTTAATAATAATAACTCATTTATATAATGCTTTAAGGTGTAAAAAATGCTTTTCTCACACAACTTTTGGAGTTGTTAGTGCAAATATCCTTATTTTGCAGGTGTAAAAACAGACTCTGAGAGGTTAAGTGACATTATAGCACAGCTAGTAAATATTTGAAATGAGATTTAAAGGTTTCCTGACTCTTAAGATCAATACCTTATCTACTATGCCACAAAAATTCTTAAAACTAAGAATTTTTAATGCACTTAGCAATTTAAATTAGAAGTCAACAAATAGTGCAGTTGTTACTTTGAAAATAAGTATAATTATTCATAAGATATAGGGTTTTTAGGCAAAAAAGAATTTTTTAAGCGCCATTTGTACAGTGAAATTTAAAAAAAATAATTACAAGTGGTGAAATATTTTAACATACTTTTATTTTAAGCAGGAGTGGATCTCCAAACCTTTTGAACAGAGCATCCCCACTTACTTTCAGCATTACAAATCCTAGCAGCACAGACTGCCCTGATCCATTTGCAAATGGTGCTGATATTCAGATTAGTAATATTGACTACAGATTGTCTCGGAAGGAATTACAGCAAGTTATGCAAGAAGCCTTCTCTAGGCATGGCAAGGTATTTTCTCAAAATTTTTCTTAGTGTTACTTTTGTATTTTTGCCTTGTTTAGTTCTTTGGCCCCTTTGCTAAAAGAGTTTTAAGTTGTTTAGTTTAGCAAACATTTGTGGTTTAAGTATTTAGTGTAGTACAATTCTAGGGGTTTAATGAAACCTAATTCAGCATATTGTCATTCTCAGTATATAAAGCATTAAATTGTTATTGTAAATCAAAAATTGGAAATTAAGCTCAGTGCTTTTTGGTTCTGATTTTCTTCACACCACAGAAAATAGAGCTCTTACCATGATCATGGGGCTGGATTAAATGACACTTTAAAATCTAAATGGATGATATTTCTTAATAACAACTACTAAAATATAAAACCGAGATTGCCTTAGGATTGGGGTAACTTCTGTATGTTAGGATGTTGGTCCATCGAGTGTCCTATTTTTAGTACAGCTTGCTGATAATGCACCACTTACTGTTTTTGATCTACATCTTCCTGGTATTTTTGAAGTCAGGAGAGGATCCCATGAATCTTTTTGTTGTGAGTTTAGTACCCTGTGACCTTTAGATCTCGTGACCTTGACTTCGTTGTCTAGAGTTCTGTGGCCTGAGAACTGACACAAAGTGAGCCACAGATAAGTGCAGGACAGGAAAGGCACTGCTGTAACACCAAGTTTTTAAAGCTTGTCTCAGTGAGATCAGGCTCATTTTTAATGGTTTGCTGTGGTAAACTCTATGACGAGAAGCTTATGCAGTTTTGCTTTTTGCTGTTTTAGGTGAAGAGCATAGAGCTCAGCCCTCATACAGATTATCAGCTCAAAGCTGTTGTTCAGATGGAGAACTTGCAGGAAGCAGTCATTGCAGTGAACAGTCTTCACAGATACAAGATTGGCAGCAAGAGGATCCAGGTCTCTCTAGCCACCGGAGCGGCTAATAAGTCATTGTCTTTGCTGAGGTAAAAAAAAAAAAAATGCTGTTATAGGAGAGTGAACTTTGACCCATAAAATAATTATGTCATCCGCATCCTAGCCAGTCTTTATATAGTCCTTTATGATTTTTCAGAGCGTTTTATGTTGGTTATCTCATTTGATTCTCACAACAACCCTGTGAGGGTTATCTGTTATCTCCATTTTTACTGATGGGAAAATTGAGCCTGAGCAGTTAATGACTGACTTGTCCATGTTCATTAAGCTAGCTAGTGACTGAGGCTGATTTGAACTCGAGTCTTCCAGTGCTCTATTCTCCAGCTGTTTTAAATGTATGGTAATACTTGGTTACTTATAAATTAATCCATTAGAAATATTTCTCCATCCTTGTTCAAGTTTATAATTCTGTAAGTTTATGATTTTAAGAAATACAACTTAACAGTGGTGAGCACTAAGAAATTAACAAGTCATCTAATGTCTACCAATTAGGTGCTTTAAAAAAATAGAAAAATGAAATCAAACTTTAAAAGCAAAGACTTAAAAATCTTTATTTCTAAACTAGTGAAAAAACAGTGAAATTATCCATATGTGGTATCATATCTCATACATTAAGCATAGCTTCTCAATATCCATCTAGTTTTAAGACTTGTCTTTTCAGTTCATATTGTTAAAGAGAAAATTAGCTGTTAACAGTTTTGATTCTAACAGAATCACTAATACGCATTTTTTTTGCATTAGGAGCATTTTCCTTGATTTGCATCTATGGCATGCCCTCTGTGGATATATCTCAAAGCTCTGCCTTAGGCCATCTTTTCTTCTCTTGTTAGAGTTTCTCTCTTGGTGACCTCATCAACACCCCTGGATTTAATTATCTCTATACAGATGACTCCTAGATTACAGAGCTAGACCCATTCGCTCTCCCAAGCTGCATCACTGACTGCCTCCTGGACATTTCCAACTGGATGTCCCATGTACACCTCAGATTCAACATGTCTAAAACAGAACCCATTATCTTCCCCCCAAAACCTTCTTTGCCTCAAGTCTAGTATTCTATCTGCTACACTACCCTTGGGCAGGGCTCCAGCAGTCAGAGAAATCTTCGAGTTGAAAATGCTTAAGTTCTGTCTTGAAGGAATTGAAGGATATGTGAGGGAAAAGGAAGTGCATTTCAGTCAGCAAAGACAGAAGGGAAATGGAGTACCCTCTGTGAGGAATAAAGAGAAAGCTTATTTGACTAGAGACTATAGAGTATGAAGAGGGAAATCATTTATAATGAGGTTAGAAAGCAGGACAGTGCCATATTCTGACGGGTCTTTAAAGGGATTTTTATCCTTTAGGAAGTCTTTAGAGTTTATTAAGTAGGAGGCATGACTTAGGCACTTGTGAAAAATCACTTTAGTAGTTCACTCTGGAAGATACATTTGAGGGACAAGTCACATCACCTCTCAGCCTCAGTTTCCTAATTTGTAAAGGAAGATGATAATACCTCCTGCTTCAAGATTGATGTGAGGATCAAATGAGATAACATCTGTAAAGTGCTTTCTGAAACAGAAAGTTCTATATAAATGCTAGCTTTGATACTATTCCCTTGATAAGTGTATGCCTAGCATATATAGCAGGTGCTTAATACATGCTTGATTACTTGATTGATATGGTATAGGAAACTTGGTTATTGTTAGGATCTGTGATTCTGTGATCCATTTGGAAAACTACTTAAATATCCTTTTCTGCAAGCCAAGTTGCTTAAAACATCAGTAATTCTTTTTTGTCCTAAATTGTTCTTTTTGTCATTAATAAGTTATTTTAAAGCATGATGTTCTGAACTGTAGCAGTTCTAATTCATGTGATCTCTCATGCATCCATTGAAGTGTGACCATCGTTATTAGATAGTGCTAATGCTGATTGTTCTCAATTTTAATTTCCAGTAAAAGAGGACATCTTCTGGTTGTATTTTATAAAATTTGCAATATATAATTTCACTTTGTCCTTCAGTTCCCAAATCTTTGTTTTAAAAATTCTGGAGAACTTCAGGAGCTTAGATTCATTGTGTGAATAATTTTCTTGATGATTTGTTATCTGTTCACAAAAATAGTTTGAAACAAGTAGAAAAATGTTTTTTAATTTTTTTATGCTTAAAGCTCAGAAACAGTATCCATTCTTCAAGATGCTCCTGCTTGTTGCTTGCCTTTGTATAAGTTCACAGATGTCTATGAAAAAAAGTAAGTTGACTGAAATTCACTGCTTATTGAAATTGCTTCTTAAAAGGATTCTGTGTTTAACAAATTAAATTTTCTGTTAGTGAATATGGCAATAATGTAGATGCTGGGATGTTTTTTTTTAATCTGTTAAATTATTCAAACTAGTGAATTTTTCTATATAGTATTGAGAACAGTTTTTTGAACTCTAAACTGAAAGTCTCTACTTATTTCTATCCTTTCCCATTTAGGTTTGGACACAAATTGAGTGTGTCAGACCTACATAAATTAACAGACACAGTAACAATCCGTGATCAAGGAAATGGGCGGTTGGTGTGTCTGCTACCTAGTAGCCAGGCCCGACAGAGCCCTTTAGGGTCTTCCCAGTCACATGATGGCTCATCAGCTAATTGTAGTCCAATTATATTTGAAGAGCTAGAATATCACGAACCTGTCTGCAAGCAGCACCACTCCAATAAAGATTTCAGGTAGATTATTAAGTATCTTTTTAAAAAAATTCATCCTGTCATAAATGTTTTCTTTCATTCTTTAGAAATAATTGCTATTATAGTCTGTTTGCTACAACATAAGTAGGCAACTAAATACTTTTTCTCATTACTTTAGTGAACATGAATTTGATCCAGACTCATACAAGATTCCTTATGTTATACTCTCTCTGAAGACATTTGCACCCCAGGTTCATAGTCTTCTACAAACACATGAGGGCACTGTACCGTTACTAAGGTGAATAATTTTAAATGTTACTACCAGAGTAAAGCATGTCTTGTTTCATTGATGAGGTTTTTATTAAGTTCAAATGATGGCTTTCTTGTGTTATGTCTAAGTAACAGCTGACATTTCTGTATTCTTTTATGATTTGCAGAGTTTTATGTACATGGAAATGATAGATCACTGAGAGATCTTTATTTTACTTCTCAATGATTCTATCTAACTTTTGTGTGTTTTATTATAGTTTCCCAGATTGCTACACTGCTGAGTTCAGTGATCTAGAAGTGGTGCAGGAAAATCAAGGCGGAGTTCCCTTGGAACATCTCATCACCTGTGTTCCTGGAGTAAACATTGTTACTGCACAGAATGGCATAAAAGTAGTTAAGTGGATACACAATAAGCCTCCACCTCCAAACACTGGTATGTATTTATATCCCTTGCTTAGTCTATTTGAATTCTTGCTAGTCAGTTAATAGCATATGTGGAGAATACAGTGAAATGTGGCTGGGTCAGATTTGGAGTTATCTGATTTATTTATTAACAGATTGTGAAAGTACCATACAAGTTTCTGCTTTGCTATTTAAAACATCAGGTACTTTGTAGAACTTTTTTTTAAAAAGCTTAGTTATAAATTATCTTTGACTTATGATCTATGTATATAGTCCTGGTTCTGTTCCTTTCAGCATCAGTTCATATAAGTCTTTCCAGGTTTTTCTTAAGTCAGCCTGCTCACACACCACAGCTTGTTCAGCCATTCCCCAGTTGATGGGCATCTGCTCAATTCCAATTCCTGTCCACCACAAAAAGAGGTGCTACAAATATTTTTGTATACGTGTGTCCTTTTCCCATTTGTTTGATCTCTTTGGGATGTAGCCCAAAATGGTTGAATCAGTTACTAAGGACTTTGAATGGCAAACAAAGCATTTTGCATTTGATCCCAGACGTAATAAGATGCCACTGGAGTTTATTTAATGAAGGGGTGACATGATCAGAACTGCTTTTTAGGGAAATCACTTTAGTGACTGAATGGAGGACGGAGGGGAGTAGGGAGAAATTTGAGGTAGGCAGACACACTGTCAGGTTATTCCAATAATCCAGGCATGAAGTGATGAGGGCCTAAAATGGTGGCAAAGGCAGAGGACAAAAGGGGGCATATTTGAGAAATGTTGCAAAGGTGAAATCAACAGACCTTAGTAACAACTTGGATATGAGGAGTGAGAGGTAGTGAGGAATCTAGGATGACGCCTAGGTTGTGTACCTGAGGGACTTGGAGGATAGTGTTGCCTTCTGCAATAATAGGGAAGGAGGGAGGAGAGGGTTTAGGGAGAAAGAATTCTGTTTTGTACATACTGAGTTTGAGATGTCTATTGGACATCGAGTTTGAAATGTCTGAAGGGCAGTTGGAGATGTAATATTCTAGATCAGAAGAGATTTATTTATTTATTTTTTCATTTTATTTATTTTTAATGCTCTACGATCACTACCATAAAACTTAGATTTTTTTCCCCCACCTTCCCTCCACAACCCCCCTCCCTCCCCAAGACAGCATACAATTCTATATAGGATCTACACATACGTTCCTGTTGAGTAAATTTTCCTTATAGTCACACTGTGTAGAAGAACTGAAATGGGAGAAATTATATAACAAACCAAAACATAATACGCACAGACATGCACACACACACACAGCGCTACATTCTGCGATTGAATTCCGTAATTCTTTCTCTGAATGTGGAAGGTAGACTTAGAAGACCATTGGGAATTTTTTTTTTTTTATGTCCTTTCATTGCTATGAAGATCCACCTCTACCAGAAAAAACAGTCACACACTGTGGTCGTTGCTGTGCACAAAGTTCTCCTGGTTCTGCTCCTTTTGCTCCTGGTTCTGTTCCTTTCGCTCAGTATCAGATCATACAAGTCTTTCCAGGCCTCTCTGAAGTCTTCTTGTTCATCATTTCTTATTGCACAATAATATGCCATTACATTCATATACCATAATTTGTTCAGCCATTCCCCAATTGATGGGCATCCCCTTGATTTCCAGTTTTTGGCCACTACAAAGAGTGCTGCTATAAATATTTTTGTACATGGGGGACCCTTTCCCATTTTTTTTGATCTCTTGGGGACAGAAGAGATTTATTTATGAAATCAAATTAGCTCTAGGCAAAAAAAGACAATTTTAAACTTAGATTTGGTTGGCATTCAGAGTATAGCCTCTCATTGAATACATATGAACAGTTAGCTATACTAATGCTCAGTCTCTTCCACCCCCTGCTTCTCACCCATCCTAAAACCATGCTCCCTTCCTACCTCTCTGCAAGGACTAGTGAGACCAGCTGGTAGTCAGAGCAGGGGAATTGTTGAACCTCATCTCTCCCACTTCAAGAGAATAGTGTGTACTCCTTGTGCATCTTTTTTAGTCTTTTTTCTTCCATAATTCAATTAATTCCACTTCAAGTGATCTTTTTCTCATAATTTACCATCCCTAATTTTCTTATTCCTTCTCCCTACTTGTAAATTTTGCTCAAGTATAAAGAAAAATCTTAGGAAAATTTTTTTGTCCCTTTTTCTCTGTTATTCTGTTTGAGAATAACAAAAATAAATGAATGATCCTAATCATGACTAATAAGCATTAAAAATAGTGCTGCTGATACTTAGATAGCTAGGAAAAGAAAACCTACTTTGAAGTAAAATCAAATAGAACTTAGCATCAATTTTTGACTTGAAGTAAAATCAGATATAGTTGTTACCATCAATTTTTGACCCTTCAAAAAATGCAGAGAAATCACTTTTAAAATTTTTACAAAAGCCTCCATTTATCTCTTGTTTTTCCCTAATCAAAGTCCCTTTTTTCTCAAGTACAGGCATCCACTTAAGAAACTTGAATTCAGAATAGTTTTTAAATTTTTTATTTTTAAATTTATTTTCAATGTTCTACAATCACTAGCATATAACTTAGATTTTTTCCCCCTCCCTCCCCCTCCTTTCCCCCTCCTTCTCCTCCCCCTCCCTGAGATAGCATACAATTTTATGTAGGTCTACACATACATTCCTATTAAATACATTTTCACCATAATCCTGTTGCGTAGAAGAATTAAAATGAATGGGAGAAATCATATAACAAACCAAAACATAATACAAAAGAAAATGTTCTGCTACATTCTGTGATTTAATTCCATAGTTCTTTCTCTGGATGTGGAAGGCATTTTGCCTTAAGAGACCATTGGGAATTTTTTAAGTTGTTGCGTTGGAATGAAGTTCTAAGTCTACCAGAAAAAAGCCTCTCACACTGTGGTTGTTGCTATGTACAAAGTTCTCCTGGTTCTGCTCCTTTCACTCAGCATCAGATCATATAAGTCTTTCCAGGCCTTTCTGAAGTCTTCTTGTTCATCATTTCTTATAGCACAATAGTATTCCATTACATCCATATACCTTAATTTATTCAGCCATTCCCCAGTTGATGGGCATTCCCTTGATTTCCGGTTCTTGGCCACCACAAAGAGAGCTGCTATAAATATTTTTTGTACATGTGGGACCCTTTGCCATTTTTATGATCTCTTGGGGATACAGTCCTAGAATTGCTATTACTGCATCAAAGGGTATGCACATGTTTGCAGCCCTTTGGGCAGAGTTCCAAATTGCTCCCCAGAATGGCTGGATCTTAGTTTTTAAAAGTTTTAAAAAATTAGCATTATGAAAACATTTGAAGTATTTATTGTGGTTGTACTGTATTTCACCTCCATTGGTGGCTAAAACAGTTTGCGTAGGTGAATCTGGCAACCTAAAATTGACATTATGTCTATAGGAAAGCACATTCTGAATTCAAAAATAATCAACATTCAAATGAACTTTTGAAACATAAACCCTTCTATTCTACTATTTCTAACCTTTATGAATGAATGCTTGACTTGGAGTCAGAGGAGATCTGGGTTTGAATCTTATCTCTAATACTTGCAACCTCTTAAAGCATCAGTTACCTTATCTATAAAATGGGAATAATAAAGAGTAACGTAAGTTATGTGGGTTATAAAAAAAATCTTCATGTTTCATCTTTTTCCAATTACATGTAAAAATTATTTTTAATCTTTGTTTTTTGCAGTTTTGAGTTGCAAATTCTCTCCTGTCTTTCCTCCTTTCCTACTTCATGAGAAGGCAAGCAATTTGATAGAAAGGCTATACTTGTGCAATTAAGCTAAGCATTTCTATGTTAGTCATGTTGTGAAAGAACATACTGAGAACAATCTCCAGAATAATAAAGAAAATTAGAAAAACAGCATACTTTGATCTGCATTCAGATTCTATTAGTTCTTTCTCTGGAAGTGTAGATAGCATTTTTCATCATAGTTCCTTCAGAATTACCTTAGATGTTTATATTACTGAGAATAGCTAAATTATTTACAGTTTATCATGGTACGATATTGCTATTACTGTGTATAGTGTTCTACTTCTGCTCATTTCACTTTGCATCAGTTCATTTAAAGTCTTTCTAGGTTTTTCTTAAAGCATCCTGCTTATTATTTTTTATAGCATAATAGTCTTCCATCATGGTGTTGTCATACCACAACTTGTTCAGCCATTCCCCAATATATGAGTGTCCCCTCAGTTGCCAGTTCTTTGCTGCTACAAAAAGAGCTGCTATAAATATTTTTGTACACAGAAGTCATTTTACTTTTTTCAAGTCTAACGTAATCAAAGTTATCTATTTTACGTCCTGTAATGTTCCCTGTCTCTTGTTTGGTACTAAATTCTTCACTTGTCTGTAGAGCTGACAGGTGAACTATTTCATGTTTCCCTAATATGCTTATGGTATCATCGTTTATGTCTGAATCATGTAACCATTTTAACTTTGAGTTTCAGGATTTCCAGTTTGGTGATTAATTTGGGACTTTTAGGTTTTTCTCTTTCTAGTTTTTTTTTAACTGCATGTCCAATTCATTGATTTCCCTTTCTGTGTTTTTTTGATGTGTTTAGAGATATAAAATTTCCTCTAAGTACTGCCTTGGCTCATCCTGTACGTTTTGATATGTTTGTCTCGTTTTGTCATTTTCTTTAATGAAATGATTTATTGCTTCTGTAATTTGTTCTCTGACACATTCATTCTTTAAGATTAGATTATTTAGCTTCCAATTAATTTTTTATCTGTTTTCATGGCCCTTTATTTAATGTTACTTTTATTGCTTTATGATCTGAAAAGGACGTGTTTAGTAATTCTGCTTTTCTACATTTGGTTGTGAGCTTTTTATACCCTGATAAATGGTCAGTTTTTGTGTAGGTGCCTTTTGCCGTGAGAAAAAGGAATTTTCCTTTCTATTCCTATTCAGTTTTCTTCTATCATATGTAACTTTTCTAAAATTTTATTCATCTCCTTAACTTCTTTCTTAATGTTTCCCCCTTTAACTCATTTAACTTTTCCTTAAGTATTTAGATGCTCTGCCATTTTGTACATACATTTCAGTATTGATATCACTTCATTGTTTAGGATATCTTTGAACAAAATGTAGGTTCCTTGCTTATCCCTTTTAAAATAAGTTTATTTTTGCTTTTGCTTTATCTGAGATCATAGTTGCTATTCTTGCTTTTTCTTTTGAGCCTCAGCTGAAGGATAATAGGTTGTGCTCCAGCCCCTTATTTTTACTTTATTAAAGCTATTTTTACTTTGATTCTGTATTTCAGGTGTGTTTCCTGCAAACCTGGTTTCTAATCCATTCTGCTGTCCACTTCCATTTTATGGGAGATTCATCTCATTCACATTCACAGTTATGATTATTAACTTTGAATTTCCCTCCATCCTATTGGTTCCCTGTTTATCTTTTTCTCGCTGTTTTTACCCTGTCCCATTTGATCTTCATTTCTCCCAATCTGCTCTCCCTTCTATCAGTCCCCCCTTCTCTTACCTGCTTCCTCTCCTACTTCCCTGTAGAATAAGGTAGATTTCTATATCCAACTGAGTATGGATGGTTTTCCCTCTTTGAGCTAATTCGAATGAGAGTAAGGTTAAAGTCTTACCTTCTGCCATCTCTCCTGCCGCCCCCACTATCCCCAGCCCCACTCCATCTTTCACTACACTGTAAAAGCTCTTTTGCGCCTCGAACCCCATTCTACCTTTCCCTTCTCCCAGTGTATCCCTTTCTCACCCTTTGCTTCTTTTTTGTATCTTCCCGTCATAGTCAACTCATACTTGTGCCCTCCATCTATGTGTATTCCTAACTGCCCTAATATTGATAAAGTTCTGAGGAGTTACAAGTATCATCTTCTCATGTAAGAATATAAATAGTTTAACCTTTCTCCTTCATGTTTACCTTTTTATGCTTCTCTTGAGTCTTGTATTTGAAAATCAGATTGTCTGTTCAGCTATGGTCTTTTATTAGGAATACTTAAAAGTCCTCTATTTTTTTAAAATTAAATTTTTTCCCCTGAAGGATTATACTTAGTTTTTCTGGGTAGATGATTCTTGGTTATGATCATAGCTCCCTTGCCCTCAGGAATATTATATCCCAACCCCTCCAGTCCTTTAATGTAGAAGCTGTTAAATCTTGTGTTATCCAGGTGACTGACTGCACAGTATTTGTATTGTTTTTTTCTGGCTGCTTGCAATATTTTCTCCTTGACCTCGGAGCTCTGGAATTTGGCTAAAATATTCCTGGGAGTTTCATTTGTTATTTCTTTTAGGAAGTGATTGATGGATTCTTTAGAGTTCTATTTTACCCTCTGGTTCTAGGACAGCAGGGCAATTTTCCTCAATAATTTCTTGTAATATGATGTCTAGACACTTTTTTTGATGATTAGTTTTCAGGTCGTATAATAATTTTTAAATTAACTCTTTTTGATCTTTTTTCTAGGGAGCTGTTTCACATTTTCTTCTATTTTTTCATTCTTTTGATTTGATTTTATTGTTTTTTGATGGCTCATGGAGTCCTTAACTTTCACTTGCTTAATTCTAATTTTTAAGCAGTTATTTTCTTCAGTGAGCTTTTATACCTCCTTTTCCATTTGACCAATTCTATATTTTAGGGAGTTCTTTTCTTTTTCCATTTAGTAGTATTTTATTTTTTCCAATGATTGTCAACATTCACTTTTGTAAGATTTTGAGTTCCAGATTTTTTTCTCCCTTCCTCCTGTCTCCTCTCCCCAAGATGGCAAGCAATCTGATAAAGACTTTACGCGTATAAGCAAATTAAACATATATTCACATTATTCATGTTGTGAAAAGGGGAATGAGAACAAACGGGAAACCATGAGAAAAAAAACCCAACAAAAAATGGAAAATAGTAAATGCTTTGATCTGCATTCAGGCTCCATAGGTCTTTCTTGGGATGTGGATAGCATTTTCTATCATGAGTGTTTTGGCATCATCTTAGATCACTATTGCTGAGAAGAGCTAAGGCTATCAAAGTTGGTCATCACACAGTGTTGCTGTCATCCTGCTTGTCATTTCTTAGCACATAATAGTATTCCATTACATTCATATATCATCACTTGTTTAACCATTCTGTAGTCAGATGGTGAGTTCTTATCCCAGAAGTAGAAGTCCTTGGGTTTATCAAACAGTAGATTAGTATAGTTGTTGACTACTGTGTTTTACGTACTCAGCCTATTCTACTGATCCACCACTCTGTTTCTTAGCTAGAACCAAATAGTTTTGATGATTGCTGTTTTATAATACAATTTTAGATCTCCTATAGCTAGGCTGCCTTTAGGGAGTTCTTTTCATCAGTAAATTTTTATGTCCTTTTCCATTTGACCAATTCTACTTTTTAAGGAATTGGTTTCTTTAGTCAATTTTTGTACATCTTTTTCCATTTTTTGTGTTCCTTCATCAAGTGGTTGACTCGTGAAAAAGTGGTTGACTCATTCTTTTTCATGAATTCTCTTGCATCGCTCCCATTTCTTTTCCCAATTTTTCCTTTACCTCTCTTATTTGATTTTTAAAAGCTTTTTTGAGCTCTTCTAGTAAATCTTCTTTTTGGGGCCTGAGGCCAATTCACTTTTTCTTTGAGGCTTTGCATTTAACCATTTTACCATTGTTGTCCTCTTCTGAGTTTGTCTTTTACTCTTCCCTGTCATCATAGTAACTTTCTACAGTCAGGTTCTTTTTTTCCTGTTGCTTGCTCATTTTTCTAACCTATTTCTTGATGTCTGATTTTGTGTTACAGTTGGACTCTGTTATTAGGGTAGGGGGAGCATGGTCTGAAGCTTCAGGTTTTTTGTTCTGTTATTTTCAGAGCTATTTCTGGGGAGCTAAGTTTTCAGTTCTTCCCAGATGGTATGATTTAAGAAGAGGTATGGTCTCTGCTTTCCTGACCTGTACTCTAGTCTGTGAGTGACCACAAGCACTATTTTCTGCCCTGGAACTAATAACCAGGGTTCACACTTCATTGTGGCCAGGAGCTCTAATGTACCTAGTGCTCCTTCTTGCCCTGGGACTGTGACTGGGATCCCTGTATAGGTAATGCAACAGGGGCCTACACCCAATGCCAACTAAGGGTCCCCTATAATCCACTTTTGACCAGTTATTTGATCCTCTTACAATTTGTGGGTTGAGAGCTCTGAAAGTCACCACAGATTTACTTGCCTCCAGGGCATGCTGCTGGCTTGCAATGGGTGTACACCACTGCCAGTTGCATTGTGTAAGGGCCTGGGTCTTGCTGCTGACTTGAGTTGGGGCTCAGAGCTTCACTGCAGGCTTGCACCAGGGCTTAGGACCTTATTGCTAGCTTGCCTGGCACAGCATGCACTGGTCTGCACTTCCCTCATACCCTAAGTGAGACAGACCTTTCCTACCCACTTTCTAAGTTGACTTGGACTGGAATATTGTTTCACCTGGTCCTTTTTGTTGATTTTGCCACTCCAGAATTTCTTTTGAGGCATTATTTTAATGTTGTTTGGAGGGGAATTTGGGAGTGGTTGGTGGAGTTCCTGCCTTTACTCTTTATCTTGGTTTTACCTCATAAGTGTTTTGCAAACCTTAAAACACCATACAAATTTAGGATTTCTGATTTTTTTTTTTTTGCTTTTACTGAAGGAAGCAGCACTTTTATGAAAAATAAAATTTATTTTTGGTTTTATTGTTTAGGCTTGAAAATAAGTACAAAGACATTTGCTAAATGTGCATATCCTTTGATCCAGCAGTACCACTACTAGGACTGTATTTCAAAGAGATCACAAAAAAGAGAAAAGGACCTCCATATACAAAAATACTTACAGCAGCTCTTATTGTGGTGGCCAAAAATTGGAAATTGATGGGATGCCCATCAGTTGGGGAATGGCTGACCAAGTTGTATATGAATGTAATGTAATGTAACATGAATGTAACTTATTAGTGTGATATAAGAAGTGTGATGTGAGCTAACAGATTTCAGAAAAACATGGAAAGACTTACATGAACTGATGTAGGGTGAAGGAAGCAGAATCAGAAGAACATTATACATACTAAGAGCAACACTGGTGATTCAGCTACGAATGACTTAGTTTTCAGAAAAACAGTAATCTAAGATAGTTACAAAGGACTGAAAATGGAAGATGCTGTCCCCATCCAGAGAAAGAACTAAGGTAATCTGAATACAAATCGAAGCATAGTATTTTCTCTGTCTTTATTTTTTCCTTTAGATCTGTTTCTTCTTTCACACCATAACTAATATGGAAATATGGTATACATGATTGCACATATACAGCCTATATGCTTTCTGTTTTAAGGAGGGGGGAGGAGAGGAGGGAGAAAATTTGAAACTCAAATTAAAAAAAAAAGAATGTTAAAAATTTTCTTTCAGTGTAATTGGAAAAAATAAAATACTTAAAAAAAAAATTTGGTAGCCCTTAAATATTTTCAGCTGGTATGTTGACTCTTTGCCATACCTAGGTATGGATATAAAATAGAGCAATGTTCTTTTCTACTTGATTGATTGAAATTATTAGTGACTTCAAGCAGTGACTCTTGTGTTTTGTTTACCTATTGGAAATTCTGTTTACATGTTTTTAAATATTCACTTTTGTTTTCTATCCTAGACCCTTGGCTGTTACGTTCCAAAAGTCCTGTGGGGAACCCACAACTTATCCAGTTCAGTAGAGAAGTAATTGACTTACTGAAGAACCAGCCATCTTGTATCATACCTGTGGGCAAATTCATCCCATCCTATCATCATCACTTTGCAAAGCAATGCCGTGTGTCAGACTATGGATATTCCAGGTTAATGGAATTACTAGAAGCAGTGCCTCACGTATTGCAGGTGAGTGGCACTCAGGAAATTTTGGTGATCGAAACATTGTGTGAGAAATTCTGAAATGAGATGTTTTGCTTGTAAAATAATGTTTATGACATTAAGTTTTGTTATTGATGTCTGGCCTTGGAAGTTAAAAGATCAAAAAGTTCAAAATTCATTTTAATAAGTCTATAAAAAACTTCTATTAAAAAAACAAAAGTCTTATCATTTCAGACAGTATATTAAGGATAGAAGCTAGCTTAAAGATAGAAAATAGAGACTAAAGATAAGAGGACACTGCATGTAAAATTATTAGCAGTGGCTCTCCCCTTGTCGCTGATAGAAGCCTCACTCATTTGATAAATTGTCTTGCTTTTAGACTGACTTGGATGTAATCTTTCTGAGAACCAGTATGGAGTACTGAAAAGAGCCCTGAATTTGGATACTAGCCCTGTTGTTTTACCTTTTTTGACCTCAGTTTCCCCTTCTGTATAATTAAGAAGTTGGACTTTGCTGACATCTGTAGCCCCTTCTGTAATATTTTATAATTCTGTGAATTTGACTCATACAGATACAATCAAATTATTTCAAGTTCTCCAAAAGTATTTACTTTTTCCAAGAGACAAGATGCATTTCTTTTTTTATTTCTTTTTTCTTTCTTTATTTTTAGATGAGGCAAGGTCATTTATTTTATAGTTCTTTTTTTCTTTTTATTCTTTATTTATTTTAAGTTTTCAACATTCATTCCCACAAAATTTTGAGTTCCAAATTTTCTCCCCATCTCTCCCCTCCCCCCACCCCAAAATGCTGAGCATTCTGATTACCTGTTGTACCAATTTGCCCTCCCTTCTAACACCTCTCCTTTCCTTATCCCCATCTTCTCTCTTGTTTTGTAGGGCAAGATAAATTTCTGTACCCCATTACCTGTATTTCTTATTTTCCAGTTGTACACAAAAACAATTCTCAACATTTGTTCTTAAACTTTGAGTGCCAACTTCCCTTCCTTTCTCCCTCCTTACCCATCCCCACTGAGAAGGCAAGCAATTCAATATAGGCTATATATTTGTAGTTTTGCAAATGACTTCCAAAGTAGTCATATTGTGTAAAACTAACTATATTTCCCTCCATCCTATCCTGCCTCCCATTTATTCTGTTCTCTCTTTTGACCTTGTCCCTCCCCAAGAATGTTGACTTCTAATTGCTCTCTCTTCCCATTTGCCCTCCCTTTCATCATCCCCCCCCCCATCCTCCCCTAATTTCCTGTAGTGTAAGATAGGTTTTCATACCAAATTGAGTGTGCATGTTATTTCTTCCTTGAGCCAGATGTGATGAGAGTAAGCTGCACTTTTTCCCTCTTGCATCCCCACTTTTTCCCTCCATTGAAAAAGCTTTTTCTTGCCTCTTCTATGAGAGATAATTTGCCCCATTCCATTTTTCCCTTTCTCCTCCCAATATATTCCTCTCACTCCTTAGTTTTATTTTTTTGATATGATCCCTTCCTATTCAATTCACCCTGTCCTGTGTGTGTATATGTGTGTGTGTGTGTGTGTGTGTGTGTGTGTGTGTGTATGTGTGTAATCCCTCCATCTACCCAAATACTGAGAAAAGTTTCAAGAGTTACAAATGTTATCTTTCCATGTAGGAATGGAAACAGTTCAACTTTAGTAAGTCCCTTGTGATTTCTCTGTCTTGTTTACCTTTTCATGCTTCTCTTGATTCTTGTGTTTGAAAGTCAAATTTTCTTTTCAGCTCTGGGCTTTTCATCATGAATGCTTGAAAGTCCTATATTTCATTGAATGACCATTTTTTCCCCTGAAGTATTATACTCAGTTTTTCTGAGTAGGTGATTCTTGGTTTTAATCCTAGTTCCTTTGACTTCTGATATGTCATATTCCAAGCCCTTCAATCCCTTAATGTAGAAACTGCTAGATCTTGTGTTATCCTGATTGTATTTCCACAATACTTGAATTGTTTCTTTCTAGCTGCTTGCAGTATTTTCTCCTTGACCTGGGAACTCTGGAATTTGGCTACAATATTCCTAGGAGTTTCTCTTTTTAGATCTCTTTCAAGAGGTGATTAGTGGATTCTTTCAATATTTATTTTGCCCTCTGGTACTTGAATATCACGGCAGTTTTCCTTGATAATATCATGGAAAACGATGTCAGACTCTTTTTTTGATTATGACTTTCAGGTAGTCCCATAATTTTTAAATTGTCTTTCCTGGATCTGTTTTGTAGGGCAGTTGTTTTTCCAATGAGATATTTCACATTAACTTCTATTTTTTCAGTATTTTGGTTTTGCTTTGTAATTTCTTGGTTTCTCATAGAGTAATAGCTTCCATCTGCTCCATTCTAATTTTGAAAGAACTATTTTCTTCAGTGAGCTTTTGAACCTCCTTTTCCATTTGGCTAATTCTGCTTTTTAAAGCCTTCTTCTCCTCATTGGCTTTTTGGACTTCTTTTTCCAATTGAGTTAGCCTATTTTTAAAAGTGTTATTTTCTTCAGCATTTTTTTTGGATTTCCTTTAGCAAGCATTTCAAGCTCTTGCATGACCTGAGACTATTGCATATTTATTTAGGAGGTACTGGAGGCAGAAGCTTTGACTTCCTCTGACATTATGCATTGTTCTTCCTCATTCCAAAGGATGGAAGAAAATACCTGTTCACCAAGAAAGTAATCTTCTATAGTCTTATCTTTTTTCCCTTTTTGGGGCATTTTCCAAGCCAGTTACTTGACTTGTGAATCCTTTGTCAAGAGGAGGGTAGGAGAATGCCCTCTCTACAACCAGCTCCAGCTCTGCCACGCCAGCCAGTGCTCCTCATCACTCCTAGGCAGGGCTCATGGCTGAGATGTAAATCAGATGCTCAGTTCCCCCAGGGGCTTTAGGCTCAGGGCTCCAGGAATGGACGTTGCTGCTGCCGCCACCATCACCGCCTGAGGTTCAGGCTACGGGAGGACCCTGCTCCCTTGTCACTGAGGTGAAAAAGCTTTCTCATTGACCTTTGAGGCTGCCTTTGGTGTTGTGGTTTGAGGGATCTGAGAACCTCTGCTGCTGCTGGGGATTCTGCCCCCAAGGCCTGTTCCAGTCCTGTTCATCCCGGTGCTGCACCACCAAGGTTGGGCTGCGCTCTGCTCTGTGCCTTGTGTGATAGACCTTTCCTGTCAGCCTTCCAGGCTACCTTGGGCTGGAAATCATTTTTACTCTGTCATTCTGTGGCTTCTGCTGCTCTAGAATTTCTTGAGAGTCATTTTTACAGGTATTTTATGGGCTGTGGGGCAGGAGCTAGAGTTTGTGCGTCTTTCTACTCCACTATCTTGGCTCCGCCCAACAAGGTGCATTTCTTGGGCATATTATTAGAATCCTTTTTCTGAATTGATAGAATATTTTACATTGCTAATGATATAACTCTTTGAAGGTGTATGTAGCAGTTGTTGGAAGCTGGAGAAGGAACACTGATACTTAAATAATTTCCCTTGTTTTTACAGATTCATTTTATAGCAAATATTTCTGTTTAAACTCCAAAATAAAGTGATCTGTTTTCTCTCTGGGGCAATAGAAAGTAGATAATAGGTTTTAACAGGAAATAACATTGATAAATGAGAATATGATTGTTGAGTTAATGCCTTGTAGTGGTACGCACTCAAGTATTTGTTGAATATTTGTTTCAATGAATGTTATGATTCTAATTCAGAGTATTTGATTTTCAGATCCTTGGAATGGGTTCCAAACGATTGCTGACTCTAACCCACAGAGCCCAAGTGAAGCGCTTTACCCAAGATTTATTAAAACTTCTTAAATCCCAGGCCAGTAAACAGGTTATTGTGAGAGAATTTTTGCAGGCTTATCATTGGTAAGTTTGTAAGAAAAAAACAAATACTTTTCCCCCAAAAGATTTAAAGATTACATAATATTTATATTTTATGTTCCTTTGAAAAGTTAATGAAGTAATTTAAACTATTTTATTCATTTTCTTCTCCATTTCCATTTTTAATACGTAGGTGTTTCTCTAAAGACTGGGATGTTACTGAATATGGTGTTTGTGAGTTGATTGATATCATATCAGAAATTCCAGATACAACAATTTGTTTGACACAACAAGATGATGAAATGGTGATCTGCATCCCCAAAAAAGGTATGTTGGCCTAAGTTTGTTAAAGGTTTGTCTTTAGTCTACATTTCACCTCATCACCTCACATCCTAAACTGTTGCAGTAGCCTTTTGATTGGTCTCCCTTTCCTCACTTTAAGCCATCCTCTATTCAGCTACCAGAGTCATCTAACTAAATTGTGGTTGTAACTTTTGTTAACCCTCTATTCGGTAAACTGTAGTGGTTCCCTGTTATCTCTGGTATCAGATTAAAAACCCCCCATTTGGCTTTTAAAGTCTTTATAACCAACCCCATTCCTACCTTTTCTTCTCATGCTTCACTCCCCTCCACATTCTCTATGATCCAGTGACTTGTCTCCTTTTTATTCCTCGCATGAGGCACTCCATCTCTTGACTTCTTGCCTTTTCACTGGCTGTCTCCAATTCCTGGAATACTCTTCCTCCTCACTTCTGCCTTCTGACTTCCCTGAATTCTTTTAAATCTTGACTAACATTTTGCCTTCTACAAGAAGTCTTTCTGGTTCCCCTTAAAACTCATGCTTTCCCTCTTAGATTACCTTCCATCTTCTTTGTATGTGTATCATTTGTGCATTGTTGTATGTTCCTTCCCATGTTAGCATGTGAGCTCCTTGAGAGTACGGATTGTTTTTTCCTTTCTTTGTTTCTTCAGTGCTTAACCCAGTACGTAGAATGTAGTGAGTATTTAATAAATGTTTGTTCACTGACTGACATTTTGTGACAAATACGTTTGTGTTTTGATGGAATCTGTAACTGCTGGGTTGGGGACATGCTGTATCTCCACATAAATAGATGCATGAGTAAATAAGGGAAGAAAAGAAGAAATTAAGCTCATTTTCAAATGAGAAAATTGCCCATATAATAAGAAATTTTTATATGTAAAAAATAGAAGACATTTATCACTAACATATTTATCATCAGAACTTTTATTTGCATTGCAAGGAACACCAGTTAGAAATGGCATAGACCATGGTCATCTATGCTATGGACCTCAGTAATAATTTTGATTATGATTGTATGCATAGGTCATTCTTCCTTCACATTGGTTTGTACTTAAGTAATAGATTAAAATTTGCCAGGACAAAAACATTGTAAATTGTAGATGTTTTTACATATCTGTAATCTGTGATGATTGTAGAAAAAGGAAAATGGCAGTAACAAGAATTACCAAAATGTCTTTTTCAAGAATAGTAAGATTGAAGTTGTTTAGGGGTTACTTATCCAACTAAAAATTCTATTTGTCCTTACTTTGCCCTTCCCTTCTTTATTAGGTTGGGGGATCACAGATTTAGAGCTGGGAAGGGTGTCTTAGAGACCATTTATTCCAACTCTCTGAAGACTAAAAGTTAAATGACTTTCCCAGGGTCATATACAGCATTGTTAGGAATCAAACTGAGCTCCTCTGACTCTTTTTTGTCCACGAAAGAGAACCTTCATCAAGGAAGTGAAGAAATTAAGCTCACATCAGTTCTAATTTTTAGAAAACCACCTCTGACAGAATATTTGGTTGAAAAGGAAGATAAACTTATTAACAAAAAGGAATTTTCAGGGTGGCTTCATGAATTTATTTTGTCTAGCCTAGCATTGTCCTTCATTACCATTTATCATCAAGTCTTAACTGGGTCTTTCCTCTCATCCTCCCATAATGTGAATTCCTAGAAGACAAAGATTATGTCTTTTTAAGCAGTGTCTGAGACCTGGTGCACTATAGATACTAAATGTATATAAGCACATGAAAGAGTTGTAATATTTGTTTTGTCTTTTAAAGAACGTACTCAGGATGAAATAGAAAGGACAAAACAATTCTGCAAAGAGGTTGTCGATTTGCTGCGTCATCAACCCTATTTCCGGATGCCCTTCAATAAATTTATTCCTTCTTATCATCACCACTTTGGCCGTCAGTGCAAACTTGCACACTATGGTTTTACTAAACTACTTGAACTTTTTGAGGCCATTCCTGATGTTTTACAAGTAAGTTCAAAAGAATGTCTAACTTTTAAAATTAGGTTACTTTTGTGTGCAGTTTGCGGAGAAGAGTTTTCACTTTGAAGACCTGTATTGCCGTGCCATAGTAATTGCAGGCACGCGTCCTGAAGTACTTTGGTTAAGAAAATCACTGACTGGTATGTCGTTTTGGAGTGTGCGTGTGATTTTTAAATAAAAAAAAGATTTAGTTGATTTTGTTTTACATTGGTTTTTTTTTTTTAGATAACTCAGTAGTTAGCTTTTAGAATCATTTCTTTTATGATCTGTATGTTTTTAAACAAATTTAAAATTTTATGTATGGGTTGGAGAGTGTGTTAGAACTCTAGTACTTAACCTTTTAAAGGATAGGATGTTGCTTAAGGTGAGCCCAGCATAGGAAGGAAGCCTTGATATTAGAATTGTGTCAGAAGAAGGACAAGTAACTTTCTCTTGCTTTGGGGGGAAGAGAGATGAAAACAAAAAGGGGTATATTCTGCAAACATATGAGTGCCACTTCAATACAATGGAATTTACACTCAGAGGCCAGGAACCAGAAAACATTATTTATCAGGCTGTAGGAGAGAACATGGTCTTTATTGTTGTTACTTCTGCCTGGATATTTCCATATGTCTGGGCTTTAACAACATACTAACTCAGTGACCTTTAAACCAGCTAAATACAAATTGCCCAAAGGAAATTCTGCCAGGTTGAAAATAAACTTGAACAGTTATCTGAATGATGGGTTGTCTACACATACCCATAGCCAGCTCTGTAATGGTTTAGAGCATCTTCACCTTCAGAAAAGGACTTTACCTATATCCATTTTTTTTGTAGTTAATGATCTTTGTAATGGAGAGATAGGACAAGTGCTGTGATTACCATGAACAGCTGGGGAAACTGAAAAAAAAAATTTTAAGAAATAAACCCTTGTAAGACATTATATTATTGCTAAGATAAACAAAAGTACTTTCTAGTTAATAGTTTTATATACATGAATGCCTATTATTTGTTCATTGAGTTATAACATTTCATTTCTTTTTGTTTCCCTTTCTTAGGTATTGGAATGTGGACAAGAAAAGATCCTTACGTTGACAGAGGTAGAACGTGTCAAGGCTTTAGCTTCCCAATTTGTTAAACTTCTTCGATCTCAGAAAGACAACTGTCTTATGATGACTGATTTACTTACAGAATATGGTAAAACTTTTGGTTATACCCTGCGTCTCCAAGACTATGATGTCAGTTCAGTTTCATCATTAATGCAAAAACTCTGCCATGTTGTAAAGGTAAATTAATTTTTCTTTTTGGAATAAATTTTATGGTGGCCTGATTATATACCTTACATTTTTTCCATGCTTTAATGTTTAAATTAACCTTATCTGCCAGTCCGTCAATCAGTTAAGAAATGTTCATTAGGAATCTACTAGGTGTTAAGCACTCTGCTGTGGAATTGCTCCCAAGAGTGGCTCCAGGCAATTACAACCATATTTCTTATGCTATAACACTTCTATATATTTTGCATAAGCCATGGGAAATTCATGAAGGAAGGTTGGCCAGGAACTGTTCATAGTGAGGTAATGTAGTTTACCATTCGCTTGAGTTTTTAAAAAAAAAATTGCTTCTTTATCAAACTTCTTTTGTAAGTTATTATCAACTTTTTATTAAGTAAAATAAGATAGCCAAGGTTTTAGGTTTTTGTTTCCTTCTTCACTGCTACAATTTCAAACCAACAACACAGTAACCTTTTGGACTGATGGATTCATTCTGTCTCCTATCTGAGTATTTCACTCCCAGAATTCTCTTGGAATTTTAGAAAACAAACTATTATCTCATCTACCTAACTTTTGGTCTGATGGATAGCACTTTAGGAGAAATAATACAGGAACATTTTGTTTTTCTCAACAGGTCTCACTGACCACAAAAAGTATAACTGCATTCATGTGGCCTAAACGGTCTCAGTTTTGAAAGTTCAAATTCTCTATCCTTTCTCAGGTTGCCGATACAGAATCTGGCAAGCAGATTCAACTGATAAATAGGAAGTCTCTTCGGTCTCTCACTGCCCAGCTGCTGGTGTTGTTAATGTCTTGGGAGGAAACCTCTTTTCTTTCTGTTGACCAGCTCAAGAGACATTATGAAACTACCTATAGTGCTTTTCTCAACCCTTGTGAATATGGATTCATGACCCTGTCTGAACTTTTGAGGAGTCTGCCGTATTTGGTTGAGGTATAAAATTTTGACCTTGGTCTTTAGAATAGTCGTAATACATTGGTTGGAATTTGAATTTTAGGTTTTAAGAAATATTGTTCTTATTGTAGCTTCCCAAATAGGGTAGCTTGTATTATAATGCTACTGGTTTTTTAAATTGTTACTGTTGTTGATATTAATAGGTTTTTACCACTGATACTGATACGACAGAAGAGTATGTGAAGCTCACCAGTTTATATTTGTTTGCAAAAAATGTTCGGTCTCTACTTCACACATACCACTACCAGCAAATATTCCTTCATGAATTCCCTGTGGCCTACACCAAATATATAGGAGAAGTGTTGCAGCCCAAGACCTATGGTTATAGTAGCCTGGAGGAGCTGTTGGGGTCAATTCCTCAGGTAGCCATTTATACTTTGATTTGTATTGAGATCCCCCGTTAGAACCATATGTTGCCAGTGATAGGCAGCTTAAATTTAGCTTAAATTCATATTTAGTTTAAATTTTAAAATATATACCAGATAAGCTGTATTATTTGACTGAAATGAAGAACTCAAGCATGTAGTCAATTTTTTAGTGTTTTGTAAGTAAAAAACATTAAGAGATTTGTACAATAGAAGTGTCTTAAGTTATATGTACACTAAAGAAATCATGTTTTAAATCAGGAAATTGGTCCATAGTAGTTCTAGAAATTATGACCCTTAAGGAGAGGAATATCCTCTATTTTATAAATATAAGCTTTGTAAAGGTAAATTATTTTTAGATAGTCCATACTGCTTCAAAAGCTAAGAAAAAGACTATAGAAAATTATTTTCAACTCTCCAGGCATATTTCTTTATAATACAGCTACTAAATTCTCAGCTTTGACTTAAATATGGTGATTTTTGAAGGACTTGGAATTCTTGACAGGCAAGATCATGCTTGATAAGATTTAAGGGTGGGTGTGGTTGTGTTTGGGATGTGTGGGTGGGTGGGTGTGTGTGGTATCCCACCTACCTTCCCCTCCATTGACTAGGAATATGTTTTGTTGTAGGTGGTCTGGATAAAAGGACATGGTCACAAGAGAATTGTTGTTTTAAAAAATGACATGAAAAGTGAGTAAACTTTAAAAAAAAAAAGTTTTCATCCAGTAATTTAAATTTTCTGACCCATGTGTGTTTTGTCTTCCAGCTCGATTGAGTTCTCCCAGTTTTTCTCCTGCCAATCATGTGAGTGATCATGAAAACCAGACAGAAGACAACAGTGAGCTTACTCTGGAGACACCTGAATCTTGTGCCTCCTTAGGACTCACCCTGGGAACGTGTGCTAATGGTAAAAGAAAACTTAGGATAAGTAAATGCAAGCAAGGTCACAGATAAAGTTAAAGGTTTACACCTGTTGCTCTTGAATACGTAGTAGAGAGAGCTTTTGACAGTTCTTATTGGCCAGTAAGATTAGAGTGTTGGAGAGGGTTGCAGTCACTATATCATGTAGAGATCAGTTCAGTTCCAGGCATCAACAGGAAAAAGTTGATTTTGGACTGGGAGTTGGGAGAGCAAAGCTCAAGTGCAGCCTTCGTCACTAATTAGTAGTGTGACTTTGAGCAAGTCATTTATATCTTAATCCTCACTTTCCCCATTAAATTTATGTGAAGCAATGCAGATAATCTCCAGGTCCCTTTCCAGTTCTAAAATTCTGTGATCTCATGATTTATCTAGATCAGGCCTGCACAGTGTACTGCCCTGGATGGTATGTTGTACAGGCCTGTTTTACATCCTTTACACTTTTTTTTTTTTTTTGCCCCAAATCCTTAGATGGGCCCCATGTTGCGCAGGTCTGATCTAGATAGTATGGTATGTCTGTTATTTTGTTCGCAATTGATAAGGCAGTAGTTCTGGTAAAGGTTTAGTGCTATGTCCTCAAGTGTGACCCTTTGACTGAATCCAGACTTCTTACAACAAGTCTCCTTAGTAAAAGGATTTGTTCTGTAAAACTTGGACTCACTCAGAAGGCCACATGTGACCTCAAGGTCACAGGTTCCCCAGCCCTGGTTTAGAGCCTTGGCCTTTATGTTTAACTTTTACTATTAAAGAACATTTTCACATGCACTATTTAATGTTGTTTTCACATAGTCCTCTGAGGTAGACAGGGCTGGTTTCATTTCTCCCATCTAAAAAGTGAAAAGGCTGAGGTAAAGATAAACCAGTAATTTGGGGAAATTAATTCTTTCTTTTGAATCACTGTAATCCATTTAATTTATTCTTCTAGGACTCTTAAGTTAAATTATGAGTGTCAAATATCTGTTTTTCAGTGAAGGATGGCATTCTTCCTTTATAAAACGAGTCGTCCAGGTTGGGACATGACTCGCTGTGCAACTGATAGTTTTTGTTTCGTTTTGTTTTTTAAACACTTCCCTTGCACTTTAAGGCTTAAAACTCTGAGCATTTGACATTTTCAGAGTGTTCCTGGTCTCTTCTTCCCACAGGTCCTAATCAAACCGAGCAGGAGCTCCTCTGTTTAACTAATACTTCACCTGTAGACCTTTTGTGTGAGCCAGTCCCTTCTTGCTTGCCATCCCCACAGCTGAGACCTGATCCAGTCATTCTTGAGTCTACTGATCTTATTCAGTTTGAGGAGCATCCCCGAACTCCTTGTGGTAGGATTCGCTGAGTTTTCATCATTTACCTGGAAATAGCAGCTATTATTATTAGTATGATTTTACTTTTGTATAAATTTAAATGGATAGCATTAAATGTATGAAGTCATTATTTTACATGGTAAAATTCCCAGTGTTTAATCTTTATGACTAGCTTCAGTTATTGTTACAAACAGGACAAAGAGAATATCGTGGATAAATGGAATCTACAGGTAAAATAAGTGTTACACCACCTACCTCTGAAGAATAGCATGTTATGTAAAATAACAAAAATCAACTCCTTTATTAATTTCAGTTTCCCGTCCAAAGAGCTTTTGTAAGAGCTGTGCAAAAACAGCTGCACAGAGTGATTGAGTTTATTCTCCTGCCTGTTCTTATATTTCCTTAGTGTAACCTAATGGTCAGCATTTTTTGAAGTACCCACTCTGTCCCAGTCACTGTGATTAGTGCTAAGAATACAAAGACAAAAAAACAGTTCTTGCTGCAAGGAGCTTAAAGTTTATCTACACAAAAGCTAAATACAGCCCAAGTAGTAAATTATCAATAGAGGAATGGTACTAGAATTAAACAGGGAAAGGCTTCCATTCCACGGAAGGTGAGATTTTAGTTTGGTCTTGACAGGAGCCAAGAGATGACAGTGAAGAAAGAACATTCCCAGTATGGGGGACAGCGGGTGAAAGTGCCTAAAGCCAAGAGAACGCAGTCTCTTGTTTGAGGAACAGCAAGGACAGCGGGATCACTAGATTGAGGCATGTGTGTGTATTTGAGGGGAGGAGGGATGAAAGACGTGAGGAGACCAGAAAGGGGAGAGTGAGAGATGCCTGAGTTATGAAGGGGCTTTGAGTGACAGTCAGATTGTCTGGATGGTCTGTGACCTAGGTAGGTTTTTTTCTGTGAAATTGAAAGTTAATAATAGGCAAAATTATTTGCATACCTCCATATTGATTATATAAGTTACAAAGTATCAGCACCTGTTCTTCAGTGAATGTTTGAATATGTGGAATACTTTGCACAATCCCAAGTACCAGTGTATCTTCCTTTAAGAAAAGCTAGCACATAAAGAATCAAGTTTGCACAACCATTAAAATAGAGGAAGTTTGTTGTCACAAAGAAGTCCATTCACTTAGGATTCCTTGTAGTAACTTTTCTGTTGTGAATTCATATATAAAGCATTATCTAGTTGACAGATTCTTGTGACAAAAAAATGTGAGGAGTCATTGCCCATTGAGAAATCAGCTAGAAATTAAGAGAACATCCTGAAGTTGTTCTTTACTTCAGTAGAAAGGTGTGATCTCTATTTAAATTGGATTGATTCAGCTTTTCACAAGCGCAGCTATTTGGTAAAGTAGTGTGTGCTTGTGTGTAACATGAAAAATTAATCCAAAGTGTTTGAGAGGCAGTATGTAATGGTTAGTGTGATGGTTAGAGCACTGCTCAGGCAGATGTAGAGTCAAATTCCAGTTCTGACCTTCATTAACTTGGTGTTTCTGGACAAGTTATTTAATCTCCAAGTATCTCAAGCAGCTCTTTAGGACTTCTCTACCAAATCATAAAGAACTCTGTTAGTCTAGTGTTGCTGATCTCAAACTGAAATCCTCTACACTAATGGTTTTAGAAGTATGTTGTGGGGAGGGAGAAGCCATAGAAACATGTTGTTCCTCCCGTTTTATGGAGCTGATGGAGCTGAGTGTTTGTCTTTCTTTCTTCACAGAAATCATGGTTTTAACAGAAGAACAACAAACTAAAATGACAGAAAGCAAAGAAAAACCACTCTCTGGCCCTGGGATGCCTGATGCATTGGAAAACGTCTCAGTGCCTCCTTGTTCATCGTTGAATATCTCAGAGTCTCGACCAAGCAAGGACCCAGTGGACAGCCCAGCCAGAAAGCAACACAAAAACAAAGTGAAATTGGCAGCCAACTTTTCTTTTGCGCCCATAACCAAGCTTTAACTTTGATTTGTGACATGGAATTAGGAGGGAAAAGCACTGTCTGACTCTACACACAAAAATAGGTTCAAAGCTATTGGCACGCCCTTTCATGTTTTAATGAAAACCCCTGTGAGCCATTTAATTTCTATAAGATGAATTTGAAAATGTTTTTGTTCCTTTTACCTCGAACACAGCTTTTGGCTGAAGAGTTTTTTTAATTATTTGAAAAAACTTCCCAGCACTCATTCAAGAATCCCTTAGGTATTTTACCAAATTTTCTTAACTCTAATAAAATGGTGTTCGGTAAAAAGAAAGAAGTAAGAATTCAAATGGAAAGATTTGGGTTTTATTTCCATTAAACTTCATCAGTGGTGTAATCTTACATGTAGCATATGATATTCATTAGGCCACTGCTTACTGATGTTGTTTTCAGACAGTATTAATAAAATGCATGATCTGTCTTTCAAAAGCCTGTTAAGTAAACAAGTGTTTATGCACTAGAATGTAACGGGTAAACAAGGAGTTTTGAATGTATTTGGAGGTGGAGTACAAATGGTAATTGTTTCTGTGTGACTTGTAAGTCCACCTTTTTTTTCATTTTACTATGTCTGGAGATGACAGGTGTGGCTTTGTGACAAAATTTATTCTAAATGATTTTTGTCACTTTCAGTTCCATTTTGGAGCTTTCTAGGAAATTGAGGATGTTTTAAGCTTCCCTTTTATGTTATGTTCCAGTTTGACATGGATTAGGTTAAGGAAAAGGAAATGGTCTTGGTGTCTTGAGTTTAAAGTCAGTGTTTGGGTTACAACACACACATTTTGTGTGTCTAGGGGTGGTATTGGTGGGAGAGAGTCTGATTTTTCTAAACTATGCATTAAATGCATAAATCATGAATCAGAGCAGGTTATGAGAAGCGCTTTAACCTGAGAGGTATCAATACGATTTCCACTGGAAAGAGACACAGTGATTCTATCTATGCAGGGGAAGGCCAAGGTTGATCTGCTTAACCTTGTTTTTGTACTTTTAAAGCAAGTTTTGGTAACTGGGAAGCTTTGTGTGTATGTTGGCATATTGTCTTTTAACTGTTTTTATACTGATGGTTACTTCTCGTGTTGATAGCGTGTTCAATCGTTTGTGGTGTTTGATCTTGGCATTTGGAAAAGCCAGCCTTTGAAGTAGCACTGCACTAGTGGAATGGCCTTACTTTAGAGTTGGCTGAAATGTCCATTGGCAGATAGCCTCTTACCCTTCTGGGTAACCCAGCATTTACAATGGATTGTATTTGTTGGGCAAAGAGACAGATGGAAGTGCTCATAAAACAGAAAGAACCTGTCACACGATGTCTTCCACTAGTTAAGTGATTCCTTTTTTGAGGTTAACATTTTTGCAATGTACTAGAAAGCCAGAAAATGGGCTCAGATTTCATCGCCAGCTTTTAGGGAAATGCCACAGAATAGCTACTACAGAGACAATTTTACAAGTTAACGTTTTGTTTAAAAAAAAAGAAAGAAACCAGAGACTCTTAGTATGGTATATGGCCATGAGTCCAATGGAGATTCACTGGAAATTTTTCTCAGTATAATGGCACAGTGTAACTCCTTCTGTAGGCATATTTCCTCTACAGACATAGTACAGTGAGAAAAAATGCAAACATAACTTTTTTTTAGAGATGCTTTTAAACATTTCATCAGTTTATTGATCAAAAACATCAGTTAATTAATTACACAAAGATTTCATAAGGCAGAGCTAGAACATTGGGACTTTTGTTTTAAAAATACGCAAAATATTGTGGACTTAAAGAATATAAAAGGTGTAATTACAAGTCACTGGAAACAGTCCAAAAGAAAAGGTTCTTGAGGCAATCATAAGGGAAGAAGAATCTGCAATCCTGCAATATCCTATGAATGTGGCAGTTGTACCATTTATGGAGGCCAGCCAAGTGGGCCCAGGTCTACGTGTAATTCTAATAAATCGCTGTTTGAAAGTAAGAAAATTCATTAGGTGGGAAGTTGTGTTCATGATGTATTATAAAATGGCCAATCCAATTGCAATATATTTTTTTAATCCAAAGGCTTAATTAAATGATGTGACTAAGTGATCTATAAGAATTAGGACAATTAAATTATTTCTGGTTGGAAAGATTTACCAATTTAGATTTGTCTGTTAAAAAAAAAAGTCACCAAAACTCCCTCTCCCATCCTGCACTGTTTGTTTTGGATTGGGTAGAGGGGAAGAAATGTTTTCTTAACTGTCTACTTTGTTTGAACACTTTTTGTGGTTCAAAGTGCTGTTTTGTGTGTTGGGACCAAACAGTTGTCAATAAAATTTACAAGCAAGCATAACATTTTGGTGGTGTTTCGTATGTGCGTTTTGTTGGAATTTAAACTGTCTTCATCTTCTTTTGTTTCTTTGCATTTTGAACATCCTATTCTTTGGGAAAATTGTATTTACCATTTACCTAGTAGTTATTGTGTGCAAAATGTACAAACTGGCTTTCTTGACTGACATGTGGTAGGGAGAACACATCATTTAGCAGCCTGGCCAGTCAGGAGTCTTAAAGTTTCTGACACTGATTCTGTTGTTTGACTCAGAAAAGTTAGTAACCACAAACTGTTTCTCACACCCACCCAACCTTTAATTGATAAAACTCAGATCATTTCTAAAATTACCTTTCCAGAAAAATTCATTTTGTGTTATGCCTTTTACTGCTGCTGATCATACTTTAAATTCTTTTAGAAGATTAGGCCTTTGTGGTCTAGAGTGGGCATCTTAACCCCCATAATAACATGGAAAGACAGAAAAACATGAATGTTGTTTCAAGGTAATATGCGATTCTATATATAAAGAAGCTCTTTGAAACATTTAATAGTTCTTTTGAAGTACAAGAGAGTGTGGTATAATGGATGGAGCAACCTGGATTAAACTTCTTCCTCTGACATTGACTCTTTTGTGCCCTATGGACTTTGGCAACTCTTTAAGGCTCTCAGTTTATAGAATGGTGTTCCCACCCAATAAAACCACAGGTTCTTTAATGTTACTTGAAGCATTTTTCATCCGAGTATTTTTTCAGAATTATTCTATCACTGTGTTCTTTAGAGACTAACAAGTATAAGTGTAGCTAAAATCAAGAGTTTGAAATGTGCAGTGCAGACATTGTACCTTAGCAATTTTTTAAAGTGCATCTGAATCTCATTTGATAAACCAGTGGAAGCAAATCTTAAAAAAATAGCTAAAAAGAGAATACATTACTTGACTTGCCCAAAAGTCAGTTTGATTTGCTACAACCAGAGTCTAGGAGATCTTACTATGACCCTTCCCATTGACTGTATACTCTCTCTCAATCTAAGTAATTTGAGTTTAGGATTAGGCTTATGAAAATTATTTATTCTGTACAATTTCTTGAATAATAATAGGGTAAAAAACGAGTCATCTTATTTCCCCTAAAGCATCACAATTCCCTCTTTTGGTCTATTGATTAACAAAAGTTATTAAGCATTTACTCTATGTAATATGTTGTACTGGTGACTTGAAGAAATTATAAAGATGAAAAGACCTGACTTTCCTCTCAAGGTGGTAACAGTCTGATATAGATAAGATGATAAAAGCAATACCCATTAAGATATAATAACTGCACTGGAAGTATACAAAATGGTGTGAAATTATTGGAGAGCTAACTTTCACCAGATCAGAAAATGCTATGTTTTGGAGTGATTGAGTGTAGGCCATAAGGAAGAATGACACGTATTAAACTTACTCTGGGGTTACAGGGAGAAGAGAACTGTATAGATTGACATTAAGTCTGACTATGATAAGTAGCCACATTTTGGGTTCGTGTGGTTTTGAGTTATTGAATGTGATTACAAGATTCAGGAGTTCTTTGGTTATTTTTGTCACAGGTGCCATATTTAAGAATCAGAGCTAGAAGGGACCTCAGACCAACTCAGACATAACCAGGAAATTGTTCCACAGTATTTCTAAGCAGTGGTTATTCACTTTGAAGACTTCAGTAAAGTTGGGATCCACCACCTCCTGAGAATGCATTCCATTTTTGGATAGCACTAGTTTTTCCTTTCATCAAGCTAAAATTGGCTTTTCTGCTATTTGCACCTGTTCTTGCTAACTCTGCCTTCTGGGGTCAAATTGGTAAAGCTATCATATCTCCTTTAAGTCTTTCCTTCTCCATCATGGGTTTCTCCAGTCTTCTCATAATCCTCTTTGGATTCCTTCAAGGTGTGTGTGGTGTAGAGGAGTGGGGGAGAGGGGGAAGTGGGATGGCAGTGTGGTGGTGGTGGTGGTGGTGGTGGTGAATTTAATTATACAAACATTAGAATTGTACGAATATACAAACATAATTATACAAATATGCTAGATAACTGGGAATACCAAAAAATGGCTCTTTACCTCATGGAGCTGACATTACTTACAGTTTGTAGTTTTCTTGGCTTTCTTATAAGTTCTCATATACCCCAGAGACATGAATACAGTATCTTTCTTGAATAGTGAACCCTGATTATGAAAGGAGAGTTATTTTATTTGGAGGTAGGTGACTTATTTGAGAAGTAAATCCAAGAACCTTTGGCATATTAGAGCAGTCTATGAAAATGAATGCCACCTTTCTTTGAAGAGGTGGAAGACTATGGAATACTGCATATATGTATATGCATGTACATATATATATATATGCGTGCACACACACAGAAAGATGGATTTGTTCTGCTGAATACTCCCTTTTTATTCTTTATTATAGGGGGTGACTTTACAGGAGAGGGAGTTTAGTGAGATTCATTGGGAAAGATAAGTGATATATTTTTGAAAGGTGGGAAAAAAATGAATGCTAAACATAAGGCATAGTTGGAGCTACTCTAAAAGTTAAGTTTTCCTTACTTGCTAATACGTCTGAATTCAGCTTCCAAAGGCCCACGAGGCATCTCCATAACTACATCAAACTCAAATGTGTCCAAAATAGAACTCATCTTTTCTGGCTAAAACCTCCGTGTCTATTATAGACACCATCATTCTTCCAGTCACCCAGATTTCTTTCTTGCCCATGTCCCATATCTTATCTTGTCAAGTCTTAACAATTTCACCTCCACAACACTTTTAGTACCTGTTACCTTCTCCTCATTTACTTGTCTGCTGTTGTAGTTCAGTCCCTCTCACCTAGACTCTTTCAGTGGCCTAATTCATAAACCTGCCTCAAATCTTTCCCTTTCCCTTCCTAAGTTTGCCTCTGGCTCTTATGGGTGAGTTTTTGCCTGATCTTTCCTGGAACCAGGCATCCGTGCTGCTTCCTGGTCATGTCCACACTCTGCTGTCCAGTGTGAGTTATGTTCCAACTCCCCTTTATGGGTTGATGTCTCCCATTAGAATGTAAATTCTTTGAAGGCAAGGACTACCTTGTTTGCTTTTGTTTGTATCCCCAGAGCTCAGCACAGTGCCAGGCCCATAATGCTTAATAAATGCTCTATTTCTCTATCTCTTTTAATCCATCCTCCACACAGCTGCCAAAATAACCTTTTGGCCAAGAATCTCTTGTGGTTCCTTTTCCTCTACATGACTCTTTCGGAAAGACTACTCACTCTGGTGTGTGGGCTTGCAATCTCTTTTCAGGGCTGCTCATCCACCTGTGGTGTCCATCTCTCACCCAACTCTCACTTGTGGCTCCAAGAAGTTGTAGCATGTGCAGCAGCCACACCCTGGTAAACCATTTTAGCAGATGGGCTAAACCCGGTGAGGGCAACTCAAACCCATCATGAGTTAGGAGCATGTCTACCCAAACGTGAAGACTTCCCCTGGTGGAATGGATGAATGCCAGCATTTTGTTCCAGTGGGCCATCACTAGTCATCCTGAGTTTTGTCCTGCCACTGGACTGTGGAAGAGAGAGTGAGTTGATGACTTTCTGCAACTCTTCCTCACTTAAATCTGACTCATGCACAAGTCACATCACCCATCATCCATATGAAATTACTAATTCTCTAGTTCCCCATGTAAAGGCCTTCACAATTCAGTACCAGCTTACCTTTCCAAGGTTTCACATTACTTCTCTTCACACGTTTTCTGCTCCAGCCAAATTGGTTTACTTGCTGCTCTATCCCCAGTCCCTGTGCTTCTCAAGGGCTATAACTGATGTCTGGAATGTATTCCTTCCTCACCTCTGCCTCATAACTTCTTGCATGAACCAGCTTAAGTGCCAGATCCTACAAGAAACCTTTTCTGATTTCCCTGGCTGTCAGTGCTCTCTCTCTTTGTCCTCAAATTCTATTGCATTTACTTCTCTATGTGAATATTGTAACCCCACCACCACCAATGTAAGCCCCTTGAGAGCTTTATGTCTTTGCATCCCCACTGCGTAATACAGTATATCGTAGGTACTTAATAAATGCTTGTTGAATGGATGAATTCAGTTCATTTGGAGTTCTAAAATTACTTTGTGTTTTCTTAACATTATCTGAAACAATCTGAAGTTAACATTTTACTTTTTGATCATTGTGGGATTTAGAGTAGAAGGGACCTTAGAGCATTTAATTCAGCCCCTTCATTTTAAAAATGGAAATGGGCCCAGAGAGGAGAAATGATTTGTCTAAGGTCATTGTGATCACCTTAAAAAAACAAACAAACATTCTTGTTTTTATTGGGGTCTACCCTTTCTTGTGTTAGGATTCTTCCACTCTGTACTGACTCTTCTTCCTTTTCCTGGGAAATGCTTGGGCATCTGGGGCCTTGGCAGTCAATTCCTAGTGTCTTCCTGTCTGTGATATTAGAGACAGGAAACTAAGAGGTGTGCCTAAGTATGAGAGCTTACATTTCCCTCTGGCCCCTTACCTGCATCAGTAAGATCTGCGATGAAACTGATAAAAAAAACAACCCAACAGCAATAGCACAGGAGTCCCATCAGCCAGGAGATGTGACATAATAAAAGCCTGACAGAACCTGGTGTAGCCAGCCTCACATGGGACCATTGTCCCCATTACTCTGTGTGCAGTTTTCTGAAGGGCATTTTTCTGTAAAGTTCTAGTAACCCAAGTTACATCCTTAATTGTCCCTCTCTTTCCTTCTTAATTTACGTTAGGCCTCTAGCCTTTCCTTATGTGAGTTAAAATGTTCAGAAATAAAGACCTTTGGGTTTAAGTATTAATGGCTTGTTTGACTCTTTTGTGAAATTTCCCTAAGTCCTCAAAATTCTGTTACGGACAGGGACAGAAAAAGATATTCACATGGATGGTAAGTGTCAGGGCCAATATTCAAAATCTTTGAGTCCACGTCCAGACTTCCTTTTTCCTCCATGCAAATCTGCCTTTAGTGTGGGCCATTTCTTGTGACATGAAACTCTTTGGCAGTCTGATGAAGCCTGTAGATCTCTTCTCAGCATCATGTTTCAAATATATAAAGTACAAAGGGTTACAAAAAAAAGCCAATCATATCAAAAAACAACAAAATATTTTAAAAAGTAAGTTCATGGACTGCAGGCTAAGGATCTTTGCTGTAGACAGTAGCATTACCACCCATAAGTTGTAGAGTCCAAAATTCCCAGAACAAGGGGCAGGGGAAGGTGGAAAGCCTCTTGGGAGCCCTGGGGATTCCAGTATCAGGTCCACCCCTCTAAAACCAGCAAGGATGACTGTAGAGAAAAAAGCATGACTGAAACATTTGCTCCTCGGCCCCCTCCTTTGGGGAGAGGGCAGGAGCAGAATCCTTCCCAAACAATACCCTTTTTTTTCCTTTGGACCCTTTGTTTGTTAGCTATATATAGTCAGTATAATTGATGTTCTTTGTAATACTATGTAATTTATCTTATACATTTAAAAATGCTTTTGAGAAGGGGTACATAGATTACCATAGCACAAAAAAAATGTTAAGAACTGCAGAGGTACAGAGTTAATTAAGCAAGTTACAACTTTATGGCTAAGATGGTATTCCTTAGTGTGGGGAATCTTATCTTAGAATCAGAATTTTGTGATGCCTTGAACTGTTCAAAATTGGAATCCTAGCAGAAGGCGCAATACAGTGAGGCACGGAGTTTAAAGAGCCGAGAGTGAGAAAGCCAGCCTCTGGGCATATGCTTTCTATAGCACAGTGGAGCTCCCAAGCTCTTCTCAGGATAAGCTTAGCCAGGGAAGAGGCTTCAGGTTTCTGGAAAGTGCAGTCCCTCACACGTGGCAGTGTGGAAATGTTTACAACAGCCTTCTCCAGCCCCATCCTCAGATATCTCCACAGTGCAATGCTCATGATGCTCATGAGCGTGGATGTCTAACTGAAGAATTCTGCTGAGTGTAACAAATAGTTCCCATTTCTGTAGCTATAACCTTTAAAAAAAGAACTTTTCTCAGAACAAGTCTGTGGTATAGAGAGGTCATGCAAGTATTATTATACCCATCCTGTAGATGAGGAAGCTAAGACCCAGAGTGATGACAGGAAGTGCCCGAGGCCAGAACAGGGAACCCCACAGCAGAGTCATGATGATGGTTGTCATCGTAGCTCTATTCTGGGTTTTCAGAGCCCTTTCCATGCATTATCTTATTTGATAACAGGTCGGTACAGTAGTTACCCTATTTTCCAGATGAGAAAACGGAGACTTGGATTGAGCCTAGGATCAGCTCAGCTAGGAAGGGTCTGAGAAGTATTCAGTTCCAAGTCTTCTTGACTCTCCAATGTCATCCTACAACTAGGGAGGGGAAAACAGAGCCTGGGAAAACAAAATCCTCTGATAAGAATTGAGGGGAATAAAAACAGGCACAACATTCCTTTAAAGTAGATAGTTTCTGTACAACTCAACCTGAAGAATGACTCTCTGGGTAAGATGGATTATTTATATTTTTAAATAAATATTTAATATAATTTTTATTATAATTATAATAAACAAAATTTTGGATAATATATAAATAAATTTATAATATATAAATAAATTTGTAATTTATAAATTTGTTATAATTATAATTTTGATATAATTTTACATAAACATTTAATAATATATTAGATATTTGCTATATTATATTTACTACATATTTACTGTATTATATTCATTTATATTTTCTTTGTATTTACTATATAATATTTACTATATTCATTTATATTTTCTTTCCTTTCAATGCCTTCTGGTATCATCAAGTAGAATTAATTATAAAATAGTAATGAAATGGTAGGGAAGCAGGACTCTGGTGACCAGATCTCTGGCTTTTGTTGTTGTTCAGTCTTGTCTTATTCTTCGTGACCCCGTTGGGGATTTTCTTGGCAAAGATACTGGAGTGGTTTGCCATAAGTACTTATTCAATAAGTACTTATTGAAATTAATCAATAGATCATTTATATTAAGCAATCATTTATCAAGCACCTACTATGGTCTGGGTATGGTGCTAGTTGCTAAGGAGTACAGAAACAATACCGAATATAGAAGGCAGTGTCTGCCTTCAAAATGCTATCTGCATTCAGAGAAAGAACCATGGAGTCTGAATGCACATCGAAGCATACAGTTTTCATTTTGGGGGGTTTTTTTGTGGCTTTTTCCTTTTGTTTCTTTCACAACATGACTAATATGGAAATATGTTGAACATAATTGCACATGTGACATCAGATTGCTTGTCATCTTGGGGAGCAGGGGTGGGACGGAGAAAAATTTGGAACTCAACCTTATAAACAAAGAACGACAACCTTATAGAAATATAAATAAGAGTAAAAATCTTAAGAGCAAAATCTTATGAAAATGAATGTTGAAAACTATTGAAATATGTAATTGGGGAAAAAATAGTATTTACTAAAAAAAAAAAAAGTCTGTGCAATCAAGCTTACCATCTATAGAAGGGGTGGAACGTGTGTGTATATGTATGATTATATATATGTATGTATGTGTACACAATAAATACAAAGCAATTTTGGGGAAAAAAACATTTTCTAGGGTAGTATAGTGGTTGGGAGGATCAGGAAAAGTTTAATTTGAAGGAAACTAGGAATTCTAAGAGGTGGAGGTGAGAAGGGGTCTGTACTCCAGTGTTCTAGACAGCCAGTGCAGAGGCGATGAAACGTAGAATGATGTCTGTGAAGAGTAGTAAAGGCTGTTGACTGAATCATAGGGTGCAGGAAGGGGACTAACATTCCAAGCCTTAGAGGTAGGTTGGAACCAGGTTGTGAAGGACTTGAAATGCTAAACAGAGGATTTTGTATTTTTTTTTTTCGTATTTTGTACTTGATTTTTGCGTATTACATCTAGGAAATACCACTGTAGCTTACTGAGCCAGAGATTGGTATGGTCAGACCTTTGTATAAGGAAAATCATTTGGCTGGCTGTTTGAAGGATGGACTTGAGAGGGGAGAAGCTCGAGACAGGGAGACCAGTTAGGAAACATATTACAATAGTCCAAGTAAAAAGTGATGAATACTGAACTAGAATGTTGGCTGTATGAGTAGGGAGAAAAAAGATGGAGACGAGGAGAAATTGAAGAAATTGGACTTAATAGCAACTGTAACCTGTACCAGGGGCATTTTGTATTCTCTCTCCATTCTCCCCTCTTTTCCTTAGATAAGACAGACCACTTCCTTCTTATGGAGACTGGCAGACTCAGTTCCAGGAACTGAACTTCATTTTTGATGAGCCTAACTCCTACACCTGTGTGCCCCCCCCTCCCAGCCCATGAAGGTCTATATGTCTAGCTCCTTAAACTTTAAGGCTTTTTAAAAGAAGCAATATAGTTCATCTGTTAGCATCAGGGTTTGGAGCATATTCTGGACAGAGGATTTCTGGAGAAGAAAATCTTCCAGGCTGTATTTCATGTTGTTGCATTGATAATTTACCCTTTTGTCTATCACCTTTTTCTGAGTTATTGCCTAACTGACGATTGGAAAGGTGTGGAAAGAGCTGGGCCAGATGAACTCCTGGGGAGAAGCAAAGCGAAGCGAGAGAACTGAGACCCTCTGTCTGAACAAGCATATGAGGATGGGAGGAGAGAGCTAACAGAGCAGAAATGCTGGCCGAGATAAAGCCAGGGCCCCCAAACAAAGGGTGTTCTGGTCGTCAGTGCTGGAAAATGATCATTTCTTACCCTTCAGTGGTTTAAGATGATAAGATTATACATCTCAAGTTAAAGAGACTTTAGAAACCATCTAGTCTAACCCTCTCATTTTACAAATGAGGAAACTGAGGCTGAGGGAGCAAAATGACTTACCCAAGGCCATATGCATAGTAATTATCAAAAGGCAAGATTTGAACCCAGGTTCTCTGATTCCAGAGCCAATTCTCTTCAAATTACACTGCATTGCCTGGCATCCTCCATTTCTCAATAAGTTTGGACTAGACAATAATTCAGGCATTTCCATAGGCTCAACCTTGTACTCAGTCCTCTCTCTGTTCTTTTCATTATAGGAAGGCAAGCCCACACAATCATCTGCCTTCAGCAATCTCCTAAATTCTACAAACAGTTTTTCAATAAGCCAAATTAAGAGAGGTCTGAGATAGTAGGGAAAAAGAGGCTGAATTAAATAGATATTTTAGGTTTGTGGCCTAGCTTTGTCCCATTAGAATGTGAAGTGCTTGATGGCAGGGAGTGTTTTGATTCTGTCTTTATCTCATCCCACACCTGGCATAGAGACTTGAACAAAGCAGGATTTAAGTGTAATCCCACTTCTACCCAAGCTTCAGGCAGTATTTCTGAGCCACAGTCTTGTGTGATGTTATACTATATCCCCAGAGGGAGATGTGACTGAGGGACCCCTCTGAGTCAGGGTGCTGGGTATGGGGCAGATACTTCAGAGGACTTTGAAAGAGGTAGTTGAGACAAGTATGAACATTTGGGTAGTAGACAGGAGATCTCTCTGGAGCTGCAGAAGGGGAATACAATATCCAATGTACCCTTGATTCCCATAGGAGAGACTGTTCTACCTTGGAAGTCCTGGATCCTGCATATTCCATCGTAATAGACTCCTGGAAGGGTAGGTATAGCCCTCTTCTTCCTCATAAAAGCATTGTGTTCTCCCATGGAGTCTTGATAAGCTGGATTCCAGATAGTATCCATCCCTGCCACATTTGAACCAACCATATCTATATTAAGTGGGTACTAACCACATACAAATACATGAGTATTCACTTGAGTAACATAGAACAGTTCTGGATTTCAGAATGCTGTGACTTCAGCTTGTTCCTTTCTCTTTTATGCTTCTGTGATAAATGCATCCAGATATTAGCTTGCATTGTGAAATGTCTTTATGCCTTGGGCTTTCACAAAAGCTTGGAGTCATAAGATAAACCTATGGAAAATTAAAACACAAGAGTGCTTTCGGCCCTGGGGGTGCAGGCTTGACTTTACCCCTGGCCAGGAATAGCACTTGGTTGTACTACCTGCTGCCAGAACCATTGATGTGGATTCTGCCCCATCACCAATTTCCCCCTTACCAAACCAAACCAAGTGAAGTCTAACCTAGAAGTGGGCATCATAAATTGGCTCTCTTAGAGATTTGCTCTATCACTTTGGCTGCTCTATTTATTCTGTTGTAAGAAAACAGATACTGCCATCCTCTGCTTAGGGCAAATTAGACTTGGAGAAGATTCCTAAGGACCTGCAGTGAATATGATGTGAAGTACTGATTAATAAAAAGCAGGTTTATTTAAGGCTCTGCAGTAACCCTGACTTGCCATGAGTCATTTCCAATCAATCAGAGCCTGCTCGAATGTCTGGGAAGAGCACTGTAGTAGGAAACATTAAATAAACAAAAAGGAATCTTTAATTTGCCTCTGCAACTGGAAGAAATTTCGCAACCAAACTGTCATCTCAAGTAACCCACCAGCCAGAAACCAATGAACTGCTTCTGTCTAGGAGGGGAAAGATGTGCAGTCAGAATAACAGTTTGGCTGACAGGGATCCCTTGACTCCCTCAATACCAATGTGAAGGAGTTGGAGGCAGCACCAGCACTAGAGACCAAGTATTAGCAAATTCCTTAGCAGGGTGGAGTGAGTTCTTGGTCTAATTTCTTTCTGTCATGCTGAAGGCTGGGAATAGGGTATATCTTTAGGGATCCTTGTTTTCAAGAACAAGTTAAAAAATGTTACCACACATAGGTAGGCTGGACAGTTAAACTATGGGGAACAGAAAGGTGACATATGAAGACCCCTTCATGGCAGAGATGTACAACTCTGAGGAGCTTAGTTACCTAGGTGACTTTTTGTGTGTCTTTGGGTGCCCCTATGTTATGTCTGCATAAACCTGAAGAGTCTTACATACTGTTATACACTGCAAATGGCTTGAAATATATAGCTCAGAATATGCCAAAGGATTGGGTAGTGATAACTATCATAGGGTCAGCAAGGGCTATGCCCTGGATATCATCTTCTATACTCTTCCATCTTCTCTCAGGCAGGCCTGTGTCGGGTCACAAGATCACTGACCAACAGAAGGAGAGTGCTGAGAACTTTATTTCCCTGGTTCTGGTGCTCAGTTCTCCCCTAACTCCTTCCTCCCCCTTTTTTTAATCTTGAAATTTCATCTTTATGTATTGGTCTGCCTTGGAAAAGAACCACATTGAGGCACATTTCAGCAGGGCAGGAATCATGCCTAGCCAACACAAACTTGCCCTGGGAGCTCATACTGGACAAAAAAATTTAAGGAGATAACAAGATTCATGTTTGATGAGCTATAACTCTTAACATTTTGAATTAGGTAAGACCCTGACATTGGCAGATCCAGTCAAAAGAAGTGAGAAAACCACCTAATCCTGTTATCAGACAATTCATCCCAGCAGTGATTTACTCTCATAAAGCTTTATCCTTGTTTTGACTCTTCAAAGCTCCCTTCGATTTCCTTTCCCTTGTTTTTTTATCTAGGTTGGCACCCTTCTTGGTCTCTTCTAGTTACCTTTATAGTTGTATGACTGTGGACTCTGGTATTTGACTAGGCTCATTATCTGCTTGTATCTTCCCAGTCTTTTTTCTAGGTTCTGAAGTTCAATGTTTCTCTTCATTTCACCATTAATAACCCCACATGGCCCTGCTGCCCACTTGACTCCCACTCAGACAGAAATGCAGGTTTGTGGGTAGCTAAAGGCTAGGTCTAACTAGGCTGTGACAGATGAATGTGCCATGTCACACAGATCATCCACCTGATGATCTGAAGAGAAGTTAACATGCTATCTGAAGAGAAGTTAAGTTCATTGCAGATAGACCCTTAACGTTTAAGGATAACATCCTAGAGAATAATGACCATTCATTTTCACAAAGTGTTCCTTGGTGCCATCTAAAAGAGAATCCTGGGCTGAAGCAACCAGAGATTTGTTCTGATTTTACAATCCTATTGGAGACCATTTTTTAAAAAGGATAACCTCTTTGCTGGAGTTGTTTTCTATATTTGTGGGATTGAATGTGGGTGTATGACATTCCGAGCAAGGCTTTTTAGATCTGTGCAGAATTACCGGTGTTCCAGGAACTGCTTGGATAATTACTTTTCTCCCTCCTTTGTGTGAAATGCTAAAATAAATAAGGAAAGAAATCAATAAGTGTGGCAAGAGTATGAGTTCAGTATAGCTCGGGGCCAGGCAGACATGTGTGAGATGGCATTTTTATGAAGACTTCAATCTACATTTGCTGGTTGGAGCAGTGAGTGATGGGTTTGTAATGGGCTTGGCACTGGGATGTTAACTCCCACATTCTCTGTAGGGAGAGAGAACAGCTAGGCCCTCTGGAGCCTGGGTGGAGGTGTAGGGAACAGCAGCCATCTGCTCTATGTTATCCAGGTTGGGTTTCCCAAACTTAGGCCACCTGGAATGAAAGGTGTTCTTATTGGCCTTAGTTTACACCCATAGCTAACTTGGATGAATCCTAAAGTTTACAGCATGAGTGGTGGCAGAGAAGCGAGCTTCCTGACCTCAGTCTCCTGAGGTGCTGGCCGTAGCAGGCAGGAAAGGCCTTTTAAAAGTGATATATACTCATATGTTTGCATTTTTTATTATTTTTTTCCAGATGGATGATTGCACATCAGTAAGTCTTGAGTCACATAACTATTTAGGCCACACATACATAGAGATGTTGCACAAACCGCGCCCTGCTGGCTACAGCGAATGTACAAAGAGATTTACATGGGTTGAATTGGCAGACTGATTAAAATAAGCCATTGCACAGTGGAACACAGACATTGGGTCACGCTGACTCTCCCATCCATTGGCACTCTTTTCTTCCTCAAGAAGTCAAATCTGGCTGTTGAGGCAGCCGCACTCAGGATAGCTTCTCTGGTGACCCACTGGCAAGTGTCGAGGGCCCCTCTCAGTCCTTTATTCTGTGTCCTCATCACCTCCGACCTTGCTCAGCTCTCTAGAATTAATTTAGGCCCAGGGGAACCATGTACAGCCTTTCCCTTTGACTTGACTCTTCTGGCTGAGGCCAAACACAGATAGGTGATATGCACAAAGAATGGCCTTCCTGGGGAGTGTAAGAAGGGAGACCTGAGCTCTAGTGAGAGGCTTAGGCTAGGAAGGCTGACCCAGGCTCACACACATAATATGAGAGCAGGGATTGTCCACAAGAGCACTCAAAACGACACCTGGGAAAGGTGCCAAATGGCCAGCAATGGCAGGGGCTGCGACCTCTTGTGCCTTTCTTAACTGATCCAAGAAGTCCACAGTCTAGGGGCTGACTTGGGGTTCCCATTATTATAGGATTGGAGAAATGGTGCTGGCTTCTTGTAATCCCTATCATCTAGTACTTTGAAAGGGCAAGGTGGGAAACAGGAGGTGGGGCAGTTTCAGCGAGATAAGGGGCATGGGACTAGTCCTATAAAGTGCTAAATTGTTAAAAATCACAATTGTACACACTTGGGGAACATGCCCCTCTCCCAGCTTGTTTACACAATGGGATTTTATGTATATATACATATATATATGTACATATGTATACTTTTCTTTTTAAAAAGACAGCTCTTTCCCAATGGTCGGATAAACTGCTATACATAACTCCTGTATTCAGCATGCGCGTGGGGAGGGCCATGCAACAGTGAGGGACTCCCTATTGCTACACTCTGTACATGACGGCTGGGCCCCACCGCGCCCATGGCCCTACTGACAGAATTAGGGTTGCCTTTGATCCCTTCTGCCTCGTAAAGTTTTTTTGTTTTGTTTTGACCCCGGTGAAATGGGGGCTATGAAGATAAGAAGGTGGGGGTGGCCCCAAGGCCGAAGGAGAGCCCTCCAGGGGCTACATAACGTTGCACTGGGTGGCCCCACAACAATCCTTTATGAGTGCGATCCCAGTCTTGGCAACTGTAGGCTTAGTAGGTGGGGGTTCTGCCTTCTTCTCTGCCGGAGAACCTGTGGTAGGAGATGAATGAACACAGGATGTGGTGGTGGATCATACTGAAAGTCCCCTTGGTCTTCTGTCCGTATCTCCTCCCTGCCCAGCTCCCTGCTAAAGCAGCAGGGATTGAATCAATTTCAGCCCACCCAAATAGTGACTTGGACTGTACTGAGAGGGTAAAGTATGGAGGAAATTCTGCAACAAGAGCTATATGTTAGCAAAGAAAAAAAATCACTGGTGTATCTCGTTGTTTGCATGTTTGTCTCCATCAGACTGAGCTCCTTGAGGGTAGGGACTGTGTTTTTGCCTTTCTTTGTATTCCCAGGGCTTAGCACAGTGCCTGGCACCCAGCAGAAGCTTTGATTGGTGTACATTTTATTTTAAAATGCAATTTACACACGCTGACTTTTAAAGTCTGCAGAGGGCGTACGTGATCTCCACTCTTATAACAGCCCTGTGAGCTAAGTACTAGTGCTATGATGTTACAGATGAAGAAACTGATGCTTATGGATATCCATCCAGCAAGTGTCTGAGGAAGGAATTAAACTCAGGTCTTCCCAACTCTCGGTCCAGCTCTGTGTGTTACACCTGGCTCTGAGGATAGAGGAGAAAGTACATTGGGCTTATAATCAGGGAGAACAGGAGCCTTCCTATGTGACATGGGCCTATGTGACCTTAACCGACTTCATTCAAGTGGGGATATTAAAACGTACTTATTGTACTATGGTGGGGAAAATACTTTGTAAACCTGGAAAGGGCCTCACTTCCCCCCACTTCCTTCCTCCCCTACACACACACACACACACACACACACACACACACACACACTTTGACATTTTCTTTGACACATCAATTATTTCTTTTTCCTTTCCCAGCAGTTTCAAACATCATCAAGAATGCTTAGTAGCTCCCAGCCATGAGGGTGCTCCCCAGGAGCAAGTACCCACTTTCTCCAAGGATCCAAGGATCTTTCCTGGCTTGGGATTTCAGCCATGAGACTGAGACATCAGGGTTCTCACCCCTCCTTTATCTCCTTTTGATCTGATACCAACAGGCTTCTCCCTTTTATTTGGAGATAGTGTAGTCTTGTAGGTACTCTAGGGGATACAGTATATTTCTAGGTAGTGCAGTGGCTTGAGAGATGGACCTGGAGGCAGGAAGACTTGGGTTCAAATTCTGCTTCAGGAACTGACTAGCTGGAGTCACTTAACTTCTGCTTGCCTCGACCAAATATAGTAATATTTGTGAAGTGCTTAGCACACTGCCTGGCACATCGTAGGTGTTATGTAACTTTTCTTACCTCCTGGACAGAGTGCTGGTCGTGTCTCCAGGATAATCTGAGTTTGCATCCTCCCTAGGATATTTACTATAACTATGTGACCCGAGGTAAAGCATTTAACCTTTCCAACGGTTAAATGGGGAGAATGATAACATCTGCCTCACAGGACTCTTTCTGGGCTAAGTATGTAAAATATTTTACAAACCCTAAGGCTCTATGTAAACATGAGTTCTTACTAAGATTCTGCTGATTCTTGCGTATGCCAGATTGGAGAAGGTTGTTTAGGCCAAGACTAGTTCTGCCATTGGGTGATGGTGGAATTTGTGCCACGTATTCCTATAAGGGTCTACTTAGGAAGTAGGGACCAGTGTCTCTGTTGTACCCTACCCTACTCCAGCAGGGGAGACTTGCTCCTGCAGCCCTCAGCCTCAAACCTCACATCTCTGCCTATGTGAATGCATATCTCCATGTATGAAAACCATTGGATCACAGATCTAAATCTGGAAAGGACCTTAAAGGTCCACTGGTCCCATGCCAGGTGAGGAAACTGAGGCCAGGGAAATAAAATTACTTTCCTGCTTGTTAGGTCTGACCTTACTTAATAAACTCCAGTGGCTCCCTATCATCTCCAGGATTAAATGCAAAATCTTTTGATGTGCAAAACCCTTCATAACCTCTCCCAATTCATAAAACCACCTTTCTAGTCTTATACATTATACCTGCTCTCCCACATACTCTGTAATCTGGTGGAACTGACCTCCCATGTTGTTCCTCAAAGAAGATAATTCATCTCCCAACTCCAGGCATCTTCACTAACTGTCTCCCATGCCTGAAATGCTCTCCCTCCTCAATTCTGCCTCATGGCTTCCCTGACTTACTTCAGGTCCCAGCTGAAATCCCACTTCTACAAGAAGCTTGTCCCAGTCCCCCTTAATTCGAATGCCTTCTCTCCATTGATCATCTGTTAATATCTCATTTGTACATAGGTGTTTACAAGTTGTCTCCCCTCATTAGAGTGAGTTCCTCAAGAAGGTCGGGACAGTCTTTTACCTTTATATCACCAGTGGTTAGCCCACTGCCTGTGGCGTAATAGGTGCTTAACTAATGTTTATTGTGTGACATTGCCCAAGGTGGTAGGTCTGGGACTCAAACTGAAGTCCTGTGACTCCAGAGCCAGGGCTCTTTCCCCTGAACAATGAGTAGACAAGGATAGATGTTGCCATCTCATGGATTTCTTGGAAAGTGTTTCACTTTTTTCACTGAATATACTCTGACCTAAAAACTAAACATGCAACCCATTCCCCACCCCCTCTTCTTGGGGGGAAACAATAGAGACACTCACTGGCTGGAGATTTCGTTACTTTTTCTAGAGGTTTTAACTTGATTCTCAGAAATTCTGCCATTTCCTTGTCTTCTTCTTGTTCCCTGTTAGGGCAGATGTGAAACAAGGAGAGAAAAGGCCTATGAACTATGAAAGCATTAAAGAGTCATAAAAATATGTAATAAAAAAGGGAAAAGGATAAAATACAATGGGGAAGGGATTTTAAGGTGTGACCCAAGGAATGTAGAGTTTTATGAGTCACATTTAGAGCCATGGCTCTTCCTGTGCCTGGGTAGAAATCTGACTAGGGCTCAGGGCGTCATGCTGAGGTCTTTGGGACCCTCTCTACACAGACCTCGATGAAATGGACCAAACTCAACTGTAGTCAGAGTTGGGGTGAGTGTGGTTTCCTGGTCACTAACTTCTCACCTCTGAAAGCAGCCATCCCTTTTTGATGAAGTCTTTACCAGACATATTAGACAAGAACTGGGTACATCTGACCATCTAACTGCCTGAAGTACCACTGTTCCTCCAGTCTCTCTGAGCTTAAGATTGTCCTCTGCTCTATTCACTCCATCATCTCCTCTATTTATCCCAGACATATGCCCATCAGTCCAACCATCTGGTCCATTCTCCACCTGGAAAAGGACACTCCAGTTGAGCCCTCTAAAGATCATGCTGCTCCTCAAAAGGAGAGTTAACCTACTCAGTTTGGGAACTTTATCTTGGGACCAAGATGTCCTGATTGTGAATGAGTACAAATTCACCTAACCTCACGATTTCTAGCCCTCCCAAGACCATACTTCGTGCTTCCATTCAGTTTAGACATTTTGCCATCTGTTCTGCCACCATGTACGTATTTTTCCCCCATCTCTACTTTCTATCTTTTACTCTAAGAACATTAATAAAATAAAAATTACCATTATTTCTGTAATGGGTATGATAAAGGACTTCCTAGGACTCATCATTCCCATGGGGGCAGAACAAAACCCTCTTCCCTGACCACCACTCCTGTAGATGTGCTGTCTCCCACTAATAGAATGGAAGTTCATGAGGGCAAGGACTGTCTCACTTTTGCGTTTGTATCCCCAGTACCCAGCACAGTGTTTGGCACATAATAGACGCTCAACAAAATGCTTTTTCATTTATTAGTTACTTTTTTCCCCAAGGCGCTAACAGGACCAAGTGTCATAGAAAATAGACAGCACCAGATGACCTAGGGAAGGTCAGATTATCTGAGGGCTGTTTCCATTCCAGTCATTCATTGGTAGATCTGGGGAGAGACACTTGTTCTATGCCTCAAACTCACCTGTGTGGTACAAAAAAGGAATGACTGTTTCAGCTTGGCTCTCGCATATCAATTTCAAAAGGATGACCCTTTGGAGGTCCCTTTAATGATTTTTTTTTAGCAAGGTTTCCAATATTGGGTGGGCAGATTACTTGATACCCCTGATGATTCTGAAGATGAGAATGATCAGGACAGGCAGTATCAACAGTGTTCCTAGATACAAGGATGTCTCAACATGCCCCTAGTTTTGCCTCCTTCAGAGACCTGACAAGGGGCCATTTGTCACTCTCACCGTAATCGCTCCACTTCAGCATCGTCCACCAGGAAGTCTCTCTTTTGCACCAATTTGTGGATCTTCTGGATCAATTCATCCTCTCTCTGCTTTTGCTGTTTAGTTTTTTCTTTTTCTGAAAATAAAGAAAAAAGATTCAGAAAATGAACTAAAGGGCCACTTTGGCTTTTCAGAGGGAACTAACCACTTAACACTGTATAATTGTAATGGTCACACTGGGTCCTGGAAAGAATCAAGAAAGTGTACCTCTTTTCTTTCATTGCAGATGTGAGAGTTTAGGGGAGCAGAATATTACATATACTGTCAGTAAATGTGGCAAATGGTTTTGCTGAACTTCTTTTCTTTTTGTGAAACATGAATTGGATGTCAAAACACAAAGCATTGCTGATTAAAGAACAGTCAGAGACTCAGGCAGCATACTTTATCTCCAGACTTAAGTGAAACTGATAGAAGGAAGGAAGGAAAGAAGGAAGGAAGGAAGGAAGGAAGGAAGGAAGGAAGGAAGGAAGGAAGGAAGGAAGGAAGGAAGGAAGGAAGGAAAGAAGAAGAAAGGAAGGAACTGCATTGCCCAACTGGAACTGGCCACTTGGGTCCCAAGTGGGGCAGCTACTACCGCTCATAAATTGTTGACTGTTATTTGTCTTTCATTCGCAAAGAGGACCATGACATTGGTAAGGTGATGTCATGACTTGCAAGTGAATTGGATTTAAGTGAGGCAGGTCTGTACAAAGTCACCAGCCTGACTCTGTCCTCCAGAGCCATCTGGGTCCAGGTGGCAAGTGTCAGTATATTAGGAGACATCCTGTTTTCCAGAGCTAAGGTCCAGTAAGCAAGCCATGCCAGAGTGATTTGGGTTTAAGGCATGTTTCCTAAAAAAGAAATCTAGCCCCCAAGCTAGATATCTTGAGAGATTTCAGCAATTCAAATTTATATTCCTTTGAGCAGAGCACTTGAAGATAAGGTATGATTCCCTATGTGGACAGAGGGAGGGAGGTAGGGAGAGGAGAGAGGGAAGAAGGAAGGAAGGAAGGAAGAGGAAGGAAGGAAGGAAGGAAGGAAGGAAGGAAGGAAGGAAGGAAGGAAGGAAGGGAGGGAGGGAGGGAGGGAGGGAGGAAGAGAGAGGAAGGAAGGAAGAGAGAGGAAGGAAGGAAGGAAGAGAGAGGAAGGAAGGAAGGAAGAGAGAGGAAGGAAGGAAGGAAGCAAGGAAGGAAGGAAGGAAGGAAGGAAGGAAGGAAGGGAGCTGCATTGCCTAACTGGACCTGGCCTTAAACCCAAATCACTCTGGCTTCCTAGACTGGCCAACAGTATGTCCCACCCCACACATCATTTGGTCATTATTTGGCCTCTGATGGCTCAGGGTAAATGTAAATAGCAATTGTTTCTGTTTTGACCAGAAAAATCTGAGGTTGTTTCCCTCCCAGACTGACTTTTTTTGATAGGTAAAAGCCATTCTCTGCCTCATTTCTTACCTAGCCTTAATCACTGAATGGGCATTGTCTCAGACAAATTGAAATGTGGGAAAGACCTAAGGTCTCCCACTGCATCCAGGGCCATCTCCAGTCATCCTGATCTAGAAGATCTTGCCACTGGATCCAGATGGTTCTGGAGAAGAGAGTGAAACTGGTGTCTTTGCACAACCCTCCCTCACTTAAATCCAATTCATTTGTAAGTCATGACATCACCTTCCTGATATCACGGTCCTCTTTAGCACAAAGGGCAAAACAACAGATGAAACAGATACTATTGTCAATGTTCAAATCCAGATCCAGTTTAGTTGAATTTCTTGAATTCCTCCAGGCATCATATAAAGTGATGTCAGTATCCATAAGCTGATAAGTGTATTTTATTATGAAACCCACAAAACTACTAAGAAATCATATTTCTAAAGGCAGGGACAAAAATATTGCATACTTGTTCTCTAGCTGTTGACATGAAGATCTTAGTCCCGGGCACATGGTAGATACTTAATTGCTTATTGAATGAATGAATGAAAGAATGAATGAAGAGCTGGAAGGGACCAACTTCATCTAGTTGAACCCCCCCAAGACTTAGATCAGAGCAAATTGTGACCATTCTGTTGGGTTATCCTTTGAGGACACACTAAAACCAATTCCAATCTTGTTCATACATTCAATCTAATCTGAACCCTTGCATTGTGGGGTCTGACACTTTTTTCTTACACATTCCCAACTGCTCTCCTATCTTCCTTTTTTCAGTCTTCTCCTTAAGGACTCAGGCAGGAATCAATGGTATCTTATCTTCTGTACTGAATCTAGGAATTGTCTGGTGCTTAAAATAATAATAATAATTGTGTTGTGTCTGTCCTTTGTTCTTGAAGAGGACCAAGACCTCAAGATGATGGCATGACTTACATGACTTGATTTGAGTGAGGGAGAGCTATGCAAGGTCACCAACCTCACTTTCTTCTCCAGAGCCATCTGGGTCCAGTGGCCTGATATTCATCAGGATGACTAGAGATGGTCCAGGATGCAATGGGAGACCCTGGCCCTTTCAGGCAGAGGTCTTATCAGATTCTCACTTTGAGTGAGATACACCCATTCAATGAATAGGCTTCTTTAAGTAGTTACTCAAGGTATGGCATCTTTAATCCAAAAAAAAAAAAAATCAAACTGGGAAGGGAAGAACTTCAGGGTTCTTGGATAAAAGAAAAACAGTTACTATTTAGTAATTACCAACAACTGACATTTATATGATACTTTCAGTAAATAAAGATGAATTTATTTGTTCTTACTATGCTAATCATTCTGGAAATAAGTTTGGAAAATATACTCACTATGTGCACATCCTTTGACTCAGTGACAACCCAGAGAGGGCAAAGACAAAAGGAAAGGACACCCATGTATACAAATATAAATAGCCCTTTTGTTGTAGCTAAGAATTGGGAACAAAGCAGGTGCACATGGACTGGAAAATAGCTGAATGAATTATGGCATATGAATATAATGGAATATTACTGTGCCATAAAAAATGACAAAAGGGAAGATTCAAAGAAACTTGGAAGATTTATATCAACTGAAGAATGAAGTGAACACAACCAGAACGATTTATACAATGACTATAAAAACGTAAAGAAAAACGACTTTGAAAGACGACCAAATTCTGATCAGTGCATTGACCAATCATGACTGATGCTGATTCACAGAAAGGTAAAAGTGCTGAACCAGAAGTACAAAATAAGACATACATTTTTAGGTACAACAGATATGTTGATTTGTTTTGCTTAATTTTACTTATTTGTCAGAAGGGAGAGGGTCTATTGGTTAGAGAAGGGAAAACTGGTAAGCAGTGAAAGTTAAGGGAGGTGGGTAAGAAAGGAGTGTCAATGAAATTTGAAAGAAATACACAGAACAGAACAGAGGAAGGTCACAAGGGGACACAGATGACATGTTAAATGGAAGTATTTTTTAACATGTATACAGCATTTACTGCCAGTGATTCTGCTAAGCTCAGTACAGTTACTCCATTTAATCCTCTCAACAGCCCTGGGAAGCAAGTGTTATTATTATACACACTTCACAGATGAAGAAACTGAGGGGTTAAATGACTTACTTGGGATCACAAAAATAGTTACTGATATGAACCTAGGTTTTCCTAATCCCACCTAGGGGCAGTTAGGTGGTACAATGAATATAGTACTGGGCCTAAAGTCAGGAAGACCTAGGTTCGAATCCGGCCTTAGATACTTCCTAACTGTGTGACCCTGGGCAAGTCACTTACCCTTGTTTGCCTCAGTTCCCTCATCTGTAAAATGAGTTGGAAAAAGAAATGGCAAACCATGTCAGCATCTTTGCCAAGAGGATCCCAAGTGGGGTCACCAAGAGTTGGACATGACTGAATAACAACTTCCTAACTCAAGGCCTTGCACCTTATTCAATGTACCACCTAGTTGCCGATGAATGAACAAGGCTGTTTTGTTACTATTGTGTTAAATTTAATACACACTTTAAAATGTTGAGAAGGGAAGTCATTCTAAGCATGAGGATCATCATGTGAACAAGGACAGGAGAAGAAACATCTTTCCTGAGCAACAGTGAGCAGGCTGGTTTGGCCAGCCTGTATAGTATGCAAAAGGGAGTGAGATATAATAATCATGGGAAGCAAGTTGGAGCCAGCCAAGCTGTAAAGGGTCTTAAGGGCAAATGGAGGAATCTTATACTTTATCCTAGAGGCAATAAGGAGCTTTGGGGGCACATGAGAAGCATGGTCAGTCCTGGACTGTAGGAAATTCACTTTGGCAGCTGTGTGGAGGATAGATTGGCATGGGGAGAGACATGAAGCAGGGAGATCATAGAAGGCAATTGCAGTAGTTCAGGTGAGAGGTGATGAGGGCCTGAACTAGGGGAATGTGAGTGGAGAAGAGACGGCAGGTATTTCATGGAAGGAGAATCAACAGGATTTAAAAATTGTTTGGACATGGAGTAGGAGGTGAAGGGGGTGAAGTCAGAAGTTATAATGATGACTCCAAAATTGTGAACCTGGGTGACTGGAAGGATAATGGTGACTTGAACAGAAATAAGGAAGTTAGAAAGAATGGTTAGTTTTGGGGAAAAGGTAATGATTTTCTTTTGGGCATGCTGGGTATGTGATGTTTATGGGACATCTAGTTGGCGACGCTGTAACAGCAAGCAAAGTGGGATTTTTTGCTGTTTTTCTGGATTGAGTTTTAGCCAGTCAAGTGCCCTTGAGTCTTGCCTTTGATTGAATCAAGAGTCTTTGTTTGAATCAAGAGTCTTTGATTGGAAACAGCATATATATTGTATTGCTTAGAGGGAGAAGAGAGAGGAGAGAGAAGCAGAGCTGAGAGAGAGAAGTGAACATGAACAGGCTAGAGGAACTTGCTTGTAGGGAGGTCTAACAGAAACAATGTTTATAATGTTGGCACTCGGTTGATCTGTTGATTCCTCAGACAGAAGCCCTGTCTGTTGATCTGTGTTAATTCCTCAGACAGAAGCCCTGTCTGTTGATCTGTGTTAATTCCTCAGACAGAAGCCCTGTCTGTTGATCTGTGTTGATGTCTTAGATAGAAGTCCTGTTTGTTGGTCTTTATGAGTGAATTGAGGTGATAATGGTGCTGGTAATGTGTATAAATATTGTTATAGCCCTGTTAAGCTTTGTTTTCTTAGAAGCAGAAGCTGCAGACAGGAGCCCCTGGAGCCTGCTGTCAGCCAGAAGCAGGAAGAGTTTGGAGTGGAACAGTCCCTGTGAGCTGAGACAAGGAGCAGGAGCAGAGAGCTGCCTGCGTGTGAACTGAGGCAAGAACTGGGAGCAGTTGGCCCATGGAGGAGGAGCTATGGGGTTTGGAAGTCAACCTCGAGTCAAGATGAGAGAGGACTTTACTTGGACACTGTGTATTGATTAAGGAGATTGTACTTACAGTAACCTAGGGGTGGATGGTGTGGTATCTTCTGCTACAGACCCTGACCTGGGACCCCCTGACTTTGGGGATGCAGTGATATATACTATGCACCATATGACATACTGAATGTTATGAGATACATACATGTATTAGATGATTTGTTTTGCTTAAAGATGTTGCTGTGAATGTCATGCTTTTCTTTATTGAACAATGTTTAGTTTATTGCTGAATGGAGAGCTCATTATACTATGCAATTAGTAGTCGCAGCAGCAATCCTCAGGTGCGCTGCTGTGATTGGCTTTACATATGCCTCATAGGGATGTTGGAGTAGATCCCAGTAGAAAGAGACAGGGACAAAGAAAGAGAGACAGAGACAGAGATACAGAGACACAAGAGAGACAGAAACAAAGAGATGGACACGCAGAGTGACAGAAACAGAGAGAGAGAAACAGAGAGACAGAGCAAGTGAGAGAGAGAGAGAGAGAGAGAGAGAGAGAGAGAGAGAGAGAGAGAGAGAGAGCACGCTTTATAGTTGGCAAAGCTCCTTATAAATATAATCTCACAGAGTGTCACAGCAATTCAGTGAGTCAGGTACTACAGGCATTATTATTTCCATTTCACAGATGAAGGAACTAAGCTTCAGTAAGGTTATATGACTCACCCATAGTCACTTGCCTAGTCAATGTCAGAGTTCTTCCAGAATCCAAGCCCGGCATGCTATTCACTAGGCCTAGCAGTCAGCCTGTCAGTCAATAAGCATTTATTAAGCCCCTACTGTGTTCCAGGCATCGTGCTAAGCACTGAGAATACAAAGAAAAGCAAAAGATAGTCCCTGCCCTCAAGGAGCTCCCAGTCTGAACTATGTAGACACACTATACACAAGATAAATCAGAAATAGACAACAGAGGGCAGGTCCTAGAATTAAGAGGGATTAGGAAGGTTTCCTGTAGAAGGTGGAATTTTAGCTGGGACCTGAAGAAATTCAGGGAAAAATAGAGGTAGGAGATAGAGAAGGGAGAGATAAAGGAGGGAGAGCATTCCCAGGCATGGAGAAGAGTCAGAATGCCATTTAGTAAGTCTCCTCTTGTCCCTGTCCATCATCCAAGGTGAAGTAATGTATAAATATACTTCATTATTTGTGAAACACTATGTAAGGACTTATAATAAACTATGAACAAAATTTCTAGCTATCATTGCCTCCATTTTTCTCAGTTGGTTTCTTTCCCCCAGTTGTTTTATTTTGTGTCTTTCACCATTCCTAGTGTCCCTTTCTTTCCTTTGCTTCTTAAGTTCTCTCTCTCTCTGTCTCTCTGTCTGTCTCTCTCTCTATCTCTGTCACTCTGTGTTTCTCTCTATCCAGAACTCTTTCCACCGTGTCACCCAACACTTTATAAATTTTATCTCAACCCTGAAAGTTATTATCCTTGTCTTACCACTGAGGAAACTGAGGCTCAGAGAGGTTAAGTGACATAGCTAGTAAATACATGAGGTTGGATTTGAATTCAGATCTTCCTGACTCCAGGCTCAGCACTCTATCTACTTCACCATAGTTGCCTAGAATGGGAGGGATAATTCATTCTGGATGAAGGAGAGGAGCAGGATTGCTAAATTTACACACTATGGACCTGTTTGGAGTTGCAGACTTGCCCAAGTCCAGTACAGACAGGTGAACTAGACCCCATCCCTGTTCTTGTGGGCAGGCAGTCTAAACCAAAAATAAAAGACTAAATTGGAAAAAAGAGACCAAGGAATGACCAAGATAATACAAAAAGACCTAAGAAAAGATTCAAAAAAGGGACGGGAACACCGTAAACTTCTGGGGGAGATGATGGTGGGTGGAAAATGCCACATTCCTCAGTGAAGGGATTTGGACATAGGCTTAGAAAAACGTTGAAGGTTGAGATTGGTTTTCATGTGCCCCCCCCGCCCCGAGTCTAACCAGCAGGATGGTCTTAAGTGGCCCTAGTCAACGGCATCTTCACATCAGCTGCTGAGGAGCAGGTAGGCTCTGCTTTGTCCATGTCTTGGAAATATAATTTTCTTGCTGGTTTGGTGTATTTTTAACTTAATACTTTTATTGACACATTGCCAAGAGCTCTGATTTTTCTCTAACCTCAGCTAAATTCATTTAGGACCTGGTACAGCTCCAAAAATGGAAAGGGAGAACTCTTGGTGAGAAAGTGAGGAGGAGGAGTAAAGATAAGGAGGAGGGAGTCTCTCATGCCTATTTCATTCTGAGGTTTATTCAGGGAAGACTTTGGGCTGAGAAAAGAAAAAAAAACTGGCATTGACAGGTCTCTAGACCAAAGAGTCATGGCTGTAGGAGTAGCAGCCCTCAAACAAGCTTTACAGTGGGATCATGGCAAAGCACTTGGCTTCTCCTTCTGGTTTCCCATCTTTAATTGAGGATGCTGTTTTGTAGTGGAAAGAACATTGAAATGGGAGGCAAGAGGCTTGGCTATAGCTCTGCAACCACTGTTACAAATTGTGTGATCTTGGGAAAGGCATTTTCCGTCATTGAGGTTCAGCTTTTTCATCTATAAATTAAAGGAAGGGTCACACAAGTATCATAAGAGAAAGAGGCCAAAGAACCTTAGGAATCAACTAACACAGTCCCCTTATTTTATAGATGAGAAAACTGAGGCTTAGAAAGTTCAAGTAATTTGTTTAAAGGCACAGAGTAGGAGTAAGTTAGCAGAACTGAGATTTAAACACAGGCCTTTTTACTTTAAATCCAGTGGTTGAGAGGGAGATCGGTGTAGCAGAAATAACTCTGAATTTGGAGACAGGAAGAAACCTAAGTGTAGGAGTTTGAAAACTCCCTCTGACAGTAGCTGTGTGACCATGGGCAAGCCATTTAACCTCAGTAAGCCTGGGTTTTTTTTTAAATACTTTTTTTCTTTTTTTAAGTTTTAAAATGTGTTTTAAACTTAAATACAAAATAAGAAAAAAATGCCATGTACATAGCAGAACATGAGAGAAGTCAATATAAAATATAAATTTGCATTTCAAGAAAACCTATATTGAATGCTACACTTTATTTTCAAAGCTATCCTTCTTTTCTCTGCTTCCTTGTGTATTTTCTTTTGTGATCTGCTATTCACTTTTTACTTTATTTTTCCCTTCCCCCAAGAAGGCTACAATTAATCGAAGCTATATGTATTTATATGTACATATGTACACATATGTAAACAGATATACATAGACATTCATAAACATACACATACACATACGTCAAACATATATACATGACGGTTTATACTTATTTCCATGTGTCATTTGTTTCTCTGAAGCATCTTCCTTCCTAAGTCCAAACCTTTGCATAATTTTCTAAATCTAGAAGCTCATCGTTTCCTACACCATGACAATATTCCAGCCTAGTCATATTCTATCTGAGAGATTGTCTATGAGATTTTCCCCAATTTTCTGTATTCCCTCTATTCTTGGCTACATGGGTTTTATTTCTACGAGAAATTTTTAATTTAAAATAATCAAAATGATCAATTTTACACTTTACTGCTCTCACCTATGGCTTATGGTCTGATACTACTGAATCTAGCTTCTTCACATCTTTCCCTTCAGTTTCCTTGAAGTTCCTGACCTTCTGCTTTTCCCAATGAATCCTGTTATTTTTTTCTGACTCAGTAAGATAACCTTTTAGTAATTTAATTGGCATTGCATAAATCAGTTAGTGAGGCTCAGTTTTTTATCTGTAAAATGGAGATAATTATGCCTGTTGGCCCTACTTTGAAGGGTTGTTGTAGACATAAATGGAATAATAGACATAAGGTATTTTGCAGACCTGTTATACAAGTTGTATCATTTTGGAATGCCTTATGTCAGTTCTTTCCAATGGACCATATGATTAGATAATTTCTTAAGTTTTTTCCAGAATAATAAGTCTATAGTTTAATGACTTTATTTCCTGCAGGGCAAGGGAGAACAGCCTGAATTGGACAGAATAGTACTAGAAGGGTTGTGTGGAAAGGTCTACAGACAGTGCCAGTGGGAAAACATTTGTGGACTAGTAATATATTACTGATTCACACCGCAGGGCAGCTACTGGGCGCAGTAGATAAAGCACTGGGCTTGGAATCAGGAAAATTCATCTTCTTGAGTTCAAATCTGGCCTCACATATTTACTATGTGACCTTGGGCAAATTACTTAACCCTGTTTGCCTCAGTATCTTCATCTGTAAAATGATATGGAGAAGGAAATGGCAAACCACTCCAGTATCTTTGCAGAGAAAGTCCTCAAATGGGGTCACCAAGGGTGATTAAACAACAGCACTTAGACTACAGAGATCAGTTAGTCAACAAGAAGTGCTCACTCTGTGCCAGACATTTTGCTAATCAATGGGGACACAAAGAAAGGTAAAACTGTAGATAGTAAGAAGGGAAGAATCATCCAATCTTCCAGGCATGGTGAATCTGAGAGGGAACAGGCTCTAGGCCCCCCAAGCATTTCTGAGATATCTAAACCATTACCTGGAATGGCGACTAAATTCTGCAGCTCTTGTTTCAGGTCCATGATGTCCTTGCACAGTTGGATATCATCCATCCTGTACAAAAAGAGAGAGAGAGAAAAAAAATCACACCTCAAAAGCAGAATTGGGTTATTCCTCTCTGAAGCTTTGTCAAAATCTCCCTCCACCCCCAAACCATCGTGACAATGTGCTTTTTGCTAGTTTGAGAATTTCTCCCTCCAATCCCAGGAGCCTGAGTTGACCACTTCACCCTCAACTGCTGAGGGGTTTGTTACCAAAGCCAATTGAGACATTATTTTAGAAAAAAGAAAGGTGTATGTGGACGTAAGGGGTGGGGGGATCCTAGCAGGTGCCTGCTTCCCCTCTGATTTGTTTGTGCCGAACCAGATGGATGCAAATATCTCCTGCAGATTCCACATTAGCTGCTTTTTCATTGGTCCCTCCCCCATGTGCTCTGAAACAGGCCCCTGCCCTTTCCTCTTCAGAGAGAAGTGAGATCAGCTTAAAGTGCTGGGATTGACTGAGAAGGCTGCTTTACAGTTTTTTATAGGAGAAAGAAAGTACTAGGGAAACAAGAAAAGGGAGAGGGAAGGAAATTAGGGGCGGGGGGGACAAGAAAGAGAGAGGCGGTGATGACAGGGGACTAAATCTGTAATTTAAGCAGCTTGAAATGGCAGCCCATTTTGAAAACTTGAGAGACAGAGCATTGTAGAATAAAGCCAGACTTAAACTTTGGAAGAGCTGGTTTCAAACCCTGTCTGTGACACATATTAGACATGTTAGTTAGGATAAGTCACTAGACCTCTGTCTGTGTTCTAAGAAATGCTCTTAGATTCTAAGTTACAGAGAAGGTGCTTTGGTAGAGGGAGTTCCATGTCAATGAAATCACAAGTTCAGTGCCTTTCCTTTGTGAGAGTCCCAAAATTCTAACGATATTCTTTAGTCCATCCCCAATAAAAATAAAATCCTTTCCATTTCATTATACCTTTCATTCAATGAGCATTTATTAGGTACCTGACAATACTGTGCAGTTCAGTGGCACAGTGAGTACAGTACTCAGCCTGGACATCTTCCTGAGTTAAAATCTGGTCTGAGACACTTGCTAGCTGTGTGATCCTGGACAAGTCACTTAACCTTGTTTGCCTCAGTTTCCTCATCTGTAAAATGGGCTGGAGAAGGAAATGGCAAACCCTTTCAGTATTTTTGCCAAGAAAACCCCAAATGGGGTCATGGAGAGTTCAACAGGACTGAAATGACTGAATAAGAAAAAGGCACTATCAGGCCCTGGGGACCTAGAAGCAAAAATCTATTAGGTTGTGTTTGTCTTTCATTCTCAAAGAGGACCGTGACGTCAAGATGATGACATGACTTGCAGTTGACTTTGATTTGAGGGAGGGAGGGCTGTGCAGGGTCACCAGCCTCACTTTCTTCTCCTGAGCCATCTGGGTCTAGTAGCCTGATATTCATCAGGATGACTGGAGATGGCCCAGGATGCAGTGTGAGACTCTGGCTCTTTCAGGAGAAGGCTTATCACCTTCTCACTTTGAGTGAGAAACACCCACTCAACAAATAGGCTTCTCTAAGTCACTCAAAGGATGGTCCCTTTAATCAAAAAAAAAAAAAATCCAACTGGGAGGGGAAGACCCTTAAGGTTCCTGGGGAAAAGAGAAATAATTACTATTTAGTTATTACATTCACTCTGTGCTGGGTGGTGGGGACTTGTCCTGTCTGTGAGCTCCAGAGTGAATTGAGTTTAACGCTTGATCTTTGAGCAAGAAATGTAGCCAGTAAACTCAAAGGAAAAAAGCAGCTTTTGGCCATGGAGTTTTACCTTCCCCTGGGCAGAACATCAGAGGAGAAGAAAATAGGGGAGGGGAGGGGAGGGGAGGGGAGGGGAGGGGAGGGGAGGGAGGCTCCTGAAAAGAAAATGCATGATGATGACAAATAGATACAAATCATCTCTATACAAACAGATATAAAATATAGCTACGATGGAAATACAAAGTATTATCTCCAGGGAGGGCACTAGTTTTACACTTAATAGAAAACTTTGATATGATCTCATTTGGCTCTCACAGAAATCTTATGAAATGCATAAAGCAGAGGTTCCCCTCACTTTTCAGTAAAAGAAAAAGGGGTTTAAAGAAAGTCACTGTGAAATAACCGAGATCATAGAACCATAGAAAGTGGACTTAGTACCTAGGTTTTTAAATGTTTCCCTCACAACAAACTTTGGATGTAGTTGGTAAAAAAAAAAAAAAAAAAAAAAAAATCTCCATTTTACACATAGAGGAACAATCCATGACGTCACATTCCAAAAATGCTTTGAAGACAGCCCTCATTGATTGGGAGGAGTCTCTAAGCTATATTTTCTAGAAGATTGTGCATGAGCTCACCATGCGGTTTATTTTTTATATAAATTTTCTTCTTTATAATAAAGACTAATAAGTACAAACATTTCAAAATATAAAGGAAAAAAGAAAATGGAATTGTAACTGAAAATGAATTTCATTTATCTTGTTTTTAAAGTGTATATTAAATTTAACATGGTAGTAACAAAACTATCCTGCTAATGTATCCTTTTCTACTCTGGTATATTAAAAAATATGTTTTGTTTATGTTCATTTCCTCCTCTTTCTCCTTCTTTCTCCTTCTCCTCCTCCTCCTTCTTCCTCTTCTTCTTCTTCTTCTTTCTTCTCCTTTTCCTCCATCACTAGCCACATCCAGAAGCTCTCCCTTATAACTAAGCTTGCCTAATTTAGAAAGAGAATGGAAGTCTTGATCGTGTGAATGAAAAGCAGGCTTGCAACTGACAGAGGGAGAAGCAAGAATGGGGGAGTAGATATGTCCAGAGATCTGGGGAGACAGCCATCCAAAGATAAGTGCTGGGAATGCTCAATACTCCATCCCATTTCTTGTTATTTATCTTGCATTCTGCTTCATTAAATGTTTTCTATTTTGAACTTGTATCTGTTGGATTGGTGAGATTCAATGGAAACAGGGGCTCGGAGCTGTTAGTGTGAAGAGATAATAGACCCCTAAATGACCCATGAGTGTGGGGATATTACATTTGTAGGGCCTGATCTGGGATTCTATTTTTATTTTTTAGATTTTGTTTGTTTGGTTTTCCGTGAGATTGTTTTGAGTATTGGGTCAACCTATAGTTTTGGTTCCTCCCAGAATCTTCATTTTTAAGGAGGATGCCCAGACCAACCATGTCTTCATTCTTCTCTAGACTGCATTCCTGATTCTCCACAGGACTTTTTTTTAAAACTATGCCACAGAAACCTCTTCACCCTGGAAACTTCCTCTACCCTGAACTACTTCTCACATTGGAAATAATCTCCACTCCCACAGTGGTTCCCTTTGACTGGCTGGTTCCTTCCAGAGACACCATTTTAAGGAGGATGCCCAGGCCAACCATGTCTTCACCTAGGCTACATTCTTGATTCTCCAGACTTTCACTACAATATGGTCTTGAACCAGGGATCCTGAACCCTCTCCAAACTGCCCGCTTAATTTTCAACTTTCTTTTATGTGTTGTCTTCCCCTACCAGAGTGCTTAGCCCCTTAAGAGGAGGAACTATCCTTCTTTCTGTGTGTATTTGTATTCTCAGTCTGGGCCATCTCTAAGTTGTCCTGATCTGTATCTGGCCACTGGACCCAGATGGCTCTGGAGGAGAAAGTGCAGCTGGTAACTTTGCACAGTCCTGCCTCACTTAAGCCCAATTCACTTGCAAGTTATGGCATCACCTTCCTCATACCATGATCCTCTTCAAGAATGAAGGACAAGCAATAAACAACAAATATTCCCAGTGCTTAGCATATTGCCTGGAACATAGTAAATACTTAATAAATACTTGTTGATTTTACTATTTCAGGGACCCAGAGAAGTTTTTCATTTTTCTTTACATCTCTATCCCCACTGAAACATTTATAGGCCAGACCAGAGGAGCAACCAGAGGAAAGGAGAGCAATGCTGAGCTGTAGCTGATGTATAGAGACCACATGGAGAAGATTCAAGATACTCCATTATGACTCCCAACCCAAGGCAGAACTCCAGGGAAAGGTCTTAGGAGACTCTTCCTCCCTCTCTTCCCCTTTCATTCTAGTTGAGAGTTGAGCCAAATATTCCTGGAAGACAACTGGTAGAGATGGCTACTTGTGGCTAGGTAGTCAGCCAACAAACGTTAAGCATCTATTCTATGTTAGGCACTGTGCTAAGTTCTAGGGATAAAAAGAAAGGCAAAAGACAGTCTCTGATGTCAAGAAGTTACTAGAGACCCTTAATGTTCCTTTATCTACCTTGAAGGTAAGTGCCTGATGGATTGGTCAGAGGCAGATTTAATGTAAATGGAAGCTCAAAGAAAAAGGTTTGAATGGGCCCTTAAAGAGCAAAAGGCAAAAATGGTGCTACATTCAAGATTGGAAACTGAGTCTCAGAAGGGTTAAAATGGCCTGCTCCAGCTTATCCAGCAAGAGTCACAGGCGGTTTTCTGACTCCAAATGTTGTGCTGGCTTGCTACTATAGACTATCCTTCCTTGATGGGCCTCTAAGCACTTTTAAATTAGTGATTCTCCTCAGTGTGACTGACATCGGGTACTCATTGCAATCCTAAAGCTTCCAGGGCTCTAGTCTAGAGAGATTTACCGTTTCTAAGACCCTGATTGATGAAGGAAGAGAAAAATCCAGCTTGTGTTATTACAAGCCTTGGTCTTTCATGCTGGGCCAAGTGGGACAAATATATCATTTTATCTACATTCAGTGGGGAGAGGTGAGGAGAGACTGTCAGACTAATATGTGGTTCTTTACAAAATTTAATCCAAAACAACACGATCTTTATGCACCAGGGATTTACGCTACAACCTAATGTAAGGCCTGCAGAGACAAAGGCAGATTTGAAGAAAAGGGCAGGCTTTCTCAAAATGCCAGGGGGAGCTGATTTATTTTTTTTATACTTAATGTGTGCTTTAGAATTCTTAGGGGATGGGGAAAATTTTCAAAAGAAATTTTTATATTCAGGAGAAAATAAAAAGAAACGGTATGGAGTAACATAGCTCTTCAGTGGGGTTCTCCTACGGTTATTAGATCAGGATCAAATAGAAAATTCTCCCTAGGTGGTCTTCTACTCTTGAATCACAGGTGTTCTGAGAAGAGAAGGGGAGTTTGCTGGGCACTGGATAGTAGAGACAGTAGATCAGGGGTTCTTAAACTGGGGTCCCAAGGGCTCCATGAACTTGGATGGGAAAAAAATGACACCTTTATTTTCACTAACCTGTGCCTAAAAATTAGCATTACCTTCATTATTTAAAAATATTATTCTGAGAAACCATCCACAGGCTTTACGCCAAAGGAATGTGACACAAAAATGGTTAAGAACTCCCAAGGAAGAATGTTACATCCTTTCTTGTATAGGCTCCGTTGATTTGTTTTTCTCATCCTGGGACAGAGGGAGGGAATTAATGGTCTTAGGCTGTAACCCTGGGTTGGGTCAGGATGTCCAAAGGCCAGAGGCAACAGGCTTGGTTGGTACTGTGTTTCTTTGTCGCCTGCCAATTTGTTTCAGTTCAGTTGTTTTTCAGTTGTGTCTTACTCTTAGCAACTGTTTTCTTAGCAGAGATACCAGAAAAATTTGTCATTTTTCTTTTCCAGTTTGTTTTACAGATGAGGAAACTGAGGCAAGCAGGGTAAAGTGATTTGCCTAGGGTCACACTGCTAGTAAGTATTTGAAGCTGTATTTGAACTCAGGAAGAGGACTCCAGACCCAGGACTCTTATCTGTTGAGCCACCTAGCTGTCCTTTTGCCAGCTTAACTAATTTTAAATGTTCCCTTTAGCAGAAGTAGCACTGAGGACCCACCAATGCTTGCATGGAGGGTACAAATATGTGTATGTGATGCATGTACAGCTATATCACACTGACATGTTTGGGACTAAGAAGTCAGTGCAGTAGCAACTAGAAGATTTCAGTATTGTTTCTGCCATCACCTAACTTATTGACAGTTCCTAGCAAGTTGTTCCCTTGGTCTCCATTTCCTCATCTGTAAAATGAAGAAGTAGGTAAGACTAGATAATTCTTTCAGCTCTAAGATGCCAAGCTATCTCTCTTCATGGATCGGATTTTCATCTCTTCTTCTCGACCTAGGCTTGTTCTAGGAATCAGAGTTGAAAATCACCCAAAGTTCAGATATTCCACCCATACCCGAAGAGAAATTTCCTATGTGACATTATTATATATTATAATATAGTAAATGCCTATATAACATCACATTATTATGTAACAAGTGGTTTTCATGCTCTCTATGATGGGAACTCACTATCTTTCAAGACATCCTCTTATACTTTAGGACATTTCTAGTGGTTACATTGAGCTGATATCTCCCTCTCTGTAACTTGCAACCATTGCTTCTAATTCTGCCTTCTGGGACCAAGCAAAACAAATCTAATTCTTTTTCCACATGAAGAAAGATGTCATTCCCTGTCTAAGACTTTTTCCCTCCTCCAGGCTAAACAATCTTATTTCCTTGAACAGATATTAAAGCCTATTTTCAAATCCCTTTGCCAACCTTATTGTCCTCCTCCAGATGTACTCCAGTCTTGTCAACATCCTCCCAAAATATCACCCCTAGAAATAAATATAATGCTTTAGAGATAACCTGCCTATAGCAAAATATAGAGGCATTATCATCCTCTTACTCTTAGGTCCCACGAAAAGTGAACCTAGGTTTGAATTCTCCAATAGGTCAGCAACTACTTAAAAACAATAGCTCATGAGCCCCCATGGATGTGTTCACTTTTACCTGTCAACCAGAGCACCCATTAGTTCAAAGAAAAGGTATTTAAACAGACAAAATAGAAAATAAAATAATTAAAGGTTCCCCATACATGCACATGATGTGTATGCTCCCACATACAGGTTATTACATTACCAGTAAAGAAAGGAAGGCATACATTCAGAGAACATGCAGGGCACACATGTAGAGGCTCATACATGGCCAAGGTACACCCATGATCATGACAGGACAAACCCAGAACTGTAGGGCTGTAGATGTTCTCTGGTGAGGTTATGCTGCTTTCTGTTGGGAGGTGTATCTGTGCTCTTTGCTGGGCACATTGTCTATATTGGGAGTTACATTATCCCTGCTGGTCACTGAACTGGAGTTCATCTCTTTAGGGTCACCACATGGTCATGCTCCTGTCTGCTAAGATGGAGTGACTAGAAAGTCTCTTCCTGAAAAAGGCAGGATAACTCTTAATTATAGATGGTGTTATAAGGTCCCACACCTAGCTGTGGATAGTTTTTTTAAAAAGCCAAGAAAAATACCCTGTCTAAGATTAAATCTATTTTTAAATTGCCTCTTGCTAAATCAAAGTCTGTTATCTCAAGGAGCCTGCGAGCCCTGCATCAGCTGAAAACCTAGCTACATATGTCATGAATCTGTCATCCTTCCAGGACATTCCTAGAATGCTCTACAAGCTTGCAAGCCCTCATATCATCCTGGCCTCCATTTATAACCTTGCCTCCCCAACATACATACCTTCCCTCCAAGGACTTCCTAGGGAGCCCTGCCTCAGCTCAGAGTCTGGTCTTCATCCCTAGAATTTTCTCTAGTACTCCAGAGGCTAGACTGAACCAGACTCACCTCCCAATGCCTTCTCCTGACTCCTGACCAGAGGTTCACTGGCCATACCTTCTCTTGCTCCTGTGTGCTGTGAAGTGATCCTCCTATAGGACACAATATCACCACATGTCATGAGGTAGGTTCTTAGGGGAAGAACTTTAAGAGTATGATCTCCTGCGTCCAACAGCGGATTTCTCTCCAACTCAGATACTCATTCCTCAGTGGTTAGCAAGATTCTACCTCTTTATACGCTCTTTAACACAGTGATTCAGAACCCCCAGCTGTTAATGTATAAACCTTATTCCCCATTCCCAATTACCTTCTCCCTTACTCCAGTCTCTCTCAAGCCTATGCCCCTAATGTTCCATTCCAAATATACCTGCTCTTTCCACTGTACTCTCTGGAGTGCTTGCTCTGTAATTAGCAAATTTACTTTGATCTGCATTCTTTGGCAGACACTTATTAAATACCTACTCTATGCAAGACCCTATTTAAGGCGTTGAGTAAGATAGACTCAATTCCCTCAAGGAGTTTACAAGCCCATGGCATAATTTATCAAACTTTTCTTCCAGTGCCCAAACAAATGGCATTAGCGAGTCTGAGATGATCTAGAGCTGATGTCTTTAAGCTGGTATCTACAGACCTCCCAAGGGGTCCATGGATAGATCTCAGAGGGTCCATGAACATGGTAAAAATAAACATTTTTAATTTTCACTAACCTCTAACTGAAATTTAGCTTTTCCCTCAATAATTTAAAAACATTATTCTGAGGAGGGTTCCATGGGTTTAACTAGCTTGCCAAAGGAGTCCATGAAACAGAAAAAGGTTAAGAACTCTTGATCTGGAGGATCTTTTTGGTGTCACCTGGTTCCAGAAATGCTAGTTCCTTTTGTAGACCATATGACCCTTTACCTCAGGGACTACTTCTTTCTCCTATACTAATTAATATTTCTATTCCAAATCCAGCTGAGAAAACCAGGACAGGCAGGGATAAAGTGGATAAGAGGAATCCTTTGCACAAAGAACTCCCTTAAATAATTCTATTGTTGGCTACTATTAAGAGCTACAGGTGAACTATGACCTCTTACCTTTCTTACCTCTTAACCTACTTGGCTCCCAGCTAGAGTATCTTAGAAAGCTGACCTGATGACCAAGAGCTTAGAAAAAATGCCCTGCAGCATCCTGTGAAAATGAGCATCTTCTCAAGGATACCTAAAAAATATCTATTGATTTGAATCCAGAAAGAAGCACAGCTCTGTGCTTGGAATCAATCAATCAATGAATATTTTTCCACCAAGTTCAGTTGGATACCTACTCTATAGCCAGCATTATCGGCATTGTAGAAGACACAAAAGAATTTTCTGTCATGTAGTCTAGTTGGGGAAATCCAGTTCTTGACACAAAGAACAAAGAAAATAATTGAATGGCAAGCCATGTGGGCAACTGATATGTTCAATAATAGTTCAGACAAGGGTGATTATCTTTTTGGACTGGAATAGTTAAAGAAGGCTTCATGAAGGAATTGAAGCTTGAAATTGCCCCAGAAGGATAAGTATACTTTGGAGTGACAGAAAGGATCAGGGAACAGCGTTCTAAATGGAGGAAAGGGCAGGAGCAAAGAAAAAGAGGCAGAAATGGAGTGTGGGTGGAGGGGTAAGGGATTAGGAAAAAGTCTGACTGATTTAATAGAAAGAGAGGGTGTACATTAGAGAACAGAGTGATCTACTGGGATAGGTAAAGTAGCCTAGATTATGAAGGGACTTGCCATGTTGGGCAATGGAAGTTGAATTTGATGCAGGAGTCCCTAGGGAGCATGGGAAGGGGTGTAAGAGGTCAACTAGTTCAACCTCATAATTTTACTGAAGAGGAAATTAGGGCCCAGAAAAGTTGCAACTTGGCTGAAATATAGATAATTAGAGGGAGAGGAAGGAAGGGAACTGCTGTTTCCAGGTGTCCAACACTGTGTTCTTTCCCACATTAGAACATAAGCTCCTTGAGGGCAGACTGTTTTTCCCTTTCCTTGAATCCCCAGGGTTTAGCACTGTACTTGGCAAATGTTGCTGTTTGGTAGTTTTTCAGTCATGCCTGACTCATCACCCCTTTTGGGGTTTTCTTGGTAAGGATTCTGGAGTAATTTGCCATTTCCTTCTCCAGTTGATTTTACAGATGAAGAAACTGAAGCAAACAGGGTTAAGTGACCTGCCCAGGGTCATATAGCTAGTGGATTTGAACTTAGGTCTTGTTCACTTGAGGCCTGGCATTGTATTCCACAGTGTTACCTAACTGCCGTACTCGGAAGTAAACACGTTAAAAAATAACTCTTGGCTGATTGATTGATTTCCTCTAAAAATGCAGTATTCCTTATTCAGAAATGAGGGAGAAGCCAAGAAATCTGTCCAAAGAGTAAGTTTAGTGTGTGAGGGGTAGAACCCAATTGCCCTGATTCCTAGCCCAGAGTCATGTCAGTGATAAAATTCTTCTCTGAAACTGCGGCTGGGAATGTGAATGAATGAATACTACAAGATAAAAGCTGAGGCTGGCCGCCTGGTGCTCTCCAGGGGTTGGGGTAATGAGATCTGGCAGTTTCTGTAACATCTATAATTTTCTCTCTTCTCATTCTCTTCCATGGGTAGGAATGTTGAGGTTTCTCTCTCTCTCTCTCTCTCTCTCTCTCTCTCTTTCTGTCTTTGCCTCTCTCTGTCTCTCCCTCCTTCTCTCTCTGTGTCTCTCCCTCCTCTCTCTCTCCCCACCCCTGTCTCTGTCTCCCTCCTTCTATTCTGTCTCTCTGTCTCCTTCCATCTATCCTCTCTGTCTGTCTTTGTCATTGTCTGTCTCTCCCTCCATCTCTCTCCTTGCTCTCTGTCTCTGTCTCTTTCTCTCTCTCTCTCCAATATATTCCCCAGGCTGAGAGCCCAAAGTTCATCTTGGTCAAAAGTGACGGCTAACCCTGGGAAGAAGATCTAGGGCCCCTCTTGGCTCAGTGGCTCAGGAGGTATCAAGCTGACAAAACCAGCTCTGACCAGTCAATACCGATGCTGTTCAGGAAAAGCACCAGACCTTAACCAGGTCAAATCAGGTGATTATTTTTGTCCTGCTGCCCTCAGGCACCTTTCCAGGTAACTTAATGTACTGTCATCAAGTTGGTAAAGAGGTAAAACCATTGTCCAGCTCAGTGAAATAGCTGGGGAAGGAAGGTTTCCTAGCTCTGTAGATTCTGGTTTGTTTATATGGATACCTGAGTTAGTCTAGTTATTGACCTGTGAACAGCCTGCATAGTCTGGCAACCCAGCTGAATGAAGCTGAGAGGAGAGAAAATGGCTAATGTGTCATGTCCTGGAGTGGAGGGATGTTGAAAAAGCAAAGAACAAGAAGGAGGAGAAAAAAGGCAGGAGGAGGAGGAAAAGGAGGAGGGGAAGGAAAAGGAAGAGGAGGAGAAGAAGGAAAAGAAGAAGAGGAGGAAGAAGGAGAAAAAGGAGGAGGAGGAGAAGAAAAAGGAGGAGGAGGAGGAGAAAAGGAAAAAGAAGAAAAAGGAGAAGGAGAAGAAGGAGGGAGAGGAAAAGGAGGAGGAGAAAAGAAAGAAGAAGAAGAAAAACAAAAAGCAGAAGGAGAAGAAGGAGGAGGAGGAGGAGTCATCTCTTTAACTCCTGTGACCTACAAAACATTTCCCACATGTCAAGAGACTTGTATGGAAAGTAATGAGTCAATAGGCATTCATTACGTGCGTGCCACATGCCAGGTACTGCCAAACACTGAAGATGCAAAAAGAAGCAAAAGGCAGACAGTTCCTGCCCTGAAGGAGCTCACAGTCTAACAGGAGAGACAAGTAAACAAATCTGTACAAAACGCTATAGATAGATAAAATAGGAAATCATTAACAGAGGAAAGGCACAAGGATTAAGGTAATGCAAGCATTTTCCCTATCAGGATGCTGTGACTTGGGGAAAATTAATTGAAGATCACAGTCACATGACTAGTAGATGGTGGGAGCCAGAACTCAAACCCAGGGCTTCCAACTCTTGAATCTAGTGCTTTCTCCAAGACTCCCTCCCTAATTCCTCAAAAAAGAAAGCTAGACCCGGCGTCTAGTGTTTAAGCTCCCTTTATGCACATTGAAGTAAATACCTCCCTTTGTGGTAAGGGAAGAGGCAGTTAAAAGGTTGGGGCCCTTCTCTAGCAGCAATGGGTTGTGGCCAAATTTCCCAAAGTCTCCTCCTTTTTCTCTTCTTCTTCCTCCTCTTCCACTCTAGTACTAGTTGCTGAGGGCAGCTAGGTGGTGCAGTGGACAGAGCACCAGTGCAGGAGTCAGGAGGACCTGAGTTCAAATGTCATCTCAGACACTTGACACTCACTAGCTGTGTGACCTTGGGCAAGTCACTTAACCCCAACTGCCTCATTCCTGGGTCATCTCCAGTCATCCTGATGAATATCTGCTCAATGGAATCAGATGGCTCTGTAGGAGAAGTGAGGCTGGTGACCTGCACAGCCCTCCCTCACTCAAAACAAAGTCAAGTGTAAGTCATGTCATCACTTCTCTGATGGCATGGTCTCCTTCGCCAACGGACAAACACACTAGTTGCTGAATATGATACATGTTTCCAAGTATATGTCAGTCAAATCTAATGAGAAACACAGAAATGAGTTTGAATCTCATTTGAGTAATGAGTCTGAGATCTGGAATCCCAGGATTTGGGTTTGAATCTTGCCTCTTGCCGCTACCTGTGTGACTTTGGGTAAGTTACTTCCTAATTTGAGCCTCAGTTTTCTCACTAAGAGGAGAGAGTTGAACTAGATGACTAGTTCTAAGGTTCTAAATTTGTAATTCTTTATCCCCAAGGAAGGTAGTTACAAATGCATGGATTCCATTCTATTTAATTCAACATAAATTTAGGGGCTCAAACCTTGGTTAAGGATGTATTTGGCTAAAGGCCTTGTTCTAAGCAGTGGGGAAATGAAGGAAAAAAACGAAACCATCCCTTGCTTGGAGAGGTTTATCACTGCCCTCCAGAGGATAACTCCCCAACAATTCCTGGGGCACACACTTTTGGGAGAGAGGGACCCTTCCACTCCACTAATTATCAGCTACCCACTAATAGAATGAAAAAGTTCTGGATTTCAACAACATAAAACTGTTCCCTGAAGAATGTATAAGTGATGCTGGGGAATTTAAAATTCCATCACAGAGATTCAGCATTGGGAGCACCATCCATCAGAGCCAGCAAGTTCCAATTAAACATCTGATCAAGAAGCAGTACAATTGTACATTTGCCCATTAATACTGTTTCTATTCCAAGCCTCCTCAGCACTCTGGCCCTCATTTGTCTCCAGTTCCCCCGACTTGTCACTATTTCTCTATAATTGTTCCCAATTCCCTATTCCTACTTTCAAACCCAACCCACTCACCTGTCAGCTAGGGAATTCTTGAGCCCACTTTCATGCTCCCCTGATTCTAAACTCCTTCTACTCCAAAGGAACTTTGATCTCCTCCATGTGACTATTCCCTCCAACACATCATATCGCTACCCATTCATACTTGCTTATCTTGTGAGACTCTTGCCAATGTCTACCCACAAGTCCCTACTTTAAGGCTTCATAGTGGCGTGAAAGTTACCCTAGGTTCTTGAAGGCTATGACAGCAGCACATACTCTGGCAGGTTACATTGTGCTGGAAAGGTTTCAGGTTCAGTCTTGGCAATAGTCTGTGTTGGTTTTCTCAGGGCCAATCTAACCAAGTAGAGAGAGACTCATTACCAGTTGGCTGGCTACAATGATCCATGAAACAAGGATCGCAAAACAAAGGAGGCAAGAATTGTTAAGAGTTTTTCCGCCTGTCTCTAAATAACCCTCAGTCCATCATCCCTCATATTTTATCACCATCCCTAGGAGTGGGGCATCTGAAAACGTTTTCAGCTGAGGACTAGGAAGAGGTCATTGTCCTGGGACAGCGTTTTTCTGTATCTTGCTTCCCCCCTAGTCTGAAAATCTGGGTTTAGTCCTGTTGACCATGCCCTCAGTCTAGTCGCGCTGATGTGCCAAACAGAAAACCTAGTTTTTCTTTCAGAGGCAGTATACTGTGGTTATTGTTGTTAATGATAATAACTATAATACCAAAAATAATAAATAAAACTTATTTTATTATTTATTACGCTTAATTTATTCATTATCTGTTACTTTAGAATATTTATTATTTATTCATTTAAATCTTATTTACTATTTATTTTTATTAATTATTTAGCCCTTTAAGGTTTGCAAAGTTCGTTACAAATATTTTTCTCATTTTGTCCTCATAAGAACCTTGGGAAGGAGGTATTATTATGATCCCTATTTTACAGATAAGGAAATTGAGGCAGACAAAGGTTAATTTACTTGCCCAATAGTAAGTGCATGAAACAAATTCTTCCTGATTCCAAGTCCAGCACTATCCACTGAGTCACCTATGCCCACTGGTCACTCCCAAGTCCAGTTAAACACCAGACTGCTGTACCACAAGGAGATGCAAAGAGCCTTTTCAATTTAATTTATAATAAATTAAATTCATCAGACATTTATTAAATGCCTATTATACAGAGTGTCCCAAAAGTCTTAAGGCTTAAAATGTTACTAAAATTTTGGGACTCTCTGTTCTCAAGAAACTTATGTTTTAATGAGGAAGATGACTTTTAAAAGGGAGCTGAAAAGCAGTAGGGGACAAGTAGGGAAGGAAGACAATCATCTAGGGGCATGGTGGTGCTTGGGTGCCTGTGCTTGGATCCCAATTCTACAATCACATTTCTCTTTAAAAATCACCTTTCTCCCTAGCCTCAAAACACTATCCCAGGCAGTTTCTCCCCAGCCCAAGGACACGACAACCTACCCTAGCAAAACTTTTATCTCTTTTTCTGATACAGTAACCAGCTGCACCTATAGAATTTATTAGTCTGAACCAGCTGTGTACTGGCTGAACTGGCTGTGTACTGGGTCATAGATGTATTTACCACTCACTGACCAATCATATGTATCCTAGACTTAGACATATGTACACAACCTTATGTTATCTTGTCTAACAAGACATTGATGGGGGCAGCCTGGGTATTTCTCAGTTGGCCCTGACTATTAATTGACTTAGTGACATTTCATGCCTAAAACCACACCTCCTGGTAGCCCACCTTGGGCTATTTCCTGATGAACTCTGGGTAAAATACTTGCACAGTAGGTACTAAAAGTACATGTTCCATTAAGAACTGAGCACTCCCTAACCACTCCCTAATCCTGCCCTGAATCACCTAGTTAGCTATTTGGCACATGTTATACTATAGAACACTATATAAACTTTACCTGTACTGCCTTCAAATTGCAGGTTCCCTAAGAACTCTTGCCCATTGAAAAGTGTGATATGTCTTTACCACCTTGACTTCAAGAATCCTCGAGTCTGCGAATTCTTTCTGGACAGCCCACCCAGGGAACTCCAGTCTTTGGATTCCTGTATTTTTCCAATCCCCATCAGTGAAATCCAAAGAATGAAGGATGGTTGGTCTGGGCCCTTCCTCAAAATGGAGGTTCACCAATGGAAGAAGGGAGCGAAGAGAAGGAAGCTAAAGTGTGATGACAAAATCCAGAGAATGCCATGAACATCTTTAGCAAGAATATGTCTCCCTATCTGATGCTTTGCGTGATATTAATGAGGAAAAGATGGTGCAACAACACTGTCTCTGTTGTTATATTTTTCTCCTTTTTTATATTTATTTATTTTTAATTTATGCAATAAAACAAGTATTTCCATAACATAAAATAATAAAAAAGGTGATTGCACACGAAACTGCAAATCTATTATGTACAACTTGCCATTCATTTTAAATATGTTATAATCATGTAAATTTCTTTTTTTCCTTCCCTTCCTGTCTAAGTCCCCCCCCAAGATAGCTACCATTAGACACAAAAGGGTATATATTTATGTAAAGTTATTCTGTGCATACTTCTATTTATTGGTTATTTCTCTGAATGCATCCTTTACCTGAGGATGTTCTGCCCAAAAGAAGAGAAATGTTGATGGTTGAAAGCTACCCAGTTAACTTGGTTAGGTTTCTTTCTCAAGGACCAAGCCTTAAAACCAACTCACTCTGAATCTCGAGGATGGGACAATAGGTCCCTGCCCAAGCACCACCTAGTGGTTAGTTTTTGGGCCCTCCTGGTTCAAAGTGAATGTAAATAGTAACTGTTTCTCTTTTGGACAGCAACCCTGAGGGTCTCCCCCTTCCAGTTTGATTTTTTTTTTTTTTTTTTTACTAAAGGGGCCATCCCTTGATTCACTTCTTAAAGAGGTCTATTCACTGAATGAGTGTCGCTTCACTCAAAGTGAGAACCTGAAAAGACCTTAGCTTAAAAGGGCAACATCTCTCACTTCATCCTGGGTCATCTACAGTTGTCCAGATCCATATCTGGCCACTGGACTCAGATGGCTCTGGAGGAGAAAGTGAGGCTTGTGACTTTGCACAACCCTCCCTCAATAATCTAGGCATTTGATAAATCAGGTAAAATGGAAAAAAATAAAACCAAACTATCAAAACTTTGTTTTTACTCATCACTGGCTGGTTTATGTCGTGATTCCAGAAGGGGAAAAAGAAATAGCAGGCTGGTTTCTTTGTTAAAGGGCAGCTCAGCTCCATGAACAATGAGGAAATTGTTAATGGCTCAGGAAAGTCAACTGCAAGTCATGTCATCATCATCCTGATGTCATGATCCTCTTTGAGAATGAAGGACAAATCACAACCACAGTCTCTGAATGCAGATAACATCTCTGTTACCATATCCTTTTAGGTTAATTTGAATATTTAAAACAGTCAAAATTATTTATTCAGTCAAAGGAATTCTTAAAACAATATTGTTGTCATTGTATATAATGTCCTCTTGGGTCTGCGCATTTCACTCTTCATTATTTTGTGCAAGTTTTTCTAAAATCATGTTGTTATATCTTACATTATTTTGATGTATGCATGGGAGATACCTTGGTGGAGGAGAGTCATTAAGACCCCTTTTGCTCCACTGAATTGAATGTTTTTTTTAAGTGACCACAAGTAATCATATAATAAGCACAGTGCAATCTTGTATTTGTTTAATCCTTCAGTCAATTCTGTAAAGATGCTAAAAATGGTCTACTGTGAAACAGCACTTTTGAAAGCCTACCTGTTCCCTTCTAAAATCCTCATCAAGTGTGCTCCCATGCACAGGTAAATTATCCTTATTAATTTATGTACGTGGAAAAGAAGATCAAAAGTTATTAATGTTTTTTTTTTTAGTTGCCTTTTCGGGGTAGCAATAAGGCCTAAAATTTTTTCCATACCTTTTATATCTCCCACCCTGGAAATCCATCTTATTCAGTTCTACCCTGCCACTCTCCCTTGTGCGAGCAAAAAATGCCCACAAAATGACTGAGACTCATAGCCCAGAGTGAGTGGACTGGGCATCCAACTCCACCAAGGAGCCACATTATGTGTTGCCAGTTTTGGCCTCCATTTTCTCTATCCCTGGGTAGAGTAAATGCCACAGCTACTTCTCCCTTCACTTCCTTTTGCCAACTCCCAGTAAAAACCCCAGAGTGAGAGGGCCATTGTATCTAAATACCCTCTCAGCAAGTTTACTAAAGGGTATCTTGAGAGCTTTACTATTATAGATATACAGAAGTGAGAAGTAGAAGGTCAAAACTAGAGAGCAGCTAATAGTCCAGTTTAGCTGGATAGAGGAGGGGAATGATATGAAATAAGTCTGAAAAGGTAAATTGGAGCCAGATTGTAGAGGGCTTTAAAGGCTAGGGATTTTCACTTCATCTCAGAGGCCACAGGAAGCCATTGAATGCCAACCTCTTCATCAAGGGGATGGCCCCAGACACACCTGTGCCTTAGAAAGATAATTTTGGTGGCTGTGTAGAAGATGAATGCATATAGAGACAGAATGGACACAAGCTAGGAGACCAATAGGAGGCTATTTCAATAATCTAGGCATTTGATAAATCAGGTAAAATGGAAAAAAATAAAACCAAACCACCAAAACTTTGTGTTTACTCATCACTGGCTGGTTTATGTCATGATTCCAGAAGGGAAAAAAGAAACAGCAGGTTGGTTTCTTTGCTAAAGGGGAGCTCAGCTCTGTGAACAATGAGGAAGTTGTTAATGACTCAGGAAGCTGCACACTAGGGTCCTGGCTGACAGATCACTCCAGCTTGCCATCAGAGGAGCAGAGAGCTTTAGATCTGGGAAGGCCGGAGGGGCTTCAGTCTGGAAAAAGAATTAAGCTATCACCCTGCCTGCAGATGCTAGCCTGTTGTTCCTCTGCATTTCACATGCTGAGCTAATCTTATCAAAACTCTCTGAAGATGGGGAGCTTAGCTTATCTTCATGACTCAATCCAAGCGTAACAATGCCATTTCACGTATGGTGAGAGAAAAGGCATTATTTATACTAGTGGCCACAGCCTTAAATGAGGCTCTTCTTGGCTCACAGGCTGTATTTAGTGGCTCACTGGATGATAGATTTAGAGCTAGAAAGCCATGGAATCCAAACCCCTCATTCCGCAAATGAGAAAACTAAGGCATAGAGAAGTGACATGATTTGCCTACAAGTCACACTAGAATGTCTGAGGCAAGATTTCACCTCATCTTCCTGCCTTCATCCATGTCCAGCCTTCTATCTACCACCACCATTCATACTGCTTCCTTTCTGTGCCTCAGTTTTGCAGTTAGGATGAGGAAGTAACTTATTCCTTTTTTTGTTTCTTGGCTTATACTCACCTTCATGAGTATTGCAAGAAGAGACGACCAAGGACCCCATGAAACCTTGTTGTCTTCGGGTGGACAATGAAACCAACTCCATTAACTGTGTTGTTATCAATCTAGGAGCTTAGGAGCCATCCTTCCAATTAGCCACAAGTTCCTTTTGACATCTCATTTTAATTTTTCAGTCTGACTCTGTGATTTCAATTAGTGTAAAAATCTTTTAGTTGAGGAAGCTCCCTCTACTAACTTAGAGTCTTAATGAGTTGCCTGTAGCATTGAGAGGTTAAGTAACTTGCTCAGGGGAACCCAGCCAATAGGAGTGCGAGGTAGTATTTGAACCTACATCTCATTAACTCTGAGACCAGCACTCCATCTATGCCATGGTACTTCTGATTTTGTTCATTGTAGAAATAGAAGCAGAATGGTGCAGTTGACAGTGTTAGATCTTGAAATTAGCAAGATGTGGATCCAGGAACTGACTCAGACACACGCTAGCTCTGTGACAATCCCCTGGAATGTTCATTTAACTTCTCAGGGATGCAGGCAATTTTAAATCGCAGTTGAGTCACCAGCCTACCTTGGGCAGCTGGGTGGCTCAGTGGATAAAGCACTGGGCTTAGAATCAGGAAGACTCAGGGGGTGGAGCCAAGATGGCAGAGTAGAAGGATGACCCAGTAGAAGTTCTCCCCCCCAGCCCATAAAATACCTTTAAAAAATGACTCTAAACAAATTCTAGAGCAGCAAAAGCCACAAAACAACAGAGTGAAAGAGATTTCCAGCCCAAGACAGCCTGGAAGGCTGACAGGAAAGGTCTATCCCACCAGGCTCAGAGCGGAGCACAGTTCAGCCTTGGCCACGCAGAGCAGCAGTGATAGGACTTGAGCAGGCTTTACAGCATGGAATCCCAGGCAGTTGCTTTGGTTCCCAGATTTCTCACCCCACAAACACCAAAGACAGCTTCAAAAGTCACAGAGAAAGCTCTTTCACCTGGGTGAGAAGGGAGCAGGGTCCTGCCCTAGTCCCAGCCCCAGGTGGTCCCAGGAAGCAGCAGTGTCCACTTTTGGAGCTCTTGGCCTAAAGACCCTGGGGGAAGTGAGTCATTGATCTGGATCTCAGCCCTGAGTGGCAGCCCTGGGGTGAGTAAGAGCACTAGCTGGTGGAGCTGGTGGAGGCTCTGGACAGGGAATGCTACTCACAGATCCTGGGCAGAAGAATGCTTGTGTTTGCTCCCAGACCACAGCACAGGCCAAGAGAGGAGTAAACTCCTCTCCCTTGATTGTACCACCTTGGAGGTCCCTAGAGTATACCCTCTTCTTGACAAAGGACTCAAGAATCAAGTAACTGGCTGGGAAAATGCCCAAAAAAGGGGGAAAAATAAGACTAGAGAAGGCTACTTTCTTAGTGAACAGGTATTTTCTTCCATCCTTTGGGATGAGGAAGAACAATGCATACCACATCAGAGGAAGACCTAAAAGTCAAGGCTTCTGCATCCAAAGCCTCCAAAATAAATATGTAATGGCCTCAGGCCAAGGAAGAGCTCAAATAAGATTTTGAAAATCAAGTAAGAGAAGTGGAGGAAAAACTGGGAAGAGAAATGAGAGAGATGAAAGAATATCATGAAAAGTGATTCAACAGTTTGCTAAAGGAGACCCAAAAAAATGCTAAAGGAAATAACACCTTTAAAAATAGACTAGCCCAAATGACAAAAGAGGTCCAAAAAGCCAATGAGGAGAAGAATGCTTTAAAAAGCAGAATTAGCCAAATGGAAAAGGAGGTTCAAAAGCTCACTGAAGAAAACAGTTCTTTCAAAATTAGAATGGAACAGATGGAAATTAATGACTTTATGAGAAACCAAGAAATCACAAAATAAAACCAAAAGAATGAAAAAATGGAAGACAATGTGAAATATATCACTGGAAAAACAGCTGATCTGGAAAATAGATCCAGGAGAGACAATTAAAAGTTATGGGACGACTTGAAAGTCATGATCAAAAAAAGAGCCTAGTCATCATCTTTCATGAAATTATCAAGGAAAACTGCCCTGATATGCTAGTATCTGAGGGTAAAATAAATATGGAAAGAATCCACCAATCAACTCCTGAAAGAGATCCAAAAAGGAAAACTCCTAGGAGTAGCCAAATTCCAGAGTTCTCAGGTCAAGGAGAAAATATTTCAAGCAGCCAGAAAGAAATAATTTGAGTATTGTGTAAATACAATAAGGCTAACACAAGATCTATCAGCTTCTACATTAAGGGATTGAAGGATTTGTAATATGACATATCAGAAGTCAAAGGAACTAGGATTAAAACCAAGAATCACCTACCCAGAAAAACTGAGTATAATACTTCAGGGAAAAAAATGGTCATTCAATTAAATAGAGGATTTTCAAGCATTCTTGATGAAAAAATCAGAGCTGAATAGAAAATCTGACTTTCAAATACAAGAATCAAGAGAAACATGAAAAGGTAAACAGGAAAGAGCAGTCATAAGGGACTTACTAAAGTTGTACTGTTTACATTCCTATATGGAAAGATAATATTTGTAACTCTTGGAACTTTGCTAAGTAATTGGGTAGTTGGAGGGATTATACACATATACATAGAGAGAGGGCAGGGTGAGTTGAATAGGAAGGGATGATATCTAAAAAATAAAATTAAGGAGTGAGAGAGGAATATATTGGGAGTAGAAAGAGAGAAATGGAATGGGGTAAATTATCTCATAAAAAAAGAAAGAAAAAGCTTTTTCAATGGAGGGGAAAAGGGGAAGGTGACAGGCAAAAAGTAAAGCCTACTCTCATCACATTTGGCTTAAGGAGGGAACAACATGCACACTCAATTTGGTATGAAAATCTATCATACACTACAGGAAAGTAGGGGAGAAGGAAAGAAGTGGGATAGGGGGATGGTAGAAAGGAGGGCAAATAGGAGGAGGGAGTAATTAGAAGTAAACACTTCAGGGGAGGGACAAGGTCAAAAGAGAATAGAATAAATAGGGGGCAGGATAGGATGGAGGGAAACATAGTTAGTCTTTTGCAACATGACTATTATGGAAGTCTTTTGCCTATAAGTATGGCCTATATTGAATTGCTTGCCTTCTCAGTGGGGATAGGAGGGAGGACAGGAGAGAAGTTGGGACTCAAAAGTTTTAGGAATAAATGTTGAGAATTGTTTCTGCATGCAACTGGGAAATAAGAAAATACAGATAATGGGGTATAGAAATTTATCTTGCCCTACAAGAAAAGAGAGAAGATGGGGATAAGGGACAGTAGGGGTATGATAGAAGGGAGGGCAGATTGGGGGAAGGGGTAATCCAAATGCATAGTGTCTTGGGGTGCAGGGAGGGAGAGATGAAGAGAAAATTTGGAACTCAAATCTTGTGGAAATGAATGTTGAAAACTAAAAATAAATAGATTATTTAAAATTTCAAAAAAAAAAAAAGAATCAAGAGGACTCATCTTTATGGGCTCAAATCAAGCCTCAGACACCTATTAGCTGTATGACCTTAAGCCAGTCATTTAACTCTGCCTCAATTCCTCATCTATAAAATGAGCTAGAGAAGGAAATGGCAAACCATCCTAATATTTTTGTCAAGAAAACCCCAAAATGAGGTCATGAAGAACTAGTCATGACTGAAATGATCTAACACCACCAGCCTGCATGAATGATAAATATTTCCATACCTAGAGTTATGTACATTGAGACGATCACAGGTCCCGACCCATCACCTCCTCAAAAACAAAATGGGATTGATATGGTTCAGTCATTAGAATAGTTTGTTGGTCACCATTAGAATGCCCATCCTTGAAGCAGAGATGGAGCAGTATATAGAGTGCAGGACCTGATGAGTTCAAAGCCTGTCTCTCACTAGCTGTGTGACCCTAGGTAAATCAATCGATTAACAAACATTTATTAAGTACTCTCTATGTGCTAGATCCTCTGCTAAGTCATCTCTTCTACTCTAGTCTCAGTTTCCTCATCTGTAAAATGGAAATAAAAATAATATCTGCCTTACCCAGAAGGTTGTTGGGAAAATCAAGGAAGTAACAGGGTAAAGTGCTTTGAAAACCTTAAAACACTATATAAATGCTATTATTATTATACTTACTTAGTGACTCTCAGCCCTGGGCAACTCACTGTTACTTCCCCATGGCTCGTAGTACAAGGTTGCCAAACCCTTTTGCTGAAAAGGTGGTATAGGTTGCTAAGAATTAGTTTTAAGGGATTGGACTACATGATCTCGGAGACTCCTTCCGGCTCTATATCTGGGACTCTATGAACTATTTGGTTGATTAACATTGCTAGGAGTCTCAGGTCTCTCTCATTTACTGCAGTTCTGGATAAATATATCAGTGCTGTGAGCCAGAAGGAACTCTGACCTTTCCCTCCCCAAGATAGTTAAAAAAGATGTATGAACAAAAGGAGGAGACCCAGACAGAATGGAGACGCATGGAGAAGGCAAGACCTTTTGTTTAATGAACTCAAGGCTGCTTATTGCCAGTGTGTGGTTAGAGCTCCTTCTCACCCCAGCCAAACCAACCATAATTGTTCCCAAGATGAAAAGGGAGAAGAACTCCTAGTTAGTTCTAACTGACCTAAGAAGCTGAATGAGTCTATGGAGAGCTGACCAGACAGTTTGTAATTACCAATCCTTTAAGAGTGAAGGACTGTGCTGACTGACTAAATGGTGTAATGACCTGGGATGTTTCACTGCCTGTTGTTAAGCAAAAACATCTATTTATAATCCATGTGGCCAGGAATTTTCTAATGTCACTGTAAAAGTAACAATCACATAAAATTAGGTATGGATATGGGGAGTGAGTCTGAGGAGTAGAGCCTGACAGTGATGTTAATAAGCCTGGGTGACTAGAAGGATGTTGGTACCCTCAATAGTAATAAGGAAGCCTAGAGGATGAGAGAGTTTTTAGAAGAAAGAATAAACTTTATTTTGGATGCTTAAGATACCTATGGGATATTTAGGTCAAATTCTTTTATCTCCCCTTCCCTGCTTCCCTACCCTAATCCAGCAATTTTCATTAAAGAATCTCAGAAAACTTTATCTTTCCAGGAGTATTCTTGTTTTCCACATTTTGGAAATACCCGGATACAAAGAAGATTATGTCTTATCTGTGATCACAAAGCTATGATAGAAGAGAGGGAAAAATAAGCCAGATCTTCTGACTATTGGATTAACTGTCCTTTGGACATCTTGAATTGGGTGACATCTTAAAGACATCTTAAACACAACCTATCCAAAGCAAAACTTATTTCCCCCATAAAACTATCCTATTTCCAAACTTCTTTATAACTGTCAAGGGCACCACCCTCCTCTTAGTCAGCCAGGATCATAGCCTCAGTGTCATCTTCCCCTCCTCATGCTCCACATAGACAATCTGTTGCCAAATCTTATGGTTTCTACCTTCCCAACTTTTGTCCTCTTTGTTCCCTTCTCTCCTATCAACCAGCCACAAACTTGGTTCACTTTCTCCTCACATCTCACCTGGATTATTGCAATAGCTTTCCAACAGGTCTTTCTACCTCATTTTTTTTTCTCCTCCATCTTCATCCTCCATTCAGTTGCCCATGGGTTTTTTCTAAAGCACAGGTCTGATCATTTCATCCCCTTGCTTAATGAACTTCTAGTGGCTCTCTTATTGCCACTAGGATAAACTATGGAATCCTCTATTTGGCGTTAAAAAACTCTTCATGCCTTGGCCCTCTACCTTTCTAGTCTTCTTACATCTTACTCTTCTCTTTATATTTTACAATCCAGGGAAACTGGCCTATTTGTTGTTCTTTCCACAAGACATGCCAGCTCTTCCAATAGTTATCCTGCATTCCTGGAATGCTCTGCCCCTCACACTGGGGCAGCTAGATGGTGCACTGAATAGAGCACCATTGCAGGAGTCAGGAGGATCTGAGTTCAAATCTTACCTCAGACCCTTGACACTCACTAGCTGTGTGACCTTGGGAAGTCACTTAACCCCAATTGCTTCATCTTGGGTCATCTCTAGTCATCCTGATGAATATCTGGTCACTGGATTCAGATGGCTCTGGAGGAGAAATGAGGCTGGTGACCTGCACAGCCCTCCCTCACTCAAAACAAAGTCAAGTGCAAGTCATGTCATCATTTCTCTGATGGCATGGTCTTCTTTGGCAACGAAGGATGAACACAACAACAGCTTCTCACATTAGCCTTTTAGTTTCCCAGGCTTTCTTCAAGAATCATCTCATAGCATATGGTTATGGGAGAACTTTCTCTATCCCCTCCAGCTGCAAATGCTTTCCCCTTTCAAATTAATTGCCAGTCAGCTACTCTGTACAGATCTTGTAGGCACCTAGTTATTTACATATTATCTCCCTTCATTAGAATGCATTCCTTAAAGTCAGAGACCGTTTTTCATCTTTCTTTTCATCCTTAGCAGTTAGCACAGTTTTGGACATATATTAAGCACTTACTAAAGGCTTGATAACTGATTCACTGACCTCTGATCCACAATTCCACCTGCGTAAGAACATTTTGGACGGGACTGTGATTTTGCTGAGACAAGGAACTCTAGATGAAGAAATTCCTTCTGTTGGTACAGATGAGTCCCTACTCTGCAATGTAGGCTCTTAGTAAATTGTTTGGGATGCAAAGATTAAGATGAAGATATGAAGAGGTTAGGTTGCTGTCTCACTCTATAATATCAATGTGGGAAAGCAATCATATGTGCCTGCTAGAGTTCCTGCATCTCACTAAAATCCATGGTTCTCACCTGCCTGCCTGAGTAGGACTGGTGTGAAGGATGGGAATATTTTATTTAGAGTCAATGTTTAAAAGACTATCCTGAAAGACCCAGAACTTGCAAAGAAAAACCCTAGGAATGTTTGGCCAATTAATTCTATTTTCCTTCCTTCTCCCACATTTCTCTCTGGACTTTCAGAGAAGCGTCATGAGAAGCTAGCCTCAAGTTTTTTAAGGTTTTCATTTGAAGCATTAGCTGATTATGGACTAAACTCTAGCAAGGGAGATCCTGGCACAAAATATAAACCATTAACTAGATAGAGATGAGCCTTTAACTGTCCCTGCCCACCACAGCAGGCAAGTCTAGAGCCAGGCAGAGAGTAAGGAACAATGTCCTTTGTGAGTCAGAGTCCTGCCCTCCCTCTTCCCCCAGATACAGTTTCTCTGGAAGATTTCAAGGTTTGATAATTCCACAAAATAAGGAAGCAACAGGAAATTCCCCAAAGCCAGTGTTTTCATTTTGTCTTAGCTTTGATCTTAGTTTTTCCTCATTCCCACAGCCACAGACATGAAAAGCCTTAGGTTTATCACTTCAATAGATTCTCTCCTCAAGCCTCCTTACTCCCTACCTCTTGGAATCCCTGGGGCAGAAATTCTTTTTGTCTTTTAAAAAATTGAATAATATTATTTTCCAAGTACAAATAAAAATAATTTTGAATATTCTTTTTTTAAATTTTGAGTTCTAAATTGTCTTCCTCCTCCCCTCCTCCCTCCCTGAGATAGTAAGCAATTTAATATAGGTTATACATGGGCAATTTCCATATTAGTCATATTGTGAAAGAAAACACAGACCAACACACACACACATACACACACACAATAAAGTGAAAAATAGTATGCTTTGAACTGCACTCAGACTCCATCAGTTCTTTCTCTTGAGGCAAATAACATTTTTCATCATGCGTCCTTTGGGATTGTCTTGGATCGTTGCATTGCTGAGAATAGCTAAGTCATTCACATTTGTTCATCATACAATATTACTGTTACTGTATACAACATTCTCCTAACTCTGCCCCCTTCACTCTGCATCAGTTCATCTAAGTCTTTTCAGGTTTTTCTGAAAACATCCTAAGAGCAGAAACTCTTCACCTTTTTTTTCTTGCAGTCTGGTGAAGCCTATGGATCCTTTCTCAGAAGGATGTTTTGAAATGCATAAAATAAAATACTTAGGATTATAAAGGAAACCAATTATAACTGTAACAGTTACCAAGATATAACAAAAATACATTCAAGGACCTTAAGTTAAGAATGCTTGCCCTAGAGTGCCCTTTGTGACTCAGTTTAAATGCCAACTTGACCTGAGACCTTTCAGGGTCTCCCCTAGTCAAAGACACTCTTACTCTCCGACCAGTACTATGTGTTTTATTTGCATATTCTTTGCTTAACATGGGTCAACTGAATGTGTATATGTTTTGGCTCAAGGCAAAAGCTTGATGCTCTAGGATGATAGGAGCCATCCTAGGGACCATGGGTGGTGATGGGCCCATTCTCTGGTCCCTTGATAAGTATATGTGTGACCACATACTCGTGGTTCCTCATGGTCCCTCACTGAAGGCAGTGTCAAAGATGATTAGTAAGATCATTAGTAGCAGGTCCAATAAAACTTTAACTTAGGATCATAGATTTAGACCTGTAAGGTGCCTTAGAGGACATTGAGTCTAATCCTCTCATTTTACAGATGAGGAAACTGAGGCACAGAGTGGTTAAGTGACTTTCCCAAGGTCACACAGCAGGAGTGGGAGGAAGGAGTTGGGAATTTGAACCAAATCACATCTTTCTGATTCTAAATCCGGTGCCCATTCTACTATATTCAGCAATGCTTTTCATAATATCTGGTCCATAATTTCTAGTACTCTTTTTTATTGTGTATATGAAGGTATGCACTGTCTTCTTAGAATTTTTGTAGCTGGAAGCTCCTCACTCTCAGGAATGCAATTGAATTTTAATTCAATTTAATAGACACACTCTCTCTGTCTCTCTGTCTGTCTTGTATTTCATACACACACACACACACACACACACACACACACACAGCTGTAGTAATAAAGTCTTTTTCTCCTTTTTAGAATCTTTATCCTAAATACAAGTAGATAGGTAGATAAATAGACCAGACAGACAGACAGATAGATAGATAGGTAGATAAATAGACCAGACAGACAGACAGACAGATAAATAGATAGATAGATGAACACACATTTATAACTAACTACAATAATAAGTCTTTATCCCCTTTTTAGGATTATTTGTGAGATGTTAATTTGAATTCGAGTTAGCATTTCACATACAGCTAGGCCCTGATTAGAGCAAATGATGAATTTCCTGAAGTGGTCCCACATTTTTCAATTCAAACTATTTGAAGTTATAATTATGTAAAATATGGTCTTTGGTCCCAGCCTAATAAAAATACGCAGTTCAAATTCAAATAACGCAACTGCTTCAAGGGAATTCATTATTTGCAGTAAGAGGGACCTGGCTATATGGAATCTTCAGGGGAGTAAAAAACCTGAACATCTATGAAGTCTTGGTCCTTCACTTGAGAGAACTCAAGATCATTTCCCTGTACTTATCAGGTAATTTGCACATATTTGATAAGTATTAATAATTCTTTTCTTTCTTTTTTACTATCCCTAAAATAAGCCAGGAAAATTTCCCCTTCTTAAATACGTAATAATTTCATAGATAAAGTGTCCATCTGGGACCAGATATCCCCAGAGTGCCTGGTATCATAGGGAAGACCCTCCATAACCCCTCATTAATTATCACATTCTCATTCTCTTTCACTACTTAGTGCACTCAAAGATCTCAAAGTGCAGATCTATAAGCAAAGGGAGTAGATAGTACTTTGTTCCACTAGACATCATTTTGGAATCACCAAAAGGAGAATATCTCTAATGCATATCTGAGATAGTAGTTTTCCTACATTAAAAAAGGCAAGTTAGGAAATCATATGTGAAGCTATCACATCACCTCAATTTGGATGCTGATTAGGGGCCACCACTATCCCACTGCCTTTTCTGACCATATAAAGAATATCTTTTAATAAATCTCTTTTGGACACAAAAGTCCTGTGCATGAGTTTCCTTTTCCTCTCTGTAGTGAGGATGCTAGGATTATCACTCATTTGGAGAGATATTTGAAGAAATTAAAATGGGTATAAAAAGCTAATCAAGTGTCTTATTTCAGATTTATCAAACTCAGGGTACTTTCATTTCAACTGCAACACACAACCCCCCTACACAGAACCTTCAGAAATTCAGCACCATGCTCCTTCCTTTCAGAAATCTCACGTGGGTCCTTTCTGAGCTCATCATCTCTCCTCTCACCTTTCTTCTCTCCCTCTTCCCTCAGATCCTTGTAAATCAGATGCTATGACAAATTGTTTTTAAAACTTCTTCAATTAAACATTGACTTGTCTTCTACCTTACGAGTACAACAACTGGAAGACAGTGACCTGTGCTTATGGAATCTGCTCTTGGAGGAGTCTATTTAAAACCCAGAGTGAGACCAGGGTGACAATGACACTTGCAGAACGTGGCCAAGATGTGTCAAGTTACATAAATGTACACGTTTCAATTTGCCCTTGACATGAAGCTTTTTCTCTAGACTTCAACTTGTTAGAGGGAAAAAGAGAAATGCAAATTAAAAACATGTAAAAATGTAAAGGTTCCCTGGAGGCGGAGGGGGCTGAGTTTTTTAGTTAGGGATCACATGGGTGTGTCAACCCATCCCAGCATGCTCCCATGAGCATCTGAGCATCGCTCCAGCTGGCCGAGGTACAGGGAGAGAAGGGAGATTTCTGGGCATCCTTCTAGAGAGATGGCTGGGGAGAGAGGACCCTGCCTTCCCTTAGGTTTTAATGTTTTCATTTTTTATATGCAGTCCTTTGTTTGGCATTTAAAGCTCTTTGTAACCTTTTCCCCTTTCTGTCTTTCTAGTTTTCTTACTCTTACTTCCTGTCATTTATTCTATGGTCCAGCCTTGCCTTTCTGATTTCTGTTCCTTCCATATGGCTCTCCATTTCCCCTCTTTGCCTTTTAACAGGTTGCCTCCCATGCTTTGAAAGTTTTCCCTCATCATCCCTGCTGCCTCTTTAGAACCCCTGACTTCCTTGAAGGGTCAGCTCAAAGGCCACAGCTCTGTAGTGAACCTAATTACTAGAGGTTTCCCCTCTAAGGTTACGTTTCATCTACTTGATAGACATTTTTTTAAATTTTAAATTATTTTATTTGTTTTCAGTTTTCTACAATCACTTCCACATATCTTTAGATTTTTTCCCATCCCTCCCCACTTCCTATCAAAGATGGCATGCAATCTTATATAGGTTCACACATACATTCCTATTAAATACATTTTCACCTTAGTCATGTTTCATAGAATAATTAAAATGAATGGGAGAAACTATAAAACCAAACAAAACAAGACATAACACAAGAGAAAATGGTCTGCTTCATTCTGCGAGCCAATTCCATAGTTCTTTCTTTGGATGTGGAAGGTGTTTTACCTTAAGAATCCACTGGGAATTTTTTAGGTCTTTGTATTGCTATGAAGGGCTAAGTCTACCAGAAAAATTCCTCACACACTGTGGTTGTTGCTGTGTACAGTGTTCTCCTGGTTCTGTTCCTTTCAGTCAGTATCAGTTCACATAACTCCTTCCAGGCCTCTCTGAAGTCTTCCTGTTCATCATTTCTTATAGCACAATAGTATTTCATTACATTCATATACCACAATTTGTTCAGCCATTCCCCAGTTGATGGGCATCCCCTTGATTTACAGCTTTTGGCCCCCACAAAGAGAGCTGCTATAAATATTTTTGTACATGTGGGACCCTTTCCCATTTTTGTGATCTCTTTGGGATACAGTCCTAAAAGCAAAGGGATATTGTTGGGTCAAAGGGTATGCACATTTTTGTAGCCCTTTGGGTATAGTTCCAAATTGCTCTCCAGAATGGCTGGATAAGCTCACAGTTCCACCAATGAATTAGTGTTCCAACTCTTCCACATCTTCTCCAACATTTATCATTTTCCTGTTTTGTAATGTTAGCCATTCTGACAGATGTAATGTGGTAACTCAGAGTTGTTTTGATTTGCATCTCTCTAATCAATAGTGATTTAGAGCATTCTTTCATATGACTATAGATAGCTTTAATTTCTTCCTCTGAAAACTGCCTGCTCATATCCTTTGACCATTTATCAGTTGGGGAATGACTTGTATTCTTGTACATTTGACTCAGTTCTCTCTATATTTTAGAAATGATACCTTTTGAAAAACGTTTTTTAAGTACCTATTTATATACATGTTATCTCTCCCATTGAATGTAAGCTTCTTGAAGGCAAGGACAGTGTTTGTATCATTAGACTGTGAACTACTTGGGAGAAGGGACTGGTTTTTGCCTTTGTATTCCCAGTGCCTTGCATATAGTAAGCCCTTAATAAATGCTTACTGACTTGACTTTCTTTGTATCTCCAACCCTTAGCACAGCTCCTGGTATGCAATAAAGCACTTAATAAATGCTGATTAATTATCTTTATTTCTGATCTTCAGCTTCCCATACTAGCTGACAAACCCATCGAAGACTTGAAAAAAAAGGCATTGAATTCAACGCCCATTAATCGACGCTGAGATTCTGGATGATTTAAGCCTAACACTACACACAATCAGGACATGATTCATGTAAGAACAGAGGACTGGCTTAATAGCAGCTCGTGTTTCTATATCACCTAAGGCTTATGAAGCGCTTTCCTCATAGCAGTCTTGAAGAAGGTAGTATAATTATCATTATTTCCATTTTACGGAAGAGGAAACTGATGCTCTCTGGGGTTAAGTGAGTCGTCTAAGGTCCTACAACTAATATAGTTTCCTATCTCCAGATTTAGAACTGTTTCCAATACCTTCATCTTCCTCTGCTCTAAGGTTCAATTCTATGCCAAAGATTCCATGATTCCCTGTTGACACTCTTGAGCCCTATTGGGCTCTTGAGCTGCTGTCATTCAAAAGGTTAGTCATCTCCCACTTCTAATCTCTTTGTAATATCTTTTTCAGCTGCACTACCTTGTAGAAATTACTCTCTCCAAGCTAACCAAGAATATCTTCAATACTGAATTCAATGACTTTTTCTCAGTCCTCATCTCCCTTGTCTTTTGACATTGTTGACAGACCTTTTCCTCTAAAAACTCTCTGGATTTTCATGACGTTTCTATCAATAAGCTTGAAGTGCCAACCATGTGCTAAGCTCTGGAGATACAAGTACAAAGAATGAGATAATCCCTGCACAAGAAAGTTACATCTCAAAGGTGAAAACAACAAGTATTTGCTAATATATGTCATATTTTTATATCTGCTTTGTAGTTATGCTGAATGTATATATGTATGTATATGAATATATGGGGAAGTTAGATAGCTTGGTGGATGGAGAGCTCAGCCTGGAGTCAGGAAGACCTAAGTTCAGATCTGACCTCAGACACTTATTAGCTGTGTGACCCTGGACTTAAACCTGTTTGTCTCAGTTTCCTCATCTGTAAAACGACCTGGTGAAGGAAATGGCAAATCATTCCATTATCTTTGCCAAGAAAACTCCACAAGCGGTTACGAGGGGTCAGACACAACTGAAATGACTTAACAACAACATATGTATATATACATACATACACACACATAATTATGTTGAGCATAAATATAAAAAATAAGTATATATTCAGAAATAAGTATAAATAAAAATGCAAAATGTATATTCAAGACAAAACAAAATATACCTAAAAATATAAAGTATATATTTGGGTGTGTCTTCAGCATAAGTACATAAATAAATATGACCACATACAAAGCAGTTAAATACAAAGTGCTTTGGGATGGAGGGTTCTCTTCCTATCTGTCTGATTGTTCCTTCTCAGTCTCCTTGGTAGATCATCATTCATTCCTGTCCATTACGTGTGGATATATTCTCTAAATCTCTGCCCCAAGCCCCTCCAATTATCATCTCTATGCAGAAAGCCCCCAAATCCATATATCCAGCCCTTACTTCTCTTCTGAGTCTTTCAATCCCACATTACCAACTCCCTGCTGAATATCTCCAACTGAATGTTCATAAAATCATAGATAATAAGGGACTTTGGAGGTCATGTAGTCTAACCCCTCATTTTACAGATGGAGAAACTGAGGCTCTGGGAGGTATCCAAGGTCACAAAGGTGATAGGCATCAGAGACAGGATTTGAACCCAGATCCTCTGTGTCCAATGACAATGCTTCCCCCCGCCCTGGCCCCCATTCAGCTTCTAGGATAAGAACTCACTGTTTGACAAAAACTGCTGGGAAGACTGGTGGAAACTGGGCATAGAACAATGCCTGACACTGTACGCAAGAATAAAGTTCAAAAGGGTACCTGATCTAGGTATAAAAGCTAATACTATAAACAAACTAGGGGAACAAGCAATAGTGTATTTTGTCATATTTATAAAGAATGGGGAAATTCATGACCAAACAAGAGATAGAAAGCATTATGAAATGTAAAATGGATAATTTTGATTACATTAAATTGAAAAGTTTTTAAAACAAACACAATGCAACCAAGATTAGGAGGGAAGCAGAAAACTGGGAAAGAATTTTTGCAATTAGTGTCTGTGATAAAGGCTTCATTTCTAAAATATATAGAGAACTTTGTCAAATTTATGAGAATATGTCATTCCCCAGTTGATAAATGGTCAAAGGATATGAACAGGCAGTTTTCAGAATAAGAAATTAAAGCCATCTATAGTCATATGAAAAAATGCTCTAAATCACTATAGATTAGAGAGATGCACATCAAAACAACTCTGAGGTACCACATCATACCTATTAGGTTGGCTAACATGACAAAACAGGAAGATGATAAATGTTGGAGAAGATGTGGGAAAGTTGGAACACTAATTCATTGTTGATGGAGCTGTGAGCTGATCTAATCACTCTGGAGAGAAATTTGGAACTATACCCAAAGGGCTACAAAAATGTCCATATCCTTTGACCCAGCAATATCACTTCACTTTTAGGACTATGTCCCAAAGAGATCACAAAAATGGGAAAGGGTCCCACATATACAAAAATATTTATAGCAGCTCTCTTTGTGGGGGCCAAAAGCTGTAAATCAAGGGGATGCCCATCAACTGGGGAATGGCTGAACAAATTGTGGTATATGAATGTAATGAAATACTATTGTGCTATAAGAAATGATGAACAAGAAGACTTCAGAGAGGCCTGGAAGGAGTTATGTGAACTGATACTGACTGAAAGGAGCAGAACCAGGAGAACATTATACACAGTAACAGCCGCAGTGTGTGAGGACTGTTTCTGAAAGACTTTGCCTTTCACAGCAACGCAAGCACCTAAAACATTCCCAATGATCTCTTGAGGCAAAATGCCATCCACATCCAGAGAAAGAATTATGAAATCAGAACACAAAAGGAAGCAGAATATTTTCTCTTGTGTTATATTTTGCTTTTTCCCATGGTTTCTCCCGTTCATTTTAATTCTTCTATGCAACATGATTAATGTGAAAATGTGTTTCATAAGAATGTATGTGTAGAAACCACACATGATTGCATGCCATCTCAGGGAAGGAGAAGGGGGAAGAAGGAGAAAATCTGAGACTTACGGAAGTAACTGTTGGAAACTGAAAACAAATAAATTAATTTTAAAAAAGGACAATGCTTTTTCCACAGTACCCCAGAGGCATTTCAAATTCAACATATACAAAATGGAAATTAACATATTTTCTTAGTTAGGGAAAATCTAATTCCTCCAAACTTCCTCATTTCTTCTGAGGGCACCACCATTCTCCCAATTACTCAAGTTCACAGTTTTGGAGTCATCCTTACTTCTTCCCTTGGTCTCACTCATGTGTGCCCATGGTCACACATCTTTTAAGAGGAAAAGGAAGGATCTGAATCTGGGTATTCCCGAAGTGAAGAGGCAGGGTGATGTACGGAAGAAGAAGAATAATTAATAATACTAAAATTTATACACCTCTTTAAAGTTTGCAAAACATTTTATGCGTTATCTCAATTGATCCTCTCAACATTTTATAGATGAGGAAACTGATGCTTAGAAGGACGAGTGATTTTCTGAGACCTTGACTCCTACAAAGCTACTCATGTCCTGCCTCTCTCATGCACTGGCTTTGTGACCCTGGGCAAATCATTTAACCTATCAGTATTCTAGGGCAACCAGTATTAGAAGTGGCATAGAAGGTGCCAATTTACATTGGTAAAGGGAGTTTCTTCATCTGAGTTCTCCCTATACCAATAAAAATCACAGGGTTAGTCTCTATCTGGAAGCTTGATGGCTCAGTGGATAGAGCACCGGGCCTGGAGTCAAGAAGACCTGAATTCAAATCCAGCCTCACATACTTACTAGCTGTGTGACCCTAGGCAAGTCACTTAACCCTATTTGCTTCAGTTTCCTCATCTATAAAATGACCTGGAGTAGGAAATGGCAAACCATTGCAGTATCTCTGCCAAGGGAACCCTAAGTGGGGTCACAAAGAATCAGATGCAACTGAAACAACTGAACAATGACAGTCCCTATCCTACTCTGCATGCCAAAGCCAGTGCTCAGTCAACTGGGCCATGCTTGTTCCATGACTCATCTCAATCCTCCAGGCCCATGTCTCTAACCACAACCCACACCCAGGATGCTGACAGAAAAACCACAAGCCATTTTTCCCACCTTTTGGCCAAACTTGGTGGTCTGTGAACATCAGCTAAAGATCCAGAGGTGCTTTTGCTACTATCCAGGGGAAAATAATATATCTGAACTCACTTCCTGCACAGTGATCTGCCCAGTTTCTAGTGGTCCTCTTTTCATCCCAATGCTTTCCTTGCAAAGGTTCTGGCTGTTGCTGATTAAATCCTTCTACTGCCCAAAGCAAGCTATGAGACACTGTCCTATATCCTCTTTTATTAAAATTTGGCAAATGGGTGTAAAATGAAGATAAAAGAAATTCTCCCCTCATCCTTTCATGGATGCAGATATTTAATTATCTGAAACCAAGATAAACAGCAGGATGTGTAGTGTCCATGTGACGCAAAGAAGCAGAGGCAGGGATCCAAGAGCTGGCAAATGGAGTTATTAAAAGCTAATGATGTGATTCAGCACTGGAATTAAGGGCAAGAAAATGAGTCTGAAGCTATTGACTTTATCAGTAAAGTTCTCCCCTGTAGTTTGGTAGCACTAGAGAGAGACCCAGGCAAAAAAAACAGCAAGAAGATAAAAGCTCCAAATTTGGGGGGCACTTCTAGTTCATGCTCCCTGAAACAAAGGAATATTTAGATTGCTAAGAGTTTTATTAGCTTGCTGAAGGCAAGAAAGTGGCCAAGCTGTAAGAGGGGAATCTTTGGGAAGCTATTTCTCAATTGATCTGACATATAACAGTTACTTAATCAATGGTTGTTGGATTGAATTGTCAAGTGGAAATCTAGATCTCTTATTCATAAGGAAAGCATTCTTGGGGATGAATGCCTGCTGTCAGGAAGACCTGAGTTCAAATCCAGCCCCAGACCCTGGACAAATCACTTAACTTCTGCCTGCCTCAGTCTCCTAATCTCTAAAATGGGGATAATAATAGTACTTACCAAACAGGGCTGCTTCAAGGACCGAAAGAGATAATTTGTAAAGTACTTTGCAAACTTTAATATCCTTAAATAAATACTAGCTATTATTATTATTATTAAGTATATGAGACTCAGACCTGGAATCATTCGTGCACATGATTCACTTCAGCAAACATTAAATGCTAGGCAAAGGGGATACAAAAACAGTCATGAAATAATGCCTGTCCTCAAAGAGCTTCCAACCCAAAAAGAAGATGCATGTATACATAGAAGTAAATGCAAAGAAATGCAACGGAATTTCAAGAGGGAAACATGCACCCCAACTGGAGATCAGAAAAAGCTTGATACAGGAGAGGAGCAAAAGAAGTCCAGGGTCATTCCTTTCCTCCCACCCAGGATAAAGATTTCACATTGTTCCATTGCATTGCACTGATGGGGATGGAAGATCTACTTGGCCCTCACCTCCTATTTTCCCCCAAGGAGAATGCAGATCTCCCAGACACTGTCTTATCTACAAACTGTGTAAAAATACGTGACTGACCCTTTTTCCCCCAGTCTCTCTGTTGAGCCTCTCCCTCTTCCCCAGGGGAGGGAAGCATAAGCTTTCTTTTTTTTGGAAAGGGAAGTATGAATGGCTCCCTGGGGTGGATTCCCCCAGCCTCTGGCTGGCCTCAACACTGGAAAATGAGGAGTTTCTATAATAAACAGATGAGTGGTAGAAAAAAAAAAGGAAAAAGATACCTCTTGAAGGAAGCTAGAGGATTCTGTGAGGTGGGAGTGAAATAAGAATCTATTCCAAACGTGAGGTGGGGGAGGGGAATAAGGGAGAAAGAATGTTCTATGCTGGGGTAAGTATGACTGGATCAGTTTAGTATGTGAGGGAGAGTCAGGTGGGAACCAGGTTATGGTAGGACTTTCAGCGACAGGCTGAGAATTTTATATTTTATCCTAGAGGCAATAGGGAATCATTAGGGATTTTTTGGTAGGGAGTTGATGTTGTCAGATCTGTGTTTTAAGAAAACATATGTAACTAGGTGGGCACCTGTGCACACTTGCTGTAGGAATATGTATTTATAAACAGGTATTTGCCATCTGTTAAGGGTAAGAACTTGATCTATGGAGACTACCTCAGGTTTGGTAATGCCTGGTTTTGCCTTATCACTGTGACCTGAGGGAGGTGATACAGAGAGGTCCCAAACCCAAGGCCTGGCCCAGCGGGACTCTTTCAATGTCCATTTCACACTTATCATAAGGCACTGGGCAAAGCTATATGCATAATAACACTAGAAACAATCCTTGTTCATGATACTTTGGCTTCTGGTGACCCACCTTATCCAGTTTGCCCTACAATCCAGGTGAGAAAGTCAAAGACAGTCATATCTATATTCCCCAGCTTCTGGCTGTCCTCAACACTGGAATATTAGGAGTTTCTAAAAGCAAGGGAATGGTAAAAAATAAAATAGGAGAAGATACCGTAGCTGTGCTCTCAAAGGAAGCTAGGTGATTCTATGAGGAACAGCTTGGAATGGTTTTGATATCCTTCCCAAACTTTTTCACCATCTTTATTAAGAGATGAACTAGTTGCAAAGAGGAAGAAAGAGTAGGCTAGGGAAGGAGATCTCTGGAAGAATAATTCTAAGGACAGGTAGGGAGCAGGAGGCATGTGAGACCTTCTCATGTCACTGAGCTAATTCTTGGAGGACCATGCTTGGAGTCAGAGAACATTCTCAACTATGAAGCATTCATCTGACTCACTAAGTCTCCATGGGCTGATTATTTAGCAGTAGATTTGCTAGAAAACAATCAAGAGCTGTCAGTATTTCCATGACTGCCATCCTCTGCTGCCTCTGCTTCTAAAGGCTTAGTTAATACAAACAGTAAGTCTAAATTCTCTTGTTGGAATCCCTATACTTCAATCCTTAAGGCATTGCAGTTCTGCCTCTGTGGGTATTCCTTCTACTGACCCAGGTTACAATCTCTCCAAGTCTTCCTGAATCATTTTCCTAAGGTTTTTTCCTCCTCTACATCCTCCCTCCCCAACTCATCCCCTGGTGCTAGCCTTCTGGTTGACGATGACTCCTTCCACATTTAGCACAGTGCCTGGCACATCAGAGGCTCTTAATACACGTTTCTTGTATTTAATTGAATGAGACAGATGAATTCTTATGCGACAGGCACATGAGTCATCCCTTGGCCTGGACTTGAAACCTCTTAAGCTTGGGTAGAACCTGGCAGAGTTTCTGTTTCACTGGCATAGGCTTTGTGAATCCAAAGTCACTGAGTGCCATGATATGGCATCAGAGGAGGACGTTTGAGGAGGCTGAATATATAGATAGATAGATATAGATAGGTATGTAGAGATAGACACATTATAGATGGAAAGATAGATAGATAGAGGAATGGATAGATATAGACAGATAGATAGATAGACAGAATGAGACAGGTAAAATGACAGACAGAAAGACAGACAGAGAGAAAATCAGATAAACAGACAGAAATGCGAGCAGATAGACAGAAAGACAGACCAGCAGGTAGGGAAGCAGAGAGACAGACAGATAGAAAGATAGACAGGTAGGCAGGCAGAGACCAAAAAAAATATAGAGAGACAGAAAGACAGGCAGACAGATAAATATCTAGACAGAAAGACTGTGGATGGATATATATACTTAATAGAGGGATTCATTTGTAGTTACTGTTCTCTTATCTAACCTATCAGAGAAAGCAAAAAAAAAAAAAATAGTGCAAATCTTCCTTGTGTATAGACATGAAGGTTTTCCTTTTGGTCTTTTGGGGCACAGTTAAAAGTATATCTCTTCTCTCCTTATGAAAATAAAATGGAGTAGTTGTTCTGACTTTTGTTTTTTAACATACAAGACTGTTCAACCTATTCTAGAATAAAGTGATCCTAAGAAGAGAGCAGGACTGTGCACGACCCAGATTGGCTTGGCCAGCTTGCATTTCGCCCTGCCAGGTTCCAAATGAAAAATGGTAATTTCCCTGGAAAGCCCATCCATCATTCCTAGGTACTACTGAGCATACAATCTGCCCAATCAGGCCCTCCTCATTTTCAAAGAAATTCAAACCACTAAGTATCCCATAAATATGTGCCCCCCACCCTCATCACCAGGGTCTCCATCTCTCTTTGTATCATTTGTATCATTTCTAATTGGTTGAGTCTCCTGTACTGCTTTCTCTGGTACTTACATAAACCTGAGTTCTGATTCCCTTCTGACTAAGACTTCCCGAAGACGCTGAATTTTTGCCATCTCCAATTCAATCTCCTCTGGCATCATTGTTGTCTCAGCCATGGAAATGATGTCAAGTTGATCTGTGCAAGACAGAAGAAACACAAGGCATGTAAGCCAGGTTATGCCAGGTTATATAGCATTTTGCAACCCCCAAAGCACCACAGAAATGTGCAGAAGGCTAGCTAAATCCCTGATAGCTGTAGAGTGCTCAGTATTGAGTGCCTGCTACATAGTAGATAATAAATGTTTACTGACTGATTAATTTATGGTTCCTGAAAAAGTGGTAGCCACTTGTTAGGATTCATGTGAACTGGAAATGGTCAGTCAGTCAGTCAGTCAACAAGCATGTATTAAAAGCATCTAGTACGTACTGGACACTGGGCTGACTCTGGAAATACAAATACAAGCAGAAAAAAAAAAAGAAGATGTTTCTGATGGCGTATAGGCTCTGGGAACCCCCTTGAACTCTCCTTGAATCTTTCCCACTTGATCTGCTGTCTCCTTGAGGCCATAAGCTTTTCTTTATCGCTATGCCCAATTCTAGGTTACCTCCCAATTCCTCCTTGATCCTATCAAAATCCCATTCTCCAGTCTACTGGTCACTCCCACGAAGATCCTCCCTGTATTTGACCTCTAGTCATCTCAGAATACTGGTCATTTCCATCAAGATCTTCCCAAGATTCGACCTCTAGACACCCCAAGCTATTGACCACTCCCATCATGACCATCGCTGGACCCACTGGCTACCTGGATTCTTCCCTCAGTCTTTCCGTATATAAGATCCACCTTGTTTCCATGAAAGTGCCCAGATTCTAACCTGCTTCCTTTAGTGTTACAAAGGCTCGTGGTTGAATCTGGCTCACCAGCATTAGCAAACAAATGCTAATTTGTTTAATGAGAGGGAGAGAGAGGGAGAGAGAGAGAGAGAGAGAGAGAGAGAGAGAGAGAGAGAGAGAGAGAGAGAGAGAGAGAGAGAGAGAGAGAGAGAGGAGAGAGAGGAGAGGGGGGGAGAGGGAGGGGGGGAGACAGAGGGAGGGAGAGGGAGAGATGGAGAGAGAGGGAGAGGGAGAGAGAGAGGGAGAGGGAGAGAGAGAGAGAGGGAGGGAGAGAGAGAGAGAGAGGGAGGGAGAGAAAGAATCATTCGTAGCAGGGAGACCAATTAGGAGGCAACTGTAATAATCCAGGCAAGAGACGATGAAGGTTCAAACCAGAGTGCTGGTTGTGTTACTCAAGAAGTAGATGGGCATGAGTGATGTTTTGAAGGTATGGTTGGAAATATGCTATTTGAAACTTTTGAAAACATTTCCTTATAGAAACACATTGCAAATGAGGGTTAAATTCCTAAGCTAGGCCACATGAGTCTATTTAACACATAATGAAACTAGACTACAGTAGCTGGAGCTCAGGATCCCAGGAAAAGAAGACCATGCATTGCACAAGAAGAGAGAGGGAAAGAAAGAGATACAGTCACTGGTCAACAGATATTTCTCTTTTAACTTACAATGCAAGGGATATACACAGAAAGATATATCTGAGTACAAACTCAATTAGATTTTACTATGGGGATTCTTTTATACAAAAGGAATAATTTCATTATTCTGCTTGGGGGTGCAAGAATATGTGGGAGTACAGAAAAACAATTAAGAAACATCTGCTTTAAAAAGATATAATTGATATATGGTGCAGACAATTAAAGTCGTATTGGTAACATACAGTATAAGCAATTAGTTACAATTAATAAGCATCTGTTCATACAGGATACAGAGTGCAGGGAATTTTTCACAGACATACATTGTTATACATTTTGCTTAGCAGACTACAGCAGTCCTATAATTTCTTAAAACAAAGATGGCTTTACTTCGATCCAAAGTTAGTTAAACCCCATTTCGCACCCTATAGTCTACCAGGTGGTGCTTTCTCCCAGAACCTTTATGCCTTTGCCACAAGCCCCCACTGCAGCACACTCCTCAAGCTGTTCCTTTCCCCTCCATCAAAGTGCTCCAATCACTCCATCCCAAATGACCTCACCCACTTCTGAGGCTTCCCCATCCCTTCGATGCATTAAATCTCAGCTGCTTGTTGGGAGCAAAGCAATCACACAGAACTAATTTAAACTAAGACGTGAATGACTGATAACCTTTTAACCCTCTCAAAGGTATTCCTACTTTTAGAAGGGCATGGTCATTAACCCACAAGAATCTTTAGGTGGAGGAATTGTGAGCAATCCAAAGTAAAGAAAAAAAATGTCAAGCAAGGTTGGGCAGTCCAGTCAGTTCAGCCTGAGAAACTGAGGTCAGCTCCCCAAAGCCAGTTTGCTTTTCACAGTCTCTTTTCATTTCCCAAGTACAAAAAAGCTCTGGATTTTTTCCCACTATAGTTCCCAAGGCACTGGCAGAAAGGACTCTGATGGGGAGGAAGAGGATGTTCAGAAAAAGGCATGGGGTTTGGGAAGGGTTGAGGGGCACAGAGGCATTAGTAGCCTTTTGTATGAATGGCTTATTTATGATTCAGGCCTTTTTAGTTGATCAATAAAGATTTATTAAATGGCTATACAATGTGCTAGGCCCTGTACAAAACACTGATGTTTAAAGTCAGGGACTGCCCATACTTGTTCACATCATTGATCAAAAGTGTTTTTTCTTGATGATACATCATTGAAACGATAATTTCATTTTTTCTTCAAGCATTCATTGCTTAGTAGGATTATCTTTGATCCAAAGAAGAAAGTCTCATGGTACCTCATTTCCCATCACAGTTTGGATGGGAAACATTTTATTTCTCATTCTCTTTGTCTACAGTCTTAAATCTTGCCCAAATGATCAGTCCCCTAAGACACCAACCAAAGCTTAGAGCTAGCAATGCACTAACTCGATCTTTCTCTTTTTTCTTCATCTTGTTTCAGTACTTTCAGAGGTACAGATGCTATAAATGGCACCATACCCTGGAAGTAGGGTGTAGAATAAGGAGAATTAATCATGCCTTGTGGATTGGCACTTTACCTCAACCCTCAGGGAAGGTGACGATGGCATTGCCTGACTTCATTTATTGAAATCAATATTCAGCTGGGATTTGAGGATGAGGTCTTTGATGAGGAATCTTGAGGAGAGGTACTTCTTACCCCCTAAGGGAAGAGATATGATAATCCAGAGTTCAAGAAGTATGTTTATAAAAGAGAGAGGCAGGTTGGCAAAGTGGTGAGCTGGCCTTGGTGCTAGCAGACCTAAGTTCAAGTCCTGTTTTAACACACAGTGACAATGCAGCACTGGGCAACCCACTTAACCAACTTCTCACGCCCTAAGCAACTCTCTGACACTGTAAATTGCATACAAGGTGACAGCCTGCACTGGTAGAGATAGTTTCCTCATCTGGAAGTTTTCTATTCCAACAGAATCTCAGGTGCAATCACCATCTCTATCCTCTTAGTTGTGACTATGCTATCTCCAACAATCCAGAACTCTGAAACTCCTTTCTGATCATCATCTCCTATCAATTCATCTTTCCCTCTACCTTATTCCTCCAAAACCTAGTTTCTGTTCTTGCTGTGATTTTTACTCATTCCAATTCATCCTTTTCTCTGAGTTCATCAGCTTTTACCTTATTTTCCTCTTCTCTCTTCACAATCTTGACCCTAACAACAGCAAGTTCACCTTAAGTCTGGTATCCTTGACTCCTTTGTCTTTGTCCTATCCCTGGTGTAGTAGAGAGAGCTTAGTAAATGCTTGTTGATTCGTTGACTAATTATTATGTATGAGGCACTGCCCTTGGTACTGGAATAAAAAAAATGCAACAGTTCTTGATCTCAAAGAGCTTACATTTTTTGGGAAGGGAACAATATCCATACAAAAGATACAAAAAATCTGCCCAGTATTCAATTCTCAAATGGATCTCTGATCCTATTGAGTGCGATGGTATCCATAGTCTTCAGGATGCATTGCAGAGAAACAGTGACTCAGAGAATCACAAAATTCCAGAGTTGGAAGGAAGCTTATGGATCATCTAGTCTAACCTATACCTAAAAAATTATCACTTCCACAACAGAGATGAAAAGTGATCATCCAACCTTTGTTTGCAGCTTTCCAAGGAAGGAGACACTACAACCTACCACTTGCTCAATCATGTCTGACTCTTCATGACCCCATTTGGGGTTTTCTTAGCAGAGATACTAGAATAGTTTGCTACTTCCTTCTCCAGCTCATTTTACAGATAAAGAAACCAAGGCAAACAGGGTTAAGTGACTTGGCTAGGGTCACACTTCTAGTAAGTGTCTGAGGACAGATTTGAATTCAGGAAGATGAATCTTCCTGACTCCAAGCCCAGCACTCTATTATGGTATATTATGGTATAATGATACCACCTAGCTGCCCTACAACCTACCACTTTCATTTCCTGAAAGTTATAGGATCCAGAGCCGGAAGGCATCTCAGATGCTAACTACTGTAACCCTTTCATTTCACAGATGAGGAAATTGAGACGAAGTGACTTGTCCATTGCGTCACAGGTAATAGGCACCAGGTATAGGAGTTGAACCTGCATCCTCTGACTCCAGACAGTGTTCTTCATATTATATCATGCTGTCTCCCCAGTTATAAGGCTAGGCTCAGAGTTAAGGGGAAAAGAGCAGACAGGATTGTGTTTGAAAAATTCTACAACACTTTTGACATTCAAAGCTGCTCCTTAACATAAAATCTCATCTTTTCAATACTGAGACCAGTTAGTCAATAAACATTTATTAAGTGCGCACTATGTGTCAGGCACTGTACTGAGCACTGGGGATACAAAAAGAGGCAAAAGGCAGTCCCTGTCCTCAAAGAGCTGCCAATCGAATGAAAAGCTCACAATCTATAGTGATTCAGCCATTCTGGGGAGAAATTTTTGCAGCAAATATCTTTAATAGAGTCCTGATATATTGGATATGTAAGGAATTGATACAAATGTATATGAACTAGATCCATTCTCCAATTGATAAGTTGTCAAAAGGAATGAACAGGCAGTTTTTAAAAGAAGAAATACAGAGTATCAATAACCATATGAAAGAATACTCCAATTCACTAACTATTAGAGAAGGGCAAACCACGAATATCCAGGAAGTTCTTCCTGTTGTCTAACATCCTCACATTCCCAAAGGAAGTTTTTAACCATTGGGCAAACACATGGATTACATGCTTGAGTAATGGATTACCCAATCCATTTCTTTTTTCTTCCTTTCTTTTTGGTCCTTAATGTGGTTTACTTTTAATTCCTTAATATTCAAACATCCCCAACTCTTGATCATTACTTAAACATCTCAGTGTGTGAAAAGTTGCTGAGACTGCACAGAATCAATCTTACTTTCCACCTGTAAACACAATGTAATCCCATCAGACCATTTTAGGACAAAATGGTAGGTTTAGCCTTTTCTCTTTTAGACCAATTCATTTTTTTGAAGGCTTCTGATAAACTCATCAAGTTGTTTTTGTTTTATCTTCAGCTAATTGCCCGGTAACTCTTTTTTATTCCCAGACATTATATTATAGAGCATTGTATGTTTCCAAAAGAATTACTTTCTTATCATAATGAATAGAATGGTAAATAGTCCTTTGCTTTTATTGAATTAGTATTTCCAAGGAAAATAAAGTAACCAAATGTAATTCAGCTGCTCATGATGTCTGTTCTCCTCTATTTATCTCATTAAGTATGGTTCCTGGGAATCGAGAACAGCTTTTAGAACTCTACCAGGAATTTAATTGTGGGGGAGGGCAAGAGGTAAGGAAGGTGGTTGTATTTTACATATTATGCAAAAGGAGGAGGAACCATAAGAATTCAGAGTCAGGGTCACCTTATTAGAAGCTGCACCATGGATTGACTACAGTGGCCAGTGAGAATCTTCAATTGCTTCACTTGGAAATCATTTCTTTCCTTCTGCTTGGCATGTCTAGGGCACTGGATAGAGTGCCAGACCTGCAGTCAGGAAGACCTGAATTCAAATACAGTCTCAGACATGAGCTGTGTGACCCTGGGGGGGGGGGGGGGGGTCATGTGACCCCTTTTTGCCTCAGTTTTCTCTCTTGTGAGGATCAAGTGAGATAATAATTGTAAAGCACTCAGCACAGTGCCAGACACATAGTAAGAGCTTTATAAATACTAGCTGTTATTATTATTCAAATGCATCCGACTAGTTTTCTGTGGCTCCAACAGTCTTTTCCCCTGTCTCAAGAAAAAAAACCTATTTTGTTAATAAGCATTATTAATCATAAGCATTTTCCTCCTATTTGTGATCCAGAGGTCACATAAGGGCCAACGTCTGCAAAATGATGTTTTCCCAGCAGAGAAATCAGGAAAAGCCAGAGCCAAGAGATCTAGCTATCCTTTTGACAAGCCAATCAAATAGTTTTTGAGAACCATCTCTGTACCCAGCACTATACTAGGCATCACATGTGGGAAATATTTTCAGCTCTCAAGTAACTTACAAACCATTTAATAAGCAGACTGGAGAGGTAGGATCCAAGAAACAATGAAGAAAGGATATAGAACTGTTTCTATTAGCATCATACACTGATAGAATAAAGCATTAAATTTTGAAGTGTGAGACAATTAGAGAATCGTACTGTATTAAGGAGGTGCTAATTGGATTTTACCAATATTAAATGAAAAAAGGATTCAGAGAGGAAAGAGAGGAACATGGGCTAGAGTCATCAGAGAAGTATTTGTGAAAGTGAGTTGTGCCTTGAAATGTGAACAAGACAGGGAGGATAGTATGAACTACAGAGGGTAGAAACAGTATAATTACAGGCAAAGAGATGGAAACAAGTGTGGCATATGGGAAGGGAGGATGGTGTTAGGGTATGGCAAGGGGACCAATCTAGTTAAATACAGATTCATGTTGGGAATGATGGGGAAAAAAATTGCTTAAGTAAATTTGGGGCAAGAGTATAAAAGGGTTTTGAAAGTCACATAAAAGAGGTTAAGGCTTAATACTGTAAATAAAAGGCTGCCAAGGTAAAAAGTACACATGAGCACAGGAATGATTTGAAGTTCCCTGTTACTTTAACAAGGACTACACCAACCTCTTAGTCACTCAAACTTGCAACTTTGGTTTAACTCTAAATACCTCAAAACCACTTACCTCAGAAATCTCGTTTCTACCTTCACAACATTTCTAGTTTTATACATCGCCTTTTCTCCACCCATACTTCCTCTGTAGCCCTGTGTGTTCATCCTTCATTGCCAAAGAAGACCATGCCATCAGAGAAATAATGACATGACTTGCACTTGACTTTGTTTTGAGTGAGGGGGGGCTGTGCAGGTCACCAGCCTCACCTCCTCCGGGGCACATAGAACACTGTCTGATATGTTTGTTGTTGAGTCATTTCAGTCACTTATGACTCTTCAAGACCCCATTTGGGGTTTTCTCTGCAAAGACCTTGGAGTGGTTTGCCATTTCCTTCTCTGGCTCATTTTACAAATGAGGAAATTTAGGCAAACAGGATTAAGTGACTTGCTCAGGGTCTTACAGCTAGTAAGTGTCCAAGGACACATTTGAACCCATGAAGATTCCACTATTCCTCTGTCCACTAAACAATCTAGCTGTCCTGTATGGTACATAGTAAATGCTTAATAAAAGTTTACTCATCATGACAAATGCTTGTTAAAACAATGAATGAGTGAGGAAAGGTGGAAGAGAGCAAATTGAAAAGAGAATGGAAAGTCTAGCAGAGGTGGGGAACCTATGACCTTGAGGCCACATGTGGACCTCTAGGTCCTCAAATGCAAATGCTTAACCCCTGAGAGAGAAGTGAAATAACTGTAGGAATGAAGGTTATCAAGAAATAGGGAAGGAATAGAGGAGAGAACACAGTGGAAAGGTTGGCTTTGGAGAAGAGAGGGCATATTTCATCATCTTCAACCAAATTTGTTGAAATGAAAAAGGATATAAAAAAAGAGCTCACACTTCATAGACTCAACCTTTTCAGTAAAATGGAATGAAAAGTTTTCAGCATATTCATTTGTAAAATGAGAACTTGGGGCTACCTGCTAAGGTTCCATCCAACGTCATACCTCAAATTCTGCTCCATGGCCCCTTGGAGTCCCACATGATGTGAATAGGGGTTCTGTGGTAAAATAGGCTGCTGTCCTTTTCCTTTAAAATATTAAACTTGAAATGATATCTATAGCAAAAAAACTTGCAAAATTTAGGGATATAAAATATTCATTTTATTTTTATGTATCAGTCTATTTTATTATTTATTATGCATAAATTCATGTTTATTATAGTTTCTTTCAATTTATAATCAATAGCTTTGCATTTTCTAAATCCAGTTTCATTTTTATTACTTTATGAATGATTGTTATACTCTTTAAAAAAAGGAACAATATTAATAACATTTTTATATTTTGGTTTTAAGTTTCATCACCGAAGACAAAGCAGTGGGTTGACTATGTGGGAATTTAAAGGAATGACAGAAAGACTCTCCTGGGACTGCACTGTTACTCATGACATGTGAAGAAAGCCAGATCTTCAGTGCATTGGGTGGATCTTTGGTGGAGGAATGTATCCATCAATCACTAAGAATTTCTTATGTTCCTACTATGTGCCAAACACTGTGCTAGGCACTGAATATTGCATCCAACGGGGAGGTTGTTATTGTAGTTTAGTCGTTTTTCATTGTGTTTGACTCTTTGTGACTCCATCTGGAGTTTTCTGGACAAAGATACTGGAGAGGTTTGGAAATGAAGGTAAACAGGGTTAAGTGACTTGCCTAGGGTCACATAGCTAGTTAGTGTCTGAAGTCACATTTGAACTCAGGAAGATGAGTCTTCCTGATTCCATGCCCTGTATCCACTGCACTACCTAACTGTCCCCACTCAATGGGGACGCAAAAATGCAGGAGTCTACAGGAGAACATAGACAAAAATCACACTGGATGAGGAGATAGGTTGTAAGCACCTACCTCAATGAGATTAAGGTCCTTCGAAGTATAATCTTTAATGACAGACTAAAAGGTTAAGAGTCAGAATGCAGGGCAAAGCAGACTATTTTCCTTTTTGTTTTATTTTGTTTTCTTTGTCACGGTTTCTCCCTTTAGTTATAATTCTTTTATGCAACATGACTAATGTGAAAAAGGTTTTTGATAGGAATGTATGTGTAGAACCTATATCAGATTGCATGCCATCTTGGGGAGGGAGGAGGAAAGAGGGGGAGAAAATTTAAAACTTATGGAAGTGAATGTTGAAAACTAAAAATAAATAAACTGAAAACCGTAAAAAAAAAAAAAGGTTAAAATCCTTTTGTAAATATTTTAAATATAAACCTATTTTTCATTTTTAAAGTGCTCTGTTTTTTAGGAAAAAAAGGTATTTTTAATATATTAATATATACTTAATATATTAATATATTTATGGTTTGAGGTTTAGTGGTTTTTTTTTTTTAAAGAAACATTGCAAGCTATGAAGGGAGGTCCCTAAAGCCTTGCTACCCAAGGAGACTAGAAGATCCTACTTTACCACTGCAGGCATATACACAAAGCTTTATTGCAAAGTCTGAGGAATTACATAGGTGGAAGCAGGATGGTATCATGGAAAGAGCATTGTTTCTAAAATCAGAGGAGCTAAGTTCAAAAACAGCCTAACACACCTACTACCTGTATGATCTTGAGCAAGTCAAGGACCTCAAGGTCCTGAGTTTCCTCATCTGGAGAATGAAGGAGATAGGGCTAAATGACCTTTGGAATCACTTTCCTCTTTAGGTAGAGGATGCCAAGACTTAGGCTGAGATCTGTGCTTAGCAGTCTCCTTAGCATCTCCTGCCTCCCCCACCTCAGGATTTATGGAATCCAACTGAATACTAAAGCAGCCTGACTGGATTACAGAGCACTATAGCCCTTCCTGGGGATGGTGAGAAAAAGTACAGCACACTGATGGGCTCACACAGCAAGAGCCAAGTAGGAAAGACAGAACAATAACTGCTTTGCAAAAATAAAAAAAAATGCAAACATCAAATTGTTGCTAATAATGAGAATCTTTACACACTCATGCTTTCCCTCTGGTGAGATGATCTCACTTAAATGTTGATTTCATGATTGAACCTGCTCATCAGCTAAAGTAAACAGAAGTGACTGTCAATAAAAGACAAGAGAGGTGAAAATGTAAAGGGTAAAAAAAATTCACCATGAAGGTGAAAACATGAAAGAAAATCATTACTAAGCTTATAAAATCATTATAAGCATTATAAGAAAGCAGACTGGGTTATTTTATTGTGGTTCAGTCATGTCCAGCTCTTCATGACCCTGTTTGGGGTTTTCTTGGCAAAAATACTGGAGTGGTTTGCCATTTCCTTCTCCAGTTCATTTTATAGATGAGGAAACTGAGGCAAACAGGGGTAAAGTGACCTGCCAGTCATATAGGTAGTAAGTGCCTGAGTCCAGATTTGAACTCAGGAACATAAATTTTCCTTATTCTAAGCTCAGTGCTCTATCTACTGTACCACCTAGCTGACAGAGAATATGATTTGGAAGTGATAGCCCAGATTTTAGGTACACGCATGAGGATAATATGATACTTATATTTTTGCTGGTTTTAACAAACATACTCCACTAAAATTTAAGTCCCTAAGTGTTATCTTTCAAAGTAATGATAATAGTGTATTAAAAACAGCAAAGTGGCTTTACATTATCTCTTTTGATCTTAACAAGAACTCTATGAGGCCACTCGTTCCCCACCCCTGCTAACAACTCAGAGAAATTAAATAACTTGTCAATAGTCACACAGCTAGCAAATAATTATGATGCTGATTTGCAAAACATTTTGGGGGCTCATCTTTGGGCAACACATTTCAGCCCCACAAGAAATTCAATTTCCGGGGGAGGAGCCAAGATGGCGGAGTGGAAAGATACACATATGCTAGCTCCCAACCCACAGCCCATAGAATACCTGTAAAGAAGAACTCCCAACAAATTCTGGAGCAACAGAAGCCACAGAACAACGGCGTGGAGGAGATTTCTGTTCCAGAGAGACCTGAAAAACTGACCCAAAAGGTCCATTGTGCACTGGACCAGGAGCAGAGCCCAGCCCCTCCTTGGCCATGCGGCACCAAGGGGAGCAGATCCCAGCAGGCTTCAGGGACGGAATCTCCAGCAGCAACGCAGGTCCCTCCACCCACAGGTGTAAAAGGTCAGTGAGAGGGTCTTTTCAGCTTGCTGAGAGGGGAGCAGGGTATCCCCATGACTCAGGCCCCCTCAGGAGGCAGCAGTAGAGGCAGCAGCAGACAGGGGCTCCCAAAGCAGGCAGGAGCCCAGATCCATTGTTGAAGGTCTCTGCATAAATCCCCTGAGGGAACTGAGCCCGTGAGGTGGCCCTGCCCCCACCTGAGCACCTGAACTTAATCTCAAATGAACAGCAGCCCCACCCCCGCCCAAAGCCCTGAGGTTGGGAAGCAGCATTTGAATCTCAGCCGCCAAGCACTAGTTGGGCAGATCTGGAGGCAAGGTGGGTGTGGAAAGGAAACTCAGAAGTCAAGTAATTGGCTGGGAAAATGCCCAGAAAAGGGAAAAAAAATAAGACCATAGAAGGTTACTTTCTTGGTGAACAGATATCTCCTCCTGTCCTTTCTGATGAGGAAGAACAATGCTTACCATCAGGGAAAGTCATAGAAGTCAAGGTTTCTGTATCCCAAACATCCAAAATAAATATTCAATAGGCTCAGGTCATGGAAGAGCTCAAAAAGGATTTTGAAAATCAAGTTAGAGAGGTGGAGGAAAAATTGGGAAGAGAAATGAGAGAGATGCAAGAAAAGCATGAGAAGCAAGTCAACACCTTGCTAAAGGAGACCCAAAAAAATGCTGAAGAAAATAACACCTTGAAAAATAGGCTAACTCAATTGGCAAAAGAGGTTCAAAAAGCCAATGAGGAGAAGAAGGCTTTAAAAAGAAGAATTAGCCAAATGGAAAAGGAGGTTCAAAAGCTCATTGAAGAAAATAGTTCTTTCAAAATTAGAATGGAACAGATGGAGGCTAATGACTTTATGAGAAACCAATAAATCACAAAACAAAACCAAAAGAATGAAAAAATGGAAGATCATGTGAAATATCTCATTGGAAAAACAACTGACCTGGAAAATAGATCCAGGAGAGACAATTTAAAAATTAGGGGACTACCTGAAAGCCATGATCAAAAAAAAGAGCCTAGACATCATCTTTCATGAAATTATCAAGGAAAACTGCCCTGATAGTCTAGAACCAGAGGGCAAAATAAGCATTCCAGGAATCCACCGATCACCACCTGAAAGAGATCCAAAAAGAGAAACTCCTAGGAACATTGTGGCCAAATTCCAGAGTTCCCTGGTCAAGGAGAAAATATTGCAAGCAGCTAGAAAGAAATAATTCAAGTATTGTGGAAATACAATCAGGATAACACAAAATCTAGCACCCTCTACATTAAGGGATCGAAGGGAATGGAATAGGATATTTCAGAAGTCAAAGGAACTAGGACTAAAACCAAGAATCACCTACACCACAAAATTGAGTATAATACTTCAGGGGAAAAAACGGTCTTTCAATGAAATTGGGGACTTTCAAGCATTCTTGATGAAAAGACCAGAGCTGAAAAGAAAATCTGACTTTCAAACACAAGAATGAAGAGAAGCATGAAAAGGTAAACAGCAAAGAGAAGTCATAAGAGACTTTACTAAAGTTAAACTGTTTACATTCCTACATGGAAAGACAATATTTGTAACTCTTGAAACTTTTCAGTATCTGGGTAGTTGGTGGGATTACACACACACACACACACACACACACACACACAGCACAGAGTGAATGGAATAGGATGGGATCATATCTTAAAAAAATGAAATTAAGGGATAAGAGAGAAATATATTGGGAGGAGAAAGGGAGAAATGGAATGGGGCAAATTATCTCTCATAAAAGAGTCAGGTAAAAGACTTATTAGTGGAGGGATAAGAGGGGAGGTGAGAGAAAAACATGAAGTTTACTCTCATCACATTCCACTAAAGGAAGGAATAAAATACACACTCATTTTGGTATGAAAACTTATCTTACAATACAGGAAAGTGGGGGAGAAGGGGATAAGCAGGAGGGGGGATGATGGAAGGGAGGGCAGTGTGAGGAGGGAGCAATTTGAAGGCAACACTTTTGGCGAGGGATAGGATCAAAAGAAAAAACAGAAGCAGCGTGGGGCAGGATAGGATGGAGGGAAATATAGTTAGTCTTACACAACATGACTATTATGGAAGTCATTTGCAAAACTACACAGATATGGCCTATATTGAATTGCTTGCCTTCCAAAGGGAATGGGTAGGGAGGGAGAGATGAAGAGAAGTTGGAACTCAAAGTTTTAGGAATAACTGTTGAGTACTGTTCTTGCTACTAGGAAATAAGAAATACAGGTAAAGGGGTATAGAAAGTTATCTGGCCCTACAGGACAAAAGAGAAGATGGGGATAAGAGAAGGGAGGGATGTTAGAAGAGAGGGCAGATTGGTGATAGGGGCAATTAGAATGCTTGGCATTTTGGGGTAGGGGGGAGGAGAGAAATGGGGAGAAAATTTGGAACCCAAAATTTTGTGGAAATGAATGTTAAAAGTTAAATAAATAAATTTTAAAAAAAAGAAATTCAATTTCCTTATAAGCAACAGCATAGGTCCCTAATAAACAAATGGCCAAATGATATGAATAAGCAATTCTCAAAAGAGAAAAAGCGGGATATTAGCAATTCTATGGGAAAATGCTCCAAATAACTAATAATAAGTGATTAAACTAATCAAGAAAACAAAACTGCTCTGAGGGTCCACTTCACATCCATCATATTGGCAAACCTGGCAAAAAATACAAAAATTACAATCTTTGGAGGGGTTGTGGGTTGACGGACACTGGTGGAAGTGTGAATAGATCCCACCATTCTGGAAAGCAATTTTAAACTATCTCCCCAAATTCCCTTTGACTCAGTAATATCACTACTAGGAATATATCCCCAAAAGAGCAGAGTCTCATAAATTATCCAAAAAAATATTAACAGTACTTTTTTGTAGCAAAAAAAAGTAGACAGTAGAAGGATAGCTCATAAATTGGAGAATGGCTCACCAAGTTATGGGATATGAAAGTGATAGAATATTATTGAACCATAGGAGATAATGAAAGGGATGGATTAAGAGAAACCTAGGAGGATTTGTAGGAACTGATGCAGAATGAAGTGAGCAGAACCAAAATAATTTTTACGGTGATTATAATACTATAAAGAAAAACTCTAATTAACACAAGGACCAGCCACAGCTCCAGGAGACTGATAACGAGCCGTGCTTCCCATCAGAATCTTAGGACCTTTCGGCAGAGAGGAGATAAACCATATAGGTGCAGGATGAGACATCAGTGTTTTAGCACGACCAGTGTGTGAATTTGTTTTGCTTAAAGTAAATTGTTTAAGAGACAGAGAGAGAGAGAGAGAGAGAGAGAGAGAGAGAGAGAGAGAGAGAGAGAGAGACAGAGACAGAGACAGAGAGACAGAGAGAGAGAGGGAGGGAGAGAGAGAGAGGGAGAGAGAGAGAAGGGGGGGAGAGAGAGAGAGAAAGAGAGAGAGAGAGAGAGAGAGAGAGAGAGAGGGAGGGAGGAAGGGAGGGAGGGAGGGAGGGATGGAGGGAGAGAGAGAGAGAGAGAGGGAGAGAGAGAGAGAGAGAGAGAGGGAGAGAGAGAGAGAGAGAGGAAGGCTTTTGGTGGGAGCAGAGGGAGGGGAGTTACAGTGAGGCAATTAGGAAGTAATGAGAGTAATGTAAAAAATAAGAAAGAAAAGAACATCTATTGAATGTTTGGTTTTAAAACACATGGAAGAGGGTAAAAGAAAATTCAGAAGAGGACAGAAAAACAAGGCAAGGTTGGTGTTGCCGTGTTAAATGTGGCATGTACTTGAAAAACCTCAAGGAGGTAGTAGAGATTCCCAGTTTCATATACAACTGTCTTTTTTTGTGGTTCTTCATATATGGGAATGTTCACTGATATTTTTCCAATTCATAATTTCTTTTTAAAGAAACAGAAGCATGATATAGTGGGAAAGAGGAGTAGTCTTGGAGTCAGCAGAAACCTCCTGGGTTCAAATTCCACTTCGGACCCATAGCAGATATGTGGTAATGGTCAAGTCCCTTAATTTCTCTGTGCCTCAGTTTACTCATCTTTCTAATGGAATATCAGTGTTACCTATCTCACAGAGTTGTCAGAATCAAAGATTATGTTTTTAAACTTTAAAATGCTATATACATATTGACTACCATTATTATTTTATCTTCATCCCTTTCTTAAAACCAAAAATTGTATAACACAACAAATCTATCTTCAAAGGGTAAAGATTTGCCACTATTTAATGCCCTGAGAAGGGTTAAAGAAAATTTCTACCTCTGTCATTACCCACACCACACCCTAGGCTTATGTGGATATATAAACTTTGGTACCTCCAAAACTAGGATCCGGTAACTGGGGTTTTGCCTCAGAGTGCTAAATTTTAAATAAAACAAAGCATTTACAATCCTTTAGCAGTTAGGTTAACAAGAAAAACTATTCAAAGCAGGAAGCTACAAAAAGACAATATGGAGTTATCCCCCTGCCCCAGAAGTTGCTAATATATTGGGGTCTCTGCTGCCCCCCACCTTAATCAGCTGAGGATGCTTTATGCCACTTGTCCCGGAACAAAAATAACTGGTTGTCTCCAAGCTTTAGTAGTGTTTGTTAAACAATCAGTCGCATGAGTCATAATCACACTTCATATTTTCCCTAATTGTTATGTGACCCTCAGTGAGTCACTAAACCTCTCTGCGATGAATGTATTTCACCATCTCTAAGGTGAGGGTATCACATTTGTTTATAGGTCCTTAGAGAGCCTGATATGAAAGAACAAATTATTCTTTCTTCAGAAAGAACTGCCAGAACTGTCAAACGAGTGTGGAAATTGAAGACCATGTAATTGCAGGAAGATAATTGTGCCAATTAAATTTCATAAACGACTAATGTTTTTCATCTCTTTTGCAAGTTCTTCATATTCTTCAAAGTTCATTCTTGGACTATCCTCTACCAGTGTAATTTCAGGATGATTTCATGCATACGCACAATTACAAATGTATCTTGAGCAGCCATTCATGCATCTTCTCTGAGCCTTCCCCACACAATATTTACAAGCTAATGCAGAAGTAAGCAAAAGGGAACAGGTGGCAGAAACAGGATGGAGGGAGAAGCAAATGGTGCACCTTAAGAGCCTGCTTGGTGAAGGCTAAAATAATTACAATACAGAAGGAAATTAGCTTCATTTTAAAAAATTGCTTAGGCTGAAAATCATGTGGCTCATTTAATTACTCACTGGCTTGTCAGATGGAAGCTAGCCTGCTTCTAGACTGTGCTGGTGACATCATTTAGATTTACCAAATACAAGGCTATGGAATAAAGATAGATAAGATCTCATCTATCTATGGTAACTCTGGTATGGGCCAACCTGAAGGCAAAGTGATTCATTCTATGACTTCTTAAGATCTTCAGACTTAAAAGATTACATGAATATTCAAAGAATCACATGACTGGGACAGTCAGGAGGCAGATCCAGCCTCAGCTATTTATAGTTGTATGACACTGGACAAGTCACTTGACTTCTTTCTGTCTTGGTTTCCTCATTTGTAACACAATAATAGCACCTGCCTCACAAGGTGGTTGCTGGGAGTGAATGAGGTGATATTTGTAACGCACTTAGCACAGTACCTGACACATAGTAGGCACTTAAGTATTTATTTCCTTCATTAAGAGACGGAAGGTCCTGTAGAGATTATCTAATCCAATCCTCATATTTTACAGTTGAGGAAACTGAGACCCAGTTCTAGGAACCTGCTAAACAAAGGCTGCTGTGATATAGGATTTCTTTAGGCTCAGTAGTAAATTTACTAATAATTTCTGTTCATAAGTGGTTTCTGCCACATTTGCCAGATAGACTGACTCTTGCTGCCTAGCTCCCTTAGAGCAGACATTAGACAAAGGAAAGCAGCTCAGCACATGGCTGAAGATGAACAGGCAAACCTGATCTCAAATTCTTTGCAGAGAGCAGATTCTCATGTAATAGGAAAGATTTCATTATGTTCTTGCTTGATGGTAGAGAAATGGGCAAGAGTGGCATGGCCTCTTTGGCACAAAGGAGTCTGTGATTCTACGAAGGTCCCCTGCCTCTCATTCATTGTGACCTGTTTTGGTTATGGTTCTTACCTAGGGAGGTCATTTGGTGTCCAGATGGCTTGAACAAATAGCGAGGGAGGACTGCCAGGGACTGGACACTGCCATTTGCACCTATTTTCCTCTGAAGAGTTTTTAGCTTCAGTTTGGCATCACTCCCTTCTTATAATATAACCTCCCTCTGAACAAACCTTTCTGAGCTTGGCAAGCCAAAATGTAAATGAAGATCCATTTTTAAATTTCCTTAGCTAATCAGGTAATGCAGCCCTGGAATAGCCAGCTCTCTGAACTTCTTGGGAAAGCATTAACTTTAATACCATCATCCTGAGAAAGTCAGATATAATCAAACTGTGTAGCTGCAAGAATGATATTCTCTAGCATGGATTTGGTCTCTGTACTTCACATTGCTAAGTGATGAATAAAAATTCATCCTTCAGTTTGCTCTGCCCTTTAGTAATTGTCCATATTTATATAGTAGATTTACAAAATGCTTTCATGACAATAACCCTAACATGTACATAATGCAAGTATTATCTTCATTTTGCAGATAGGGAAACTGAGCCTCAGAGATATTCCGTGACTTGCCAAGATCATACAGCCTGTCAGGGTCAAAGCCAGGATCTGAACTCAGATCTCTCCTGGCTCCTAGTCCAGCACACTTTCCAGAATACCACCCTTATTTCAAGTTCCTGACCTTTTCTTCTTTCCCATGTACATATCTTGAAACGTACCTTTTAGTATATTTCTGCCTATCCTTTTTTTCTCAATCCATTTTTTCTAACTTTCATCTACATATTTTTTGTTTTGACATCATTTCTGAATATATTCCTTCCCTTCTTTTCTATCCAGTGAACTATCCCTAGTGACAAATAAAATAAGAAAAAAAGGTCAGCAAAAAAATTAGCCAAGACATCAGTCATCTCTGGCAGTAAAAGTGGTTTTCCATGCCTGTGTTGTTGCTGTTTTGGCCCCAAGGACTTAGTCCATTGGATCTTCTTGGCAAAGACGGTGGAATAGTTTGCCAGTTGCTTCTCCAGTGTGTCCCCATTTTACAGAAGGGGAACTGAGGCAAATAGGGGTTAAGTGACTTGCCCAGGGTCACCCAGCATCTGAGACTGAATTTGAACTCAGGTCTTCCTGACTTTGGGTCCAGTGCTCTATCCACTGCACCAACGAGCTGCCGATAGTGCCCTATATTTGCAAAACACTGTTAGGGAAGCATATTTTTCTTTATTCCTCTCTGGGCACAAGTTTGATCATTGTAATCACACAATGTTCAGTTTTAATTTTTTTGTTTTTTATCTAGTTATCGTCAGTGTGCGTATTGTTTTTCCTGGTTTGTTTCACTCTGCGTTAGTTCTTTTAAGTCTTCTCATGCTTCTCTGAATTCTTCATATTCATCTTGTTTTTTATGTCCTAGTTTTTTATGTTTTATGTCCTAGTTTTTTCCTTTTTATGCCCTAGTTTTATCTCACTCTTACCCCATTTCATTGTATATTGAGATTTTCCCTAGAAAGAGATTATACATTTATACATTTTTTTTTTTTTTTACAAATCTGGATTTTACTTTTAAAAACTATAAGCAGGGAACCAAAACACAAAGTTCCAGGCCTCATCTCAGTACTAATGGAATCACAGACACCACCTTCTAACCCTACTACTACTTTAGGAATTCTTTATGGTGTGCCTGGAAGCCAAATGGTAAGCACTTCCACATTCAGCCAAGTGCTGGGCTACTTACTACTCTCCTTTGTCTACTGCCTGCTAGAAAAGGGGAGGGGTTAAGGGTCAGGCTATCTTACAAAAAAAAGGTTATCTAGCAGAAATTCATTTATAAATAGATAAAATCTCACCTTCCTGGGATAACTTTGGTATAGGCCAACCTAGAGGCAAAAGGACTGACCTAACTCTAGAATGTCAATTAATAATTAATTTAAATAATTAATGACTTCAAAGTTGTAAAATATAAAATAAATCCACATAAATCATTAGCATTCTTATACAGGCATACCTCATTTTATTATACTTTGCTTTACTGTGTTTCCTAGTGTTGACCTGAAAACTTGGTTAAAGAAAAGGCAACAGGCTAAATGCATACATTTTATGATTTAATTAATTAATTAATCAATTCCCTATTAAAGAAAATGGTAACATAATGCATCATGGAGCCAGAAATGTTCTGGCTACCGATACAAAGAATTGGGCAGCCTTAAATATGTTTTTAGGACAAAGAAGTGTTCTGTGTCCTTCAGATTTATGATGTCCATGAGTGATTAACTAGACCATTAGAAAGGAATTTCTTGATTGCATAGGTTGTAAATACAACAAGATAACAGAATTTGACAAAGTTTCACATAGAAATTACGACCCAAGATGTCTGTGTTTTCTTTACCATTAACATGCCATAACACAGTATATGTCTACAAATATTAAGATATGGAAAACGTCCCGTTACTCAATGTCTTAGGTTAAAGGTCCCTTAAGGAATGTTAAGTCAGCCCTGGCTGGCTTTTGTTGACATAGGAAGAGGCATTCTCTGAGTTTGCTTCAGAGAGAACAAAGAGATTATTCCAAAATTTTATATTAAACATTATCACTAGATATTGCATTTCTTTTTTTTTTACAAATGGAAGATTTGTGGCAACCCTGCATTAAGCAAGCCATTTTTCCAACAGCACGTGCTTCCATTGTGTCTCTCTGCCAATTTTGGTAATTCTTGCAATATTTTAAATCTTTTCATTATTATTATATGTTATGATGATCTGTGATCAGTGATCTTTGATGTTATTATTTTAATTGTTTTGGGGCTGCGGAAACCATGCCTGTATAAGATGGAGAACTTCACAGGCAAATTTTGTGTGTGTTCTGACTGTTTCACCAACTAGGGGTTTCCTGTCTCTCTCAGGGACTCCCTATTCCCTGAGACACAACAATATTGAAATTAGGTCAGTTCATAACCCTACAATGCCCTCTAAGTGTTCAAATGAAAGGAAGAGTCAATCAGCGGGGCAAATTCCACCATTGTCTTATTTTAAGAATTGCCACAGCCACCCCGACTTTCAGTAACCACCACCCTGATCAATCAACGGTCATCAACACTGAGGCAAGACCCTCCACCAGCAGAAAGATTATAACTTGCTGAAAACTCAGAGGATGGTTAGCATTTTTAGCAATAAAGTATTTTTAAATTAAGTATGTACATTTTTTAGGTAATACCATTGTACACATAATAGACTACAGTATGGGGTAAACATCACTTTTACATGCACTAGGAAACCAAAAATTTGTGTGGCTTGCTTTATTGCACTGTTTGCTTTATTATGAACCCAAAATATCTCTGAGGTTTGCCAGTAGATTACTAACAAAACTTGGTAAGAAGATCTAGAAACAGAAATTCCATTCAAAATACCAAAGGCATGTGTACTAAGATTCAGTAAGGAACTATATGAATCTGACTGCAAAATACTCTCAATAGAAATAAAAGACAGTTGAATGACATGGGGAGATACATGTCCTTTGACCTTGCTATGCCATTACAAGGTCTATATGTTTAGGGAATTATGAAAAGGACCTATATTTATAGTAACTCTCTTTGTGATAGCCAAAAGTTAGAAAAATAAGGGGAATGACTAAACAAATTGTAGTATATAAGTGGAATATTGTCTTATAAGAAATAGAGAAAAGAAGAAATGAACAGTTTCAGAGGGACTGGGAAGATTTCTATGAATTGTGTCAGAGAGAACAGTCTACGTGAAACTAACATTACAGAGGAAAACAATTTTGAAAAACTTTAGAATTCTGATCGACACCATGAAAACGCATGAATCCGAAAGAATGAAAATGGAAAATGCCATTCACCTCCTGCCAGAGAGATGAACTTTAAAAATGCAGAAAGATATAGATTTTCTGACATTGCTAGTGTTAAAATTTATTTTGCTGGATATATGTATTGAGGGTTTTAAAGGGTTTGTTCATGGGGGTGGAGGTGGGAGGAAGTGCTATGGGAGGAATAGATTAGTAGGAAAAGGAAAAATAGTTGAAAAATAATTATGACTGGCAGGTCCAAAGACACCATATTTTGAGAAACTTGTACCCAAAACAAGACCACTCAACATATGAATATTATTACAATTATTTTATGTTTTAAAAATCCATGTATGTTCCATTATTTTGATTTTATTTTAAGGTTGATTTGTATGGTAATAAAATTATAATATATTTTTAAAAATTAACTTCTGTTCCCTAGACCTGCACAATCCTGTGGGGATTTATATTATAAATGAAGGGTAAGGTCTGAATTTGCTTCTCTATGTGGTGGCTCGGTTCTCGGTTGCTTCAGGACTTTGGTTTTATTTGGTTAGAGAATTTGAATTCCAGGGGGAGGTGGAGGAAGTCTAGAGTGTAGGGAGGATCAGGGGCCCCTTTTAGGCAAGATAAGATGAATATTTGCCTATCAAAGCCCAGGATTCTTGGTACCTGAGCCTGAGTTCTGGTGGGAGGAGAAGAAAGGTGGAGATTGTTTTGAAAATGTGATCCAGGAATCCCTCTCTCCTCTGTCTTTTTCTTCAGGACCTTTCTTTTATGCAAGACCTCCAAGTCACCTTTCTTCCCCCCTCCCCCAAAAAAGGCCAAGGCTGAAATATAGCTCAGATGTTAACCTCACCAGCTGGGAAGTAACAACTGGGTAATAAACATCCCTGAACTTCATTAGCAAGATGGTGTTAACTCAGTGATACCCAGGACAAGTCTGGTTCTTGCTTTATCTAAGTTAACCTTGTCAAGGGAATTTCACATCTTCTTAAAGAGACCATGCCAAAGCCAGAACAAAATCTTCAGCAGTGGACAAATGTTTTTGCATTTTATATAGGGAATTTTACACTTGGCTTCAGGGTAATGCTCTTTACCTACAAAACATCACTGGCAAAATATTAATATTTAAAAGGTGAAGTTTTCTAAAAGGTTATAGTGGGTGAAAGATGAAATGACTGAGGAAACAAAGGTTTGAATTTCTAAGCATATAGATTTATTGAATAATGAGTGCCACTTGCATAACAAATTGAGACCAGACTGCCTCAGCTTTGACACTGGACCCCAAATACTGGGGGAGACATATTTTTATGCCTTAAAAATAACCAATAAGACCAATTAATTAAAAGAAAGCAACTAGGATACAAAATTAGGTCATCTGTTTTGTAACTGAAGGAAATATTAGGGACTTTCCAAATTGAGAGGGAGAGAGTAAACAGGTACAATTCCCTGAAATCAGGAAAAGAGGTGTCCCACTCCCCTCAAGGGTCTGTATTCAGTTGAAGGAACATGAAAACAACATGGGTTGCTTGAGAGGTGTAACTGTGAGAAAACACCTTGCATCAGTCTTTGGATCTGACTGGATTTGCCGTCGGTATAACCGAGGTCCTTAGTTAAAGATCTCTAAGCAGCAGGTAGAGGTGGTTCAGCCTCCCAGTCATTCAGGGCTAGGTTCAAACAATGCAAAACAGTTTTCTCACAAGACAGAAATTGGACAAAACCCATAATTGAATAGAAAGGGAACTGAGGAAGATCCAGAATTGAGTCACAAAATGAAGTCAGTGTGGTTCACTCAATACCCACACAGGGAGGATCCTGGGATTATTGAAATTGCTATGGATTTTCTGAAATGCAATCCAGCCTGCTTTTCGACTCCTATTTAATTCTGGGTCCATCTCATCTACTATCTAGAGATAACACAGTGTAGAATGGACACACAGGACAATACACCAACCTAGCCTAGTTGCATAGTGGTAACCATCAGCTGAGACCCAAGAAGATTGTGGTAAAACTGACAGAGTTTAATAAAGCAACAACATAAGAGAGATGCTATGCCCGGAGAGGGGTAAGTCAAGACAGAACAGCAAGATGAAGACACTGGGGTTCTGCAGCATCAGAAGTATAAATCACTTCTCTATACAGACCCCGCCCCCCAATTGGCCCCTCATTCAGGATCCCTATGGATGCTCACTGCCCCAACTAATGCTGTGTATGAAACATCAGTGGGGAAAATGAGCTTGGTACAGAATATTCAATAGGGAAGAAGAGGGGAAAGGAATAAGCACTTATTAAGCACCTACTATATGCCTGGTACTGGGCTAAGGGCTTTAAAAATATTATTTCATTTTATTTCAATAGGTTCATGGGGGAATGATCTATTGCAAATCTTCTTGCTATGCTATTTCATCAAATAAAGCAATTGTGTCCTTTGGCTAACTGGAGTAGGGATGGGGTAGAAAGTAGGTAGGGGTGAGGGTTCACAAACCATTGTCTTATGAGGATGTGGACATACTGAGTAGCTGTCACCTGGGGGAACTAATCTAGAGGCCCCTCATTTTAGAGGGTGTCCGGGCAAAGAGTTAAGAAAGTAGGCGAATAGTTTGACAGATACGGGCATCATCTTGATTGCTTTTTTTGCTAAAAAACTGTCTCTGATTTTTTCTAATCATTGACTTTCTTCTTCTTGTTGGAATATCTTTAAAATTAACCCCTCAAAGCTTTGCAAATTTTTAGTTTCAACATAAGTATCTTCTCTGTTTGCTTAGCCTGGTCTAGCTACATTTGTTCCTCTCAGTGCTATTTCTGCTTCTTCACAGCTCATTTATGCCTAAGGTGTGGTTTCACTATCATCGACGGTGAAAATCGTTTGCTATAAAGTTGTTGGCAGAACTGTTCCATTTTTTATTTGTCGCTTGCTCTACTTTGAGTTTAATATGTAAATTTTCTTGAGATAATCTAGTTTAGTTGGGTCTTTTGCCAATCTCTTTTTTTCTAGAAATAGTTCATTTATTTGTTTTCAGTTTTCAGCAATCACTTCCATAAGTCTTAGATTTTCTCTCCCTCCCTTCCCTCTCCCTCCCTGAGACAGCAAGCAATCTTATATGGGTTGTACACACGCATCCTTATCAAACACATTTTCACATCAGTCATGTTTTTTGCCAATTTTTCTGCAGGGTTAGTGGGTCCACATTTCTTCCTTGCTTTGTGACACACGTCTAATAGCGTCATCCCCAAAATCATTTTCCAAATGAGTGTATACTCTAAACTGATATTGCCCAGGGCTGCCATGTTGCTCTTCTGGAGAAATAAAATATTTGTTGACTGAGGAAGGTTCTGGATCTTTCTGTTCTTCTTATTGTGGTGATTGATTTTAATTGGTAAAACTTTTATAGGACATGATAATAATTTCTGTAATGTCTTTTGGTTTATTCATTCTTTGCCTCCTTTTCTGAATCTACAATTTGGTTAGAATAATTGGACTATAGCTATTACAATGCATAAATGCCTTTCCTTAATTGCCCTTTCAGCGAAATTAGTTTTAAGGGTTATAATCTCCCAGTCCTAGTACTGCCATTAATTTGCTAAGCAAGTCACTAAACCTTCTAGTTTTCCAACAAAGTGAGTAATGCTAGTTTTTCATTTGTGTGTGCTCGTCCTTTGTTGCCAAAGATCATGCCATCAGAGAAATGATGACGTGACTCACACTTGACTTTGTTTTGAGTGAGGGAGGGCTGTGCAGGTCACCAGCCTCACTTCTCCTCCAGAGCCATCTGGATCCAGTGACCAGATATTCCTCAGGATGACTGGAAATGACTCAAGATGAGGTAACTGGGGTTAAGTAACTTGTCCAAGGTCACACAGCTAGTGAGTGTCAAGTGTCTGAGGTGAGATCTGAACTCAGGTCCTCCTGACTCCTGCACTGGTGCTCTATCCACTGCACTACCTAGCTGCCCCCTCAGTGAGGATGGGTGAGGAGGGTTAGGGTTACCTTTTTCATTTAATATAATTCTGAAGAGGTTTTTTTTTTAAGATAATAACTTGAGAGATAGATCCCAAGCAATCACTATTTCTCATTCAGTGGCAAATAGAAATAGTACTTATTCAATATAATAATATTCATGCACTTTTTAATCACACAAGTGCTCTGATGGCCCTTTTAAAAATAGCACTTCTGAGAGCAGTTAGGTGATACAAGAGTTATTCTTCAGTAATTCAGTCATGTCTGACTCTTGATGACTCAGTGAGGTTTTCCTGGCAAAGATCCTGGGGTGGTTTGCCATTTCCTTCTCCAGTAGATCAAAGCAAACAGGTGACTTGTCCCAGGTCACATAGCTAATGAGTGTCTGACTCGAGGCCCAGCACTCTAACCACTGAACCACCTAGCTTCTGGTAGGAACACCAGAAGGCAGCTAGGCTGCTCGGTAGATAAAGTGCCAGACCTGGAGTTAGGAAGACCTGAATTCAAATCTGACCTCAAACACGAACTAGCGATGACCTTGGGCAACTCATTTAATCCCTATTTGCCTCAGTTCCTCATCTGTTAATGGGGACACATTGAAGAAGGAAATGGCAAACCATTCCAGGATCTTTGCTAAGAACAGTATTGAAGAGTGTGGCATGTTACGGTCTACAGCAGGGGAAGAGTTGGACATGACTGAACAACCAAACAACAAAGGTGGTACAGTGGATAGAGCACTGAACCTGGAGTGAGAAAAACCTACACTCAAATCCATTCTTAGATACTGACTAGCTGTGTGACCCTGGACAAGTCACTTAACCAGGGCTCGCTTTAGTTTTTTCATCTATAAAATGGGCTAACTAACAGCACCTACCTCCCAGGTTTGTTGTGAGGATCAAATGAGATATTTGTGAAGTGCTCTGCAAACCTTACAATACTATATGCATACTAGCTATTATTATGATCCTTATTTCATCCTTAGAGTTTGTATTTTCTAAGTGAAGAATCTGGGACTGAAATAGAATATGTATTGAGTTGGGTTCACAAATATTTCTGCCTTTCCCCCCTAAATACTGACATTTATTTCTAGTTATTTCACTTTAGAAAATGGGGTAGGGGCACTCTACCTTTTCATCTCAGTCTTCTAATGCCAAGTTTCTATAATCTTATGATGCTATGAACTAAAAGAAATAAGGGATTTTAGGGGAAGATTTTGATCTTTGAATGAAAGTACACAGAGAAGGCCCAAAATAATAACCAAATTTCTATCTTTCTTTGAGTAAAAAACGTAGGTCTCTTTAAGTAACAGGGCTAGAGCATTTTCAGCTATTTCCTTAATTCTTAACTATATGTCAGGTCCCAAGAATTGCTGGTAAGTGGGTGGCAGAATCAACCTGGAGAGTTCAGGTGCAGCACAGGTTAAAAAGCTGCTTAATCTTTAGTTTGGCTTTATGGGGAGAAAATAACTCTCTTTTGCCATTTCCCTCAAGTAAAGCAGCTAGAAATAACAGTCTATATTTAGGAAGAGAAAATAAACTCCATTTCAGAACCAATTACTCAGATTACCAAAGTGAATATAAAATGCTCCTGCAGCAAAGAAAATAAAGCAGCTATTTTCTCATATGCCACATTAATCAAACCCGCAGTAGCTCAGTGACCAACCACCTAATCACTTGTTGGAAGAAATTAAGCAGAGAATGACAAAGAAAAAAGCCTGCATTCCCTAGGCCTGATACTCTGTGAGTAGGGTGGAAGATGGCGTGCTATTTTGCAGATAAGGAATCTGAGGAACCGAGATGCCAGGTGAATTACACTGGATGATAAGTCTGTACTCATGAAGGACCTATGATTTTGTCACTGCTGGGAGAGCCTATCTCCAGTGAAGCTCACAGACCATCTGTGACTGACACTGAAAGATATGGTTTCTACTTCTGGAAAGTCGGCATTTCATATATGTGTGTATGTATATATGTATACCAGGCATATAATAGACATTACATATGAATTCGTATATAGCCATACTTTCTACATGGTGTTACCAATACACATATATGTGTTTAGGTGTACATATTTATGCATGCATATACACACATACAAGTACATATAATCTACACATAAATTTATTAGTATGTACATATAGAAATTCTTATCAATATTTTTGCTTATAATATTTAACTTTGCTGAAATATACCTTCCTCTGCCCCTCACAGAGAATTATTTTTCTAAGAAAAAAATGAAAAAGGGGAAAAAATTAATCAAAACTAACCAACATTAAAATGATACAAAGTAATTTTTTAAACTTTATTTTCTTGCTTTTTTTTTGCAACATTCCCATTATGGAAATATGTTTTACATGACTTCACATGCATAATGAGTATTATATTGCCTGCCTTCTCAATAAGTGGAGGAGGGGCTGAAGGGACAAAGAGAACTTGGAACTTGAAATTTTACAAAATGAATATTTCAAAATTAAAAATTTTTAAAAATATGCAGTACAGATGCTGCCATGTTAAAGACTAGAAATCAGGAGACCTAAGTCCTATTCTATTGAACATAAATCCTAAGGACCTTCTTGAGTCACACAAAGATTAAGCAACTTGCCCAGGGTCATACAGTATTGGGTGACAGGCTACTAAGTCTAGGAATCAGGAATAGGACTCAGGACTCCTGACTTCCAGTCTTTAAAATCTCTAGGTTCAGGGACCGTGTCTTTGTATGTCCTGATGTGCTGGTAAGCACCTAGTTAGCCCAGCATGACTAAACAGTAAGTAATTACTAGCCAGATGATTGTGACAATGGTCTCTGTGACCGGATGTGTCCTCAGAATTCATTTTATCAGAGATCTCCAGATTAGAACCCTGAAGCTCCCAGCTTGGAATCTGCTCCCTTAGGGACTTCACTATGATACATTCCTTGCAACCAGATGCTCTCTCAGCAAGACTTTTCAAAGGTGTTGGCAGAGTAATGCAACAAACATTATATGTCAATTTGCAGGGAGTTATTAACCTGTTTCTGTCCTATGTGTCCCCTGAATTCTCCCCCCACAACATAGGGAATTTTGTTCAATTCTGGATGCCAAGTTTTAGGAAGATTGCTGACAAATTACACACTTTCTGGAGGATGGTGACCTGGTCTGTGAGGATTCTCAACCAAGATTACACTATAACTATGCCACGAAGGAGCTAGGTATCATGGTGAAAGTCAGGAATATCTGGCTTCAAAACCTGCCTCAATTACACATCAGCTATATGATCCTGGGCAAGTCACTGAACCTCTTTCAGCCTCAGTTTCCTCATATGTAAAATGGGGATAAGAGTTGCATTTATTTCCAGGGTTGTTGGGAAAATCAAATGAGATAACAAGGGCAAAGTGCTTTGGAAAGACTAAGACTAACATTTATATATCGCTTTAAGGTTTGCAGAACAGTTCACAAATGTTATATCATTCTATTCTCATAACAACTCTGAGATATAGGTGCTATTATTATCCTTATTTTATAGAGGAGGAAACTGAGGCAGAGAATAGTTACTTGACAGGCCCAGAGTCATAGTTACTAAGTATGTGAGGCTGGATTTGAACTCAGGTCTCGCTGAGTCTAGGCTCAATGCTCTATCCACTGTACCAACTAGCTGCCTCTAAAACATTAAGTAAATGCTGGAGAAAGAAAAGAAGAAGAAGGAGGTGGCGGTGGCAGCAGCCATATGAGAATTGCTTGGAAGAACTGAGGATGCTTAGCCTGGAGAAAAGAAAACTTGGGGGAGGAGGGAAAGAAATGATCACTGTCTTCAGGTATTTGAAGGGTTCATCCAATGGAGGAGAGATTAGATGTTTTTTGCTTGGCCCTGGTGGATATAACTAGAAACAATGGATATAAGCAATAGAGAGGCAGGTTTAGCCTTTCTACTGCAAAGAAACACTTCTATATATAATCAGAGCTATGAGAAGTAATGTGTTAACTACGGGTCTAGACTTCAAGCAAAGGCTGAACATGACATGACTTGCACTTGACTTTGTTTTGAGTGAGGGAGGGCTGTGCAGGTCACCAGCCTCACTTCTCCTCCAGAGCCATCTGGATCCAGTGACCAGATATTCCTCAGGATGACTGGAAATGACTCAAGATGAGGTAACTGGGGTTAAGTAACTTGTCCAAGGTCACACAGCTAGTGAGTTTCAAGTGTCTAAGGTGAGATCTGAACTCAGGTCCTCCTGACTCCTGCACTGGTACTCTATCTACTGCACCACCTAGTTGCCCATTTGTTAGATATGTTATCCAGGGAATTCTTGTTCAGCTGCAAAATGAAAGAGGCAGCACCTGAAGATTCTTCTAGTTAGGATTCTGTGACTCACAAAAGCTGACTCAGCCAGGGCTGCCTCTATCCAAGGCTCATTTGAATTCTTTATTTTTGTTGTCTTTCCTGGAAACTTCCATTGGAGATGATGGGAGAAGAAAGACAAAAATCAGCAGTGATCCTTCCAGGCTCCCAAGTTTCTTTATTTTTAGTTTATTTCATAATAATAATAATATTAAAAGTAGCATTTGTATATAGCTTTAAAGTCTATGAAATACTTTACAAATATTAACTTATTTGATCCTCACAACATTAGGAGGAATTATCCTCATTTTACAGATAAGGAAGCAGACTTAGGGGGGTAAATGACTTGTCCAGGGTCACATAGCTGGTAAATGTCTGAGGCTAAATTTTATTCCAACTCCACTATACTTTGGATGTACCTCAGGTATTTCATATCTTCTATTGTCTTTTTAGTCCCTTCTAAAATGTTGGGAGCTCCCACTCAGCATCCCTTTGACACGGTCTCTCTCAATAAACCCAACTCATGCCATTGCACATCTGTCGCTCTCCATCAAATCATATGAAATGTGAGGTCAAGAGCGAGTCATCTTCTATTTTCACAGGTGCCCTTTTCCATGATCTTTTGAAACCTGGGTTTTGCTCATCATAACATTGCTGTACCATGTTTTACGTCCCCTCGCTGGGATGCTCCTTCTGTAATCTACATGAACTCAGCCCTCCTCACCTGCCTTCCTCTCTTGGGGGAGCCATCAGTATATCAATAGATGATAAGCAGATTGAAAAACCACCCCATGAATAAATAGTTCCCGTGGCCAAGAGTAACCCTTTTCATTTCCTTGATTTCACTCACAGTCAGTGGAAGTGATGAGGGCAGCTCTGATTACATCTTGGGTTTCTGTTTTGGCACTGACGTCAACCCAGACTGTTAAGTCAATAACCCGTCCAGACTCATTTTCTCCTCAGAGATAGAGACCATGTTCACAGCCCAGCAGCTGTGAATGTCTCAGTGTCACATATACCTCCCCATGGCTAGTTCTTGTCACCATGGCTCATTTGTTCCCCCTGTTCTCTTTTCCCCACCTTTAGGGTTCCAGCTCCAGGTTACTCCATCACTTGGTTCATCCTGGGGAGAGCTGTGGGCAAGCCATGATCATCAGTGGTGTTTGACTCTCTGTTGCAAAAGAAAGGTCCTCAAATGAAGGGCAAAAACCTCTCAAATCTATCTGGTTCTGCCTTTAAACAAGTTTCCGGTTCTCAGAAATTGACAAATAGTTGGGTGACTAACTGGGGGAAGGAGAAGGGTTGGTAAAGCAGAATAATATTTTTTATTTGTATGGCTTGATAATTTCTTTCCTTCTAAGATACTTCTACTCCATAATGGGGCCTCGTGCATACAAAAAAGAAGTACTATCTTATATCTCATCACAAAACAGAAAAGATAATGACATAAGTGGTCCATAAAGGTCATGAGAGGACTTCAGCAAAACAGGTTGGTCAAACTCCCATAAGGCTAAGCAATTAGGCAGCTTTTAAAGTATAAAGAGGTACCAGAACAGGGTTCCAAGGCTGGATGGGGAAATGCGAGAGAAAAGAGGGCTTGAAATAATGGCTCTCAGCAAAGAGAAAAACTTTGACCCAGAATTAGAAACTATTTTCCATTGTCCCTGATATCAGAAGTGCCTCGCCACCTCTTTCTACTGTCCAAGCATTTCTTAGAAGTTAGTATTATTTATTATAGGAGGATAGAACCTGTACCTGTGATTTTCCTGATAGAAGTTACCCTGAATCAAGGGTAAGCTCCCTTGATGCAGGAACCAGATTAAAATGGAATTGGAAAGTATTTAACAAAATGAATAAAAATACAATAAAACATAGATAATATTAACATGTGGCTTTCTAAGTCAATATGTATGGTTTAGCTACCTCGCTTTCTATTTGAATTTGACAACTGTTGAACTAGAGCAGTTAAAGTTTAAGTAGCTTATACAGGGTCACACAGTCAGTATATAACCCAAAGTGTGCCCTCACTTAAATCCAATTCATTTGCAAGTCATAGCATTATCTTCTTGATGTCATGGTTCTCTTCAAGAATGAAGGACAAACAATAGCCTTGAACCCTGATCTTCCTGGTTTGGAGGCTAGCTCTTTGTCCACCACATCATGCTGAGTCATAGATAGGAAGAAAGGAAGAAAGAAAGAAAGAAAGGAAGGAAGGAAGGAAGGAAGGAAGGAAGGAAGGAAGGAAGGAAGGAAGGAAGGAAGGAAGGAAGGAAGGAAGGAAGAAAGAAAGAAAGAAAGAAAGAAAGAAAGAAAGAAAGAAAGAAAGAAAGAAAGAAAGAAAGGAAGGAAGGAAGGAAGGAAGGAAGGAAGGAAGGAAGGAAGGAAGGAAGGAAGGAAGGAAGAAAGAAAGAAAGAAAGAAAGAAAGAAAGAAAGAAAGAAAGAAAGAAAGAAAAAGAAAGATAGATAGATAGATAGATAGATAGATAGATAGATGATAGATAGATAGATAGATAGATAGATAGATAGATAGATAGATAGATAGATGATAGACGGATGGATGGATGGATGGATGGATGGATGGATAGACGGATATGAAAATGGATGTGGATATAGAATAGACATGGATATAGAGGACATAGACAGACATAGACATAGCTAGATATAGATATAAATATGGATATGGATATAGAGATAGAGATAGATAGATACATGGATGGATAGATACATGGATGGATGGATGGATGGATAGATATGGAAATGGATATGGATATAGAGTAGACATGGATATAGATATAGACAGACATAGATATAGCTAGATATAGATATAGATATGTATATGGATATATAGAGATAGAGATAGATAGATAGATGGGCTGCTAGGTGGTGCCATAATGCATAGAGTGCTGGGCCAGGAGTCAGGAATGCTCATCTTCCAGAGTTCAAATCTGGCTTCAGACACTTACTAGTTATGTGACACTGGACAAGTCACTTAACCCTCTTTGCCTCAGTTCCTCCTGTGTAAAATGGGCTGAAGAAGGAAATGGCAAATCACTCCAGTATCTTTGCAAAAGCAAAGTCCAAATGGGGTCATGAAGAGTCAGACACACCTGATAAAAGACTAAATAACAATAGATAGATGACAGATAGATAGATAGACATATCCAGATGCATGTGTATATACATGCACACTGACATAATCTGTTTGCATTTTGTTTCCCTCTTAACATTGCAAACTCCTGGAGGGCAGAAACTATCTTTTGCTTCCCCAGCACTTATCAAAGGACAAAAATTATTTGATTTATTTATTTATTTATAAGGACTCATTGATTTGGTTTATTGTTTGATTGATTATAATGATATGCACATATTATATCACTGGAAATAGAAAGGCTTCTGTCCTTTCCCTTGTACCTCCTCCTGGCAAGCTGTTTTGGATATTTACTTGTCGGTGCTCTCCCTGTCTGTCAGTCTGGCTTTTAGAGGTAGCTTTTGGCACAGAAAAGCCCCTTCATTCCAGACATGAATATTTTCCCATCAGGGATACACACAAAGCCCGCTCTAGTTTCCAAGCAGCCTCCTTTAAGGGTTCTGTAAGAGATCAATTATGCAGCACCTTCCATTTAAATCACGAGAAACTGGTCTAGAAGATAACCACTTCTACTTTCTAAAACGCAGGGCTTTTAGAGTATTTAGAGTCAAATTCACATTTATTTGCAGGAGATTTTGAATAGTAAAAGAATCCTTTGGCTGGCTCCATATAAATACTGTGTGACCTTTGGCAATAGAGGAATTTAGCACATTCACGAATCTCGCTCTTTTGAATTAAAACACCTACTAGAACAGCCAGACCTGACATTTATTTATGTAGCACCCCACATCTCTCTCTATTGAAATTCTTTCTGTCCTTCAAGGCCCAGCTCAGATGCCTTGGAAGCTTTTTCTTTGATTGCCTAGATCTCTCCCCCACTTCCCAACTCCTCACCATCCTTGACCCACACTTCAATATATTCTAATTTACAAGTTCCTTGAGGCCAGAAACTTTGGGGTTTATTTGTTTTTGTTTTTATGTCTTGGATTTCTAACCCCAGCAATGGTTATCAATCTACATTGGTAGAGAGAGTTCCATAAATGGATGAAACAACAAAAAGCCAGCACCTGGCACATAGTAGGTGCTTAATAAATTCCCTAGGTGACAGGGATCATAGTAGCCTGTATTTAGAACTGAAAGGGACCTCAGAAGCCATCTAGAACAATCCCATCATTTTACAGAAGAGGAAACAATCTGAGAGAGGGTACAAACTTGCCCATAGTTTACAGGACTGGGATCAGTAGCAGGATTTGAACTCAGGTCTTCCTGACTCCAAGTTCAGCAAACCATTATAGCATGCCTTTTTCTTGTCTTTTTTTTAAAAATTAATTTACTTTAAACTTAAATACACAATAAGAAAAGAAAAAAGAAACAAACTTAAATACAAAATAAGAAAAGAAAAAAAAGCATTGCCATGTACACAGCAGAACTTTCAAGAGAAGATTCAAAATCAACCTGAAATTCAAATTCAAAACCAACTCTCATGTCATTACTTTTTAACCCTGTATTCCCAATACCTTGAATGTTGCCTGGCACATAACTGTTCAGTGGTTTCAGTCATGTCTGATTCTTTGTGACCCTATTTTGCTGGTTTTCTTGGCAAAAATATTGCAATGGTTTGCTATTTCCTTTTCCAGCTCATTTTAGAAAGGGGAAACTGAGGTAAATAGGGTTAAGTGATTTGCCCGGGTTTACACAGCTAGTATGTGTCTGATGTTAGATTTGAACTCAGGTCTTCCTAACTCCGGGTCCTATACTCTTTCTACCAGCTGCCTAGCTGCCTTGGCAAATAATAAATAATTAGTAAACTAACCATAACTGATATTTACAAACTGATTTGATGTTTACAAAGTGCTTTACCTACATTAGTTCACTGAAGTCTCACATTACCCTGTGAGGGAGGTAATATTATCCCCATTTTACAGGTCAAGAAATAGTGAGGTTGAGACCTATCCAGGGTCATACAGCTAGCAAGTGTCAAAGGCAGGATTTGAACTCAAGTTTTCTGGACTTGCTGCACTAAACTGCTGCTCTGAGAGGAAGTGAAGCACAGTTGACTATGACCTGGGTTCATATCCTGCCTCTTGACACTTGCTAGCTGTTTGACTGCTGGCAAATGCTTAACCTCTCAGGGCTCTGGCTAGACAACTTTCTAAAGCTATAAGCTACAGAGAAAGTGCTGACCTGCACTGGCAGAAGGTTTCTCATCCAAGAGTTTTCTATACCGGCAATTCTCAAAGTTTTTGGACTTAGGATCCCTTTATATTCTGAGGACTCCAAAGGGCTTTCGTTTGAGCTGTTGTAAATAGCTGTTGATACTTCTCATACTAGAAATTCAAACTGATATTTTAAAAATATTAGTTCATTAAAAATTGTTAATATAAATGATATTTTCGTAAAAACCTATATTTTCAAATAATTTTGGTGAGAGGAGTGACATTGTTTCATATATTTTTGCAAATCTTGTTAGCATCTGGTTTCATAGAAGACAATTAAATTCTAGTATCTTCTACCTTCAATCTGTTGTGATATGCTATTTTGGTCTAAATATATGAAGAAAATCTGTGAGATATGTAGTTAGAAAAGAGAAGAATATTTTAGTAGGCAAATAATGTTAGTATTATTCTATAAATACGTTTTTACCTCAAGGACCCCCTACAAGGGTCACAAGAACAAAGAAACAAACAACACTGAGAAATACTGTGCTATGTCAATTAAATTGAAGGTTCAGTCCCTATCTTTTTCCTAAATTGCAGTACTCTTATCAACTATACTACCCTCCCTCTTGAACCTATGTAGCATCCCACATCTCTCCCTACAGAGATTCTTGATGTCCCTCAAGGCCCAGCCCAGATACCTTTGAAGCTTACTTTGACTGCCCAGATCTCTCCCCACTTCAAAACTCTTGAACTAGGTCAACCTCCCTGTGAGATAGATGTAATAAGCTTTAAAAAAAAGGAAATACTTTACAAATAAATATTTTACAAACATGGAAACTGAGGTGTAAAAGGAGGCTGAATGATGACCATTGGAGTCAGATTTAGAGCTAAACCTAGAATCCAGGTGTCCTGGTCCTCAGGCCAGAACTATTCACCCATTTTTCCTTCTAATTTTAATACTGCTTTTTACTCTAATTCTGAAATCAACACCATTATCAATGAGGAAACACAAATACATTAACACCTAGAGTGAAGCCAAGAGCCTCTTTGGGACAGTACCTCAAAGTAGCTGATGGGGGAGAAGAAGGAGTTGGTTCTGATGAGTTATTTCAAAAGTCAAGCATCCTTGCCTGCAATCAGTCCATTAAAGCTCTCTCAGAGAGACTGCCTCCATCTCTGTTTAAGAGGTATATTCGGTGTATTTTTGTGATTTCTTTTCTCCCTCAACACCACTTTTGTTCATGCTAATTTTATTTCACCTAAATAAGAAGGTTAAGTGATTTGCCTAGGGCTCTTCAAATTCATTGGTCTGGCCCTGTAGCACCCATGACCTCACTCTGGTCTTGCCTTCAATTTCAATTTTCATAGAATTATAGAATGCTAAAGTTTGAAGACGGTCTCGTCCAACCCCACATGTAACAAAAGAGAAAAGTAAAGCCCAGAGAGGTTAAAGTGACAGTTAGTTCGGGATAACGGCCACAGCAGATTCCAGATCTGCTGACTCGAACAAGTGTTCCTTTCACTCGCACAGTCACACTGCCTTGAGCAAAGGAGCAAAATATTCTGTTGCTGCCATTTAATTTAGTTCTGCTTTGGGAATATCTGTAAGAGATACTGAGAACGATACAAGTGATTTCCATAAATGCCTGCTGCCAGCATCGAGATCTGCATTGACAATGGATGCTTATAGGAAGCTACTGTTAATATCAACGTTATTTTCATGAGTACATGCCATCAAATTGTACTTAAGCCCACTAGGATCACAGAATCGTAGGATTTTAAAGCTGAAAAGAACCTTCAAGATAATGTGGATAAACCCTCTCATTTTAAAAATGAGGAAATAGATTTATTTATTTTTAGTTTTCAACATTCACTTCCATAAGTTTTAAATTTTCTCCATCTCACTCCCTCCTCCCCAAGACGGCATGCAATATGATATAGGCTCTACATATACATTCCTATTAAACATATTTTTCACATTAAAAAGGAGGAAATTGAAGTTAAACCTCAATCCCAAAATGGTTAAGGGACTATTCCAAGGAAATATTGCTAGCTAGTGAGTGTTTGAGGCAGGATTCAGACCAGCATCTTTCTATTTCAAATTCAAAACGCCATCCACTAGACTATGTTGCCTTCAGAGAAGTTAAGTGACAATAACAATAACTAGTGTTTATACAGCTCTTTAAGGTTTGCAAAGCCCTTTACAAATATTATCTCACTTTATCCTTACAACAATCTTGAGACATTGTTGATATTATCCTCATTTTACAGATGAAGAAATTGTGTCAGACAAAGTTAAGTGATTTGCCCAGGTAAGAAAGCTAGTTAATGTCTAAGGCTGGATTTGAATCCAAGTCTTTCAGACCCCAGCTCCAGAGATTTATTTACTACCACCTAACTGCCTCTGACTTTCCCATATAAGTAGCAAACTGGGCTATCTCCAGTCATCTTGAGTGATATCTGGTCACTGGACACAGATGGTTCTGGAGGAGAAAGTCAGGCTGGAAATTTTGCCGAGCCCTCCTTCATTCAAATCAAAGTCAAATGCAAGTCATGTCATCATCTCCCTGATGTCATGGTCCTCTTCAAGAATGAAGGCTAAACCATAACGACAAAAATAAGAGTTCAGGACTCAAACCCAGGTCTTCTGACTTCACATCCAGAGAGCTTTCCATTAATTCATTTGACCCACATCCAATCTTCTCCCCTTCAATCTCACCTATTGCTATGGAGGACATCATCATTCTAGTCAGCTGGTTTACAACACTGGAGTCACTGACTTGTCCAATTCTATTTCCCTCTCTCCCCATCAGTGTCTACTAAACTGCCAATTCTGATAAATTTTACATCTAAAACTTCTTTTTTGTGGGTCCTCTTCTCTCTACTCATCACCCTCTTCAAGCCCTCATCACCTCTTCCCTTGACCATTATAACATCCTAATTGACCTCTCTGTTCTCAGTCTCTCCCTTCTTCAATTCTTCTTCCCCACAGCTATCAAAATAATCTTCCAAAGGCTCAGATCTGATTCTGTTATTCCTGTTAAAAACAAAGCAAAACTTAACAGCCTGGAATTTCAGATCTTTCACAATATGGCACCCACCTGTCTTTCCAGCCTCATTTTGTCCTACTCACCTTCAAAAATTCTACATTCCAGTCAGGTTAAATTATTAGTTATTTGCCATTTCCATGAATTCAGACAACTTCCCCTCCACCCTCCATGACTTTAATGAATTCTCTCCTTATCTTCACTTATCAAAATTCTCATTTTCCTTCAAGACTCAGCTCAGGTGACACTTCCTTCATAAATTTTCTCTTAATTTCTCATCATTTGTACCCTCCTTTCTTTACAGTTACATGGTCATCAGGGGCAGTGTTTTGCAGATTTGAATTATAAGAAATTTTGGTATTTCAGTATGCTAAGGAATGGTGTGATTGGATCTTATTTGAGTTCCTTTCTGTTCTGAACCTTCTGTGTTAACATATTGAAGTTTGCTATGTAATTCTATAGCTTCTAAAGTAATAAATTTTGGTTAGGTTGAATAACATTCTTATTTTTAACTTGGCACTTATACCAATATGCTAAAGGGATAATATGATGTAAAAGTTTTCTTTCTTTGGTTCATGTCTATACCCTTGACAAAAGTGTCTGCTAGTCCTACAAATGGGTAAGGGGGAAGAAGAAAAAGGACATAACAGTTCTAGTAGTTAATTCTGTAGTTTTTAAATAAAAAATACCCTCTAAACCAGGGTTTCTTAACTTTTTTGGGTCATTGACTCTTTTAACAATCTAGTGTTCTCATTATAATATTTTAAATACATAAAATAAAATACATAGAGTTACAGAGGAAACCAGTTATATCAAAATATGGTTATCAAAATATTTTCCAATAAAACAAGTTCAGTGACTCCCTTGAAGAGAGAGACTACATATTTTTTTTGTTTTATTTTGGTATCCCCCAAAACTGCACAATGTTCAACACTACCTGTTAAATGCCTGTTGGATTGGATTGGTTCATACATTTACAGATTTTGTTATTGAAAGGATTTTATTATAGGTAGATTCTTATTCATAAGATTCATTCTTATTTACAGATGAAAAAATAGAATCTCAAAGAAGTCAATGATTTGTCCAGGACCACACAAGGGAAGAAGCATTTATTAAACATCTACTATGTGCCCAGCACTGTGCTAAGCACTTTATCAGTATGATCTCATTCAATTCCCACATAGGTAATAAAGTACAGAGGTGGGCTTCAAAGTCAGATTTTCTCCTCCAAATTCATCATTCGCCTCTTGTGTTCATTTCCAGCTTATCAAATGTCCTTCCTAAAATGTAGTACCCAGAGGAAGCTAGGTGGCACAGTGAACAGAGCACCCGCTCTGGGGTCAGGAGGACCTGAGTTCAAATTTGACCTCAGACACTTAACCCTTACTAGTTGTGTGACCTTGGGCAAGACACTTAACCCCAATTGCCTTGCCTTCCCCCCTCCAAAAAAAAAATGTAATATCCAGAAATCAGAACAATATTTCAAATGTGGTCTGACCAGGGCAGAGTACAGTTTGAATTGTCACCTACCTCATTCTGGACAGTATGCCTCCATAAATGTAGTCTAAGGTTGTATTGGCTTTTGGGACTGACAAATTATGTTGTCCCCTTGACCTTCACACAAACTACTGTCTAGCCACACTACCTCTATCTTTCTTTTTAGAGAAGGAAAAAAATTGGATTGAGAGTGAATATTCACATGAAGCTTCCTAGTTTGCTTTTCTGTATTCAGAAAGTTTCATTTATTCATTTTCTATAAGATGAGAGATTTTTGTCCTGCTCTAGTCAACTAGGAATGTGATTTCTAGCAAAGTACTTATTATAACAAAACTTCTCAACAACAAAACAATTTATATGTTCTGAATATGTCTTCATATTCAATTCAATGAACATTTATAAACTTAAACATGTACCATGTTTAAGTAACTGTAATGGTGATAGCTTTTTTTTTAATGGTAGTTCCTGCTCTAAAGTATGTATAAATTCTATTAGAGTTGGGGAAATATAGTACATATACTCAGATAAATAAAGTGTAGGATAGAACGTGATGCAATTAAAGCAGAGGTACAGATAAAGTATTCGAAGAAAATCTGGGAAAGGAGAGAACATTTTTTTAGAAGGGCGTGAGATTGGAAAGAGGTGAAGAAGGATCATAGGTTTCAAAGCAGGGATATACTGGTAATGTTGAACAATTGGCTCTCCAGAAAAAACCCAAGACATACTTTTCCATTTAACAATTATTAATAACATTTTTCCATCATTTTCTCAAGTCTAGAGTTCCTCTAGAAAATCAGGACAACAATAAATCAAGCCTAATTTATAATTTGCAGATTTCTTAAATGTCCACATTGAAAATTTAACAGTCTTCTTTTGATCTGGTTTGAGCTGGCTCCAGGACAGTCCTACCTCAAGGAGGAGATGGCTTGTGAACTGAACCTTGAAACAAGACAAAAATTCTGAAAAATGGAGAGTAGAGCTAGCATTCCTTGGGAATGGGAAGTGACTTGAACACATGAATGGAGGCAGGACTCAGCAGTCTAGGTCTGGGCAAAATATATATTCTTCCAGTATTGCCCCACTTCCACTGTTTATCCTGCCCATTTTGCCATCATGTTTGATGCGAAATAAGGAGGCAGTTTTGATCTCACCATTTGATACAAGGTCATGCACATAGCTGAACAAAGAGTAGGTTCAATTCAGCTTTTTTAACCTCCTACGACAGCAGGTTTCAGTTATGCTTGTTGGTTTGTGAAAATACAGCAGTTATATTGCTTAGACTTGAATCACAGACTCTAACTTGGATTATAATCATGATAAATCAGCAAAAGGGACAAGTTCAGCAACATCTGTTAACTATTAGCCCAGTACATAAAGATAGACAAAGAGGAGACAAAACTCTCCCTATTTGCTGATGACATGATGATTTACTTAGAAAATACTAGGGAATCAGCAAAGAAACTAATAGAGGTGGGTAAGACCTTCAGTAAAGTTAAAGGCTACAAAATAAATGCACAAAATCAATGACATTTCTACATAGTTACACCAAAATCCAAGAGGCAATAACAGAAATGAAGTCCCACTCAAAAGAATTACAAAATGAATAATACATTTGGTAGTCAGTCTACTAAAGCACACTTGGTACTTGTATAGATTCAATTACAAAAATCTTCCATTAAGAAATAAAGGATGGCTTAAATAGCTGGATGAACATTCAGTGCTCATGGCTGGGCTCTGCCAATATAACAAAAATGACAATACTACTAAAGTTAATTTGAAGATTTAATACTATACCAATCATACTGCCAAAGGGCTACTTTAAGAGCTGTATAAAATACTAACAAAATTCACTTGGGAGAACAAAAGGTCTATAATATCAAAGGAAATACTGAAAAAGGTAGGAATGAAGGGGAAATAGCACTTCCAGATGTCAAGCAATATTGCAAAGCAGCAATCATCAAAACCATTTGGTACTGGTTTAAAAATAGAAAAAGTAGACCCACGTAACAGACTTGATGAGAAAGAATCAGAAATAATTGAACTCAATAATTTAGTGTTAGATAAACATGCAAACATACACTATTTAGGAAAAAACTCCTTATTTGATAAAAATGGCTGTAAAAAAATGTAAAGCAAGTTGGCAGAAATCAGGCTTAGACTAATATTTTATACTATATTCCATAATAAATTAAAAATAGTTATGTCAACTACATAATAAGTGAAACGCCATTAAAGAAGAGAGGGACATCATATATCTTTCAAAGATACTGTTAGGGGATGAATTCTTAAACAAAAGACAGGGGCAATGACAAAAGATTAGATAATTTTGATTCTATGAAATTGAAAAGCTTTTGAACAAACAAAATGAATTTATCTAGGGGAAAGAAGGAAGCAGTGAGTAGAAAAAGATCTTTGCATCAAATCCTCATCTCTGTCAAGCTATGTAGACAACAAACAGAAATACATAAGACCAAAAGCCATTTTCTAATAGATAAATGGTCAAATTATTTGAAAAAATAATTCTCAAGAGTTACAAACTATTAATAACCATATAAAAGTATGCTCCAAACCACTAATAATAAGAGAAAAACAAATCAGAAGAATCCCTGGGTTTTAATTGCACCCACTAAACTGGTAAATGTGACAAAAGATGGATCAACATTTGAAGGTTTGTGGGAAGATAGGCGCATTAATTTATTGTTGGTGGAGCTGAGAATTGGTAGAACCATTCTGACAAGCAATTCAGGAACTGCAAAAAAGAATAATGTTAATAAAGTGACTAAAAATGTCCGGACCCTTTGACCCAGAGACTCTATTGCTAGACATATATACCCCAAGGAGGTCATTAACAAAGAAAAAAGACTTCATGCACACCAAAATCTTTATAGCAACTTTTTTCCATAGTAGCAGAGAACTGGAAACAAAGTGGGTGCCCATCAGTTAGGAAAAGGCTAAACAAACCATGGCACATGAATGGAATGGAATATTATAATGCCATAAGAAACTATGAACATGACGAATGCAGAGAGGGACATAGAAAGATACACGAACGGATATGAAATGAAATAAGGAGAGCCAGGAAAACAATATACATGACTACAAAAATGCAAATGCAAAGAACATCACGAAACACTGGGAACTGAACATCATTAAAGTATAAAGAACTTAGATGTGAGACAGAGATGTGAGAAGACTCCTTCCCCTCCCTGCTCCTTTGAAAGATAGAAGGTCCACAGGTATGAAATTCTGAATATGCCATCAGATTTTTTTTTCAGTGCATTGTTTGGTTTTGCTGCATTTTTTTCTTCCTTTTTAAAAATATTCTTTGTTATAATGGACAGATGTCTGGGAGGAGGAAGGGGAGGGGTACAAAGACAAATATATATGATGCAAAAACAGAAGATAGCAATATAAATAAATTATTTTAGAAAAAAAACATTAGCCCAGTAGCTGTTAGCCTCTCTGAGTGTCAATACTGTCAGCTGTTTGATTCTGGTTCCTAAAAGTACAGTGTTCTAGATTGGATGATTGGATATGTCTATATTTAATTAAGGGGAATTAAAATTAATTTTCCAAGATAATGTTTTGAGAATTTCACATCACCCTCTTGAGATAGCAGGAGAAAATCCCAAGAAAGCAACACTGGGAATCATTATTTTAGTATAAAGTCAATACAGCAGGAGTGAGAATTTGTGAATCCAAAATTGATTTCTCAAATCATGATAAAGCCAGGCAGACCACATATTAGCTTGGAACACTCTTTATCCTGACTGCAGGCCAAGTGCTTCTAAAGTGATTTTAAATGGGGGGTGATCATTACAAGTTAGCAGAGGACAAGTTAACGTATGCCAGTTAAGTATTAGCCCAGTGCTTTCCAATATGCTTGTTCATTCCTGCTACTATTTGATTTGGAATAATCTTTTTCTGCCCCCTCCAAGTGCTGCATTGCATATTTTTGATTAAAGGGAATTAAAATTAATTCTATGTGAACAAATGTGAGAGAATTTCATAGCACCAAAGCTAACAAAAAGTATGAAATGTTCTCTGCTAACTCAATACAAATTTTCTTTTCCAAGAAAAATTCCTTTTTGAGATCACTAGAGACACCCCTGAGAGTTTAGCATTTAATGCTAGAACACTGAAGTTGTTTAGATGCTGTCAATAGTCAGGACCTTGGGGCAGGTGGCTGTCCATCACCTATCAGGCAGTGTCTCATATCTACATCCCAGACGGTCTTCTAAAAGTGCATGTGTCCATCATGATATGTCATTCCTATGATTTCTCCCCTACCTATTGACCACAGTAGGTCCTTCCTTTCCAAATCCAATGTTGCATTAGTCATCAATTCCATTTGGCAACAATTTAATGTGGCTAGGTAATAACATGGTAAACAAACACCACAGTTACATACATCACAAGGTACTTCCATTCTACATCCTGGTTCAACCCTTCCAGGCAAAGAGCACACATCCTCAGGCTGAAGCTTGATTTGATTCTCTTTTGCCTCTCAACCAAAACATGAGGGCAAGGGAAAAGCTAACAGGGAAGTCTCTGTTCTCTAAATAAGAATTCTTATTTATTGGTGAAGTGGAAGGGCGACACAGGTAGTTAACTAACAAAAGGTTGTTTACACCTATACGGAAGAGTCCATCAGTGAAAAAGCATTTATTAAACCCCTATGGACAACTGGTTGCATAAGGGATAGAACACCAGGGGCTTGAGTCAAGAAGACCTAAGTTCAGATTCAGCCACAGATACTTACTAGCTGTGTGACCCTGGCTAAATCACTTACCCTCTGTTTGCCTCAGTTTCCTCAACTGTAAAATAGGGATAATAACAGCATCTACCTCTCAGAGTTGCTGTATAATATTTATACAAGATAGTATTTGTAAAGTACTTAACACAATTCCTGGCACCTAGTAAGTGCTATATAAATGTTTATTCCCTTCTTCCCTACTCTGTGCCAGGTATTATGTTAAGTTCTGGGGATTTTCTTGGTCAAACACAATATCAGGATGTAGGATTCAGGGTCCCAGGAACTCTGCTCCATGGTTTAGTCCTCTGCTGTATTTCAGTTTGACTCAAGTACTTGTCCTTCCCCTACCACCAACTTCATTGGAAAAATATGTCCTAGAGCCAATGCCACCCAGTGCCAGGAAGAATGTTGTGACTGAGATGTGCCCTCTAGTTCACCAAATTCCCTCATTTTTCTCCCTCAAGTCCCCACATGTCACATCTCTCTCTTTGTCAGTCCTCTTTGTCTAGTGGGGAATGCCAAAAGTGTGGATGAAGCTATATCACAATGTTAGAGTACTGTCATTTAGGATGAGGACTCTTGTAGGTGAAAAAAGACAATTTTTCTATCTTAACTTGTCTTTCAATTTGATTGAAATAGATTTCTTTCCTTCTTTTGTTTCCTGTCTATAAGGCATGAGTGACAGCCACTCCAATAATATTTTCATAACTACTCCTGACTAGAGAATGGTATGATTGACCAGAGAGAGAGTCACCTGACTTCTGCTTTATATTAACATATCAAATAATAAAGAAAACTCTGAGTTTACTGAGTGTGAATAATCCCAGATACCTCCAGATGAAGTAACTATAGGAACCTTGCCAGGGAGAGGTGCAACACTAAGGATGAAATGAAGCCCGCAGATCATACTGAACTCCTTTGATTTCTTTCACAAATAAAGCAGTTGTATTTCAAAGGGGTGGATTTTGCAGCCAAACCTGGAAGAGAATGAGAAATTCTGAAACCCGTGACTTCTGGGAACTGCAGTCCTGAACATACAGCTTTGTTTTCTTCCTCCTGCCTTGGAATCTCTCAGGGTAGCTGAGCGAGGGTAATGATCTAAAGGATCATTACCTATGACATGGTGTTTCCTCACCCCTCCAGCAGACATAGACCAGTATAACAGAGGGATGGGGGGGAGAGAGAAAAGGGGGGGGTAGGGAGGGAGGGAGAAAGAGAGAAAGAGAGAGAGAGAAAGAGAAAGAGAGAGAGAGAGAGAGAGGGAGAGAGAGAGAGAGAGAGGGAGAGAGAGAAAGAGAGAGAGAGAGAAAGAGAGAGAGAATAGAGACCCTGACCTGTAGACGTGGCTCCAGTGACTGAGCTGCCACATAGGAGAACCCAAGTCTTTAGGGCAGGTAGGGGTAACTGAAACAAACTACTCCTTGGGAATCAATTTAAGGACATCAAAGGTTTAGGCTCCTCTCCCCTGTGCCTGATGCTGACAAGCATTCAATATGATTTTCTCTATTTCTTTATGCTATTTCTATTTCCTGATTTTGTTTTCTATAAAAATTATGATTAATAATAACTTATTTTTATATGTATTTTAAAAGTAATTGGGGCTAAGGTAGGGTAGAAAAGGGCAATGGAGGACACCAATGACTAGCTTAATGTATACTTAAAAAAGAAATAAAAAATGTGTTAGAGGATCATACAGAATGCTAGAGGTACCTAACTGGGGGCTGAGCTGATTCAGAGAGAATCTTTTTTTTTTATTATTAATTCTTGATAAATTCCCTGAAAGTACTAAATCTAGGGATTTTTTCCTTTCGTCTTAAGCTAAAATCCATTTTATTTTGCTGTCTGGGACAAGGCTGAGGGTTGTGAAGTCATGTTTTCTTATTCCTCCTTTTCTCCCCCTGTACTCTTTTTGGTGGAGCCTAGATTAGTGACTATAGAGCTGCTCCACACACTGCCTGGCACATTTTGTTATGGTTGTTCAGTCGTTTTCAGTAGTGTCTGACTTTCCGTGACCCCATTTGGGATTTTCTTGGCAAAGATACTGGAGGGGTTTGCCATTTCCTTCTCCAGTTCATCTTACAAATGAGGAAACTGAGGCAAACGGCTTAAGTGACTTGCTCAGGGATACACATCTAGTAAGTGTCTGAGGCCAGATCCGAACAACTTTAAGACCAGCACTCTATCTATTGCACCACTTAGCTGCCCCAGCTGGCACATAGTGGGCTCTTAATAAATACTAGTTGACTGAATAGTGGGAAGGGAGATAAGTGTGACCATACCTGGCCAGTACATCTCCATTCTTACAGCGGGAGAGAGTCAAAAGTGTGAGGACTTTATTTTTAAGTTTCTCTTACACCACCAAACCTTCTCTACAGATTTGCCTGGTAGCTGCTAGAAGCAGCATGAAAGGAATATAAACCAATTTTGGGGGAGGAAGGGGGGGTGAATTGTGATTTTTATCAGTGTAAGGAGCTTTCTGGTAAACAAATTCCTACCAACAGAGATTTATATCTGTTCTGCAACTTATTTGCCTGGGACATTGAAATGCTAAGTTTCTCAGGTTCTCACAGACAATATATATTAAGTGTCCTGACTCTGAAGACAGTTTCCTGCCAACTACATTATGCAAATTCTTACCTAACAGAAAAATCTATTGCCTCAGATATTATACAGTCAAATAAAAAAGCCACATCAGCAGGAAGTTATAGAATACTAATGATATACACATAGAGTTTTATGGTTTGCAAAATACTTTACAAATATTATCTCACTTTATCCTCATAACACTGGGAGTTAGCTTCTATTACCCTGTTCTGGACTGTTACCCAATGGCCCCTTCCTTTGCCCACTAGACATTAATTGTATTTCTCCTTTTAACAAATGTCCTTATTTGTGCAAAAGAAATTTATTATGTAGCAAATTGAATTAACTGAGAGCATTTCATGCTTTTCATTAGCTATGGTTCTTGCTGATATTGTTCTAAATTAAAAATTTATATGAGATCTGTTAAGAATTGCTCTACCTGGAGTGTCCATTTTCTCATTTGCTATCCAGCCTTACAGATGCCCAGTGTGACAGGACCAGCATTTTCCTGACACAGCTTCCCAACCTAGAGGCATAAAAAGTCCCCCAACCATGCAGCATGTGGGCCTCTCAGACTTGGTGGGTGCTTAAGACCACATGAGTCATCATATCTTGAAGACATGCTGATCAGACTCAGGGAGGAGGTGAAGAAGACTGCATCTAACCAAGCTGAAGAGAAATGCCATTGTATCTCTGCTGTGTTTGGGTGAAGGAAGCCTCTGTTGTTAAATGCTCAATGACTTAAGAATGCCTTATTTCACCTCAAAACTGAGCCTAATCTAAGAGTGTCCCAGTGTTAGTACCATGCTTACAGCAACTGGAAAGCCTTCCCAATGGAAACCATAAAAGTGCTATTGCTGTTTAGTGTCTGACTCTTGGTGATTCCATTTGGAGCTTTCTTGGCAAAGATACTAGAGTGATTTACCATTAGCACTTTATCTACTGTGCCTCCTTGAAAGTAGAAGGGAGCTATACATACTCTAGGGTGAGTGAGGGAATTATAAAGGTAGAAATAAATTGTGAAATGAGAGAAAAGGGACTGGATTCTAAAATGCCATCTTTTGATACTTCCAGAAAAAAAAGAAAGGAAAAGGGAAAAAATCCTTTTCTCCTGCTGGGAAACACATGAAATCACCAGCAGATATGTTTTCTGCTCATGCTGAAGGGCAAGAGCTGGAAGCAATATTTAATCGAATATCAGCAGTCAATATAAAAAAGAAGAGCACAGACAAGAATTTTTTTTTCAAAAGGTAAGGATCCCAGAGTATATTTCAAGGACTTGTATTATAGCTAACAGGTCTTAAGGTGGAGGATCATTAAAGCAATGCCTGGTCCTAGACCCCATTCCTGCTAGTAAGCCTCAGTCAACATAGAAGCCTGTGTTCCGGTTTTATAAAGTCTTAGGCAAACTTTGGAGAAGAGCTAAGGGATCTGTAATCTTTCCACTCTATTTGCTCATCTTATAGTGTGACCTTGAGTCTCCTATTTGTGACCCTTTTCCCTAAATGAGACCTAAGCTTTCAGCAGTCCAACAAATGCTTTGAGATTCTTAAGAGAGCTCTGCATGCCAAAATGAAATGGAAGGTAACACTGTTCTCCAAATGCATCATGCTCTGTCCCTTCGCTTGGGGCCATGGTTTCTTTCATCACTCTGCTTCATACCATCATGACTTTCAGCCTGGATCATTATAATAAACACCTAACTGGTTTCTGGGTTTCCAATTTCTCCCTATTTCAGTTCTTCCTGCACTCTGCTTCCAGACTGATCTTTCTAAAGTATAGCTCTGATCATGTCATTTCCTTGTTGAGAAACCATTGTTGGCTTCCAATGGGCTACATAATAAAGTCCAAACTCCTTAACCTGGTATTTGCATTCTGGACCCAACTGACTTTTCCAGGTCTGTCTCATACTACTCCCCCTTCGCCACCCCTCTACATACTCTTATGTTCCAGTTGACCTGGTTCATGTGTTAATTCTTAAATACATCATGTGTTTTTCCTACTTCTGTGCTCTTTTCCTACCTGTCAAAATCCAATCCTTCTTACAAACTCCTGTTCAAATGTTACATACTCAGTGAAGCCCCATCTAATCTCACCTAGCCTAAAGTCATCTATCTGTTCTCACATGGTAATCTAGCTGCCTTCTAATGCAGGTAGCTAGCTGGCACATTGGATCGATTTAGAGTTAGGAAAACCCAAATTTGAATCCTACAGATAAACGTGTAACCCTGGGTAAAATACTCAACCACTATGTCCCTCAGTTTCCTCATCTGTTAATTGCAGATAATAATGGGATTTACCTCATAGGGTTATTGTAAGGATGAGTTAATTAATATACATAAAGCATTCTGAAAACCTTGAAGCACTATGTAACTGCTATTTACCCTATTAAATCAGACATTTAAAAAGATTTACAAAATTTGCAAATCAATGCCACTCTTTTCATTGAATTTTTTTTTGTTTTAGAAAGTAAAGTTAATTTTCATAAAAAATATATATATTAACATGTAATGGGTTAGTATTTGCATTTCATATGAATAAATAAATAATTATTTTAAATGGTCTGTTTTAATTTCCAATGCTGTAAATATTGATAGGTATAATTTACACAAACAAAAGCTTTTTGGGGGTCCTCAAAAACAACTAAGGGTGGAAAGGGATCTTGAGACCAAGATGGTCTAAGACTATTTACGCACTTTAGTTGTGGAGACCTGACCTTGGAGATCAGGCTGAGAGTTATCACAGAGATCACCTCCCTGGGCAACAAAAACCCACAGATGACTGATGTTCTAAGTGCTCCAGAAAACCTGCCACAGATTACTTCAAAGGTTTGCAGCTTTAAGTTTTTCCTCCAGTGTGCTCCTTTGGGGAGTTACCAGATTCCTATATATTCAACAAAGTAGGCAAACAGAGCAAGTAACCTAATGCAAAGGGTTTGTGATCTCTTGTCAACTTTAATCTGCCTGAATTTATTTTTAGACAGTAGAAAAACCAGTTGAGTAAATGTGGACACAGTAAAGTGAGTAAAAGACTGGAAACAGGTTTCCATTTTTTTTCCCTTTCTGGTTTATTCCTTAACTGACAACCATTGTCTCCACGCCCTTAGGAGAGACTGAAGCAACACTCTTCTCAGTCATTTGGGAGCGAGGCACCTCCTTTCTTTGTGGCAAACACTCATTGTGTGCCTACCACGCCCAAAGCATTGCACTAGTGAATCTTCATTTCTTTTTAACATTCAAAGCTGCTTTATTGAAAGTATATCCCTTCAGTTCACGGTGCTTTAGAGGATTCACATAAACTATGTTTTCTAAATCATTATAATTTTCATGTTCTTACTACATACAATTCAAAGTTTTAACAGCAATGATTTTAAAGCATCAATCTATTATATAATCAGACCTTATGTGACCTTTTCCCCCCAACTGTCAAATATCAAGTAAGACAGCACACACGTACAGTAGATTCTTCCTTGAAGGGAAAGAATCTTAACTTATCTTGGGTCATCCAGTTTGACTCCACTTGAGATCAACTTCCATTCTAATGAAGAATTTTCTTCAGTGATCCTGGAAAACTGACTGTCCTTTCTGAACTTAGAAAATATGGTTAATGGTACTGAGGCATGACTTCACTGCTGTCTCCTACAGGGATCCTGGGATATCATCATGATTTTTCCCATTTCTTTCTCTAAACATCCATTTTTGCATGTTGGATCTTTGGATGGATTTATACTACAGCTGAGAGGTCATGCTGAAGAATGTTTTCTTAGGAGATGGATGGAAGGAGTCAGCATTTATGGAGCACCTGCTATGTGTTAAGTGCTTTACAGATATCTCATTTGGTCTTCACAACAACTCTATTGTCAACTCACAAAGTTGTTGAGGAAAGCACTATTATTATCCCCATTTTACAATTAAGGACACTGAGGTAGACAAAGGTTAAGTGACTTGCACAGGGTCATACAGCTAGAAAGTACTGAGACCAGATTTTAATTCAGGTTTTCCTGACTCAGCATTCTAGCTGCCTAATGCAGCCTTTATATAACACCACCTCAAATCTCAGAAGAGTGGAAGGCAAATAATATTGGATGGTACTATTGCTGAGTTGTTTCACTTATGTCCAACTCTTCATGACCTCATTTGGGACTTTCTTATCAAGGATACTGGAGTGGCTTGCCATTTTCTTCTCCAGCTCATTTTACAGATGGGGAAACTGAGACAAACTGGGTGACTTGCCCAGGGGCACAAAACTGAGAGGACTGGCATTCTATCTATTGCACCACCTATCTTTCCTGACCCACTAAAGCCTGCACAATCTGCAGTCTGCCAAAGGGCCACAGTTTGTGCAGCTGGGCCTTCACTAAAGGAAGGCAAACAATTTCTATTTCCCAGTAGTGGCCGTGATTTTACAAATTGGGGCCTGACCATTTCCCTCTATCCCATCTCCCATGCAGCATATTCAGAGACTCTATTTCTGGATATGGGTGACCACATGGAAGACTTCATGGCCTACCTTGGAGCTGGAAGGGGTGATGATTCAGTGTATACAGAAAAGGAAATGGTCCACCCCTCCCACTCCCTTTCTCACTGCAAATCATACTGGATTGTTTTTCAGTTGCATCCCAAGAGATGACTCCCACTGCATAAGAATGTATTTTGCTAGGAGTTTCAGTTCTTAATATGAGATGGACAAAAATGAGCATACGTAAATAAATAGTGGAGGCACCTGAATGATCAGAAAGGCACGTAAGAATTTGGAAGGGGGAGTAGGGAATAATTAGATGGTACAGTGGATAGAGTGCTGGGCCTGGAGTCAGGAAGACTCATTCGTGAGTTGAAATCTGGCCTCAGACACTTACTAGTTCTCTGACCCTGGGCGAGTCACTTAACCCTATTTGCCTCAGTTTCCTTATTTTTAAAATAAACTAGAGAAAGAAAGGACAAACCACTCCAGTATCTTTGCTAAGAAAATCCCAAATAGGGTCACAAAGAATCAGACAAGACTGAAAAATGACTGTACAAAAACAAAAATACAAGAATAATGAAAAATCTATCTGGGAATACTCAATGAAGTATTAGTATACCTGCCTGCCCCAGGCCCTGAATAGCTTATTTCAGTTTGCTGGAGGGTGATGTAATATCTGTCATACTAAGCACCCTACTTTCTTGGTTTCTTTCCTTATTTCTCACAAACTCTTTGTATAAATAAGAAAAGGAGAATGATTCAAGCCAGACCTGGAAGACAATTTTTTTTCGAGAAACTTAATGGACCCTGAATGAACTCAGGACAGATAAATTCATCCAACTTTAGAATCATAGGATCTAAAGCTGAAAGGAACCTTAGATACCAACTAGTTGAAACCCCTTATTTTACAGATAGAGAAACAGAGTCCCAGAGAAATGTAAATGACTTGCTCAAAGTCACAAAAGGTGGAAAGGGACAAAGCTAGAACTCACTCCAGGAAAAGAAAACTCCCAATCCAGTGATGTCTCCTCTAAACCGCACTGAACTATTTTTCAAATGTGCTCCTGTGCAGCCTATCTGAAACATTTCTTTTTCTCTTTCTAAGCAAAAGGGACAATTTATTCTTTGTCACTTCCACTTGTGGTAACTAGGAATCTTCACAGACAGGAATGCCTTTAGCAAAAATCAAATCTCATTCTGCATGGAGAGATTTCGTTCTGCATCAGAAAATGTCATGACTGAATACTTCTGGATTAAGGCTAAACCTCTCCAACCTTATTCACATTTCCAAGGTTCTTTGGGTAAATAAGACCCTGAGATTTCTGAAGGGAAAATTTTGGTTAAAAAATTTGGAAATTAGTGAAGAAATGGAACATTAAAGTTATAGGAGTCATCAAGTCCAACTCCTTTCCTGACATGAATACTTCCATAACATCACTGTCATGTAGTCATCCAGTTTGGGTTGTTGTGTTTGTCCTTCATTGCCAAAGAAGACCACGCTGTCAGAGAAATGATGACATGACGTGCACTTGACTATGTTTTGAGTGAGGGCTGTGCAGGTCACCAGCCTCACTTTCTCCTCCTGAGCCATCTGAATCCAGTGACCAGACATTCATCAGGATGACTAGAGATGGCCCAGGATGCAATGGGAGACCTTGGCCTTTTAAGACTAAGGCCTTTTTGGGTACTCACTTAGAGGGAGGCAATGTCCAGTCAGTGAATAGACCTCTTTAAGAAGTAGTTGGGGATAGCCCCTTTAATGAGTAAAAGAAAAAAATAACTAAATCAAGCTGAAAGGGAAGGGAAACAGTTCTTATTAATAATCACTCTAAGCCACAAGGGTCCCAAGAGCAGTCATAGAGTGGAGTTTGGGCAGAACCTACTGTTGTCTAATCTATGGGCTTCAGAGTGCACTGGGTTTAAGGTTTTGGGAAAGAGAAAGAAAGAAGGAAAAAAGAAAGGAAGGAAGGAAGAAAGAAAGAAAGGAAGAAAGAAAGAAAGAAAGAAAGAAAGAAAGAAAGAAAGAAAGAAAGAAAGAAAGAAAGAAAGAAAGAGAGAGAGAGAGAAAGGAAGGAAGGAAGGAAGGAAGAAAGAAAGAATCTATGGGCTTCAGAGTGCACTGGGTTTAAGGTTTTGGGAAAGAGAAAGAAAGAAGGAAAAAAAGAAAGGAAGGAAGGAAGGAAGGAAGAAAGAAAAAGAAAGAAAGAAAGAAAGAGAGAGAGAGAGAGAAAGGAAGGAAGGAAGGAAGGAAGACATCTAGCCAGTAAACCCCAAGTTAACTGGGCAGCCTCTGGTCATCCTAATTTACCTTCCTTTGGAGAGAAAGAAGGGAAGAGGGAGACAGAAGGGAGAGGGTGAGCTGAGTTACCCAGCTAGCTGGGTCCCCACTCAGGCAGCTTGGTTTACTCATAGGCTGTATTCATCCTTCATTTTCTAAGAAGATCATGGCATCAGAGAAATGATGACATGACTTGCACTTGACTGTGTTTTGACTGAGGGAGGGCTGAGCAAGGTCACCAGCCTCACTTTCTCCTCCCGAGCCATCTGGGTCCAGTGACCGGACTGGTCCAGTTTTGGTAATGAAGATGAGGAAGGACATATTCCAGCAGGAGGATGATCCTTTTACTTTTAGATTTCTCTCATTGTTTGAAATTTTTAAAATAATATGAGATGAAATCTGCCTCCCTATAACTTCCACCCATTGAGTTTGCCCTCTGGCACTTGCACTAATCAATTAATTAGTTAATAATTAATAATCAATCAATTAGGCAGTTAGGTTGTAGTGGCAGATAGATGTTGGACCTTAAGTCAAGAAGACAACTTGAGTTCAAGTACAGTCACAGACACATGCTAGTTGTGTGACCTTAAGCAAGTCACTTAGACTCTGTCTACCACCTATAAAATTGTAATAATAATAATGGCAGCTCTCTCCCAGGATTGTTATGAGGATAAAATGAGACAATATTTGTGAAGTGATTTGTAAGCCTGAAAGTGCTATCTAAATGCTAGCTACCAGTAGCATTGATTGGTTAACTACTCTTTGTCAGGCACTAAGAAAACAAAATCCCTCTTACAAGGGACAACCCTAAGAATACTGCAAAGACAACTATCCATGTCCTTTTCTTTAGCAGGTTAAACACCTCCAGTTCATTCACACCTTCTTCATGTAATATAATTTCCAAATTCCTTGCTCTCATGATCATCCTCCTACAGACTTCTCCATCTCATCAATGTCTTCCCTAATGTATGACATTCAGAACATGTGGTCTAACCGACAAGGCAAATGGTGGAACTATTAATTATTTCTTTTGTTTGGGGATGAGAGAAGATGCTACACTTCTATGAATATGATCCAAAATCAAATCAGTTTTTGGTCAGTCATGTCACACTACTGGACTGACATCGAAGGACTAAAATCCTATCCCCACTCTCCTTAGAACTTGCTGTCTAACCAACAATATCTTTTTCATTTCTTTCCATTTGTTCAGGTAATTTTTTTAACCTAAATGCAGAACTTTATCCCTGTTAAATTTCATCTTATTAAATCTGACCCATTGTTTTATCCTGTTGACTATTTCCAATTTATCATATATAATATATAATATACATATGTATATTGTTTGTATGTTGTCATTGGCATGTTATCTCCCTCATTATACTTTGAATTCCCTTTTTGTTTTTCTTTTTTTAAATTTATTTATTTAAATTAATTTATTTGTTTATACTTTGAATTCCTTGAGAGCTGGAACTGTCTTTTCCCTTTCTTTGTATCCTCAGAACTTAGCAAATTGCCAAGCACAAAGTAAGCACTTAATAAAAGTTTATTGACTAATGGGCAAGATGCTTGTATCCCAATTCTGCTATATAAATGATTTAAACTATCTCCACCCCATCCCTCCCATTCTCCCTTCCTCCAGCTCTGGGTCATCTGTAGGTTTTATAAGCATGTCATTGATGGGGTGTTTGAGTGGATATACTTAGACCCCAATTCTAAAACCACATTTCTCTTTAAAAATCACATTTTTCTCTAGCCCCAAAACACTTACCCCAGGCAGTTTCTCCCCAGCCCAAGGACACAGCCTCCCCCAGCAACAACTGTTATCTCCCTTCCTGACACAATAGCCAGTCGCACCTATAGAACTTATTAGCCTGAACCAGCTGTGTACTGGCTGATCTGGCTGTGCGCTGGGTCATAACATTTACTTCTCACCGAGCAATCATCTGTATCCTAGATTTAGACATCTGTATACTCCCTTACATTTATCTTGTCTAACAAGACATTGATGAGAGCAGCCTGGTATTCCTGAGTCAGTCCTGATGGCCAGTTGACTTAGTGACATTTCAGGTCTAAAACCACACCTCCATGTAGCACACCTCTTGGGCTGTTTCCCGAGGAACTCTGGGTAAAATACCTGTGCAGTAAATACTAAAAGTGCATGTTCCTTTAAGAACTAACCACTTCTTAACCACTGCCTAACCGCACCCTGAATCACCTAATTAGCATATTTGGCACCTGTTTTACTATAGAATATCCTATATAAACTTTACCTGTACACCTCTAAGGGTACAGATTCCCTAAGAACTCTTGCCCACTGAAAAGTATAATAAATTTTCACCCTGACCTCAAGAATGCTTGAGTCTGCAAATTCATTCCAAGTGACCTATGCCTATATTCCCTCCTTTGTGGGGGTCTTACCCCCTCCCCACTTCCAGCCCTCATCACCATCTCTGCATGAGTTACTGGTTAAAAACATTAACTAGGACAGGGCTATGGACAGCACCCTACAGCATATCACTAGATACTTCCCTACTCTTATCACCACAATTAAGAAAACAGCGACATTAAATTATGACAGCAAGAAGCCAGCAACTGCTGCCAAAGTCCCTGGTGAAGGCTCTCTCCTATTCTGAGGGTGCCTGTAGACAACTCTAAACTAGTTTTATTAATTTAGATCTGAATGTACTTACTGTCAGGAAGAAGGTCCAGTGACAAGGGAGACCACTCTATGCTAGAGCAATAAAGAGCTTAGGAATTGGGTTACTTGGGTGGCTTCCACTGTATCCTCAATTGCTGTATGTGCCTCTCAGCAAAGTTACACTAGTGGGTCTTTTTAAAAACTTAAGCATAGAATACACACCAAAAAGTTGGTAAGTGATGAATTTGCATTTGATTGTTTCAATCCTATCAACTTTTCATGACCCTATTTGGGGCTTTCTTGGCAAAGATACCAGAGTGACTTACCATTTTCTTCTCCAGTTCATTTTGCAGATGAGGAAATTGAGGCAGACAGGGTTAAGTGATCTGCCCAGGATCACACAGCTATTAAGTGTCTGAGGTCACATTTGAACTTAGTTCTTCTTAATTCTACGCCTAGTGCTCTATCCACTCTACCACCTAGTTGCCCCAATTTTATCTCAGACAATGCTTTCTGAAATTTTCCCAAGTCTTTTTTTGAGTGTGCCTTTATCAGAGTCTGTGGGATCTCATAAGGCAGTGACTGCCAAATAATGCCAGCATAACATGGAAGACTACTCTCCTATTCTCATAACCCAAATTGTCTGAGGGAATATAACGCAAGTTTAGTATGGTATGGTTATGGTATAGTAGATATAATATAGCATAATATAGTATATACATGTATAAATATACATGTATATATATATGTAGGTTGTCTAAATATATAGAAATGCCTTACAGGTGGTATGAATAAATACTATCTTAAGTCTGGTTTTCCTCTTTGGAGAGTAGGAGAAGATAATGATGTCATTCTCAACAGCCTGGTTGAGAGGAGGGGCTGACATGATCCAAGACTGCTAAGGTTAGGAGCTCACTTCCCCAGTTTCCAAGATATGTATTAAGCTAGACTTATATCTATGGTCTACTTTTCCAGTATCTCTAGTCTAAGAGTGTGATAGGTTCAGAACACCTTAAGGAGAAGGCAGATACCCCTTAGTTTACCCTTGGTAGCTTGGCCCCATCTCACCAAGCACCAGTTACACAAAAGACCAAAATAAAGAGTAATAGTGAGGAAATTCATCTATCCAAACAAAACAAACAAGTGGAAATTGGAGAAGTTCTACAGGTTAGACTATATCCTCCTAAACTTCAGTTTCCTCATCTGTAAAATGAAGGGATTAGTCTTGGTAGCCTCTTAATTCCCTTTCAGCTCTAAATCTATGCTTATGATTAGTAAAAATAGGTTCACAACATTTATACTACCTCACTAATAGATGGGGAGTGGAGGAAATGTTCTATATACCTTTAAGGACTAGGTCAACGTGAATTATTATTCCTAACATAGTGTGAACTTAAAGATTTGTGGAATTGGCCTATCAGTTTATACAGGCATAGAATCAGGGATTAAGAAGAGAAATCTTGGCAGGTTGGAAAGGCAGGAATGAAATAGAACTAAGGTATTAAAAGTGAACCAAGAACCTCAGTCTCCCACAATATGACCACACTGGACCCACTCATTTCAACCCTTGTTTTAAGTATAATGGCCCCTGGCCTTCTGGCTGCAATAACTAGAAATTGAGACAATGCACCTCCCTCCCCTCAAGGGGGCTTAGTGTTGCATCCAGGGCCCTTAAAAAACCACTCCCAAGACTTATAGAATGTCAGAGAGAGGAAAGGACCTTCATAATCATCTGGTTTGAGTTTCTAATTTTACAGATCATAAGCTCACATGATCATAGACTTAGAGCTGGAATAGATCTTAGAAGCCATGAAGTCCAACTCTCATTTGCAGGGAGGATAAGTGACTCCCTTGGACACCTAAACTGTCATAGGATGTCTTGGGATGACTATTATTTCAAATTTACTAAATAACAAGACTGTTCCTCCTGCCAGTGAGAAGGTACCAGAAACAGCTATGGCATCTAAGAAGCCCAGGAAAATGAAAACCTGATATATAAAGTTCTCCTGGTCACCTTCCCTGGGGTCGGTACATCAGCAGAAATAAAGCCACATCAGGTGACTCTGAGGGATTTTACAACGTTGTCATGTCTTTCCCAAACTCAAGAGGCTCACCCAAGTCTGAGTTTCCCTTCAAAAGGACAATGATAGGGTCTAGGCTTTCCTTCCCCTTATGTCCCCCACTAATAGCTGACTTTATAGACATCTAAGGGAAGCACAATGACTAGCCCAAGGTAACACAGGGAGTCAGCGGCAGAGTCCAAATGTAATCCCAGGTCTTTGACTCAAAATCCAGTGTCATTTCTGGAAGAGAATCTGAGAAATTCCCATGACACCTAGAATGTCTATCACCTTGGATGAGGGATTACAAAGTCCCAAGATTCAGATGTAGTACCAAGGTAGACAGAGCTGACCAGCATTCTCCTGGTCATGCGCAGTTAAGGTCAAGAGGCCTTGAGTATCAGATTGAGGAAACCCAAGTCATTTTTATTTCACTACCAACTCTACTCCTCAGTCTTTGAACTTCTCCACCTTCTTACCATCAACTTTTTCACTCTGGAGATGCCCCTATTCCATGGCCCTCTCTTCTGGATTGGTGATTCTCTGGTCCAGATTCCTCTTTCTAAATCTCTTTATATGTTGTGGTCTTCCACTAGAATTTAAGCTCCTTGAGGGTAGGGGCTGTTCTTTTTTTTGCATTTGTAGCCTCAGTGCTTAGCATGATGCCTAGCATAGTAAATGCTTAACAAATGCTCTATCTGCCTATCTATCTATCTATCTATCTATCTATCTATCTATCTATCTATCTATCTATTTATCTATCTATCTATCTATCTTTGACTTTAAATCTTCATCTCAAGGGAAGAACACCAAAGAGAAAGAAGGTATAAAAGTCATCAGTACAAGTCTTTTAGCAAGGCAGGATGATGTAAAGGAACTGGAATGGCCCTTCATATAAATCATTCTTCAAGAGAAGGGCAAGGAAGAAAGATCGATGGAAAAAGAATACAGAGATTAGACAAGGAGTCCTATACAAAGAATAGACCTCATTTTGCTTCAAATGGCAAACATTGAGAGAAGTAGTCAACCCCAGTAGTCCCAATGCCAATTATAAATACATTGGCAATTTTCGAGGGGTGGGAGAAAGAGAATTTGGAATGCAAATGTTTTTAAATGAAGGTTAAAAAATTTTACGTGTGATTTGGAAATATTTAATAAAATAAAAATATGCTAAAATAAATAAATAAATACATTGGCAATCACTGAGGGGAAAGTGGCCTAGCAGGCGTGTACCAGTTCCCTCCAGATAGGGAAGCCAAATCACATAACACCATGGAGGGAAAGGGAAAGGGGATCTTAGAAAAGAAGAATATATAACATCATCGGAAGTCAGTGACTAGCACGATGCCTGGCATAGAGCAGGTGCTTAGTAAATTATTGTTGATTCATTTTCTTTTTTAATTATTTTACAAGGTATGACTCTGGGTAGGGCAGAGGAGAAGAGATCAGAAATAAAAATGATTTAGGAATAAAATACTTTAAAAGAAAATGAATCAATTTAAAAAAAATATATGTGCAAGGCACTACTATGAGTAGGCAAATAGACAAAACTAAAAATGGTCCCTGACTTCATGCTTACATTTCACTTGGGAGATATAACATTTAAAGAGATAAGTAAAATACAAAATAATATGAGAAAATAGAAAGCACAAGTAACTAGGGAGTTCAGGACAGGCTTCCTTAAGAAGGTGGTACCTGAACTGAGCCTTGAAGAAAGCCAACCTTTCCAGGAGGTGGAGGCACATCTTTGTATCACAAGGTTAATGACAGCTCTGTCCTGAGGGACACCTTCTGATCTCCTTAGTTCTCTCTCAACACTCTTGCACCAGAAGTAATGGAATCCTGACAGTCAAGGGTCATAGGACCCTGACACAAGTTGACATTGATCGGGTACCATGGTTCATTATTATCTACATTTCTTCTTCATTATTATCTACATTTCTTTGTCTATTTCAGACGACATCATGAGAAACTTTGTCAAATGAATTACTGAAATTCAAACATATAACGTCTATAACATTTCCCTGTTCTATCAGCATAGTAATGCCATCGAAAAAAGAAATAAGGTTGGTTTGTTGAGTGTGCTGTTGTTGAGTTGTTTCTGTCATATCCAAATATTCATGACCCCACTTGGGGTTTTCTTGACAAAGATACAGGAGTGGTTTACCACTCCTTCTCCAACTCATTTTACAGATGAGGAAACTGAGGTAAACAGGGTTGAGTGACGTGCTCAGGGTCACGCAGCTAGTAAGTGTCTGAGGTCAGATTTGAACTCAGGAAGATGAATATTCCTGACTTCAGGCCCTGTGCTCTATCAGCTGACCCTCTTAGCTGCCCCTGGTTTGTTACGAGTTGATCTTAATGAACACACTGATACCAAGTGATAACCACTTCTAATACTCCATGCTCATAAACTAACTATATGCTAACTATAACTATTAATTCCCTATAAATATACGTATATAAACAATATATAGGCAGTTAGATAGAAGACTGTTCCTGGACTCAGGGAGACGTGATCTCAAATCCAGCATCAGACACTTACTAGCTGTATAACTTAGGGCAAGTCATTTGAACTCTTTGCTACTCAGTTTCCTCCTCTGTAAAATGGACGTAATAATAGTACCTACCTCCCCAGGTTTGTTGTGAGGATAAAATGACATAATACTTGTAATTTATTGTTGAGTTTTTTTAGTCACATCTAACTCTTTGTGACTCCATTTGGGGTTTTCTTGGCAGAGATACTGGAGTAGTTTGTCATTTCCTTCTCCAGATCATTTTACAGATGAGGAAACTGAGGCAAACAGGGTTCAGTGATTTGCCTAGGGTTAGTAAGTGTCTGAGGCCAGATCTGAACTCAGGAAGAGGAGCTTCCCTGACTCCAGGCCCAGAATTCAATCCACTATGCCATCGCGCTGCCCCTAGTTTGGTATGGATTGTGCTTAATGAACATACTGATACCAAGTGATAACCACTTCTAATTCTCCATGTTAACAAACTAAGTTTATAGCCAATTATAGCTAACTAAATCTAACTCTAGATAAATTGTGTATATATATACATATATATGTAAATCATATAAACTATATTCATGAGAGAACTGGATCTGAAGTCAGGAAGACTTGAGTTCAAATCCAGCATCAGACACTTACAAGCTGTGTGACCCTGGGCAAGTCACTGAAAAGCTCTGTGACTCAGTTTACCTATCTGTAAAATGGACACAATAATAGCACCCACCTCCCCAGGGTTGTTTTGGAAATTAAATGACATAATATTTGTAATAGTGCTTTGCAAACCTTAAAGTGTTATATAAGTGCTATTGATTACCACTAGGATTTTCACAAGGATGGGTGTTAAATTCAACTGTCTGGGTATTAACAACACTTTTCTACTCTTTTTGAAAATTGGGATATTTGACTGTCCCCAGTCTTCTGGTACCTCTTTAGATCTCTATGATTCCTCTACCATTATTGACAAGAGTTCAAAGATTTTCACTGCAAATTTTTTTTTCCATGTCCTGAAATGCATAATTCATCCAAGCCAGGAAAACTTATTTAGAGCAGCATAACGTTCTTTTTTCCTCACCTGTCTTGGTCTTCCACTCTGTGTGATGTATGTTCTTTAACCCTTCTCACCCTGAAGTTAATGGCCCTAACCTTTATTTAGCACATTAAGATTTGCAAAAAGCACTTTGCATATATTATCTCACTGGCTCTCAGAGAAAACCCTATGTGATAGGTCTCTACTTTACAGATGAGGAAATTGAAACTGAGAGAGGCTGGGTAATTTGCCCAGGGATACATAACTAGTAAGAAACTGAGGCAGGGCTTGAACTCTTAGTCCAGTACTGTCCACACTGGCTAGCTGCCTCTAAGTTAACTGTTCTTGACAGAAATAATAACCATTTAACCTCTCTAGAATGGAGTTTCTTCATCTAGAAATGTAAAGTATCTCTAAGGTCCTTTAAAGTTTGGTGACACACATACATCTCACCTGCACCCCCCACATCAATTCAAAATTAGGAAGAGGAGCTCAATTCTGAATTCATACTTAGAAAGCAGGGCCAAGATGGTGGGATAGCAGGAAAAGTACATCAGCCTCTACCTCCCCACCCATCCTCACAAAAAACTTCCCCCAAATAGATCTAGAAAATGCACCAGATTGAATACTGATGGGCAGATCCATTAAAAGTTACCATAAGTCATTTTCCAGGCATAGGGAGTCAAACAGAGAGGTGTGCAGATCCTGGGGATGGTGTGATGGTGTCTGAGCAGAAACTCAGCTACCTGTGTTCCCAGGGAGAGCTTGGGCATCAGAGCAAGAGGAAGTCCCAGACCCATACCAGGGTCTAGCGCCAACTGGTCACTTTGTTGCATACTCCCCAGATCTAGGGCAGGGGAGTCCAAGGCTAGTGTTGCCAAGTATGGAGCAAAGAATGGCCCTGGGCTGTGTGTAGAGAATGGGGCAGGTGAAGAAACAAGCAGCAGTGTGACTTGGACCCCCAGAAGAGGGCAAGTCTCAGTTTCAGCTTCTAATCCACTCTGAAGCCTTCAGAGAAATAACCCACAGCAAAGAAAAGCCTGCGGATCTGACACTCTGAACCCAATGAACTTCCCAGCTGGCCAATAGTGACTGAGTCCAGCTGCAGTCTACTACTGTTCAGATCCAAGTCCAAATCAGAAACTTATAGACCCCACACCAGCACAGTCAGAAATCTGACGTTGCCCTGAGTCGGACAAGGCAGATCTCTTGAGAACTGGAGGGCAAAGTGGAAACAGAAAGAATCCATATGTCACCTCCTGAAAGAAATCCCAAAGTGAAAACTTTCAAAACTCAGAGCATCTAGGACAACGAAAAGATACTGCAAGCAGCCAGAAAGAAATGCAAGTGGTTCTGTTTTGTGGAATGGTGTGGAGTTATAATTTTTGATTGCTCTCTTTGGATGCTCTCCTTCTCATTTCTCCTACCAAGCCCTATCACAGCCTCTTGGGTATCTGAACTTGATGGGGAACCCCTTGTGGATGCCTGTGGCCATTCTCCCAAAGTGGTTTAGGGAATGGAACATTCTGATTACCTTCTGCATGTCCCAGAGAAGTTGAGGAAGTCTCATTAAACTCATTTTTTTTTTTAATTCTGAATGATTATTCTTTCCCTTAACCTCATCCAAGGAATTCCTGTAACAGAGGAGATAGGGTAGGGAGGATCCCCATAAGATTTCATCCCCTCCTCACCTATATCACTAGTTTTGATCTCCCTCCCAAATTTCTATTAGACATTTCTATATGAATGTCTTGCTATAAAGCTTTCTTGTAAATTTTGGTATGATGTCTCCCTTTGGCAGTCTAGTGAAACCCCTTCTTAGAGAAATGCTTTTAAATGCATAAAACAAAATACATAGGAATACAAATGAAACCAATTATTTTGAAATACAATTATAAATTTTTTTTTTTAATTCCAGGGGTGGAGCCAAGATAGCGGACTAGAAAGACACACTTACGCAGGGTCTCCCCACGCAGCCCACAGAATACCTGTAGAGAGGGACTCTCAACAAACTCTGGAGCAGCAGAAGTGGAGAACAACAGAGTGGAAGAGATTTCCAGCCCAGGGTGACCTGAAAGGCCCATGGAAACATCGGTTGTGCCAGACACGAAGCAGAGCCCAGCCTAGGCTTGGCCGTGTGGCGCGATGAGACTCTGGGAGGAGGACACCTCGGGGGCAAAATCTCCAGTCACAGCAGCAGGTCCTCAGATCCCTCAACCCACAGGCACCAAAGATCAGTGACAGGGTTTTATCAGCTGGCCAGGAAGGGAGAAGGGCCTTCCCATAGCTCCAGCAGCAGGCAGCAGCCACAGAGGCTACACAATAGCCCGTACAGACCCTCCATTGTTGGAGTGTAAAAACCCCTGGGGGCACTGAAGATCTGAGTCTTACCTCAGCCCTGGGTGGAGGCCCTGGCCAAGCTGGTCTTTGTCTTACACTGCATGATGGCCCTGCCCATCCAGCTTATCTGAAAATCAACCCCCAGTGCTGACTTGGTGGAACTAGAGGCCAGGTGGCTGTGGAGAGGTAACTGCTAAGATTCTGGACACAAAAATCCCTCTCTGCATCCAGACCAGTACACGCTTGATCATGCCATTTTGAAAAAACTGAGATCTCACAGATTCCCAGAGTATACCCTACTCTTGACAAAGGACCCAAAAGTCAAGTAACTAGTTGGGAAAATGCCCAAAAAAGGGAAAAAAAATAAGACCATAGAAGGTTATTTTCTTGGTGAACAGATATCTCCTCCCATCCTTTTGGATGAGGAAGAACAATGCTTACCATCAGGGAAAGACATAGAAGTCAAGGTTTCTGTATCCCAAAAATCCAAAATAAATATTCAATAGGCTCAGGCCATGGAAGAGCTCAAAAAGGATTTTGAAAATCAAGTTAGAGAGGTGGAGGACAAACTGGGAAGAGAAATGAGAGAGATTCAAGAAAAGCATGAAAAGTAGGTCAACACCTTGGTAAAGGAGACTCAAAAAAATGCTGAAGAAAATAACACCTTGAAAAATAGGCTAACTCAATTGGCAAAAGAGGTTGAACAGATGGAGGCTAATGACTTTATGAGAAACCAAGAAATCACAAAACAAAACCAAAAGAATGAAAAAATGGAAGATCATGTGAAATATCTCATTGGAAAAACAACCGACCTGGAAAGATCCAGGAGAGACAATTTAAAAATTATGGGACTACCTGAAAGCCATGATCAAAAAAAGAGCATAGACATCATCCTTCATGAAATTATCAAGGAAAACTGCCCTGATATTCTAGAACCAGAGGGCAAAATAAATATTGAAAGAATCCACCGATCACCATCTGGAAGAGATCCAAAAAGAAAAACTCCTAGGAACATTTTGGCCAAATTCCAGAGTTCCCTGGTCAAGGAGAAAATATTGCAAGGAGCTAGAAAGAAACAATTCAAGTACTGTGGAAACACAATCAGGATAACCCAAGATCTAGCAGCTTCTACATTAAGGGATCGAAGGGCATGGAATATGATGTTCCAGAAGTCAAAGGAACTAGGACTAAAACCAAGAATCACCTACCCAGCACAACTGAGTATAATACCTCAGGGGGAAAAATGGTCATTTAATGAAATAGAGGACTTTCAAGCATTCTTCGTGAAAAGACCAGAGCTGAAAAGAAAATTTGACTTTCAAACACAAGAATGAAGAGAAGCATGAAAAGGTAAACAGCAAAAAGAAGTCATAAGGGACTTACTAAAGTTGAACTGTTTACATTCCTACATGGAAAGACAATATTTGTAACTCTTGAAACTTTTCAGTATCTGGGTAGTGGGTGGGATTACACATACACACGCACACACACACACACACACACACACACAGAACACAGAGTGAATGGAATAGGATGGGATCATATCTTTAAAAAATGAAATTAAGTGATGAGAGAGAAATATATTAGGAGGAGAAAGGGAGAAATGGAATGGGGCAAATTATCTCTCATAAAAGAGGCAGGTAAAAGACTTTTCAGTGAAGGGAAAAAGAGGGGAGGTGAGAGAAAAAACATGAAGCTTACTCTCATCACATTCGACTAAAGGAAGGAATAAAATGCACACTCATTTTGGTATGAAAACCTATCTTACAATACAGGAAAGTGGGGGAGAAGGGGATAAGCAGGGTGGGGGGGATGATGGAAGGGAGGGCATGGGGAGGAGGGAGCAATTTGAAGTCAACACTCTTGGGGAGGGACAGGATCAAAAGAGAGAACAGAAGCAATGGGGGACAGGATAGGATGGAGGGAAATATAATTAGTCTTACACAACATGACTAATATGGAAGTCATTTGCAAAACTACACAGATATGGCCTATATTGAATTGCTTGCTTTCCCAAAGGGAATGGGTGGGGAGGGAGGGATGAAGAGAAGTTGGAACTCAAAGTTTTAGGAACAACTGTCGAGTATTGTTCTTACTACTAGGAAATAAGAAATACAGGTAAAGGGGTATAGAAAGTTATCTGGCCCTACAGGACAAAAAAGAAGATGGGGACAAGGGAAGGGAGGGATGTTAGAAGAGAGGGTAGATTGGTAATAGGGGCAACTAGAATGCTTGGCATTTTGGGGTGGAGGAGAGGAGAAATGGGGAGAAAATTTGGAACCCAAAATTTTGTGAAAATGAATGTTAAAAGTTAAATAAATAAATTTAAAAAAAAATTCAGCGTCTAGGTTAAAAATTTCTGCTATCAAAGTAAGTAGATAGTAGTTAGATTTAAATCCTGAGCAATATTCTGATTAGTACAAATAATTAATCCCCATGATGTCATCATATATATTCAAATGAACAGGAAGTTATAAATATGTAAAATATGATCTTTGATTTTAGCCCAGTATTACTATGCAGTGTGTTTTGAAAATAACTCTGTTCTATAATGCTAAGCAAATCACTTAATATCTACATGACTCATGCAACTCCCTAGTGCTTGTGCCCAAAGTTCTAGTTGCTAGAGTTTCTTACACTAACCAAATCATTGATCCTTCATATGTTGGTGCATCTTATAGCCTTAAATATTACATATCTAAAACCAGAGTTCTCATATTTTTCCCCTTGAAACAGCTTCTATTTTCTGTTAATATCACCATTATTCTCATTTTCCTCATTTTCCTTACCTGGAATCCTTTCTGCTTCTCCATCTATGTACTATCTACCTAAAGATACAAGCATTAGTTCTCCAAAAGGAAGTCTTCTCAGACCCCTCCAACCCTCAATGAGGTCTCTTCTGCCTCTGAAGGGACAATTCATCATACTCTGCCTTGTGACACCTTGTGTACTGTTATGCTGAACTGCCGTTTATCTCTTGTCTTGTTACTTTTTTTCCCTTGTGTTATGTCTTGTTTCTCCATCCAGACCCAGGGTTATTAGCCTTTCTTGTGTCATGGATTCCTTCATGATCTCTTCTCAGAATAATGTTTTTAAATGCAGAAAAGTACAAAGGACAAAAATTATACGGAAAAAGTTGTTAAAATATTTTTAAGAACAAATTCATGGAATCCAGATGAAGAACTCCTTATGTAATCTGTAAATTCTTGAAAGGCAAGCTCCATGCCTTTTGTTTAGATTCCTTCATAGAATCTTGGATTGTCATGTGTTGCACAACAAAAGCTGGCTAGGTGCATGGATGGAGAGATATACAATGAAAGGCCAGTGCCATAGTGATAAACCTCAAAAAAAGAGGAGTAAAAAAATCCCAAAAAGAACAAAAACAGGCTGCCTGCGCTCTGTGCCAGGTGGCAAAGAGGATAGAAGTATTTGACTGCTCCCTGGAAAATAACCTCTCTGCCTTCAGGATCTGGAACAGATCTGGCTTTCTGGAACAGAACTGTGACAGCCCTAGCATCTGCTGAGCTGCTCTTTAGGATTTGCATCCATTTGCATAAGATTTTAAAGTCAGAACAGGAGGAAATTTGCCCTGTGTTATATATGTTTGAGCAAAGAGAAGTAGAGATTCTGGGGGGCGGGGGCGGAAGGGGTGCCAGGACAAAGTCTGCAAAAGTGTATTGCAAATATGGAGCGGATGACATTCGCACCCTGGGGTGCTGGTTGTGAAAGGAAAAGAAAATTAAGCAGTTTTATCCCCTGAACAAGCCAATGATCATTTTTCAGATCCCCTTGTAAAAAAATTATCATTTGGAGTAGGGCTCTGTCTGATTTGTCCTTCCGCTGATTAGTATTCTCACTATCCCAGGTTTATCTCAAGAATCAGAACCAAGGAGAGCAACGAGTTTCCAATTGCCAACCCAAGGACTTCCAGGAGGAATCTGCAATTACAAAGATTTTGTGAAAATTTTTGTTCAGTGGTGGCAAAGTTCAGAAAATTCATCACCAACTGAGATGAAATTAACAACATTAGCTGTCTTTGCCTGTTCTGTGTCTATCTCAAGTGAGATTTTGATTAACTTTGGGAGATTATGTGCATTAAGCACAGATAAGTGTTTATATAGCACATTACAAACACATCTGAACTGAAAAGTTGTAAGTTCACCTGAGAGAGCAGAAGAACAAGGATGCTGATGTGACCCCAGAAAACTGGGTCAAGTTTGTCTGTGCTAGACCAACAGAAACTCTGTTGTGACTGCCTTGATTGATTTTTTAGTATCATATAAAATATTTGCGAATGGTGGTAAAGCACAATTAAGTTACAATGAACACTGCCTGGGCCCCTAACCTTTATGGATTAACTGTCGACCCATCATTTTAACTCACCAAACTTGATTTGACCTTTTCAAGGCTCATCTTATTGACTGTCTGCAAACGCTATTTTTTATCTGAACTTTTTTGTTGACTTTTAACCAAGATGGGAGGAAGATTGTTGGGGTTTTTTGGGGGGGAGGGGAAAGTAGCCATCCTGTTTTGAGTTTCTGGTAGAGCTTTAGAGATGCTATTTAACCCACTAGAATATTTTTTGTTATCATTCCAAATTTGTATTTCTTCCTTAGCAATTTTAGAAGGAACTAAAGATAAAATGAGCTAGAAATAAAAATCATTACAATTTTCCAATTTGGAATTTTAGTAATCCAGATGAACCTAACAGCAGATTCCCACCCCTGTGCTACACTGCTATATATTTATGTAATTCTGCTTAATTTTTCTCTGATACTTGACCTTTATTACACATGGTTCCAACATTGGTTGGTTGGTGGTTCCAACATTTATTTAAAGCCAATGCAGGATGAAGAGATGCCAATTTCTTTAAATACTAAGAAATCCTGTGTTATCTTGAGAAAATCACTTAGCCTCTCTAGATCTAGTGTATGGAATTGGAATGGGAGTCAGAAGATCTGAGTTTAAATCCTATCTCAGATGCCTACTAATTGTGTGACCTTAGGCAAATCTTTTAACCTTTTTGTGCCTTGGTTTCCTCATTTGTAAAATGCAGGAGTTGGATTCAAGGGTCTCTAAGATTCCTTCTAGTTCTGAATCTATGATGCTGGGATCCTATGATCTGTAAAATTAGGATATTAGTCTAGATGAGCAGTGAAGTCCTTTCTAACTTCAACTCTATGATCTATAACCTTACATAAAGGACAGTGGTCATCTCCTGCTTGAAGAGCTATCCTAGTTTAACTTCTATATTTCTATATTTCACCATTATATAACTCTAATGATGATTCTTTAAAATCTCAATCCCACTGCCACTATCCTAGTCTATCACTTTATTTTATGCCTAAATCATTAAAAATTGCTTCTTTGAATAGAATGTTAAGCAGCAAATAAGAAAGAGTAGGAGGAAGCTGTCCAGTCCAGATCTCTCCCACAACTACTCCAGCAAAGATCTATGAAGGGTGCCAGACTGATAAGACTGAGTAATAATCAGGAAATTGAAAGAGAAACCACAGTCGGTCAGTTTTTCCCAATCCAAGATCATGACGGGGATCCTGATCAACCAACAAGCAAGTGACAGGGGCAGGAAATTCAGAATAGGGATGGACTGGCAACTCTATTGCTCTGACCCCACAGCAGGAGCAGAATTCAACTTGTAAGTACAGACAAGATAGAGGTGTGGTGACAACGCTGTTACTCTGTACCTGCAGACCTTTTCAGCTAGAGAACAAGAGTGGGGCCAGTACCTGTCCACTGGAGCCCAAACCAGGTAACCTGCAGTTGTGTTTCTCAGACTAAAACTAGGGTCCAGAGTCTACAAAGCTCAAACAAGAAAGGCAACAACCATTCCATGACCTAGATAAGAGCTAGAACAAACTGAAAATTTGCAGTTTCCTAGCCTGAGCTGTCCCCAATATCTATGATGAACATAACTCTCAATTACCTGGATAATACTACCATATAATGCAGTCCAGGATCATATAGAATTCCAATGTTCCTTCCAAAAGTGCCCAGAGCCTGACCCTAATACAAAGTTTCAATTCAGAAGGCTAGAAGAAAAAGTAAATTAAAAAAAAAGTGATGATAAAGAGCTATTTTGAAGACAGGCCCAAATCTAGAAGAAAAGAATAATTCTCAAATTCCTACATGCAAAGCCTAAAAAACAAAAAACACAACTTTGCTTCAATGTCAATTAGAGTTTCTGGGAGAAAGGAAGCAAGAGGTTTGTTGAAAAATTAAAAAAGTATATTAAAAATGAAATGAGAGCTCTGGAAGAAAAAATTAGAAAAGAAATGAGAGCACTAAGGCAGAGGTGTTAAATATGCAACCTGTGGGTTGTATGTTTATGACCCACAACACTCCTGCATGATACCCACACCAGATTAAAATGTGATTGGGAAATATCCAACAAAATAAATAAAAATACAACAAAACAGATAATATTAATATATGGTTTTCAAAATCGATAGATGGGTCAGACGGATACTTCTGTAGAGTTTGGTGGTTCATGTTTCTGTTTGAATCTGGCACTATTTTGTTAGAAGACAGACTTGAGAAGAGAATTAAAGCTCAGTTCAAGAGGAACAAAACTTTACCTTAAGTAACAGACTCCTTGAAAAGTAGTATGGACCAAACAGAAATTAGTGATTCTACGAAACAATAAGAAATATTAAAACAAAGGTAAAAGACTGAAAAGTAAGACAAATATTAGGGCTTCAAGGAACCTTAGGAATAATCTAGTCCAACCACTTCATTTTATAAATATGGACATTGATATCCATACTTGGCCAAAATCAAATAGCAAAAATGGGACAAAAAACCCCAAAGTCTTCTGACTAGTCTAGTGCTTTTTTCACCATGCCATAGAACTTAGCATTTGTCATAGCATTTTTCCTATCGCCAGTATATGCTCTCCAAAATCCACCATGCATTCTTTTGCCAGATCATTCTTTTTCCTTTGTTTTTGTTTTTATCCACTTAATAGTATACTATTTTTTCCAATTACATGTAAAAATAGTTTGCAACATTCATTTTTATATGATTTTGAGATCCAAATTTTTTTCATCCCTCTCTTCCCTCTCCCACCCCAAGACAGCAAGCAATTTTATATAGGTTATACATGTACAATTATATTAAATATATTTAAACATTAGTCATGTTGTGAAAGAAGAATCAAAACAAAAGGGAAAAACCATGAGAAAGAAAAAAACAAAAAATGAAAATAGTATGCTTTGATCTGTATTCAGATTCCATGGTTCTTTCTCTGGATGTGGATAGCATTTTCCATCATAGAACATTCTTAAAACACAATATCTTTTATGTTACTCCTCTACTCAAAACTCACAATGCCTCTCTATTGAATATTACATCAGATTCTAACTACTTTGCCATGTTTTCAAAACCCTTCAGAATTTAACTGAACTTTGTTCATTGGACCTGATTTCCTACCACCCATTGGCATTTAGGCTCTGCACTAGTCCAACTGGTCTCACTATCTCAAGCACATGCTGATGCTATTTAATCCACCTGAATGCCCAGTTTCCTTCTGACGTTTCCACCAAACCAAATCCTATCTATTCTTCAAGGCTCAGTTCAAGTTCTGATCTATAAAGATTTTTTTTTAACTACTCCAACTCATACAATTTTGTACTTAATAGCTTTCTATTGCTTATGTGACAGTTTTGTCCTCCAAATGGATCTCAAGGTTTTTGAGGTTGAAGATAATTATATTTCTTTTGGTTCCCCCAGAGTTCTTAAAAAATATTAAGGGGATGGTGAGCATTCAATAAATAATTGTTGAATAATTTTATGGTAGAATAAAAGAGATGATTTCACAAATCTGTATCTTCATTTCTGTTCTCATGGGGTCTTACTTCCCTGGACTGTTATAATAACCCATTTTCTCCTCTTTTTCATCATACAATTAATTCAGACAAACATTTATTTAAGCACAAATTGTATGTAGCACACTGTAGCAGGTAATGAGGGAGATAGTTTATTTAACACATGTCCCCTGCTCTCATATAGTTTATAATCTAGTAGGGAATTATGACACATATTTTTTAAAAATACATGCAAAACAAAATGTGAGGCTTAACAAGGAAAGCTTCATAGAGATGATGTTCATCTTATACATCATTTATTAATTAATCTTCCCAAAATACACCTCTGATCATGCCATTTCTCCACTCAAAAACCTTCAATGCCTGCTTTTTACTTACTGAATAAAGTCTAAATTCATTATGTTGTCACTCAAAGCCTTCTGAACAACCTGGACCAGATCTACATTTTCTGTCTTATCTCAAATTATTCCCCATCAAGTCAAGTTGACTATCTTCTAAGCATGTCCTCTACTAATCTGTTTTCCAGCCTTTCTGGAAATATGTCCTTTACATGACATATGTCATGCTTGAAATGCCTTCTTTGCCATCCCCAACTATCTAAAATCTCCTATGATAAGCCCTTCAAAGTTTAGCTCAAATGTCACCTCCTCAATATAGTCTCTATATTGAGACATGATAGTTATCCATTCCTCTTCTGAACTCTCATCTATCACTTTGTTTGTCCTTCTTTTCCATACTTTATGAATCACTAATTTCATCAATGTGGGGCATTCCCTCCTACAAGAATTGTAACTCTCTCACATCTTCTGTTCCTGTAGGATTCTTGTCTATATATTCCTAAAAATGGTCCCATCATGTAGGGTTCTTCATTTAGATCTCATGAAATTGTATAGATGCCAAGGGATATTCCATCTCTCAGTTATTCTTTACTCTTGCTACTTGACTGGTCCACCTGCTTTCCTAGAAAATCAGTTAATATGTATGAAGGACCAACTATGTGCTGGCCACCGTGCTAAGTGCTGAATCACATATCACCATGCAATATGCTGCATCCTATGCACTTTTATCATGTGCCTCTCCAGTGACCCTTGGGTGACTCTCAACTTTAGTTCTTCAGAGACTTAGGTAATCCATGCAGTCATACAGTGTCACTAGAAGAATATTGATATTCAAAAGGTGAATCTTTGTCTCAGTAAAAAACTCAGGATCATGAAAAACACAGGGCAGTTTCCCTAATCAGTCCATCCCACTCTCCTCCTATTCAGTCTTAGACCAGTTCATTGTCCATCTGCAGTGCCCATACAAGATTATATGTACTAATGGATCTACTTCTACCAGTTTTCTATAGGTTTGCCTGAGTGGATAATTAGCCCAAATGCTCTGGAGGATTGTGGATTTTATTTAGAAAGATCTTCAATGTTACTGGGTTTGATGTATTCAGGACAATGTCATTTACAAACAGGGGTTTTCAAAAAACTCCATCGTCTATGAGGACTCTCCCTTACATTTGGACTCTGCACTGGATATCCTGTGTTAGCGACACTTTTAATGAGCGAAGCTCTCCCTCTTCAGTGCCTAATTTGATACAAAACATAAGAGGGTCATGAAGTTAAGTTATCACTGTTATATCTCTCAAGCAATCTTGAATGGCTCTGACGTATTCATGGTCCACATTTTGTCGGAGAAGATCTTTGGATCCACGTTTTGCTCTGGGATGATAATGTCCAAATGTTATGGCTTCATTTTTCTAAGGTTTACTGTGAAAAATCTTTCCAGATCTTTTCCATTTTGATCTGTTCATTGACCTCCTTTCAATTTCATCCTTAAATACCCATGGGATGATCTGGCTTTCTCTCACCAAGTTTTTGAAACTTGTTTTAGCCTTAAATGTTTTATGAAGCAGTATTGCTCAGAACCTTCCACTGCCTTCCTCCTTAAGATATTAAAAATAAATGTATATTCTAAACCAGGGGTTAGCAAACTATAGCCCAAGGATCAAATCCAGGCTGCTGCCTGCTTTTTGTATAGCCTGCAAATTAAAAACAGTTTTGTGGGGTTTTTTACATTTTTAAATACTGTATTTAAAAGTATTTGTAAAACTTACAGGCTAAGAAAACTTTTTATGTTTTATCATAAGATATTTCAAAATATAAAAACATTCTTGGCTCAGGGCTATACAAAAACAGGCAGCAGGAAGATTTATCCCATGGACTGTAGTTTACCAAACCCTATTCTAAAACACTATTACTTATCATTTCTTTTTCTCTCCATTTGGCAAAGAGATCAAATGTTTGCTGACTGAGATCCTTCAGTCATCTCACTAGGACAACGAATTTACAGCAGTTAAACTTGCTTAGGAAAAAGGTGATAATCCATGTCAATCTCTGTTCTTTTATCTATGCCTCATTTTCTGCATCAATTGATCATTTAAATTGACCAGACTGAAGATGTCTCAAATGTCTCTCACATTATTCATTTTTCATTCTTTTTCCTAATTTGGTACTGATTACTCTGCTCTATTAAGTTAGCAGACTGATTGTGTAGAGATAACTCTACACAATTTGGAAATGACTCTCACAGCAACAACTAGTTGTTTTCTACCTGTTAAATATAATTTCATTTTTTTGTTATGCTACTTGATGTTCCACAAGTCTAGTGTGGAAATCTAATAAATTCTTTACTATGTACAGGCTTGGAATTTCTGAGTATATAATCTCTTAGCCTTTCTTGTGAATAACTTTTTTTCCTGTTTACCTCTATGCCTACCTTTGCATTAAAAATAATCAGACTACATGTCAATTTAATTTGGTGGGTCTTATCAAGGAGATAGAATTTATGTGTTTCCTCTTCCTCTGTAACAGATATTGCCATATAAGCTGCAATTAACTTCGTGATAGGCTTTTTGCAATTACTTATCATGAGCACTGCAATCCCAAGTGACCAGGTGTCCTGTGACACCTGTGATGTTTCTTGTTACCTCCAGATATACAATAAAACCAATCTGCCAACTCTTTTATTTGCCTCTTCAAAGGTGCCTGAGAACCAGTAGCCTTCCATCTAACTGCAATCTTCCTTTGTCTTCTTTTTGACAAGGAATGGCACGATTTTATGATTTACTACCTCTGCTTGTAGTATATCTAACTGGTCACTGGTCACTGAGAATGAAAACCTCTAAGTTAACGTTTATAGAAGGTCTAAAAATTATGTTTCTTAACATTCTTAACACTTAACACTTCTTTTCTATCATTTTGCCCCTAGGGCTCATTGTTTGGGTTCTGATGGCTCAGAGTTGGTATAAATAACAATTATTTGTTTTGGTCAGAAATCCTGAGGGTCTTCCCCTCTCAGACTGATTTTTTTTATTAGGTAAAATAGGTCATTTTTTTTTTGCCACTTTTTTACATAGCCTCAATCACTGAATGAGCATTGACTCAGACAAACTGAGACCTTAAAAAGGACGAGATATCCCACTGCATCCAAAGCCATCTCTAGTCATCCTGGTCTATAACCAGATGGCTCCAGAGGAGTGAGGCTGGTGACTTTGCACAGCTCTGCCTCATTTAAATTCAATTCACTTTCAAGTCATGCTATCCCCTTCTTTAGGTCATGGTCCCGTTCTAGAAGGAAATACAAACAAAAACAGGCACTACAAAAACAGAAAGGAATATACAGGCCTGGAAGCCATTTGATATTCTCCTTTGTTTCATGGGTTGCCAAGGCCAAAGAATTCATCACTAAGAGGCCAGCCTCTCAGCAATGAGCTGCACTGTACTCAGTCAGGCTGGTCCTTGAAAAGTCAACATGTTCTGTTGCTAGGACACTACTTGAAGACTTTCCCGCATGGTGGAACCTGACAAAGCTTACGATCTCCTGGCATAGCCTTCAAGAACCTAAGATCACATTCAAACTACAATAAGGCATTGGAATAGGTCAGTCTTTGTGATGTTGTACAGTGGGAAATGCACAGGCTTTGGAGTTAGAGGACTTGGGTTCTAATTCTAGTGTTTACTATTTTTGTTTACTATTTGTATGATTGTAAGCAAGTCACTGTAATACTAATCAGAGAGTTAAAAGATCTTTCCCACAAATTCATGGGCCTGCCCATTAAGGGAAGCTTGATTAGGGGAGCTCCATGCCTTTTATTAATTTCTAATGCACTGGTTCTCAAGAGTTGTGATGCCCTCTGGTTCTGAAAAATGTATAAATACTCTGAGGTGAGGTTTTATTTTGGGACTTACTCTTTGGAAGTGTTTGTTTGGCCAGACAAGACCCTGGGCAGCCACTAAGGAGCCGCCTGGCTTTGAAAACCCAGATGCTGGTGCTTCTCTCTCTGGTAACTATGTATGTATGATCAGACAATTGGATCTGTCTGTTGATCTGTGATGTATGCATTGCTTACTGTCAGGCAGTTGAAAGCCCTGTCTGTTGATTTTGATTTCTCTATATTTTCTCTGAAGTTCAAGGTGCTGACTTTTTCTCCTAAACTAAGTGAATGATATATATGTGCTTAATTAAAGCAGATTGTTGACCCTTCAAAAATTGGTTTTCCTTTTAGAAAAGCAGATCAAAGAACCTGTATAGCAAGCCATCCTGCATGTATGTGTCAGGGTGCTTGCTTTTACATTCACTTAACTTTAGAATAAGAGGGTCTTAGTTTCCTTCTCTGTAAAATGAGTTTGCCCTGACTGGCCTTTGGGGTCCCTTTCAACTTGAGATTTATGACTCTATGACTTATAGTGGTAATTCATATATATCATATTGTAACTGCTTATATAAATTACCTCCATTCCTTGACTGAAAACTCTTTTAGGGCAGGGTCTATCTCTTATTTCGCTTTTTTCCTTAGTAACTAGCACAGGGTTTTGTACATATTAGGCACTTTAAATGTTTTGTTGAATAAATGAATTTTCATTTGGGAAATAAGATTGAAATGACCAATAAGATAATAAGATGCGTGGTTGGTGAACCCCCTTGACAGTGGTCTCTCTTTATAACTTCTTTCTCTTTTCTATGTGAGGTTCAAATTCTTCCCTTTAAGAGAGATGCGTCTAAGTCTTCTACTGAGAAGCAGTAGGGTGGTTTAGTGGAAAGAAGGAATCAGGAAGACTTAAGTTCAAATTTAGCCTCAGACCATTACTAGCTGTGTGACCCTGGACAAATCACTTAACCAGTCTGACTCACTTTCCTCATCTATAAAATGGGGATGATTATAGCATTTACCCACCAGGGTTGCTACAAGGATATAACATTTGTAAAGTGCTTAGCATAGCGACTAGAGCATTGTAGGCATTTAACAAATGCCTGTTTCCTTCCTTACTGCTACAGATAGATTTATTCTGGTGCTTTTTTCTCCCACTCTAATCTACAGCAATTTAGCTCTGAGTTAGACGAGTGAAAATCTCAGGTTTATCAGGGACTGTATAAGACAGGCAAGAAGATGAGTAAATCAGAAAATTATATTCTTCCATAAGAATCAAGGGGGGAGGGGAGGAACCAACTTTACAAACCCGTATCCATATTTTGAGAATAAATGAAAAAGCAGTTATTAAGCATTTACCATCTGCAAAACCTGTGCTAAGCTATGGGAATGCAAATAAAAATAATAATAGCTAACATACGGTAATGCTTTAAGGTTTGCAAAGATAATTCCTGCTTGGAAAGAGATCACATTACAATGGGAGTCATAACATATATAGCGTCAGTTGCAAGTCAGATGGAAAAGTCCAGTGGTCTTCAGAATAGAGTGGCAAAGCAGATGGCAATGCCTATATGTTTAGTGACAGTTACATCCCCTCTGATGTGCAACTGTTTGACAATGCCAAAGACTCTGGTGTTAAGAACTTTCTTTTCTGGATTTGCAGTAGCTATGGCTTCTGAAGAAGTCAGGGCTACAACACCTGCAGTGGAATTTGCTAGGTACATTTCCACAAGGATTGCTCCCCAATACCAAGGAGGGCTGGGCAGGGTCAATGGTCTGGACAGCTGTACTGTTCTTGGGCTCTTCAGCTTACCTGCCCATTGTTGACAGTTGTTCTGCAGTTTGTGATTACAGTGATGCCAGTCCCTTCTCCATAAGGGTTGTACCTCTCTATGATGGTTACAGAAGTTGGACTCAAAACTGGGTTAGTGGTTTAGAGGTACTGCTATTCACAGGGTCCTTGGGTGCAGGGTCCTAGTCTTAAGGGAGTTAGTTGAGATGGGGTCAATAGTTTGACCCAACTGGTACATGTCACTTTCTGTCACTTCCTTATGATTTCTTGTTGTTAAAGTCAGCTTGGCCCACCTGTTTGCTTCCCTTATTTATATGTTTATACTGTAATTAGAATAATTGCGGGGTGGCATCCCATGACATCTGAATATAGGAAAAGCATGTCTAAAAATAATTTACAACCTGGAATAAGCTAGCTACCAGGAAGTCCCTAAAATACAAACACATATTCTTGGATTTTGGTCCCTTGATGTCTCAGTTGAACTTAAGATGGTATAATCTGAGTGGAGATGCTTGAAAGGAAAAATAGAAATTGGACATTCTTGTACATAGTTGGGACTTAATATGTCTGTTGAATTGAATTGACCTTCCTCTTCTTTGGCTTCCTATGAACCTCTGTTGCACTGAGACTACTACTATTTACTTCTTTCTGTAACTGTTAATAAATAGCCAAAAACCTTTTCGGGCCTTTTGGAGCAGTGTTTCAAAGAGGATAAAATAAAAGAGATTCCCTGTCTATGTCAAGCTCCAACCTGTCAGACCTGTTCTACCTGCAGACAGTATAGCTGAATGAAAAAGACAGATGTTGTTTTCTGTGACATGAGAACTAACAGATATGGATTTCATCCAGGAAAGAGGAAAAGTTAGAGAAGACAATATGCATACCCTAGAGCAATAAAAATTCTTCCTCCTTCTGCAACCAAGGTGGTGTAGTGGGTAGAACAATGGGCTTGGAGTCAGGAAGACCAGAATTCAAATCCAGTCTGAGACACTTAGTAAACTGTATGACCCTAGGCAAGTCACTTACCCTTTCTCAGCCTCAGTTTTCTCACCTATAAAACAGGGATAATAATAGCCCTTACCTTACAGGGTTATTGTGAAGATTAAATATGATAATCTATATGTAGTATTTTGGAAATATGTAAACCTAGAAACCTAGAAGCCAGAAGCCTTCCCTAGTCCTCCTTAACCTTAGAGCCTTCCTCTGAGGTGACCCCCAAATTATCCTGTCAATATCTTGTTTGTACATTATTTTCAGGTTGTCTCCCCCATTAGACTGGAAGCTCCTTGAAGGAAGAAACTGCCTTTTGCCTCTGTAACCCCAATGCTTATTAGCACAGTATGTGGAACATGGTAAGTGCTTAATAATTCTTTATTAACTACCTGATTAAAGAGCTCTATTTTGTAGTTCAGTCATTTCAGTCATGTCTGACTCTTCGTGATCACCATTTGGGGTTTTCTCGGCAGACACTGGAATAGCTTGTCATTTCCTTCTCCAGCTCATTTTAGTGGTGAGGAACTAAGGCAAACAGGGTTAAGGGACTTGTCTAAGGTCACACAGCTAGTAAGTGTCTGAGACCAGATTTAAACTCATGAAGATGAGTCTCCTGTTTTCAACCACAGTGCTCTCTCTACGGTAGCACTGAGCTGCTCCTGAAGAGCTCTATTAATGCTCACTATTATGGTCCTTTGCAAATTATGTTTGGAGATCAGAAATAAGAGCAAGTGGTTATACCCATCAGTTAATGAATGAGAATCGCTAAGTAATCTGATTACAGCTTAAAATGTCTCCCTATTTATTACACTTGCTCTTTAAAGTTATGAACAGTCACACAAAGAAGTAAATAACGGTGTGTTTATTCTAAATGCTTCCTAATCCAGCGAATATTCTCCTACACGCAAGGAAGGTACTGTGCTAGATTCTAGAGATACAAAAAAAATAATAAAACATTCTTTTTCACATTTATCTTCTTGTAACTCTACAATTATATCCCCACAATAATTTGCATAATGTAGGTTACCATTCTGGCGATGGTGCATAGAATCAAGTTTCTTATATCTAAGTTCCTCCCTTTATCCACTCTGTCTCCATAGCCTTGCCTCATTCTTTACATGCTGGGATTGGAGAATCTAATGCTTGAAAGGGGTCTAATCCAATCCTTTTGTTTTACAGATGAAGAACTAAGGCATAGAGAGATGAAATGATATCTCTAAGGTCATGTTGTTGGTAAGAACCAAGCCCGTCCTAGAGTCAGCTCAAACCACCCTTGGAAAATTGATGACTCAATTTTCAGTGTGGGCATTCACACCTCCGAAATCAGCAAATGCTGCAGATCAGGGCTTGTTTGATTATTTTGTTGATTGTACCTAAGAAAATACTGGTGAAAGTGTTTACAATGGACATTAAGGTTGTACAATTTCCTTCCCCCCCCACCCCCCCACCCCCGCCCACACCCATTGTTAAACATTTATTAGAACATCTCTGGTAAGAACCCAGGTCCTCTGAAACCAAATCTAGGGTTCTTTCCACTATACCATGGAGCTAAGGAAGTTTTTACTGAATGGTTCAAAGATTTAGCTAACCCTCTGAATAAACGTGTGAAACATTGGCCTCACACACCCAAGAGTAACCTTACCAAAGTAAGCCTTCATAGAAAGTCTATTTTTAAATGCCCTCGTCGTGTATTAGGATCTTTCCATCTTCACTATTTTGATAAACCTAAAACATTGTTCAGTTTGAATCTAGATATGTTCCCTTGACTGGAGTCAGTAATTTACCGGTCACTCTACAAACTTGGGCCTTTAACCAAGAATCATGTTCTCCTTTGCTTGTGGGAAAATTTGTTGCATGAGCCTTCCACATTTTTCTTGTCCTTTGCACACAGCATGCTCTTCCCCACCTCCATGCTTTCTCTGATGCTTTTCCACCCACCTGGAATGCCCTTCCCCCTCCTCTCCTTCTATCTAAATTCTACCCACTCTTAAAAGCCCAGTTCAAATCCAAAAGATGAGTCTCAACAACAGAGGAAAGTGATTAGAGGAAAGATCCGGATTTTTTTAAAAACCAAAGTATTTTCCCCATGAAACTCTTTCTACAGATTCAAAGCAATTTCCTATGAGGAAAGTAGAGCTATTTTTTCCAGTTATATAGAAGAAGAGACTGGAATATGTAGAAGCTAGGACTTGAAAATCTGGTTTAAAGTCCTCAAATATTTTTCTGCTCTGAATAATTAGATATTCAGCTTCTCATTATTATTGTTGCTAAAGACATTTAATAAGAGAATTTTATACAATCCTACCTCACCAAAAAGAAAAAAAAACAGCCCTCTGGTCTTTTTCTCTTTTATGTTATCTTTTAATTAAGCACATGCTTAGTGTTTAACAAAATTAATTTAAATATGTAGAGATTCCATTAACAGAGAGCTCTTTCTCCTATTAAAAGGCAAATGAATCATTACCTTGGGTCTACATTTCCATTACATTATGCAAATAAAAAAGCACCTCAACATCAAATGTCAGATCCTTACATCAGTTTGGTGTTTATACTTTTGGAAATCAATAATAACAATCATCATACCATATTAATCTATATAAATACATTTCATAGATGTTATATATGATGGCGTAGATATAGGAAGGTGGGAAGGATCCCCAAAGAGCTCCTTATTGTTATTTTTCTCTCAAATAGCTCTTATAATAGACTATCTAGTCAAGAGTATGAAACCCCAAAAGATGAAACTATCAGCTATCAAACTAAGATTCCAAAGCTTGTCTTAAATCAATTTCTTAAGAAGATTTCAAATTTGAGTTTAAAAAAAATCCCAACTTTGGATTTTAAGGTAGCTGTAAAAAACAGACCAGAGTCTGTGGGCAGAGTTTTAAAAAGCACGAGAATAGGTTTGATTACTGCAAGAAAGACATATAAAGGAATCTATCTAAAAAGCTCTGAACAGCTTATAGCCTGTGACCTAAAAGATTAAGAAGTTCACAGGGAAAGAAAAGGCTACAATAAGGTGATGTGAGTGATAACCAACAGCTCAGTATTACTCCAGAGTGTTATTGTGCAAAAGGAAAAAGGCAGGTCATTTCTACAGATTCTATTAAAAGTTTGATCTAAATTAACATCAGCTTATCAGGTCCAAAACCATGTCTACTGATTAGACCATAACATGGCAGGCTCCTGAAGCAGCCACAGCTTCCTCATGATTGTGAAATTAATGAACATACCCTGGGAGTCTATTCAATCGAGTCTGAAGAAATATTGATACATTCAGTAGTAATCTCATAACATATACTGCAACAAAACTCACAGTAGAAATATTAAGTGAGAAGGAGAGTTTGACATTTGAATATCGGAAAGATGGAAGGGGCGGGGGGAGAAAGAGGTTAAATAGTAGAGATCCTTGTGCTATACTGTAAAAAACTTCAGCAGTCCAAACATGGATTAACCTGTAGTCCCTATTCAAGCTGAATACACCTGAATCAGAACACATCTGTGCCATTCTAAGAAGACTTTCTAAATCTCAATGATCGGAGAAGGGAAAAACGTGAAAACACACAATTCGCTCCTGGACAGAGATGATGCAAAGAGCACACACATTGAGACTGAAAGCTGTCCAAGAAAACTGAAATAAAAATTAAACCAAATATGTCATGTGTCAATGGAACTCCCATTTCTACCCCCAGTAGCTTGGAAATATATATATACATATACATATACGTATATGTATATATATGCCTGCTTTATAGCTAATTCTGAGAACGGTAATCTAGAGCAAAGGCAGGAATGTACAGACTGAATGAGGAGGGGAGATGACTTTTCACAACATCTGGTGAACAGCTGCATTAAAGCAAGCAAAGTGAAGGGCACTTGGAGTCTCTCTAGGTTTTTGCAAGGAGGATTAGTGTCCCTGTTGCCCTCAGGAAGCACCCTCCCGCCTTTGGACTCTGGGGGCAGAAGTGTCAACTGTTGCATCCTTCAAAAAAAAATCCTTCATCTTTAGAAAGATGCTCTTTGCACTGAACCTTAGAAATTTAGCAAACAGAGCCCATCTGTTATACAGTGACAGCACATACAATCCAAAACCTTTAGTTGAGCCAAGTGCCACCTCTCCCCACTCCGGAATAGGTGAAGTAAGCATGTGTGTCTGGAGAAAAAGAAGGAATGCTGAGAATTTCACATGCACCCTCGACCAAGAAAACTGATCATGGACAACTGCCTTTCTTAGGAATTCCTGGTCCACTTGTTCTCATAGTATCAGGGTGGAAAATCATCCTTCACCCCTAATCTCTCCTCCTGCCTGCCTGCAACTGAGGAAGAGAGCCCACCTCAAGGTCCATCAGAAAGAGGCTGCACTAGGATCTCTAAAGCCCAAATCAGAGCCCAGGAATTGGTGTTCCCTCTCCATTTCCCGCTGGGCTGTCTTTGCAAAGTCCCCTGGACCGAGGACACATCGATTGACAACCCAGCGGGAATGACGTGCCGGTCCCCCTTTGTTAGAAGCCTAAGCCCGCGCGGCGCTGCGCATCGCCCCCCTCAGCTAAAAGCACCGCTGCGGGGGCGCTTTCTTCAGCCGGGCAGGGAACGGTCTCCAGCTTTTACCGCGCTTAAGCAGCCACCAGCGTGTTTGCAGGGCTGCTCCACTCTCCCCGCCCGGGTACTCACTTCTCCCCAGTCCCTCCGCTTTCCATTCCGTCTCCTCCACGGCCCCATAGCGCCTCAGCGGCTTTTCAGCCTCCAGGTGGGCGGACAACGATTGCTTTAATTCCATAGCCGGTTCCACTGGCGGGTCGATGGGTCTCCTTTACTCCATCCCCCCAGCGGGCTGCAAGGAGGGAGGTGGCTCCAGCCAGCAGCGTTTTAAGGGGCTGGGCGCTCGTGACGCTACTGCATCTCTTCCGCCGGCAGAGTCGGGGAGAGCCCGACTGGTACCCAGGAAGGGGAGGGATGCAGAGCACATGCGCAGTAGTGACTCGGAGAAGGTCTGGGGGCTGGGTGGCGAGAAGAGGGAAATAACTCTGCAAACAACAGTAACAAAAACATAACAGCCAAGGGAGAGTGAGCAAGACACTGGATGTATGCTGTGTCTCTGCTTCCGATGTCTTGAGGAAAGGTTAAAAGTGTCAGGGGTTTGTATGTGTTTTGCATATGGTTGTGTCTGTGAGCGCTATTCATCATCTGTAAGCAGGCTGAGCAGCTTTGTGTGGCATTCGTGAGCATGTCTGTGGACGATGTATCCATCTTTATGTGAATAATGCAAATGTGTCGGTGTTGGTGTATGGACAAGGGTTTGGGAGAAAGTTGTGTTTCAGCCACTACGCCTTTGTATACGTCTGCGTGTATAACAGTGAGGCAGTGAAATCTGTATGTATATGAACTAAAGGGATAGATAAAGGTATCATATCCTTAGATACCATAAAACTAATTGGAAAGGCCTCTAGTTCCTTTTTGTCTTGAAATCTACAATGCTAAGTACTTACAAAAGTGTTAAGTAATGAGTTACTTTCCAGAAATCTGAATAACATTGTCAGTCACAAAATACAGTGACTTTAAGAAGACAAAGTACATACATTTAGCAAAAATAACATTTGGATTCTATCTGGTGCTTTGTATCCAGTGGCCCTATTCTTTAATGCAAAATTATTTTACAATGTGCTAGGGAAATAATCTAATTTTGGAATCTTCTTAAAAGACAAGATTTCAACCCTGCGTCAAAAGAGGAAACACCTGTCCATTTGCACTGTTTCAGGGTGACAATAAGGCAATTTAAATAACTCTGAAAAAGTTCTGGAGTGATTTTCTACCCTTGGATTCAGAACTTGGATTAGTGCCTTGCTACTCCTGAGAATGCCAATGACTCAGAAGGGATACAAGATAATTATAAAAGGTCAGGTCAACAGAAGTATATATTCCCAGCAATAGTTGAATCTTAACCATACAATGTTTTCCATTCTTATCTTCCATGAATTTACTGAATTGTTTTCTTAGCTAAGAGAGGGAACCTGTTAAAATGAGAATGTACATAAGGATATACATCCATGATATGTATAATTTGTATAATGGTTTGTTAGGATTGTATTAATATTTCTATACATGAGGATGAAAATAAATCAACCCTTTCTTCCATGTATTTTTAATAGTTTCTTCATATCTTCCTACAAATAAGTTCAGATCACCTGATCTTTTTTTAAAAGCCTTCACTTAATACTTGTCCCCAGTACAGCTCCCAACATTGTATCTCTCTCCTCCCCATTCACTGCTCAAGTTGTTTAAAAAGTTGTTTACAGGAGTGCCTCTACTTCCTCACCCCTTTGTTATCTAGTTTCCATCTCCCTCACTCCACTCAAACTACTTTTTTCAAGATAATGATCACCAAATGGCCAAACCTGATGGCCTTTTTTTCCTTATTATCCTCCTTGACTCTACACAATATTTGCATTATTGCTATTTCTCCTGTGTGATACCACTCTTGTCTTATCTGACTTTTGGAACACCACACTCACCTGATTCCCCCATCTCTCTAGCCATTCTTTTTTCTGTTTCTGTCACTGGTTTCTTGTTTTCATCTTTTAAAGTAGGTATTCCCCAATGGACCCTGACCCTTTTAGATAGGCATTCTCTTAAGGCTGTGCCCTGGGCCCTCTGCTTTTCTGCCTCTGTACTGCATCCCTTGGAAATCTCAAACACTTTTGTGATTTTTAGTATCATTCTGTGCAAGTCACTCACAAATTTATATCTCTGGCTCTGACTCAAACTCCAAACTAATATTTCTAGCTCTACCTAGATATTCCACTGGTAATTCAAATTCAATGACTTTCCACTAAAACCTCTTCCTCCTGCTGACCTCACTATTTCCATCTGTGGAACCACCATTTGCCCCATCTCTCACATTAAAAATTTTGTTCTTCTCTTTGACTCTCCATCCCTCTCTCATCTCTCATTTTCAATTATCATTATTTTGATTCTACCTTCATATTATCTCTGCTTCACCCCTCCCCTGGTACGAGCTCTCATTACCACCCACTGTACTATCACAATAGCCTCCCAGTAGATTGTCCTGCCTCCCCCTCTCTTCCACCTCAAATCTATTCTCCACACTACTTTAATACTTTCATATCTTTCTTATTAAGATAAAAATGAAATATTTAAACTAAAAGTAATCATGAATGACCTGAACAACTAAGTGAACTAGGGGTTCACCTTTGCTTATCTACTTGAGCTTTGGAGAGCCTGGAGACTGTGATTAGAAATCCAGCCTTTACACGCACTAAAGGAAGGAGAAGAGCAAGAGACATCTGTGAGAGGTCATGGCATCAGGGAAGGTGCAACTGAACTGAAAGTAGGAGTTGGCTGTGTCCAATTGGCTTCAGCCACAGAGCAACCACTGGCTAAAAGAATGATATGGAATCAGAGGTTCTGTTTTTAATCACTAATATTTCTACCAGCTTGGAGTTAGAAATGCAGCAAAATTGTTTTATTTTTAAAGACTGATAGCATATGTTTAAACTTTGCAAAAGCAGTGATCAAAAGGAAGCCAAACTGTCCTGTATTGCCCTGGGCACAAAAAAAAGACCATAGTATGATGGGAGAAGGCATAGTAAATAGATGCTTGAGGAAAGTTTCCTCTGAGGCAGGGGTTTAGGGCAACTCTTAGGGATCCTCTGAAAGGAAGACTTGGGTGGATCCATTCATGGGAGGGTGGGAAACAGAAAGGAAAAACAGATAATTCTTCTCAAAGTTCCAACTCCTTTACCTGAGGCATTCGAAGACCTTCACACTCTGATACCCTAACATTTCAGTCTTTTTATTGCTACTTCCTTCATTGACTCTAGCCTTCAGCCAAACCATGTTACTTATTTTCCATTCCTCATACACATCCTTCAGTTTCCCATCTTTTATGCCTAGGATCACACTGTTTCCCAATTACTGCTAAACTTCTTTTAAAAGTTGACTTCCTTGACTGCTGGGCACCAATTGACACTGTTGGTGGTGCCTTCCTTTTGGTTAGTCTTTTTCTTCCTGGGATTTGAGATTCCCACACTTTCCTGGTATTTCTAGCTTCACAACTATGCCTCTATCTTCTTCACCACCTTTCTCTACCTGCTTGTGTTCATCCTTCATTGCCAAAGAAGACCATGCCATCAGAGGAATGATGACATGACTTGCACTTGACTTTGTTTTGAATGAGGTTACCAGCCTCATTTCTCCTCCAGAGCCATGTGAATCCAGTAACCAGATATTCATCAGGATGACTGGAGATGACCCAGGATGCACTCTATCTGCTTAAATTCCTACCCAAAGCACAACTTGAATACTATGACCTCCATGAAGCGTTCCCTATAATGACTTTTCCCTACCCCAACAACCATTTGGAATTCACATGTCAATCTATCCATATCTCTCTTAGCATGTACTGTTTTGTACTATAATTATTGCATGAGTATATCATAAGAAGGCAGCTAGGTGGCTCAGTGGATAAAGTGCTGGGGCTGGAGTCAGGAAGACCTGAGTTCAACCAGCCTCAGATAGTTAGGGTTATGTGGCTATAGGTGTGACACCCCCACCTCAACCCAGTTGGGCAAGTCACTTAACTTCTTTTTACCTTAATCCACTAGAGAAACAAATGGCAAACCACTCCACTACCTTTGCCAAGAAAACCCTATGGGCAGTATGGTCTACAAGGTCATGAAGAGTTTGACATGCTTGAATAAGTGAACAACAGCATATTCTAATCCCCATAGGGTAATCTCTATTGAAGGAATAAGCTCTATATATCTTATTTAAACTCTTTACCTTCTTTAGCATGTAGCATAGTATACAGTGAGCATTTAATTAATGTTTTTGAATTGAAATGTTCCAGTTGCTTAAACTGTCATCATGAAGCACTCTACACAGAAATCTGCTTCTTTTCAAGATGTATCATTATCTGTTCTAAGTCAAGGGAAGAAGAGAAAATGTGGAGATTGACATGCATGGCAATTGTTCAAGCCCTCAGTATTGCCACAAATTTACCCCCAACATCTCCTGGAACCTAGAACTATTTCTTTTTTTGGAAAACACATCTGTTTGACTGATCTCTTTCCATCTTTGCTAGGAAAATCATAAATACAAGTGAAGACATAGTTATCTATTAGAAATGAACAAACATAGATTGCAAACTCCTAGAAGACGGGGACTGTTGGTTTCTTACTTGTACCCCTAGTGCTTGGCACATAGTATGCTCTTAATAAATATTTGTTCTTTATAAATAATAAATTGTTCTAATAAATATTTGTAGAATGCATCAGTCTTCTTTACCTGCAACAGAAGCAAAAAAAAAAATGAGTTTTTTTAAAATCACTAAAGTCTTTCCACAGACTATATTAGATGCCTTAAATACCAAGCATCCCCCTGAAAATTCCCCATTCTGCAGAGAAAATATATTAACCAAAGAAGTGAAAGGATGATATATGATATTCTATAGTTTTGTTCATCTGAAGAATCAGTACTGATTTGAACGAAGATATATGTTGAGAATTTAAAAAGTGTTTTCTTCTGTAAGTTTCAGGTACTTTACAAGAGACATCCATATAATTGTAACATGATTCTTCAACTTACCAATTCATTATAACAAAATACTTGCATAACAACTTATATATTGTTAATTTTCCCCTCTGATTTTGTACTGTGTATATACACACAAATGCCAGTTTGTATTTATTGCATGACCTGCATATGCAATCCATTTTAAGAAATACTAATATTAATATTGTTCAGTGTTTATGGGGCTAAAAAGAGGGATTATGTGGTCTAATTTTGGTCAGTAATACCATCTGGATAATGCTGATTCAGAAGGAGAACATTTGTTAGTTGCAATGAGATACAAAATAGATCAGGTTATGAATCATACTGTATGAAATAAAATGTTACTATTATTAATGCATTATGTGCTAAACAGAGTACAAGTTATAGAATTAGAGATAATACCTGACCTATAGACCCATGCTCCAAAGGATGCAAGAAATGACATTACAATACCATGTTATCATAGTGCATTGTGATTACGGTCAACTGAGAACACAAGATTAATGTGAAATACTTCAATCAATGTCATCCACCTACTGAGCCATCTCTGAACAATATAACTAGTAATTTCATTGTTTAACCATGAAAATAAAAGTATGTGGGGCAAGAAATGGAAGCAGCCGGGCATGGCTTATAGAGAGATAAATAGGTGTAGTCCTTGCTTTAGAAAATGAGATTTTGTCTCACTAGAATACAAAATTAAACCTAAACAATTGGCTGGGGTGGGATGGGGTGAGGGGGAAGACCAGCTCCTCACACATTGCCCCTACCCTTTTACTCTAGTTGAAATAGAAGAAAGAACTTTTTAAAAAGTGAATCTGTCAGGCTATGTTGACATAATACAAAAGCGAGAGTGGTTTTTGTCATATATACAGTTAATTTACTCAGTGGTATTAGGGTCTGCCCAGCTCTTGACTGACTTTTTTCTTGAATCCTCTTGCCTTGGTGCAGATGAAGACCCTACCCTTCTCTCTACTGGGTACAATGATCAGATGTGGGCATTTGTTCTGTCTCGCAGTGGTTTTTTAATTCAGCTCAGTCTCAGAGATTTCCACAAAGTAAGCTTGAAAAAGAAACAGGGGGTCCAAAAGAGTCAAGGCTACAAATATCTGATTGTGCTTGATCCCGAATTACACACACACACACACACACACACACACACACACACACACACACATTCCCAAATCCTGACTCATGATTCTGCAAGATTCTGCACTTTTCAGCCCTGGCCTGAAATGGAGATAATAGAGTCTACTTCTATAGACTTTAAGAAAGGGGATCAGGGAAACTAGCAAAGGATTCTAAGAATGCCTTTGTCTATTGATTGGTTGGTGGTTGGTTGTTTGTTATGCTTTGTCTTCGAAGAGGATCAAACTGACATCACCATTGTAAAGTGAAATTTCAAAGTGTCCAACTGTGGCTGATCAGACCAGTATGAGCTCGGAATGCTCTATTATATGTCTATTATAGGGAAACTCAATATACAGGGTGTCCTCAAAGTCTTAGTGAAGATTTAAGTTACTACAGTTATTATACTTTTAATATTTAATATTCAAGCTAATAAGCTATTTATGCTATTAAAGCTTAAAAATGCACTAAAACTTTTGGGAAACCTTGTATATTTTTGTTTTGAAACATAGTTGTCTATTGTTTAAATGGGCTTTTAAAAGTACTTACTAAAAGAAAAAATGACCTAGGCAGAGAGAAACAGACAGACAGAGACAGAGACAGAAAGACTTGCAAGCTTAGACCCTTCTGGTGGAGATAATGGATAATCTTTGATTTTTTTGTTGTTGTTGTTAGAGTTCATTAATGTAGAAAAATCTCATGTAGAAAAATTCCATCCATTAATGAAGATTGACAACTGTTTGGGAACTTATAGTCTTAGAGAGTTAGTTGTCTGGAAAGAAAAAACTAAGGTTTTACAAAGGGATATTTATTTCAAAGATAAAGCAAGAAAGACACCAATATTTCCTTCACTACCTCAGGAATATACTCTCTCTTATACCCCCTCAGTCTCTAGGTAAGTAGGCTCAATTTATCCCTGTTCCTCCTTAACACTAATTGCATCAAGTTTGGTATTCAAAGGTGGCACTAATGCTGAATGAGTCCTTGTCTCAGCTAACACTGGACTGGAATCTTGTAGATCAAAGATGACTGACTGTTCCTCGGGATATCCTTTTGGATGGCAGCAGACCAGGACTTTGAATTGCCAAAGAGAGTCCTCTTGACCTTTTGAAAGTCACAAAGTGGGAGGGGTGGGATGGAATGGCAATCTTCTTCAAATAAAATGGAGAACAAATGTAGATGCCAAACACCAGCACCTATTTCTTGAGACTACATTTGCCTAGATAATCTTAAGCATTTTATTTAAACTGGCTTTGATATTGTCTCTGGACTTCAAAGGGCTAGGAATTTGAGAGATGAGATAAGTGGAGAAAAATTACTTCCTTTTGATGAATGTAAAATTAATATGCTGATCAATTTAATGAATTCCCTAATCAATTTGGAGTGATTACAGAGCATGGATGCATTGGGAGGGCCCATCTCAGTGAGATAAATATGCACATGTCTTTTAGAGAAAACAGGAAATTCCTCTTTTGGCTTCCATTGGCTAGAGATGCCTCCAAGATGATTGATAATTGAAAATAAGAGAAACTAGATTCTTCTCAGAGGGGCTGCCCCTCTTCATGATCTACATAAAATAAATTAGGAGGTATTCTTTCCCTTCAATACTCCCTCTTTAAGAAGCACATGATAAAAGCAGGCATGTATGTAACTGCTCAGCCCCCAAATTAGTTCATGAATAGTATACATGAACTCCAAGCTCCTCTGCGTGGAATTTACAAAGTGAACATTGTAGAATCAATATCATATAATGCATAGGAATACATACATTTATATGATTATTATCTGTGTTATGTGGTATGATTTGTAGGAACTGCATATTTTGGCCAGAGGACAATACAGCAAATGTTAGGAGAGTCTCCTCCTTCCTCACTCATTTGAATAACTATGGAAAAACAAAGGGTTCCCACCCCAAGGTATATATGGTGTCATAAGGCTGGTAGCTGGGAAAGATTGGATAACAGAGAAGTGATCACCAAGGGAATGTATATAGTAAGTCATAGTGAATGTTGCCTTTATTTTGTTCTGGGAAGAAGGCCCAGAAATATGAGACTCAATCATCACCTTGCCTAAGAAACTGGTTGGGTCATCTTAGCAGTGCTCCTGAGCTGGGAGTGTCATGAGGAACAATCCAGAAACAGGAGAGAGGAAATTAAAGATATTGTCCTGTGCAACTCCTACATCCTCAACAACCACCTTTTGACTGGCAAGAACTCACATTTGTGACTGCAAGTGACTGGGATTTATTTCTATTCTAGTACAATTATTTGATCACTCAAGGATTTTGGTCTTCCTCCTTTTAATACTCTGAACTTACTATGTGCATGGAAAATTGATTTACACATGACACCTATCAGATTGGCTAACATGACAAAACAGGAAGATGATAAATGTTGGAGAAGATGTGGGAGAGTTGGAACATTAATTCATTGTTGGTGGAGCTGCGAGCTGATCCAGCCATTCTGGAGAGAAATTTGGAACTATGCCCAAAAGGCTACAAAAATGTACATACCCTTTGACCCAGCAATATCATTTCTAGGACTCTAACCCAAAGAGATCATAAAAATGGGAAAGGGTCCCACAGGTACAAAAATATCTATAGCAGCTGTCTTTGTGGTGGCCAAGAACTGGAAATCATGGGAATGCCCATCAATTGGGGAATGGCTGAACAAAGTTGTGGTATATGAATGTAATGGAATACTATTGTGCTACAAGAAATGAAGAACAGGAAGATTTCAGAGAGTCCTGGAAGGACTCATATAAACTGATGCTGAGTGAAAGGAGCAGAACCAGGAGAACTTTGTACACAGCAACAACCACTGTGTGAGAAATTTTTCTGGTAGACTTAGTCCTTCATAACAATGCAAGGACCTAAAAAATTTCCAAAGAACTCGAGGCAAAATGCCTTCCACATCCAGAGAAAGAACTATGGAACTGGATCTCAGAGGGAGGCAGATCATTTTCTCTTCTGTTATGTTTTGTTTTATGGTTTCTCCCATTCATTTTAATTCTTCTATGCAAATGACTAAGGTGAAAATGTATTTAATAAGAGTGTATGTGTAGAACCTATATAAGACTGCATGCCATCTTGGGGAGGGAGGGGGGAAGGGAGGACAGAAAGAGGAGGGGGGAAATCTAAGACATATGGAAGTGATTATAGAAAACTTAAAACAAATGATTTTTTTAAAAAGTTGGTCTAAACATACTGGGAGTAGAGGGTACAATGTATTCCTTTCTCCAGGTTTCTTGGGTGGGGACTATGAGCCAAGTCTTACTTTCATGAGACAACTATTATATTAATTAAGTACTAAAATGTACAATATAGACTCAAGTGTTGTGGAATTTCAAAGGAAAGGGGAAAATGAGGGTTGGATCACTTAGGCAAGACTACACAGCTTTGGCAGGACTTGAGCTGAGCCTAGAAGAATGAATTTAGTCTGAGTTGGTAGGGAGAGTTGGAGACATTCCAGAGTGAAGAACCTAAGTGAAGGCACAAACTGATAGGAAGTATACCACTGCTTGGGCAGCAAAGGAGCACCTTGAATAATTTAAACATCATTTTGAAATACAACTAATAAGAAGCAGTGAGGTGGTACTGTGTGATACTGGGTGATTTGTTTGCCTCAGTTCCCTCATCTGTAAGGTTATAGGTTCGGATATATACACTAGCTAACATTAAGTATAACTGCACCTAACTCCAATGGCAACTAGGTGAGACAGTGGGAAGAATGCCAGACTTGGAATCAGGAAGATCTGAGTTCAAATTTGATCTCAGACACTTACTAGCTGTGTGACCTTGGGCAAGTCACTTAACCCTGTTTGTCTCATTTTCCTCAGGTATAAAATGAGCTGGAGAAGGAAATGGCAAACCACTCCAGTATTTTTGCCAAGAAAATCCCAAATGGGGTCACAAAGAGTCAGACATGATTGAAACGACTGAACAACAAAAAATCTCACTCTAAAGGCACAAAACTATGCTGTTAACATCATTCAGCCAACTGTCTATTTATAGTATCACTTCTATTGGATTAAATGTCCCCTATACTGTTATTTTACCTAACTACATGTGTTCATAGAACTAATGAACATTGTCAGAAAACAAGAGAAGGGAATGGTACATGTCAGTTTTTTTCAATATGTTAGATTTGATGAATTTATTTTACTTCTTTTCATTCATTATTGTAAGGGATAGCTCAATACAATGGGAAATATAGGTGACGCAAAATTAATTTTTTAAAAAAGAAAATTTCTCTTATGGAAAATAAGGCTGGAGAACTGGAATGGTTTTATTTCAGTTTCCTTGCGCTTTCTTCTCTTTGTATATCTGTGGGAAAAATAATCCTCAACTTTTCATTCAAACTTTGATCCATTTACAATATGATTTTATTATTTATGTATCTATGTTGAAAACCATTCTTCTCTTGTGTAATATAATTGACATTAAGTTGTTGAGAAAAATGACCCAAAATGCTGTATGGCTCCTTGTAACTTCTCCCAAGGGTTGAAAAAGCTGATTTACCCTGTTTCCTGCTAAACCCTATAAAAATTCACCCAGATAGGTGCCCTCTAATGCCAATACTGCCATTTAGTTGGTCAAAAGCTTGAAAATTTCAGTTCATCTTACTACTATTTATCATTATGGAATATCATTAGTATGTAAAAAAAATTGACAGATCATAATTTCTGCATAGTAGTTTACGACCTACTGTTCAGCTGCACTAAATTAAGACTTTATGTCCCTTGATCACATTCTATGAATATTATTAACCATCTGCTCTTTCACAAAATCCATATACAAGCTCATTTCCTCCTGACTTAACCTTTAATAGCAAAGAGAAATCAACTAAAATCTGCAAAATTTTTTATTAGCACACATTTTCCTTCCCTACTTCTACTCCCCTCCCTCACAACAATGGGGTCTTCTTCTGAAATTTAGAAATGAGATGAGCAAGGACTATTTCCACTCTAGCTCATACCTCCCTTTCACTTTCTAAAATACAATCTTTGAGCAAGATCCATTTGCACACGTAGGATGATAGAAATCTTTTAACAAACCTGAAATCCAAACATCTCTGTTATTTTCTTCCCCTTGGTTCATGCCCTCTTAAATTATAGATTATGGAAAAAGTTTGTAATTCAGGGGCAAATGTAGCAAACAAAAATAATTCCAGTGACAAACTGATTTTAGAAAAATTAAAATTAATGCATATATATATAGTGCATGCACATGTACAATATGTAAACATAGCTATTGATATATAATATAAAGTATGTATACATATATAACATATCTATATACATATATACAAAATATATACATATCTATATACATAAAATACATATACATGTGTGCATATGTAATGTATAATACACATATATAACACACAGTAAGTATATTTATAAGGGCAGCTAGATGGCACCATGGACAGAGTGGTGGGTCTAAAGTTAGGAAGACTCATCTCTCTGAGTTCAGATCTGGCCTCTGACACTTGCTAGTGGTGTGACTCTGGGTAAAATCATTTCAATACTGTCTGCCTTGGTTTCCTCCGCCGGAAAATGAGTTGGAGAACTAAATGGCAAATCACTCCAGCATCTTTGCCAAGAAAACCCCAAATGGGATCACAAAGAGTCAAACATGACTGAAATAACTGGACAATAAATCCATGTATGTGTGCATATGTACACATAAAAGTATACACGTCTATATATACATAAAAGCATATATGTAGACATATGCATAAAAGAATACATATATTATTAAAATCTATACATATACACATAAAAGCATACATATCTATGCAACTAAAAAGTATTCATATCTTTCTATATAAACGTATATGCAAAAGTATACACATCTTTACATACACAAAACTACATGTATCTATATAGACAAAAGTACACATATCTATACCCACATAAAAGTATAAAAAGTATCTATACATAAAAGTATATATTCACACAAAATCTATAGATATATCTACATCCAAATAGCTATATATACACAAAATATATATAATTTCTACATGTACATGACTATACATATCTGTGTGCAAAATTATACATACCTATATATACACAAGAGTATACAGATATACATAAAATACCTATATATACATGAAAGTATATCTACATAAAGTTTATATATATATTACCTATATATCTATATTACATATAGATACATATGTGTGTGTGTTATACATGTACCTATACAATCAGTTCCTTCACTGAATGCACCAAAGGAAATCTATTTCAGGCAAGACCCATGACCACAGCTTTAGAGTCAGAAGGGAGCTCAGAGACAATTTAGTCCAAAGTATTCATTTTGCACTTGAGAAAAACAAAGCCCAGGAAAGTAAAATGGTTAGTTTAAGGTCATACAGTAATAAGCACCGGAGGCTGGATTTGAACTCAGGTTCTTTGACCCCAAACCAAGTGGTCTTTCCACTGTCCACATATAGGAAGTTAAAATAAAGAAGGGGGAAAACGAAAACCTATCCATCTTAAAATATCAGATGACGAGTTTATCTCTTCATTTCTTACTAGGATGAATCCCAGACTTCTCCAGAAACTTCTTCATCCTGGGAGATCTCTTCCGCCCTGGATTTCACAACTTTCAGTACCCTTTGCCCCCTGCGACTGCTGCCTCAGATGGGAGGGAGGGTTCCTCCCACAGCCTCCACTTACAGAGAGCTCCTGTTTTTTTCTTTCATTTTTCACCAACCTAAATTCTGGACTCCTCCATCATGTTCCCTTGTGGAGGACCTTCCCCTTCCCCCTCCCATTTTCAGTGTCCTACTATGTGCTGTCTTCCCCATTAGAATGTAAAGTTCTTGAGGATGAGGACTGTCTTTCATTTTATTTGCCTGTCACATAGCAAATGCTTGTTGACTGACTGACTGAGCCATCAGAGACTGGACTGAATACAAGAGAGTCAAAGGGCTGCAGGCAAGGCTGAAAATGCACTTCTCAGTGTGATAACCCATGCAATACATTTGCAATGTGTTTTTCCATTTCACAAGGAATAATATTTTGAGAAGTTATTTAAAATCATTGCCTAGGATTTAATTTGCCAACATCTGGAAAAAATATTGAGTGATAAAGATAAGCGATCAGACAAAGAAAACTTATGGATGACTACATCAGATCACAGATGCAATCCAATTTAAAAGAATAAATTATGTTATGTTAAAATAAAGGGGATTAATAAAAATTTCCATTTGTCATAGAAGTATAACCAATTCTTTTCCTCTATTTCCTAAAACATTTAGAATGGCAATAAAGATAATAATTTCACAAATCAGTTGCTGCGCTTTTGATTAAAATTTATTTTTCTTGAAGACAATAAAATGTGATTTTAATTTACAGATTTTATACATGTACAATTTAATCTTTAAAATGCAATCAATTTAGCATTTCCAATACACAATGACATTTTCTGTTCAAGATGTTTTGAAAATTGTATTCTTCTCTTTCACTGTTCTGGTAAGTATTATACTCATGATCAAATATGACATTTTATCTCTAATACTGAGAAGTCATTACTTAAGCCTCATATCAAGTACTTAGCCCTACAGGAGACAACTGAAATCAATTAAGAGGTAGAGAATGAGTTGTTTAATATTTGCCAAGCGCAGTACTGGGTGCTGAGTAGTGGCTCAAAAGAATTAGATATTATCTCTGCCCTAGAGGAGCTTAGAATCCTAACTGGGAATCAATTTTGAATTTGTATCCAGAAAAGGACGTAAAAGCATTTAATCCACCTAAAAACTAAAACAAAAACTCAACTATCATGTTATTTGGAAGTATCTGGATAACTACCTGAATTTCAATTTTTATATGGAGTTTAACTGCCAAAAATACAAAACCATAGCTACCCTTATATAGAAGTAAAAGAAATGATACCCCATGTATGATTTGATTCCTTTATTTGTTAGTATGATTCCTTTTATTATTTTAAGTTGTGAAGAGATGATCACATTTCACAAACCCAGGACCATATGACAAAATTAACAAATTCTGCTGAGCGAGCACACATGAAGTTGGTGGTTGTTAGTTAGCAGTTTGAGAGAGGGGTTAGCGAGCTATGCTTTTGGCCAGGGGATCCCCATCTACTAAGAAAGAAGAAAATCTTTGAACCTCTGGATCTAAGATATCCCTGAGATTCGAAGTGGTTTTCCTGGGGGTTAGGGACTGGTTGAACAGTAGCTTAAGGAAACTAAGATAATTTAATGAGTTTCAGCCTAATCCACAGGAAAATGAGATAAATTCATAGGAGATAAAAGGAGCAAGGACCTACTGAATCATATGTGAGCATTCCTGGTCCCATAAATCAAAGACCTTGAGGCTTTCCTTTTTTAAAAAGCAGGAAGTGGTCACAGTCTGGTTCTTGATAGAGTACAAAGTTGTGCTTGGGTTAGGGTAGAGTAACCCTATCTATTCTAAAACTAGACCCGTTCACATTTATTGAGAGTAGCCAAGATCAAGGTCACCCCAGCCTCAACTCCAGAGAGGAAAATGGTGAATGAACAATGGTTGCTTCTTCCATCCATCTAGAGCAGGTCTTGTACACAGGCCAGAGGAAGTAAGTAAATTCCAAGGGATGGCATAAAGGTACACCTCACCAAAATATCTTCCCCATACTATAGAATAGTCCTTCAACAAGACAATTATTTGGGTTAACAAGAACCAACAGGAGAGAATGTTGAGAGAAGGGCTGGGAGTTGGTTATTTTATCAGGCATAGGCAAGGGTGGGCTGGTAAATGTTTAATAACTGGCTCCAGGGGGAGGAAAAAAAATATATAGGTGTATGACACACTTTTAAATTTAATATGCATTATTAACATTTGCTCCATCACTGTCTAAAATTTAGACAATCAATAAAGTAACAAATCAAGCCCTGACTTACAGCATTTGCCAATTTTTGAATTGGCAATACACTAAAAATTTTACAATCCACTCTCCTAGATGGGTTTGAGCTGGCTACAGAACACCTCTGGGACCCATAGGATAACACATTGAGAGGTATAAGGATTTTGGAGATTGTGTAGATATTCCAAACCCTATTCACTTTATAGATGAGAAATTCAACCACAATTTGCAGTGATTAATTAATCTAATCTAATTAATCTGAGATTAGTCTCATTAAGAAGATGGGTATTTTGAAGCAGTAGAAAAAAGGGAAAGAATGAGGTAATGTGGGCATATGGGGAACTTTGGGTTAAGGTAAGCATGAATGGAAACAAAGAAGCAGACTATGGGCAGTCAGAAGACACTGGGAATCTGAGGAACTGGTGAGAGAAGGTAATTTTGAAATGTAGAAAAATTAGAAGGCCTTACGTTAGTAAAAAAAAAAAAGTAACAGTACAGTTAGGCTTTTTAAAAAGATATGCACATAACAAATTAAAGTCACAATTTTTACATTAAGAAGAGAAAATAAAACTTTATTTGGTAAATATAACAAATAATTTAAAATATATTTCAAATGCATATTATGGCTAATTAACTTAGGGTAGGTAGAGAAGAAAGTAGAAAAGAGAGAAAGACAAAATAGAGAGGAAAAGAGATAAAGTGTCAAAGTGAGGGGTTCTTCAACTTTTTCATATCATGGACTCCGTTAGCAGTCTGGGGAAATCTGTAGACCCCTTCTCAGAATAATATTGTTATGTGCATAAAACATAATCTACAGGATTACAAAGAAAAACAATTATATTAAAATACAATTATCAAAATATTAAAAAAACAAAAACAAAACAAGCTCATGGACCCCAGGTTAAGAACCCCTGATCTATATAAATTTTGAAATGTTAATCTGGTAAAAATTCTCATGCCATACTCTACTATTTACAAATGTTCAACTATTTTTCATCTTTAATCCTTCAGAAGCTTTAACCTGAATGGGTTAATCCCAACTGCCCACCAAGGAAGAAATTATTCTCTTGGCTTCAGCGGCAGTGCCCAGCACAATACAACTTCCTCAGTCAGATTAAATCAAAAAGTAACTCTTTTCTTTCAAAGCTTTACAGGAATACTTTTTTAGAGACAGACTTTTACTAATTTGTATTTAGTCCCTTTCTGATTCTAAACACTTGTTATTTATGAACACAAAGTAAATGCAGTCATCACAAGGTCCACATCTACTGGCACCAAGATGGCTTACTTGGTAATATTATCAGACGAACCCAATTAATAGTACAAATAAAACCATTTACAGAAAATATACATAGCTAAACCATTCATTTCTCAAGACAAGTTAGTATAAAGAATAGTATATTTTTCCAAATGCTGTACCATTAATACACTTCAGTGTTCAACTTCACTAAAAGGTTCATTTCAGGAAACAGAAAAAATTTTGGTATACCTTCAAATGGAGTGCAAAGAGATGAAAATATTTTTTAATGCATAGTCTAGTATGCATAAGAGAGAAATTTCAGTTATATTTTTAAAATTAATCATTTTAATAGAATAACATCATTTAGAAAATCTGAATAAGGTAGAAGTTACAACTTTCAGTGTGACCTAGTAAATAATCAGCAATAGTAAAAATTGCTAAAACACATCAATTGTCAATAACACATCAATTTGGTCAATTCTGGCAAAATAGTTGCAATCAGATAATAGTTTTAAATATGCAAGTTGACCCATTTGAACTATAAATTTCAGTGAGAGAGGCAAAAGGGCTAAAAGTCAATTTCTACACAAAACTAAGAAAAATATGAAATTTTTATCATTAATGAGAAGTTGAAGTTGGAAAAATTGTCCAGGATGCCCTTAGTTTTTTCTCCTCTTCTTTGACTATCCAAATCCTTCTTCCTCCATGAACCTTTCTCATATCACTCCAGACTAAAATGAACTTTTTCTCCTGCAAATTCATAGCGCTTACTGTCTCCATGTTCATTTGTCAATAAATCTTGCATTGTTTTGTGAGATTTCTTGCACTGTTATTTAACTTTTCATGAAGGTATGTTTTACAATTAAGTTGTAAGCCCTTTACAGGTAGGGACTAGGTCTTCTATTTCTTCTTATCACCTATAGTGAACAGTGCCTTAAATGTAGTAAGCCCTCAACAAAATTAAGTCGGCTGACATGAATCTTAAATGAAAAAATTTCAGCTTTCCGTTGTAATATAAACATATTCTTACACTAGAAACTGAAGTATATTGTTTGCCAAAGTCCAGGTGAGTATAAAGTTTTAATGATTAATTCAAGACCCTTTTAGAATTTTTGTAAATATCATGCTTCAGTTTGACAGTGTAGAAAGTTTTTGTTCTAGAATTGTTCCCAAATTTTTAATCAAGGCAGTACAAGTACTATTCTTCCACCATAAAAAATAATTTAAAAGCTAAGCTTAAAAATATTAATATTTTTTCTCAAGAAATCATCACTTTGAAAACACTTATTCAAGTTTTTGGCATTTTATATTGAAAAATAGCTTTACACCTGAAATAACTGTTACTGAAAAACACTATTAACAAGTCAAAATTTGGAAAGGAAAGAAGGCAATTTCAGAATTAAAAAATCTGTGAATTACCTTTTTTCCCTAAGAACACAAATTATATTAACACATACTAAATTTTTCAACAACTTTTTAAAAAGAGACACTGTTTTGTCCAAATGGTATGTTAGCAATAGTATTTGACATGGTAAATCACTGTGGTAAAGGATGATATGGAAATACTGCCATTCTTTGTAGCTAAGTAGATACTTGCTTGAATCAGGGTCAAGCTTTGGATGCAATTTAGGTTAAATTAAGTGTTTTCTCCATTTCTCCATTAGAACACACTCAAAGTATAGTAATCTAATTTTTTTCAGTTGATAAAATAAGGAGTCATATTCAAGGAAATTTATATATAAAAAAAGTAGAGTCTACCACAAGACTCAAGTCTGCAGAAGTTCACTTTCAAAACTCAAATAGCAATTTGAAAATTTACTCTTTTTTTCCTTCATTGCTAAATTTTCTCCTTTTCAGTTGCAGGAATTATATCATTTTATCCTTGGGTCTTCAAAGTATGTATCAAAATAGATGCTTCCTAAAATTATTTTATTGATGTACTGAAAATTGCAAATAATAAATGTATCCCATCTTGAAAAATAAATAAATAAACAAGTAAAAATAAAAAGAGACGCTGTATTTAGGTAGGTTAGATGATACAAATTATACTCATAAGGACAAGGCAAACACATTTTTCTCAAAAACTCAATGCCTCACATTTTCCAATTCCAATAAAACCCCAGTGAAAGAAAGAAATTCATGCTTTCATTCTTACAGGAATTTTGATTAAACTTTTTGTGGTTCATTTTATAAACACACAATTTGTGAACTATAAACTTTGAATGTAAATGAACCTTGAATAATTTTAAAATATCTAAATCAAAACTACTAAGGCTTATTTGAAAACATTGATGTTCTTAAAAAATAAATTTAATATCAGTATTTGGGATGTTTTTACTGAAACCCCTAAATAAATTCTTCTTAAAACAACAAAAGGGAAAATTTGTTCAACACATTCTTGAAAATTTCAGTTGCTCTATCTCAGTAAAATACATGTGGAAGTAAAACTTCCATTTACTTGAAATGGGAAACAGAAGTTCTAGTTATAATTGAATATTCAAATGTTAAGTGAAAATTAAAATTTGAAACAAGAATTATCAGATTCAAAGAGTAAAATGTCGTAAAATATACCTGACAATAAAGCTACTTCATAATCTCTCTCTGATGATTAAGATATTTCAGTGCCTTAGTTCATCATAATTATTAATTATCTATGGCACTCTGGGGGAAAAAATCAGTTATTTGATCTTTTTGGTTATTTGGTTTCTGTGTACACAGGACTTTGCTTAAGGCCACTGTTGGCGCAGAGGACTATGAGCCTAAAGGAGTAGGATGAGAATTCAGTATCTTCAGTCTGAAAAAAAAAAGTATTTATGTATGTATGTGTATACACATATATTTTTTATATGTTATATAAAATATACATACACATACATACGTACATATATATACGTATATATATATATATATATATTTTTAGGTTCCCATTACTGTTTTTCTTATAACAATAGTTTTTGTAATCTAATATTTGTGTTTTCATAGTACTTTTAAATTATAAGAATGGTAAAAAGTGACATAGTAATTGCTTTATTAAACAATAACACTTTTTAATTGATAGTAACTAAAATATCAGATGAATAAAATCGACAATAGCCCTACCCCTTTTGTTCTTTCAAACAAAAATGAAAAGACATTTTGGTAATAAAATATATACAAAATTATTAATACTAAAAATTTTTTCTCTGTTGTACAATAATACTTCATAATGAAACATGCTATAAGAATTATTAAATAACATTTACCTGGTTCAACTCACTGCATTTTAGGAAATAAATTTTGGCCACTTGATGAGAACAATTTGTTTAAAAACAATCATTTCCCTGGGGATCTTTCGACTTCACTGGCCTCCTTTTCCTTAAGCCATGAAAAAACTGACGACAGTGTACCATCACCACTTTGTTGTGAGTAGCAAAGGAAAGAAGCCCAGAGAAAACCGCAAAGTCCCAAATATGCTGTTCTCAAGTAAATGGGAACAAAACTGAAGTTGAGAAGCTGTGGCAGAAAGAAGAAGAGTTTGTTATTGGTGTTCTGTATAAACTACACTAGAAAGTTAGCACAGAAAGTAGGTTTGAAACTCACCTGCACAAAAGGCCAAAACATGAGACCAGTCTGCAACAAAGGAGAATTTTATTATTATGTTTTTCAACCACATGTATTAATTTCATCGCTCAGTTTACAAAAGCCTGAGAAGTACATGGCAGAGGCTAATCATGTGGTATTGGGTTTAGGCTAAGCTGCTCAAATTAGATCTCACTCGTAAACTAGAGAATGAAATAAACACAGTAGAAAAGGTTAAATTTTGTTAGTCATACTTATACTCTGAGAATAGAATGCTAGCCAGCATCAACAATGAATATGTAAGACAAACATTTCTTAAAGACACAGTAAAATAGATATTGTGATAAGATATTAGACTGTAATATCTTATCACATATTTCAACTGACTCAAGAAAGTACTTATGAAATATGACATCAACTCATAGGAAAATATTCTGGAAACAAAAGGAGCTGCCATTCGGTGTAAGACTATCATATAATTCTTTGATATGAATAATAAGAATATGAATGATAAGAATAATAAGAAAATATGAATATGAATAATAAGAAATTAAAACTACATTAAGTTGAAATATATTGTTTACCTGCCTTCTTAGCAGATTCTAAAATACTTCACATATTTCTTTTAATAAACTTCAGATGTAACTTTCTTGAAAGTTTAACAATCATGAAGAATTTGCTTTTTTTTTTTAAAGGTATCTTAAGTATTTAAGAAGATAGGATCTTAGATCTAGTCCTAAAAGAGACTTCAGAAGCCATCCATTCTCATATTCTCATTTTAATAGATTAGAAAACCAAGGTCTGGTAAAATTAAGTGATTTTCCCAAGGTCACATAAGTCATGACAGAGGTAACATTTGAACACCAGGTAGCAGCAGGTAGCTTCGGAGCTAGTGTTCTTTTCATCATACCACAGAGACTATTTTTTAATTAATTAATTTTATTTATTTTCAGTGTTCTATAATCACTACCATATAACTTAGATTATTATTTTCCCCTCCCTCTCCCCTCCCTTTCCCTTCCCTCCCCGAGATGGCTTACAATTTTGTATAGGTTCTACACATACATTCCTATTAAATACGTTTTCACTATAGTCATGTTGTGTTGAGGAATTAAAATGAGTGGCAGAAATAACCTAACAAACCAAAACGCAATACACACACACACACACACACACACACACACACACACACACACAAAATGATCTACTACATTCTGTGATTGAATTACATAGCTCTTTCTCTGGATTTGGAAGGCATTTTGCCCTAGAAGACCACTGGGAATTTTTTTTAAGTTCTTGCATTGCAATGAAGTTCCAAATCTACCAGAAAAAACTCTCACACACTGTGGTCGTTGCTGTGCACAAAGTTCTCCTGGTTCTGCTCCTTTCACTCAGCATCAGATCATATAAGTCCTTCCAGAACTCTCTGAAGTCTTCTTGTTCATCATTTCTTATAGAACAATAGTATTCCGTTACATTCATATACCTTAATTTATTCAGCCATTCCCCAATTCATGGGCATCCCCTTGATTTCCAGTTTTTGGCCACCACAAAGACAACTGCTATAAATACTTTTGTACATGTGGGACCCTTTCCCATTTTTATGATCTCTTGGGGATACAGTCCTAGAAGTGCTATTACTGGGTCAAAGGGTATGCACATTTTTGTAGCCCTTTGAGCATAGTTCCAAATTGCTCCCCAGAATGGTTGGATCAGCTCACAGCTCCACCAATAGTATATTAGTGTTCCAAGTCTCCCACATCTTCTCCAACATTTATCATCTTCCTGTTCTGTCATGTATGCCAATCTTATAGGTGTGATGTGGTACCTCCGAGTTGTTTTGGTTTGCATCTCTCTAATCAAAAGTAATTTAGAGCATTTTTTCATATGACTATAGATATCTTTAATTTCTCACGAAGACTATTTTTAAAGAGAGGAATGGAAAGGGATATCTTTCACAATTATAGAAAAATATGTAAGCAGACACAGAATTAAAGACATAAAAAGTCATGCAGTGGTTAAGCATCTGAGAAGGGGTTTGCACCCTCCTCATCTCACTCCAAAGCTATTCCCCAAAGCTCCAGTCAAAGGACATGAACAAATGGTTTTCAAATGAGACAGAAATGATCAATAACCACCCAAAAAGTGTTTAAAATCATTAATCATCAGAGAATGGCAAATCAAATAAACTTGCTTTATTATCTTACCCTGAAACTAGCAAAAAAAACCCAACTTTTTTTCCTGAAAGATGGAAAGCATCACTGGAAGGACTGTAAAAAAGATAGGTACGTTAATTTACTCCAGGTATAACTGTGAATTGGCTCACTCATTCTGGATAAATTTTTAATTATGCAAAAACATTACTTGATTGTTCATATGCTTTGATACAGAAAGGCACACACTATTGGAAATCTTTAAAAGGTGTGAACCATTTAATAATTTCATCTTCTAAGGAGGTTATCTGCAAGAAAAGTTTCAGAAGTCATTCTCTCAGATAGGACGTTGTTAGGTTGAAATATTGCTCCAGTGTAGGAAATGATGAGCTGGTTGATTTAGAAATACATGGAAAGACTTAACACTTATGAAAGAAGATGTCATCCACCTTCAGAAAAACAGATAATAGGAAGAAATAAGCATAGTATGGTCTTCTATATGTGTATGGATGTATATGTGTATATTTATAGATAGCTGGGTGTCGGTGTGGGTGTGGGTGTATCCACAATTAATTGTAGCTTTCTTTAGGGGAAAAAATAAAGTAAAAAGGACACAGCAGAGAACACAAGAAAACCAACAAGGAAGCCAATAAAAGCTGGGTAGCTCTGAAAACAATGTGTAATATTTGTTATATAGGTTTTCTTGAAATGGAAATTTATTATTTTATATTGAATCCTTTCATCCTCTGCTGCGTATACGATACTTTTTTCTTTTCTCATTTTATATTTAAGTTTAAAATTTTAAAAAATCTACAAAAAAAAGAAAAGGTTCATAAGTAAATGTCATTTCAGTTTCACTAGGCTCTTCCCCAGAGACTACAGATAATATTCCATGTTTTCAAGAGCCAAATGGAAGGTTGAACAAAGAACAATTTAGATTTCCAGTTTGGAATGAGAGCTACAACCAAGTATGAGGTACTTCTCCCTATAGTCATGGAGAATATTTGTGTTTTGTCTTTGAACTATGAGATAAAGTATGGAAAGGACAAAGAGAAAGATGAAGAGAAATTTCTTTCTTGTGAGAATTATGCTGTTATTTTATGAAGTATCAGAAAGAATCTATAAAAAACTGACAGTTTTTAGGGTTCTCCAGAGACATTACTTGTGAATAAAAGGGAAAGAAAAAGGGCTAACATGATTTGTTTCTGGAGAGGTTGAAATTAACTTATAATTAGGAGAAATATTAAGAGGATTCTTGAGAGACTTCAATAGATATTTCAGATGATAGAATTGCATTTCCAGAAGTGAAAAACCATCATCTGTTGTTCTAGTGAGGTTTTGAAGTGACTCTGGTTGTGATCTTTTGATAACAGGGACAAATTTGAGAGGGACAAAATATTGTAAATAATTATACATTACTTTTACTGTTGATTTCACTTATTAATGAATTATATATTTGGTATTTTTTTAATATTTATTATTTAATAGTAAATATTCAATATTTATTTAATCATAGCAGATTTAGGAATTTAATATAGAGATAAATGAGTAGCTGCTATGGGGGGAAGCAATTTCTGTGGTTTATTCAGTATATAATATTTACTGAACTGGTGGAAGATTGAGTCAAATGTTTACAGGAAAGAAGCTGTAAGTCTATTAATTAACAAGAAATATAAAAACATGCCCCAGTTTTATTCTAGCACTAGGGATGATAACAAACACATGGAAACACATCACATGGCAAGTGATGAGAAGTCACCTATAGGTTGTGCAGTCAGTTCCTTCAACCTTGGTACATATAAATATGTTCATAGCAGAATTAAATTATTAAAAACAAAACAAAATCCGGACAATGTTCATAAAAACAACAACAATACGAAAATTATAACAACACTAAAAGACAGTCACATTCAGATTAATTGTATGACCAATCTTGGTTGCAGGGAACAGATCTTGCAAGTCCCTCTTTTCAGTCGAGAGCTAGAAAAGCTAGAAAAAAAAAATGTACACAACTACTGAGGAATTGCTGAACAAATTATGGGATACATTTGTGCAAATATGAAGTATTCAGAGAAACAGTATAAGAAATAATACAAGGCCCAGACAATATATACAGCAACTGAAACAACATGGAGAGGCAACAAAACCCCAGGCATATGAGCAGTCAATGCTAATATACTGTCAGACATAAAAGGCAGAGTCCTCAGCAATCGACAAACTTTTTTACCCAATGGAGAATTTTTAAATGGGATGTTGTTTGTATGTTCATTGAGAACTGTCTGTTCTGTCAAAAGAAAATGTATCAATCCATTGTTTAAACTTTTACTTCTGTCTTGTGGCTTTACATTCCAGTTATTTCCTGATACACTCCACTGTTAATTCGCTTTCTAACAAAGAAAAACAGTTTGGCAAAACCTGTCACTGCAACCATGAATGAAACATTTTGAATTTTTGGTTCCTTTTCTCTCTACTGAAAAGAGAGACTTGTGCTTCAACAATTCACTGGAATCAATATTGGTCATATAATGAATCTGAATTTGACTGCCTTTTAGTATGGTTTTAATTCTAATTGTGTATATTGTTCTGGTTCTGTTTTTTTTTTTAATAACTTTTTTGTAATTCTGAACTAGACTAACACCAACAAATACTAACGCTACCCTATGCAAAGAACAGAAAAAGAAGAATATATATATATATATAGTGAATTTCTACAATATATAGTATATAATAAATTCAGCACATTAGTTTCAAAGCTGTCCTATCTACGTCTCCCTCTGAACTTCCTTCTGTCATTTAAAAAAAAAGCTTCAATAGCACTCTTTTTTTTCATCATTATCACTCCCCTTCCCTCAATTTTTTAAAAACCCTCCTTTGCAACAAGCAAGCACAGTCAAGCAAGATAAATCCATACCTTGGCCTTACTGAAAATGCACATGTATGGAAGGAGGATTTTGTTATCCTTGTTAGTTTAGTTTAGTTTAGTTTCTCAGGATCCATGGCAATTTCTAGTTTCTAGGTGTTTGATAATAACTCCTAGAATATTCTCAAGGATCCCAGATAGTAATTCCTAGAATCATAATGACAGACAGTCCTACTGAGGCATTGCCATGAGATAAGGGGTGTGACATAATGTACCATTTACCACACTTGTGCAGAACGATGATATTGCTAAAGTTAACTTGTGAGCTTAATGTTGGCAAAAATGCTTTCTTTGTCTGTTGCCCTATAAAACAAGTGGGCACTGGTCAGTGAGCGGGGAAACTATAGGGAACCCATAGGGGAATCTATGTGTGCCTTGGTTAACCCCTCTCAAGGTTTGAGGGGATTTAGGGGAGTGAACAAGCTGTATCTGTCTCGACTGACCCTATGGAGACATAGGGGTGGTTACCCCCTCTTCACACTGGCCCCTGTGAGAAGGATGATTAGGGAATGTTGTAAGAGCTGGTTCTCCCATTATTATCAGCAACTGTTCTGAGAAGACTAGACTAGAATAAAGTAAGATTATTAACCCCTCCAAAAGTATCTGCCTGTCTGACCAGATCAAGAGTGAACCTGTTAGAGTCTGGAGTCTCAAAACTCCATGCATCCTGTGTATTATCTGTGAAACAGCACATAACTGATTGTAAGGGATGAGTGGTGAAGAATATTACCCACCTCCTGACAAGTACACTAACACAGTGAGACATACCACACTTTTGCACATGGCCAATAATGGTATTTTGTTTTGCTTGACTAAGCTTATTTGTTAAAAGGTATTTTTTTGCTTTCTGGGGAGTAGTTTGAAAAGGAGAGAAAAATGCAATTTAACTTAAAAAAAAAATGCATGTAACATTCTGTCCCTTATGCTGAGATCTGTGAACTTCTAAAAGCAAACAAAAAGAAATGTGATAGTTATATTTCAATATAATTGACTTCCTTTCAACTGTATGTTATTTTATATGTTTAAAAACATTATTCTAATAAGAGGTCTATAAGCTCAAGAAGATTGCATTGCCCAAGAGGACCATGACACAAAAAGTTAAGACTTCGAGATCTGGTATATCATCCTCTATCAAGAGTTAAGCAGTATGCTTTGTTACTAGTTCTCTGGAGTCTTCACTGGTCATTGCAATCATAGTCTATTAGATTCATATGCCATAATGTGTTCAACCACCCCATAATGGATAGGTATCCCTTTAGTTTCTTTACCACAACAAAAATTGCTACTCTATATTTTTTGCACACATGCATTCTTTACCTCTTTTTGAATTTGGGGGCAGTATATCTAGTAGTAGTATTTGTGGGGTCAACACTGGGTTCTGCTTATTTCATTCTGCATCATGTTCATTCAACTCTTCCTATATTTCTCTGATTTCCTCATATTAGTAATTTCTGAAGACACAATAGCATTCCATTACATTCATTTACCACAGTTTGTTCAGTGATTTGCTAATCAGGGCACTCACTTTGTTCCCAGCTTTTTGCTATCACAAAGAGTTTTGCTATGAATGTTTATGTATACACATACACACACATCTGCATGCAAAAATACATATATGGCTTTTCTTTGTGTCTTTGACTTCCCTGATCTATATATCCAGTAATGAAATCACTGGATCAAAGGATGTGAAGTTTTCTAACATTTTTTTTGCCTAATTCAAGTTGATTTCCAGAATGGTTGACCAATTCACAAATCCACCAAGATTGTATTAGTGTGTCAGTCTTTCCATATCTTCTCCAACATTAGTTATTTCCATCTTTTGTCATTTTTAACACTTTCATTGTTGATCATGAAGTAAAACCTCAGAATGGTTTAAATTTGTGTTTCTTTCACTATTTGTAATTTGGATTTTTAACATGGTTGTTGATTATTTGGACTTCTATAAAAAACTCTATATCTTCTGACCATTTGTCTGTTGGAGTTTTGGTTTTATATATTTATGTCAATCCACTGCAAATGGATTATATATTATATAAGTAATAATAATATATTATGTTATTATTAATATATTATATTTATAATAATATTATAATTAATATAATATTATAACATATTATATAAGTAGATTATATCTAAGGATAATAGACTTTTATCAGAGACATTTGATGCAAAGATTTTTCTCACAAAATTCAATTTTTAAAAAGAAAACTGACAATGATTAGCAGAAGTAACAAATAATTTCATCACCCTCCATAAAAAGGCTTTCTAATTTTTATGTTAAAAAATATTGAACTTTTAAGACAAACTTTGACTTAAAAAAGGAGTTGGAGTGGCCTAGAAACTACAAGTTGCATTATCGTAAATATTACAAACATATTGAACTTTTAAGACAAACCAATATAGGTTTAAGTTTAAACCTAAACTGGTTGTTCTAGTTAGTATGTGAACATCAAGTAGATACTCTTTGATTTGTTTTGTTCCTTTTCGTTTTAGGAGATAATGTCAGTTGACCCTAGGGAAAAACAAATCAGATAACTCCAAGTAGTAATCTTTGGAGAAAGGGTACCAAACTGCTGTGAAGATCAAAGGGGTAATAGGTAACAGGCAAATACGTGAAGGAGTTGATGAATAAAAGGTCTCTAAAGGATTACACCACCACATAGTGTTAAAAAAAAAACAAACAAACCCTAAGACCCTTAAATAATCCAAAGTAAAGTCCCTACCCACTACCTAATCCTCACTTCTACTGTCATCCAGGCAACTTGAAGCTGGCCACCTAACAAAACCTTTTCCCCTTCAACACACCCCTCTTAGGGCACATATTGCTGTTCTGGGACATCCCAACTACTCACTTCTTTTACTTGATAACATTTCTTCCTAATCTTTACGCTCTTATTTTCACTGAAGGAGGCTACTGTTAAGTATTTCTTTGGATCAGATTTCTTCTTTAATATTCCAAGGATCCATGATTTCATCCATGCTGATACTTCCTCCACAACTGCTGACTATAATCCCTTGTGCCTTAGAAGTCATTTTATTGAACTGCTGTAGCCAAATAAATAAATGAAAATAGTCACCACTTGATGGCCAACTCTATGGTAATGATTCTACTCAAATTTAGCTAGGCTGCCTTAGATGAGGGGCACAATGGTCTCCTAAACAAATTATAATCTATCACCACATGAAGTCTTTCCATCTTGCTAAATAAGGCCTGCCAAATCAGAGTGGAAGCTTGGATGTTTGAGGACTCAGAGTACCTTCCATGTCACAGTGAGGAATTAGTCTAAAATTTAAATCTGGAGGAACCAGATTCTATCCATATGATGAAATTACAGGGCAGTCAATCTACACAGTCTGGTTTATTTGCCACCCCTTAGGGATAGCCCTGGGTAATATAACCCCTAGCTGCAATTGTCTTTGTTAATACAGAGAATGGTTTCATTCATGGGGACTTAACAGAAAGGTTGCCTTTACAATTGTACACCTGGAAACATTGGCTGCGATTATGAGAACTGTTCTACTGACTAAATCACGCACAGTTCGGCATTATTACGGTTTTGCAGGAACTTTCTTGGACCCCGAATCTAAATAAACTGTGGTCAGTGTTAACCCAAGATAACATAACCATGTTAGAAAGTATAGAAAGGACTGTGATTAAAGTGCTAGAGTAGAAATATATCCTTCCCCCTTTGGCCCATGCCTGAGGAAATCTTATTTCTCAATCCCTTTTCCCTTTTATTTTGTAAGCATAGGGAGGCTTTATATGCCATGTGAGGTTTTTTTGTGAGCCATGAGAGGCTTTATAGCCTTAGCACCGGAAGGAACCTTGGAGAGCACACCCGCCCCTCATTTTAGACATGAGGAAATTAAGGTCAGAGAGATTTTGATTTGCTCAAAGTCACAGGGATATTAAGTGGTAGAGCTGGATCTGACTTCCAGTCTTCTGACCAAATCCTACATTTATATCGTACTATATTGATTTTTAAAAAGGTAGGGGAAGTAATTGGCTCTGCCATACTAACAAAGGGATACCCTAGTACAATTTCTCAAACTATTTGGTCTCAGGACTCCTTTACACATTTAAAAATTATTGAGGACCCCCAAGAGCTTTTATGTGGGCTACATCTACTAATATTTACCATAACAGAAATAGAATGTCTCAGTATTATTATGAGGGGGTAGAAGGGAATGAGCATTCAATAAGCACCTACTATGTTAAGCAATTTACAAATATTATCATATTTGATCCTTTATTTACTAACTTATTTAGGAGAATAGGTTTGACCTGGTGGGTTTTGGGAACCCCACACTTTAGGGGTCATTGACCTGGTTTAACTAATTTTCAAAATAAGAATATTAAGAAATATACAAATTAAATCTTGCTTACTTAAGAACAATAGCCAGTTTAACAAGTCAATTCATCAACTGAACAAGCATTTATTAAACCTACCCTTTGTAAATATGCAGAGATCCTGACCACAGATACCAAAATTTAAATAAGATACAGTCCTTGGAGCTTACTTAGAGCCTTGTGTTCATCTTTCGTTACTGAAGAAGACCATGCCATCAGAGAAATGATGACATGACTTGCACTTGACTTCGTTTTGAGTGAGGGAGAGCTGTGCAAGTCACCAGCCTCACTTCTCCTCCAGAGCCATCTGAATCCAGTGAATAGATATTCATCAGGATGACTGGAGATGACCCAGGATGCACATATATACACACATACATATATGTATAAATTATATAACAAAATATGCATGAAAACATAATGTCATAAAAAGGTCTTGCAAAGCAAAGTACAATGTAAAGTTTAGTGGGGGAAGATTTGTACTGGTGGAGGAGGTGGCATTTGAGTTGGGTTTTAAAAGCTGAGCAGTTGTATTATTAGAAATTGCATTATCATAAGTATTACTTCAACCTGATAAAAGGTGGGAGGGAGGACATTACAAGCACAGCAAACAGTATATAGGCAAAAATTTGAGGGTGGGAAAAGTGCAAGGAGTGTTTAGGGATAAGAATTTGGAGGGAGAAAAATAAAGTAAAATAAAAATAAGCCTGAAAACAAAAGATAGGATCAGACTTTGTTGGATGGCCTTGGAAAGCTAGGCTAAGGAATTTAAACTTTATATACTGAAATTGTTGAGCAGTGGACTGACATGACCAGACCCATACTAGACCTAATGTTCTAATATGACCTGGTTGGTACTTACCTTATAAGTATTCCAGAATTTCTGCCTCAGGTCCAAAAACTTATCCTCTTTCCCCTGAAGTATACTCATGCCTATTTGTAAAAACACATACAACAGGAATTTTAAAAGACCAAATATATATTTTACCATACTGCATACTTTGTGTTGTTCAGTCATATTGGACTCTTTGTGACCCTTTTGGGGTTTTCTTGGCAAAGATACTGGAGTGCTCTGCCATTTCCTTCTCCAGCTCATTTTACAGATGAAAAAACTGAAGCAAACAGGGTTGAGTGACTTGCCCAGGGTCACCTAGCTAGTAATTGTCTGAAGCCAGATTTGAACTCAGGAAGATGAGACTTTCTGGAGATTGATCCACTCTGCCACTTAGCTGCCCATACTGTATGTTCCTACTGTATAAAAAGGGCAGTGAGGTGGTGAAGTGGACAGAATGTCAGGCCTGGAGTCAGGAAGATCATTCCACCCCTCCACAAACAGGGTTATGAAGAGTTGGACTTGGCTGAAAAGACTGAACACCACCACTATAGGAAGAAAAGCTACTCCTTTTTTCCAACAGTGGGCATGGTTAGTAATCACTTGACATAAAGAAATGTAAATACTTTGACTTAAAAAAGGAGTTGGAATGGTCTAGAAACTGCAAATTGCATTGTCATAAGAATTACAAACAGAATTCAGAAGCCAAGAATCTACATTGCCTTTTGACAAAATCTTTTACAAACCATATTCTTTCACAATGCAGAAAAGCTGGACTTCTCCATTTTATGAAGAATAAAAATGAATTCCAATAGTATGCCTTCTGGTAAATTGGTGGCAAATTCTTAATCTAGACATGTTAAGGCAAAATCAAGACTCCTAAAAAACACCTTTAAATGACAATTTAGCCAAAAAAATGAAGACCATCTCAAACATCCCATTTCTTGCATTTTGATATACCCAGTGCTACATCATCAAACAACCCTTTTTTAGTCTCTGAGCCCTAGGCTTCCCAATTCTGAGGCCTAAGTTTTCTCATTTTTTTGTCTGGTTTCTTTTGTATGTGGTTCAGTTTCCAGTCAATAGCAGGAGAGGGCTGTAAGGAACCCTGAGACAAAGCCTTGCATTTGGGGCCAACTTCTGACCCAGATCCTGTAACCACTCAAGTGTGAAATAGTGTAGGGAAGGAGGTAGTTCACTAAGGGTATGGCTGTGAACAGTAAAATGCAGCAGCTTTGTGTGCATACTGTCTGGGTGTATACTGGCCTGTATGTTAAACCTCCTGTTTTCCGTTTTTCTGGGGTGAATCCAGAGGCAGGAAGGGAGGTCGATAAATATGCAGACATTCATCACCAAGATGTATAACTGTGGGTTTTGTGTGTGATCATTTTTTCCCCCTGAAACCACTCCCGCATAGTCAAAGTCAAGAGTCTGACAGGTGGCTACATTTTCCAGTGAGAAAACCACAACGAGCTGGTTGTGTCTGTCCATGTGCATGTGAGTGCTGTGAAAAATCTTTTGTTTCCCTATTTTCTGCAACCAGGTCTCTGGCTACATTTTCAGATGCGATCCACAAAGATAAACAGGTTGCCTGCGTATGTGTACGTTCATGTGTGTGTGTGTATGTCCACGGATTGCATTTGTATGGGTGAAATCTCGTTTCATTTTATGCCACCCCTTTCCAAGAACAGGATGGAGGTCGCTACATTTTCTGGTGGAAACAAACCATGTATGCGTGCTGTGTGTGTGCCACGCACTGCGAGGGCATGCACCATACGGCTGGTGTGTGCGGATGAGGTTGACGTTCTGTATCCCGTTTCCAAAGGAAAGTAGCCGGCTGCGCAGCGCTGGCACCTCCTGGAGGCCAGGTCCGAGGGGCTACGGCGCCCCGCTCCCCGGGGCCCCGCAGGGCCACCTTCCAGCCTCCGCAGCGCCGCCCCGCATCCCGCCTAGCTCCCGGCCCACACTGTCCGCCCCAGCGGGCCCTCACCCGTGTAGAAGCCGCTCAGCGCAATGGGCCCGCCCAGCAGCTGGTCGCACAGCACCTTGCCCAGCACCGCGCGGGGCGTGCGGCCCGGCAGCGCGCGCTCCAGGAGCCCCAGCCACACGTAGTTGAAGTTCGCGTGGAAGCCCATGGCCACGATGGTCACACGCCTCGTCTGCTGCAGATCGGGCTCGCAGCCCCGCAGCAGCTGCTGCAGTACGTCCCCGGACGAATACAGAACCCCGTAGACCAGCACGTTGGCGGGCCACGGGTAGCGCCGGGCTGTCCGCGGCACGATCCGCCACCAGCCCCACATCGCCGGCCTCTTTGGCCCCCTGGTTGGCTTGGGTGCGCGTCCCCTCCGCCCACCCCTGAGAGGTTTGACAGCGCCGGTGTGGGCGAGAAGGTGGGCCTACAGCCGCGCCCTTCCACGCGCCCTTGGGCACCACCACTAGCAACAATCAGGGCTCCTTTGTCTTTCGCCTCCTAGGCTGCACCTACTGGAGCCACCGGCTGTCAGACCCGCCTCCCTCCGAGGCTTCTATTGATGTATGCCCCGGGTCGGGTCTGACCTGCAGTCCTGGCAGAGCTGCCCCGGCCACGTCTAGCTTCGATTAAACCTTTGCCCCCTTGCTCTGCTGCTCCTCCGGCTCCTGGACTAGCTGCCCTTTCAGACTTTGCCACTTCCCTAATTTTGCTATGCATGCGCTCCTTCCTCGGTCCTTTTCCTGACTTGCACCCCACTCCGTCTGCCTTGTGGTCTTTGGGTGACCTACCCTTTTATCCTTCACCTTCCTCCCTCCCCTTCAGTTCTGCCAAGGTCTTGCCTCTACTGGATTCCTGACTGCTCACGCCTCCCTTTCCTTTCTTAATCACTCTCCTTTGACTACCTTTCAAGCTATTGTAAACCTACACCTTCTGCCCAATCGGTTCCAGACTCCACACCTTCCCAATTGCCTCATTTCTTGACGCCTCCTTTTCATTTTTAAATCATTCACCTTTGGCCGCTCCCTTTCTAACTGATACCCTAAATAAATTGGTTTGTCTGGGCTAACCTCTCTATTCTGACAACTATACCTCGAGAACTTTTTTGTCAGTATATTCAGAAGCGACTCCAAAAGACACAGTTGACCCGTTGGATATTGCTTATTTCTTCCCCGTTTTCCTCTTTTCTTTTCACTCCACCCTGAACTATCAAAAAAGCAACTGCAAGCATTAGCAGAAATTGACCTACTAGATCAGTTTGTCAACAGTATCTTATTGTTTGGAACAGGATTTGTTTTTGCTTTATAAAATTCTGGTTTTTTTCTTCCTCCCTATTTGAAAAATGTAGTTATGATAAATGACATTTCTATAGAGTTCCTATTAAAAGTCCCTAACTAACTTGTATGAACTGATTCGGAGAGAAATGAGCAGAACTAGGAGAACATTGTACACAGTAACAGCCACATTGTGTAATGACTGACTGATAGACTTAGCTCTTCTCATTAATGCAAGGATCTAAGACAATTCCCAAAACATCACAAAGGAAAATGTCATCCACATCCAGAGAAAGAACCTTGGAATCTGGATGAAAATGGAAGCATACAATTTGCTCTCTTTTTCTTTTGTTGTTTAGTTTTGTTTCTTCTTTCTCATGGTTCCTCCCATTAGTTCTAATTCTTCTTTACATCATGATTAAACGTGAAAATTTGTAAGTAGAGCCTATTTCTGATTCCATGCTGTCTTGGGGAGGTGGGGAAGAGCAGTAAGGGGGGGGAAATTTAAAACTCAAAATCTTATGGAAATGAATGTTGAAAACTCAAAATGATTAATTATTTTTAAAAAGAACCCTAATTAAATTCATCAGATAAAGGGGGAAACAACAAAGATGCTGTAAACTGAACAAGACTGTAAAATACCACCAAGCATTTGTTCAGAGGTGTGTGGTAGTATAATACTTTTTTACACTTTTCAGAAAAGGAGAAAAGAGAGAAAGAACAGCCTTATAGCTGTCTACCTATCTCTCTGGACATGGCTCACAAGGAAGTATGGCTACATATCTCAAGCTGCCTCTACTCTCCCTTCTTCAAGGGAGACTTTAATTCCTCCCAGGAGGGCAAAGCAGGAAATTATAGATGTAAAATACATGGCCCTAAAACAACAGTCATTTTAAGAAATATGATTCCATTACATTTTAATTTCATCATTTGTGGAAAGCTCTGATAGAGAATCCTCAGGGACTGGTCAATGCCATCCTGTACTAAAATTATCGAGTAATGGGAAATCGCTGGAAAACAAACTTTTGCACTAAAATATGAAAGAGGAGTTTCATTTAGAAATCTTTCAACTTGGGAATGTTTTTTCAATTTATGACTAAGGATCCCATTAAAATGCATTAAAATTTTTTCATTAATTTTTAAAACTATTACTTAATCTTGAATTGAGATTAAAAAATAATAAAAAAAAGTTGCCAAACTGTTATCTAAATATTAACTTTTTTTCATTGTCTTCTGAATCTTCCTTTGACATACAGAAAATTCTGAGAAGGAAGGGGAAGGGAACAACTATTTATTAAATGCCTACTATGTGTCAAAGTTTTGCAGATGTAAAGCACTACTGTGCTAAGCAACAGACTGACTTGTAATTTCCATTAGGTAGAAGGAACATTTGCCCAAAGATGGGCAATTAAGGGGCCTACAAAAAGAGAAGAGACATTAATGGTATTCTTTAATGTATACAGCTTACATCTCTATTATCTGAAGAGACAACTTAAGGATATTAGCATAGGTTTAATATTACTCTAAATTAATCTAGACTATAGGGAAATTGAAATAAGGAACTTTTCCCCATTGTCCTGATATGGGATGAGATAACAAGCTGGGGAGGAAAGATAACATGATTCTCCCTTGTTCATACTTTCCTCACCTATATCTTTAGTCTGCACTTAAATAAATACTTCTCTGCCTCTCAATCTTAGCTGTCTACTCAAGAGGAATTGTTAGGGGAGGGTGGGGAGCAGTGTGAGAGGAAGGTGGTAATTAGTGAATTCAAGAGCAAAAGAAGGTGATGGTTCTAGTATGAAAATGGAAACAATGACAACAAGGAAGAGGGAACCCACCATGCCCAGGATGCACCAATGCCTTGCATATTATAGCCTTGTTTATAAGAACTATATTAAGTACCTGAGTAGGACCAGTGTGCTTTGGTTCTGATTTGGAGAAACCATACCTAGAAATTCAATCTTCATGACCCCATCAATTCTTATTCTTCATACTGATAAATAATGTGTTACTTTCAGACCTAACACTACTAACTTAGAAAAAAAAGATTCTTTGTTGTGCTATCAATATCTTTTATTATAACTGACGGTTCAGAATTTTTCATAGTAGATCATAGAGTCAAGTGATCACTTAGTGCCAAGGGCATTTGCATTGTTCAATTGCATTACAGTATTTCAAAACTATACCATTTAGTACTTAAAATAAATATTTACTGTAAGTGGGAGGCAGGATACTAAGGTAAGAAGACAACTGACTCTGGAGTCAGAGGATCTGACTTCAAGTATGACCTTCTGAAGTGACCTTGGGCAAGTTACTTTCTGTCCCTGGGTCTTAGTTTTCTCATCTATAAAGAGAAGGGTTGGACTAGATAGCTTCTGAGGTCCTATCTGGTTCTATATATAAAATCTGACTGATCCTTTGGTTCTGGAAGCCCACTTCCATTAGCATTAAATGAAATGGCAGCCAACCTTAACTTGGATCAACATGGGCAATCAATTGGATTTGTTTTATTACATTTCCATTGCTAGACTTCATGTTCAAAACATCCTTATATAATATTCATAAATTTCATTAAAATGAACCCATAAGATCAAATTGGAAAAAAACTGATACTAAAAGTGGTCATTCTAATAGAGAGAGAAATAGCCTTTTACATATGCAAAGATGCTACCAAGTGCAAATCTTCAATAGGAATTTTTTTTGGACTAGCCTAAGATTTTAGTAGTGTGGGAAACCTTCCAATGAGGAATTACCCCTGCCAATGTAGATGGGGAACTGCTATGTAATGTATAGTTTTAGAAGAGGTAGCATTATATAACATAGTAGCTGTGTGACCCCACACAAATCACAGTGCCTTCAGGCAACTCTGCCCCACCTCTGATTTATAATTAACAAGTAATTCAGATAAAAATTTCTTTTCACATATGATTCTAAAAATTACTGGAAGAATATTAATAATTAGTAGAGGGAAAGTTTGAATATATTGCTTAAAATTTTGGAGCTTAAAAAGATTTGAGAGGTCATCGGGTCATAGAGAAGATTTAATGCTAAGATAAATGTTTTTGTAAATGAAAGAAGTCCCTGATCAGATAATCAACCTGATAATAACAGATTATAGGCCATTGAGAATCTCCAAATCAAACTGAAGAAATTTCTTACCTTATTGAGATTATAGGGCATTGGCCTTTAGATGAAGGCCATTGGCCCTGTCCATTGTGGCCTAGAAAATCAAGCTGGCCCCACTTGGGTTTAGTTGAGAAAATGAGCAACTCTTTAGGACCCTTGCACATCTTTAAGACTTTCCTGGATGGCTCTTTTAGAATGTAACAAGGATAAAGAGGGGATTTCATTTTCCCCCCCATGTCCCTACATTGTCAAATATATCTCTTGACAGAAGTATGTGGCTATATGGAATATGAGCTTGCATGCACCTTTCTCATATACCTGAGAAAGTAATTCAATGTCATAATTTCCTAAATTCCTTTCTGCTATGGAAAAATTAGGGGAAAGAATTTGGTGCCTAGAAGGAATCCTGCTGATCAGAAGATGGAAAGCTCTTGAGCCTAGAGATCTTTGGAACAGACCCAGGGAGGCTATCCTTTGAACTCAAAATAAAGGTGCTAGTTCTTTCTGAAAGTTCCTACCAATACCCTAGACAAGAATTTCAGCTTAGCCAGGAGCTAGAGGATGGAGAGACTAAGCCAGTCAGTGAACCAACGTGCATTACAATGACTCCACTGAGGCAGTGTACCCAACCAACAGCAAGGAACAATGAAAGGACATCACAAGAGGATATTGGGGACCCTACAGCTTTGGAGAAGTAATATGTCTATTCATATTTGTTTCTCAAGTGTGACTCACTTCATAATATCTTAGTCTCCCCATTGCTGATATGTGTTTATGGGGAGAATGCTCTCTAAACTTATGGGGATTGGGAAGAGTGAGAAAATTCTATAGTAAATCATCTTACTACGTTATTCTAACAAATGCCTTTGCTTTAAGGTAATTGAATTTTCTGGCTGACTTTATTGAAAGGCAAGCATTGGTGGTGATGGGGTTCAGACTCTGGGAGCCTCCTAGAGCTCTTGAATCTTTCCACTTAATCTGGTCTTTTTTACTCAAATCTAATCTTCCCATTTGGTCTGGCAGTCTCAGGACCCCATCCTTGATCCCATCAAAACCCCATTCCCCAGGCTGCTGACCACTCCCATCAAGATCCTTGCTAGAGTCTATCTGTATCCACCCCAGGGTACCAGTCATTTCCACACCACCCCTATCAAGACCTGGATTGTCCCACCTGCTTCTGACCCAAGCCCTCCATTGTCTGATATCTCCTGATTGCCTCCAACTGTTTCCAACCCTTGACCAGTCATCCCCTCCTCGGACTTCTCCTCAAGACCCTCCCTAAACCCCTCCTCCCATCACCCTAGACTACCAGACCACCCCCAGATCCCTCCTAGAGTCTTTTCTGTATTTAAAGTTCATCTTGCCTCCATGAAGGTGCTCAGATTCAATCCAGCTCAGACTCTGTCTAGCTGGGATTCTATCTGGCTGGCTTGTTAATATAAGCGTTACAAATGCTTAAGCTCCTTAAGAGTCAACCCAGTAAGGCGAATGTTTAATAAACTTTGATTTCTTTGGCTTTAAGAAGGCTTGAGTCTAATCCATTCAAGCAGGGCCCACCGCGTCGGTATTTTGGGGTCCCCAGCACCCCTAAACCTTGTCAGTGGAGACTTAAGAGCAATAGTTTTAGCAATTTATACCCGCAGAGCATCTTAAATGAGAGGTAATTGTCCTTTGAGGAACACAGCCTTCGAGAATGAGTTGGGAGGAAACCCAGAGGGATGCTATATATTATAATGTAAATGGATCTGAAATAAATAATGGAATTTTTAAAAATGCAGTAGTTACATCCTAAAATTCCATAATTCAAGTTACAAGAAACTTTTTGGAAGCCAGGGCATAAATCATAAAGGGATGCAAATATTTAAAAGGAAAACAAAATTCTTCTAGTTAAAAATAAACTGAATTTAAAAAGTAAACTGAATTTGTGAGAAGTCATTTTTTTATGACTACTCTCAGCCTTAAGATATCTGTTAGGTATTTTCTAAGATTTTCTCTGTCCAACCTGGATCTTTAGAGCTTTGAATGATGTCAGCTTCTGTAAACATTAAGCGCATCAATGGATGTTTCTTTGTAGTACCAGTGAGAAACAAGCAGGGGTACTTTTATCATTAACCTGGAAAACAGTGATAGGTTGACTGTTGGTTTTTTAAAAATTGACTTGCCACGTTTGTTTTCAGTTTAGTTCAAAGAGACATTGTTTTAGATATTTAAGAACAAGCCTGTTAAGTGACAGCTGTGGAATAGATATGGCATAGGGAAGATTATTGTATGACTAAGGAAATATTTGAGAAATGTTACATTGTCTCATTAATAACAGATTAACATGATGGATATGTTCTATTAAGTTATTTACTAGTCTGCCAATACTTTCTGCAGAAATTTGGTCTATTGGTAACTTTGAATATGACATTCCCACGTTTAGAACGTAACAACTCTAGTTGAAAATAATCCTTTTTTAATTTCAATTTTTTAAAATTATCAGACATTTGCCATTTTCTCCCTTGCACCTCCCCCTCACTGTAAAATAAAAATAAAAACAAAACCACTGTAATTATAACAAGTTCCCCTGTGTTGTGAGGGTTGTCCCCTTCACGTAGCATGGAGGTGAGGGTATCTCTGTGTGGCTTGAAGGGAGGCAGAATAGACATCTCTAGCTTCTTCTCCCACTCTCCTCCAAGGGAGATTTGAGTTCCTGCCAGGAGGGGAAGCAAGATGTTGGGGGAGGAACCCACCCTGCTGGAATTATATTATTACATAGAATCATATTATATCATATTTCTCGGCTCCCTTAAATATTGTTAGTCTAGGGGATATGATCAGGTTCAAGCTAATTTTTGGTAGCTGTTTCAATATTGGGAGGAAGCAGAATCCCCAAGCTCTGTATCCAAAGCTTGACCCTTTCCCACCAAATACCAGTTTCACAATGAACACACATGGTGATTATCAAAGAAACCCCATTCATCCAAATTATTAGCAAAACAGAAAATCAGAGAAGTTATACACAGGGAAATACATACCAGAAAATACAGAATGAAGGAACTCTCCCTTGGGGATTAAGGTAACTCAGCTCAACCAAGAGAGACTCCTGGATCTTACCCAAGGAGTAGTTCCACAAAGTCTCTAGCACAGCAAGTTGGGGACAGAGGCATGATGAAAGCTGGGAGCTCCTCTCATGTCTTTCCAGAGTCTTTCCCCTCATCAACCTGAAGTGAAGTTGGCCTCATTCCTCTTCTCTCTCAAAGCTGGAAGGTCAAAAGAGCCTAAAGTCTGAAAAGAATGAGCAACTCACAGAATGTTCAAAGAAGACTCAGCACAAAGTCATCAACTTCCAGATGCCAACTCAATCTATGTACCCCTTGAACAGGACCCATTGAGGCAGGGACAGCTCTATGCCCCTTGCCATCAGGAACCAGTTTCAGAAGCTGAAACCTTCACCCTTTACCCCAAAAGAATTTGGGTCTCATCTGTTTGAGGGAGGAATGATGGGGTACAGTCTCTGGGAACCTCCTTGAACTCCCCTTGAATCTTCCCACTTAATCTGGCCTTTCATACTTTAATCTATTACCCTTAACCTAGCCCGACCCTCCATTGTGTGTTACCTCTAGATTGCCACCTGTTTCTCCCCCAAGCCCTGCATTATCTGATACCTCCCAATTGCCTCCAGTTGTTTCCCACCCTTGATTACATCACTAGTTACCCCAGTTCCATCAAGATTCTCCTTCAACCCTCCTCCCAGACTACTAGACCACCTCTAGATCTTTCCCATGGACTTTCTGTATATAAATTCCATCTTGCCTCCATGAATGTGCTCAGATTCAATCCAGTTCAGACTCTGTTTAGCTGAGATTCTATCTGGCCCACTTGTTAATGCAAGCATTGCAAATGCTTAGGTTCCTTAAGAGTCAATCCAGTATGGTGAATCTTTAATAAACTTTGTTTTCCTTTGGCTTTAAAAAAAAAAAAAGAAGCCTCTCCGCAAAGCCATGATTCATCCTGGTGTCCTGACCCCAAAGAGGGGAATCTTACCTTCTGGTTTATTATTCCCTTGCCACACTCCTCTTTGTAGTTAAACTCTTGGGGGGGAATCTCTACAATAAAGCTTAATCATTACAGGGGAACCCAGGAAATCTTGAACTCAAGAGGTATCACCAAAGGCCAGAAACATTCATTCCTTCAGATCATCCTTGAGTGGCCTAAGCTTAGGGAAAGAAACACAAAGCCAAAGAGAAAGCTGTGGACTTGAGATCCAGTTTCATGCTTGACTAATTAAGCATGAGTTCCTACTACCAGGTGCTTGTAATTGCCATTGTCACTGGGGTTGGGGAGAGAAATCCCCTCCTCTATCCCCGTTGCTGGAAGCATCACCTCACCCTTCACATAGGGCAGGGCATTCATTCCTACCAGTGAGGAAAGAGTCCCATACTAATGAGCTTTGGGACTGGGATTACAAGATAAATGTTAATAGTCAAGCAAAATAAATTTGCACAATGGATTGTCTTAAAACGTATGTTACATTCGCATGATGTTTCTGTTAAGATGTGGGTAGCATGCTTAATCATTGGTACTCTAAGATTGTGGATGGTAATTCCATAAATCGAGATTCTTGGGTCTTTCAAAGTTTTTTGTTTTTACAGTGTTATTATTAGTGTATAAATTCTTCTGGTCTGTTCACTTCATTCTGCATCAGTTCATACAAGTCTTCCCATGTTTCCCTGAAACTACCCCTTTCATTTCTTATGAAATAAGAATGGTATTTCATTAATTCCTATGCCATATATTGTTTAGCCATTCTCCAAATGATGGGTATTCCCCTTAAGTTTTCTTTCTTCGCTACTATGGAAAGTGTTTCTTTGAATATCTTTGCACATATAGATCTAAAAAATCCATTTAAATTCTTGATCTATACTGCATACTCCCTGCCTTAAGACAAAGATAAAAGAAACCCCTAGAGAACAGTCTGAGAAGCATCCAGAAGTGCTTTAACCAAAAAACTGTTACCCTAAGCCTACCAGGCCTGGAGTCAGGAAGACCTCACCCATCTGCCTAGTATAAAGAGAGGCTCCTGAGAACCCCTTGTAACACTTCACTCTGATGAGACCAGCTGACTCCTTCACAGGTCCTCCAGGAAAGAAGAAAAGGATTTATATAGCACCTATGAATGCCAGGTACTATGCAAAGGGCTTTACAAATATTATGTCATTGATCTTCATGATAATCCTGTGATATGCTAACAAGTCACACAGCTTGTAAGTATGCCATGCCACCAGCTGCCTCTATACAGAGAAGAGGTGTACATGTAAAATACACTCATTGGTTATAGGCAGCAAGGTGGCACAGTGTAGAGTGCATGTGCTGAAATAAGAAAGACCTATGTTCAAATTTGTCCTCACACACTAGCTGTGGGATGCTGGGCAAATCACTTGACCTTTGTCTGCCTCAGTTTGCTCATCTGTAAATTGGAGATGATAATAGCACCTGCATTCTTGGGATGTTATGAGGATCAAATGAGACGATTGCAAAGTGCTTAGCACAGTACTGGACACATAGTAAACCTGATGTAAATGTTAGCTATGATTGTTATCAGTATGTAAACAGGGCACATCCTGGTTAGCTGAATTATGAACAGAGGCAATAGTGCTTTGTTGAGTTTTTTTTCAGTGATAGGAGAGAATGTGGATTAAGAACCATTTCTTTAGAGTGAGAAATTCATTTATAATACTGACATTCACAAAGACATTGTAATAAGTAACTAGCAAATTACTTTTATAGGTTCTTTAAAAATACAAAATCAGAGTGTATTAGCAGGTACTTTGCTTTCACCAAGAATTGTAAACTTAGCAGCCATTATGTGTCCAAGGCTGGTAGAAGTAACAATTTTTGCTCTGGAATTATTTTAAATCAAAAGCAATTTAGTGTTCATGAAAGGAGTGAGGTTGGTAGGATCACTGTAGACGCAGGATTACCGAAGGCCGGGAAGCAGCATTATAGACTTCTGTCCCAGCATCACCTATGAAATTTAAACATTATTTAAACCTAATGTTTAAAATCCAATTTGTTTTTCATTGATTAATGACTGTTCATATGTTTAGGTCTGTTCTTTGGTTCCTAATCAAGAAATAGGTCAGCCAATATAGTTCTGACTTCAGTGGAAAGAAACCATTTGAGGACTCATCTGTTTTGAAATTATCATTAAGAAATAGAAGATAAGTATTTGTTGTTATATAATCTGCTATGTAGGAAATGATCAGGAGTACCTCCTGATATTCTAGATTAGGGCACCTCCAGTGGAGGTGGATATGTGCTCTGATAGGTATATTCTCTGGACCCTTGCTGAAGGATATGAACTTTGGGATGACATAGACTGGTTCCTGTGACTGGACTCATGTCAAAATGGGTCACTTAGAGTCTTGGGGGACAAACTTCTGTGAAGGACCCTTCCCTCTCAGTAGGCTTTAAGGTGTATAGAAAGGTTCCACCCTTTCTTTCTCAACAGCCTCTTTTGGGATTCTGGTAGCTCTCCTCTACATTTCTAGCAAGCAGAGCAAGGCAGGGGATTTCTCTTCCTTCCCACTCCCAGTGAAAATGGCAATTATATGTACCTGGAAGTAGACCTGAGACTAAATTTTAAGTGTCAGGCTGCCTCATCTGAATTGTTTTTCTTTCCCTGAGCTTAGGTCACTCAATGATGATCTGAAGGAAGGAATGTTTTTTAGGTTTTGGTGATACCTCACGAGTTTAAGACTTCTGAGTTCATGAGTTATGACCAAGCTTTTTGGTAGAGATTGTTTCCCAAGAGTTTAACTAAAGAAAGGGGTGTGATGAAGGAATAATAAACCAGAGAGTATGATTCTAACTCTTTGGGTTCAGAACACCAAGATGAATCCTGACCCTGGGTGTCTGGGGTCAAGCACCTTGCTGGAGGGGGAACTCCCTGACCACAGGTACTATTTTAAAGTGGAAGTATTACAGGACTTGTAGAAGTGCCCTAAAAGAACAATTAACTTTACTCAAGCTTTAGAAAAAGCACAAATTTTAGTTTCAAGGCAGTATAAATTAGTCATTTCAGCTAGCAATGAGAGTTGAAGTCACAACAGTGACTTTACACAGTCTAATCCACTACCTAAGAACATCTTTGATACAAATTAAATTTCTTGGAGAAAAATTCATTCATTTACTTTAAATATATTTTAAGTAACAAATCTGTACTATTAGAATTTTTAGATTTCAAAATACAGCTTTCTGTATATATCTAAAATTAAATGCATGTACTGCATATGTTTAATATTTTGCTAACATTTCTTTACTTATCTATTCCTATTAATGACAGAAATTTTCTTTCTGTTTTTGACCTTTTGCACCTATGCACCCAATTGTGTGATCAATGGGTCAAAAGGCATGATCGACTGAGTGTCTTTTTCTCATATAAATCCAGCTTTTTTCCAGATTAATTAAACCAATGCATAGCTCCACCATTAACGTCTTATTCTTTCTACAACTCCTTCCATCTTTGTCATCTTTGCCAATTAGGCTGAGATTAAAGCCTTAGATGTCTTATTTTGAGTTTCACACATATACATACATATGTATATATTCAGATATGCATGTGCATATATAATGCACCCACATCACATACACACAAATGCACACATACATGTACATACACACGTGCACATATACATGGCATATATATGTAGGACAGCCAAGTGGTGCCACAGTGCATAGAATGCCAGGCCTGGAATCAGGAAGACTCATCTTCCTGAGTTCAAATCTGGCCTTAGACACTTCCTAGCTGTGTAACCTTGGTTGAGTCACTTAATTCTGTTTGCCTCAGTCTCTTCATCTGTAAAATGAGCTGGAGAAGAAAATGGCAAAACACTCCAGTATCTTTGCCCCAAATGGAGTTATAAAGAGTATGAGACAATTTAAATGACTGACCAACACCACAAATACTCCAAAAATCACTAAATTATAAATATCTTTGACCCACTATTAAGATATCAAAGATAGATGGAAATGACTCATATGTATGACAATATTTAAAGCAGTACTCTCTGTTTAGCAAAGAATTGAAAACAGAGTAGGTGCCCATCAGTTGAAGAATGAACAAATAACCTTAAATGAATGTTAGGGTAGAAGAAATAACCGTTATCTCCGACCCCCTGGCAATTTAGCCTAGTTTTTCCTTTAACAGTATTAAAACTACGGTGGTGAACACCTGCTACCTGGGGAAGCTATGGTGGATAGCTTGATTTTGGGAGTTCTGAGCTTCGGCAGAGCTAAAGCTGGTCTGGTGCCTGTACTTTAAGTTCAGCACCAATATGGTGCACCCCTGGGACTGGAGGACTACCTAAGGAGAGGTGAATCAGCTCAGGTTAGGAAAACAACCAGCTGAAGCTTCTGTGCTGATCAGTATTCCAACTGAGCCAGCAGCTACTGAGTGTGCAACCTTGATGAAACAGGGAGACCTAGTTGTAATAAACAAACAAGCAAATAAATAAACAGACAGATGAACAAACAAGCAGACGGATGAAAGGTATTGAAACTGTGGTTGAGATTTGGTTGGCTCAGCCATGGATTCCTGGTCATCTGAATTTTGTAAAACCACAGAGTATTAGGGACTGTAACCCCAACTTGAGACTTCATACCATAGACTAGCAGCATGAATAAGACTGGAAAGCTATATTCACCTGAATCAATATGGTGGAGGAGTAAAGAGAGCAATGAACCTGGAGTCAGGCTAAGCTCAAATCTAGCCTCAGGCACCAGCGACTCTGGGCAACTCACTTAACTTTTGTCTGTCTCAGTTTGTTCATCTATAAAATGGGGATAATAATAGCCCCTGCATCCTAGGGATGCTGTGAGGATCGAATGAGATAATCATTGTAAAGCCCCTGATACACTGTAATTGCTATATAAATGTTACTTATTGTTGTGTTACTTTGTTGCCAAAGAAGACCACGCCATCAGAGAAATGATGACATGACTTGCACTTGACCTTGTTTGAAGTGAGGGAGGGCTGTGCAGGTCACCAGCCTCACTTCTCCTCCAGAACCATCTGAATCCAGTGACCAGATATTCATCAGGATGACTGGAGATGACTCAGGATGCAGTGGGAGATCTTGTTCCCTTTAGGCCAAGGTCTTTGCAGGTACCCACTTATGGTGAGACAACACCCATTCATTGAATAGGCCTGTTTAAGAAGTAGCCAAGGCATGGCTCCTTTAACGAGGTCAAGAAAAAGAAAGACATCAGGCTGGGAGGGAAATAGCAACAGTTATTATTGATAATCACTGTAAACCTAGGAGGGTCCAGAAGAGACCCTAGGCAGGGTCCCATTGGTGTCCCAGCTTCAGAGTGCAGTAGGTTTAAGGTTTTGGAAAAGGAAAAGACAGAATAGGACGACAGGAGAGGAGAGGGGTGGGGAGGTGAGGGGCAGGGAGGGGAGAAAGGAACTAGCCAGTAAAAGCCAGTCAACTGGGCATCTTTAAACTAAGTATTTTAGAGTTAAGATACTTACAGTGATGGGAAATAATCTCAGAGGGAAGGTACTAGTAGCTAGGGGGGAGATCAGGAAAGGCCTCTTGCCAAAGATGAGATTCAAACTTTGTCTTAAAGGAAGCTGGGGAAAACCCCACAAGGCAGAAGAGAGGAGGGAGATTGTTCTAAATATGGGCTGTGTGTATTTGTCCTTCATTCTCAAATTATTCTGGTTGAACATCCCTTCTTTACTCTAAACATCTTTCCCTGCTATGACAAAGCAAATTTCCTGTTGTTAACTATCAGATTTTGAGAATCTCATGCTTTCTAAATTCAGACTTAGACTACCAGGAAACCTACCTGAGTCAGACACAGAATACTATGATGTAACAGAATACAATTTTACTATAAGAAATAATGAAAAGAATGAATTCAGAGAAACCTGGTAAAATTTGATGGAAAATGAAGTGAGCAGAATCAGAACAATCTAAACAATGATTTCTACATTATAAAGAAAAAATGGGAAAGACCTAGGAATTGTAATCAATGCAATGAGCAGTTATGACTCCAAAAGGCTGATGATGAACCATGCTTTCCATCCCTTGGCAGAAAGATACTGGCCTGGAGATGCATAATGAGACATCCATTTTTACCCGTAATCAACATATAATTTCTTTTTTGCTCACTATACTTGTTTGGTACAAGAGGGGGCTGGTTTTTGTTATTGTTGGTTTCGATTTTTGGTGGGGAGGAAAGTGGTTGTGACACAAAGGAAAAGAAAAGAATGTCAATGAAAAAATTTAAATAACACAGAAAGTGGTAGAAAAAAAATTCAGAAGGGGACAATTAGCAGGGCAATGATGAAATTATCACTTTAAATTTAATATATATTTTAAAAATAAGCTGTATACAACAGTTTCAGGATTTTATATGCCATCCTTTTCTTTTCTTCTTTTCTACTTGCGTATGTAGAAATATTTGTATTTGTTGATGAGCAAGCTAGGTAGTACAATGGATAGAGCACTGGGCTTGAAGTCAAAAAGACCTGAGTTTGGATCCTAGCTCAGCTATTTAGTAGCTGTGTGACCCTGGACAAGTCATCTCCCTCCTTTTAGCCTCAGTTTTCACTTCTGTAAAATGTCAGTGATAATAATGGCATCTAACTCACAGAGTTCTTGTAAGAAGCAAAATGAGATAATACATGTGAAGCTCTTTGTAAATGTTGGCTATCATCAACTATTGATCTGAAGCTCATAATAAAAAAAAGAATACAATCTAATAAAAAGGGCTCAAAACTGAAAAGGAAGAGGGAATTAGAAAAATGCATACACGTTCACCATCATTACGAGCAAACTCATCCTTGGTGATGAATTTTTTTAATTGCGGCAATCTATGAAGCAAAGAACATGAAATAGCCAGCAATCATGTGTCCTCCTACAGAGATAGCTGCAGAGTGAAAGGAAAGAAAGCAGAAGGTCCTGAGAATCACCCAATATTTAGATCATATTTCAACACTGACTTAGCTGTTGTTACTCTCACAATGAGATCCTTGGCCCCCAACTAACAGATACTATGGGAAGAACTGAATGGTATATAAATTTTGCAATTTTTGCTCTAAATGAAAGCAAAATAAAAAAGTTGCCTCTCAATGGAAGGGATGATTCATAGGTTCTCCTTAGAGAAGCAAATAAAGGAACAGGTGGAATGGGTTTTATCATGTAGTCAAAGGTAAAGATTAACATCTTTTCATGGGACATTTGACCATCATGCTTTGCAGTGTTCATGATAAATAGTTGCAAAAAGACCACGTTAAATAATTCCCACTCACTATTCTCTGTTTTGAGGTAGAGAAATTCTACAAAGAGCTTGATCATACCTTCTAAATCAAATGAATATATTCTTTGAGACTCAGTGACTTCAGTGCAAAGGTTGAAGTAGATGAGAACAGTGAAAAATAGGTTTGTAAATATAGATTGGGAATAAAAAAAAAAGAGACCAGAGCCTGCGGACTATAAAAAAACTTCATGCTTATATGTCATGCATACTTTTTTTAAAAAAAGAATCAGAAGGCTTTGCAAGTGGGGAGCAACTAACAGTATGGTAAAAATGAAATTGATTTTATCTCAGCAGAGAGAAAACGACTCATTGTTGCTACAGGAATTATTCCTGAATTGGTTATCTGTGTATAGTCATACTAGCAACTTGCTAAAGCAAAAATCAAAATCACTGCAAAGCTAGAAGAGTATGAATGAGAAAAAGACATAGCATATTATTAAAATTATTCTATCTTAAACAACTTAACCAAATTTTGAAAAATGGGCTATCAATGGAAGGGAAAAAAAACTATAATAATTTCATGCATTAAAAAAAAATTCAAAATAGTGATTTTATTATTATTGGGAATTCCTGCTGAAGAAACTCCTAATAATGCAGATGGGTACCTAGTTTGCAATTTACCGTCTTAGAGAGTAGCCTGGGGCATGGAGAGTTTAAGCCTAGAGTCACACAGCCAGTATGTGTCTTGGATGGGTCTAAAACCCAGGTCTTTCTATAGCTAATGCTTGAACTCTATCCACCACTGTCTATTTAGAACTATAGAAATTTAGTCATTTTTAATCCTTTGCCATAAGGAGAACAAAAGAGCCTTAAGTAGTACCTCAATTATCAAACGCTGGATTTAATTACCAAGTGGAAAGATATGGTAATCTAGGACTTAGTTTAGAATATAAACTTACATTCTGTAAATGTATATTCTGTATATTTCTGTAAAACATTACAGAGAAGGATGATGGAAGGTTATGAGCAGCATCATTTCATAAAACAGAGAGAAGTAGCAGAAGGTAAAAACTGGTGTTTGCAAAGCTTTTTGAAATAGGAAGAGTAAAAACAGAAAGAAAACTACAGACCAACTTCCCTAATGAATATTGATGCAAAAAATATACCATGACTAGGTAGAATTTATACCAGGAATGCAGGGCTGGCTTAATATTAGGAAAACTATTAGCATAATTGACCATATCAATAACAAAACCAACTGAAATCATATAGATGTAAAAAAAGCTTCTTGACAAAATATAACACCCATTCCTATTAAAACACTAGAGAACACAGGAATAAATGGAGCTTTCCTTAAAATGATGAGCAGTGTCTATCTAAAACCATCAGCTAGCATTATCTAAAATGGGGATAAGCCAGAAACCTTCCTTGTAAGATCAGGGGTAAAGCAATTATCATTATCATTTACCATTATCACCACTATTAGTCAATATTTTACTAGAAATGTTAGCTATACAAAGGAGAGAAGAAAAAGAAAGTGAAGGAAGAGGCTTTTTGAGAAATATAATTAAGCAAAGCTATCATGAGGCATCTAGGCTGGAAGAACGGAGTTCAAATATGATCTGAGATACTTGATAGCTAAGGCAAGTCATATAACCTCTTTTTGCCTCCATTCCTTGTCTATAAATTGGGGATAATAATAGTGCTTCCTCCTAGGGTTCTTGTGAGGATAAAATAAAATATTTGTAAAGTGCTTTGCAAACCTTAAAGTGATTTATAAATGCTAACATTATTTAAAGATAAAAATGAAAGGAAAGCAATATGCAGAAGAAAAAGAAGAACAAAAATCTGCAAATATTTTTATAGCAATTTTTTTCACAATAAAAGACAGTGGAGTTACCATATTTGGACTCTGACATCATATAATAATATTAGTTAATATTTATGTAGTGCCAGGAACTATTAAGCAATTTTCATATTTGATCCCCAAACAACCCTGGGCAATAGGTACTATTATTATCCCTATTTTACACATGAGGAAACAGGCAAACAGAGGCTTTGTGATTTGCCCAGGGTCACACAGCTGGTAAATGTCTGAGGCTGGATTTGAACTCAAGGTCTTTTTGACTCTAGACCCAGCTCTCTATTCACTATGCTCCTTAACTGTCCAAGATGTGTTTATAGAGGAGGCAGAAATGACATAGTGAAAAAAGATAAATTGGAACAAGAATATAGAGAGAACATCCATGCTGGAAGCAACTGGGAAGGCATTGAAGAATGGTTAACAAGGTGCCTGAGGGAAGGGAAAATAATAAAGGCATGGAAAATGTCTCAGGCTCTATTGATACCAAAAGAAGGAAAAACCCACAAACCAGTGACAGAAAGAACATGAGTAACTAATTATCTATATGCCTATTTTCACATATGTGATTTTATATAAATAATCTATTTACACATTGAGGGCATCTTTGATAAGGAAATTAGTAGGGAGCAGAAAGGTTTTCCCAATTGACATTCCACAGTAGATACCATTTGCACCATTATACAACTGACTAAAAGATGTGGAGAATATAGGATCCAATCGTGTTTATCATTTAGGGTTTATAATATAATCTTTGACCCTGTAGAATAAAATACTAATTAAGGATTTTCTTCCAACATTCTGTGCACAAAAATTGTTCAATATTCCAATTGCATATAATAAAGATAATCTTGTTCTATGATTCTGATTATAAACATAAGGTGAGACATAAAACAGGGCCCATATGTTTGCTGAGGGTGTTTGCTAGTGTCATGAAGGAAATCCAGTGTAGGTAGAGTCCAAGTTGAAGAGTATTACGTAGCAACAGATAATACTGTTGGCCCAGGAGGGGACTGAGACACATTCTCTTACTAAAGTTTCCCAACTTCTAAACTTGGATGGACCAGGTTTAGTCCTGCTGGAGCTGAGACTCTAAAGAAAGGATTTGAAACCTCTTTGTCATATATTTTGGTCCTTTACACTACTACTCCTATTACCCCTAAGAAAAATCTTAGGTTTGGATTATGTCTCTCACCAAAGGGAAACACAATGTAGATCTGGTTTGGACAACTGTTTATTTCCTCTATACCAGGAGTGGGGAACCTGTAACGTCAAGACCACATGTAGTCCTCTAGGTCCTCAAGTGTGGTCCTTTGACTGAATCCAAACTTCACAGAACAAATCCCTTTAATAAAAGAATTTGTTCTGTAAAACTTGGACTTGGTCAAAACCCTGCACCCAAGGATCTAGAAGGCCACATGTGGCCTCAAGGCCAAAGGTTCCCTACCCATGCTCTATACAAAAGAAATGTCTAAAATGCCAAAAATAAGAGTTTGTAATGGAGTCTGGAGAATATTTAGAGCCCCTGGAACATTGTCTTTACCATGTGGAAAAGCTGAAAAACCTCCTTCCAGGAGAGTTGTAATAATAGAGAATGGAAATGTCTAGTATAGACTGTGGAGCATGTGTAGACATTGTACAGCTGGGTCCACTCTGCTAACCATGTGATCAGTAGGAGGCTTTTTGATTGGCTAAAATTACATGCTTCTTAAACTGTGGGTCAGGACCCCCTATGGGGCAGTGTCACCGAATGTGGGGGTTGTAAAATATTTGGCAAGAGTAAAAGATTTCTGAATGCACAATAACCAAAAATTAATTAAAAAACAAATGTGTAATGAATTGGAGGTGTTTCTGGCAGTGCTTGTCCATGTTGCACCATGCAACTTCGCTGCAGCCTTGGTTCTGAAGACACAACATGCACACTGTAAACTGTGCATGCTGTCACACCATGCAATGCCAATGAACACTGCAGAAACACCTGGGCTCAGATCTGAGACTACTGTATGGTATGAATTGCATTGTTTTTACTGTACATACAAAATTATTACTCTTATGGAAATGTATCATTTAATTATGGAAAATAAAGATTTTTAACATTTTCCTGTCATTTTTCAACATGTATCAGGTTAGTATATCTTTTGATTATACTGTGTTAGAATGTTTGATTTTTAAAATTGCTGTTATCTCCTTTAACAAAAACATGAAAGTTTAATTTCAGCAAGTAAAAACAAAAACCCTTTAACAATATTTCTCCACTCTCATTGCTATATGTGTATATAAGTGTGAACATCAGTTTTTTAAATTAAGCAAAAACAAGTGTAATTTCATAAACTAAAACTGATATTTATCTGAGAAATTATTAGCAATACTTATATTTTAGGACAAAAATATTTTTTGATTATAAATAAGTGGCTAAATTTAGGCAGAAGAGGTAAAAATATTTATGACAATGCAACAAAGTCTTCATTACAAGATTGTAGTACACCTAAATTGAAAAGAAAAAGAACATATGTCAAATCATTTTTGCAATATGAATTTATTTCTAATAATGATGATGGTGTGGAAAAACCTCTTTGTTTAATTTGTGATGAAGTTTTAGCTGTGGAGAGCATGAAACCAGTCAAACTAAAATGACATCTTAATACCAAGCATGTAGCATACTGTAATAAACCAATCTTCAAATAATGAAAAACAATGTTTTGAGAAATTTGTTACTGTCAATGAAAAGTATTTACTTATATCTTACAAAACTTCTTATTTAATTGTAAAAACTAAAAAATCCTATGCAATAGGGGAATATCTTGTGTTACCTGCTGCTATTAAAATGTCAGAAATAGTTCATGGGAAAAAATGGGAATGAAATTCATAAAATTCCTTTATTAAATGATAGCTTCCAAAAGAATTTCTGAAATTAGTAATGATCAATCCCATCAGCTTATTACCAGGCTTAAGGGCAACCCAAAGTTTGCAATTCAGTTAGATGAAACAATTGATATTTCTAATGTGTCACAGTTGTGATGTGTTTATAAAGGAAACACCCTTTGGAAGGGCATACAAGAGGGGAAGATATATTTTAAGGTTGATGAATTTTTCACAAATAAAATTTTATAGTGGGAAAAGTTGCATTGGAGTTTGTACAGATGGTGCTGAAGCAATGACGGATGAGAATGTTGGAGTTGTGGCAGAAGTTAAAGCTGGTGGCAATGCACATCTCACTTTTACTCACTTCATCATCCATTGGGAGGCACTCGGAGCCAAAAAATATATCACTAGAACTAGATGTTGTGCTTCAGGATACTATCAAAATTATTAGCTTCATTAAATAAGTCGTGCCCTTAGCAATTGTTAGTTTTTAAATCTTTGGAAAGACATGAACTCCGATTACAAAAGCTCATTGCTACTTGCAGAGGTAAGGTGGCTCTCAAGAGGGCAAAGTTTAAATAGATTATTGAAACTGAAAGATGAAGTTGTTATATTTTTGACTGAGCAGAAATTCAATTTTGTTAATTATTTTTATTAATGACTTATGGCTTTCAAAACTGTTATTTGTTGGATATTTTTGAAAACTCAATAATTTAAACATATCACTTAAAGGAAAAATTATAACGTATTTATGTTAAAAAATAAAATTGAAAGTTTTACTAAAAAAGTTAACATGAAAGAATAGGGTAGAAAATTGTTCTTTAGAAATGTTTACAGTTACAGATGATATACAATCATTGAAAATTGATTTATATCAAATTGAAAATTGAATTAAATTGAACAATTAAAAATAACCTTCTCAAAGATTTAATTGCAAGGGTCATAATTATCATCTAAAGTACCTGGAAACACAGTTTCTGAAATACTTCCTCTCACATTTTGATTCTAAAAAACTAAGTTGGGTTCATAAACAATACTCAGCTGAAATAAAAAATGCCAGTCATCTGCCATTAAAAGTTCAAGAAGAGTTTGCTGAGTTATCAAGCAACACAGGTTTAAAACTTGAGTTTCTTAAGAAATCATTAAATGAATTTTGACTTGGGATTAGGACAGAATTTGGAACAATTTCTAAAATGACTTTAAACATACTTGTGCCATTTTGTACTACATATTTATGTGAAACAGTCTTTCTTAGCTTTGAGGATTATGCAATCAAAATATTGATCAACTCTGAAAAATGTTGAAGATGCTCTGTGTCCTGCAGTATTAAATATCTTGCCAAAATTTAATTCTTTATGTAAAAATAAACAAGCACATCCATCTTATTAATATTCAAATTTGTTTTCATCTCTAATAAATGGTAAAGGTATATGTATAACAAAGAATTGTTTTAAAACAAATTTATTATTTATTATCAGTAAATATTTGATTTATATACCTATATACTTGGAGTCACATAAAAATTTCTCTGGCAAGAAGGGATCATGAGTGGAAAAAGTTCAAGAAGACCTGGGCTACATAGCCTTCACTGGGACAGTCTTCCAAAAAAAGTGTGAATTAGCTTTGGTCTGGTCTCTTTGCCTCAATAACTCTTTGAGGATCTTGGTGAGGAGACTGATGAGACACAATGCTGTAAGGGGGAGGACTCCCCATTAAAGCAATGAAACCCCAAGATATAAGCAATACTCTGGCATCCTAGCATTCTGGAGTCTGAGTTCTGTGGCTAAAACAGCATCAATATCCCAAAAAGCAAGATCAAATGACCTTCAGGAGTGACCTTCTGGATGCAGATCGACTAAGAAAGATGAGATGAGGACTCAGTTGGCAGTCAGGCCACATTTAGATATGAACTTGGGAGGATCAATACTATGTAGGAACTGAGCTAAGAATGTGTCAGTGAGATGTTGGGAGGAAATATGTATATGTTATTCTTATTATATCTTTGAAATAAATGTCACTTTATAAAAGCTACTAAGTAGTAAAATGAACTGGGGTGTAAGTGACAGACATTTAATAGTGGCAAGACAACACAGCTAGTAAGAGTTTAAGCTAATAGCAGTAGCCCTTTTAGGGCACCCTAGAGCATAACTGTCAAACTTGTGATCTGCATGTGGCCTTCCAAGTACCCTGAAACCAGATTAAAATGTAATTGAAAAAAAATTTTAATAAGATGAAAATCTAATTATATATAGATAATGTTAATTTGTTGTTTTCTAAGTCAACATGTGGCCTATAGGGATTCGTTGCTATTTGAGTTTGATACTACTGCCTTAGAACATGAGAGGTAGCTGTAACTTGTCTGTCTCTAGGAGAGAGGGCCAGAGCATATTCTCTACATTTGTGCTGATAAAGCCTTAAAACAGGAAATAAAACTCCTATTACAATATCTCAGGAGGACAGTATTTAAAACATCAAAACATGAAATATTTTCGCAAGACTTCTTAACAGCTATTTCACCATCACCTTAGCTCCCCATTGTCCAAACAACACTCCAAGGTTCATTTCTTCTATTCAGCCACAGGTCATAGCTTGGGCTCATTTTCTATCAGTGATCTTTTTCTCTGAGAAGAGTAAAATTACAAAAAACTCCTCTGGCTGCTCTAACAGGAGGAAGCAGATGCTCCTCAAGTTTTGAAGTAACAAGGATTGCCTCCAAGGCTGAAGGTCTATCTTAGGGTCTCTGTTCAGTTACCTATGTTCAGGGAAAGAAACAAAACAGAAAAGACCATGCGATGAGATCCAGGTTCAAACTTACCAGAGTATGGGCTTGATGCCACTGGTGAGCAGCTACTATGGTTTGCCAAGGGGGAGAGTAGCCCCTCTCCCCACCTCACAGGAAATCTAAGGGTCTCTAATATCAGAAAACATAGTGGATAAATGATGACTTCAACCCAAGACAAAAAAGGGACTGGATTACTTGCAGGAAATTGCAAGACTCTTTTCATTAATCTTAGACTTCTCTCAGAAGCAAAGGTCCTTGTTTTGATTCTACCCTTCTTTTGATAACATCACTATGGTTATTATATATTACTATAACTCTCTGTAGTTCTTTATTTTTAATATGCTGCAACCTGCTCACACCCACCACACCTCTCTCTGTCTCCCTTTTGGATGTTTTTCAATTCCAATTTGTCAAAAGAAGTTGGGCTGCTCATGTGGTGAAAGTGAGAAATACCCAGTGAACATCCCTGTCCACTTGCTTCTAGGCTCTTCATTTCAGGAAAAATCAAGGAAGCACTGTGTGGATAACCTGTGGTCAACTTAGAAGAGAATATGCATAAGAATTGCATAGGATGAACAGATATGAATGGGTTGCAATCTGAGTTGTTGGAGGGAATTTCCATAATTGATTAGTTCGTAGACCTTTTTAAGTATTTAAGTATATCTGACAAGCTAGATACCATAGATAATAGCAATAATGCCTAAAAAAGAATTGCAGGCAATACACTCAGTATGTGCACTGACAACAAAATCCAAAAAAGGAGCTAGAAATAAGACTCACAGCCTCTGATGTCTATACACAATTGTACAAAATTTGGTTAAAAATAAATAACTGGAGATCTTATTGAAAGGAGGCAAATTTAAGCTATGAGTCAATGAAAGGCAGCATGGTCCCATGGAGAGAGAGAGAGAGCTGGCCTTGGAGTAAGGATACACATGGTTTCAAGTGCTTCTTCTGACATATTCTGATTGTTTTGAACCTTTCTGTGCTCTAGACTAGTATTGACAAACTCATACAGAAATTGGGTCCCTAATCCACACATAAGGATCCCTGAGGGCCACATTGTTGATAGTTTTAAAATGCAATATTATGAATTTTATTGATTTTTATTTTGTTAGATATTTTCCAATTATATTTTAATCTGGTTTGGGCCACTTGGAAATGTTGTAGGTTTCATGTTGTCCAAGGGTTGACACCTCTGCCCTAGGTAGTTCTCTGAGACTATAAATTATAAAGTAAATATGATCTGCATTGGATGGAGAAAGTTTCTCCCCTAAAAAAGTATCTTTGGAACTTGGGAATGAGATCCATGATTGGAATATGTTTCTCTACTGAAAGGTATGATTTATTCAAAAGGAATAGGATAGGCAAAAGGGCAGTATGGAATGTCATGGTCTGTTAAAATGAATTACTCATGAGGAAATGCAGGAAGCATGGTATTGAGAATCTGGGTAATAGTTAATGGAGGCATGGAAAGAGGCCATATTGTTATCAGAATATGTGGACAGAAAAAAGAAACAAATGAGCTTGAGAAACAGATCATGAGCTTGGCATAGAGTCATGATATAGTAGTGATGGGAAACTTTAATTATTTGAACAGTTGCTAGAGCACTTTCTGTTGCCAAAAGCATAGCAGCTACTAATTTCTTGACTTTCCTCAATGGTAATTTCATCTTTTAAATTGTAAAAGAACCAGCAAGGGAAAATTCTATTCTGAATCTGATCCTTACCCACAGGAAGGAGCTGGTTGCTAGGGTAGAAATGATGGGAACAGTGAGGGGAACTTACTACTCCCTCTTAAATTTGTCATAGAGGAGATCTGACACACATCCTAGGTTGAGGATCTGTTAATTTCAAAGGATTCATAGGCAGGACAGGTAGGATCCCATGGACTAAAATTTTACAGGGAAGTTAGCTCATGATGGTTAGGAAGTTCTCAAGAACAAAGATAATGAACAACAATTCTGATATGGTAAAGAAAGGAAAATTATTTCAAGATAACAGTGTGGAACTCACCAACAAGATCAGATTTTAGAAAGCCATGTGTAGGAGATGATAACAGACAGATAACAGAGGATGGATACAAAAATGCATCAGGATCCTGAAAGAACAGCATCAGGAGTGTGTGTATGTGTGTGTGTGTGTGTGTGTGTGTGTGTGTGTGTGTGTGTGTGTGTGTGTGTGTGTTCGTCCTTTGTTGCTAAAGAAGACCATGCCATCAGAGAAATGTTGATATCACTTGCATTTGACTTTGTTTTGAGTAAGGGAGGGCTGAGCAGGTCACCAGCCTCACTTCTCCTCCAGAGCCATCTGAATCCAGTGACTAGATATTCATCAAGGTGACTGGAGATGACCCAGGAGTGTTTAAACTCAGAAGGACCTAAGGATAATCCCCAAAGTTCTATTTTGTTTTGTTTTTTAGTGCAGCTAGTGTAACTGAGTTTCATTTTCTGAGGCTACATGTGCCCCCTCCCCCATTTGAGGGGGTACCAAAAAGGGCCGAGTGTATATCTCTTCTCCAATTCTATTCATTCAAGCTGCTACCCATTGTGTTCTACCCTACCACATTGCTAGTCAACCAAGAATGATCCAGAGTCCCAGAACCATCACCAGTCATCTAGGCTTTCATTTTGCCACTGGACTCCAATGATTCTGGAGGAAAGAGTGAGGCTGATGACTTTGGGCAGCTCTCCCTCACTTAAATTCAATCCCCAAGCATGTCAAGACATCTTTAGTTTCATTTAGCTAATTGTCATGATTACCTTTCAGAGAGGGATATGTACTTCAAAGACAGAAGGAACAAAAGTACAAGCATTCCTTTTGCTTCCAGTCCCTAAGGGATATAATTTCACCTATATTACTTTGGCCTCTGGGGTGAGTAGGCTGAGAATTAGCATAGTTTCTACATAATATTGGTCTCACGAAATTTACAATCAGATGCAACATGATTTTCAAATGATTACTAGTCTACATGCCTAATCTATTCCTAGCTACCAGTGTGCTGGGCCACTCCCAAAGGTCAATCCTTATCCAAAGTGCTGGTCTGGTTGCAAAACTGGGCTACTAGATGTCAGATGTCAGGATGCAAGACATCAGGACATCTAGAGGACTACTCTTCTGACCACTTAAAACTAAATTAAAATTAAAATTTTTAATTTTAAAACTTTAAACCTGTCAGGGTCAGAATCTCTAATCCCTTCATCTAAACAAGTAAATTGCAGAGGCCCAGGATGGAGACCTGTTTTATGGGCTCACATGTCATTTTAAAAGGGGAAAATGGCCAAGGCCTCTTTACTTAGGACATTTACTTTCACTGGATGCTTGTTAACCCAAACCAGTAGATTGCAGCTCAAGGACAATGGCCAAAGTTCCCTTAGGCCTTTGGAAGGTATTTGAGTTCTGGTTCTGCAATCAACCTATAAGGCTTCACCTAGTAGTTAGGAGACTGGAACCAGTTACCAAAGGTCTGTACATACTCCAGTCTCTCCAAGGCTTTACATTACATTACACCAGGCTCTTTCACATAAGGATATTCACTTAGAGGTGCTCTACACAGTCCCAGTTATATTAGCTATGTTTGGGGCAAAGAAAAAGATCAAAGAAGGGATAGAACTGCTGCTCTGGATGGATAGCATAATGACAACTGACAACAGAGAGAAAACAGAGCCACTCAATCCTTATGTTGCCTGTTTTCTTTGCCATGGAGAATGCTCTTTGGACTAGAAAGGAGGTGGTATATAACAACAATGAACAAGTAGGTGATACACAAGTTAAGGATATTGTGAGAGAACAACTTAGCTTTCCTTAATGAGTTCAAATCACCTGGGTTAGGTGAATTATATTGTCAGGTACTTAAAAACTGAAAGTTGTGTTTTCTGAGCCATTATTAATGATCTTAAAAATATTTTTAAAATGGGAGAGGTTCTATCAGATTGGGAATGGGAAGATTTTGTCCCAATCTTTGAAAAGGAAATGTAGTTGCAAACAACAGGACTGTAAGCTTGATTTCAATTTCTAGCAAAATTCTAGAATAAAGATTTGGTATGTGACCATTTGGAAAAGGAAATTGATCATAAAGAACTAGAATGGCTTTATATATGCCAGATTGACTTTATTTGCCATTTTGCCAGGGTTACTAAAATGTTTGATAAAGAAACTGCCATAGTTTCTCTAGACTTTAGCAATGCATTTGATAAATGGGTACAAAAAAATACCCATTTTTTGTAGAAAAGATGGGTATAAGTGGACTAGATGAATGTACAACAAAATAGGCATGGAAGAGTTTGGGTGGATGGGCCCCCAAAGTAGTTCAGTGTTAAGATGGAGGGAGTACCCCAGAGATCTGGGATTGACCCTAAGTGGTTTAACATTTTTTTAAAGACTCAATGACTTAAAAGATATTAATGTTATGCTTATAAATTTTCAGATAAAATAAACCTGGGAAGGAAAGTCAACACACTCTTATGGATATAAAGTTGATTGTTTGAACTCCGGTGTTACATTTTACATTTATCTCCATTAAATTTCTTCTTCTCACTTAGGTCTATTGTTCTAGCCTGTCAAGAACTTTCTGAATCCTGACTCAGTTATCCAGTTTGTCCAGGCAAAGCCCATTCAGTGATTAAGGTTAGGTAAGAAATGATTGCAAAGAATAGATTCTTCTACCTAGTGAAAAAAAAAAAAACCAATCGGGGAGTGGAAGACCCTCAGGCATTCTGGCCATAACAGAAACAATTGCTATTTACACTGACTCTGAGCCATCTGGGTCCAAAGAATGACTAAGACAGACTTGAGCCGGGACCTAAAATTGGCCAATCTATGAGAGCCAGACTGAGAGAAATCTAGCCTGTAAACTTTGAGTTATCTAGTAAGATTTCAGCATTCAAAATTTACATTACTTTGGGCATTGAATTAGTAAACTCCGGGGGTCCCCATGACCTTCAGCATGCAGCATATTATTATCCACCCTCTAACAAACTGACATACCAGTCCAGTAGCAACAAAAAGAATGTTGCTGTATCATACTAGTATCTACAAAATATTAAAAGATCCAGAGCAGGGGTGTGTTGGAATCAGCTTGAACAAGCTCCCAATGCTAATAATTAAAATTTCTGGATGAGCATTAACACTTTGGAAATCTACAAATAGGGCTTGATTTATTATTATTTTTGTCAGTTGTCTAGACTTAAGAAAGTGGTGATGAAAGTGTTAATGATACAGATCAGTTTTTTTAAACTTTTGTTAACTTAAAAAAAATTTATGGTTGTTAAACACCAGAATACCAGGAAAGACATATTGATTAGCTCCTTCATGGGCATTTTAAGGACACTTAAAAAGCATAGACAAGAATGACAAAAGATAAGAAGGTACGGTTGGCCTATGATCTTCACAACTGAAAGGAGAGTGTTCACATGGATGAAATCAAGGAACTTTTCAAGCACCGAAGGTGTTTAAATATCATAATAAAGGGAGAGATTTCCTAGGATTTGGGGGAAAATAGCTGCAAGGGTCTTTAAAGGTCATCTAGTCCAATTCCCTTATTTTCCAGATGTGGTAACTGAGGAGGAGAGAAGTTAAATGACTTGCCCCAGGTCACACATAGTAAATGGCAAAAACTGGGATTTGAATTCAGGTCTTCTTACTTTTTACCAAAAAAGCTCTTTCCACTGCTAGGACATAGAGAATCAGACGTATTTAGGTTCAAGGGCTCCAACAATCACTAGCTACATTATCCCAGGCAAAGTCACTTAATTTCTCTGCTTCTCAAGTTATCTCTTCTGTAAAATGTGTAAAATTCTTATGCTACTTTATCTTCAGAAATAGTTGTGAAGAAAATGCTTTGCAAACTTCCAAATGTCACATAAATGTAAACTTGTTATTACTGTATAAAAATAAGATGAATGAAGATGGTAGTAACAGCTAATTGGGATCCAGGTCTCCCAGAAGCCCCATTCAGCAATCAGTCATCCTGACAATGAATACATTCCAATGGTTCTCTACAACCTTCAGGAGAAACAATTTATCAAATGTGTCGGTCTCGTGCTAGTTCTGGGAATACAAAGTTGCCATCCTCCCACCCCCCCCCCCCCCAAAAATCCCTGCTCTCAGTCTAATTGTCTGACAAACAGCTATGAAGCAAGAAAATGCATGGAGAATACAAATCACAGATAAGCTTAGAGGGAAGGCACTAGCACGATGGGAGAGGGATCAGGAAAGGCTTCTGGTACAAGGTGGGATTTGGGTTTGTTGGCTTGGTCCTTCGTTTTCGGAGACCACGACATCAGAAAAATGGGCAAGTCATTTAACTCAGTATGTGAACGTGTAAAAGGAACTGGAGAAGTAAAGGACAAAGCACTGCGGTATCTTTGCCAAGAAAACCCCACAAAGGGCCAGGAAGATTGGGAAATGATTGAATGATGAAAAAAGCCAGGAGGTCGACGTGAGGAGGGAGAGTTCCAAGCAACCAGTGGATAAATACAAGGAGTCGGGAGATGGTCTATTGCAACCCGGGACTGGTCGGTTTCCCCTTCTTTCCCCCAACACTATGGGGAAGGGTTGAATTTCTTTTCGCTTTTAATCTGATACGGTTCATGAGGGGTCGTGACACGAAGCAAAGGTTGCAGGGCCTATGTGTGGGGTGAGTCCAGCTACCAAAGGCTGGACAGCTCTCGGCCTCATTTCAAATCGGCAGCCCTCCCCAGCTGGGCTCGCTTGCCCAGTCCTCCGCCGTGCTAGAAGACGCTAATCCCGCGCATGTGCAGATGCACGAACGACGCTGGCCCGCCCTCTTCGAGGAGGAGTGACCTGTTCCATTCTTGAGGGAAAGGGTGAGGGAGGAATTGGGAAGTAGACGAAAAGAATCGGCATCTTATTATAGCCATCTTCCGCTTAATTTTTATAGGAAATATATTTTTAAAAAATGGACGATGGTAACGAGTTCTAGAGTGGACCCTTGGAGATTATACTCTCAAACATGCCACCCTTTCCCCTCCTCCTCCCCCCTCGGGCCGTGAATAGTGGAGGCGGTCACGTTTGACGTCACCGACATGGAAAGCCGAATAGCTCCACCCACTTCCGCGTCGCTCAGGCCTGCCCCGCCCCCCTTGGGCCATTCCTTCGTCCCCTCCCTCTTTCCTTCTCCTCCTCCTTCCTCTCCCCCCCCACTCCTCGCCCCCGCCCCCCCATGGAGGATAGGCTGGGACGTCAGCGCTGCCAGCGTGGAAACGGCCGCGGAGGCGCAGGAGGCGGAAGTGGGACGCGGGACCGTCCGGCTGCCCTCGGAACCCGCGGCTCGTCCCGAGTCATGGACATCTCTCTGGAGAAGGTTCGTGGAGAGGCCTGCCCCTGGCCCCGCCGGGGGAGACCCCGCTTCCCGCTCCCCGCGCGGTGCTCGTTGATTATCCGGGCGCTGGGACGGTGTTTCCCCGGGGGCGGCGGGTGCCGGCCGGGGCTGGCGTCGGGGCCCGGGCCGGGCTGGGGGCGGGGCTGCTCCCGAGGAGGGGGCCGCGCGGCGGGTTCGGATGGAGAGCCCACGGCGTGCGTCACGGGCGGCGGCGGCGGCGGGTACGAGCCCGGCCGGGCCGCCCCGGGTCTGCGGGGCGGGGGGCGGCACGTGTCCGCCCGTGACGGGGGCGCCGAGGTTTCTGCCCGTCAGTCCGTCCGTCCGTCCGTCGGGAGACGTTGATTAAGCGCCTACTGTGTCTGGGCTGGGCACGGGGGAGAGCCGGAAAGGTCAAGGAGCCCCCAGGCTACTGGGGAGAAGCTCCGTGGTCCAGGGTCCCCTGGAAATCATCCCTAAAGGCGGGGAGGCGCACGCCCCCATCTACCTCCTCCCCAGTTAGGGCTGTCTGGGCCTGGGACCCACCTCGGGGTCGCCGCCGACGTCCCAGAACTGCCCAGATTCCTCCCTCCTACCCCCCCAAAGGAAAGAGCAGCTCAGAGACCCACGGGCCAAAAAAAGAAAGGATGACAAAATAGGAAAAAGAGCTCCCCCCTCTCTCCTCCTTCAGTTAAGCCTCCTCCTATGAGGTGGAGGCCAGAGGCTGCGTGTGGGAAACGAGAGCAGTTTGGATGTAGCCAGCGGGCTCAGTTGTGTCCTGGGTCTGCTACAGTAACTAACGATGTTTCCCTGAAGGAGCCTCGGACGCCCGACCTTTTCACTGCGTTGAAATTTCCAACTCAGTTTACTTCCTCCTAACTTAAGGTACTGAAAGAGTTCTGGTGGACTTGTTCTGCAAGTCATCAGTGAATTGAAACCAGTCTTTGTACGAGTAGTGCCCACTGTGTGCCAGGTATGCCCACTCAGTGATAGGTTGTCAGTTTGGGGTAATTATTGCAGAAGGGAAACAGAATTAAAATAACGTTTCATTTGTGACTATTACAACGTCGTGGTTCTGGCTAAATGAAAACGTTCAGGCCGTTGTTCAGTGTATAGAACTTTCTTCACCTTTTACTGCTTACATTTTTTTTTTTTTACCTGGGCATCACCAGAGATGGAGTCAAGGGATGGTGTGAAGCTGTTCTGTGTGAAAGAGTTTGCTTTTCAGTATTATATTTTGCACAGCTCTTAAGGGAGAGAGAACACATTTTGGGAGGGCTTGTGTATTGTTTCAGTGAGACACAGGGGAGTAAGACGATTATTTGCAAGTCTAGCATTTTTTTTAGGCCACATCCCTAAAGGAAGTAATCCTCACTTCCCGTCTCCGTGTAGGACCCAACTTCAAATATGACTCTCTCACCATATGATTAGTACTTAGATCTGTGTGGGTGTTTGATAAAAGTTAACTGGTCCTAATGATAGATGTTGTACTATATCCATTGAGAATTTGAAGAGGTACTAAAACTAGTGTTTTACTAGACTGTGTTGCCTGCAAAAAGATTCAGCATTATTTAGAAATTCAAAATGTATGGGAAGGTTCTGCATGAAGCCAGTTTGTACATGCATTACAAATATAACATCCTTGAAGAAGAATACTTAGTTCTCTGTATTCTGCCCAGTAAAAGTCACCAATTCCTCATGACATGGTTTTGTCAAGGAAGAAGAATGGTGTAGTGGAAGGACTATTGATCTCAGAGTTAGGACACCTGGGTTTGAGTCCTGGCCTTGTTTCTTAGAGTATGTTGTACTAGTCATTTAACCTTTGGGAGCCTCATTTTCTTTGTCTGCAGACTTTGAATCAGTTGATCAACAATGCCTATAGAGTGGATAGAGAGCTGGCTGTCAAGTCAGGAATAGCTGGATACAATTCCTGCCTCTGACGTATACTCACATTATTATGGGCAAGTAAGTCACTTAAGCAGTCATTGCTCCAGACAACTTTCTCAGATGTAATTTCTGGGGGGGGTACCACCTGCATTGATAAGGAAGTCTCCTCATTGAGGAGTTGCTATGTGCCAGTGAAGTTACACAGTCCAGTCTCTATCCTACTTTACCCTATCCTATTTATTAAGCAACTGCTAAATTCCAGACACTTTGCTGAGTACTGGAGAGTCAAAGACAAAAACCAATTATTCCTTGTCTTCTAGAAGTTTAAGTTCTACTGAAGGGATACAAAAGCAATTTAAGTACAGGATATGGACAAAACAAATATGAAGGGACGTGGCAAGTTATCTTTTGGGGCAATCAGGAAAGGCCTCTTGAATAAAATCTTGAAGAGAATGGGGGAGGGGAGAGTTGTTAGAACATTCCAATCCAGGGAAACAGCCTGTACTAAGGCTTAGAAGTGGGAGGTAGGGCATGGCTTGTACCTGTAAACAGTTTAATAAGAATGTAGACAATGCAAAAGAGGAATTTGTAAGATGTAAGTCACCTGGAAGATCCAGTTAAGAGCCAGATCATGATCGGCTTTCTATGCCAAACCTGACTTTCTTTTTTAACCCCGGCAGTTGTGAGCCACTAACTTCTTGTACTGGGGAGGCACTTGATTGAGTAGTAATCGACCTGTTGTGTGGAGGTTTTCTTTATAAATGTGCACAATTTTAAATTAAGTGTGTGGAAAGTGTAACTCTGATTCTTGACTGTTTCTCGAAAGTGCAGAGGTCAGCACTGGTAGTGTGAAAATTTAATTATCTCTTTGCTTCCAACCTCTACTGTTCACTTGAGGTAATAGAATAAATCGCTATAGGATCAGAGATTTTTATCATTTTTTTAAAAATTAAATTTAGATCATCCTTAATTATCCCATTTTATCTGGTACCTTAACAGAAAGCTTAGGGTTATTTACCTCATTCTTCAAATGTTTTTTAAAAACTTCTTATAATGGTAATTTAAGGGTGTAGTGTTGAATAGGAGACAGAGTTAAAGATCTTCCCTGCCCATTAATAGGTCTCAATACATTTTATTAATTTTTACTGAGGCACTAGTCGGAGGGTCCTGCCCTCCAGCTCTGAAAAGTGTGTAAATACCCTGAGGTGAGGTTTTAGTTTGGGGCTTACTTTTTGGAAATGTTTGTTTGGCCAAATGAGAGGCTGGGTAACTGGTAAGGACCCCCCCACTTTGAAAACACAGATGTTGGTGCTTCTCTCTGGGGTAACCATGTATGTCTGGTCAGACAGTTGGATCTGCCTTTTGATCTGTGATGTGTGTATTGCATATGGTCACACAGTTGGAAGCCCTGTCTGTTGGCTTTTATTTCTCTGTATTTTCTCAGAAGTTCATGGTGCTGACTTTTTTCCATGAACTAAGTGAATGATATATGTGTTTGATTAAAGTAGATTGTTGATCCCTCAAAAGTTGCTTTCCTTTTAGAAAAGCAGATCTAAGAACCTGTACATCAGGCCGTCCTGTGTGTGCCAGGGTCCTTGCTGTTATACTTCTATGAACTCAGTTAATGTAATTTTGGGAAAAAAAAGAAAAGCAAATATATCAGCTTCTACAGGAAACTTTTTCTGATAACTAATTGTAGTACTCTTTCCCTTCTCAAATTCTCTTGCATTTATTTACTTGCTTACATATTGTGTATGTACCCTTGAAGCTAAGAACTGTTTCCTGGATGCTTTGGGTGGGTTCTTAGTACCTAATACAGAACCTTGCTCATAGTTACCAAATTTAATGCTTGTTGAATTGAGTTCCTGGTTTAGAAAACCCAGCTTTTTAAAGTTGTACATGTATTTGTACATGTATTTAATGCTACATCTAAAATTTCTTCAAAGACCATCAATTATGAGAGAGTGCTCTGCTACTTGTTTGGTTATTTAATTTAATTCCATTCTTGAACAACCCTTGGATATTGTTTTACTTTGCTGATTTAAAGAGACAGGCTCATTTTAATTGTTAATGTATTAAGTACCCATCTCCAAAAGAAATTTTAATTCTCCTTATTTGAATAATTATTAACAAGCTAATTTCCATTATCTTTGGGGGAAGATGTTCTTTGAATTGGGTTTGAATTCATCTTTGTTTGTCGTACGGTATTTCTCCTTTGGGCGTTCATTATTAAATACTCTTTTCCTTGTTGCTACCCTCCCATAAAGTATTGTAGCACCTGCCTGAGTGGAATGTTCCTGACCATTATTACCTGTCAGTAGAAACTGCTTTTAAAATATCTTCTCAGTCTTCACTTAGAACCAAAAGCAAATCTCGAAACCATCTTGAAATCAGACAAGATGACTTGCTTGGCTTTGTAAATATTATCTTTTGCTACAGAGTGGGAAAACTTCCTGTCCAGGGTTGTGGATTGTTTAATTTTCCTTCTTCTTCAAAGACTCTCCTAGACTCCCTTTCATGATACACACCTTTTTCATGAAGGTCATGAAAAGGAATAAAGTACCGAACTGAATACTGGGCAGTGTGGAAAACTGGTGGATAGCAAATATTATATGTGCAGAATTCTTAATGCCAAAAGTTTACTGCCTTATCTTTACGTTAAGGGAGAGAAATTGAATATTTGATTTGTCCACTAATCATGACTCCATTGTAACTTTGAATCATAGGGTTTTGATTTGATTTGATTTTTGTTTTTTCCTCATCTGAAAGGGATTGTAAAGATCATCTCGATAGCCATCTTTATTTTACAGATGAGGCACAGAAAGGTACACTGACTGCCTCAGGTCTGCTAGGTCATAGTAGAAAAAAGGATTAGAATTCAGCTCTTTTGGTTTTCAGATCTCTTTTCTTTCTACAGGAAAAAAAATATTTGCTCCAGTCAATTAAAAAATCACCCCCAAAGTACATTTTTAGCGGATCGTTATTTTGAGGGGAGTTGGGGTGGAACCTGCTAGTTATTATTGTTTGGTACTTCCAGAAAATAAAGTGATTCATGCCCTCTTAGGGCAGTAGTTGTAGGGGAGATTAGACTAAGAATTATGATACTAGGCAGTAGGTAATCTTTTTAATATAGTCCTTGGGTCCATTGCACAAAAAAGGTTTAAGAATTCTTGGACTAGAGACAGGTTGGTATAGTTGATGGAGTGCTGACAGGAGAATTGGAAAGACAGGACTGGGCATCAGATAAATATAAAATGATATATAAGCCTTAAAGTAATTATAAATGTTAGCAAATTGGGCAGGGCCATATGGTTTAACAGTGCAGTAGTTTCTAAAGTTTTTTGATTGATTATATAACCTATTGGTAAAGAAATTTTTAGTACAGCCTCCAATATCTGTGTATGTACTTATTTATAAATTATATAACTACTACTAACTACGCACATTATGAAAACTGAGACAAAAATAGAAATGAGAAAAAGATAAAGGAAATTTAAAAAGTATTAATGATGCAAAACCCTTTTTTGCTCTCACCAAAATATTATTGATTATATTTTTAGTAAGAGTAATGTGATATGCTTCATTATTTTTTAAAATCTTGGTTTAACCCTTTTGCTACCATAATTTAAAGGGCTAGTTCAATGTTGTTTATTTTGATACTTGGTCTAATAGCTGTTGCAGCTGAAAAAGATACTTCACAAAAACATGTAGATCCAAATGGAAAAAGTGCGTTGTCAGCTGTAGTTACTAAATTGTGACACCAATTTTTCAGGCCCAACTGACAGTTATTCAAAAGATTTTGTTGAAATTCATCCAGTACTTTTCCTTCCCTCATTTATTCTTACAAACTATTCAAAATATACTGCAGTTTTATTTTTTTAACAAATGGGTTCAGAATCCAAAAACATTAATTGGAGGATTTTTAAACAAGAAAATTCTGTTTCCAAAATTTTTATGTATGCAGATATGAGTATTTATAGGTAGAACACAAAATCCTTGTCAGTTAACTTGAGAGGAGCAAGAACATACCAAGAAGAGAAAATGGTCAATAGTGTCAAACGATGCAGAGGTCAAGAAGGATGAGGATTGAGAAAAGGCCATAAGGTTTGCCGTTTGAATGATCTGACCTGTCATTTGAGTGAGGAGTTAAGGATTACTTGGGAGACTAGAAGGATGATAGTGTTTTTGATGGAAATAAATTTGGAAGATGCGTGGTGGTCTTAGGGGAGCAGTAAAGGTAGGGGAGGTAATAGTGATGACATCTGTGGTGCCCATCCTGACCCATCTCTCTAGGTGGAGGACTGGGAAGGGGGAGGTGGCCACTATGTGAAAGCACAGAGCCTGCTTACCTGTGGTAGCTCGATAATTGCAAGGCAGAATGTGGGGCAGCAGCAGGGCAGCCAAGGGAAACTTCCGGGAAAGGTGTGGTTTGAGGAGTATTGACCCATAAGTGGTTGATATGGTTGTATTTGAAACAAGCCCATGGATTAACCATGGCAGGATGGGGGGAATGCAGCCCATCTTCCTACTCTCCATTTAATTGATCAGCTGTTGACCTAAGGCCCCCACTTTGGGCTTTGTGGACAGCTGGAATACTTTATTCAAGTCCTACTGTTGGTAGAACTTGAGTTAGTTTAATTGGCAACTACACCCAAAAAACAATTAAACTGTGCATGCTCTTTAACCCAACAGCATAGTATGCTAGTAGGTCTGTAACCCAAAGAGATCAAAGGAGGAGTTGAAAGGAACGGATATGTACAGAAATATTTATAGCAACTTTTTTTGTGTGTGTGAGGCCAAGAATTAGAAACTGAGGGTAAGCTCATCAATTGGGGAATGACTGAACAAGTTGTGGTATGTAATTGGAATGGAATACTTTGGTGCTGTAAGAATGGGATTGGGAATAATTTCGCAATAGTTGCAGAAATTCTTGGGAAGACTTATGTGAGCTGCAAAGTGAAAAATTTATACAACAATACGCTATTGTAAAGATAATAAACTTCGAAAGACATAGTAACTGACCAACACAATGACTAACCACATTCCAAACTCCTCATGATAAAACGTGGTTTCTGCCTCCAGATGGAGAGCTAATCGATTCAAAACATATAGAATCATTTCCTTCCTTCCTTCCTTCCTTTTTCCCTCCCTCCATCTCTCCCTCCCTTCTTCTCTTTGATACTGTAGGATTTTATTCTGCATTAATTATTTGTAAATGGATTTTGTTTTTCTTGCCTTAATGAGTGGAGGAAGGGGAAGAGAGGAAGGAGAGAATTTGGAACTTAAAATTAAATTTAAAAAAAGACCTAGAGTCAGGATGTCGTATCTTGTTTGAGGAGCAGCAAGAAGGCCAGTGTCACCAGATGGCAGAGTCTGTGGAAGGCAGTAAATTACAGAAATATTGGAAAGACAGACAGGGAGGGATCAGATTATGAAGGGCTTTAAAAGCCAAGCAGAGAAACTTCTATTTCAGCCTGGAATATGAGGAGGTATGACATGGGCAGACTGGCATTTTAGGAAAATTAGTTTGACAGCTGAATGAAAGATGGCTTGGAGTGGGGAGAGATGAGGCATAGAGACCAACCCAAAGAATTTCATTAGGCCAGCATAATTCTGCGAGTGGAGACAAAGGGACCTAAATGAGATGATGAAGTAGTTCCATTATAGAGGCAGTTGGTGGCACCTTGGGTAGAGCACTGGGCCTGCTGTAGGAGGATGTGAGCTCACAGTCAGCCATTGGACACTTGTAAGCTGTGTGATCCTGGGCAAGTCACTTAACCTCTGTCTGCCTCAATTTTCTCATCTATAAAATTGGAATAATAATAATAACACCTGCCGTACAGGGTTGTGGTACAAAAATGAAATATTTGTAAATGCTTTGTGAACCTTGAAGTACTATATAAATGCTAGCTATTATTATTTCATGCGTTACTTCATACTGATAAGTCACATTCCAGGCTTGAAGTACATGTATAAGTCAAGCTGATATCATAAAAGAGTTAAGGCATTTTGGGAACATTTTCTGATACGATTTCTGTTTTCTGTGATTGCATTAAGGAGATAATTGATACTTGAACACAGACCTAATTATAATTTTTAAAGATGAAGTATCATTTGCTATTTATAGTATATTCTTATTGAGAACCTTGGTGTAAAATATTGATCTTTTCCACATTTTTTTAACTAAAAAAAGTTTTTAAAAAAAAATCTCTTCTTTTTGCATTGCCTTCATTTCCCAATATATCCCAATAAAATTACAAACAAATTAAAGGACAAAATTTCAAATGAAATCATAAACTCAGGGCTGTTTTAAAATATTTTAATAAAAGAAAAATATAATAAAATATTGACACTTTCTTGTCAAGCTTTGTTGCCTTTTTTTAAAGTGGTAATTGTCAAATGTGTGTAGGAGTGGAATAGGCTAGGATGGCTTGCCCTTGACAGATTACACTTTTCTTTTAATGACCCAAAACTTGTCCTTGAAACAAAAGTATGATTTTTTTTTTTTTTGACACTATGGTTTGTCCAGTGATAATCATATAATAATAATAGTCATAGAATACTTCAATCTCTGAAAAATTGAATTTAAGGCTCTCCCAAAAGCAAGGGAAAGAGACATGGTGGCTATGAATATGCAGCTACACTTTACAAATAAAGAGTTATACAAAAGAAGCCATGTAAAGGATGTCAGAGAAATGTTGACTGGAAAAGATATTATGCTGATCATGCAGCAAGAGTGAAGGACAGTACTCATGGTGTAGTTTGGGAAGGACAAGCCCTCATACTACATTAATATTCTTACAATATAAAGAGAAGTAGAGAAACTCTGACCCTTCCTTCCTCCTAAACTCCCCTCCCCACATATTAGTTTAGACCGCCTGTATAGAGATTTGTAGGTGAGAATTGCACAAGATGGACAGTCAGTCATGGAGAGTCTGTGATGTACGTTGTTGGAGGGAATGACCACATTAATGAAATACTGTCTCTTGGAGCACTGGGATCAAATATGTGTGTGTGTGTATTTTAATTGTTTTCTTCAATTTGTATTACATCTATTTATGTTTCTTTGCTGTTTTGTAAGATGTACAATTTGGGTAAAGCAGCACTAAATACTTTTGTGCAGATTTTTCCCCCTTTTATCATCTTTATCATAGGGTTCTAGTAGTGGGATGACTAGACAAAAGCTTTTTCTAACTGTTGTGTATTCTATTGCCCACCAAAATGATGAAACCAATTTTCACTTCCATTAACAGGGTAGCAGAGCTTACCTATGATCTAAATACAGTTTAATGGTTTTTACCTACTTTTGTGTGCAAGATACGTGTCTCAATTCTCTCCCTACTTCAGTCCATCCTCCATTCAGCTACTACACTGGTTTTCCTAAAGTGAATGTCCTGTCATGTCACATTCTACCTCCACTCCTCAAGTAGTTCCGTTGCTTCCAGGGTCATATATAAAGTACTCTGTCATTTAAAGTCCTTCATAAATTAGCCCTTGTTCTACCTTTCCAGTCTTCATATACCTTACTCCTTGACTTGTACTCTTCAATCCAGTTACACTGGCCCCCTAAGAACAAGACACTTTCATCTCTGAGCTGTGGGCATTTTCTCTGGCCATCCCTGTGCCTGGAATGCTCTCCTTCTCCTCTCTGACTGCTGACTTCCCTGGGTTCCTTCAAATCCCAACTAAAGTCCCACCTTCTAAAAGAAGCCTTCCCTCTGTTGATTATATCCTACTTATCTTGTATATAGCTTGCTTTGTATATATTTGTTTGCTTTTTTGTCTTTCCCTTTAGACTTTGAGTTCCTTGAGGTCAGGGACTGTCCTTTGCCTCTTTTTGTACCCCCAGCATTTAGCACAGTGCCTGACATGTAGCAGATGATTAGTAAAGACTGGTTGATTGGTAAGATGCTCCCAGAATCAACAAACGTGCATTTTTTAAATATTTACCATATACCAGGCACTGTGCTAACTGGAGATAAAAAGACAAAGATGAAGTAGTCTCCACTCTCAAGGGGCTTAATGGAGAAGACAACATATACATGTATTAGTATATACCAATAAAAAAACAATTATGGCCGCAGGGAAGCTGAAGACATAAAAGCAGAAGAGAATGACTCTAAAACATATATAAAGCAATGAGAGAAAACTTAGCTTGGTCACAAACAGGTGGAAGGAGGGAAGGGACAGGGAAAATAATAAGCTTATGTATAGTCATTGTGCTAAGTGCTTTTACAAATATGATTTCATTTGTATCTTCAGAATAACGCTGAGAGGTAGGTGTTGTTATTAAGCCCATTTTACAGCTGAGCAAACTGAAGCAAACAGGTTAAGGGACTTGCCCTGGATTACGCAGCTATTAAATGTCTGAGGCTGGATTTGAATTCAGGTTTTTCTGATTCCAAGCCCATTTCTAGGAGATGAAGCAAGAGTTTAATTTTTTAAAAAAAGTTTAAAAATTTTTTGTAAATGAAATGAGAGTGCTCATGAAAAAAATGGAAAATAAATAAAAATTATGGAAAAAAGAATTGGAAAGCAAATTGATAGTTTGTTGGCACAAGAGGTACAGAATCTTGCCCAAGCAACAAAACTCCCTGAAAATTAGAATGAACCAAATGGAAGCCAGTGATTCCATAAGACAATAAGAAACATTAAAACAAAGTCAGAAGACTGAAAAATTAGAAGAAAATGTAAGATATGATAGCAAAAACATCTGACTTGGATAATAGATCAAGGAGAAAAAAATTTAAAAATCATTGAATGCCAAAGACCAAAAAAGAACCTAACATCCCATTTCAAAAATCCCATCTTAAAACTGTCCAGATCCCTTAGAACCAGAGAGCAGAATGGAAATGGAAAGGATCCAATAATCACCTCCTGAAACACCAGAATGAAAACTTGAAGGAACGTCATAGCCCAATCCAGAGCTTCTGTTACTACAAGCATCCCAGGAAGAGGGAGTTCTAGTACGGAGGAGCCACAGTCAGGATCATACATGATTTAAAGATTGGAGAACTTGGAACACAGTATTGTAGAAGGCAAAGGATATGGGGTTTACAGTCAGGAATAATTTATATAGCAAAACTGAGTATAATTCCTCAAGGGAAAAAATAGATGTTTAATGAAGTAGAGAACTTCCGAGCGTTCCTGATCAGAAAGATCAGAGCTGCATAGAGACTCTGAAGTTCAAACCCAGGATCAAAGAGAGACAAAAAGGTAAATATTAATGACCAACAGCAAGGGATTAAACAAGAGTAAACTGCTTACATTCAGTGGAGGTGTTGTGCGGGGTCTGAACCCTGTCATTATTAGAGGTCATGGAGGAAGTCTAGACAACATGTGGGAGTTGTTCAGTTATGTCTTGATCTCAAGAGAAAGGAGGAAAAAAGGAATACAGTGTTGAGGGTAGGAGTGAAAAGAAAGGAAGGTTAGAGAAAATTATCTCACATGATCAGGGTGTATACATCTATAAACATCTATACAAACAAAAAGGAGGGAGTGGCGGGAGAAGCTGGTATTTGAACCTCACTATTACCTGAACTGATGAAAGAATACACAGACACACAGTTGAGCATAGAAGTACAGTTCACTCAACAGGGCAGGAAGGGAAAGGGAAAAAGTGTGGAGGGAAAATTGGAGGATAGATTAATGGAGCTAAACTTTCCTTGCATACAAAAATATTTAGAGCTCTTTTGAGATGGCAAAGAATGGGAATCTGAAGGGGTGCTTATAAATTAGGAAATGGATGAACAGGTAATGTATATCAAGAAATGGTTGAAGGAGATGTTTTCAGAGAAGCCTGGGAAGACTTGTTTAGTGATGCAGACTGAAGTGACCAAACCAAGAGAACAATTTAAAGAATGACAACAACACGGTAAAGACAAACAACTTGGAAAGAACTGGGAACTGTGATTAGTGTAATGACTGCAAATGATTCCAGAGGACTAAGGATGGAGAGAGAAGACCTGAAGAGCAGAATAAAATAGTTTTGCACATGCCTAGTGTGAGATTTGTTTTACTTGGCTATCTGTGTTTTTAACAGGTTTTTTTCTTTTATTCTCATGGTAAGGGGAGGGGAGTTAGTAAGTGAAGGAAGATTTTTGCTGATTGAATATGTGTGTGTGTGTGTGTGTGTACATGTAATTATTTTTCCCCCAAAATGAAAGCTTGGTGAGAGATTCAATTAAGCAAAGTCATTTATAGGACACTTAAAGATGTCCATGAGAGTAACAGAGATGAAAGTTAGAAAACTTGTGCAAAGGTTATTAAAACAAAATTTTTATAGTGCCACAGTTAGTGGAATCACTATAATTGGACATTAAGTCACATCACAATTCCAGATGTATTTATAGAAGAAATGAAAATGACGCTCAAGCAGACAAATACGAGAAAGACAGCTGGACTGGATTAAGTATACACAGAGGCAATCCAGGCTGGAGGTGATGGTTGTGAAGACATTGAAAGATTGAATCTCAAGTATTTGAAGGAGAAGATGATAAAATTATGAGGAAATAAAAAAGATCTCTCAACTTTATTACTGTTCCGAATAAATAGAGCATCTTTCCGGTATACCCACTTTCTTATCTGTGTAAAATGGAAATAATCAATGTATTAAGCATCATCGATAAATATAATAGAACTGAAGAGACAGGCTATTCTACAAACTATTCCACAGTAGACTACATCTTGACCATCATATAGTTGATTGAAAAATGTGTATAATATAAAATTCCATTGTGGTTAGTATTTCTTAACTATGAAAAAAACATTTGAATTGTAGACAAAAATGACATCTTAAATTCTTGCCTTTCAACTTGTATTTGCTGAGCATTTTTCAGATTCATGAAGTATTCTTCAAAAGATATAATGATAAACTTTTCCAATCCTCTGATCGTTAATACTATGGACTAATAAAGTAGGGAGAATAATATGTTTTTTTTTTATTTTTATTTTTATTTTATTTATTTATTTTTTTTAAAGTTTAAAAAAGTATGCTTTGATCTGCATTCAGACTCCATTAGTTCTTTCTCTGGAGGCATTTTTCATCACAAGTCCTTTCCATCACAAGTCTTATATCATTGTGTTGCTGAGAATAGGTAAATCATTCACAGTTGATCATTGTATAATGTTTCTGTTACTATGTACTGTGTGCATACTATTGCTTTGTTCTTCTCAGTTTACTCCATATCAGTTCATGTAAGTCTTTCCAGGTTTTTCTGATTCTATCCTGCTCATCATTTCTTTTTTTTTTTTTTTTTTTTGTTAATTAAACTTTTAACATTTATTTTCACACATTTTTGGGTTACAAATTTTCTCCCCTTTTTTCCCCTCCCCCCCCAGATCCAAGCTTTCTAATTGCCCCTGTGACCTATCTTCTCTCTCCTCTCTCCTCCCTCCCTGCCCTTGTCTCCGTCTTCTCTTTTGTCCTGTAGGGCCGGATAGCTTTCTTGACCCCTTAACCTGTGGTAATAACATTACATTTGGTCCTAACACTTTGAGTTCCAACTTCTTTGGCTCCCTCCCTCTCTACCCCTTCCCCTTGGAAGACAGGCAGTTCAATATAGGCCATATCTGTTTAGTTTTGCAAATGATTTCCATACTAGTTGTGTTGTATAGGACTAACTATATTTCCCTCCATCCTGTCCTGTCCCCCATTACTTCTATTTTCTTATGGTCCTTTCCCTCCCCATGAGTGTCGACCTCGTATTGCACCCTCCCCCTGCCTTCCCCTCTATCCTCCCCCCCATCCTGCTTGTGCCCCTGTCCCCCACTCTCCTGTATTATGAGATAGGTTTTCCTATCAAAATGAGTGTGCATTATATTCTTTCCTTTAGTGGATTGTGATGAGAGTAGACCTCATGTTTTTCTCTTGCCTCCCCTCTTTATCCCACCACTAATAAGTCTTTTGCTTGCCTCTTTTATGAGAGATAATTTGCCGCATATAACTTCTCCCTTTCTCCTCCCAATATTTCTCTCTCACTGCTTGATTTAATTTTTTTTTTTTTAGTATGTGATCCCATCCTCTTCAATTCACTCTGTGCACTCTGTCTCTATGTATGTGTGCGTGTGTGCATGTGTGTGTGTGTGTGTGTACTCCCACCCAGTGCCCAGATACTGAAATGTTTCAAGAGTTATAAATATTGTCTTTCCATGTAGGAATGTAAACAGTTCCACTTTAGTAAGTCCCTTATGATTTCTCTTTGCTGTTCGCCTTTTCATGGTTCTCTTCATTCTTGTGTTTGAAAGTCAAATTTTCTTTCCAGTTCTGGTCTTTTCATCAGGAAAATTTGAAAGTCTTCTATTTCATTGAAAGACCATTTTTTTTCCTGAAGTATTATACTCAGTTTTGCTGGGTAGGTGATTCTTGGCTTCAGTCCTAGTTCCTTTGACTTCTGGAATATCCTATTCCATTCCCTTCTATCCCTCAATGTAGAAGGTGCCAGATCTTGTACTATCCTGATTGTATTTCCACAATACTTGAATTGTTTCTTTCTAGCTGCTTGCAATATTTTCTCTTTCACCTGGGAATTCTGGAATTTGGCCACAATGCTCCTAGGAGTTTCTCTTTTTGGATCTCTTTCATGCGGTGTTCTGCGGATTCCTTGAATATTTATTTTGCCTTCTGGTTCTAGAATCTCAGGGCAGTTTTCCTTGATAATTTCATGGAAGATGATGTCTAGGCTCTTCTTTTGATCATGGTTTTCAGGTAGTCCCAGAATTTTTACATTGTCTCTCCTGATTCTATTTTCCAGGTCAGTTGTTTTTCCAATAAGATATTTCACATTATCTTCCATTTTTCGAATCTGCGCGGTATGTTCTGAGATATCTGTCTTTCTTGAAAAGTCCAAAGCTTCCATCTGTACCATTCCAGATTTGAAAGATCTGTTTTCTTCAGTGAGCTTTTGAATCTCCTTTTCCATTTGGTTAATTCTGCTTTTGAAAGCATTCTTCTCCTCATTGGCCCCTTGCACCTCCCTTGCCAGCTGAGTTAGGCTAGTTCTCAAGGTGCCAATTTCTTCAAGATTTTTTTGGTTCTCCTTTAGCAGGGAGCTGATCTGCTTTTCATGCTTCTCCCTCATCCCTCTCATTTCCCTTCCCAGTCTTTCCTCCACCTTTCTAACTTGATTTTCAAAATTCCTCTTGAGCTCTTCCATGGCCCGAGCCCATTGGGTGGGCTGGGACACAGAATCCTCGATTTCTGTGTCTTTGCCTGATGGCAAGCATTGTTCCTCCCCATCAGAAAGGAAGGGAGGAAGTGTCTTTTCTCCGAGAAAGTACCCTTCAATAGTTTTATTTCTTTTCCCTTTTCTTGGCATTTTCTCCAACCAGTGGCCTGACCTCTGAATGTTCTCCTCACACCCACCTCGCCTCCTACTCCTCCCAGCCAGCGTTTGGGGACTGAGATTCAAATGCTGCTTCCCGCCTTAGGGCTTTTGGCGGGGGCAGGGCTGCTATTCAGTGTGAGAATTAAGTTCAGGTGCCGAGGTCAGGGGCAGGGCCGCCTCTCTGGCTCAATTCCCTCAGGGGGTTTATGCACAGACCTTCCACAATGGATCCAGGCTCCCGCCCGCACAGCCACCTCTCAGTCCCCACCTGGGGGGGGGGGGGGGGGCGAGCCATTCTGTTGTTGGGGGGGCCGTGCAGCTGCTGAAGATCCCGCCTCTGGAGCCCTCTTAGGACTGTGCGTCTCAGAGCCGCGGCCGCTGCCACAGGTCCAGGCTGGGCTCCACGTCTGCAGCGCGACGGACCTTTTGTGAGAGGTTTGCAGGTCCCTCTGTGGGTGGAGGGACCCACGTGGCCGCTGGAGATCCCGTCCCCGTAGCCCGCTCGGATCTTTTCCTCACGGTGTTGCTGCCCCGGCAGGGCTGCCCTCTGCTCCCCGTCCCGGAGCCCAGTCCACGGCGCGAAGGACCCCCCGCGAGAGGTTTGCAGGTCTCTCCGGAACAGAAATCTCCCTCGCTCCAATATTCCGTGGTCTCTGGGTGCAGAATTCACCCTGGGTTAGTCCCCTCTGCCGTTCTGTGTTTTGTGGGTTCGGAGCTATGTGTATGTGCGTCTTTCTACTTCGCTATCTTGGCTCCGCCCCCCCCAGAATAATATGTTTGCTTAAGATGTTTGATACCGTCATAGAAGAGGTCGAACAAAGAGTCTAAATTGAAGGGCAATTCCCTATAGATAAGTGGTTGTGGTCTTCCAAGTGCTCCAATTTTCAGATGTCATCATGCTGATTATATCAAGCCCCAGAACAATGTTAAGTAATTATCCTAAAATGAGACACACACACACCCCTCACCCCACCCCTACCCCCACCCCCCCCAGTTACTCTAAAGAATTTGGTGTAACTAACCACACAGTAAAATAAAGTGGATGAATGAGTAATGATGTATACTCCCCATTGGCCAACTTCTGAGAGGACAGGGATGAAAGACACACAAGATGGGGTGAGCTTAAATGGGTTCCATCTGCATCATTAGAGTTAATATCTGCATTGTGATTACAGCGAGTATTTCTTAATGATATTGCATTATAATATTGTCATTTTGTTTTTAAGTCTTTATATGGTGCTGTAAGGTTTATTAAGCACTTCAAATACGTTAACTTTTATTCATCCTCACAGCACCCCTTTGCAATTTACTTTTGGAATGATCATATCTTAAGGGTAGAGGAAAACATTTTAATATCATGAACAATTCTTACACATGGGAATAAAGATTACTTTGTTGTGCCAGAGAACAGAAAAGGGAAAGTATTATGATTAAGGCAGAAATTAATGAAATGGAAAACAGAAGAACTGAAATAATGGGAATAAGGAATCATAGAGGAATAAGGAATGGGAATAAGGAATCATAGAGGAATAAGGAATGGAAATAAGGAATCATTGGAGGTGAAAGAGACCTTTAGGGGTTGTCTCCTCCTACCTTCTCTGGGGACTATGGTTTAAAAAGTGTATTGATTAATTGGAGAATATCCAGAGAAGGGCAACCAGAATGATGGAAGGTCTTGAATGTGTGTTATGGGAAGATGATTTGAAATTACTGAGTCTTTTTATCCTGAAGAAGGGAAGAATGCAGTGGGACATTGTAGTTGCAAGCAAGTGAAGGACTGCCACGTAGAGGAGGGGATTAGATTTGTTCTAATTGACCCCATAGGGCAGAACCAGGAACAGTGTGTGAAAGATGCAAAAAAAGATTTTTAACGAGGAGAGGAATCCCATTCCCCCCAGAAGTAAAATTGAACATACAAAAATCTTTGCATCAAATAAGTGAATCTCTGATAAGGGTCTAATATCCAAGATATGTTTGGAATTAAAATTAAAATGTGAAGAACCACTGTCAGTGGGTAAGTGGGCAAAGAATATGAATAGATTACTTAAATCACTACTAAGAGAAAGGTTTTTTTAAAAAGCCAACTAAGGCTTCACCACATGCCAAGTAAATTGACAAAGATTACAAAGGGTGGAAGTAGTTTTTTAGGCACCGGAAAAAACAGGCTTGCTAATACATTGTTGGTGGGATTTTGATTTGGTCCAGCTGTTTTGGAAAGCATTTTGAAATTATGCTAAGTGACTAAATTCTTGTCTTTTGATCCAGAGATCCCAGAGCTAAACATATACTAGGTCATATAAATAGACCCATCTATACCGGAATAATATAGGAGCATTTATTGTGATAAGAATTGGAAGCAAAGTAGATGTCCATTATTTAGAGAATGGGTAAGCAAATTATTATACATGAATGTAATTGCAGACACAATGAATATGAAGAATAAAGATGAACATGGGAAGACTTATGTAAAATTATTCAGAGTGAAAAAAATAGAACTAGGAAGATAATGTGAAAATGACAGTAACAATGTAAACATAATAAGAATAACAAAGATGAATTGTCTAATTATAATGACCCAGAACGGCCCCAGAGAGAAGTTGAGATAATGCAGTTCCCTTCTTTCACTTCAGAGGTAGTGGACTCTGGGGCAAAATACTGCACATAATGTCCAACATAACTGATGGGCTGGTCTTGCTAAACGTTTTATTTTGCTTTTTAGATCTGTGTTAAAACATCTAGCTCACTGGATAAGGTGGGAGGGTTATATTCAGAAGTGCATGTAAGGCACTAGTCTTCGGACTAGTGTTGCAGATCGACAGTGAGCTGGACCTAGAATTGAATGATATGACATTGGGTTGGATTGCACAGGACTTCTAGTTATTATTGCCACTCAATGCTGTAAAAGTTTATCTTTTTAACATTTATATTCCCTTGGGTGGTTATGCACATCATGGAACATTATCACCAGTGGCAGGAGTGGAGATGCTAAATACGTTTTCCTAATAAAAAAAAAAGGAAGAGGGTGGAGTGCTCAAACTTATAGGCTTGTGAGATTGACCTAGGCTATTGGCAGAATTCCAGAACAGGTTATTAAGGGTTTGGTTTTTGATTAGACAAGGACGTAAGAACTAGTTCATTAAGAATTAGTATGGCTTCGTGTAGCGCCAATGTGGTACCCACAGTAGCTGCGATGGATATGCAGTTGTATTTCCAGGGTAAATTCACAAAACATAAACTCTCTTCCTCAAAGACAAAACCAAGATATTTATTCAAGATACTAAGAAGCCAATTTTACCACAGTAACAAGGAAGTTTGTACACTTTACCAGTAGAGGGACGATTGCCATCCTCAAGCCTTCCATTAGGCCTCCCCCTACAAACAAGGTCCCTTAGGCAAAATGCTCCTCTCTCACCCAGGCTAACTGCTCTGCTCTGTTCTCCTGCTACCTTTCACAGGTACACCTATATTCTCTCCCCACTGTACCCTTCCTGCTTCACCTATTCAGCAGGCTCCTTCCACCATAGGCTTCAAGTGACTCAAGCTGTGGGCTGGGCCAAAGCTCAAAGCAAGTCACTTGGGCCTAGTAAGGGACAGGGAAAATCTTCAAATTTCCTTACCATTACACTTCATCAAGAACAGGTCATACAAGATGAACAATTTCCTTTTTTGAAAGTATTTCTAGACTGGTAGGTCAGGGAAATACTATAGATTGTTATGTGTCAGTAAAGCATTTGACAAAATCTGTCTCTTTGCACAGACAAAACAAGATTATGCAGGCTGGATACTAGTACAGTTAGGTGACTTGGATCTGGTTGAATAACTGAACCCTAAGAGTATTCATCACGAGAAGGTCTCTTATGGTGTGTGTTAGGCATCTGTCCTTGGCACTGTATTATTTAGTGTTTTTTATCAGTGACATGCTTGACATGAAATGCTAGATGACATGCTCATCAAATTTTCAGATAACAAAAACATCTCAATATGAAGAATGATAGTATAGATTTAATGAGAGAAAAACTAATAATAGTAAATGTAAAATCTTAAAACTTGCATTCTAGAAATCAACTTTTCCATTATAGGGTGGGGGAAGATGTGTCTAGGCCACAGGCCCTGGTAAAAGATCTGGAGTGGTTTTCGAGCTTAATGCATGTTGGTAGTAAAATACATAAATAAATACAAAAAATTGATGTGCTCTTAGGGTTCATTAATAGAGGCCAGGTGGTCAGAATGAGGAAAGTGCTCTTCCCTGGTAAGACCACCTCTTGAATATTCAATTCAATACTCAGTTCTTGATGCCACATTTTAAGAATAACCTTGGTAAGCTGCCATGTCTCCAGAAAAGAGGGACCTGGATGATGAGAAGATGAAGGACAGTGATGTTCAGCCTAGAGAAGAACTTGAGGGAGGTGTGACAGATGACACAATAGACATCTTCAGAGTATATGGAAGAAGAATCTTGTTCTGTTTAACTGAAGAGAGCAAAACTAAGAAGTGACTGAAAGCTTTTAGCTCAAAATAAGGAAAACTGCCTGGAAATTATAACTGAAATAGGGTATTTTGAGAGGTATTGAGTTCCTTGTTGCTAGGGGTCTTCAGGCAGAAGGTGGATGATCATTTGTCACGAATGTTGTAGACTTGATTCCTGTTCAGCTGCATGATAGAAGAGAGAAACTTTCAAGGCCCTTCCAACTCTAAGCTTCTGTGATTCTGGAAGTAGGATGTACCATAGTATCAGCAGCAACTTGTAAGTAGAACATGGCATAAGAGACCTCATGAAGGACATATACGTTCAGAAAAGGAGGTGGGCTGGTCAGGTAGCAAGAATGAAGCATAACAGATGTACAAATCACCTACTGCACTGGTATTATTAAAATTGTCAGAGGATATTGAGTGTGTTAGATATTGCCCAGGTAGAGAAAGTGTGGAAGAGTACAGTCTATCAATAGAAGGAATGCCCAGAGCAATAGTATCACAGATCCATCAGATAAATTTAGAGTATTAATCAAACTTAGGTGGTGCTTGATGCTTCACTTCCTTTCTCCAATGACAGTACACAAAACCTTTTGTATCTTTATATTATAGCGTGTGTTTCACAACATTCCTGAGATCTTTAGCATACCATGCTAACAGGTATGGATATTCCCCTGAATATCGTTCATTCAGCAAGCAGCAGCACTCTGCTAGGTGCCAGTTATAAAAAGACAAACCAAAATAGGTTCTAACCTTAAAAAGTTTAAGTTCTGCTAGAAATGAAGTAGCGCGTAAACAAGTAAACAAAAAATATAAACAGTCATTTGGAAAGGAGAAGGTGGGGAGAGCACTATCAACTGATGTACTCTGAGATTTCTCTCTCTGATCACAATCTTCCATTGTTCCATCTCTCCCTTACTCAGTCTGTACCTTACTATTTATTCCTAAACTTTTGTCCTAATTGAGACCTCCAGTCCTTCTGCCCCTCACTACTTTCCTATGCTATCAGGCCTTCTCTGGGATACACTCTCTTCTCTTGTTAATCATGACTCTGTAGCCAGTTCAACGCCACGCTGTCTTCTTCCCCAGAATCCCTTGCTCCCTTGTCTCATTGTTGCTGTCACTTTGCCAAACCCCAAACTTGAATTATTCCCACTATTTGCCCCATTCACTAATAATCACATACTGCTGAATGAAACTCTAAGGAAGTCATGAAATATTCTGACTGAGTCTATACCTTATTTATATTATCTGATCATAGTTGGTTGGGCCTTCATTGCATCAAAACAGCCCCATTTTCTGTTTTTCCCTAATTGAATCCCTATTCCACTTACCACAGAGACTGTTCTGGATTTCTTTTTTTAGTTTGTTTTTTTGAAGTTTTCCTTAGACCTCCCACAGTACCTTCTCTCCCTTCTCATCAAATCAAAAGGACTTTGATTTGTACTTTACTGAAAAAAAAAGTAAAAGCCCTTCGCCTTGTGCTCTGTCTTTTCCCCTTTTCCATCTCTTTACTCCAGTCTCCAATGAAGAAGTGGCTGTTTTTCTTGTCAAGGAGAATGCCCTTTTCTATGTACCATTTATCCTATCCCTTTCCATATTCATTAAAAGGTTTGCTCATTCATCCTTCCCTTTATCTCCAGTCTCTTCCTATCTTTGATTCCTTGCTTGCTGCCTAAAAACATGTCCCAAGTCTTCTCCATACTTTAAAAAAAAAAACCCAAACCCTTACTGAATCTTCACATTCCCCCATTAGATGACATCCAATACTTCTCCTTTTCTTGATTTGAAAAAGTTGTCTACATTTGGTTTCTTCATTTCTTCTCTTTTCTCACAGTCTTTTAAACCTTGTGTCTTCTGGCTTCTGAACTTACCATTCAAGTGAAGCAGTTCTCTCCAAAGTACCACTGGTCTCTATTGTTAAGTCTAATGGCCTTTTCTCATTTTTTCATCTTCACATCTTTGCAGCATTTAATATTGTGGACATCCTCCTCCTGGATAACTTTCAGTTTGGAGTTTTCACAGTTCTGTTCATTTGTTACTCCTCCTACTTATTTAATTACTTATTCCCAGCCTCTTTTTGCTTGATCTTCATGCATGTTACTCCCACTACTTGTGGTTATACCTCAAGGCTCTGCCCAGGTCCTTTTTTATCTCTGTATTTTCTCACTTATTCTTTCATTGATTATCTCTATGCATATGACTCCCAAATCTGTATGTCCTACCCTGATTTCTCTCCTGACCTCCAGTCCCAAATCACTAAGGTTGGATTTAGACATTTCAGACTGGATGTCTATCAAGTTCAACATGTTCTAGACAGAACTTATGATCATTTAGCCCAATCCCATCCCTCTCCTGAACTTTTCTCTTAGTGTTGAGGGTACTACCATTCTTTTCCTTAACAAGGTTATCTTAAACTCCTCACTCATCCCACGTATCAAGTCAGTAGTCAAATATTGTCATTTCTCTCTCCATACCTGTTGTCCCCTTCTCTTCATACGACATTGCCATGGCTGGTGGTGGAGGGGATAGAATGTCAGGCCTGAAGTCAGGAAGACCTGATTTTAAATCTGGCCTCAGACACTTCTGGGCAAGTCACTTAACTTCTATTGACCTCAATTTATTCTACTTTAAAATGGGGGTAATAATAGTACTTACTTCTGGGATTGTTGTGAGGATCAAGTGAGATAATAATTACAATGTACTTAGCTTAGTACCTGGTGCATGGTAGGTAGTGTATAAATCCTTGTTCCCTTTTCTTCCCCTTCATCACCTCCCAGGATTACTGCAATAGCTTCCTCACTGATTTCCCTGCTTCAAGTCCTTTTACTCTAACCTTTTCTCCAAGCAGCTATCACATTGCTTTTCCTAAAGAGCAGATCTGGAAATGTAACCCCTGATCCACCAAGCTCCAGTGGGCACAAATATTCAGGAGAAAATGGATGACAGTATCAAAAACTGCTGAGACATTAAATAGTATGAAAGCCAAGGCCATTAAGAACATCAGTAACTTTAAGAGAGCAGCTTTAATCAGCTGGTGGATTTGGAAAACAGATTGTTATGGGTTAAGATATAAGAACAAGGTACAGAAGTAGAATTTCTAAGTTGTGAGAAAAGAATTATAGGACTTGAGGGCATGGAAGGGGCATGTGAAATGGAGTTTTTGTTTTGTTTTGTTTTAAAAGGATGACTACAGTTTATTGTAGGGAATAGGAGGCCTCCAGGAGCAAAATTCTTCTTCATGGTCAAGTCAGTGTCAGCTTTGTGGAGTTTCAGTTAGAGAGAGAATAGTGTTGGATGCAGGAAGATCAATTAAGAGTCTATTGGCAAACATATTCTATAGCTTATCAGTGACTATCACCCTATCCTTGACCCCAGATCACTAGATTTTTAAAAAGTGTTTATTAGTGTCTTATAAGGATGTTGATTGCAGGATTTGAAAGAATGCAACATTTATGTTTTGTTTGATAATTAAAAAGTAATATCTATAAAGTAGTTGTCTTAATAGGGACTTTGAAAAATAGCCCTTGTATTAGGTAAAAACATCTTTTTATGACTTGCAATACTATATCTATAGCTGTTTCCTAAAGTATTTCTTTGACTTTAATTTACTGATTGAAATATATTTCTAGAAGCGTGGTGGTTATTTACATGCAGTTTATCTTTTTATATAATAGATGGTTGACCCTACACTAGCTGAAATGGGAAAAAATCTTAATGAAGCAATGAAGATGCTAGAGGACAATCAGAGGTAGGCACCTAGAACTATGCTAAGCCTTGGAAATCTGTGAAACTGGTGATACTAGTGTCCTCTCTTAGGCCTCTAATGGTATTAGGCCATATGCCTTTTGTAATAGGTAAAAGATGCTATAATTAAAGGATTTAGAACATATGTAATTTTGGTTATAAATCCAGTTGTATTTCTATCTTTTAAAAATTTCATTTCCTCAGCATCTTTATTTGAATCTATAAACTCTTCTTCCTCTGTATTCAGTTTTTGTGTGAAACCAGCAAAAACCACCATCCTATTAACTAAGCAAAATATCTTAATATGCTTTCTTTTTTAAAAAAAAAAAGTGGAGAAAGGTAGGGCAAAATGTGTGATTTCTTCAAAGTTAGATTTGCTTTAGTAATCTGAATAGAATTCTCATAATACATGTGCCACTTGTTTGCATAATTAAATGTTAACAGAAAGTAAATTTTTTTTTTTAATTAGAAAAGCAGAGGAAGAGAATGAGAAGAAGTATGCGCCAAGAGATATTCCAGGACCACTCCAGGGCAGGTAGGTAGCAGTGTAGGTAGTTTCTGTTGTGTTTAGTAAGCTTTTTGAAAAAATCAAAATGTTCAGATCAATGATGTACTGTTTTGTACTTAAGAGTCTAAAGTGAGTTTGAATCAAGTTGTGCTCTTGTCTTGACACTGAAGTAGTAATCCTGATCCTTGTAGGATCGAATCCCTTCTTACCTACAATGAACCATACACATCCTATAAAATAAAAACCCAATCTACTTCATCTGACCCTGCCATCTTCTCAAGTCCTTATCCTATAGCTCTTCTCCTTTTTCATAGGAAGCTCTTAGAAATTCCACTTAAGTGCCTTCTCCTGATTTCTCAACCCTTAAAAATTTGTCTTCCAACTCTCTTCCAGTTGAGTAAAACTGTTCTTTTAAAGGTTACCAGTGCTTTTAACTGCTATCTCTGTGGCTTTGATTCTCTGTAGTTTTTGATGCTGTCAACCATTTCCTCTTCCTTAATACTTTTTCTTCCCTTAGCTTTCATTATCCTGATAATTTTGGTTCTACTTCCTCTTAACTGAAAACTTTGCATCATCCCTCCTCTTCAGACATCATTTAGATGCTATTACCACTCTCTGCTCCCCGACCCTTGTCTCACATGAAGAGGTGGCTCTTCTCTTTACCAAGGCAAACCCCTCTACCTGTACATGCTATCCTGTTCCATCCCCACTTTCTCCAGTGAATTGTTGCCCTCTGTCATTCCCACTTTCTCACTAATCTTCCATATCTCCCAGTTGGCTGATGGCTTCCCTGCTACCTCCCAACATCCCCATGTTTACCCCAGCACTCTGACTTGATCCGTCAATTCCTGCTGGTTATCATTCTGTGTCTCTTTGTGGCTAAACTCCTTGATAAGGCCATCTGTAATTGATGACTGCTTCTTTACTCTCGCTTTCTTTTTAACTTCTTTAGACTAGCTTTCAACCTCATCATCCAACTGAAATTGCTTTCTCTATAGTTATCAGTGATCTCTTAGTTGCCAGATCTAATGGCTTCTCATTGGTCCTCATCCTTTGGGACCTCAGCCTTTGACATTGTCAATCACTCTCTTCTCCTTGATGCTTTTTTTCTCAGGATTCTGTGATACTTGTCTATCCTGGTTCTCCTCCTACATTTCTAACCTTCTCTTTCTTCTCTGTATCCATGTTCCACACTAACTCTGGTCATGCCCCAAGCTTCTGTCCTGTACCTTCTTCTCTTCTCCTTCTGTGCTATTTTGTGTGGTCTTCTCTTTTCCCTCTATATAGTTTTGCTTGGTAGTCTCATCGGCTTCCATACATTTAATTATCATCACTATATTAATGATTCTCAGATCTGTTTATCCAGTCCTAACCTCTCTCTTGACCTCCCATCTCAGAACTTCAGCTGCCTAATGGACATCTCAAAACTACATGTCCCATAAACATCTTAAACTCAAATTGTCCAAAAACTGTACTTCTTATCTTTACCCTCATACCTTTCCCTCTTCCTGATTTCCCTGTTACTGGCAAGGGTACCACCATCTTCCCAGTCACCCAGGTTTGCCTCCTGGGTATCATCTTTGATTCCTCCTCACCCTACTCCCCCATATTCAGTTTGTTGATCTTGCCTTCAGAACATCTCTAACATATACCCCCTTCTGTCAGACTCTGCTGCCAACCTGGTGCAGGGCTCTCATCACTTCACATCTGGACTCTTGTAGTAGCCTGTCTCATCTATATCCCCACTCTAGGTCATCCTCCACTCAGCTGTCAGTGGTCTTCCAAAGGCTTAGATCTGACCATCTCTCACCCCCTTCTCCCCATTCAGTAAACTCCATTGGGTCCCTTATACTTGCAAGATCAATTATAAAATCTTCTGTTTGACTTTTGAAGTCCTTTATAACCCGTCCTTCTCCTACCTTTAGATCTTCTTACCCCTTCTTCCCCTTCACATACTCTGCTGTCTAATGACTTTGGCTTTGCTGTTCTTGCATGCAGCATTCCATCTCTTGAGTGTTTTCACTTGCTATCTTTCATGTCTGAAATATTCTCTTCTCATCTCCTTCTGGCTTCCTTCCCACCTTCTTAAGAAGCCTTTCCCAGGCCCCCTTAGTGCCAGGGCCTTCCCTCTGAAGCTGCCTCCAGGTCTGTGTCTTGTTTGGTATAGTGGTTTGCCTGTTGTCTCCTCCATTAGACTGTGAGCTCCTTGGAAGCAAGAACTGCCTGGCCTTTCTTGGTGTCCCCCGTGTTTAACATACTGCTTGGGACACAGTGGATGCTTAGTAAATGCTATTGACTTATTGATTTCATCGGATTCGGGTTTGAGAGCTGGTGGGAACCTTGGGCCATATAATATATCCCTAATAAAATCCCTTAATTATACAGATGATGAAAGTTACATGGTTTATCCAGGATTTATGCAGGAAGTAGGGATCACAGACAGGACTTCTGTCCATGTGCTTTGACTCCATGGCCAGTATACTCTTGACTGTAGTATGCTGTCTGCTACTAGTCTGATCACACCTCATTTTCCTTTGCTGGATTATCACCAGTCTCTTATCCTTTAAACTTAGGTGTTCCCCAGTTCTCTGTCCTAAATTTTACTCTTTTCTCTCTATGTTCCCTTCCTTGGTTCAGTTATTAGTTATTTCTCATAGCTGTATATTCAACCCTAATTTCTCTTGAGCTCCAGTCCCACAGCAACTTAAACTCAGCATTTCTTACATTCAACTCATTATCTTTCCACTTCTTAGACCTCCACATCTTCCTCCAAATTTCTTCTTTGGAGGGCACTACCATTCTTTGAGTCATCCCTCTTAGCAACTAGTCATCATGTACTCTTTGTTCTCCCTCCTATATCTAATGATGTGTCATGTCTTGCCCATTCTACCTCTGTGGGCATTTCTGACAATCACCTCCTCACATTCCCACTACCCTATTTGAGAGTAATCATTTCTGACTTAGATTACCGTATTAACTTCCGTAATTAGGCTCTCAGTTTGCAGTCTCTCCTTTCTCTAATCCATACTCTGTACAATAGCCAGAATAATCTTTCTAAGGGAAAGGTCAGATTGTGTTACTCAGAGGTTTCTCATTATTTTTATGATAAGCTGAAACTTATCAAAGCTGGTTTTTACAAACCCTCATAATCTGTCTCCAAGCTGTTCCTTCAGGGTTAATTTGTCTTATTCTCCATCACCCACTCAGTTCTAGTCATATTAGAGATTGGTTACCATGCCACGTCCCTCATATCTCTACTTTGGTTCAGTCTGCTCGCCTCCATCTCTTGAAATCCCCACTTTCCTTCAAGACTTAACTCCTCGGTCTGATCTCCTTGACATCCTTCCAAGGCATTAGTTTTCTTTTCCTCCTCAAATTATCTTGTGTCCTCTCCTTTGCCCTCACACCCCCAGGCCCTAAAATGTAGGTTGATCAAGGTCAGAGGCCATTTTTTTAAATTTTCTATCCTCCATCACCTAGCACATTGCCTTGCACATGATAAGTACATAATAATTTTTTTATTGAATTGAATGAAAAGCCAATACGTCAAAAATCAAGTATATTAAATGGACTTTTGAAATGAAGTAGCCATTATTTACTTTGACTGAGATGTATATATTTACTTTATTGACTGGAAGGAAAGTTATTTTGAAAGATTTTTTGGAGAATATGCTTTTCCCCCTTGAAATATAGCTAATGAAATTTCTGCATTCATTTTGTTGGTAGAATAAAGTCTGTATCCAAAATAAGCATATTTGAGTTTTGATGCTTAAGCTAGGAAAATAAAAACCAGTAAAGTAAATGACCCACATAATGCAATTGCTTCTGTTACACAAACTTTTTACCTATAATAATTATAATAATAGCTAATATAGCACTCTTACTATGTGCCAGGCACTATGCTAAGCACTTTACAATTACCTCATTTGGTCCTCAACAATTCTGGGAGAGGTAGGTGCTCTTATTACCCCCATTTTATAGACAAAGAAACTGAGATATAAACAGAGGTCAAGTTATTTGCCTAGGTTCACATAACTAGTACGTGTCTGAGGCTGGTTTTGAACTCAGGTCTTCTTGACTCCAGGCCTACATTCTATCCACAGTGTCACCTAGCTGCTCTTAAAAACCTTTACCAAAAAGCAGATTGTTAAAATAGCTACCTGGCTTGCTGGTGAGAAAAGCTTTGTTTTCCCAAGTGTTTTATAAATCTGTTTTAAGAGCAAGCCCCTCCTGCCCCAAGATGGTTTGTTTGTGTTAAACCTAACTTTGTTTTTCTTTTATAACTAAGAATCTGCTAATGAGAAGGTAAATAGTACAACTCCCTTAAAGAGTACTTATCCTCCAAATATAAATAAACGTAAGATACAATGGAAGGGGATGAAATATATATATAGTATGTACTATATACTATATAGCATGTTACATAGTGCATATATGTCTGCATATATGCTTGCACATATATATGTATATGTATATATACACATGTGCAAGTTAAGCTAACAAATTTAATTATCTATGAAACAAACCAAGTAGTAGTAGCAACTTTGATGTTTTCTTTCCTGTATCAAACTCAGTACAAGACAGGTTGGTTAAAAGCAACTCAGGAAACAACTCTAAAGGCCTCCTCTACTCTAGACTCCTTATTACTGGAGGGAAAAAAGGGGTTGGAAGTTTGTATGGATCTGACTCCTGGAGAAGATATTGATAAGAGTTTTGAAAAGAGTCTGGTGCTCTGACTGAAGCAAGCTGACATCTATGGAAGCACCTGTCAACAAGTGGTGCTTGCTAGTCAGCCATTAGCTTCTGTGTCCCATGGAGGAGATATTTGGAAAGTTTATTGAAAGAAACTTTTAATTGCCCTATTTTATCATCATAATTGAGAAATCATGTATTTTTATTTATTGTACATTTTCAAGCATCCCTGCTGGCACTGTTCTCTAAAGTCTTTACCTTGTGATGACTGTAATTATACATCCGCAGCTGGAGCAGAAGCCATTTATCAGTACTCCAGGTAGATCTTCAAGTTCCACAGCTGAAATGAGGAGAACAGAAAGGTTCCTCTCTGGGAGATGAAAGATAGCTATGACCTAAATGGGAATGAGACTTCATATAGAAGGGCTAGTTGGTTCTACTGTGTGTTTTGGAGCAAAATTTTATTCATTAATATTTATAGCATACTAGTCTACAAAATTATATAATATAGATTCTGTCCTTTACTATAGTGTCCTGCTGAATAGAGTACATCTGTACTTGATTCAGTAAAATGCTGGCGAGTGTTTTTTTTAATGATTCAAAATACTACTTAGCCAAGAAATTACCTGATTTTAGTTAACTAACTTCCAGAGTCAATTCCCTTTTTGATTTTTAAAAATGTGTACTGTGTTTAAACAAAATAGATTATTTTGCAGCCACACTATTAAAAATATTATTACACTAATTTTGGGAGGCTTAGGGGCAAGGGAGAGGAGGGAAGAGATTTTTTTTTTCCAGTCATCTTCTTTGTCATTTTCCCTAGTGGGCAAGATATGGTGAGCATTCTCCAGTTGGTTCAGAACCTCATGCATGGAGATGACGATGAGGAGCCCCAGTGTGCGCGGTAATGATTAACTAGTATATTTACTGTTTTCTTAACTTCAGCAATTATTGGATTTTGGGGTGTTCTGAAAGTTATAAGTTATTTCATTTCTTGAAGTCCATCTTATTTGAAAATCCCCTTTTTCTTTTCAAAATGACATTTACATTTAGATAGTTTAGCTGTAGTTTTTGTAAATAGTTAAGACATCATTCTAAAAGCTAATTGTAAAATTTGATAATTTTCATAATTTGATATCTTAGACTGGTGAATTGGATTCACAACACAGCTGATATTTTAATTTTGATTGCTGCTGGTGAATTGACCAAGTGTCCATCTGCATTGACTGTGATACATTTTTGTTTTTAATGAAGAGTTATAATTTTCCTCTCCTTATTAATTATTTAATTATGAAATGATTGTAAATTTTGATATAGTTACTTGCAACAGGAAATTCAGGGTTTTTCATTTGATTTCAGAGAATTTTGTTGTCAAACAATCCACAGTTTTGGTTAGGCCAGTATTTTCAATTTTTAAATTGAAAACAAACTCTATTCTGCAGTTCCATGTATATGTAATAAGAATTTAATAAGTACTCAATGAATGACTAAAATGTTTTGATTACAAATAAGATTATTTTGATAATGTACTTGGTAAAAAAAAAAGATATAAAATGCAATACTGATTGGACAGCACCATTTTTCAGTGTTCTCCAAAGCTCTTTTCCACATTATATCTACATCCCATCATATACTGCTTAGTTTCTGACTTCTTTGCCCTGTCTTGCATGAGACAGATTTAACCTGGTACAGAAGCGTTCTTGGAGAATTGTGTGGCAGAGTTGGGATCCTAATAAATGTGTTTCAGTTTCCTATTTCTTATTTAATAGACTCCAAAATGTTGGAGAACAAGGCCATATGGCTTTGTTGGGACACAGTCTGGCAGCATATATTTCAGTACTGGATAAAGAGAAACTGAGAAAACTTACAACTAGAATACTTTCCGATACCACGTTGTGGCTTTGCAGACTCTTCAGGTAAGGACATTCCCGCCTGTCTGTTAAGCTGTCTGTAGATTGGTGCGTTTGAAAAGAAATAATCATCATCATCTAGATCCTAACTCTTCTTAAACTTATCCAGTTTTACTTTAAAAATAAGCATAGAATCTTGTGAAATTAAACTTGTTTTACTCTGAGGTGATGATTTTGATAAGGAATTTACAGTTGCTATAGGAAGGAGTCATATGGCCAGTTGAAATGGAGTAGTTTAGTAATTTATGATTTGTCCTGGGAAAATGTCATCTTGAGTAGTCATTACCATACTTTTTTTTTTAACTTGGAGAATCTTGGTTCTAAATAGCACCTCTTACCATTTTGTGAAATAGTGCTTCCTTTCTTGGGAAGGTTGAAAAAGAGAGGCTTAGGAAAGATTCAACCTGACAAAGAAAGCAGCCAGTACATTTGATGGTTTCATACTTCTTGAGGTGTCCTATTAGTGAAACTATCTGGTTTGTATATAGGAGAGCTACGGTTCAGTTATCCGGACCTCTCACCTTACTATAGAATAATGCAGGCCTGCCAAAGGATTTCAGGTGGCCCCTGAAAAATGTAGATCTGCACACCATCAGCTGCAGGCTGCTTTGGTGGGCTGCAGGTGGCCCTGGGCCATGTCTTCTGAAGGCCTAGAATAAGGGGTGGGAGGTGGGGCATCATTCTCCTCAAATTTGTATGTACCCATTTGGTGCAGAGATTTCTGTTACTGTAACATTAAGGGGAAATTGCTGAACTAAGATAAAAGGTGAGAAATACCTGGGATCGTTTTCTTACAGGTATGAAAATGGCTCTGCCTATTACCATGAAGATGACCGTGAGGGCCTCTTAAAGGTCTGTAGGCTTGTTATTCATACGCGCTATGAAGACTACACAGTGGAAGGATTCAATGTGTTATTTAATAGACAGCCTGTTATATATATTAGTGCTGCATGTAGGCCTGGCCTGGGCCAATTCCTTTGTAATCAGGTAAGATGGATTAAGATTGAAATTTTAGGTGGATGCAAATATTATTTTCTGTGCTGGAGCTTGCTAAAATTGCCCTGAGTATAGTTTTGGTTCATTTGGGAGAGACTGGCTTAGTTTCAGGTTTCATAAAGAAAATTTACTTCAACAAACAAACCTCACAGAGTTGCATAGTAGATAAAGTGTGGGAAAAAATAATAAACTTTAAAATGCTATATAAATATGAGGTGTTACTAGTAGTGCTGTTATTTTAATGATGACTGCTTCTCCTGCTACTTCTTTATGACACATACTGAGATTTATATAAGCTATGACCCCATCTTCATAGAATTTAGTTTAGTAAGGGAATCTGACAGAAACACAGGCTATTACTCGATCATCCATATTATAGTTAATACATATGAAATGGAAGCAGAGGGTCACATGAGGTCCAAGATGAGAAGAAGCCTTTCCAGGTAAGGAGCTTAAAGAAGGTAATTCCTCATAGAGGAGATAGGATTTGAGTTAGGCTTTAAAGTATAGGGGAGGTTGGAAGTAAGACATTGCAGGCATAGGAAATACTTGACAAAGCTATGGAAAGTTTAAGGTTTGTAAAGTGAATTGTCAAATTGGTTTGATCAGAAGGAAGAATATGAAAAAAATACAGAAAAGTAGGGTTGCACTAGATTGCAGAAGATCTCAAATGTCAGGTGGAGTAGTTCAGTCATGTGATATTGCAGAATTTTGAGCAGAGGACCAATGTGACTAGATGTATACGTAATGAATATGTCTGGCATTGGTATAGAGCGTGGACTGGAAAGAAAGAGGCTAGAGGAGGAAAGACCTGTTAGAAAGCCATTTATTCCAGGCAGGAATAACAAGGGCCTATAAGAAGGTGGTGACAGTGTGAATGGAGAGGAGCCGACAAATGTGAAATTTGTTTTGGAGGTAGAATCAACAGGCCTTGGCAACGGATTGAATATTAGAGGAGAGGAAGAGAGAAGAGATAAAATCAACATGGTAAATCGTGGTTCTATCACTGATAGAAGTAAGAAGGAAGAAGGTGTTGGAAAAGATAAGTTCATTTTATCACATTTTGAGCTTGAGGTACTGGTGGAACATTGAGGTGACTTGTAAACATTTGGGGATATAAGAGGGGAGATCTAGAGAAATAGTAAGTCTGGTGGTAAAGATTTATGAGAGTTACGTACATAGAAGTGATAGTTGAAGCAGTGAGAGGGAGGGATTAAGATTGCATAGAACGAGTGTAGAGAGAAAAAAGAAAAGGGCCTTGAAACTCCAATTTATTGGATTTGGAAGAAGAACCAGAGAAGGAGTCATTAAAGGTATAGGAAGGGAAACTGGATTGGGAATGGTCAGGGGAAGATGAGAGGTGAAGGAGAGCCACTGAACGTAACAAATGAAGAAGTCATTGGTTAATTTTTTGTAGATAGGCTGCTTTCTTTTTTTAATGTCAGTTTATTGGTGCCTTTCTGGATGTAGGTCTCCCCTCCAAATCCCAATTTTGACTGTGTCTTGTTTATTGTTTTCCTTGCCATTTGTGTAGCGTATTTTTCTAAGAAGTTTTACTTTGGAGGAAAGGAGAGAGGTAGGATAGTAACTGAGTAAGGCAGAAGGGTTAAGGGAAGAATGTCTTTTAGGATTACAGAAGACTGACCATATTTATAAGCAAATGGGGATGAGCCATCAGAGAATGGTGGAGTTAAGATTGATGATTGTGAGGGGAAAGCTGGAGCCAGGTTCTGAAGAGCCACGAGGAGGTAGGATCAAGTACATCAGTAGAAGGATTAACTTCAAAATAGACTAGGGAAACTTCTTCCTGTGAGATATGAGGAAAGGAGAAGTGAATGACGATGATAATGAAACGTTGTGAGCAATGAAGGGATATCACGTTAGATGTCCTCATTCCTCTCAGTGAAGGAAAAGGACAAGTTATCAGCTTGAAGTGTGAGGAAGGAACAGTAGGCAGTGAAATAGGAGGGGCTGTCAAGCACTGTTGAATACCTAGATGAAGTTGAGTGTCATCTTTATTCCAAGTAAATCAACTTGATTTTTGTGATGTCTGTTCAGTGAAGGTTAACAAATAGCAGAGAATGAGATGGTGGCAGTTACAGTTATGATGAAGATTACTAGGCAGGGAACAGCAGAAGGTTGAGAGTGGAGCCAGGCTTTTTAGAGATGTTGCAGACTGTATGTAGATGGAGTCTAGGCTGGTTATGGTGCAACGTATGTCATCTTGTTGGAGATGGCCTGGAATGTAGAACAGACATCCTACCAGAGGTCATGATGAGAACAAAGGGCAAGTTCAGTGTGAGAAAGGTGGAAGACAGAAGTTGTAGTATGATGATAAAAATTTTAGTTTGCTGTCTTCAAGGCAGACTGTTTACAAGAGATAGTGAGGTCTAAAGCGTAACCATTCCTCTGCATGACTAAAGGGAGTTTTCAGAAGGAGGATCATAGATACAAAGTTAGATAATTGTACGGTCAGAATATTAAAGGAGAAATCAAAGTTAGTATTGACTCTTTTGAGAATGCTGATATAGGGTACTTGATAGAAAGGAATGCTAGCTGCCCCATCCAAGGAAGTTGATAGTAACCGGGAGGTTGGTAGATAATAGCAACAGGTCTCTCTGTTAATCTAAATCCATATTTGTTGCTGCTTCTTTGAATACAGTGACACATTGGAGGCTGTTGACTTGGTATTGATTCACTAGTGATGCTCAGGAGACGTGGGAAGAACCAAAAATTATCCCAAGAAAAATTGTTCAGGGATAATTATTTTCTTTGTGAAACTTTTCATTACATTCTCTAAATAATCAGACAGCTCTTTAAAAGTTCTTTGATCCTTTTTAAGTTAGGTTATCTTAGATTCCTGGACTGAGAGCCTGTACCTTCTTAATCTCTCTGAGGTGTTTTTCTCTCTTTTTTTCTTGGCACAAAGGGAAAGAATTGTTTAGGGCTCCTCATGAGTGTAAAATTTTTCAAATGAGAATTGTGACTTTTCTTAGATCGCTGTGTACTCTATTTGATGGTCTCTTGAAGTTATAACAGGGACATTTCTGATTCAGAATTGCTTAACTAAAAGTTTTATCCCTGCAGCTTGGCTTACCTTTATCCTGTTTGTGTCGGGTACCCTGCAATACTATGTTTGGATCCCAACATCAGATGGTAAGTTAATTTGGAAGAATAGTAATGAATCTTCTTTTGAAAATATTGGTCTACATAATAGTTTTTTCACTAGGTTTTCATACTTTTTTTGGCTTATAGGCTGATTTTTAAAAATATATTAATCTCTTCATTCAAACCTGAAAAACTTGGCATCTGGATAGCTAAGGCTTCCTTCTCTGCACCTGTATGTTCATGAATTTGTTACGAGTTAGCATAGGAACACATGATTTTAAGAAATTCTAACTTTTTCTTTTTAATCACTAAGATTACTATTTTACTGGAACGTGGGAGACCAAATTGGTTATGGGCATTTCCTCCAAAAAGTCTGTGCTGTTTTAAAAAAAAAAAAGTTGTCCAACTCTTATTAATACAGTGACTAACACTATTTGAAGGAACTAATAATGACACATGCTGTCCACCTTCCAACACTGAGGCAGCAAATGCTGGATATAGAATGAGACAGATTTTTGGACATGGTGATTGTGGGAATTTATTTTGCTTGACTATTCATATTTGTTAAAATGGCTTTGTTTTTCTTTTTTTGCATGGGTGGAGGTTAGGAGGAGATGGGACAGAAATAAATACTTGAAATAATTTTTAAAATATTAAGATTATGATGAAAAAGTTGTTAGATGTGATCTTAGAAATGTATTGTTTCTTAGAAGTGAATTCTGTAACTCTAGACATTAGCTAGCCACTTTGTTAGACCAGATTTTTTAAAGGCTATGAGTGAGTAATCCTAGAGAAATTATTCTGACCGTACTCCTTGGAAAATTATTCCCTTGTAGCTCTGTTTTATATTTATCTATCATCTAGTATTTCTCCATTATTCACTGTCTCCCAGAAGAAAACAAAAAATTATTTCTATGTTAATTCTCTGATTTTCAGAAAAATATGGTAATCTTTTGGAGAAAGCATTAAGAATTTACCCATAGTATCAGTTTTAAGAATGCTGTCATTTTTAGTCTGTAGTTTTCTACAGACTTTCCTGTTTTCTGCCTCATTTTTGGTTCGGATTTTTTTTTTTTGTGACAGGATGTTGCTTTATTGGACAGATTGATTAAAGATGATATGGAGAGTGAAAAACTGCCCCTGTTGCTTGTTGCAAATGCTGGTAGGTATTTTGAACTCAGAGGCTTCCATTTTGGGTATATGAATAAATAAATGTTGTCAATTTGCAGGTATTAAATTATAGTAGCTAGTATTAATATAGTGTTTTAAGGTTTGCAAAGAAGTTTAAAAATATTACTTAATTTTACCTTCACAGTGACCCTGAAATGTAGCTGCTATTATTATCCCCATTTAGAGACAAGGAAACTGGGGCAAATAGAGGTTAAGTGACTTGCCCAGGGCCACACAGCAAGGATTGAGGCTGGATTTGAATTTAGATCTTCCTTACTCCACTAATGCTCTATCCACTACATGACCTGGCTATCTTGAAAAACATGATATATTGTGTATATGATGAGTCTTATCTACATTAGGATTTCAATGAGAAAAACAATATTTAGGTTAGATTACTTGGACATATTTGTTAAAGCATTTGGGGGAATAACGTAATTCTCCTAAATTTGGACGCCAAATTTAGAGAGATTCACAGAAAAATAAGATAGTCTGTACTCACAAGGATTTAGACTTCCATTAGAAATGTGTGCAAATTAAAGCATAACAAGTACAGTAGAGATACAAAGTACTTCTAAAGTTCAGAGGACCAAGAGATTACTTACATACTGCAATTATCAATACATGCTTTGTGGAGGAGTGGCATTTCCACTTTGACACTGAAGGATGGTTATTCAGCAAGCAGAAGTTGATTTGTTGAAGACAAGGAGTCCGCTCAATACACAGCCAATTCTCACTTAACCTAGGTGGACTGTTTCCCCTCACTGATCTCTGCATGGCCTCTTTGGAGGGGCTTCTATGCATCTTGGAGCTCCCTTGGTTTCAATGCCTGGAGCACATGGGACTACACTTATTATTCTCTCCCACTCGCACCTCCCACCTCCACCCACTGGGAGCCAGATCTGGTGCTGTAGTCTTGCTGCTCAAACCCCTCCCCGGCCCCCCATCAAAGTCACATAAAGCCAGAATTGTCTATATGAGGAAATTTAAGGAAAGGCACCAAGGTGAGATCGATTTGAGAACCCGTAAACAGTCTAGTTTGACTGGAACATAGAGTACATGAAGGGATAGCGTGAGAGAGAGAGCTGTAGTAACAAATTAGAGTCCAATTTTGGAGGGCCTTGAGTGCCAGGCTGAGAAATTTAGGAAGATTACCCTGAAGTCATGTATGGTAGGATGGATTGGCAGGATAGGGTTTGTAATAGAATAGTCAGAATCTTGGGATCATAAATCAAAGCTGAAATGAACTTTAGAGGTTCTCTAGTTCACCCCCTCATTTTGCAGATGAGGAAACTGAAGCCCAGAGAGGCCTGTGTGGCCTTAGGCTTTGTGGGTAGTCATAATATTTAGAGTTGGAAGGTCATCCTCTGACCCTGAAACCACTGGTCTTTCTCATACCATGATGACCTGAAGCAGTGGCATATTTTTAAAGGAAGTAATGAATTTAAGAGAGATTGTGGAAATAGAGAAGCTAGAACTGATCGAATGATGGGCTATGAAGGGAGAAGGAAGAGTCAAATACAATTCTATGTTGAGCCTAAATGACTGGAATGGTGGTCTGATGAACCGAGGAAGGGAGATTAGAGAGGAGATACAGGTTTTGGGAGAAAGATCATATGCTTGGTTTTGCCTTAGGACATCCAGATGGAGATATTCAAGAGACATTTGGAAAAAAGGTCCTGTAGCTCCAGACAGTAGTACATCGATCGTATAGAAATCATAGTTCAAAAATTTTCTCCATTGACTTTGGCTCATTTCTCCATATTGTCTTCATTGATAATCTCAGCTGCTCCCACAGCACAGCCTCGTAAATCTGAATTCTAGCCCTGGATAGAGGAGGTGGCAGGAGCTGTTAGAGTGGGCGAGATTGTCACCGGAGATAGTCTGGAGAAGGGAACCAAGGGCAGTACAGGGTTTTGTATCATTTGTGAAGAAAGAGATTGATAAATATTCAAGAAAAATTGTAGTGGGAATGTTTACTAAACATTCTAACTAAACATTTTGTGCTCTTAGATAATTAACATATCTAAGAAAACAAATCCTTTAGACAAACCATTGTATTTCTAATGGTTTCTTATCTATTTATTCCAAGTACTTGCTATTTATTCTTAAGAACTTTTATTAGGTAACTTCCTCTTAAACTAATTTTAGTCTCTATATATGAGAGTAGCCAGTATTTACATAGCATTTTAAAATATACACCACACTTTATGTAGGTTGTCTATTTGAGCCCCACAACAGCCCTATAAGGTAGGTACAACAGATGTCATTCCAATTTTGCTTATATATGGAGATTAGGGCTTTCAGATAAGTTAAATGATTTGCCCATAGTTATTTATACATGGAAGTGTCAGAAACAGAATTCAAATCGAGATATTATTGACTCTAAGTCCAACACTGGATTCACTAGAAAGCGTGCATTTCTTTTAAAATGTTCTAGAATGTATTCTTCACAAATTGCATAAATGTTGTCCTTCACCACAGTAAGTATTAGTGGTAGCTCTTAATGTTACAGTAGACTTGACAGTCTCATGATTTTTTTTGTTGTGTAAACATGACTTCAGCTAGTGAAGTATTAGTCTTTCTGGGGAAAAAAATTGGTTTTTGAAGTTTATATAAAATACATGCTTTATATAACTTGAAATATATAACTGTTTTGTGTTAAACTTGGACTAGCATTGTTAATTTTTATTGAAGCAATTTGAAGAAATAAGAGGATGGGATTGGTTATTAGCAAGTAGTTATTATTCCTGATTATTATTTATTAAAGACAAAAAATGAGAATCTTGACAGTGTCTTATTTCCTTCATTGTAGGTACCCCAGGAGCAGGGCACACAGACAAGCTGGGACGTTTGAAAGAACTTTGTGAGCAGCACAATGTATGGCTCCATGTGGAAGGGTAAGGAGAGTAAACTTCTTCAAATCTAGGTTAATAGTTTTCAGAAGAAAGACATCTAAAATAAAATATACCAAGGTTTTCTTTAATTTCTCTAGGCAAGAAAAGTAACTTGAAAGACTTTTTATAAAGATGTATTTCTGATTTTATCCATCATCTGAGAAGTTTTGATTAAAATTAATTTTCGAAGTTTCGTCTAAAGTGTGGATTCTTATCCTTTTTTGTGTATCATGGCAGTGTGGTGAACCTTTGGATTCTTCAGAATAATATTTTTATATGCATAAAATAAAATACATAGGAATACCAAGAAACTAGTTTTACTTAAATACAGGTATCAGAATATTAAAAAACAAAGCAAATTAATAAACCCCTGGTGAAGAGCCCTGGGTCTAAAACTTATTAGTATAAAATAAGTCACATTATGGTTAAAAGAAAAACACTTTGACAACATTATTTAAGCCAGACAATTGTACATTTATACTTTAATAAGTAAGCTATATAATTAATTGTTAAATTCTTGTTTTCTTTTTCAGTGTGAATTTAGCAACTTTGGCATTAGGCTACATCTCCTCCTCAGTACTGGTATGTTGTTTTACTAAAAGATAAAAGAACAGAAATTAGCCCTCTCAAACAGAACTTTCTCATTCCTTTGATAAAATTGGCACAGTTTGCCTCTTGGCCTTTTCTGATGGAGAAATTTTTGAATTTTAACCTTTGACTCTGGAAAAATAAGAATGAATTCTTCTTTTCTTGGTAGGCTGCAACCAAATGTGACAGTATGACTCTGACCCTGGGCCCATGGCTGGGCTTGCCAGCTGTTCCTGCAGTCACACTTTACAGGCATGAAGATCCTTCTCTGGTAGGCTTGCTCACATGGTCAGTTTTCAAAATATTATTTAGGTGCTAGAACTTTCAAGAATTAAAATCTAGGGAATTCCTGTTTATGATTTGTTTAGAAACACGAACTTGTAAAGCAGACTCTGGCTACTCTTCTGATAATTTTGTATTTTGCTGGTAATGTGTTGAGTATCATTATCGATTGTCACTAACGGTGAATTTTTTTCCTCTAGTCACTGGTTGCAGGGCTTACATCAAGTCAGCCAGTGGAGAAACTTCGAGCCTTACCTCTGTGGTTATCTTTACAGTATTTAGGACTTGATGGGATTGTGGAAAGAATCAAACATGCCTCTCAGTTGGTGAGTAGATTTCCTTAGGGTTAATAAAGTCTTCAATTCTTGTACTTAATAATAACTGCTCATATTCACCTTGCATGTTAGCGTAAAGTTCAGTCTTTCCAACAAGCCTGTGAAGTAGGGAGTGTAGATATTATTGTCTCTGTTTTACAGGTGGGAAATGAGAATCGGAGAAGTGATTGCACTTCTAGGAAGTGGGGAACTCAGAACTCCAGCCCCGCTTCTCTTACTCCAGATCCAGTGTCTTTTCACTGTGCCTTGCTGCTTACAATGAGAACAGTGTATTTCATTCAGATGTTTTCCACCCAGTAACTTAATTTGCATATAGATTTACAAGATAACCAACAAGATGGGGAGCTGCTTTTGTTCAGTTATGTCCAACTCTTTGTAAATGCGCTTGGGGTTTTCCGGGTAGAGATCCTGGAGCGGTTTGTCATTTCCTTCTCCTTTACAGATGAGAAAACTGAGGAGTTCTATCCACTGCCACCACCTAGCTGCCTGTCACAGGCCTAATTCTGTGGAAAGTCTCATAAGGAAAGCTTGAGCCATAATCCAGAAAGAAAGAAAGATAGTGGAAAAGGTGGCTCTTCCACCTGGGGCTAAGAACATCCCTGAAGCTCATAAATATATGACTTTTCTCCTTGGAGATGTCTTCCATTCCAAAGAATTTAGTTCTCACTTCTATAAAGACAGCTTTCAAATACAGATATTCAGCTCTCAATTCTCCCTTGGCCTCCAGCCCCACATTTCCAATTGGGTTCAGACCATCTCCATCTGAATGACTAGCCAGCTACTCAAGCAACATTTAACACTGAAATCATCATCCTCCCCTAATCTGCCTATCCTTCAGACTTCCCAATTTCTACTAATGGCCCCACCATTATTCTATTTACCACAGCCGGTAACCCTGGAATTTGTGACTCCTACCTTTTCTGTTTTGTCCAACCAGCTGCCAATTCCTGTACATTCTGTCATCACAATGTCATTCATAACCATCCTTCCCTTCTCCTCACTCTACCACAACTCTAGTTCAGGCTCTCATTAATTCTTCTTAGGATTACTGAACTTTGGTAACAGTCTTCTGACTTCTTGTTATCCATTCAGTCTTATCATCTCCAAGTCATCATTCATAAAACTGTCAAAATTACTTCCTATTATGCTGGTCTGATCATATCAATCTGCTCAAAAAAAAATTCAGAGCACCCCAATATCTACAAAGAAAGTTTTAACTCGTTAGCTTGGCATTTAAGGACCTCCAAAATTATCTTGCTCTTTTCACACAGATGATCTCACAGGAAATTTGCTTGATTGCTCGGTTGTTTATAAATTTTCTGAGGGCAAGAACTATGTTAGTTTTCCTTTTTGTATTCCTAGCGACCAGCAAGATGGACAACAGGCACAAAATATGTTCGTACGTTTAAATCCTCTTAACTCCTACTTAACAGTCAGTCAGAATGAGCAGGAATCCTTTTGATATTCATACCTTTCAAGCTAAATGTTGCCTTTCTGCAACTTTTTAAAATGAACACCAAGAGCATCCTTAATCTGTTTTCCTCTATTAAAAAGAGTGTTTAATATGAAGAAGGTTAGACTTAGAAAGGTTGTAATCTTGTCTCCTGGCAATTGATGCCTTGTCATGTGGAATAAGGAGTAGATTTGGTGGACCTAGAGGACAGAAGAATAGGGAGTGGAAATTAAGACGCAGATTTCAGCTCAGTGCTTGGTAAACTTGACTGCTGTTAGACCAGGAATGCTGTTATGTGCTGTTCTGGGAGACAGTGAGTTCTCTGTTACAGGTAGTCTTTGAGCAGAGGTTATACCACCATTGGAGGTATTATCTATTCTTGTTAGAGTAGAGGTTGAACTTTGTGAGTTTTATGGGTCCTTCCAATACTGAAGTTCTTGATTCCATAAGAAATTACTTCAGTTGTTGTACAGTAGGAGAACAAAACAAAAATAAAATAGTAATTTATATCATAAAAATGATTTCTTTAATCATTAATAAGAATCGATTTTAATTGTAAGAGGTACTCTGAGGAAAATACTTATACTTTTTTCTTTAGCTGAAAATTTCCTAGGAAAAATCTTGAGTTCTAAGCCCTGGTATAAGCATTTTTCTTATTTCCCCCTAGGGCAGTGGCGCTTACGTGGAACGTTACTTGGTAGTTTATAGTAGATTATTAAGGAAGTTGTCTTCATCAAAAAATGAAAAACCACATCTCAGTGTTTTTTGTATTATTGTGGCAGTAATCCTTTGTTTTATGAGGTGATAGTTTCTTTGTGCATCAAGAGAAATAACTCAGACTTAATATTGGTTTAATTTTTTTAAACCCAATACTTAAAAAAAATTTTTCTCTCTGATAATATGTCAGAGTAAAGCAGTTGTGAATTAGAAGACCTTTTCATGAAGATCACTTACAAAGGGTGGCTAGCATGTTGCCTTCGTAGCTTAGTGTATTTGGGGAACGTACAGGCATTCAGGAGGGAGCTTTTTAATTCCCGTTACACAAGAGGAAATGATAAAATGACGATGATGACGGTGGGCACCACAGCGTAACACATCCTTGAAAGCAAAAGCTGAGACAGAATCCAAAATGTTTATGAGATCTTGAATAACACCTTAATTACTAACTTAGTAAGTGATGTTAAATGATTGATACGTTCAGTTTGTACACAGTGAATGCTCAACAAATGTTTGTTGAGTGAATGGAGTTAAAGAAACGTTAGGCTTAGCCCAAACTGCGTGTATAGATTCCAAGTTTCATAAAGCTATTTATAAATGAGTATGTGAAAGCAAAATTCCTTAGAAACCAGTGTGCCCTAGGAGGTAAATGGCTAAAGGTTTTGGACAAACAGTTTTCAGAGGAAGAAATCCAGGCTGTCAACAGCCATGTGAAAAAATGTTCCAGGTCACTGATAAAGAAATGCAAATTAAAACAGCTCTGACTTTCTATCTCATATCCATCAGATTATCAAAGATAACAAAAAAAGGAAATGACAATTGTAGGAGAGGCTGCTGGAAAGACTGATGAACTAACTTGGTGGAGTTGTCAGTTGGTCTATCCTTTCCAATGTAGAGTGAAGTAAGCAATTAAAACAATATACCAGTGTAAATGGAAACAAATATACACCCAAAAAAATCAAAAGCAAATATAACCCGATTATAAAGGTCATTTATAAAGAGAGATGAGAAGACACCCCCAACCCACTACCTTGTGGAGGTGGGAGGCCTGCAGGTCTTACATATTCCACATGTTTTCAAAAATTTTCAATATATTGATCAGTTGTGCTAAGTTTTTTATTTCCTTTCTAAAAAAATACTATTTGTCATATGGGGTGGATGGCTCTGTGGGAGGGGGAGGAGGGATATTGGGGGAAGTATGATGATTTAAGAAAAAAGTTCTAAACAATAGAGTTCCACCATGTCATGAGTAATTAATTGTACTTTTCTGTCACATATATTTAAATGCTCTTTTTATTTGATATTTGTCAAATTCAGAATTTTTAAAAAGTTCAAGACAAACATAAAAGGCAGCATAGTGGAATGGAGAAAGCACTGGACTTAGAATTGGGAGACCCAGGCCATGAGTTTCTGGTGCGCTTACCTGTAGTGAGGAGCCCTGGATTCAGAGCCTAGTGGATCACCTCATACTGAGTGTTTTGGCAAAATTTTAAACCTTTCTGAGACTTAGGTTCCTCATCTGTAAACTTAAGATGATACTTGGATGACCTTTTTAGTAGAGTTGTAAAGAAAGTGCTTAATAAACCATAATGTAACCATAGTACTTGCAGGTACATATTGTAGGGATATGCACACACAGATAAGACATAATAGCTACTTTCAGTTTATCATCTGGTTGAAGAGATGAGATTTGCATGAGACATTTAAACAACAATAATAATAATATGCCAAGAGAAATGTTCCAAAAATAAGTTTTAAGATTCAAAACAGAAAGTATGGAGGGCTGGGCGACTTGGGGGAGTAGTAAAGGACCTTGGTGTATGTGTTGTGGGGGGGAGGACATGAGGAACACAAGTGCACTCATGGGTTCTTTTCTCTTCTGAAAACACAATTTAAGCTCAAAATTTTCTTTAATTCTGTTTTTTCAACAAGCCAAACATGTATTGAGCACTTATTACATACAAGACAGGTATACTGCGCATGATCGTTATCAGATGGTTAGTGCACGTAGGCACTGGTGTAACAGAAGGACCACTGAACTGGAAATTGGGAGAGCCTTTGGACATACTTTTCCACTGAATCTATAAAATTATAGGTTGAACTACCTGACCTCTTGTATTTCTCTTGTTCTGTGACTCTACAACTACTCTTTAAAGAATCCTTTGAAAATGGGTTGCTTTGAGGGACAGCGGGCTTCCCTTCATTGGAGGTCTTCAGGCAAAAATTGGATACTTGTTGAGCATGTTACAGGAACGATTCCTTTCAGGTGTATGTCAGATTGGTGTACTGAGCTCCCTTCCAGCTCTCAAATTCTGAGTATAATTACTTGTATCCAAAGGTACTTTGTGTTGGAGAAGAAATATTGTCCTTGAAAAAAATAGCCATTAATACTGTTAAAAAGTTAACAGCATCAAGCAAATACTTTTCCATGATGGACCTACGAAAAGTACATTTTCTATGAGTCTATCCTACCACTTATCTTTTGGATCCTGCCCATCTTTGAAGGTACAGCTCAGCTGCCACCACCTCCACCAAGATTTGCCTGATCACTCCAGTAAAAATTATATTTATAGGGCTTGGGCTTTCTTTAGAACTCTTTTGTGGTACTTATTTGTGTGCATGCCACTCATCTCCCCTATTAGATATAGAATAAACCTTTACCTTTATATTCTATCATGTCTAATACAATATCTTGCATATTTTAGTAAATCATTGTTGAATGAATGAGTTATTGAATGACTTTGCAGTGTTAGATATGACTACTGAGTTTTATGTCTTATTAGAAATATCTTTCTAGCCTGAGTAAATCAAATGTCAGTTTTAATCGAAATTAAGATGGATTGATGGATCAAAGTTCAGCCTCTGGGACTGATAGACAGCCATGTTTACAAGTTACCAAGTATTGAGTGACTTTATTAGATTCAAAGTCTTGTTTTACTTTGGCTGCATAAATAGCACATAAACAAATGCTTCTAACTGGACATCTGGACAAGGTCATCTGTCTGTAACAGACTTATGAAAAATCACTTCTTAAATGTTATTTCAAGCTGATGAATTCATGCAATGTTTTTCTTGTTTCCAGAGTCAAAGGTTGCTGGAGAGTTTGAAGAAACTGGACTTCATCAAAACTTCGGTATTAAATAAAATACTTCCACCGTTTGTATGACACAGAGTCCATAAAATACATTAAACTTCAATAATGTTGGGTACTTTTTATCTGTTTTCATGCATTTTAAAGAGATTGCAGTAATACAAATGCTGTCCCATCCATTTATGACATAACTAGGCAGCTATATTAAAACTTAATTGTACTGAGTTAGGTGCTATTTTTAAAATCCTGTTATGGTTTAATTCTGTTTAAAGTTATGGTACAGTAGTTTTTAAAATAAAATTCAACCATATAAGGAATTTATAAATACTCTACATAGAAGAAAACATAGTTTTTGAATCTCCGTAAGTGAAAAGTCTCTTAACCTTTAAGTCTTTTTTCCTTCTCTTATTGTTTTCCTTTTACATTAGGTTTAGGAGAATAAAAGTGAGCACTTAGTTCCTGAGTAATTTTCCTAAAGCAGCAAAAGCTGCTCTGCAGTTGGTTTTCTAAGAGGCTTTGTCCTATTTTGACCTGTTTTATTTTTAGATCTTTTTTCTTTAGTATACTAAAATTATTTTTGAGTTTAGGTCAGTGAATTTGGGCAGGAGCTCCTCACTACCCTCTGAATTAGGATCATGGAGCTAGCTGAGTGGGTTCCAGCAGCTTGAATGTATCTCTCCACCTCTTACAAAAATTCCTGTGCTTTTCCCTTTCCAACCTTGAACGTCTTTCACAAAAGGGTTCCGAGACTCTTCCCCTATCAGCAGAGAGGTGGGCTTCATGCTGTCCTTTAGTTTGAGATCTGACGGGGCCAGTTTTACGATGTCTCCATGACTTTTGTCCCCACAGAGCCTTTCTGAGATGCATCCAACGCTGTAGCTCCCTCTGCTCTATAGCATTGTTGCTCCCATATCTCAGTACCATAAAGTATGGGAACCAGTTACCTGTGATGAGTCACCCTTCAAACTAGTCTTATGGCCTTAAAATAGGTCACAATTTGTAAGATATTATTTCTATATTAATGTCTTAATGTAACTTTAATAAAAATTTCCATGTGTTTGCATTGCAGTCTATAATAATGTAAATTAGTTGGTCCACATCGAAATGCTAATATGGTACATTTTCTTGTTCTGGTTTTATAAAATCTATGTTAGACTTTGGACACACATAGCAGCTTTGTTCTAAGTACCATAATTAAGGGCCACTTCCTTTTGGAAGGGGAACAGAAGAGGACTCATGTAATTCCAGAAAGAGCCTTCTTTCATGTAAACTTGTTTTTCAAAGGAATTTAAATCTGGCATGTCTGGGTCAGCATAAGTTCTGAAGCCCTACCATCAAAGTCTCCCTTAAGCTTGCCTTCTTTTTGTTCCCCATATGCTTTCTGGCCTTCTGCTTACCCCTTTGTTTTAGAATTGTCTTGAATAATATGGATGAATATCTGTTTTTGTCTTTTTGAAACTAAGCAGATTGTGGAAATTAAGAATATGTGAAAAATGTCTCGAATATTTTATCATAAATCTTTAGAATATAGCAAAACCACCACTTTTATTTTGCATTCATTATATAGTGAGGTAAATCAGACTTAGAACCTTTTGTTTCTCTGTAAACATGGATGCTGCTTCAGTCTATTGTGCAAACACACTATTTCAGTCTTTAATTACATGTAGTTTTAATATATTGGTTGATAATGTCACATTTGGTTTTAAGGTGGAAGATGAACTCACCTCTCCAGTGGTGGTATTCAAATTTTCCAAGGAACTTTCAGGTTTGGGTGAGTAACTTAGAGAGGAAGTTAGCATGAGCAACTTTGAATAACTTAGGGATGGTCATAATTTATGTGAGAACCTTACCTGTAACAGCCTTTGTGATGACTCTGTCCCAACAGCCTGGTGTTTTGCAGCTCTCCCTTGACCCAGCTTTGATATCAGTGGACAGCTAGTCAGTGCTAGTTGTTGGGTAGATTTTAACTCTGTCTCTAGTTGTCATGGAATACGAGAGCATCATTGATTTCTTGACCATCTTTACGGAAGAAAGCACACGCAGCATGGCGTAATGGGAAGAGCCGCTGCCCTTGTGTTCTTAAGCTCAAGTCGCAGCGCTCTGCTTTTATTTTTGGTTTAAAATTCTGTTCACACCTTTTCTTTTTTGAGTAATTGCTCAAAATAACATTCCCCCGCCCTCCAATGGAAGCAGCAATGATATGTCAGTGTATTTGAAGTTCTGCATTGGGAGCCACTCCTGCTTACTGTGAGATGGGGAACATGTGTAATTATATGTCCTGGAACTAGACTGGGTAATTGGGTTTTTAATCTTAATTCACTTGCCTCTGGGGGTTAGTTTCATTTGTGTTATTACAGGCATTATGTATGTTGCTCTTGGTTCTGCTTTCTTCCTTCTTTAACAGTTCATACAGATCTTCTCATGTTTGTTTGAATTCCTCCTCTTTGTTGTTTCTTAATGACTTAATATGCAGCAGAGTGGGTAGAATGCTGACTCTGGAGTTGGGAAGGCCTGAGTTCAAATCCTGTCTCAGGCACTTAACTAGCTATGTGACCTTTCAAATCACATAACCTTTGCCTATCTCAATTTCTTAATCTGTAAAATGGAGAAAATGTAGCACCTACTTCTAGGGTTGCTATGAAGATCCAGGGGAAGGACTTTTGCCCTCCTTACTCACCAAAGAAGTGTTAGCTGTTTTCATCATTATTCCTTTACATTCATTATTCAGCCATCTCTAATCAAGGGGCACCCACTGTGGTTTTACTGTTTCATTACAACAAAAAATCTGCCACTTCTTGCATGTTTTTGGTTGGATCAATTGATTTCTGAATCTTGGAGAGTCATCTTCTCACAGGGCTCCTGCAAGGATCAGGTGAAATGACCTGTATCCATAAAAAGCACAGTGTAAATGCATCTGCTAGGACGGTCTTTATTGCAGACATTTGTTGATTATTCTAACTGATATAAAAATATGTAGAAACTTTAGTTATGGAAACTGTGGTTGTGGTATCTGAAATTACTTTGACCTCAGCTTCATCTTTTCAGTTAGTTGGAAACATTTTGATGTTCTAGGAGTGACTCTTCTTTCTGTGTTTCAGGATCAGATAAAGCAGGGCATGGAACAGTAGGGCCCACCATGCAGCCCTCAGCAGCTAGCCAGGAAAGAGACATCTGTGATACGTTTAACCAGTGGGTAAGAGGAGAATGAAAGAAACATTAATTAAGTGCTTACTGTGTACAAAGCACTGTGTTAAGTGCGGGGGATAGACATGGAAAATAAGACAGTCCTGCTCTTCAGGAGCTCGTATTCTTATGGCAGGGGACATTATCTGCTTTGTTTATCAACGTACCAATGCCCATGTCATTCGGCAGCTTAAGGCAGCTGGTGGTTCAGTGGGTAGAGCATTGGGCCTGGAATTAGGAAGGCCCAAGTACTAGCAGTATGGTCCTGGGTAAGTCGTTTGTCCTCAGTATTCTCATTTGTAAAATGGGGATAATAATAGCACCTACCTCCTGGAATTGTTGTGAAGATCAAGTGAGGTAATACTTGTAGAAGTCCTTAGCACAGTCCTTAGCACACAGTAGGCTCTACATAAATGCTCCTTCCCTCCTCAGGAATTTGTATTTGTAAACTACTTACTCCAGAGATATTGGCATGTTGTCCTTGGGTTCAGTCCTGTTATTAACCATGGGCTGAGAAGTGGTTTAATCAGATCCCTTCTCCATCTTCTGTCTCGGTTTTCCCATATGTCAGTGAGGTCTACCTGATAAGGCTTTTAAACACAAATACGAGTATTGGTTATAGTGGTGATAATAATCTGTTTTAAAAAAGGATAAATTAAGCAGTTCCTCAGTAATCAGATGAGGATGGTGCTAGTAACAGCAGTGATTATAATCTCTAAGAAGTAGCATGTGTATCTGTTTAGCTGTGGGAGTCGAACCTCGTCACCCTGGTTTTTGAGGGGCTTGATTCTGATGGCCAGGAGGCAAGTATTTCTTAGACTGTAGGGAGGACAGCAGACAACCCTCCCCATGCACTAATGGAGACGGGAGAGTTCCTTGCCTGGGATGAGCTGGGAGGAAAGGGTTCGAGGGCCTAATGATCCCTTCGCCTGCCTGTTTCCACCAGCTTGGCGAGCAACTGGCACAGCTGGTTCCTGCTAGTGGAGTTGATGTCGTGGAACTGGAAGATGAGGGCACCTGCGTACGGTTCAGCCCGCTCATGACATCAGCAGGTAATTGCTGTCTCTGGATTCTGTTTGTATAGGGGCTTTTGTCCTGACAAAGAAATTAGAGTTCATGGTTAATGTACAGGCTGTCAGTTCCATTCACCTCCTCTGCACTAGCAATAAGTTCCTTTCCCTCACCTTTTCCCTTTGGTTATCAGCCTTTCTTCTTGAGCAAGGCCTTTCCTTCCTCTCACTCTCAGGGCCTAACACAGTGGTCGGAATTGTTGGAGTTTTCTTTAGCTTGGTTTGAGTGGATCTTCCTTCCTGATTCACTTCTCCATATATCGGGTACAACGTTCACTTGGATTTAGATATTTGTGACTTAAATGTTAAATTTTCTTAAATGTTAAAATTCTGAAGTAATAAAAATATTGAGGTGATTTTATGATCATTCTGAATCTTCCTCTTGGGAGGATTTGTGCACTTTTTTGGGGAGTAAGGGACAGTTCACACATAGACCCTTGATGGTAAGAAAACATAATCATCCATTTGCCCCTAAAAGAACAAGGGCAAGTCATGAAATATACTTGGTCTCTGTTGGTTATTTTATGTAACCTCCAGAAAGATAATGCATACAAGTTACTTTAACATGAAAAATATAATTGCCAAGGTATAAAGGAAGTAATGGAAAAGGCAATGGAGGAAGAAATCATTTCCAGCTTGTTGGAGAGAGAAATTAGAGAAGCCATAATGTAGGAAGTGGCATTTGAACCAGTCTTTGAAAGGATAAAACTTCAACCAGTGGAATGTAGAAGTACGTTCGAATGCGGGAGACAGAGTGAACAAAGGTCACACATCTGAAAATTGTAGGATGAGTTCCTCTTGCCCAGGCAGAAGATACTCTGAAGAGATCTTAAGGTTTTAGTGTTAATGAGTCAATTTTGTGACATGGCAGCCAAAAAATCCAAGCTAATGTTATTACAAGCTACATTAGGAGGCATAGTGCCCCAAACAAGTGAGGTGATAGTTCTGCTGTCTTCTGCCCTGGTCAGACCACATTTGTACTACTGTGTGCAGTTCTGGCCATCATATTTTGGGAAAAGACAGGCATGTCCAGAATATGGTGACCAAGATCGGGAGAGGATGGAAAACACGCCTATAAGGGGTTGGTTGAAGGCATTTAACTTAGAAGACAGAAAACTTAAGACACATAATAGCTGTTCTTTAAGGATTTTGAAGGCTCAGTCGTATAGAACAAAGTTGTCAAATGTGTGGCCCATACCACTCCACATTCAAATGTAATTGGGAAATATTTAACAAAATAAATACAAATACAGTGAAACACAGATAACAGAAGCCCACAGAACTCCTTAGGTATGGATCAGTGGCCCCCGTTTCTAGTTGCTTTTTATATCTCTCTTGTAGAAGAATGGTTAGACATGTTCTACTTGACCCCAGAAACTGAGCAATGGATGGAAATTACAGATGGGCAGATGCAGGTCCATTGTAAAGAAGGCTTCCTGAAAATTAGAACTATTCAGAAGTAGAATGATGTGCTGAGAGGTGGTGGGTCCTCCTTTTTTGAAAGTCTTTGAGAAGAAGCAGGGCAAATGCTGGGGATTTTGTTGAACGTTTCCTTGGTTAGGTTGCTCTAGACGTTTTTGTCTGAGGCCTCTTTCAGCTCCTAGGTGTGTACAATTTTGGGAAGCCCAGTGGAGCTAAAGCATAGAGCTGGTGTTGTTGAGCAGTGTGTATTTTGATCGATTTCTGTTGCTGGGACATTTCTGATATAAGCTCTGGACCTTTTCAGTTCTAGGGACTCAAGTGGGCGACGTTGATCAGCTGGTGGAATGCTTACAAAGCCAGATTCCCATTGTGACCTGCACCATGCAGCTCCGGGAAGAATTCAAGGAAGGAGTGGCCAGAACAGTGGGCCTCTCGAACATTGAGGATACGAGCTGGCCGGGGCTCGGGGTAGTCAGGTACAGGCTCCATGCCCCAGCAGCTCACGTTTGTGGTGTTAAACATGACCTAATGAGGAATCTGTCTGGCACATCTGTAACCTTTGGCTCTATTTGCTAGCCCCTAAACCAACCAGCAAGCATTTATTGAGGATCTACTACATGCTAGACATTGTGGGAGGTGCCGGAAATAGAAATAGAAAGAATGAAACAGTTCTTACTCCCAAAGAGCTTGCATTCTAACTTTTATACTGTACTGTATTTAAACTTATGGTATTGGGAGAGCTAAAATTTCCCAAGATTTCATAGACTTATGAACTCGTCCTTTCTTTTCTACATTGCCCAAAGTGCTCAGGTTTTGAGAATCCATGAAATGATTTTTTCATCTGTTGTTCTGTTAAGTAGCTCATATTTCATAAGACTGTGATATATGAAGATGTCATTGTAGGCTGCAGTATTATTATTTGATGTGATTTTGTAGGTATGAACACATAATTGAAGAGAAGGTTAATGAGAAATCAGAAGCAGAAGTGGAGAAAATCAATACTGAAATCCTGAAAAAATTAAATGAACTGGAATCTGACCTTTCATTTTCACTGGGTAACTCCTACTTTTTAAGTCAATAATTCTGACCATTAAAGCCATGAGCTGATGTGGACAATGCCAGGAGAAACTCTGGTTTGCTTCTAGGTGAACACAGAGCCCTTTTCACACATAGCTTTGCATTTCCCTTCCCTGTATGTAGCTTGTTGTGCGCCTTCCTCCTGGATGAAAGCCACTCCTGAATGCCCCAGATCATACTAATCACATATGCAAGGCTGATTCCCAAATCTGGCCCCATGTTAGTCTCTTGTTCGTGGCCTAGCAAAGATAGGTACCAAATGTGGGTAGGGGGTGGGCTGGGGGGCGGGAATACAGAAAAAAGCAGAGCTCAAATTTGATAATGACGTGGAACTAAGGAATTTGGTTTATTTATTCCTCTGCAGGCCCTGAGTTTGAAAGACAGAAGAACTGCATTTATATCGGTATGGCAACTGAGGACCTTGATATTTCTGAGCTGATAGAGACCATTGCAGCCACAGGCCGAGAAATAGAGGAAAACTCGAGGGTTCGTAAGATAAACAGACTACTCCCCCACTTCCCCTTCTTTTCAGCCTTTTAACAGTTCTGCAGGATTAAGGGTTTTGATCCAAGTTTGTGGGCAACAGGAGGAAAGGGAAGAAGACCATTTTGCCCTGTAAGATCAGCTGGCTGAAACCATAAGAGAAGAAGCTGCCTTCCTAAGCTATACTTGGAAATATGTATCTGATCTTCCAGAAGCAAAGTATACTGGCTTCTCTAAAGGGTAATGGAGGTGGTCTGGCACATTCTTCAAATCAAACAATTGAGTCATAGAAATATTCAAGAGGAGAAAAAAAGGAACCATAGCAGAATATTTTTCAACTAATTTAGAAAAAAGTAATGGGGGTCATTCATCATATTACTTACTGTCCTTTGCAAAAACAAACCAACCCCTTAAATTTAAAAGTGCCAGTTTAGTTTATTCTTGTATGTTAATTTCTTCAGGTTACTTCTGACCTTTTGATGCATTTCTAAGAATGTAGAGGAGGCAGGGTGAGGTTCAGCTTTCTTTCGTAAGTTGACATTGTAAGTTTAAGTACCAGTATAAAATTTTAGGCGGTAGTCTGATCATCTCTCCTGCCCACTATATAGTAAAGAAATCAAACAGCAGAAGTTTAGGTCTTTATACTTTTTTTTTCCCTGCATAGTTTTAGTTAAAGCAAAATTAGTTTTCACCAACTAACTTTTGAAAAATACCCCCAGAGTACCCTCTTAGTAACTATAACCAAACAGTGCCTTTTCTGGTTTTAATTAGCTACTGGAAAACATGACTGAAGTTGTTCGGAAAGGAATCCAGGAAGCACAGGTTCAGCTACAGAAGGCAAATGAGGAGCGCCTTTTGGAAGAGGTGAGCCCACAGATTGAACTTCCCACCTCAGCCTTTAAAGTTGCCCAACTAACCTTGAGGTCTTGGTTATATCTCACAGGGAGTGTTACGGCAGATCCCTGTTGTTGGATCAGTACTAAACTGGTTTTCTCCAGTTCAAGCTTCACAGAAGGGAAGAACTTTTAACTTAACAGCAGGTAGGATTAAATAAGTTCTGCCAGAATCGGTTCTGTTGAGAGATTTAGACAAATGCTCTTGACCCTCAGTCAAGGCACAGTATATTTAAAGAAATACTTTCTATTTACCATTCTCTATTATTATACACTATGCTTGGCCGCCTTATAAGATGACTGTACTGTTCTATGAATGCTGAAACAGTTGGAAAGCAGAATTTCCTGACAAACAGAGCAGGCTTTTGTATTTCCTTAAATGAAAAAGGTTAGTTTGGCTGCTCTTTTCCTCCCAAGTATATAATAGGAAAAGATTGTTGTAATAATTCCTGAATTACTTGATTTCTAACCTTTAAAACTTGCAGAAATGCTACTAATTTGAATTTAGTTACATTGACACTATCAAAATATGTCTTGTTTAGAGTTCTGATTTCTGAACATGGACTATTCATTTACCTCCACACAGTAGTGGCTGCATTGGTCAATTAATAGACAAAATTTATCAAACCTCATTAGAGAAACTGAATCAGATAGACAATTCTTTTGTTACGGCCTAGTCCTCTGTGGGGTGGGTAGGTCACTTTGCTAGGGTAGCTGATTTCAGAGGACCTTCGACTCCAGGATCTCGGAATACCCCAGTCATGTTCTTTTGTGGTTGAGTTTAAGGAAATGGACCAACCATGAGAAGGCTAAGAATGAAGTGGGCTATTAATGCTGATAATCTGGCAAGCCTGAACAGATGAACTGACATCTTTGCTGTCAGACACAGTCTTTGCCAGGAACTTGTGATCTGCCTTTACCATCCCCCCAAGCCATGCTGTTCTCACCTGGCAGGTTCTTTGGAATCCACAGAGCTCACATATGCTTCTAAGGTACAAGGTACAGGAGCCACTCCACCTCCAACCCCTTTAGCCAGTCGCACCAAACAGAGACTTCCAGGTATGTCTCCTCCTTATTTGAACTAAACAAAGGAAAACCTATACTTTTCACTAATTAAGACTAGTTTAATTAGCTCTTCAGTTTTTGTACTATGTAACCTTTAATACTCTCATGCTCAAAATTCTCCTTCTTGACTCCATTATCTTTGCAGGGATTTCAGTTTAACTACACTCACTACTAAGTGAAGCAATTTTTAACTTTCTTTGCTTACTTTTTTAAAGTAAAGATTTTATTTTAATGTCTTCTGTCTTTTAATGGTGCATTTATTCAAATTTATTCCAGGTCAAAAACTTTTTAAAAGATCTTTAAGAGGCTCAGATGCCTTTAGTGAGACAAGCTCAGTGACTCATGTTGAAGATTTAGAAAAGGTAGAACAACAGGCTTCAGCTGTCTCTGGTGGGGAAGAACAGGGCACTCCAAACTTGAGCAGCCCCGAGCCGCAGACTGGGGATTGTGTCCCACAGGCAACAGACCAAAGTGAGGCAGTTCCGAGGGATGGATCTCAGCACCTGGACAATGACCGCACTCAAGCAGAAGAACCAGAAAGCTTAAGATAAAATTCTGACTTCATAGATTGACCGTATTCCCTGTGTGCCAGGGATGGTAAGGATATATACAAAATGTGAATGGTGCCACATTAGGACAGCAAGAACTATTGCAATTTGTAATTAACTGGAATTCTTGCACAAAGGTGTGGCTGAAAACCAGGCTTTCTCTGTGCTGGTCAGTTCATTTGTTTATAGGCCAGTTTGTGGCTGTTGCTTCAACCCTACACATCTTTAGCAACACTAAGAAGTTGAAAAAGAATTTTTTTAAAGTTTCTTTAAATACTTGCTATTATTTACAAGCAACAGTTATAACTTCAGGTGTGTCACCTGAAATACTTGCCCTGATCCTTCTAACATAAGCTTAAGTGATTGGGTTGCACATGGTCACTTCTTGATAAACACTTCTCTTTGGCTGCTGCTCACTGGACTTCCATCCTGCAGGCAAAGATGACACGTCACTTACTAGAAACTCACTTGGCTTGGCTGCCTCTGTTTAGTTGGTGTAAAGTTTTATTTTATGGAATTGTAGCATTTTCATACCAAATTGGTCTCATAACCTATGTCTTTTGTTTCAAGGAGAACGGGTTTAAATGCTCTTGTAAATATGAACGCCTGAGCCCCACCTGTCATGCCCCCTGCTGTGCGTCCTGGAGACTTAAGTAGGGACTGTGTCCACTCTACCAAATTGTGTTCTGACAAGACTGTCAAGCACATTAGAATGGGCAGCATTTCAGTCTGAGACTTTATTCTCTGCCATAAATCCATTTTCTTCCCTATGCACTATTTGTAAACAGATTATTAAATGTATAGAGCAACCATAACTGAAGTCTCTTTCCCGTGTATATTTTTACAGGTGGAAGTTATAAATTAACAAAGTGAAACACAGATTGTGCTGGTTTTTGTTTGCTTTGATTAACTTAAAGTCTGGTAGAGATGTATAAAACCAAATCTTATGCACTGTAGCACACAACCTATAATTTTAATTTAAATATAACTTTATCCTTTATCAGAAGTTGACTCAGAGGCTTTTTTCAGTTACATTTCCTTGTTGGACCCAATTCATCAATAAAAGACAAAAGCTTTTAAAAAAAATTTTAAAAAATAAGGTACAGAAGTGTGATCTTCCCCAGAGGAGAGCTGGTCTGCTCTTGAGTTTAAAATGGAAACAGCCTACTACTCACCCTAACTCATAAAACCTGCTGAATATTTCATTTACATTTTTGCTGGCCCTTTTGCCTTCTGGAGTCAGGCAACATAGACTATTCTTACAGCATACCTTTACTCATATTTCACATTAGGCTTGTTGATTTTAATTTTGGGAGCCTTAGTTACCCCATGTTAAACCTGTAATTACTTTCTGATTTAATGTGATTCTTGACATTTGGCACTTCTCTTAAAAGTACAATTTTTCACTTGAGCAGATGATCAAAAGGCAAATGGTCTTCCTTATAGTTTATTTGGTGCAATGAAGTATATTAACTCATAAGAGTTGGGGGATAAAATTATCTATAAATAAATTAATTTTTAATGTTTTTATATTTGGAATTGTTAAAATGGTTTGTTTTTGCTGAAATAGAACTTCACCCTTTCGATACTATTTGAATGTTGGATTCAATAAAGGTTCTTGAAATTGTTACATATGAATTGAGTTCATATACAATAAACCTTACTATTAAGTAAATGAGCATGATGACTACTTCTGTTCTAGCCTTCATTATGTGTTTCCTCAGTCTAGTTGACCAGGTCCCCTTCCTTCCATTATGCCATGGGGCAGTCCTGAACCCTGGGTTCCCTCCAATATCCATTCACCTTTTCAATTCCTACTCTGTAACTGCTGAATGGTGCAGAAAGTCACCCAACTATTGGAACTGAGTTTACTACAGATTCATGTACTCTAATCACATCTGGCATTTCTTTATCATGATCCCCATTGTGTCTGTGCTAGATCTTTTCCTCTGGCTTCCAATACCAACCATCTCTCATAGGTTCCGAGATGTGAAGCTGGAAGGGACCTTAGATGTCAACAGATGGCATCACTACTCTTCTGAGAAAACTGATGCTATGGTAAATAAGGATTTTCATTTCCCTTATTCTACCCTTCAACCTTCATTAGCTTTTTTTTTTTTTTTAAACAGGCAGACACTTTAGTTACACAAAGTAAAAATACTATGAATTGTAGGGGAGTCAATCCCAACACACTCCTTGGAAACAGGCCCTGTGATAGCAAAACCTTTCATGCCACATTTATTATTTATTGTGACCCATGTCCCATCTTCAAAATACAGAAACATTTTTCCTCTAGTGTGACTCCTGCTTCTGTATTGTCACTAGTGGATACACCTCCTGTTGCAGCCCTGGTTTCCCCTTTTTGACTGACCATTACTGTGTCACCCACACTAGCTTTAGGAAGCCTGCTCAGGCAGAGCTAGTGCGTACATTCTTGGCACTGGCACTATCCACACAGTTGGTGATGTATCCACACAGTTGGTGATGTCTCCTACTGGGGTGCCCAAGGATATGTGGAACTTTGCTCTGGAAAACCCTGGTCATACTTAGTCATCTTGGGTCCCAGAAGGCACAAAAGATTCCTTCCTCAGCTTCTGACACTGCTATTTTTTTCTCCCTGGGCCACTCTTGCTTCCTTTCTTGCCTGTCTGACTTCCTTTTTTGGTTTTTGGTTTCATGCATCCATCTCCTACCTCCTAAGATTATGTGCTGGTCTCTCTTTTTCTGTTTGCAGTCTCCACAATAATCTTGCAGTAATCTCAGCTTCGATAAGTTTAATTATCTTTATGCAAGTAATTCTTAATTCCTTATATCCACCAGCTTAACTCTCCCTCCAGAACCTCTCATCTCCCTTCATTACTTAGAAATTTTTCTCATTTAAATAACACCACACTATACAATAGTATTTAAGACTGTTTAAAAATGTTCCACCAGTTTCACTATCTTTATCTGTCTATTGTAAAAGAGGAATAAAAAATTCTGACCAATAGTTACTCTAGATCAAGAAAGAAATGTAGGCCTGGAGAGAGAAAAATGGTTACTTTTTTAGCATTCTAAAAATCTGGACATTTACTGTTTTTTTTTCATAAAGCAATAATATGAACAAGTACCTCTGCCAAAATAAGGTTTTATTTTGAAAAGGACTTAAAAGACACTGAGGAATGAAACATCAGACTTCACGCTGGCAGATTTCAAAATTCATGTTCTCTCCACTCAGAGCCAGTTGCCTTTGCCAGGGTTACACATATAAGGCTTTTTGTTTAGTTGCAAATGCCTACATTTAGCTTCCTGGCGAAGAAATCTTTTCCCATAATCCTCCTTCATTTTTTTTGTAGAGTAGAGCCCTATTTCCAGGAAACAGTGAGTTACCTGGAAATGGATATTTTTTTAAAAACATCAATGTAGATCTGATGTGTGGAACAAAGTGGGGTGGCTCGGCAAGAGGCGAAGTGGAAAGATTCTGAAAAATAAGATATTGTGAGAGGAAAGATAAGCCTTACCAGATTTCCTTATTTTGACAGTAATATAAATTAAAATATGCAAGTTTCCTCCAGACATTAATAAGCCAAATTTTTATGATACAGATAGGGAAACAGAAGCAAGGTTCAATTAAGCCATATGACACAGTAATAGCCTGTACACAATGTTAACACAATTGTTCTTGAAAGAAAATTTCATTTCTAGTACCAAACATCATTTGTTACTAAAGAAATAATGAGGTCTGTTCAAGGCCCACCTAAAAATTTATAATTCTTGCAGGGAAAGGTAGTTAGAAAAGAATTTCAGAAGTGGAAAGGACTAATCTAATCCCCTCATTTTACAGATGAGGGAACAAATGTAAAAAAGTGAAGAGAAAACTGGTCAGAAGAAAAACCAAGGCTAAGGTCCAGCTCTCACTAAGTTCAGGCTTCTCTCTACTGTATCATATCTCACCTCTAATAGCTGTTTATCATCTTGTTGAAGCCAAAAATCCACACGAGGAAAAGGCCTCCAGAAATAAGGTCCAATATGAAGTTGTTCTGTCTTTGCATCATAAATATTAATCATCTAATAAAAATTTCAAGAGAGAAGCATCAAATTTCATCTTTTAAGGAAATTTCACTCCTGGGAAATCACAGAATTCTAGCATTTGAATGGGGCTTCAAGAAGCCGTCTAGCACAATTTATATCGGAGAGGGAATTCTGACAAATACACACTGAAAGAGTTAACAGCATTTGACTGAAAACCTCTGATGGAAGGAAAACCATTTACTACCTGGCCTAGTTCTACCTTTGCATGGCTTCAATTAAGAAATTCTTCTTGACGTCAATCCCAAGTTCGTTTTCTTTATGGTTTCTGCCCACTACTCCTAGAACTGGATATAAGATTTCTGTTAGGAAGTCAACTCTTTGAATTCCCAGGAATGACCACAGCGTAGGCCATGGAGTAGACAAAAAGTGCTTGTTGAGCTGAATTGGACGAAGGGAGGATTGAAGAGAGAAGAGGACTCTAAAGACAGACTGCAAAAGTGACAATGTTCTGAACGGTGTCTGGAGCAAAGCTTTGCTTAACTGTATTTACGGCAGTTGGTCAGGAAAGGGCAAAAACAGTTTTACTATATCTGGGACAGGAAGTTGAAAGGTTGTATGCGTCCACCAGCTCTGAAAGGCCTACTGGCACGTTGTTCATTTTGAAGTGATTTACACTACATTGGATTCAGCAGCAGCAGTGTTATTATTATCCTTAAAAAGTGCCTGAATTTTCAGTGGGGAGGAAGGAGCGTAGGGATGGGCTCTGCTCCTCCCCCAAAAGAGAGAGAAAAAAAGTATTGAAGCAGTTTTAAAGATGAAGAGAACAGAAGAAATCAGGCAGGCATGACAGCTTTGAGAGTTACATGTCGAATTTATTGTCCACATAAAGAGAAAAGCCAGCTGAACACAAGTAGTTTCCTGTACAATCCTCTTTTTCTGTTCTACTTTGTATGTGGAAATGTTGTTTGGTGTTTGTGAAGTTCAGGACAAAAAAATTAAGAACAAACCCCTGAAATATATAATAAACATTTTAGGATCTACTATTGATGCAAAGTTTCAACCTCATGGATAATAACCCTTTAAGATACAGAGGTAGGCTAAAGGTACTTGTTGGTCATTGACCACAGAATCAAGTAAAACTAACTGGCCTACAGGAAGGTCCAACCCACAAACCTAAAGCTCATTCATGCTCCAATCTGCATCCAGTAAATTCTACTTCTTACTTGTTAGATTGATTCCATAAACACAGTTCTGAAGGGTATGTACTGATTCTACCTAAATAACTGCAGGCCATTTTTTTTCCTGTGGGGGAATAATGAGTTCCTAGATAGAAAAGGAAAAAAGCTGCTTCTGTTCCCCTCTGGCTCCCCTCCAAGATCCAGGAAGTAAGAAAACGAAAAAAGAAAAAATTCATATGGCAGCCCTATGGGCTTTGCACGTTATATAAACAGCAATGTATGTTTATACCAGCCTGTTTATCTGTTGGGGGTCAGAAAGGGAGAAACTTACTATGTTAAAGTATTCAGTTGGCTGCACCCCAATATCTAATTTTCTTCCATGTCCAATATCAGTTCACAACTTCACAAGACTAGTAAACACATCAGCATTTTCTCATTTAAAAGGTTACAATCGTCTTGAAATACTTTGGTTGGATATATCTTGGAGTCCTGAGGCTCCAATGTAACATGAAACTATGATGCATTTAAAAAATTTAAACCCTTAACATTGAAAAAAAGTTTTATCACTCACTGGTCCTCCAGTTAAAGAGCGAGCAGAACGCAACTCTTCCTCTGGGCCTCTCTCTGGAAATGTGGCCCTGAAAATCTCTGCGGTTTTAATGTTGATAGCTGTGACAGCAAAAAGGTATTTTGAAATTAAAAGGCAATTGAATAAAAAGGGACATTTTCATGTTTTGAGATCTACATTCACGAAAGACAATATTTGGAAAATAAAGTACTGAATTTACAATCCATCTCACTGAAGTATAAACACAGAGAAATAATAAATGTTTGTAGTTTTCCAATGAAATATAGGGAGAAGGCTATCCTCCAATTCAATTCAACAATTATTAAGCAATCCATTATGAATAAGACACTGTTCTGGTAGTCAAATGGGATTTTTGACCTCACTGATTTGGGAGTTTCCTCCAATGCAGATCACAAGCCTTCCAAGCCTGTCCATCCTGTGCCACCCTTACCTATGTCCTCCCACAGCTTTGCTCAGGGGAGCGTTGCTCCCTGCCAGCGGCCTTCCTCCATTTCTCCTACGTTAGGAGAAGACAATTGAGCATTCTGGCTCGCTGCCTGTCCTCTCCCACTCTGCCCATGTTGCCAGCCTCTCGTACATCTCCCCAGTGACATCCTTACATTGGTTAGGTTACAGCCCACTCACATCTACCATACACCTCTCACTGTCTTGTTTATACTTGGTTTGAATTCCTGGGAGATTGTTGTATTACACATCTCATGTGATAGAGTGATGCTGGGAGGATGTGAGCATTTATAAAATGAGCTTTTTTTTTCCTTTTCCCATGGGAAGCTTGAGAGTTGCCTCTCCTCTTTCTGTGTAGCTCTAGGCCCAGCTCTTTTCAATCTATCCCAGATATGCACTGACGGACAGACGCTATGGGGCATCCCTCCTAACTGAGCTAAGACCTGGGCAGTATGTCTCTCTGAAGATACAAAACACAGACAAATAGGACACAAGGCAGGGGATGATGAGACAAAGATGTTCAACCAAAGTGCTCTAGGAAAATGTGGAGAGAGAGGGAGGGAATGCTTTTAGGAGGAAGTTAGAAAACTGACAAGAGCAGCTCTGAAGAAGTGGTGCCTGAGTTCAGCCTGGAAGGCAAAGAGATGCGTAAATAAAATCAACCATACTGACAAATACCTGGATATGGGGGATAAGGGAAAAGTAAAAGGTACCTCCAGAGCTTTCAATCTTTATGCAAACATTCATTAACAAAATTGTCCTAATTAACAATGTTCTCCCAGTGAAGTTATTTGAGAATCATGAAACACCATGATCTCAAAAAAAAACATCAAATTATCCAAGTTACAAGTAACTCAAAAGGCAAATGAATGACATATGGCAGGTTTAAGTAGGCTATAACCTGTAACCAATGATAAATTTGCATATAAGGTGTGATTTTAAAACACCGTTAACATGTATGACAAGAAAATAAGATAGACTGGTCATGTAGCAATAATACAACAGTTGAACAGTGTGAATGCTACATTGGTATCTCAAGATTGTAAAGGAACAAAAGCCAGACCTCCATCTTGTTGGGGAAAACATTTATGGAAGATGGCTGGCAGGACACAGATAAGGATCCCACAGGAGAAGAATGGGGATATGCATCAGTGAAGGGCATGTTTCCCCCTACATAATTCTCTGACCTGAACTGGCAAATATTAAGCATAAATTTCCAGAATCAGATTGAAATTCACTCAAAATTATATTCTGTCCCTTCAGAAAAATGTCAATAAAACATTCACTGGACATTCACTTTGAGTTGTTTTTCCTCAAGTCAAGTTGGTGACCAACTTGTAGTAAACAATATGGGATAACTGCTCTCGTGGCCATTGCTGTTGCATAATGGCTGAATTAAGGTGGGTGGGTCAGTCTGTCACCCTGGATTAAAGCAAAGCCAACTAGTGTCCTACAAAGCTGCAACCCATATCCCTGATCACAGAGCACTATGGTTTATAACATGAAAGAATCTATCCGGCAGCAGAGACCACCACGTTCAGTGGTAACTGTTTGGGGACCAAATTTCACCCTTAGACTCCCACACACAACCCTGATCTCTGTCTTGAAAAGATAATAACACCTTCTATTCAGACAGCATTTATAAAGTGCTTTTGCATCTCTTTTCTTGGTTGTTACTAGTACTTACCAATCCCACAAACTACTGGAAAATGATTTTCATTTTCTTCTCGATCATTTAATTCTATTTAAAAAAAACCAACAAAGCAACAAAAGTAATTACAGCAACTTTGAAAAACATAATATTGTGTGAAGAGGAGGTAAAGAAAACTTCATTTTGTCCTGCAAAAGAGAACAAGAAAGACACCCCATCTTTCAAAGGTGAAAACTAGAACATAAATAGAATTTACAGTCTCATGTTTCCCTGCTACGTCTCTTGGAGCTTTGATCATATCAAAATAAATGATGACTTTTAGAACTGTTTGAGGTGCTACAATACAAAGACAAAAATCATGACATTCCTGTTTTGGAGGAGCTTGCTTCCTACTTAGTGGATATGATACGTACACAGATAAGGAAATAAAAATTCCATACAAAGTAATTTCAAGAGAGAAAGAGTGCTGATAACTGGGGCATCAGGAAAAGCATCCTATGGAAGGCAGCATCTGAACTATGCTCTAAAAAAAAGGCTAGGGATTCTACAAAGCAGAAGAGACAAAAGTGCATTCTCGGAAAGCACCGAAACGGAATGTCAAGTGCAAGGAATGGCTAGCAGGCCAGTCATACTGGAATGGACACTGTGTTAAATGGTAAATTAGATTAAGTGGGACTGAAAAGGGGGATAGACTGTGAATAGCTTTAAATATCAGACTAAAAATTTTGTTTTTTAACTCTAGAGGCAATAGGGAGTCCTGAAGATTTGTGAGCAGGGGGTGATATAGTCAGATCTGAGTTTTAGGAATACCAGTATGGTTGCTGTCAAAACCAGCTGTACAGTATACAACAGCAGGGAGAACTAGTCACATCATGGTAGGGATAACCCAAATCCTTTCCAATTATCTGTGCCAGTTCTGACATAGGAAGCAGTAAAAAACTGGGGTCTTCATCAACACCATCATGGCTAACAAATATTTACTAAAAACTGACTAAATGCAAGATACTTTGCACTGCTACTGTTTAGTGGGGAGCATGTGTACTTACCTGTCACACAGAAAGTCATTAAGTGAATGTCATCTTCCTGTCTGTCAAATTCGTCTACAATTAAAATTTTGAGAGAAATTAAAATGACTTAGACTGGCAGTACATGCACTGAGCACAAAGACAGGATGGCTGGGATAAGCCATATGAATTACCCTGCTGTCTATCTGAGACCATTAACCAAGCAGGCTGTCACCACCAGAGAAGCAGCATCCCATTCCCCACAACAAATATGTAGCAATTATTCAGTGCTTGAACCCCCAAAAGGAACTGGACGTATAGCTAGAACCCTTAGTGCCTGAGGGCAAGAGAGAAGGTAAAGAGTAAAAAGACACTGTGGGTACTTGAAATGAATTCTTTTCCTTTCATATGGAGAAAGAAGGGAGGGAAGGAGGAAGAGAAGGAAAGAAAGGAAGGGAGGAAAGGAGGAAGGATGGATTTATTAAGCACCTCCCATGTGTCAGGCACTGTGCTAAGCGCTTCCTAAATATTATCTCATTTGATCCTCACAATCACCCTGGAGGCAGGTGCTGGAACTGGGGCAGACAGAGAGTGACTTGTCCAGGATCACACAGCCACTGAATGTCTGAGGCTGGATTTAAACTTGTCTCCCTGATCCAGGCTCAGCATGCCCATCTGGCTAAAGATAAATTATTATTTCTTCTATACTAATTGCATATCTATCAATTGTACTTTAAAATTGGCATTTTATTTTGAAGTCAAGAAGGTGGTTCTGTTTAATCCTTTCAGAGAATATAATGTTTTAGAAAATACTGTTTCAAAATTTTCTCTCAGAAATCCTGTTCGTACATAATCAAACAAGGCACACTACAGCTTTAACTTGGCCACTTGACAGTATCAACCCAGGGACCATTTCTTGGTGAGATCTTTGAACATCCTCTCCCAAACAAAACTAAGAGCTCTGGGACAGAAAGTAAGAAAAAACATGCTTCCCCTCCTCCATCCCTGACCTTCTGCCCAAGGTAAAAAAGAAAGAAAATGCACTTACTAAGAAGCTGATTTGTAAGTTTTTGTGACAATTGCCTATCGTCATTGAAACCTCCAACTAGATGTACTTCTAACCTAACAAAGATGGAATAATATTAAAGAAAAGTTAAAATACACCCACAAGTTAGCAGTTTGGCAATGCCATCCAAAATCGATTCTGCACTCTGTTCTCTTAATATTTTAATATTAAACTGGATTAACATTTTGAGTTTCAATCAAAACAATTATCAGCCTACAGAAAGACAGTACTACAAAATTAAAAGTTATGCAACACCACATTCTCTATCTAATATCCAGACATGTTTGTTAAACACTTTGGTACAAAATCATTCGAGATTTACGATCTTGAGCACACCTTTATATTTTATAAGTTCCATGAAAGGAATAGCATTCCATGATCATGTAATTTTTTCTTTTCTTTTTTTTTTGGTGGGGAGGAAGCAATGGGAGTTAAATGACTTGCCCAAGGTCACACAGCTAGTAAAGTGTATGAGGCCACTTCTGAACTCAGATCCTCCTGAATCGAGGGCCAGTGCTGTATCCACTGAGCCATCCAGCTGCTCCAGTACTTACTGTTAAATAATTACAATAGATAGCATAATTGTGGCTCTTTCCTTTGCAATCAATACATATAGAGCCTACTATGTGCCGGGCACAGTGTTGAGTGATTAAAAAGACAAAAAAATGAAACAATATCTGTATTTTAATCAATTTTAAAAAATTATTTCAGTTAATCATATAGCATGATAGTAAAGACTATCATAATGGCTAATTTATGTCAGCGAATCAGTAGCAGAATAAAAAATTAAAGTCTCACAAGGAAATCAAACCTACATAACCTGTCAGGGCTCCGGCAAAATGTCATTTGAACATGACCTGCATAAACAACTCGATTGGCTATATCAGGCTACACTACAATACCAATAATCTAAAGAAGTAGAGTTTCTGGAACTCCCTCTGTCAAAACTGAACCATGGGTAGTTTTAAAAGAGCAATTACAATGTCGCGCTGTCCTATCTATCGGTCACATAAATATTTCTCTATCAGTCACATACTATTTTGACACAGGTCTTTGGGAAGCAACACAGGACCTGGCTTTCAAATCCCAGCTCTTCCATATGCTACCTGTGGGACTTTAGGAAAGTCATTTATCTTTTCTGGGTCTGAGATTCCTTATGTGTAAAATGAGGGGGCTGGGCGAGCTGACCTTGAAGGTCCCCTTTCAGTTTTAAGTCCAGGATCTCATGACCCTTTGATGTACTATTTATTATGCAGCTACATATTCTTTACCAAGGAGGTAATCTTCTCTAAAGTCACCCAAGATCTCAACCATCCTTTAAAATGTACAAAAATTATTCTAGAGGAACTCACCTTCCATTCTGGGTATGGTTAGACAAGGACTTTAGGGAATTCATGATCAGAGGGACTTCGGTTTTGGTATCTGATCCATCACAATGTGTCATGCAGGTAGCCCCATTACCTGAAACAACAAGGAAGAAAGAATTCATGGTATTTCTGAGAAGAGATAACTGAGCTAGCACAAGTATATGAGGTAAGAAAGCAAGAATTAACAAGTCTAACTTGTTCATTCATACCTCATTTTTTTATGTTGCCAAAAGATACGAGAACCTTCTATGAAAAAAAAAAAAAGCATGTTGCCATGCAAACCCACTCTGACAATGGTGAGAAGCTGGTTCTTAAAACAATATGTAGACTAGAAAAAAGGAAATGTATAACTAAGATCAAGTTCTGAGCAGGAAATGAAAAAAGTCAATTTAAAAATAAAACTAATCCTTCCCTCCCCCTTCCCCCAAAGCCCAGCACTTAAGTAACTGTTTCCTTTATCTCTTTCATACCTGTGTGTCTCAGGACCACAATGTGGCAAGTAGTTGCGTCATCAGAACCCAGAATGGAGATCGAGCCTGTTTAGACAAGAAAAAAAATAAAATATCCAGCAGCATTTTACGTCACTGTCTAATTCACTGCTTCCTAACCTACCATCCTTTGGGGAGGTCACTGCAAGCTCTCTTTGCTGTACATAGAGAAGGCCCTTGGGTCCCACAAGCTGAACAGACTGACCTCTGAGAAGTCTGGCTCTTTCCTGTTTAATTGAAAAATAAGAGTTACATAAATTAGAGAGGGCTAAATGGTGAGAGGGCTGATGAGAGCCACAGTGTACTCTAAATGGGAATAGCCACAAATATGTCTGTAGTAAATGGATAAATGTCTTGAGAAATATCTGGAATAAAAAGGTCATATAGCTATCTAGTTATGAGAATAAGAAAAAAATTAGCTCATTTAAATAAAACTATTTATTAACGAAAGAAATATGGTAAAATCTCAGCGCTATTTTTCTTCCTTATTAGAATTAAATCTTTTCATAAGACCTTATAATTTCAAAATATCTAAGTTCCATGAGGACAAGGATGATGGTTTATTCAAACTTCCTATTTCCTCCAGCACCCAGAATAGTGCTCTGAATACAGTAAGCACTTCTTAAACGGTCCTCAAATGGAATTACCGCAAAGAAATCTGATTATACGAGGCAGGGAATAAAGTGGGAAGAGATTCCCATTTGGTGTATTTTTAAGGGAGTTAAAGTGGTGTATTTAAGAGGCTCTGTTGATATTAGCAAAATATACCATAATATTTAAAACTTCATTATGCCCATGAAATTATGGATTGAAATTGAATCAATTACTCCCTTATCAAAAGTGACAAATTTAAGCAAAACTATTATAAGTAAAAGTTGTCAAATTTTTCTTTTCCATAACAAAAACAAGATTTCAAATAAGGACACAATAAAATGACATTTAGAACACTTCTTTATTTAAGACTACACACTCTTTGCCTTGGCTGTCTTCCTTGATGACTTTATATAAACACTTCATAAAATATAAGGAAATGTAATCAATATAAAGATCACTTTGATTAACTCTACAGTGTTTTTTATCTTACAGTAAGCTTCCACTAATTATAATCCAAGTAGTAATTAAAATTTCCCAAACACTCAATTTAAAAAATAAATTGACTCTCAAGTCAATTTTGCAAGAAAACTAGATCAGTAAAAGGGCACAGCTTTTTTAAAGAGTCACTGAGATATTACTGTTGCTGCCTGTTTTCCTAGGCTATCTCTAAATTATATCTTTCCCCATTTGTTCTGGTCACTAAAATTTCCAAAGCAATCTTTTAATCTCCAAAGCAACTGTGCTCCTCTAAATGCAAACTGAAGTACTTTTTATGACTCTTCTACACTACCCTGGCAGGGGGTCGCAGTGAGGAGGGAGAGAAAGAGAGAGGCAGAGACACTGACTCTGTGTGTGTATGTGTGCGTGTGTGTGTGCGTGTGTGTGTGTGTGTGTGTGTGTGTGCAGGAATAATTAAAGCTATAATAACAACCAAAATTCACATAAGCAAAATTTGGATTGCACTGTCACCTCTGTACCAAACTGCAAAATGGCAGTCACCTTATAAAACCACTCTCAACATACCTTTTCATTGATTCCCAAAAGAAAAAAATACAGAAAAAAGTTAAAGCAACATAGCTAAAATAGAATATCAAACCTTCAAACAAACAAGTAGTAAAAAATTATATAGTATTATTTATCCATCTTTGCAATAAACATGCAGAGCTATCCTGTAAAGAAATCAGAACATTTTACATCTGAAATGAGTAGACTGAACTTCCTTACTTTCTTAAACAATATTAATACAATTCTTTGAATTCTAATTGATACCCAACATATGTTTGTATATATAAGCACACACACATATGTATGTATGTGTATATATATATATACATACACATTTATCTCCTCCATCCCCACAACAGTTTCTCCTTAGTTCTCTGTCATTTTTTTCTACCATTTTTTACCAAGTACCCAACCTTAAAAACTAATTTCTCTTCCTAGCTCCATACATACTGATTTCGGGGCAGCTAGGTGGTGCAGTGGATAGAGCACTAGTGCAAGAGTCAGGAGGACCTGAGTTCAAATTTCACCTCAAACACTTGACACTCACTAGCTGTGTGATTTTGGGCAAGCCACTTAACCCCAATTGCCTCATCCTGGGCCATCTCCAGACATCCTGATGAATAGCTGGTCACTGGATTCAGATGGCTCTGGAGGAGAAGTGAGGCTGGTGACCTGCACAGCCCTCTCTCACTCAAAACAAAGTCATGTACAAGTCATGTCATCATTTCTCTGATGTCATGGTCTTCTTCAGCAAAGAAGGATAAACACACACACATACTGAATCAGTTACCAAGTGGGGTCAGTTCTTCTTTTAGTCAAATATTCCTTCATGTCTCCTAAATCTGTCCTATGGATTTTGGTTTCACCCCAGCTTCAAGCCCTTTTTATCACCTTATACCCAAATCGCTGCAATATCTTTCTAACCAGTTTCTCTGCCTCCACTTTCCATTCACTGAAATCCATTCCACACTTTGCAGTCACGTTAAAGTGGTCCCATCTCTCTTCAGTGAGTTTAGATTTTATCTTCGAAGCAATTGTGTCCAGAAGATAAAATCTAAACTCATCCAGGAATTCAAAGCCCTGTAGAAAGCCTGTTCCTAAATTCTCTTTTCAGCCTTGCTTTGGCTCCACCACTCTGATAAAGAAAAACCTCTCCTGAAACCAAATTGGTTGGTTTCATTGCCACCTAAACACACCTTACACTTTCCACCTCTTCCTTCTTCTCCTAACTAGAATGTTCTCCTCACCTAACCATCCTTCAAAGCCCAACTCAAATGTCCTCTCCTTTATAAAGAAGAAATCACACTTGTATACAGCACTTAGGGTTTACAAAATGCTTACCTTACAATCACAGCAAGGGATAGGTATTGAAGTACTATTAACCTCATTTTACCGATGTGGAAACTGAGGAATAGAGAAGCCTTCCTTGACTACCCCAGGTGGAACACATGGTTCCCTTGAATGGATTCCTTAAGTATTTAATATCTATCCCTCTCATCTGGCCTATTAGCCCCATCAATAACCAGATTCTAAACCAGATCTAGGCTAGAATACTGGGCCCAATAGTAACCATTCAAGAATAGGAGGTAATGTGGTGGAATGGTAAGGGCTGTTAGAGTCAGGGGAACTAGTTCAAATTCTACCTTTGCCACTTGGCTAAGTGATCTGGGGCAAGTCACCTTCTCCTGGACTTCAGGTTCCTCACCAGTAAAATAAAAAGTATGGATCTGAGGTTTTCTAAGGTCCCTCCAACCTTTAACACTGCAAGATCCCCAAAGACCTTGACACTCTAGAGACTTGCCACTGGAAAGCTAAACACACTGTAATAATCTCTTATTCTCCAGAGATGCCAGTTATCCAGAATACCTACACTACCATTTCCCCTAACCTGGGACATTCCGTGGTAGTTTGGGAATTAATAGCTAATACAACAGCTGTCCTTTATATAGCACTTATTAAATGTAGGCACTGTGCTAAGCGGTTTATAAGTATTATCTCATTTGGTCCTCAAAACAAACCAGGGAGGTAGGGAATTAGTATTCCCATTTTACAGATAAGGAAAATGAGGCAAACAGAGGTGAAATGACTTGCCCAGAGTCACACAGCTGGTAAGTGTCCGAGGCTGGATTTAGACTCAGGTCATCCTCACTCCATGCTTGGCACTTGTGATTTTTTTTTAAAATCAAAGCAATAATCATTAATGTTGCCCTCAAGTGATCAGTAAGCATTAGACTCTGGCATCCGCAGGATCAAAGTTCTAATCCTGCCTTAGACACTGATGAACCAGAGGACCTCAGCTAAGTCATTTGGCCGGCTAGCCCAGAGTTGTCAGGGAGGATCCAATGACGTAGCGTCTGTAAGGTAAACCGCAAACCACTACATATATACGTAAGTTGTAACTGTAACAACAATAAGAACCTAGCGCAGGGCAGGGCAGCACCCTGTGACGTCACCGGTCCTTTCCTAAAGCGGACAAACCACCAAAATAATAGTGATGACGATGGAGTAAGCCCTGACGTGGGATTCAGGACGAGTCAGAATGCTCTTCGGACACCTGCAAGTTGTATTCTCCTGGGCAAGTCACTTAACCTCTCTGTGCCTCAGTTTCCTCATCTGTAAAGCGGGGGATAACAGCACCTACCTCCCGAAATGGCTTTAAAATCATGAGACTCGTATAAATGTAACCATGATTACTGCCATCGCCACCACGCCCGAGGAGCCCCTCTCCGGTCCCTTCACCCGCCCGGCAGCCCCAGATTTATAAGTTCATGAAATGAACCAATCAGTCAAAGCGAGGCCGGGGGCGGGGCGGCGCGGGGCGGGGCCGGGCCCCGGACGCTCCCATCGCTACGGGCGTAGGGGAGCCGCGGTCTCGGACACTAGACTTCGGGCGGCCCCGGAAGCCGAGAGACGCCTGGCGACCCTTGCTCGGAGCCTCGTCCAGCCGGACCGAGGGCGGCGGCCCGAGCAGGGAGGCCGCTGGGGGTCCCTGGCTCGTTGGGTCGCGCCGCGTCACGTCCCGGCTCCCGGCCCCGGCCTCCTGAGCCCCGGCCCCGCTCACCTCCAGGGGCGGGTGGGCCCGCACGATTTCCCTGACGGACTGCGGCAGCTGGACTCGCCGCCCCTCGATGAAGAGCGGCATCGCGGTAGCGGCCGCCGGGAGGCGGAGGCGGTGAGAGGTGCCCGCCCGCAGGCCCCGCCCCATTCTGGGCCAGGGGAGGGGGGGGGGGAAGGGACGCCAAGCCCCAGCTCTGGTCCCGCCCCCTCCGCACGCCGCACCCGGACGGATGGCCGCTCCTTGCCCCGCAGGTTGCCGGGAAATGTAGTTGAGATGGGAAAGAAGAGGACGGGGATAAGGGGGCGTGCCAAGGGCCGCCCGTGTGTCTCCTGATTCGCCAAGTCTCTCCTCTCTGTCAGGCTCCTCCCCCTCCCGCCTTCGGCCCTTGCGCGTGCCAGCATCAGCTACCCAAGGTGGTCGGAGAGGGTCCGGGGAAGAGAGAGGAGGAATAGGGCGAGGGGGCGGAGCCAAGTGCCGTCCAATTCGGATTCGCCACGCCTCTCCTTTCCTGCTCCCGCCCCTCATTCGCGCCTGGATCTCCGACCTAAGGCACCTGCAATCAGAGTTCCCGCCCCCTGGACTTGAGGCAGCCTTCGCCTTCCCTTCCCAAAGCCAAAATGCGTACAACCCAATCATTTTTTAAAACGCTGCTATCTCTAGGTATAGGGCCAGTAGGTAGTGAGGCGTGGACCTGGGGGGAGTCAGCCCTAGACGCTCCTAGCAGGGACCCTGTTCGGGTCACTTGGGCGCTCAGCCCCTTTCTTCACCTGCCACCTGGGCCTAATAATGGCATCTATCTCCTAGATCAGATGAGGCTTGTAAGGTGCTTTGAGACCCCTAAAAGTGCTGCATAAATGCTACGAGGATGGTAAAGATGATGCGTAAGGCGGAAAGCCTCCCCCCGAAGCTGCCTCTCCCCAAATTCATCCTATTTAAGTGTGTCTGAGTCTGGCCCTAATGCTAACTCAGAACTATCCACCTAGCCATCACATACAGAATGGAAATAAAGTCCCCCCACCAAAAAAAATAATTCTCCCTTCCTCCTTTCTGTTAAAGACAACCACTATTCTCATGTTATCAGATTTAGATCTGGAAGAAACCTTAGAAGATCATAGGCACAAAAACATTTGAGCTTTCGAGACTGACTTCAAAAGACAAATTCAATTTGTGTTCAGTGTCATAGGGATTATGGGTTTAGAGGAGGAAAGGGCCTTAGAGGCCAACACTCTCATTTTGCTGTTAAGGAAACTGAGGTATGGCAGAATTGTATTTCAAACTAAGGTCTAACATCTCTGATTTATATTGTCATTGGCTTGGATAAATAGGTTTATTTGTTATGTACCATCCGATGATGTTTGTGTAACTGACTTCTGGTAGAAAGGGAGTCAGGTCTTTGGATATGGCTTGGAGAACTCTTTCCCTGTTACGGAACAGTGACCAGGAACACAGCCTGAACCCCCTAAAAAAATTTCCCTGTGGCTAGCAATATTTAGGGGGACAGATATAATTCTAGCCCGTACACCCTCTTTGAAGAATGCAGAGTGGCTGTCCAAGATTCAAGATAACATATTTTACTACATAATTGTCACATCCTGTTTTTTCAGTCCAAAAATTGGTTTATAACTTTTCATCATATAATTATTGCATGATACAATTCTGCACTTCCCATCACTTAAAAGGTAAACAGAGACCACTGGAATATGGGTATGAATTTATCTCTCTTGCATTTCGAGCCATGAGCTTAGAATTCTTAGTGCACGTGCCTTGTCAGTATATTTCCAAAAGCTGACTGGTATGGTCACTCATCTCCTCGATTTGTTTAAAGCACTGCAGTGTTGTCACTAAACCCAGTGTAAGGGAAGCTGGCAGGCAGAACTACCTTGAGTAAGTCATGCAATGTGGTAAATCTTGTGTCTTCTCTCGGTAGTTAAACTGTATAGTTCGTCTGTCAGCAAAACATTAATGTCTGAAGCATGTCTTTCTGACTATAGGTTGCCCGGGGCGACTCCCAGGCCTTCGCCTTCTACTTACCTATCCCCGGTCTTCGGACGTCTCCGGTCCCTCTCCCGGTTGGGGGAGGGCAATAAACAGGCAGAGCACCCGAAAGGAGTTGCAGTCAGCAAGCTTTATTCCGTTTCTTCTCCTCCAGCTCTCCTGGTCATCCCCTTTTATTATCCCCTGTCTCCTCCCCCGTACCTCCCATGGGCCAGCGAGCTCCTCCCAAGTGCCTCCCCGTGGGTGGAGCCAGCCTGTTACCAGGGCCATCCCAGTACCCCACAAGGGGGAAGGTTCGGACCCTCAGGCGTCTCACGGTCCTCACGGGGGACCCCGGTCCAGAGCTGTCCCCCAACAATAGGTAAATGTAAAAATTATTCTTTGGGCTTCAAGCTGAAAGTGGTTGTGTTCACTGAGTAACATGGAAACAGACAGAAAGATCGTTTTCAGTGAGTGAAAAGTTGGTGTGAAGCTAGCAGAAACTTAAAGATAATACTGGCACAAATTGTTTTTTTTTTAATCTTCACCTAATGGTCACAATCCACCTTTTTTGCAGAAATATGTCATAAAATCTGTGACGATTGTGCAATGAAACACCAGGGTGGTGATGGCTTGGGTCACACAGACAATCCTTATCTGTGTATCACTATCCTGATAGACACATATGCCCTCTGAGATGGATAACATAGCTGCCATTTATACAGTACATGAAGGTTTGCGAAGCACCCTCATTTGTACAGAGAAAACTGAGGCTAAACTAAGTGACTTGCTGCAATGGCATTTAAAAATCTTCCCCACCATTAATAAGCTTCTGGTGGGGCTATTAAGGGAAGATTGATTAGGGGAGGCATGTTTCCTACAAAGGCCCACATCTTTTGTCGATTGGTAATGAGGCTCTGAGTCACTAGGGTTGTGCCCTCCCAGTCTGAAAAGTGTATATACTGAGGTGAGATTTTGCTTTGGCGCTCAAATTGCTGGAAGCGTGTTTATGTGATTAGGCCAGACAAGACTCTGGGCAGCTGCTATTAAGATGCCTCATGGCTTTGAAAACAGATGCTGGTGCTTCTCTCTCTGGTAATGATATATTGTCTATGGTCAGACAGTTGGAAGCCCTGTCTCTTGGTCATTCTGTTTGTAATTCTGTTTGTATTTTCTCTGAAGTTCAGGATGCTGACTTTCCCCCCTGAACTAAGTGAATGGTATATATCCTTGATGAAAGTAAGATTGTTTACTCCTTTTAAGGTTGCTTTTCTTAGAAAAAGCAGATCTAAGAACCTGTGCAGTGGGCCTTCCTGTGTGCTTGCTGTTACACTGGCCCGAGGTGACATAACTAATGAAAATATTAAGCAGCTGAGCTAGCATTCAAGGTCAGGTTCTCCAGGTCCAAATCAAATACCTTTTCCTGGCCCATTCTTCCATCATTCTGGCTTAGCAACCTTCTCCCACTGAGGAGTTCCTGTTCCTGGGTGTGCATCTCCACCATGCCTCCAGGTAAGTACTTTCTCCTCACCTCCTCTTTTTTCAGTTCCCTTTAAAGTGTAGTCTTGTCCTGTTAGGATGTAAGCTCCTGTGAGCAGGCCATCACCCTTGGCATAAAGCTAAATTGGTTCCCTCTCTGACCAAAACAATAGCAGCCTTCAGACTTAAGAGTTGGAAGGGACCTTAAGTTCATCTGGATTCCTGGAGATGGGAGAACTGAAACACATTTAGTGGCTTACCCAAGTTACACGAATAAGCAGCAGTGGAGCCAAAATCTGGACTCAGCCCTGTGACTTTTAAATACAGTCTTATTCCTACCATACATTGCCCCTCTAACCTGTCACACCTCTCTTCAAAAACTTTCAGAAGCCTCCTATTATTTACACAACCTAAGGCTACTCAGCCTGGCATTCAGGAAATGAATGCTTGAAACGGGCATTTATTAAGTCCTTACCATTTGTCAAGCACTGCGTTTAGTGCTAAGATACAAATGGACAATTGAGACATATCCTCCTTGAAGGAGTTCATCTTTTAATTGGAGAATTCAGCAGTAGGACAGATATTAGGGCTTAGGTGTCTGTCATTTACCTGGAGGCTATGTAGTTCACAACTCCCAGTTCTTTGAAGCCCATGAGTGACCAGGCCTGCCTCAAAGCCAGAAGTCTGAAGAGACAAAGCCCTTAAATACTAGAGAGAGGTGAGTGGCATCTGGACATGGGGGGGGGGAAGGGGGGAGGCTTGATTTAGTGAGAATGAGCTCCTTTTATTAAAGTCTGCTTCTTCTAGTGGGATCTAGGATGGCAGGGAGTAGGCTGAAGTTTTAAAACCTTGCTTATAGGCTGGTGGGCTCTACCTTCTACAAATCGATTCCAAACTTATTTACTTTCTTATTTTGCTTTATGTCCCACTTTAAGTACTTCTCATCAATCTCTACTTGAGTCTAATGCAGGAAGAAACTATTTATATCCTTTTATTAAGGGGATTTGCTCTGTGAAGTTTGGATTTAGTCAAAGGGCCACTCTTGAGGACCTAGAAGGCCACATGTGGCCTAGAAACTGCAGGTTCCCCACCCCTGCATAGAACACTGACTGCAGAATTAGAAGATCTGGGTTCAAATTCTGCCTGTATCTTCAGAACCTCAGCAAGTTAAAGTCTTTGTGCCTCAATTTATCTACAAAAAGAGAAAGTTGGACTAGATCGGGGTGGGGAAGTTGCAGTCTTGAGATCACATATGGTCTTCTAGGTCCTTGGGTGCAGCCTTTTAACTGAGTCCACTACTAAACAAAACCTTTTAAGGGGGTTCTTTGAAGTTTGGATTCAGTCAAATGGCTGCACCTGAGGACTGGAACCCCAGGAACACAGCTTGAACCAAAAATTAAAAATTCCCCTAAGCTAGCAATATTTAGGGGGACAGATATAATTCTAGCCTGGTACTCTCTCTTTGAAGAAAGCAGAGTGGCTATCCAATTCAAGATATGAAATTCTACTTTTCATTTGCACAGATCACCCACAGGAATATATTTCTTCCCTTAGGTTGAATTCCATGTTAATATATTTGAAAAGATATTAAAGAACTGTAAAATTTTATGAGCAAGGAAAGCATTTGTTTCATTGACAAATAACAAAAACACACGAAATGCTTTTTATAGCCTCGGGAAAAAATTATATTTACATTTTAAAAACTAAGATAAAATACACAAGTATTGAAAAGACACTATATTACATTGCAGAACTCACAATAAGGCTGAACTGCCTTATATCCAAGGGGATTTAGTTACAGAAATGCTCAAAAGATTCTTTTTGTAAATTGCTTCCATCTGTAAAGTTGTTCCATCAGCACCAACTCCAAAGACAGTGTTTCACTGAACACTTGGTATATTTGGATGACAATAACTTCTAAGAATAAGCTTTATAATTCAATTGACAATCTCATTTTTTCCTAACAAATCCTCACAATTAGAGATCAAATAAAAGACATGAAAATATTTTTCTCACTATTTAGAAGCTGAATGTCAAAATGTGAACATTATCACTGACATGTTTATCCAAAACTAATCTGGATACGCTACTATAAATTGGTAGTACTGTTTCAAATATAACATTCCTGAAAAATTTACAGGAAAAATTCCATGTGAACAGATTTGAAAAGATATCAGAACCACCACTTCTGTAAATCTTAATTCCATTCAAATGGAAAACTACTAATACAATTTCTGCACAGTGTATCTTTTCTTACCTGATTGTTTGCTTAAACAAAGCACGAAAATTCTGTTTTCCTAGCTCTACCATTCTTCTCCCCCCTCAACCCACAAGACCAAATCCTGCAGTCTCCCGATCCCTCTCCAACTATCATTATCCCAGACTATTTTCAACAACCTCCCTCTTTCCCTACTATTTCCACTACACTGAGATTCAACCATAATGGGTCTCAGTAAATAAATAAGCATGCATGCTTATTTATTTACAATACAAAATAAATACTGAACGAAAGCAAAAATGTTCTAGTTACAAAGATTGACTTGAAATATGGATAGCGACTTGTGAACGAATCTGTTATGTAGGATGTTTTGTTGAAACCATATAAGCAAAGCACTGGGATTGTACGGCTATCACTGAATATGAAAATGGCATTGACAAGTAGAAGTCCATGTTAATATGCTATTAAATAAAATAGGATTATATATGTATTAGAAATTTCATAATAATTACATTATAAAAGATGTAATATGTTTTATACATTAAATGAAAACTGCAAAATTACAGTAATAATAAACTATACTATAAAATATTGCACATGATATTCATTCAACTTTTTCTGGAATTTATACTAAAAAAAATCATCAGTCTGGAAACCATTTAAAATTTAACTTGAAACCAGGATGCCTGAGGTATGTCAATGGTTGAATTTAAATTCAGCTTCCATAACCTGTGAAACTTGGTATTCAAGTTTGGGTTGGTTTGTTGTTGGGATTTTTTTTAGGGAAAAAGTCTCTTCAGTTATTAATTCTTGTTATCAGAGGGGCTGGCCCAATATATACGTGACCTGTGGAGACCCTACACTGCTTGATGGGCTTCGAAAACTTGACTCCAAAGAACTCGGTGTCATTCCAATCACAGTGTCATTCTGAGGCACTTCTCCTTTCAAAAAGTCATCATCTTCATCTTCTGTTGTTCCCTGGGAAAAAAAAAAAGGAGAAAACACCGATAAAACTTTTCTCCTTCCCAGAAGACATTATAATGAAAAAAACCCCAAAAAACAAAACCGTTTCTAGGAATTTAACACTAATCAATCCAGAGCAAGGAGAAAATAAGTAATTTAGAAATTTCTCATTGAAAAGCTAATTAAATGACCAAGTCAAAGATCCTAAAAGAAAGCCAAAATTCAAATTCCCCATAATACAGTTCTTTTCAACAAGTAGTTGAGTAAACAGAGAGAATAATATAAAGACATTTTGTTTCATGGGTTCTGTCAACCCCAGAACTACTACAGGGGCTCCTCAGTGAGATCCATCATTGCTCAGAAGAAATGGATTTAACAATCTTTACAGGAAAAATGAAATGAATGAAAAATGCCTTTTGTCCAGATCATGACACACAACTGGATGACACTGTTATATGTAAGTACATATATCTGGGACAGGCACTGTAGCTGGACAGTTACTGGAGTCTAGCATCTAACAGGAGGAAGAAAATGAGCTGGATTGTATGCTGCTTTTAACAATCCCAAGAATAAAAATTCTGCAGAACACATTCTCCAGAAAATGACATATGGTTCTGAATCAAAGTTGTAAATGATTCAATATGAAAAGACATATGGTGAGAATAAGTAGGCTGTAGAATATTTCCAAGGATAACTTATGCAGAAGCAGTGGCATAAGGTATGCCATCGAAGAAACAGGAAAAGGAGGTGGGTCAAATGTGTGGACAGATCAAGGAACAACAAATGGAAAACCTGACTGCTGCCCTAATAACTGGAAAATTAAAAAGTTTGGAAGAGAGGAATGGCTCCTGTGTAGAGAAATTATGGGAGAACAGGGTCAGACTTCAATTAGTACCATTGGAGTGAATACCTATATCAACAAGATCTTATATTCTTTGAAGTATACTACCATAATTATCAGGTAGGAGAACAAGCACATTGATTCAGATTTCAAATGTGAATGAAGACTCTGAAGAAGGCTGAAAATCTAAGGAAGGCAGAAATGGTAACCGAAACTATGAAAGTAAAGCAGAATGATATAGTATAGGATGACTACCTACTTCTGTGATGACATGCTAGCTGATATGTTCTAAGACTGCCTATTGATTTATCCCTTTAAGAGATTATTTCTAGATGACCGTAAGATTATTTTATCCAATTGTTGGCACAAATGTCAACCTAAGGGTAACTGGACTACAAAGGAAAGTTTTTGGTATTTTTACAAAAGCAAAAACTATGAGAACATTTTAAATGTATCTAAATTCATATCTTATTTAACCCTACATTTCTCCATAATTGGATAAAACTGGTACACTTCATCAAAATCTGATGACAAATTTCCATTGAAAAGAATATAGTGAATTGTAAAAATGTGAACTTTGTTAAAAACAGTAATAAATTTAAAATAAATGCAAACTGTCCAATTAAAAAATTAGTTAATCATTGCTAGTTTAGCATTTGGCCAAATCTATTGATATTGATAATGAGGTTACAAGTAAATGGTAAATCAAAAAATTACCTTTTCAACAGGTTTCTTAAACTCCTTAAGTTCTTCAGCACTCAATTCTTCCCATGACTGATAAATGGGATCAATGACTTTTTTGGATCTATTAACAAAAAGTATTGATTAAAATCACATTTCAAGACATTTGCATGAAATATCTCTGATAGGGGTCTGTTATCCAAGATGTATGGAGAATAAACACAAATATGTAAGACCAAGAACCATTCCTCCAATGGACAAATGGTCAAAGAACGTGAATAAACACTTCTCAAAAGAATTGCAAACTACAAACCATAAGAAAGAATGCTCCAAATCACTAACAATAAGAGAAATAGAAAAAAAAACAGCTTTGATATTTCATCTCATTCTTGGCAAACTGACAAAGATGGGAACCAGTTAATGTTGGAGAGGCTATGGAAGACAAAAATATTTAATTTACTACTGGTAAACATTGGTGAATTGATCTAACCATGCTGGAAAAGTGATCTGGAATTATGCTAAGAAATTTACTAAAATATCCATGACCTTTAACCAGGAGTTTCTACTTTTAGAAATATATGCAAAAGAAGTCAAAGGCACAAAGAAAAGTTTCATATATTCTAAAATATTCACAGTAGTATTTTTGGTGACAGCAAAGAACAGAAAAAAAGTAAATGCTTATCAATTAGGGAACAGCTAAATAGCTAGTAGTACATGAATGTGATCAGAGAGAAACATGTAAAGACTTATATGAGAAAATACACATAATTGTAAATGGGAAAGAACAAGCCCCACCAAAGAACCAACAGTGAATACTACAAAATTACAAAGAAAAAGTACAGCCCCAAAGAAGAGATACAAGCAGACACCCTGGCTACCCCTCTTTTTTTAGAGGTAGGAAGACCATAAGTGTCAAACAACTGCATATATTTTTAGACTTTTAAAAATGTATTTGATGGGTTTTGCTAGCTTTTTTTTTCCTTCTATGTTATATAAAATGACCTCTCTGGGAAAAGGGAGGGATGCTGTGAGAAATTTAGGTGATACAAAAACAAAAGATAAGCAATTCTTGATAATTAGGTTTCAAACTTTCAAGATCACATTGAACACTTGTAGTAATAGTGTGCCCAGTTAAAGAATAATGGAATCCTGTCACTCAAAAATGCTTCTCATTTTCAAGTTAAACTGTTTCAGTACTTTGGACCTAGACACAAGAAGTGCAAAAAAAAGCTGCATATGCAGTTAGAGCATTCCGAGTTATCCTTTTTATGCTGCCATTGCTTGTCAGATAAGTCAGGTGCGGAAAAATGTGTATGTGTGAATTTTACATAAGTATCTTACTGGATATAGATGAAATTAACAGGAATTCATTCACCTAAGATTTGGAGTCTGGGAGCCCAGAACCCAAGAGAGTTTTCCTATACTGGACAGTAGTAAGGAGCCAGTAGGTAATACAGGCTGTTAAAAAGGACATTATGGCTGACTTAGTTTATTAGAATCAGAATATCTGAACTGTATGTGTCCTGTACAGTAACAAACAAGCAAAAGAAGCATCTAAGACAATGAATGGGTTTTAAAGGAAAACAATTATCTCCCTGGGGATTCTTTTAATATCTGGAAATCTACTAATCTCAAATTAGGTTCTTATTAAGGAAAAAACAGACTTAAGGTAGAAGAACCTTGCTAATTACTTTTGGCCAGTTATCAAGTGCTTTGTAGGAAGGTATTATAAATAACATCATTTTTAAAGTAAAATGTGAATTTTTCTAGAGTACTACAGATAGGAAAAGAAAAAAATCAACTCAGGAAAATTTAATCAGAATATGTTACAATTTAATCATAACATGTTACAATTTCCAAAGTGCCTCTAGATACATTATATCATTTGATCTTCAAAGCAATCCTGGAAGCATTCTCCCTATTTAATGAGTAAAGTAAAAGGAGGTCAATGTAGCTCAGTAAGTGAAATGCTTCAAAGTGTCAAGAGGTAAGTTGTTTGTATCCAAATCCAGAGCAGTTACTACTAAATAAATAAAAAGGATACATACCACATATAGCACAGTTAACAAGCAATGCAAGAATTTACTGAGGAACACTCCCTACACATGTCTGGTCCTTTTCTACCATAGGAAGCTCAGAGAAAACTACCAGTAAGTCATATAAAATCCAGTGACTATCTAGATTGGGAAGCAGGAACCCATACATCCCAATCCCTCTGAGCACTAAACAGAAGAAACAAACCGTTTCCAGGGCAAGTAATCCCCAAAGGTCAGAATTTATTAAAGACCAGACTAGGTCAAAGCAAGGAAATAAGTTCTAAAAGTACTATGAAAGAAGAATACAATGATTTTTTAAAACGGAAAGAACCACATCAACAGCTTTGAGGAATTTATTTAGAAGTTTCTTTAGAAATTAACAACCTAGAAAGAAACACTAAGAAATAAAAATTAAACTGTTTATATTAAGTGCCTACTATGTGCAAAAGTTCTGAGTGAGGCATGGGGGACACAAGACAAAAACAAAATAAAAAAAGAACAAGCATTGGCTTTGGTTGTCAGAAGGCTTATTGGGATTTAAGGTTTGAGCTTTGACATTAATTAGCTATGGTCCTATTGAAATGTGATAATTTCTTTAAGCTTCAGTTTCCTCACGGTAAAAGAATACTTTTACCTCAAGAATTATTAAGAACATACTTTACAAATGGCTTCATATAAATTCATAATTCACACCAACACCCATGCCCTCTCCATTCAAGATTTACAGTAGGAGGTCATTAAATATTTTTAAAAATACAAAATTTGTCCCACTAAGCATTTATTCCACTTAAACTTCAAACTTTAAAACGAGCTTACCTCTTGAGAACACAAGGGTCAAAGGGGAAGAACGTGTCAAGTGGATTGGTGCAGGTCTGTACTGAGCCACCTCCTGCAGTGTTTCTAAGAACTGGTAGCATCTGTCGGTTGTTCCTCTCAATAATAGTGTAACAAAACACTAACTGGTATTTCCTTCAGAAAATCGAACAGATCCATTTTGTTAGCACAGTGGCATTACTGTCTGGTCTTTATAGCTCAAATGGTGGTAGAAAACTAAGTTTTACTTACCACATAATGCTACGATATGCTAAAATACAGTACAATAAAAAAAGTTTCATTTGAAAACAAGCATAAATTTAAAAGATCTTTTATACTTGTTTAAGTTCTCAGTTTCCTGTATACGGAATTCCATTTCTCTTTTCTATGCTTTGTATTCCTTATGCCTGTAAGTCTAACCCTTCCTCCTCTTGGAATTCCTACCTCCCTTCAAGACTTAAATGACATCTCCTACAAGAGGCCCTTTCCCAAATGATTGTGTTTACTTATGTACACACTGTATTGTCAGTCGAAAGCAAATTCCTTGCATGGCCTGTTTCATTTCTGTCTTTGTAACCCCTGTGCCTAGAACATGGCCAATGATAAATGATTGGCAAATTGATCTAAAATGAAAATTACAATTACATATCCTCCAATTTAAAAAATCATGCCCAAACAACTTACCTTGTAATGGCAGCAAAGAAGTTAACTACAGAAGGGAGGCAAATCTTCAAAGGATTTAGCTGAGACATAACTATGCGCTCAAAATTTAAACTCTGTAGATAAGCCAAACCTTTGTTTAAAAAAAAAAAAAAAGCTCAGTTAACAGTTTAAGAACATAGGCAAAATTCAAAGCTAGAAATAAATGATCATTTTATTTCCCATGACTAAACTTTAAATGCCAGGTGTTGGCCCACAAACATTCACAATGTAAGAGCTAGGTTTGGCCCCACCCCACCTCCACAATGAGGTCTGGATTACATGGCTCCTAAGGTCCCCTCCAGGTCTAGATCTACAGAATAAACAAGATTTCTGTCTGACTGCCATTAAAAATCACGAAATTCTTTAGGTTAATGCAATAGCATGAAAAAATGTCAAGTTTTTTTTGACAATTCTCAAAATGATTTTTCACACATAAAATGGACAGGTCTTGAGAATTTTAAGTTTTTTATTCATTTTTATGGACACAGCTTATCCATAAATGTTTAATTTTCTTACAAAGATCTTTTGAAAGTCTATTTCTATTTTGTACTCGTAAATGAAGATATTTCTCAAGATTATTTGTATGAAATTAAGACCGCAAAGTTATAAATGAATTTCTTTTAAAGGTCAAATTTTTTAAAGCTTCATTTATATTTTAGAAAGACTACAAAATAATTTGTTGTTGTTAATTTACTCTTCATGACTTTTATTTGAGGTTTTCTTGAGAGATACTGGAGTGGTGTGCCATTTCCTTTTCAAGCTCTTTTGACAGATGAGGAAACTGAGGCAAGCAGGGTTAAGTGACTTGTCCACTAAGCTAAAAATTCCTGACACCAGGTTTGTCACCCTTTGCACTTCACTAACTAGCTGCCCACAAAATGATAAAGGCTCCTTTTTGTGCTTGCCCTATTATTTGTTATATTACAAAGAATACAAATGAGAAACTGTATGTGAGAAAGTACCCTGTATTGTCAAGAACCACACAAATGTAACATGCTGTTCTTGTTCCTGATGGGGCCTCTGATTTCACTGGGACAGACAGAGAATGTGGCAAAGTTGAGGCTTTCCGACTTTCCTATCCACTAGGCTAAAATGCCTCAAGGTAATGCTGATGTGTAGTTTTATAAACCATCATTCTATGTCATAGAATTTAAACAGTACAAAATGAGAAAACGTAACAGGTTACTATGTGAACCAGCGACATACAGAAAATTACTTGAGTGAACGAGTCACTGTCCAAGTGATTTATAGTATCACTAAGAATACATTCCTGGGAATACCTTCCCTAACTCCAAAGACAGGGATGTATGGGGGGGGGAAGGGGTCAGGGTGATAGAGAGGGGTGGTCCACAGGCATCAAAATGATGAGTATACTGTCAGTTTTCTTCAGTGTGGGGTTGGTTTTGCTTATGTTTTTCCTTCTCTACTTTATTCTTTTTTTTTCTTTTTTTTTTTTACAAGAGAGTGATCTCTGGAAAGGGAGACATATATTGGGAAACATTAGTGACATAAAAATAAAAAAGTGAAACCCTGGGCAAATCACTTAACTTGTTTGCCTCAGTTTTCTTAACTGAAAAATGAGGGAAATAAATAATAGCACCTCCCTCTCTGGGTTGCTGTGTGGATCAAATGAGATAATATTTTGTAAACATTTACCACAGTGCCTGTCACATGGCAGGCATTATATAAATGCTAGCTATTATCATCAGCACTTTTATGATATCAATAAAATGTGTTTTATCAAACTTTTTTTTAAACAACTAGCATGGCCAAAGGTCTTAGAATCTCTTCTAAATTAGCTGCTAAGCTACCACACTTCTTTTAAGACGGAAACCCTTTAGACATCTGTCCAGATATGTTGTATGACAAATATTTTGATGTAATGAAAGGTAAATAAGGGAATGCCTCAGGACAAAAAAATGTACCTTTATCAGCATAATAATCTCAGCTACTTAGGAAAAGAAGCACAAATACTCTTAATGCTGGTCAGCATCTCTAAAGTCTTGCCCTCCACACATATAAAATTCCTTTTTTCTCCTAACTACAGAAAAACATCCTTCAAAATGAGTGGAATCACAGACACATGAATCAGCATAATGAGGTTATATTTATTAAATTATGCTAGAAGTTGTCTTCAACTATAACATAGTTAACAAGCTTCTTATAGATTAAACTAGAAACAAATTACAGAAGTCACTAAAACTACAACAGTACGGTAAATAATGTATAAAATTTTCAGTTGTATTTGAAGGTAAAATTTGGCTACACTGAGGAAATAACTGCAAGTTTCAAATGACAACAGTAGCAAAAAAGCCAAGTCAATGTCATCAGTTCCTTATGTGCCCTAACATACTCACCTTTCCTTAAGTTTCCATCCAAAAGCTGCTTGTGTCGGAAAACAAAAGTGTAAAACACAGCCTGACAAGCTGAATAAAAGGGTCCGTGAAGAGCAACGTCACAGAAGGCTTTTGTTCCTGCATCCTGGTTATCCAGGTAGATATGCAGCCAGTTAACCAAGAGGTCTAGGCATGCTTTTACAGTGCTACAGAAAAGAAAAATTTCAATTTAATAAGCATATTGTATTTACTTTAAAAAATGACTGACTCAAAAAAAAGACCAATAGCAGATACTTCATAACCACCTATTAACACTCAATATGAAAAAAGTAGATTTGCAAGTCCTATCCATGGATACAGAAGAGCTGGAAAAGCAAGAGGCCAATAGTCTAAGTGCCGCTACCCCAGGAAATGAGCTAACTATTCCTCCCTGAGGATAAGCAGACCTTGCCTCGGTTTTCCCGAGACTGGGTCTGAAGGCCTCCTCATAGAATCCACTTTCCCCTGTTGTTGAAACTATGTTCTAGCCCTCCATTACTAGTGAGTCTAAATCCACTGTCATGTATGTGTAAGAGCACAACTTCACCACCCCTACCCCTCTATAATGACTGGTACTTAAGATTCCTATTCTAAACTAAGTCCTTCCAATGATGCTTGGCAAAGGAACTGGGAACCCAATCACCAAGAATTTATAGACCAAGATAGTGGACTTGTCTTTAGTATTCAATAGATAACTAATACCAACCTGTATCTTCACAGGACTCTAAGTGGGGGATACATTTCTCTGTCACGCTTGCAAAATCCCACCTCTGCCTCTCCTCTTTTTGTGATTCAGTTACATATTCTTAGCTGTCTCCCTGTCTGTCTTCACTTGGGTCAAAATTCTGAATCCCAAGTTAAATGGCTTCTGATTCAACTTGAATTAGGTCAGAAAGGGCTCCTTTCTCCCAGGCTTCTCTTCACAGCTTCTTACATGGCCTTTCTTTGGGCACTTTATCTTTCCTCAGCATTTGGCATGCTGCTCTCTCTCTCTCTCTTCTCTCTCTCTCTCTCTCTCTCTCTCTCTCTCTCTCTCTCTCTCTCTCTCTCTCCTGCTGGTAGGTTTACTCCTCCTCCATTTTCCTTCCTGGATCATCATCTGTGACCTGCCCCAAACCACAGGAATTCCAAGGTTCCCTCCTTGGTCCTCAGCTCTTCTTCTCTGTCTAAACAGTCTCTCTTACTGATTTCATTACAGTCCATGGGTTGAATTATTAGCTGTATGCAGACAACTCCCAAATCTCTGGATCAGTGATCTTGGTCTTTTAAAAACTATAACATTAAAATGTATGCATAAAATTACTTACATGATGGGAACAAATTTAGCTCTTGCCAAGAGACTGCCAATATAATTTCCAGCAGCTTGCCTGAGGATGGCAGGATTATTTGGATTCTGCAATTTTTTCCAAAGATGTTCCAAAAATGCTTCTGCAAATCCCTATGAAGAAAGTAGGTTTATCTAAGTTACTTTCACTAAGAGGGAGGTTTCAAAATTATCCCCTCACTTTCAGTAAATTCATCTGTTAGAAGGAAAGAAAAAAGTAATGTTTTAAAAAGGTATTTTTACTTACCAATTTAAAGCTACAGAGGTAAAACATAAAAAACTGTACGTGACAGGAGGCATGGGTTGGCAATACTAGCTTGTCAAAGATCCCTAATAAATCTCGATACAAATCCTTTGTTTTGTTGACATCAATCTCACCTACAAAGTAAACATAACTTTTCAGCTTCAAAAGATAATTAAAAGAAAAAATTAAGAATACAAAATCCAAAAAGAGCAAAGTAAATAATTTTCATTAAGAGTCACATCCTCATCAATTACACTACAACCAATAAGATGGATTACCTGTGACTCACAACAGTCATGTCTAATAACGTCAGCTTACTTTCACCTACCAGCTTTTATTCTATCTAAAAGATAGTATTCAGAAAAAGAACTATATATCAGTATCATTAATGCATACTGAAATAAAATATTTGTTAAACTCTAGCAAAATTTGTATACAACAAGTTACTATGATCATGTTGGATCTATACCAGGTACAACATTAGGAAAAAAATTACCATAATTAATCACATTAAAAACAAACAAAATTACGTGGTTAAATAAAGAAATGCAGAAAACAGGCCTTTGACAAAAGTGCAGTATTAACAGCACAAGTTTCTGTTTCATCCATATGAGGGTAAACTGTCATATACAATTTTAGTTTAGTGATGACAGACCCAGGTAATGTTTATAGATTAGAGTGTTCCATGATACCATAGCTAAGGTACTAAGTCAAGGCTATTATACTATTATGAAAAAAAGCAGCTTCAAAATAATTCAAATCTCTGGATAAAAATGACCAACCTCTATGCATATATAATATTGGATTATCTTTTTCTTATTACCGTTTTTATAGCAGATATCTTTTATGTAGGAAAAGAGTAAGGACAAAAGAATATCTAAACGTTCAGCTACTGGATGTGCCATTCGATCACTCTTTCCAGAAGTATCTTTTGTTTCATCTTTAGTCTCTTCATCTTCATCCTGTTAAATGGAAAGCAATTAAGTTTTCCACAAAAATCAAGAAAGAAAAAAATACCTATGCTAAATTAAGTAATGTGCAAGATACAAGTAATCACCTAGTGGAAGCAGAAGAGAGCTCCAACAGTTCAAGCTAAAAAAGCTGAACACTGGCCCAGCAAGAGCCATCATTTGAAGGTCAGGTACTGAGAGAGACTAGACTCTTCAAAAGAAAGCTGACCACCAAGTGAAAAATATTTTAGACACAGTAACTCATGGAAAGTAAGATATGGAAGAGGTTGTAGCATGCATGGATAAAAAGTATTTAAATCAAAGAAATTATATATGTTCTGAATAATCTGAAACAATAGGAAAAGCAATTTATGTGCTTTACAATTGGTCCACCATAAACTGTGACTGGTTCTAGAACAAAATTCTCTCCTGAATTGGAACAGCAATATTTAAATTTAAACATATAACTTTACACTCAAATTTAAAGAAAAAAGTAGCTAATCTGTTGACAGGTAACCTGGTCAGAGCTATATTTGTATGTAATAAATAACTGCTTGTAAAACAGACTATGCTCTTTTAACTCAGAGATGATTAACTAGTTTTTTCCACCAACACCAGGAAAGAGAATCTATACAAATAGTTTCATCCAACAACTTATATTTTAAATTTCATTTTGGTATTACAGACTGACCATATTAAATAATCTTTCTACTATATCTGTTCCATTATCAGTTTGAACAGCTGCTTCTTCTGCATCCTCTGCATCTTCAACATCTTGCCTCGATGCACTCACCTACATTACAAATGCAGGAAAAATAAGTACATAACTTTCTAAAATATTTGTATTTAAACACAAGAGCTATTTCTAAGACATATTTAAGTATTAGGTTAGTATACTTTATAGCATTACATTACACACACACTTCAAATCTACACAGTGAACTGGGTAAATGAAGACTTATAACATCAATAACCTAACATTTCTGTTATCACATGAATACCATGCCCTATGACAAATATTTCTATAAACATTCTACATTAACAGTTACCCAATTATGACAGAGCTTAAAAAGCTGGATTCTAATTAAATAGGATTGCGAGATAATTAAAACTCAAATGCTAAAATTAAAATTATATTTGAATTTTAAGTCATTATTAGAAAGGGGCTCCTAATATTGTCATACTTAATATATATAACTGGTTACATACTTCTTATATAGATCATTTCAATAAATACATACCCTACCATCTATGCAAGCTTTATTTCCCCAGATACATTCAAAAACCACCTTTTAAAATGCAGAAAAAAATAAATCAAGTGAATTCTGAATAGCAACAAAAAAGAGCTATGAACGGGAAACACAGAAAACAATGGTTAACCAACAAGCAGCTGAGGAGTAACTGCCCAACACCAGCGTGCCTCCCCCAGCACTTTCCCATCAACCCCAGTCTTTCACTTATCTTTAATCTTGCTTTTTCTGCTGGGTGCTTCCCTGTTGCCCATCCTCAAAAAGCGCAACCTTGATCCATCCATCTCCAATAACTACTTAGCTATTATCCCCTACCTTTTCTCCCTTTGTAGCTAAATTCCTAGAGAAGGCTATCTAGAGCAGATGCCTCCACTTACTTTTCTTTCATTATTCTTAACTGCAGATAATCTGGTTTTCAACCTCACTGTTCAACCTCTCCAAAGTAATCAATGATCTCTTAACTGCCAATCCAATCTCAATGGCCTTTTCTCATTCCTCATTCTTCGTGACCTTTCTGCAGCCCTAATACACTTTTCTCTAGGCATTTAAGACACTACTCCTCCCTCATGGTTTTCCCACCTATTTGACTGGTGTTTCTCAGTCTCCTTTGATCGATCTTCACCTACGTCTGCTAACCATGGGTATTCCCTTTGCACAGGCTTTTGTCCTAGGCCTCTTCACATGTCCCTCTATATGATTTCACTTGGTGATCTCATCAGCTCCCATGGATTCAATTATCATCTCTATGCATGATTCTCAGATCTACTTGTTCATCTCTAATTTCTCTCAGTCTCCAGTCTCCTATCTCCAACTGTCTAACAGATATCTTGAATGGGATAAGCCACAGAAATCTTGAATGCAACATGTCCAAAACTGAACTCATCTTTTCCCCAAAATCCTCTTCTCTTCTCAATTTTTCCTGTTACTGTCAAGAGTACCACCATCACCCCAATCATCTGGGTTTGAAACTAGTGTCATCCTCAACTACTCATTCTCTTACCTACTTCCCATATCCAATCTGTTGCCGAGGCCTATCAATTTTGCTTTCAAATCATCTAATATGGCCCATTCTCTCATCTGACATTGCTATGTTATAGCCTTCTCATTTATTTACCTGACAGAAACTTCTCCTCATTCCACTGTAAAAGTAACCTTCCTATGTCACTCTCCTACTAAGTAAACTACTTGCTTCCTTTCATCTCCAGGATCAAATACAAAATCCTCTAGCATTCAAAGCTAAGAATTATGATAATGGTCATAACATCTTCACCCCCAATCCACCAGTCTTACACCTTATATTTCACCAAGTATTCTTTGCTTCAATGACACTTGCATCCTTACTACTGCTAACCTGTGAAACCATCTCTCAAACATGGGCATTTGCACTTACTGTCCTTTATGACTAGAATTCTCTCCCTCCTCATCACTGCCTCCTGGCTTCCATAGAGTCTTTCAAGTCCTACTTAAAATCCCACCTTCTACAGGAAGAATTGGGTTTTTTCTTAATTGCTTTCAACAAAACTTAAAAATTAAAGGTGTCCTTCCAAGGTCTCTGTTCACATACTACAGAAGGAAACCCCTAGAGTTCTGACACTTTAAAGATACCTTAAATACCACAAAACAATGTCAACAATGTGTTAAAAATGAAGACTGGAAGTGGGAGGTAATTTTGCTAAACTATACATATTTGTTACAAGGGTTTTGTTTTCCTTTTCCACATGGCAGGTTGAAAAAAAAGTAAAGCTATTAAAAATTAAAGTTGAATAAATAAAACTTATTTTAAAAAAGCAGTGTTGAAAGTTACATCAGATTCAGAGTAAAGTGAGCAGAATCAGGAGGACAATTTATATAGTAACCACACTGTAAGGACAAACAGTTCTGAAAGACTCTGAAGCTCAATAAATACTCAACCACAATTCCAAAGGATTCATGAGGAAACATACTTTCCACATCCAGGTAGAGAGCTGGTGGGCTCAAAAATGCAGATCAAAGAATATGTTCTCTTTTCTTTTATTTATTTTTTTAAACACAGCTAATGCAGAAGTTTATTTTGCACAACTATATAGATTTATAAGGAGCCTTGTTTTTCTTTCCTTCTCAATGGGCAAGGGAGGGGAATAGTGAAAGAGAATTTGGAACCAAAAGTAAAGCTAACAAAAGGTGCATACAAGTTACAATGTGTTAAACATTTAATAATGAATGGTCATATTAATGGTGCAATGTAGAGGAAGTGGCCTAACTTTATAATTCGAATTTCAGCTTTGAATTTTAAACTTCTCATTTCTAATGAATAAATCAAACCCTTTGGTTCAGCTCAATTAGAAATAATTGAGTTCCCATAGAATAAATAGAGGTAGTGGTGTTAGTAGTAGTAATAGTAGCAGCAGCAGCAGCAGCAGTAGTAATAGTAGTATTTATTCATTTACACATGGTTTTAAGGTTTGCAGAGCATCTTACAAATATCTCACTTGAGCCTAACAACCCTGGGAGGTAGGTGCTATCATTATCCCCACTTTACAGATGATAAATCCAAGGCACACAGGTTGAGGGATGAGCCCAGGATCATAAGAGTCAATGACTGAAGCCACATCTGAACTCCTGAGTCCTGGTCTAGATTTCTGTCTACACTGTGTCACCTAGATACCGGAAGGATCTGCTTTCGTCAGGGCAGGAACAAAGACTCAACAGATGATGTTTGGGTTTTTGCTACATTTTGCTTTGGCCCATCAAAGCACTTCTCAGCAATCCCGTTCAACCTCTCCACCCCTCACCCCTGCATATCTTTCCCATTGGAAAAAAAAGCTAAACCAATTTATTGAAAAAAGCGACGGCAATGCAGTCATGACACTTTCCATCTGCATAGCTTAGTGTTTTAAAAAGACAGTGTATATTTCTGTAGCCGACTTCATTTACACTGTTGCAAGTCATCATTCCTTTGGTTCCACATTCTTCACGCTACACGAGTTCATACCAATCTTTTCTACATTTCTTCATTCTTCATAATTGTCCCTACCCTTATGAATTCCAGACCCTATAAAGGACTCCCAGTAATATGTCCTCTACCAATGCAGATTTGCAATTATTTTTAACATCTTAGAGAACTGCCTGAGGCACCGAGAGGTTTAAGTGACTTGCCAAGAGTACACAGCCAGTCCTCTATCCATTATACCATGTTAGCTCTCTCATTTATCACTCCTTACAGAACAAGAATTCTTCCTCTGAAACCAGCTATTCTTTCAATTAACTACAAGGTGACAAAATTTAAGGACATATTTGGTGCTATGTGCCTTCAACTTAGCTTGACTGTCCTTTGGACAAAAGGCATTTAGCCCTTCATCAGGCCTTTATCTGAAGCCTTTGTAGCCTGGTAGGATCTGCCAAACCTTGCAGTTGTTGCATACTTTTCAAGAAACCAAGGTCTCTTCCACACCAAAGTATAATATTAGAACACGACTTCTGTGGCACATGGCACACAGCATTATATTAGTCACTAAAATGTTCTTGGCTGGGCAAATACTTAGGGGTGATTTAATCAACCTTCTGTTTCCAAAAAGGGGTATCATCATACTACACTCTGAAAAGTATAAGATTGCTAGCAAATAATTTTAACAATAAATTGTTCAACACTTACATCCATCTTGAGTAGCTTTTCAACAACAAGTTCCAAAATTTCAGGTCGCAAGGTTGGAAAATATACACAAATCCTTAGCAGATTATGAACATAGCATTCCTAAAAAAATAAAAGCATTAAGAAGCCTGAATAAGTAAACCTGCACTTCACATCAATCTAATAAAACAACCCATATTCCTCTTAATTTCCAAGATTTAAGAAGTAAACTATAAAAATGTAGGAACCATACTTGTAAATATAGGACCACTAAAGTTTAAAAGGGACCACTAGAAACAAAAGAAAATGCCATACCGATCCCTTAATATTTTAGAGAAAACCATCTGTAGTCTTATCAGGATTTACCTATACCAGAGAAGAATAAAGCTGTGTCACTTTTATCTCAAAAATTTCTATCTATTACCTATTGAATTATGTTCAAATTCTGATACTTGGCAGCCAAGTCCTTTTACAATCTACCATGCTCTACCCTTCCAGCTGTTTGGTCTAACTGAACTTTGACCCCTGTTATCTTATCTCTCTAATATATTTTAAGCTTCTTGAAGACAGAGGATGTCTTACACACACCTGCTATCTCCCCTAGTTCCTGATACAATACTCTCAAAGCAGTGGGCAATTAGTAAATGGTGTTCTTATTGCTAATGTACAGTAACAACATCGATGTACAGTAACTCTCAATAATTAGTATCTGTAATAAATAATTAGTCCTCTAAAAATATCTGAAAGGTACTGATCCTGATTTATGAGTAATAAGGAAGATGAAGATTAGAAGTTTTATCCTTAGTCAAAATGATGGTAGGAAAGGAATTTAAGAGCCTTAGGCTAAGATTATTATCATAACAATTTAACTAGTTTTATGCAAATAAAACATGTAGAATTAAAATCTCCCCAATTGCTGAGTTTCTCCACCATACTGCTCTCCCAAATATTCTTACCAAAATTCTCTCTGATTTTCGAAAAAAAGGAAATTTTTCCACAAGTATTGGCATGAGAAACCATGGTGTACTGTAAGAAAACAAATAGTCAAGATTAGTAAAAATTTTTAAAATTATCAGTTTCAAACTTCAAGAGCTGGAATTTCTAGTCTTACTTCCAGGGAACACAGGGATATGAATATACAATTTCCTCCCCAAATTTAAAAATCTCCCCACCATTTAAGTGGCTTATTAAAATAAAGGGATTGCAACATTATAGAAAAAAACTTTGAGTGTGTGCGTGTGCATGTATGTGTTTACACACATACATGCACACGCACACACTCATAGAGACAGTGCGTAGAGTGAATTGAATAGGATGGGATCATATCTTAAAAAAAAATGAAATCAAGCAGTGAGAGAGAAATATATGGGAGGAGAAAGGGAGAAATGGAATGGGGCAAATTATCTCTCATAAAAGAGGCAAGCAAAAGATTTTTTTAGTTTGGGGAAAAAGAGGGGAGGTGAGAGAAAAACATGAAGTTTACTCTCATCACATTCCACTAAAGGAAGGAATAAAATGCACACTCATTTTGGTATGAAAACCTATCTTACAATACAGGAAGGTGGGGGACAAGGGGATAAACAGGGTGGGGGGGATGATGGAAGGGAGGGCATGAGGAGGAGGGTACAATTTGAGGTCGACACTCATAGGGAGGGACAGGATCAAAAGAGAGAATAGAAGTAATTGGAAGCAGGATAGGATGGAGGGAAATATAGTTAGTCTTATACAACACGACTATTATGGAAGTCATTTGCAAAACTACACAGATTTGGCCTATATTGAATTGCTTGCCTTCCAAAGGGAGGGGGAGGGGAGGGAGGGAGGAAATGAAGTTGGAACTCAAAGTTTTAGGAATAACTGTCAAATACTGTTCTTGCCGCTAGGAAATAAGAAATACAGGTAAAGGGGTACAGAAAGTTATTTGGCACAACAGGACAGAGGAGAGGATGGAGACAAGGGCAGAGAGGAATGATGGAGGAGAGAGCGGAGTGGTGATGGGGGCAATTGGAATGCTCGGTGTTTTGGGGTGGGGGGAGGGGACAAGGGGGGAGAAAATTTGGAGCCCAAAAATTCTGTGAAAATGAATGTTAAAAGTGAAATAAATAAATAAATTAATAAAAAAAAACAATAGGAAAAGCTTAACAAAATAAATAAAAACACAGTATAACATAGACAACGTTAAAAAAAAAAAGAAAAAAAAAACTTTTCCAGACTTAGAAGAAATGATGTAAATCAAGAAAACAAAACTGATATACACACTGCCTACAACTACAAAAATAATTCCTTATTAATAATATACTGATAAAAAAAGGGAACGGATAGAGTAGCTTACATTATTTTATCTAAAATTCTCAATTCATATTGTGTATTTTTATTGAGCTAAGTTTTAATCCATATTTTATCTTCCCCTCCCAGCTCCGCCTATACTCTCTTGGCCTCTACTCTCTTGGCCTCTGCCACTTTGCCTCATTTGTCCCTCATGCTGCAACATCTCCCAGTACCAAGGGCCTCCTCAGTCTGGAACATCCACGGACCTTGCAATATGTTCAGCCTGAAATGTCCCTGTCAGGCAAGTTTCCACTTTGGTCTCCATTTGGGAGAGGGGCCCAGGCTTCCAACCTGAGGCTCTTCTTCCCAATTTCTGGACTTTACTTGCCCCTAAACACAAACACAATTTCTTCTTCCCTCTTTCAAGTGTTTTCTTCCCCCATTAAAATATTAGCTCTTCGAGGACAGGGGCTGTCTTTCTTTTTATCTGTATCCCCAGTACTTAGCACAGTGCCTGACACATAATAAGTTCTTAATAAATGCTTGTTGCCTTGCCTTAAAAATAGAAAACCTGATAACTCTGGAGTCAATTAAATGAAAAGGTAAATCCTCTAGCTCTTAAGAGTCTTCATTTTCCTCAATGAGTTTAATGAATACTTCAGGTCAAAATCAAGTTAATAAGTAGTAATACTAGAATTACCAAGCACGAAATGTTAGAGAAAATTATGCAAATATTTTTGAGTCCCTTATTTATATAATTATCAAAAAATGTTAACATTTACTCTGATAGCTAATACATTTGCTGCTTGATAAGCATAATAAGTTTGCTGAAAATAAATGGAAAGAGGGGAGTATCACGACATTTCAAGATGGAAATTCATATAATTTCTAAAAATTTTTTCTTAAAACTGGCAAATAGCATTCTTATACTATATAATCTTTCAATTTTCGTTACTAAAACTAACTTAGACTGAGGACCATGAAACACATATTAAGTGAAAATAAAATGAGAACATATACTGATGACATAAAACTATACAGAAATAAACAAAGTTTAAAATCATTCTTTGATTTAATCACTAGACATAACAATTGTCTACTGAGCTTTTAAAAAGAATAAAATGCTACAATTTTTAAAAATGAGAAAAGAAGAAAATATACTCACGAGGGGACATATCTTGCTATTAATTGTAAGGCTCTATGACATGTATCAAAATTTGCAGTAAGATCTACAAAGAGAACAAAATAATACCTGTTCAGTTTAAGAAATATTTACTTATAAAGCACTTAATCTGTACATAACATTGTGATAGGTACTAGAAGACACAAAGGGGAAAAGTGATACAATCCCTGCAAGTCCAAGGAATTCACAATCTACTATGGGAGGAGGGTGCACTTTTCAATCAATTTATCAATCAACATTTATTAAGGTGAGGAATACAAAAAGTGGCAAAAGATAGTCCTAAGAGGTCCCAGTTCAACTCCCTGACTTTTTACAGATGAGAAAACTCAAGGAGGAAAGTCAAGAATCTTTTTCTATTATTCTAGTACTAGGTAATGGACTAGAAATGAAGGGATCAGGCAAGAAACTAACATTATGTATTCAAAACTGCTATAGAATCCAGTCAAACAGGGATTCTAAACTACTTCAAAAGGGAAATCATATGGACATGAACACAACCAGTTACAATCAGTTTTCCATTCACAATACTGCAAATAAATTCCAGTGACCTCACTAATTCAAAATATAAGTTAAATACAACATAAGATCCTGTCAGATCACCAAACCCTACTGCTTTACTTACAGGAATAAATCAAACGCTGGCGTTTCTAATACCATTTACCTCATGTTACTCAGTCTAAAAGGTTTGTTTTTTTTTAAACTTTGGTTGTATTTTAGGACTTACTATCATCTTCATCATCCGAATCTGATATGGTCCTATCTCCTTCTTTGATGATTACTTGAGCTGTTAGGAACATAATTTTAAAGTGGTCTGTTATTTTTTAGCCTTGACATAGCTGCTTGGACAAGCTCATATATTACAAAATAAAAAGAAAAAAGCAATTTATAAAAGCTGTTTTCAAGCTAGAAATAAAAACTATAACATTTGATTAAGCTAATAATTGATCTTTCTCAGAATGTAAGATAAAAGCCCCTCAAAGAGTATAAAGTATATTAACAACAATACACAAATAGTTCCCAACAAGTAAGACGCCTTCGTTTACAAATAACTGCTCATAAATATACGTCTATCTCCGAGAAAAAGAAGCAAAGTTTTAAGTGACTCTTTAGGTTTAGAAGACAAGGATGGGGAGGAAGATGTAAAAGGCAGTTATGTCTTTTATGGGGACTCAAGTTCCAAATTAACCCCAAATGTCTCTCACTGGTGGCTGTCTTCTCCTTCATCTAAGACCCAATTAAGATTACTAGATTGCAAGTTCTTTAAAGGGCAAGAATTTTGCCATTATTTATGTATCTTTTAGTGATTAAACAGTGTTTTGCCCATAGTAAGTATTTAATAACTACAGGCCGAACTGAACAAGTACTGTTTTGCTCTCTGTGAATCCTTTTACAAATTATGGAATATCACACAGACTTACATAGAGCCTCTAGTAGGAAGGTTAATCCAAACTATTTCTCCCATACCACCTGAAAATGTTTATCATAAGATAAACTGACAGCCAGTTGGAGATTGGACTGGCTGAAAATCCACATCTTAATGTGAATGAGTTTAATAAAACTGCTTTCCTAACATCGAGCCAACCTCAACCTCATCTAAACTGAGAAAATAGGAATCTGGATTGAGTAGAAGAGTTAAATAGCTCGGAGCATGAAAAGTTTGATAAGTAGCACCTACCCACCCTTTTCAAAGCAGGAGTGCTTAAGAAAACACGAAGACACAGTGAAAATTGAGGAGAGAACATGATATGGAGCAAGGAACAGAAAAATAAGTGGAAAACAGCAAACCATACTTATTCCAAAAGTATAACCAGGACCAGTCACAGACTCAATAACTGGGGGAGGAAAAGTGCTTCTTATTCTTCCTACACCTCCACACCCCCAGGACTCAGAAACCAGGCTAATCTTTTATTTTGGCTACATTAGGACATTTGTGGCTCATCCTGGAAATGTAGCCACAATATAGAACATTGTTTTCATGGAGAAAAGTAGGTTGTTTCAAATAAGTAATTTAGAAACAAACTTTTGGAACACAATGTATTCACAAACTAGATACTACTTTTATTGCATACAGTGGTTTGTACTTCAATGTAAATTAGCAAGTCATAAGTTTACTATTATCTAACTTGAACATTTTCCTTGGATTCAAATAACCATTTCTCGTACTCATTCACCATCTTACTTAAATTATTTCTGCCACATTTCAATTATTTATGAAAACACCAAATAGTTTCCCTCTCATCAAAATTCATTTTGGGAAATTTTAACAGAAAGCAAATCATATTTCCTAATATGAAAAATTTTAAGATGTCACGTTTTAGGTCAAGGGCTTTGCATCATATAAGTCCAACAGTATCACAAAAAGATACTCTACATACTTATGTTCAGTCTTAAAAATGGGCATATTCTTTGTCTCTACATGGGTGTGCGCATGCACAAAACAAAATACCACAAGAAGAGACTGATTATTCAAGGAGCCTGATATATCATATGTATAAATAAGAAACACAATTTTAGCGCACCATAAATTTGACTAAACTTTATTACTGTTAAAACTTAGATGGACTTCTCAGTAATGATCCAAGTCTCTTAAGAGAGACATCCAAGAAACTTTACCCAGATACCTTTATTTCCTTGAGAAATTTCCTTATAGCAAACAATCATTTCAATGACCTTAGCTACCTCTAAGTCTTTAGTAAACATTCGATATTTGTTTACTTTTGATGTTAACATTTTTCCAGCCAAAACATCAGCTTCAAGAGGAAAAGCTGATATTCTGGAAAGTATTTTGCAAAAACAATTTTAAAAAAGTGATTAAAACATCCACATTCCAAGAATTGGAGATCCCATGACCTGAGCAAAATATTTTGTATACCAAAATATTCATGGCAGCATTTTTGTAATAACAAAAAATTTGAAACAAAGCAAATGCCATTGACTGAAGAACAAAACAAATTATGATACATGTATGTGAAAAATTTAGAAGGTTCAATAAATTTCACTGTAATGGAACTCACATGAAACAAAAGCTTGTTTTTAGAGGGAGTTGAAGGGAGGGGAGAGTTTGTGGTAGAAGAGGATATTGTCTTGTGATTTCAGCTCTCAATGTAGAAATTTCCTCTATTAATACAGTAACTGTAACTGATAGTCTGAGAAAGTGCTAACTGGACTAAGAGTGAGGATACAAAAGAAAAATCAGGAGTACAAATCCCTGTCCTCAAGCTCACATTCCAATGGGGGAAGATAAACATGAAAATAATTAGGAACATAAAAGATACATACAGAACAGATGAAAGGGTGACTTGTCCATGGTCTCATAGCTAATACATGTCTGAGAAATTATTTGATGGAAGATATTCCTGACATTAAGGTCATCAATCTACTACGCCACAGCACCTCACTTGACTCTAACCAGCACTGTCGCCAAAATAAACACTGAAATATTCAGTGGCTATTAATTTTAAAGATGTGAGTTTATCTAAAATGGTTTTATAAGAAATAACAAGGCATAAAAGGAAAATTGAGCTAAGGAGAAAGTATACACTTACAAGGCATAAAATGAGAAACAATCATGCTGAGACACGGTCTAAGATAGACAGTCTGCGCTGAAACAAGGTTTCCAAGAAAAGCCAAATATTCCTCCAACACTTCTTGGCTCCTTTTTAGCCATGGCAATTTCTGGTTTGAAGAAGGGGGAAAATGCCATTTAGTTCATCCAAGGTTAACATCTCTTTTATTTTTATTTAATATTTATTTTCCCCTAATTACATGTAAAAATAATTTTTAATATTAAAAAATTTTTTTTGAGTTTCAAAGTCTCTCCCTTCCCTCCCCTACTCACTGAGAAGGAAATCAATTTGATATAGGTTATACAGATGCAGTCATCTGAAACATATTTCTATGTTAGTCATGTTTGTTTACATCTCTTTTAAAGATCAAATTACTAGTCACTGAAGTCGGTGTCTAGATAGTACTTACCAATAAAATGCTGATAAGCTGTTCAAAGTCTTTTGTCAAGTATGTGACTGAATTTCGAAACTCTAATAGCCAGTTAATAATCTGGGCATCCTGAAATTCAACAAATAAAAATGTCTAAGAAAAATATTTCCAAAACATAAGTTCTTAAATAAGTATGAAATAACATAATAATGAAAGGTAGGGTAGGAACATAGCTACATCTTGGAGAAATAACATTCATGAATCAGAAACAAGTTCTCTCTAAATTCTGAGACTGGCAAAGAGCAATGACACTAAAAATTTTCAATTTAATTATAAAAAAGGTAAGGATGATACTCAGGTAAGCATCTCTATCACAGTTACTTTTCCTATATTTGAATTTATATAATTTTAAAAACAAATTCCTCTCAAAATCACTGGTTTTTTGACAAACAAATCAGAAAATTCAACAGCAAAGAAATCAGCAATTCAGAAATTATATAAATCTTTAAATAACGAGCAATGTAGTCAATTGGGGGAAAAGGGAGAAGAGAGTCCAAGTTTTTCAATTAAAAACACATACAATGAAAACAGTTTTAATTTCCAAGACAAAGTTGATTAGGATCCTGTTTACATTTGTTCATGATTAAGTGGCAAAAAGTATCACATTTTAACACAATTAAATATTTGTTAAGTGCCTACAATATCTAATGCAAAACTGCTACAATATAAATAAAAATTCTAAAAAGTCACCTGCCTACATTTTTCTCTGAATTCAAATTTGTACACAAAACATATTAATATTAGAACCAGTTTCACAAATATTTTGCTGTGGTCCACTTTTAGAAACAGAAGCACATGCCAAGAAAAAGAATAACAGGGAGAATTTTTTCACCAAAACAATATTCAAGGGCATGTACTGAAGTACAGTAGCTATAAATACGGGCCAACTTTCAGACTTTCAAAATTTACAATGATTAAGGATGTTCAGAAATTTGAATCAAAGATTTAGTTATGTCCCCTAAGCCTTACACATAGTAGGTACTCAATAAATATGTACAGACTGTTAATTCATTGTCCAAAATATTCAATACCACCACCTCATTCTCTAGTTAAGGTCTGGGTCTGGGATCATAGATTTAAAGTCAGAAGGAGCTTTAGAGACCATCTGTTACATGCCTGAGGAGTCTAAGGCCCAAAGAGAATTAAGTGACTTCTCTCAGGCCACATATGAAGTAGCAAATTAGGATTATGTCTCAGGTCCTCTGACTGCAAATCCAGCTCTCTCTCTCTCCATGGCATTCCTCCTTCCCTATTTAATATTTCCTGTTTCAGGAAAGCAGACAGGTAAAGGTGGATTAAATTATTAGGTGTTGTCAAAATACAAAGAGGACAATAACACATCATTATTTGAGCCTACCTTCTGGATTCAGAGCAAACTCGCAACCACACACTGGGGACATGGACAGTTAGAATTAGGAAAGCTGTCTGGGAAATAGATTCTTTGTGAACCTAACTGTCCTACATGTGAACTGAATCCATAAACTTGTCTTCATTATTATTTACTTGAGGTTAATGCTCTATCAAAACTATACTGAGGAGCTCAAATGCCTCCAAAACAAACTCTAATCTCATATCTAAAGAATTTTTTAAAAAAAAGAATATTTTAGCTGTTTCAAAAAATGAACACAACTTTTCTAATTATCAAAAAAAATTAAATTTTTAATAAAAATGAAGCATCTTCTGTGCATAAGGTACTATGCTAGGCTCTGAAGGCATTGCCTTCAAAGAGTTTAGCTTTTCTGAAAACTGTTTTCTAGGACAGCTAGTTGTTTTAATTTTCATTTCTCTAATTATTAATGATTTAGAATAAATATTTTACATGTCTAATGAAAACTTGTATTTCTTTTTCTGAAAACTGCCTGTTTATGCCCTTTGCCATTTATCAATTAAGGAACGGTTCTTGCTCTTATAAATTTGACTCAATTCTCTATTAAGCCTAGAAAAGAGATGTATCTAAGAAATTTATTACAAAGATTTTTTTCCTTTATTTACCTGCTTCTCTTCTAATTTTAGCTGAATTGGTTTCATTTGTGCAAAAAATTTTAATTTTGTTAATTTATTAATTCAATTTAATTAAAACCAAATATTCTTAGAATGTTTAGAAATTTAAGCAGAGATTTAACTAGAAATTTAACTAAAGAGATATTTAGTGCTCATGGTTGTGTCATGCTTATATAATAAATGATGATAATAAATTATTTTCGATTTTACATTTAATACGATGCCAGTCATACTACCATGGAACTACTTTACAGAGCAAGACAAAAACATAACAGACCTCAGTTGGAGGACAAAAGATCAAAAATCTTAAAGACAACAAAAGATAAATGAAGAGGGAAATGAACTTCTAGACCAGAAATGACAATATAAAGCAGTCATCTTCAAAACAATTTGATACTAGCCGAAAAGCAGATCAGTGGAATAGACCACATATAGGAAAAATAATTAAACTCAATGATCTAAAAGTTCGATGAACATGAGAACATAAATTACTTAAGAACTCCTGATTTAACAAGAACTCCCAGAAAAATGGAAAGCAGTCTGTCAGAAACGAGATTGAAATGAATCTTATACTATATACCACAATGCTCAAAATAGATACTTGACCAAAATATTAAGTGCCATGTGATAAAAAAGATCCATAACAATAATCAGAAATTCCATCAGGAGGATGAAGACTTCACGAAGGAAATGGTACCTGAACTAGGTCCTGAAGAACTGAATAGAGTTCAAAATATGGAGACAGGATATGAATGCATTTCAAGTACAGAAAACTCCAGAAGAAAAAGGAAATCAAGCAGGAAAAAGAAAAACAAGTTTGGGGAATCTTAACCACGATGGAGTACAAGACATATTTTTAGCTAATGTTGGTTGGTTGTTGTCCTTCATCTTCGAAGAGGATCAAAATGACATCACCATGATAAAGCGAAGCTTCAGTGTGTCCCTCTGTGGCTGATCAGACCAATACGAGCTTGGAATGCTCTACCACAGGTTGGGCACAGATAGTCCGTGAGAATATACGGAGTGGATGTCCCAAATTTGCGCATCCTAAGTTTACTTTGTGCTGTCTCATTTTCACTAATATACTGAAGGCACGAAGACGAATGGAAGGAGGCAAAATATTTTGCAAACCTTAAAGCACTATGTAAATGTCATTATGATTAAGATAAAATAGGTTTAAGCTCTTAATGAACTTGAATGAGTTCAGACTGGTCAAAAAGCAATGAAGAACCACCGAAATTTTTTACCAAGAGAATGACATGAATTATGAAGATTACTCTCACAGCAGTCTATAGATCCAATTTGAACTGAGAGAGACCAAAGGACGAGTTTAATGGTCAGTAAAAGATTTCTTATAAAACACCTTACCTTTATGTCCGGATCTGACAACTGGTGCTTCAACAACTCAAAATCATTTGTATCACCCTTAAATAGAAAAAAGGGAGGGAGGGATTATACTTCTAGTTTCCTACCAAAAAATCTAATGTAGTACAATAATATTCAGACCATCCTCAGAACTGGTTTCTAAAAACACAGGTCAATGCAATGCCCTATGATGAATGAAAAGGAGAACTGATTGTCCCTTGGCAAAACATGGCAGACACCATATTTTAAAAGTCAGACATGATCCTTTAAATACCCAGATGATATCTTTGGCTTTTAAACTTTTATTTGAATATGGGTATGTCTTCTATTCTGTATGTTTCCAAAATTTTCAATGAAACTACTAGGTAAAGCTCTAATTCAGAAGGAGGTTAAAAATTATTGAGTTTTCTTACCCTTGCCTAGAACTCTTCTATTGCTTCTCCTTTCTCTTAAGAATGGTATCACTTTCAAATAATTTTTTTAAAATCTCACCTAAAACAAGGTAACTCATGGAATTTGTTCACATCTAAAGACTTAAAAGGGATTCTGCTGAAACACAAGTTCTTAACATTTTTGTGTGTAATTACCATGGACTCCTCAAAATGTTCAAAGGCTAATGAAAATAAGTATCTAATTTTTTACCCACCCAATTTCACAGACCCCCTGAAATCTATCCACGGACAGGAAATTTAAAACCCTTCTTCTAAAGTAAATATTTTGTTTGCATTAATAAATGGCTTAATTCAAGCAAAGAATTGGCCTGTTTCCCAATTTACAGCTGCCATGTATTATCTTGATATAAAAATTTCTAATAAAATAAAAAAATTGATATCATAATAGTTTGACTATTATGTACAAATACTTTAACATAAATATTATACTAGACAGAATGTCAAGTAAAAAAAAAAAACCATCATGAAAATGACCTGTTCGTAGCTGAAGTAACTTGAAAGAAGCCAAATTAAAATGCCACAAACTTTTTTACCTTTTTGTATTTTAGCAAGATGTCTGTCACAGTCCCACCGAAACGAACAGTTTTTTTTGGTGGAGAACCAAAGAAGTCCTTTTCCAATGAAAGCATATCTGAAATTCTAAAAAGCAAAATTCCAAGACATTAAGGCACTGAAATAGAGAACAATCCAGCCTATTAAAAAGCCAAAGCATTCTCATTACTTTCTCTTCTTCATTAAATAAAACAACTTCTTTTAGGTTATATATGTACAATCATGTTAAACATATTTCCACATTAGTCACGTTGTGAAAGAAGAATCACAACAAAAGGAAAAAACCATGAGAAAGGAAAAAATGAAAATAGTATATGCTTTAATCTGCATTCACTATCCAGTTCTTTTTCTGGTGTGGATAACATTTTCCATTATGAGCCTTCTGGAATTGTCTCAGATCACTGTACTGCTCAGAAGGGTTAAATCTATCATAGCTGATCATCGTACAATGATGCTGTTACTGTGTACCATATTCTCCTGGTTCTGCCCACTTCACTCAGCATCAGTTCATGTAGGTCTTTCCAGGTTTTTCTGAAATCCATCTGCTCATCATCTCTTATGGCAAAATAGTATTCCATTACATTCATATACCACAGCTTGTTCATTCAATTGATGGGCATCCCCTCAATTTCCAATTCTTTGCCACCACAAAAAGAGATGCTATAAATATTTTTGTACATGAGTCCTTTTTCCTTTTTTATGATCTCTTTGGGGTACAGACTTAGTAGTAATATTTGTTGGAACAAAGGGTACACACAGTTTTATAGCCCTTGGGGTAGAGTTCCAAATTGCTAACTTTTAAAAAATAAAACAAAGCAATTTAAAGAAAGAAAACAAAAAATTTTAAAAAATTTATTTCTTTTATTAAGGAATGCATTCTTTTGAAGAAAAAGAAAGCTTGTTGTATTTTCTGTGCAGAAAACATCTAGGCAGTCATTCAAATTCAATTAACATTTTCTTCAACATCCTTAGCGCTGAAGACAATAAGGATCCAAGAGGATACAAAGTCACAGTCTCAAGGAGCTTATACAATTTAGTAAGCGGCTGATACACTGAAGCACTGGCAAGTGATTTGAAGAAACTCTTATAGTAGAATAGAGAGAGAGAACCCTGAAGCTGGAAGACCTGTGTTCTGGTCCCACCTCTGAAACATACTGGCTGTGATCCTGGGCAAGTCAGTTAACCTCTCATGGCTCTAAAGGAACTTAACTCTTTAGATGCAAGGAGAGGGCAGACTGCATTGGCAGAGGGAATTTCCTCACCTGAGTTTCCCTATACTAATGAAATTTCTTTCCCTATCCTTCCTAAGCCTTGTCAATTTACTCACAAGGTACCACCTCTAGTTCATCACCTCTTGCTTGGACTATTGCAATATCCACTCAATTGGTCTCCCTGCCTCAAGTCTATCTCCTCCTGTAACATATACTGGCCCCCATAAAAGTGCCAAAGTGATTTTCCTAAAGTATAGTTGCGTCTGACCATGCCACCTCCCTACTCAAAAACTTCATTATCTTATTACTTTTACCTCTAGTCAAATACAAATATCAGTTTAGTATTTAAAACCCCTCACAACATGGACCCAAATTACCTTTCCAGACTTACTACATTATTCCCCTCTCCATACTTTACAGTCTAACCTAACAGGACTTCTGGTTATTTTTTATAGCTGTTCCTCATGTAATATTCAGTGCCTTCATACAAGCTGTCCATTATATCTGAAATTCATTCCTTTCACACCCATGACTCTCAGAATCCCTAGTTTCCTTCAAAACTCAGATCAAGAGCCACTTTCTACCAGAAGTTTTTTCATGATTGCCCCCCAACACAACCACTAACCTTGCCCTTCCCTCCTCTCCCCTCAAAAGTGGGATATGGGTATACATGAGAAGTAATGTGGCATAGTGAACAAAGAGAGAGCCAGCTTTGGATGCTGAAGACTTGGGTTCCAGTACTGCCTCTGAAACATTGTGTGACCCTTTGCAAATCACTTAACCTCTAGGCAACTCTCCAAGATTTTGAATTGTAGAAAAAGTGCCAACCTGCATAAGTGGAGGGAAAATTACAATCAATCAATATTTATTATGCCCTTACTATGTTCCAGGAACTGTGCCAAGCACTGAATTTCTCATCTGGGAAGTTATCTATAAGGATTAAATCACAAGTATGTATCATATGTACATGAATACACACACATGTGAATACACAAACGTAAACAAGTTTAGAATCTCCCTAGGGGGGACAACATATACAAGGATATACACATATTTTATAGATGAGGTATGATTTAATTAATAACTAGTATGACAGTTTCTGTGGCAACTGTTCAAACACTAAGTTCCATTACAGAACATCATGAGCTTCAACATTGCGCATGTTAAACACTTCTTGTTCTGTCATGTCCTACTCTTTGTGACTCCATTGGGATTTTCTGGGCAAAGATATTCGAGTGGTTTGCCCTGTCCTTCTCCAGCTCATCTGACAGATGAGGAAACTGAAGCAAACAGGGTTCAGTAACTTGCCCAGGGTCGGCTAGAAAGTGTCTGAGGCTGGATTTGAGCCTAGGAGTCCAGGACCCGCCCCTCACCAGCCAGCCTCACCATTCTATTAAATACTATGGCACGGCACATACAGACTTAAAAAGAGTTTCCATTTTCATGCTAAGCTGAAACACTACCTATAGAAAACATCGCAGAGGAAGTAATCCCTTTACACCGCTTAACACACGTACATACGCATGTGTGTACACTTGAATACGCGGTCTCCCCAGGGAGACTCTAGTTCGTCGGGGGAAGCCGGACTATTTCATTTCCATCTCCGCATCCCCAGCGCAGTGACGGGACACAGCGGGCCCTTGTGATTCCAGAGGGATCGCCGGCCTTTCCAGCGGAGGCGCGGCGGGCCGTGTCACCAGGCCCGGTCACAAGAGAAGCCGCGAACCCGCGCGTTAGGGGCTGGGGAAGGCCCCGACGTCCTCCCCGCGCCGCGGCAGGGGGGGACGCTCCGGGGAGGGGGCGCTCAGGCCGAAGCCTGCGGGCCAGCCCCCAACTCCAGGCCCCCACGCCCCGCATCCTACGCGGACCTCTCTGCCACCCATCTGACGCCCCCGATCGAGGAGAGGGTCACCCCTCACCTCCAGGCGGGAAAGATGGTGGGCCCCAGCCACTTACCCGGTCCTCGAAGCCCCCGGAGACGTGACAGCGGAGCCCGGGGCTGGCGCTACAGCGGCCGCGGCCCCGTCTCCGGGCAGCCGCGTGTGGAGCAACGGGGCCGCCATAGGAACAGCTGAGCGAGAGGAGTTTGCCCCGGAAGTGATGCTGGCTCATAGCGGCCCGAACCGGAACTTGACTCGCTAAACTCCTCCCCTTCCACATGCTCCCAGCCAGTCTGAGGAGCTACGAGGGAGCGCCTGGGAGAGAGGGCGATCTTTCTTTGGGGCTAGAGCGTCGGCTTGGCCTCGGCTTGGCGCTCCCTTGCGGCGGGGCGGGGCGGAGCGGCGCCGGGGCTTCCCTGTCTGGGTGGGCGGGTTCTTGTGTTTGTCCTTGGGTCTCGAAGAGGACCGTGACGTCACGATGACGGCGTGACTTGCAGGTGACTGATTTGAGTGAGGGAGGGCTGCGCGAGGGCCCCAGCCTCCCCTTCTCCTCCGGAGCCATGTGGGCCCAGTGGCCTGAGGTGGCCCGGGAGGCGGTGGGAGACCCTGCCCTCTCCCTTTGGGTGAGAAGCCCCCATTCCGAGAAGAGGCTTCTTTAAGTTACTCAAGGGATGGCCACTTTACTAATAATAATCAGACTGGGAGGGGAAGCCCCTGGGGCTTCCTAGGGGAAAGAGAAACGATTCCTATTTAGTTATCATACCCCCTGTGCCGGGTGGGTGGGCACTTGTCCAGCGGTCAGCTCCAGAGTGAATTGGGTTTGAGGCTTGGCCTTGGAGCAGGACATGGAGCCAGTAAACAAAAAGGCAGCTTTTCTGGGTGGCAGAGAGAGTGCCGAGGGAGGAGTACATTTGGAAATAAAAGTGGTAAACACAAAATGCATCAACAAACGTTGAAAAGAACCAAAAAAATTAATCTTCCATAAGAAAAGTGTCATTGCTTGTGTTCTGATGTGGAAACGTGAGGCACCATCAGGATTGTCCTGAACTGGGGCGTTTGAGGGAGAATGACATTATTTGGGGATAAAGACACCAACTGAAAGGGTCCCAACCTCAGTTATTTATAATTTTTGTGCTCCATAGTGTTAGAGACAAACTTGACACACGAAAAAGGTATCAAAATCTATTAAAAATGGAGTTCAGAATAGGGAAGGCCTAAGTTCCTTTTAGGAAGGAAGGGGTAGCTTCCAGCATGGCTCCCGGAAAGACTTCGATCAGGTCATGATGAGTCAGGACCCTTATAGAATTCTGAACTTTGGATTTCCTTCCATATGGTCCGCTGGCCGTGTGACTTCATGTTCTCCTCTGATAGGGTATTCCTCACACAGCCCCTTGGGCCTGCACATTAGTTTCTGACCTCTAGCCTGTCACAACCCCCCATCAAAGTATGGAAATAAAACTTGCTTCCTGTTTTCCCACAATAGCATTCTGGAGTCCTATGAGCGCAAAATTTTTGATAGGGTTTTGGGCATAAGCTCTCAAGTAAAAGGGGGGGGGGGGGGGTGAAGGAAGGAGGAGGTCAGCAGAACCATACTTTCCTCAGCAGGTCTCTCCTCAGCCCTTACAATAAACATGACTTTGGGGTATTATGTATAAGAAAGATCAGTACTGGAGATCAGTGCTTCTCAAACTTCTTTTAGTCTCCAGACCTTTTAAAACTTGAGCCCCATCCCAAAGACCTTTCATTTAGGATGATTGTATCTATTAATACTATTTTAGAAATAAAGATGTCTTAGCATTATTATGCAATTAGCTTTGACCTTGCCCAATCCCTGAAAGGGTCTGAGGGACCACCAGGGATCCCTGGACCACACCATTGGCTCCAGCGAAGTCTATGGAAGCTGCCAACATCTTTTATTTATAAAATCTATCCTTCACTGGTGGAATTGTTAGAAAACTTGAAATAAAAAATCTTATACAGCAGTGGTTGAAGGAAAGCCTTTATTATGGTTCTTGAAAGAAGAAGGCGCTCCAAGCTAAAAAGAAGGCAGAAGAGACCCTGAGGTACAGAAGCAGAGCTGGCTTTATACTATTAGTTTCCTCCTGTTCCTCCATTCAAGGCCATGATTGGTCATGTCCCGACCGGGTTACATTCTTCCTTATACTTTCACTTCATGATGTGTTCCCCTTCTCTCTTCATATGTTGCATCTACAGAAAATGGAGGGAGCAATTTTATGTGGGGTGTGCCACTTTATATTCATGAGGCTTATTAAGTAAGCATATTTTAAATTTTCGGCCCCCCCCCCCGCCCCCACCCCAGTTGACCTTTCTGTTCAACGGCCAAAGACCTATCTTTCTCCCTCAGACTGAGGTTAACAAGTATTCAGCCTGGTTCTGCTGATTGGATAAGCCCTCGAGAGGAAGCCCCTGAGAGGGGTTCCCAGACTGAGCCTGTGAAAGCAAAAACACCCTCATTTTCCCAACAGAATGCTCAGGTCAATTCTCAACGTCTCCCCTTCCATTCACTTGAGAACATCCTAGTCATTAAAGATAATGTAAGCTCACTTGGAGAAAAGGTACTGGATCAGCTGGAAAGCATAGTATTTTAGAAAGACTATTGTATCAAAATAACCCAGTCTTAGCTGCATTTCTTAGCTGAGTAGCAAGTCGTTTAATCTTACTAAGTCTCAGTTTTTTTTCATTTGTCAAGCAGAAGTAAAAAATATCCCTACTTCTCAGGAATGTTAGGATTAGAAGGAAAAATTTATGTGAAAGTAATTAGCAAATCACAATTCACATTAATGTTTAAAATGCTCCTATCACAACAACTCTATGAGATAGATCTATGAGATAGATTTCTTTTGTCAACGTACATTTATGTACCTGAGATGTGCCAAACAGTGTGTTAAGCTCTGGGGATACAAAGAAAGGCAAAAAGAAATCTCTTCTCTCAGGAAGATGACAGTTTCACAATAGAGACAACAGGCAAACAACTCTGTACAAACAAAATATAGACAGGATAAATGGGAGATAATCAACAGAGGGAGGGCACTAGAATTAAAAGGAATTGGGAAAGACTTCCTCTGGGATATGGTCTTTTTAATTTTCAATAATAAATTTTAATTTTATTTTATTTATTTTTTTTATTAAACTTTTAACATTTATTTTCACAAAGTTTTGGGTTACAAATTTTCTCCCCTTTTTTCCCCTCCCCCCCCCCAGACCCAAGCTTTCTAATTGCCCCTGTGACCTATCTGCTCTCTTCTCTATCCTCCCTCCCTGCCCTTGTCTCCGTCTTCTCTTTTGTCCTGTAGGGCCGGATAGCTTTCTTGACCCCTTAACCTGTATTTCTTGTTACCCAGTGGTAAGAACATTACATGTGGTCCTAACACTTTGAGTTCCATCTTCTTTAGCTCCCTCCCTCTCCACTCCTTCCCCTTGGAAGACAGGCAGTTCAATATAGGCCATATCTGTTTAGTTTTGCAAATGATTTCCATACTAGTTGTGTTGTATAGGACTAACTATATTTCCCTCCATCCTATCCTGTCCCCCATTACTTCTATTTTCTTATGGTCCTTTCCCTCCCCATGAGTGTCAACCTCGGATTGCATTCTCCTCCCCATGCCCTCCCCTCTATCCTCCCCCCCATCCTGCTTGTGCCCCTGTCCCCCACTCTCCTGTATTATGAGATAGGTTTTCCTATCAAAATGAGTGTGCATTATATTCTTTCCTTTAGTGGAATGTGATGAGAGTAGACCTCGTGTTTTTCTCTTGCCTCCCCTCTTTATCCCACCACTAATAAGTCTTTTGCTTGCCTCTTTTATGAGAGATAATTTGCCCCATATAACTTCTCCCTTTCTCCTCCCAATATTTCTCTCTCACTGCTTGATTTCGTTTTTTTTTTTTTAGTATATGATGCCATCCTCTTCAATTCACTCTGTGCACTCTGTCTCTATGTATGTGTACGTGTGTGCATGTGTGTGTGTGTGTACTCCCACCCAGTGCCCAGATACTGAAGTGTTTCAAGAGTTATAAATATTGTCTTTCCATGTAGGAATGTAAACAGTTCAACTTTAGTAAGTCCCTTATGATTTCTCTTTGCTGTTCGCCTTTTCATGGTTCTCTTCATTCTTGTGTTAGAAAGTCAAATTTTCTTTCCAGCTCTGGTCTTTTCATCAGGAAAATTTGAAAGTCTTCTATTTCATTGAAAGACCATTTTTTCTCCTGAAGTATTATAGTCAATTTTGCTGGGTAGGTGATTCTTGGCTTCAGTCCTAGTTCCTTTGACTTCTGGAATATCCTATTCCATTCCCTTCTATCCCTCAATGTAGAAGGTGCCAGGTCTTGTACTATCCTGATTGTATTTCCACAATACTTGAATTGTTTCTTTCTAGCTGCTTGCAATATTTTCTCTTTCACCTGGGAATTCTGGAATTTGGCCACAATGCTCCTAGGAGTTTCTCTTTTTGGATCTCTTTCATGCGGTGTTCTGCGGATTCCTTGAATATTTATTTTGCCTTCTGGTTCTAGAATCTCAGGGCAGTTTTCCTTGATAATTTCATGGAAGATGATGTCTAGGCTCTTCTTTTGATCATGGTTTTCAGGTAGTCCCAGAATTTTTACATTGTCTCTCCTGATTCTATTTTCCAGGTCAGTTGTTTTTCCAATAAGATATTTCACATTATCTTCCATTTTTCAAATCTGCGCGGTATGTTCTGAGATATCTGTCTTTCTCGAAAAGTCCAAAGCTTCCATCTGTACCATTCCAGATTTGAAAGATCTATTTTCTTCAGTGAGCTTTTGAATCTCCTTTTCCATTTGGTTAATTCTGCTTTTGAAAGCATTCTTCTCCTCACTGGCCCCTTGCACCTCCCTTGCCAGCTGAGTTAGGCTAGTTCTCAAGGTGCCAATTTCTTCAAGATTTTTTTGGTTCTCCTTTAGCAGGGAGCTGATCTGTTTTTCATGCTTCTCCCTTATCCCTCTCATTTCCCTTCCCAGTCTTTCCTCCACCTCTCTAATTTGATTTTCAAAATTCCTCTTGAGCTCTTCCATGGCCCGAGCCCATTGGGTGGGCTGGGGCACAGAGTCCTCGATTTCTGTGTCTTTGCCTGATAGCAAGCCTTGTTCCTCCCCATCAGAAAGGAAGGGAGGAAGTGATTTTTCTCTGATAAAGTACCCTTCAATAGTTTTATTTCTTTTCCCTTTTCTTGGCATTGTCTCCCCCTAGTGGCCTGACCTCTGAATGTTCTCCTCACACCCACCTCGCCTCCTGGTCCTCCCAGCCAGCGTTTGGGGACTGAGATTCAAATGCTGCTTCCCCCCTTAGGGTTTTTTGGCGGGGGCAGGGCTGTTATTCAGTGTTAAATTAGGCTCAGGTGCTGAGGTCAGGGGCAGGGCCGCCGCTCTGCCTCAATTCCCTCAGGGGGTTTATGCACAGACCTTCCACAATAGATCCAGGCTCCCAATCGTTTGGGGAGCCCCCGTCCGCAGCTGCCTCTCAGCCCCGAGCCTTGGGGGCACCTCACTCCCCTCTCAACCCGCCAAAGAGACTCTCTCACCTACCCCCGTCAGTCACCTGTTGGTGGGGGGGCCCGTGCTGCCGCTGAAGATCCCGCCTCCGGAGCCCTTTCAGATCTGTGCCTCTCAGAGCCGTGGCTGCCACCGCCGCCGCAGGTCCGGGCTGGGCACCGCGTCTGCAGCGCGACGGACCTTTTGCGAGAGGTTTGCTGGTCCCTCTGTGGGTGGGGGGACCCGCGTGGCCGCTGGAGATCCCGTCCCGTAGCCCTCTCGGATCTTTTCCTCACGGTGTTGCTGCCGTGGTATGGTTGCTCTCTGCTACCCGCCCTGGCGCCCAGTCCACGGCGCGAAGGACCCCCCGTGAGAGGTTTGCAGGTCTCTCCAGAACAGAAATCTCCCTCGCTCCAATATTCCGTGGTCTCTGGGTGCAGAATTCACCCTGGGTTAGTCCCCTCTGCCGTTCTGTGTTTTGTGGGTTTGGAGCTATGTGTATGTGCGTCTTTCTACTTCTCCATCTTGGCTCCGCCCCCATAAATTTTAATTTTAAATTTAATTAAATAAATTTAATTTTAAATCAGTAAATTTTCAATTTTATTTTATTTTCAGATTTGAATTCTCTCCCTCCCAAATGTCCCTCCCCCTTTCATTGAGAAAGCAAGAAAAAACAAACTATTCCAAATATGTACATGTGCACACTTCAGTCTGCAGTCTGAGTCTAACAGAAGGTAGGTAGCATGTTTTTATCATGAGTACTCTGGAATTATGGAACATTGTGTTGAGTTCTTAAGAGTTCTTAAGACTTTCAAAGTTGTTTGTCTTTGCAGCATTATTGTTATTGTACAAATTGTTCACCTGGTTCTGCCCAATTGGGTTTTTAGCTGGGACTTGAAATCTGGAGAGCTTCCCAGTGAGCAAAATCACTTGGCTGATGCACATGAGCGACAATTTATAATCTTAGTTACCGGAGGCACTGAGAGACATTAAATAATTTGCTCTGGCTCACCTAGTGTGTCAGAAGCGAGACTTGAAGTCTTCCTAACTTCAAGGCTAATTCTCTATACATTATGCTATAATGTCTCTTTGCATAACTGTTGTCCTCATTTTCCAAATGAGAAAGGTAGGGTCACGTAATTAGCTTAGATTCAAGCATATGTAACAGTTTATGAGTATACCATTTACCCTGGGCACAAGTGACCCTTGGCACACTTGGGTAAAGGCAGTCAAATTGACTGACTTTGGTGCTGCCTTCTTTGTTGTTGTTTCACTTGTTTCAGTCTTGTCCAACCATTTGTAACTCCATTTGGGGTCTTCTTGGCAAAAACTGGTTTACCATTTCCTTCTCCAGTGGATCCATTTTGTCAGTCAATTGACATCTAGGAAGTGTTTGAGACTGGATTTGAACCCAGGTTTTCTAGACTCTAGACCCATCAGCTACTTTTAATCCTTCTTTAAGTCTGGGGAATGATAGTATATCACCACTATGTATTAATTATCTGGGTTGGGGGTATGTGTGCAAATATCTAAGTTGAGCAGTGTTCTTCTCCTTGAGTGACCTTTCTGGCCCAGGTGTAATTACTGTTGTTCAGTCATTTTAGTCATGTCTGACTCTTCCTGACCCCATTCAGAGTTTTCTTGGCAGAAATACTGGAGTAGTTTGCCATTTCCTCCTTCGGCTCATTTTACAGAGGAGGAAACTGAGGCAAACAGGGTTAAGTGACTTGGCCAGGGACACACAGCTATTAGTGTGTGAGGCCACATTTGAACTCAGAAAGATGAGTCTCCCAGACTCCTGGCCAAGTGCTCTATCAATCCATCTCTACCTTCCCCACCACCTACCTGCCCCAATCCCTAGCTACCTCGCAGTAGTGTGTGGAACACTAAATGTTTGTAGCATGTCCTTTTGCCACAAGAGGGAGCTCGGTGGTTTTGTTTGTTTTGTTTCAGTCATGTCTAACTCTTCATGAACCCATTTGGGAGTTTCTTAGCAAAGATATTGAAGTGGTTTGCCATTTCTTTCTCCAAATGAAGAAACTGAGGCAAAGAGGGTTAAGTGACTTGCCCAGGGTCACACAGCTTGTAAATATATGAGACCATATTTAAACTCAAAAAGGTGAGTCTTCCTGACTCCAGGCCTGGCACTTTAACCAGAACGCTACTAACTGCCCTCATCCTATTATCTAGATTGTTCCTAGGCTGTTCCCCCATTTCCATAGCCACCAAGCTGCAGGTAGGCTAGTTCATACATAGATAGGATATGATACAGAACAGATCTCAAAATATCAGAAATATGAAACCTGTGGCTAGAAGTATTCCCCTTCCCTGAATGTGGAATCTCCTCTCAGTCAAGAATCCCACAAATCCATGGGGCATAGGTACTCACTATACACAAAGTTTATTGAACATAGCAAAATAAAAAGGGAAAAATATTGTGTTCCTACATGGAGTCCTCCATTTCCACCTGTCTTCCAAAGAAACTCCTGTTTAACTTCCTAGTGCTTTCAGAGTTCAGGGAAACAGTCCCAAAACAACCCACTCAGTCATAGGTTGTGTTCATCCTTCATTTTCGAAGAGGACCATGCAGAGAAATGATGACATGACTTGTACTTGACTTTGTTTTGAGTGAGGGAGGGCTGAGTGAGTCATAGAGTGACCAAAGAAATAGACTGCATATCTGGTATCCCATATCAGGTCAGAGAATCAAGGGAAAGGGGTGAGAATTGGAATGAGAAACAGACCTTTCCACTTCACTCACTTACAGAATCCTCAATAGCTGTCAATCCCAGTCACTCCAGTCTAGGCTCCATTCCAGGGTGTGATTCTCCTGAGCAGCACTGATCTCAAAAGTTTTGCCATCAGGGGAACCTTGGTCATGATCTTGGCTCTCTCTCTATTGGTTCCAGCCACAAGGAGACTGAGTCTTGACCTTCAACTGTCATAGCCCAGCAGTTCCACTCCTTATATTTATACCAGGTGCTGGAACTTACCTAGAAGGCAGGATGTTTGGTTCTAAAGTCAAGAGAAAGAAGAGGCCAGCAGACCTGAACACACACATACACACATATGTATATATGTATGTGTATTAAAAATATATGTGTATGTGCATATATATACATACATACAGATCTCTTACTTCCTTCATCCTCTCATAAGACTTCACTCAGTCTCGAAAATTCTTCCCAGTGTCTCATAAATTGTAGTGTCTCACAAATTCTGCTTCCTTCTGTAGAAACTTCTGACACCCTTTGGATCCTGACCAAGAAGAATCATCACTATAGCACTACAGGTGTTCTAACTCCAAGTCCAGCATTCTTTCAATTATATCATACTGCCTCTTTGGTATGTTAATGTAAGATATTATAACTTCTGGAGGACATTTCTAACTTCTATTTCATGGAAGTAACTAATTATGAATAACATGATTGGTCAGTGCCTAAAAAGACATCCCTGTGCTATGCATGTGGAGAGAGACATGATGCCTGATTGGCTGAGAGAATACTGAATGGGAGTCTGTGTACCTGCTGTAAGGGATTTACTTGAGTCGGTTTCTGAGACACTTGGGAGAAGAGACATTTGGAGAGAGGCTCTCCAGGGGGGCAACCAAGAAACACATTTGAATAGTGACCTGGCATTGTCAGAGTTGTAGACTTATATGGAAAACTGATCCTATTAGAGCTCACATCTTTAAAAACTGCTCAGAGAAGCCTCCCCTGGATGAGATGTTCTCTCTCTCTATCTTCTCATACTCAGCTGACGAGTTCAATGATGCTTCTGTATTCTAATCTGTACAACTTTTGCAATTTTGTTTGTTGTTCAGCTTAATCCCATTTATGGGTTTACTCATTATTTGCTATTTGGGGTGGAATTTGGTGAAATCATTGTTTGGTGGAGAAGGGCTAAACTGGTGAATATAAACCAAAGACCATGCCAGCAATTAGGAAAGCAAGTTTCATTGTACCCTTAGACAAGAAGTATTTGAGGGATGGCAGATAATTCTATTCCAATACCTTTCCTGGAGACTGGAGATGCGCCACTTTCTAAAGTCCTGGCTACTTCTTGCCCCTCCTTAGAAGTACATTGTTAGTGAGTGAAGACACAACTCTCCCACTCTCTGCAAAGATGTATCAGATCACAGATCACATCTACCCATGCCTTGAGCTACATCTTTCTATATGTAGATAGTGCCTCATATACATAGACATACCTTATATTTGGAAGTAAAATTAAAACTAAAGCCTCAATCCTAGATTTCTTCACAAACACCTATTATTCTTCTTGATACCTCTCTAGCGTCCCATAAGACCAAAAAGAAAGTATTTACCTATTGCCCTAGTGGAAGAAATGTGAGTCAAAGAATATCACCAAATAATGATACTTGTAACTGCTAAATATACACAGTAACATCAATGCCCCCCAAAATAAATAAAAGGAGGTAAAAAGAATTAGATGAGATGCACAGAGGCATGTTCTTAGAAGTTTTTCCATTATAAATTAAACTTTTAAAGATAAAATATAAAGCAGTTCTTTAATTTTTTTTTCTTTTCTATTGTGGACTTGGCAATTATCAATAGACACAGATATTTTGTTGTATAGGAAGGAATATGAAAGAAGACTGGAAATCTGTAGGCTTTGGCCATGTACTATGTGGGAGTTTTATGGGAAACATATTAAATTAAAAAAAAAATGAATGAAATGACATCATGGATGTGAAATCACTTTTTAAGGTACCATACACATAAATATTATTATTAACAACAAAAAGAAAAATTAGTCCATCTGGGAAGAAAAGAATGAAAATTTTCAGCAAGATGGCATAGTCCAGGAATAAATACATATAGGAAATGAAAATATCAAGAAATAGAAAAACAAAGCTCAGAAAAGAGGAGTCTGGAGAGAAAAAGAAAGGAAATATAGGAAGCTAGGACATTATAGTTTCAGCAGAGGTATTTGTTCTTTTCATAGGAATACCTGATAGAAAACTGATTTGATGTATTTATCTACAGCTAATTTGCTCAAATCCATCATCTGAATAACGCTTCCCTTTACTTCACTTTCTCAGTCTTGCTTTGAGAACAGTAATTAAATCAATACTACCACTGCTTCTGGTAATGTTAAGGTAATTTGAAGATCTTCCCTGCCTCTTAATAGGCCCATGTGACTGCTTTGAGCTTTGGTGCAGCCCACACATTGAGTCACACAAAGCCCAGGGTGGGAGGAGCTTGTTGAACAGGTGGAGTAGTAAGGGAGAGTAAGGTGGAGCTGAGAGAGAGGCAGCAGGTAGAGCAGCTAGCCTGGATGAGAGAGGAGCATTTAGCCTGAGGGAGCTTGTTCGTGGGGAGGCTTGACAGAGAGAAGGCTTGGGGATGGCAGTCCTCCCTTATTGGTAATGTGTACAAACTTCCTTGTTACCATGGTAGAATTGGCTTTCTGGTACCTGAATAAATATTTTGGTTTTGTCTTTGAGGAAAACAGTTTATATTTTGCAAATTTACCCTGGAAATACGCCTGCATATGGTGGCTGCTGTGGGTATCGAATTGGCTCTACACTTCTGGAAAAAAAAAACAATGTTTAATTGACCAGCCCCGAGGGAGTGTCTAATCAACACCTTATGTTGGCTTCTTCTTTTGGCTTCTAGAATCAAATGAAGCTCCTTTAGGCCTGGACCGTTTTATTTTTTTTTATTTCCAGTACTTAGGATAGTACTTGATAAGCAGTATGCACTTAGTGCTTGGCACATAGTAATGTAAAATACTTTTAACTCATTCATTCATTCAGTTAATCATATCAAAGTAATTTTGTGTCTAAGTAAGATTTCTTATATAACTACAAGGCAAAAATCTGACCTGGGTTTAAAGATACAGAATAGCATAAAGATGAACTTCACAGACCATATCACAAACTATCTTTTTGCCTCAGAGACTTACCCAGTAGACTAAAGGTCCATGTACAGAATTTCTTATATTTTGATAAAGTAGTTACAGTCTGCCTTTTGCTGCCCTTTACAATTAAAAAAAAAAACTCACTAATTTTCTAAATTACTTTGTAGGCAACCCAGGAAGCATCTGAATTTCTCTGCCCCCAATTTTCCATGATTGTATCTTGGAGTGTTAATTAAAAATGTGATATCCTAGTTAAAAGGATTTTTCAGAATCTAAACCCAAGCCAAGCATTTTAGAAATGAGAAAACTGAGGTCCAAATAAGTTATGTTGTTACAAGTCACAGATAGCAAGTGGTGGGACCTAAATTTGAATCCAGGACCTCTAAAACATGAAATTTTAGATTCCAAGCAGTTTATGCTGTACCATGCTGCTCGTGTAAACCTATCTATAGAATGGAAATAACAATGGGGTTCAATCCTTTTTAGAGGGGGAATGTGATCAGCAAGATGGTGGAGTAATTGTTTTCTATGAATCTCTTTAACACATCAAGCAGAGAAAAAGGAATGATTATTTCTAATTTCTTCTGTATAGAGCTTGTTTGGACATAGATGTTTGCGTGTTGTCTCTCCCATTAGACTATGAACTCCTTGGGTTCGGGGACAGTCTTTTGACTTTTTTTGTATCCCCAGTGCTTAGCACAGTGTTTGGCACATAGTAGGTATTTATTAAATGCTTATTCACTGACTACATAAAAAGTGAATAAAGCTTGTGAACATATGAAAACAGAAACACCACACAAAAGGAAAGGGTTAAGGACAGATACTAGATCTAGAATTTATTTATGTGTCTGTGTTTGGGTATTTATTTGTGATTGCTTTTTAAAGTTTTTTTTTTTATTATAAAATGGACAATCTTTGAACTCAATAATCTAGTCATCAACAAACCCCAAAACATAAATTACTTAGGAAAAAAACCCCTTTTTGATAAAAAAAAATTTTGGGAAACTGGAAAGCAGTCTTGCAGAAATCAGGCTCAGATCATCTTATGCCTATATCCTACAACAGAGCCAAAATGGATACATGACCTTAATATTAAAAATCATACCATTTAAAATTAGAAAAGATGCAGATCACATACCTTTCCCAGCTATTGTTAGGAGTTGTCTGTCAATCTACACAATCATTTTGGAAAACAGTTATACAAATAAAGTGACTAATATGTCCATACTATTTGATCCACAGATTCTACTACTAGGCAACCCCAAGCAGGTAAGAAAGATAAGAAGAAAGGTTCCATACTCAGCAAAACATTTATGTCAACATTTTTGTTGTAGCAAAGAACTGGAAACAAAGTAGATGCCCATCAATTGGAGAATGGCTAAACAAATTGTGGTACATGAATGTAACGGAATGTTACTGTGCTTCAAGAAATTATGGAGGTGATTAATACAGAGAAGCATGGAAAGATTTACATAAACTGACATGCAGAATGAAGTAGAGCCAACATACCCCCCCCCCCCCCCCCCCCACAGACACAGTGCCTACTGCAAAGGAAATACAACTACTTCAAAATGATAAAAAAAAATGAACACTGCAAACTTACAAGGAACAGAACATGGTTCTGAAGTAGGAAGCTCAGCTATTTCAGGTTTTCCCCTGTATTGATTGGTTTTGCTAATTTTTCTTTTCTTCCTCTTTTTCTTAAAAAAGAGTATGTGTGCGTGCGTGCGTGCGTGCGTGCGTGCGTGTGTGTGTGTGTGTGATGGTCCTCTGATAGAAGGATAATGGGGGAAATGTGGATAGTACAAAATAAGAGATATCAATAAAAATTTTATATGACTACTTCTTTGTAAAGAAGAAGGAAAGGGTTTTATTTTTCTTTTCTGCAGGGGAATAAGGAAGAAGCATGGTTATATGAAAAACAAGGAAGAAAAATGAAATGCTTAGCCTATCCATAGACCTAACAGGTGATTTCTTCGATGTTCCACTAATTTGCTAATGATGTTACCCCTTACATCTAAATCATATGCCCATGTTGAGTTTATATTGAAATGCTGGTCTATGCATCATTTCTGCCAGACTACTTTCCTTCCAGTTTTCCCAGAAGTCTGTTGAATAGTGAGTTCTGGCCATAATAGCTGGAATCTTTGGGTTTATCAAACATCATGTTATTGTGCAGCAGTTCGGTAGTACAATGGCTAAAGTGCAGGAGCCTAGAGTCAGGAAGACTCATCTTCCTGAATTCAGATTTGGCCACAGACACTTACTAGCAGTGTGACCCTGGGCAAGTCACTTAATCTCTTTGCCTCGGTTTCCTCATCTGTAAAATGAGCTGAAGAAGGAAACAGTAAACCACAGCAATGTCTTTGCCAAAAAAACTCCAAATGGGGTCACAAAGAGTTGAACAGATTATTTAATAACAATAATAATAAAAGTAACAGATTATTTTGTTCACTTGCTTCTGTATATCATGTGCCTAATCTGTTCCATGATCAATTGCTCTATTTCTTCCCTATCAAATTGTTTTGGTGATTACAGTTTAGTAACATACTTTGATATTTGGTATTGCTAGTCACCCTTCCTTCTCACTTCTTTCCCCAGTGATATCTTTGATACTCTTGAACTTTTGTTTCTCCAGATGAATTTTATTTTTTTTCTAGCTCTATAAAATAATTCTTTGGTAGTGTGATTGGTATGGCCCTGAATAATCAAATTAATTTAGGTAATAATATCATTTTTATTATATTGACTCTGCCTACCTATAAGTAATTAATATTTCTCCAGTTATCTAGAGTTGTCTTTATTTGTGTGAGGAATGTTTTGCAATTGTGTTCGTATAGTTACTTTATGTGTCTTGGCATGTAGACTTTCAAATATTTTATGTTATCCATGATTTTAAATGTTATTTTAAAATTCTTGTTTATTTTTTTGTTCTGTTTATCTACCTTTGAGAGGGGTAAGTTGAGGTTCATCACTATTATAGTTTTACTGTCTAATTTTTCCTATAACACATTTAACTTTTCCTTTAAGAATTTAGATTATACGCCATTTGATGCATATGTTTATATTAATTGATTGTCTATGGCACCTTTTCACAAAATGAAGTTTACCTGCTTATCTCATTCAGTTAATTCTATTTTTGCTTTTGCTTTATCTAAGATAATGATTGTTACCACCGTCTTTTAAAATTTAGCAAAGTGTTTACTACAGCGTCTTATTTTAACTCTGTGTGTATCTGTTTCAAGTGTTATTTCTTGTTTTTTTTAAGCATATCATATTGTTGAGTTCTAGTTTTTAATCCATTCTGCTATCCTCTTTGTTTTATGGGTTAGTTCATCCCATTCACATTCACAGTTATTATAGCTAATTGTATATTTCCTTCCATCCTGTTCTCTTATGCTTATCCTTCTCATTTTTTCCCCTATCTCCTCTTAAATAGTCCATTTTCCTTCTGATTCATTCTTCCCTTATTCTACCATCCCTCTTAATCTTCTATTTTCTTATTACTCCTTTCTTTCCTACTTCTTCCTCGTTGGCTAAGATGTATTTCTGTACCCAGCTTTGTGTGTCCAGTTATCTCATCCACATTACAAAGGTTAAGGGTGCACCACCCTTATCCTGGAAAATGCACGTAAAATGTTTTGGCCCTCTCTTCATACCAGAGAAGAAATCTATATTATTATGGTATTAAAAGATAAAATGTTGATATTATACAATGCTGTACATATATATTTTTTGTATTTCTGAGTTTCTAAATCCTTTCTATGTCATCTACTAGCCTTTGCATGTTGTCTATCGCTTCCACAAAACTCCCCCCAAATTCCCATTTAATTTCTTATGCTAACCTGTGATATAGCAAAACTGTGATGGGAAAAGTTGCATTGTAGAAGGGATAATAATGTGCATTCTTCTCTTCTTTAACCATTACAAATGAGAGTGAGGTTCAAGTATCACCCCTCCCCTCACACATACGCTGTCCTCTCACTTGTTGTATAGACTCATTTTTTCACATCCCATTCATGAGAGATGATGTTCCCCATTTTCCCTCTTCTATCTTCTCTTTCCCAGTGCATTCTCTTTCTCCATCTATTCTTTTCATCTTTGGAGATCATCTAAACACAACAGAATTACACCTAGGCCCCCTATTTAATTAGATGTCCTCTGGTGATAACAAAGTTCTGAGGGGTTACATGTATCATCTCTCCATAATAAAATGCAAACAGTTTAATTGTGATTAGTCCCTTATGGTTTCTCATTCACGGTAACCTTTTTATGCTTCTCTTGAGTCCTATTTGTACGTCAAAATTTATACTCAAACTCTGTCTTTTCATCATGAATGCTTGGAAGTCTTCTATTTCATTAAAGATTCATTTTGTTCCTCTGTAGGATTATACTTGGTTTTACTGAGTAGATTATTCTTGGTGGTAGCCAAGATCCTTCTGGAATGCTTTCTGGAATGTCATATTACAAGTCCTTCACTCCTTTATAGTGCTACCTGCTCAATCTTACGTGAACTAGATCGCTGCTCCTTAGTATTTGAATTTTGTTTCTTTCCAGTTGCTTGCAGTATTTTTTTCCTTGACCTGGGAGCTCGGAATTTTGTCTGGGAGCTCAGGATTTTGGCTGGGAGTTTTTATCTTGGGTTTTCTTTCAGGAGATAATAGATGGATTCTTCCAATTTCTACTTTGCCCTCTGGTTTTAGGATATCTGGAGAGTTTTCTTTTATGGCTCTGAAATATCATATCTAGGTTCTTTTTTTATCCATGGTTTTCAGGTAGTCCAATGATTCTTTTTTAATGAGATGGATGTGCTTGTTTATTTTTACATAAAGAATTAAATCTTAGTGGAATATTTGACACTGAAAGATGCAGAACATCTTCAACATTTTTCAGACTTAATCAATATCTTGATTGTATAATTGTCAATGCTGAGAATGCTGCTTCACATAAATACATAGAACAAAATAGCAGGTGTGTTTAGGGCCATTTCAGAAGCTGTTGAAATTCTGTCCTAATCCCAAGACAAAATCCATTTAATGATTTTGTATGTACAGTAAAAACATTGCAATTCATAGTACACAGCAGTCTTGAATCTGAGCCAAGGTGTTTCTGGAAGCATTCATCGTCACTGCATGGCGTGACAGCATGAGCAGTGCAAAATATGCATGTTGTGTATTCAGAACCAAGGTTGCAGTGAAGTTGCACAATGCAACATGGGCAAATGCTTCCAGAAACACCTCGGATTCAATATGCATTTGTTTTTAAATTAATTTTAGATCATTTTGCATTCAGAAATCTTTTACTGTTGCCAAATTATTTGAGACTCCCACATTCAGTTATTTCACCCATTTGGGGTGGCAACCCACAGTTTAAGAAACACTGCTCTAAATGAGGTTTGACATGGGCAGAACCAAATACATAGGTCCTTACAATTCCCTAATTTTGACTGTCAACAGGTACGTATCAGTAATGCAATGGAAAGAGCACTGGATTTATAACCAAAGGACGTGAGTTCAAATATAACCTCTGTCACCTACTGGGTGACTTTGATTAACTCTCTGGACCTCAGCTTTCTCATTAGTAAAATGAAATGCTTACTATTAGATGGTCTCTAAAGTTTATTCTAGCTCTAAATCTACAATCCTTTGAATGTTTTTCACTACCACATCATAAGGCTAAATTAAAAGCAAATTTTCAATTCACTGAAGTCTAGAGGTTTTACAAATATGAAATGTCATTTAACTATGTTTATTGATTTTCTCCTTTGATTACTTTTACCTAAATATTTCACTGTATTTTACTGAATTCAGCCTGTCCTTTTGGCCTGATGGACTCCAGTTCTGCATCTGAACAGAATACAGAATAATAGTAATAATACAGAGTACAGCATAAAATGTGTCACATTTATAAGGAACAGATAATATATTTTATAATACATACCTTTCAGCATTATATACTAACAATTCTTGTCAAGATACAGAATATAGAGTAAAGTTGCTCGTAAAGTAAAAATTTGTACATAAAATGCTGTTTTTCCAGTGTACTTTCATTCTGTAATTGAAAATAAGGGCACTTTGTTTGATTTCCTAAGCATTCTTGGTACTGTGCCCCATTTCTTATCTTCAGTTGTATTTTTGCCCAAACCTTTGTGCTTTATTGATGATTACACTGTAGAAGGATCATAGTATCTGGAATCCAGAAGTCTGGGTTCTAATGCCAGGTCCTTGTCAAAGCAAGCACCCTGACATACACAGGACGGCCTGCTGTACAGGCTTTCAGATCTGTTTTTCTAAAAGGAAAGCAACTTTTGAGGGATCAACTGTCACTTTAATAAGCACATATATATCATTCACTTAATTCAGGGGAAAAAATCAGCACTCTGAACTTCAGAGAAAATACAGAGAAATAAAGATCAATAGACAAGGTTTCCAGCTGCCTGATCATACATCACAGATCAATAGACAGATCCAACTGCCTGACCATACATACATAGTTATAAATGAAGATATATAGAGAAGCACCAACATATGGGTTTTCAAAGCCAGGGGGCTTCTTAACAGCTTCCCAGAGTCTCTTCTGGTCAAACAACTTACAATGAGTTAGCCACCTCCAATGATTCTTTAACTGCCTCTCCTCAATCCATTTTGTAGGTCAGTTCCTATTTTCTTCTATTTTGGGGGGAAGAGGTGTTTTGGCTTTGGTTTTGTTTTTCTTGATATCTCATGAAGTCACTAGCTTCCAGAAGGCCAATTCTAATTTCCAAGGAGTTATTTTCTTTGGAAGGGCTTTTTATTGTTTTAAAAAGTGATTCTCTTCATATTTTTCTTCCCCAGTCCTTCTTCTACTGCTCTCAATTGATTTTTAAAGTAATTTTTAACCCTTCTTTAACTCTTCTAGTAATTATTGTTGAACTTGTGTCCTAGCTGGATTTTTCCTTGAGGCTTTGCTTGTAGATATTTTCAAGTCATGCTCTTCTATGTTTGTTTCTTGAACTTCCTTGCTGCCCTAATATCTCTTTATGGTTGAGTTCTATTTTTGTTTCCTCATTCTTCTAGCCTACTTCGTAACCTTAGATTTTATGTTAATATTGGGCTCTGCACACTTCAGGGTGAAGAGAATGTCTGGTCTGAATTTTTGTCCTCATGTCTTTCTGTTGTTTTCACAGATCTGATTGGATCCCTGTAAGCTTTCAAAGCTCCCAAAGTGGTGTGATCCATGGGGAAAGGTCTGTTCACTGCCCTCTTGGTCCAAGGTGTGTAAGTTCCTGATTCGGTTCAGATCTAATCATCTTGTTTCTGGTTGGAGTTTCAGCAGATTGCTGCTTAACTCAATCACTATAGGCCTGCTGAAATGCTCTTTGGATTCAGAGTGTCTGAACTGCCAACTCCCCTTTGTTCTAGGACTTGAACTGTGGGGATCAAAGCCACACAACTACAGTGTGCTTCTTGGAAACTGTTCCTAGGGCCAAAAGTTGAGACCCCTCCTTTACACCCTGGATATATGACCCAGCTCTAGGTGGTAAGCAATACAGCTGCAAGTAGCCCCAATTCCTATGCTTGGAGTTTGCTCAGGGATCTCTTGGAATCTCTTTCTGATACCCTATCTTAGCCCTCTCTCAGTCCCTGTGTACTGGAATACTCCCTGCAGCCACCACTGCTGCAAGACATTCTTGGCCAGATCCTTACCCCAGTATATGCAGACTTCTCTGTTCCTCTCCCTAAGCTGCCCTGGGCTGGAAAAAATAATTAACTGCGTCTTCTTCTTGGCTTTCTTCATCAGAATTCATCTGGTACATTCTCTGAATCTTTGTCAAAGAGCTGTGGGGGGACAGTTAGATTTTATCGCTTCCTTTCATTCTACCATCTTGGCTCTGCCCTTTGCAGTGACCATCTTTCTTTTGGTATTTGTATCCCCAGTGCTTAGAAGAGCACCTGGCATATAGTAGGTACTTAAGAACTGTTTATTTACTGTTTGTGTATTCTTTCCCATTCCTCTCTGAATTGTTCAAATTCTTCTTTTCTTATGAATCAGTGGTGCAGCACAGTTTCTTTAGCCTTTCTCCAATAGATGGGAATCTACTTTATTTCCAATTCCTTATTACCACAAACATTATTATTATTAATACTTTGGTGTATATTGGACCTTTCTGGTCTTTGAAAGATAGAGGATTGAGTCAGGCAGATCTGGTTTTAAATTTTGCTTTAGTTTACTAGTGCTATGACCATTTGCAAATCACTTAACCTCTTTTGGCCTCAGTTTCTTATTTGTAAAATAAGAATGTTGTACTAGATTTCTTCTAATGAAACTTCCAGCTACAAATCTATAATCTTATGGTCATTGGGGCTTTTCAAAATTGTTGGACCACTTCTATCAAGTGTGTGTTAGTGAGCTAACTATTTCTGAAAACCCTTTGACAATAACTAGTCCCATCTTTTGCCATATTTACCAGATTGCTGAGTAAAATCTCAGAGTTGTTTTCATTTGCATTTCTCTTTTCAACGATTAAGAGCAATCTTTAGTATTGTTGTTAATAGTTTGTAATTTCCCTTTTGAAAACTGTTCTTTTGGCCATTTATCCTTTTGGGGAAGGCTTTTGTTCTTCACTATTTATTACTTCCTTATATATCTTGGATCTCAGACCCTTATGAAAGGTATTTAGTACAAAGATTTTTTTTTTCATGTTCAACAGTTTATTTTTTTATTCTAGTGGAATTAGTTTCCTGGACTATTGCAATAACCTTCTAGTCAGTGTCCTGCCTCAAATCTCTTTCCACTTCTCACAAAGTGATTTTCCTAAAGTACAAGCCTGACTATGTCATTTCCATACTCAATAAATTCCAGTGGAGTCCTATTACTTTTAGAATCAGATATAAGCTCTTTTATTTGTCACTTGAAGCTTTTTGCAGCTTACCTTTCTAGTCTTTTTACTCATTTACTCCCATCTATCACATAGTTCAGCCAAACATGTTTCTCAAACATGACATTCCATTGCCTGCCTATTTACTGTTTGCTGCCATACCTAGAATACCTTTTATTTCAGCCTCTCAGAATTTCTAGTTTCCTGCAAAGATTCAGCTTGGGTGCTACCTTCTACATGAAGCCTTTCCTGGTTCCCCCAGCTGCTATTTCCTTCCCCTGTGACCTTATATTTATTTTGCACGTATTTAGATATATACAGGTTGATTCCCTCATCTAGTTGGTAAACTCCTCAAGGATAGAAACTCTTTCAATTTTGTCTTTGTATTTCTAGCACCAAGGACAGCGCCTGCCCCATAGTAGGTGCTTAATGGTTGTTGATTGATGGTATTGCCATCAACAGAAATAGGGATTTTAGAAGGAGGGACAGGTTTTTTTTAAAAGTACTTTATAAATGTAAGTCATCATTATTAATCTGAATTGTAGGTAAATAGTTCCAGACATAGGGTAAAGATTTCCAAAGATAACATTTTCACATATTTTTAAAGTATAATGTAAAAATAGCTGCCAGTTTGCCACTGTATTGTCTAAAGTATTCTGCCTGGCTTTCATTGTCCTCCATAATCATTCCCTACTTTCCCTAGACAAACCATATTTCTCACTACTCTTCAAAATGTATTCTCTCCCGGTTGGGCAGGGGGCTTCTTTGATTCACCCTTTTCCTTAGCTTTGTGCCAGAGCTATGCTTTACGCCCAGTGTGCCTTTAAGTGAGGTGGTTGGCTCTGCTTGTCTCACCCAGAGTCACCTGGTTTCCACTTCCTGATGTTAGCATCCTCCCCACTCCCCCAGCTCTAGATCTTAAGGGTCCTCTCTGGTATCTCAGAACAGAGTGCAAAGGGTCTTAGAGTTCCTGGATGCCCAAGATATCCTGTTCTATGTGTTACTGCTTTACTTGTTCATTGTTTGGATTTTGATGTCTGAGAGTGAGTGTAAATAGCAATTATTTCTGTTCTGACCAGAAACTCTGAGGGTCTTCCCCTCCCAGATTGATTCTTCTGTGAAGGCACACTAGGCCATCTTTTGCTTCAGTTTTGCTTCAGTTTGCTTCAGTTCAGCCTTTAACTACTGAATGTGAAAGACCTTAAAAAGGCCAAAGTCCCCCACTGCATCCAGGGCTGTCACCAGTCCTCTTGATCTACGTTTTGCCACTGGACTCCAGTGACGTCACCTTGCTAATGTCATAGGTCCTCTTTGAGAATGAAATATGAACCACAACAAGCTTCCCAGCACTTCCAAGTTTCCCACATTGGAGATTTCTGACTACCCTAAGGGCTTTCCTGGGGAGTTTTCCACTCTCCCTGCCTCAGGACAAAAAAGTCTTGGAGGTTCCACGTATCCTTGGAAGTCTCTGGTTGTGCTATGAGATTATCTTGCCCTGGTGTTGTCGAGTCCTCTTTCCTACTGACCTTGAGCAGAAATGACTGACTGCTTGCGCAGTTTTAGGGAGGAAAAAGTTATTTCCTCTAGTTTCTCGTTTGGTTTCTTGATCATTATTTAGTCTGTTGCAAACTATACTTTTGCTGGAGTGGTTGAGTGAGAACTTGTGGTTTATGTCTCATCTAGCCATCTTGGCTGGAAGTCCTTGAGAGGAATCTTGAAGGATCATACCAGAAGTATGCATTTTAAAAGAAACAATTTAATCAGGTTTTAAACAATTATCAAAGGAACAGAATAAACACTTTCTATGCCCAGGAAACTCAGGGGATTCAGGGCTTCTCCATGAGCAAATACTAAGGGAAACTCTAGAGACATAATTCCCCTCTACCCCCAAGTCTCATTTGGAGATGGAAAAATCTGTCTATTTTGCTAATGCACAGCGGGGAGAAAAATAAGTTATGCAATGCTTTTCATCTCTTTCTTAACCTGCTGGCAACTCAGTCAGCTTGGTAATAGGAAAAGGTCACCTCTGTCTCTGTTTATTCTCAGTAGCAGGGAAGCAGCCTCTGTGGCTGACTATTCCCTAGTTTCTGTTTGGACAATGTCATAAATGTTTCATCTGGGAGACTTTCTCCTTTTTTAATGTCCCTTGATCAAAAATCTACATCTTAAGATACACAGTTCCCTGGGGAAAATGAAGTTTTGGGTGCAGAGGGACGAGTTCTTAATAAACAATAGTGTTCTAGGCTTGAGCATTATGGGGAATACTTAGAAGGAACCTTAGAGGTCATCTAGTCCAACCCTGTAATTTCATAGATGAGGAAACTGAGGCTTAGGGGGATGCAATTACTTGTCCAAGGCCATATAGTTACAGTCAGGATCTGAACTCCGGAACTATAACTTCATCCAAAGCCAGCAATTTTCCCACTGAACCACACATTTGTAATTCTTTTCCTACTACAAAGTAATTATTTTTCCTAGTCACTGAGTCAACTGTCTTGTAATTTCTTATAAATACAACAAAATAGAATGGGGGTGGGGAGGGTTCTTGTTTTTCCTTCTTTTTTCTCCACAGAGCATTTTCCCTGCCTGCCTTGTTCATCAGCTGACTCTTCTGCACCGTTTTTGCTTAAGGATTTCTAGTGACTCCAAGTCTTTTCCCCTCAGATAATGATTCTTGGTTCTTCCTTTTTCCATTTTTTAATAAGTTCCTAAACACTTTCTTTGTAGACTAACTTCCCCTCCCCTTTACCACCCATAATCTTTTAACATCTCTAAAGATACATTTTTTAAAGGATGGTAAGTATATTGGTAAATATTTGACAACTAGCTCTTTAGTGGGGGGAGGGGAATGTGTATAAGACACATTTTAAAATTGAGTCTATATTATTAACATTTATTTTCTCCATCACTTTCTTAAGTCAGCCATCAACTTTTAAAACAATGACTCAAGCCCTAATTTGTGGCATTTGCTTATTTCCACAGTGTAAATTTAAGTCACCTGAGTGTGGGAAAAAAGGAAAAGAACATATATGTTCTAAAATGTTTCAGTTCTTTGTGGTGGCAAAGAACTGAAAATTTCAGGGATGCTCATCAATGGGGGATAAGTAAAGTAAATAAGGTCAAAAAGTTGTGGTATATAATTGTGATGGAACACTACTGTGCTATAAGAAGTGATGAGCTCGATGGTTACAAGCGATGGGAAGACTTGCATGAAATAATGAAAAAGAGAATGCTGTATGCAGTAACTGCAATATTACTTTAAGAACAACCTGGAGTGACCAGGTAGTTTGGACTATTGTAAATACCCAAACTGACTTCAAAGGACCTATGAAGGAAGACGCTATCTACATCCAGAGAAAAAACTGATAAATAGAAGTAGGTTCAGAATGGTTTTACATATATACATATATATATATATATACACATACACAGATATATGTATACATAGTATGTGCATATTTGTGTCTACTGCTAGCCATCTTTAAGGCAGGGGAGGGGGAAAGGAGAGAAATTATATAACTTTATTAAAATTTTAAAAGAAAGATGTACATAATAGATTTACAGTTTCATGTGCAATCCTCTTTTTTTTTCTATCCTACTTTGTTATGGAAATGCCTGTCTTATTTCTTAAGTTCAGAATCTAATTGATTATTTTTTTAAAAAAGACAAGATACCAGGTGATCCACACTGAAATTTGACAATTGACTCTCCAACAGGTATGAGCTGACTCCAATATATTCCTGTATTTATACCCTCATGAAATATTATGCATTAAGAAATAATTCCGTATTAAGAAATATGTAGTAAGAAGTTTATTAAACTCAGGAAAAGTGGATTCTAGTCCTATGCTCCACTAGATGATCTCCAAAATTCTTTAGTTAATCATTAACAAGTGACCAAGGTTCATATTTATTATTTTTGAAGTAGGTGTTGAGTTGTATCACAGAGTAAATATAAAGCTTGCGGAATATACACACAAGCCTGGAGGTTAAGTCAAGAGGAGAGAAAAAGGCAAACCTCCCTCAAGAATTAACTGGGTCAGTTGCCAGCAGTCACCTCTGGGCTTAGAAGAATCTAGGAACAAGCTTGATGCAGTGTTTCTTAAATAACAATGCGCCCAGAATGTTAAGTCTAACATGGTTATGTCTAACACTCATGCTATATACTTCTAATAAGAATGTATATATGTGCATGTGTGTGTGCGTGTGTTTTGTTGTTCAGTTGTTTTAGTCATGCCTGACTCTTCATGGCCCCATTTGGAGTTTTCTTAGCAAAGATACTGGAGTGGTTTGGCAATTCTTCTTCCATCTCATTTTACAGATAAGAACATAAGGCAAACAGGGTAAAGTGACTTGTCCAGGATCACAAAGCTAGTAAGTGTCTGAGGCTAGATTTGAATTCAGGAAGATGATTCTTTCTGACTCTAAGCCCAGCACTCTATCCATTGTGCCACCTAGTTCCCTTAATAATAATAATAATATATATACATACATTGATATGTGTGTATATTTGGCCTAGACCTGTGATTGATAGATATATGGAGCTCCCAGTGAGGAAACTCCTTCCACCAAGGTAACTGTAACAACTCTAACAGGATCATTAAAAAAAGCCCATTTTCTTTTAGATTTCTTAGAACATTCGAGTATGAAATGTATGGTGAATAGTCACAAGAAGGATGTAACATAATGTTAACCGTTGAGCAATAGCACTTTGCGGAGGAAGAAAAATGCCCGAGACATAACCTTAGAAGTTCTATCTCCTGTCATCCCTTGGATACCCATGCTTACACATTAGAAATATGCAGAAACTCCATTGGCAAAGCAATAAATATAATTCTAAACCTTACTTTCTGCAAATGATTTTTAAAGATTTCTAATAGTTTCTAAGAACATTCCTTGTAGAACCTGAAGTGTCTATTGAATTGAATATTGTATTCAATCAAGGTTTGGTACACATTTCCATAAAAAAGAATAAAATGAGAAGTTTTCACTTTTTCATTAAGTCAAGGTGAGCATATTGTATAGCTGAGAGACTTGTACTGTATCACCTGAAATTTACTAATCACAAATGGTCTTAGAAACCATTTCTATTTACTCAAGATAAAATCCAATCACAGGTGTACCAGTTAACTATTGAGAGCTAAGAAGTGTTGTTGTAGGATCCTAAATGGATTCAATTATCAAGCAAAAATCTGTGTATGTATATTTACATGTCCAGTGCTTTAAAGCTTTAGTTTCTAGATATTAGAATATGTGTGTAGAGGTATACACACACACACACACACACACACACACATACACACACACACTTATTTATTTGGGACTGGATTTCCCTATTTCACCCATGCTGGAAGAAGAGTAGCCATTTGTAGGTCCAGCCCCAGTAGTGAATAGCATAGAAGCTTTGACTTGCTGCATCTTTTGAACTTGGAGTAGTTAGCCCCTCCTTTGGCAGGTTGGTGGCCTTCCACTTCCATAAGCTTACCATATTTGTGCTAGATTTAGTACAGATGAATTACCTTCTTTAGCTTTACTGTAGCTCAGCTTTCCTTAGCTCAAGTAATCCACTATCTCAGCCTCTCTGAACAGCAGGGATCACAGGACTGATGCTACTACCCCCAGCCTTCTCTATATCTATTAGCAGTTAAGCCCTTGCTCTTTAGGGTTGTGGGACAATCATACTTAATTACAGCTTAAAACCCACTTTACATTTTCTAACATAGAAACTGAAATCTAAAATAAATATATGGCATAGTCAAAACAGGGCTGAACCTAGAGTAAAGAGAGAACTAAGTTCAAGTCAGGCCTTAGATCCTTACTAGCTGTGTGACTCTGGGCAAGTTACTTAACTGCTGTCTGCCTCAGTTTCCTTACCTATAAAATGGGAATACTAACAGCACCTGTCTCTCAGAGTTGTTGTGAAGATCAAATGAGATATTTGTAAATCATTTTACAAATCTTAGAGCATCATATAAATGCGAGTTAGTAATAATATTATCATGTTATTTTAAAGGACCAGTGATCTCATTGGTGTGTTCTTGTCCTTCTTATCTTGCACAGTTCTTGTCTGTGCCCTTTCATAAGTTCTCCTAAGTGATGGAGACTTCCTTCTTTTGGGTCTTTTATTGTTTGGAGAATATGAGAGTAATATTTAGGCTGTTTATTGTCCCTTGTTCTCCAATACATGACTAGGTCACTTCCTTTTCCAGTCATACCTATCTTCAATGATGTATTTTGCAATTTCCACATTCAAAATCACCTTGGTAATGTGTACTCAATACTTAGAAAAATGTGCTATCTCCTTAATAACTTACTAGTTTTAATGTAGATTTTTTAAAACTAGGTATCTGCAATGTACTAGGCACTATATAATGAGCCTCTTCAACTTGAGTAATTGCTTTTAAATTATAAATCATTTCTATGCTCATAAATCAATAATTTACCCTGTCTATAGAATAAAATAAAAAACTGTCCTGGTATTCTTCCGACAATAAAGTCCCAACCTATCTTTTCAGTCTTCTCTTTCACCACCTCTAACTAAACTACCATGTATACTAATCAGAGTGAAAGAAGTAGAGAGAGAGCTCCCAGAATTTCAGAGCCTGAATACTAGGTTAAATGTTTGAAGTTTACCATGTAAAAAAGTTCACAGTATTTCAGACTAGCTGGAAGCTTAGACACCATCTGGTGCAGGTCTTCATATTATAGATGAGGAAATTGAGGTCCAGATAAGGGAAATTATTTGTCCAAGGTCACACTGGTGGTAAATAGCAAAGCTGAGGTTTGAACTTCTGTCTTCTGACTCCAAATCCAGAGGGCTCCCTTTCTGCTCTATCAGAAGCCATGTGAGTGATTATGCATAATAAATATTAGTTGGCAGCAGCTTTATGGGGGATGTATCAGAGGTGGCATAGAGTGGAAGCAAGAAGACTTTTTAGAGGGCCACTGCAAGTCGTGGAGGTGGAAGAAGAAGAAAATAGGTGACAGATGCCAAGAGACACCACAGAAATAGAACAGATAGGATGTGGTAATTGATCATTTGTGAAGGAGAGAGGAGTCAAAGAATATGCCAAGGCTTCAAATATGAGTGTTTGAGAGAATATTGGTGCCACTGACAGTAAAAAGGAAGTCAGAAAGAAAAGCAGGTGTAATGGAAAAGATAGTAAGTTTGATTTTGGATATGTTTGAGTTTGAAGGATCAAAACAACATGCAAGCAGACAGGAATGAATAAATGAAAAAAGTACCTAGGAAGCATTTACTGTATTCTATGTGTTGTACAAGTCCTATAGGCAACTGGAGCTGCAGAACTTTCTCCTGGAACCCAGAAAAAAGAACATTAGATCAGTTTTAAATCTGTAAGTCACCTTAAAAATTATTTTATCTTTATTCTACAGATGAGAAAACCCTTTAACTCCATCCTCTTCTATAGGATGAAAGGGTTGAATTAGATGCCCTTTGAGGCCCCTTCCAACTCTGAAAAGGAATGGTTAAAGAGTACAACAAGGACTGTGGTGGGAAGGCAAGGAAAGAAAGATATTTGAAGGAATGAGTAGTCCATAATGTCAAATTGGTCAAAGGCTTAATAACATGGGAAGTTATTAGTGGCCTTTGAGAAAGCAATCTCAATTAAGTAGTGGATCTGGAAATCAGATTGCAAGGGGCAGAAGCAGTAGATGGCAAAGCAGAGAAAGGTTAGGCACAGACAATTTTTTCAAGTTTAAGAGTGAAAGAGAGATGGGACAGCAACTTAAAAAAGTTAGAAGGATGGAAGGCTTTTTTTTTTTTTTTTTTAGTATTGGGAGATCTGGACATTTTTTTGTAGTTAAATGGAAAGGAACCAGTAAGGAGGGATCCAATGGGACCTATTTTGAATTCTTAAGAAATTCAAGATTCTCAAGTTATGGAGGAAACTATCCATAATGTTAGAGCTTTCTTATACCCTCCTTATTTCACCCATCTCCACTGATAAAGAACAGAATAAGTATTAGTCTTAAGAAATTTTATTTTATGACTCATTAAAACATGCTGCCAAATATCAGATTTTAAAATCTGGAAAAATAGGAAACAAAAATGTTAACTGATAAACATTTCTAAAAGCACTGTGTCATCTCTTCTATAATTAAAGATATTTATCCATTAGTTTGTGTAGAAAAAATGAAATTATATAAAATGTTCACATATATGTATAACATATACAGTTTTTACATTAAATGTTTTTGAAACATTTTCCATTTTTGAATGATGGAATACTTGTATACAAAAAACTACATTTTGAAATGATCTATGTATTCTTTTTTAAATGTATATCTGAAAGAACACACTCTTCTTCATGGCTTGCATTTCTGGCAATAAATGGCAAGTCTAGGAAAAACATCCAAAACTCAAACAAGTATCCAGTTCAGTGAAACTCAAACAAGTATCCAGTTCAACAAGTCCTTTTGTCCAGATTCCAGATGAAGGAATTCCAGAAAGAATTACAGATGAAGGTATTTTTCATCCTGAGACTAATGTTTTCGTTTTGTTTTTATTATCATCAACAGATTCAGTAGTAACATCATTAAGCCCTGGGGGAAGAAATGCAATGTTATTTTTTTTTTTACTGGAATTTGTATTTATAGATATAACCTATTCAGAAATACACCAAGAAAATGGAACATTTACGATTTAAGAATAGCTCACATTTATGTAGAACTTTATGGCTCACAAAGTAGTTTTCTCACAATAACCTTATCAGGAAGAGAATGCAAATATTATTACTCTTATTTTACAGATGAAAAAACTGGGAGCAGACCATTATTCGGAAATGTAAAAACAATCTCTCTCTCTCTCTGTCTCTCAACACACACACACACACACACCCTTTTTCTAGAGCTATACAGGGGTTCCAAATGTCCTAGTGTAGTTTTAAAATGTAGTAGCTTAAACTTGGCAGCAATTACACTTTTGGAACACTGTGTATTTGCTATTATTATGAGGTCAGAAAGGCTGGAGGTCTGTCTGGCAGGGTAAGGATTAAAGAAAGGAGAGAAATAGGTCTGGTGTGTGTATGTGTGTCTGTGTGTCTGTGTGTGTGTGTGTGTGTGATCAACAAGTACTTTTAAAGCACCTACCATGTGCCAGGCACTGTGCTAATTATGCAAGGGGATAGAAAGAAGTAAAAACAGTTCCTATCCCCAAGGAGTAGATATTTTACATTTACATACATGGTGTCTCCAAAATCTTAGTGTCATTTTAAGCTGTTTTAAGCTATTTCAGCTTAAGGGAATTTAGAAACAGAATTACAGTTAGAATTAAGTGTAAAATTAAATAGTTTAAAACAACACTAAGACCTTTGGGAGACCCTTCTCTTTTCTCTCTCTTTTTTTCTTACTCTCTCTCTCTCCCTTTCACACACACACACACACACACACACACACACACACACACACAGAGAAACACAAAGTTTATGAGAAACGAGGACTTCTCATAAGGAAGAGGAATTAGATTTGTTCTGCCTGACCCCTGAGGACAGATCGAGGAACGTGGAAGGAGGCAGATTTGGAGCAAAGGCAAGGTCGAATGGGAGGAATTTTTGAATCCACCCTCCACCACTTAAAGGTTGTGCACTCAAGGGAGGGCACTTAATTTCTTTGAACTATATTTTCCTCCTTTCTAGAAGGGGATGATAAGAATTGTAGGACCTTCCTCATAGGGTTTCTATGAGAAAAATGAGATTGCATTATAAACATTTAAAGGGTTATATAAATGTCAGCTGTTACTAGTGCTGTTGTCGAGGGAGGAAAAGCTGCTTCCTAACAATCATGCCTGTCTAGGAATAGAATGGGTCACCACGGGAAGTGTTGGGTTCTCTCATCATGGAAGATGTTTGAGTGGAGAGCATATCAAGGATATCACTGAGGGGGTTTCTATTTAGACTCTGGGCTGATTAGATGATTATAGTTCCTTCCAACTCTGATATTCTGTGATCCTGCCTGAAGTTAATCCTTCCTCTGATCTCTCACAGCACTTTGCTTGTATCTCTCTTATGGTTTTTTCATCAGCATAGAGAGACCCCAGAAGGGAAATTCCTGTACGAAGGAGCATTAGCACCTTCTCTGTAATTTATAATCTCAAGAGAGTCACCTGGGGCATTGAGAGGTTGGGATTTGCACAGTTACACAGTGTGAGTAACACAGTATGTCTGCAGATGATCTCTGAGTCCATATATCTAGCTCCCTCTTTCCTGAGCTCTCGTCCTACATCTTTACATATGTGCGTATACACGTCTGTATGTACATTACTCTCCTTACTGTATACTACAGTTTAGCCAAATTAGCCATCTTCCTTTTCCTCACTCCCAGCTGTACCCACTCTGATGCTTTATACTGGCTGTCCCCCAAGTCTAGAATGCATTCCTCCTTACCTCTACCCCCTACAATTCCTGACTTCAAGACTCAGCTCACAAAAACACATTTTACATGAAGTCATGCTTGACCCACCTAGTTACCCATACCCTTGCTCCCTAAACTATCTTGCATTTGGTTTGTATTTATTCCGCATGTTTTATATTATATTCCCAGTCTTTAGCACAGTTCCTGGCACATTTATACTAAGTGCTTAATAAATTATCTGTCTATCTATATGCTTTTACATGTATATGTCTCCCCTAAAAGAATGTATCCTTAATGTTCCTTAAGTGCAGAGACTTTTTCATTTTTGTCTTTGGATTCCTGGCATCTAATATTCTGCTTGGTCCATAGAAGGAAGGAAGTTAATAAGTTCCTGTTAATGGATTGATTGATTTTTTCCTCTAAAGTCTCCCTTTCCTCCTAACTTCCCTATTTTTGTTGATAGCACAACCATTCTTTCAGTTACCCAGTCTCCAACATCAGTCATCCTTTACTTTTTTCATTTCCTTCATCCCAAATATTTTACACCTAAAGTAAAAGTCACTTTCCAACCTTATTTCTTGTCATCACCTATTACCTGATCTCATCCTTTCCTCATCTAACTATGACATTGTGTTTGCCATTCAGCATTCCTAGAATGGATTTTACCCCCCTTCTCCACCTATTAAAATACTTTTCTCCCTGGAAAGCCTGGATTAGTTACTACCTCCTCCCTGAGGTGTGAATGATTCCCCAAAGCTCAAATGGTTGCTATTATCCTCCCTAATTACTATGGCAGGCTGCCCTGGCCTCTCTTTTGCACCTGATCATTTTCTCTCTTGCATTCTAGTTATCCATGACCACGCTTCACTTTACTTCATTCTGCCAGAAAGATTCTAAGCTCCCTGAGGACAGAACACTGTTGTTTTGCAACTTTATGTCCCCATAACCTATCACAGTGCTTACACATAGGAGCTATGTGACACAAATTTGCTTTTAATTAATTTATTTTAAACTTAAATGCTAAAACCTAAATACAAAGTAAGAAAAGAAAAGAAAGCATTGCCATGTGCACAGCAGAACATGAGAGGATTCAAAATATGTATCAATAAATTTCCATTTCAAGAAAGCCTATATAATAAATAAATATATGCATTGTGTTCAGAGCTGGCCATCTTTTCTTTGTTTCCTTATAAGTTTTCTTTTGTTTTCTGCTGTGTCCTTTTTAACTTTGTTCTTTTTTTCCTCCTTCCTCCCCACCTTCCCCAAGAAGGCTATAATTAAGCAGGGATATATATATCTATATAGAGATATACAGTTATATACACCTGTATATACTTAGTCTATAATCATATTGATACATAGACATTTGTATGCATCTATTTAAGACTATGCTATATTTGTCCTGTGTTTTTCAGAGGGTGATAACATTTTCCTTCATAAGTCCAAGTCTTTCCATATTTTTCTAAATCTACCAACTTATTATTTCCTATACTACAACAATATTCCAACCTTATGTTATCTACTTACTTTAAACAGTCTAAAACAATATTAATATGGCTGACATATAGTGTAGTTTCCCTATTTTTCTCTTTTGATTCAATCTATTTTAGCTTTAAATTTGTCTGCAATCATGATTACTACCCATTTTTTCCTAATAAAATCTGCTGATCTTTATGTTTGCATGTATCTCTTATTTCCTGTCTTTCCTGAGTCCTCTATTTTATTTCCACCTGCTACCTTTCCCTCCTATTACTTAATCTACCCCCTCCAAAGATCCCTCCTTTATTCTCTCTCCCCTCCCCCTTTTCCCCTTACCTTCTTGTTTCTATCTGAATTTAGGAGACTTGTAGAGTCTTCCAAATATATATGTAATTCTCCCATTCCTGTTAATCCAGATACCCTTCTATACTCCTCTTATCCTATTCCCTTCCCCTATTTCTTTATAAATTTAGAAGACTTTTATTCCCTTCTAAGTATATATGTTGTTCTCTCTTTAATCTGATGTGAGTAGGGTTCCCTCTAAAAATCCCTCTCTTACCCTCCCCTCTTCCCTATCCCCTTAGTCTTTTATTTCTTTCTGAATTTAGACTATTATATCTTTCCAGATATACATGCGTTGTTATCTTTTACATATTCCTGATGAGAGTAGGGTTCCAGAACTACCAGCCCTCCTCCCCCATCTAATTCTTCTGCATCAGTTCTTGTATAAGACAATTACACTTTTCCTAAATGGTTTTACTTTTTAGAATCACGTCATACTTAGTTCTACCCCAATCTTTCTTTTGAACTACCCAAGTACTAATAATAACCTTAGACATAAGTTTTAGATTTCCTCATATAAAAAGTAAACAATCTGTCTTTATTGAGTCCCTTGTAATTAGTTTTTGATGTGTACCTTATATTTCTCTTGGATCTTGTATGTTAAATTTTCTATTAAGTTCAAGTTTTTGTGCAACAAAATCCTGAAAGTCTGACAATTCACTGAATATCCATTTTTTTTTCATTCAGGATTATTTTTATCTGTGCTAGGTATGATATTTTCAGCTGCAAATCCAGGTCTTTTGCTGTTCAATTAGTGTTTTGAGACCTGTAGCTGTTAGTGTCACTACAACTAGTTCTTATGTAATTCTAATTGTGGCTCTGCCATATTTGAATTTTTTTTCTTGTTGTTTGTAATCTTTTCTCCTTGAGCTAGGGATTTTAGAATTTGACTATGATATTCCTGTAGGTTTTCTTCATAGGATTTTTTTCAGGTGATGATCAGTGGATGTTTTCTGTTTTTATTTCCTCCTCTAGTTCTAACACTTCAGGAGAATTATCTTTACTTATTTCTTGGATTATTGTATCTAGATTATTTTTTTGATCACAGCTTTCTGGTAGTCCAATTATTTTTATGTTTTCTCTTCTTGACCTCTTCTCCAGATCAGTTGTTTTTCTTATGAGATGTTTCATATTCTCCTCTATTTTTTCATTTTTTATTTTGTTTTATTATTTCTTTATCTCATAACTTCACTGACTTCTCATTGCCCAATTCTAATTTTCAAGGAGTCATTTTCTTTCTTAAGATCCTGGATCTCCTTTTCCAGCTGGTTGACTTTCTTTTCATAATCTTGCTTTTCTTGAATTGCTCTTATTTTTTTAAAAACCAATTTTCCTCAATCACTTTCATTTGATTTTTAAAGTATTTTTTTTAAAGTTATTCTATGAATTCTTTCTGGGCAGGTTACTCTTGGGGGTAAGAGAAACTTTTTTTGCTTCACCACCCTCCTCTGAAGATGAACCCTGGTCTTCTCTATTCCCATAGTATGGCTGAGTTTTTTTCCTTTGCTCATTTACAAAAAAATTTGTAGCAGCTTATTATTGTAATCACCTCTAGTCCTGGGGCATGGGGGATGGTGCCTCTGGCCTCAGATTCTCCTTCAGTTCTCTGCTCTGGCCTCGAACTGAAACCAAGAACTCCACCCTCCTATAAGTGCCTACCACTAGCAGCATCCCTGCCCCATTACTTCTGCATTCACCAGGCATATGCTGGCTCCTTCTCACCTTGGCAGCGCAGCCAGGCCTGATATCTTTTATCAGCAGAGATTCCCTCAATCTTCCCCTGCTCAGATGCCCAGCTTTTCACTTTGTCTAAGATATGAAAATTCCTGTGGCTAGAGCCAAGACTACCTCTTTGGTAGCAAGCCTCAGCTGCTTGCTGTTCCAGTGGAACTAGTCTGGAATGGTTGTCACTTCACAGGGACCAAAACTCAGTCCTGGGATTCTTCTTTGGATCTTCTCTGGTTGTCCCAAGAGGACCACTCTTCTGCCCCAACTCTTGTTTATTTTTACTGCTTTACTTTTCACCCTGAGGCACTATTTTGTCTTGTTTACGGAGGAAATCTAGATAACTTGGAATTTCCTGACCTACTCTACCATCTTCCCTCTACAAATTTGCTTTTAAAAAATAATTTAAATAACATTTAATGGGCATGAAAAGGGGCTTGTTTGTTCTTACTTGGAAAAATATCAGTTAGTATATGTAATCATTAAAATATGATTATTTGTATAGTAGTTCTAATTTTAAAAAGCATACAATGTTATACTTTGTCTCCAGTGATGCTGCATGTATGTGATGGCACAGCTTTCAGTTCTTAATATATGTGGCACCTTCCTTTAGTTGGGAGCTATGGCTATCATTTTATACAACCTATTTTGGTTGTAATTAAAAATCTAGCAACCTATCCTTCATAGAATCAAATAATTTTAGAACTGGAAGTAACCTTAGAGTTGCATTTCTAATGGTTGTTCTATTACCATTATTGTCTATCTGGATTGACCGTACCAGTTCAATAGGAAGCCATCTAAAAGAAAGGACCCAAAAACCTTGATGTGTCCAAAAATATAATTTCCATTGACCTGCCATTGCAGTGCCTTTCTCTCTTTCATTATCTAAAATCCCTATCCCATTAGGAACATTCATTTTAATTTTTTATATAAATGCCAAACCATTTCATCCAGGGGAAGTGATGTCACTATTTCTTGCAGGAGGAAAGTAGAAGTTCAGTTCTTCCACTAGCATACCAAATGAAATTAGTTTATCAAATTTTCTGTTCCTTCAAAGCCATAGAACATGGAGGAGGTGGTAACCTTAAAGTCATTGAGTAGAGTTTATTTATTGTTCATCCTTCTTTTCAAAGAGCGGGGTGATGTCTTGACTTGTGTGTAGATTGTATTGAAGTGAGACAGAATTGCACAAGGTCAGGGAACACTAAGCACAAAAAGGATGCATTAAAATCCCTAGAACTGTTCAAAGACAAACTGTTCCAAAGCTGTGTAGGGTCAGTGGGGTGGCTTCTTAGCGACTGACCTACAGTAACATCTTAATTAGTACAAATCATGAGTCTTGTGAAGTGGTGTCATTCTCTAAATTCCCATCAGGCTGTATTCAGTGACCTGGTTTTGTACACTTACAAATTCAAAGAATGAAAATGTAAATACATGTGACTGCTTCAGAGAGCTCCTTATTCCCTCAAGTGAGGACCCAGCTGAAGGTGCTGCTCTTACGATCATGTTCGGCAAAACAAACTCACAACTTTAAAGTTCAAAGCCAAGGTATTGCTGTCATCAAAACTATCGCCATTTAAAAAGACATATAATCTTAGTAGTTCTTAAAACTTTAATTGTGACTCAAGCTTTTATTTTTCTTTTCTTCTTTTCCCTGGCTTTTCTTACAGGCTAAGTGGAAGTAGTTAGTGAAATTTCTTTATACACTAAATATTGCACAAATTTAAACTTCAACTCCTAAGTGTCCTATTAGTTGGCTTAATCTTTTATCTCTTTCATGAATTCCGTAAAGATTATTATGATAGAATAAAGAGCTCCTTAAAGAAAAGGTAAGAGCAGTTGAAAAATTAGCCACCAGGTTTGATCCCTTGCAGTCAGCATATCTGTGTTATAGCCCTTTACTCCTGGGATTTTTGTTTGTTTGTTGGCCTTCAATGGCCTTCCTTCCTCACTATCTTTTGTTTTCAAATCAGTATCCACATTGCAAAAATAACTACAATCCTTTATTGCCTATAGATCATTTCAGTGGGTAGGGGCAGATGATGTTTTCTTGAAGTAGATTGTGGTGAAAACAAGAAATGCTATGAGAGAAATCAAGTTTTTAGATTTTGTCCAATATTCAACTGCATTCCTTGCTTTAAAGTCGAATAACTCAAAGTGCAGAATGGGACATGATTTCAGACTGTAGGGATTTGTTCTGCACATTTGTTACATGAGATCTGGGTGTCCCTTCCTTCCCCTAGTGGACAAGGTAGAGTTGCTTCTACCCTAACAAAAAAAAAAAATGGAAAAAGAAAAGAAAGAAAAGAGGGTCATTAAGTTTTTTTTTTAATGCACAGAAATTTTTCTATCTTTTTTTAAACATTTATTTATTTATTTTTAGTTTTCAACATTAATTTCCACAAGATTTTGAGTTCCAAATTTTCTCCCCATCTCTCTCCTCCCCCCATCCCAAGATACCATGCATTCTGATTACCCCTTCCCTCAGTCTGACCTCCCTTCTATCAACACCCCTCCTTTCCCCATCCCCATCTTCACTCTTTTCTTGTAGGGCAAGATAGATTTCTATACCCCATTACCTGTATTTCTTACTTCCCAGTTGCATGCAAAAACAGTTCTCAACATTCGTTCCTAAAACCTTGAGTTCCAATTTCTCTCCCTCCCTCCCTCTCCACCCATCCTCATTGAGAAGGCAAGCAATTCAATATAGGCTATACATGTGTAGTTATGAAAAAGACTTCCATAATAGTCATGTTGTGAATGACTGACTGTATTTTCCTCCATCCTATCCTGCCCCCCATTTATTCTTTTCTCTCTTTTGACTTTGTCCCTCCCCAAAAGTGTTTCTAATTACTTCCTCCTCCCATTTGCCCTCCCTTCTATCATCCCCACCCTATACCCCTTATCCCCTTATCCCCTACTTTCCTGTAGTGTAAGATAGATTTTCATACCAAATTGAGTGAATGCACTCAATATAGTGCATATAGACCAGAAGAAAACAAACAGGGCAGCTTTGAACAATTACAATTGGAATTATTTACTTAAAAGGAAAAGCAAGCTGTATATAATAGAAATTTGCGCTTTCATGTAAAATCCTCTTTTCCTGTTCGACTATTCATATGGCAATGAGAATTTATACTGTTGTTGGTTAAGTTCAGAATTGTTTTAACCCCCAATCTTAAATCACTATAAGAGAAATTAATTAGGATTTTTTGATAAGGATATAGGATGAATTCAAAACAAGTGGAACTTCACAAAAGGTCATCTCACAATTACTTTTGCCCCTAAAGTAACCCGATTTGGGTCAGATGGGAAACAGAATCTCAGCTAACACAGATATTTAAATGACACACAAGGAAGCCCCACATGAAGGTGAGAAAATATTTTTGCTGTGAACAAATACTGGTTCCGACCTTCTTGTATTTCCTCTTACCTTTTCTAATAGCCATGACAAGAAGTAGGATTAAATGGGACACTAAATCCTTGCTAAAAGTCTCACTCATGTCATTGGTGTAGTGACTACCTCCCTCTGATGAAGACGGAAACCTTCAGTGATTTAGTGTTATATAGCTGCCATGGTCAAAAAAATTCATCAGTCCAAATTAATAGGTTTCTTCAAACTAGGTTCAGCTATATAACATTTATATAGCACTTACTATGCGCCAGGCATTACAGTAAGGACTTCACATTGATTATCTCACTAGCTCCCTCACAACAACCCTGGAACATAAGTGCAATTATCCCCATTTTACAGAAAAGAAAACTGAGATTAAGGGACACAGCTAGTAAGTATCTGAGGTCAGATTTGAACTGATGAAGGCCCACTCCTGGTCCAGCACTTTATCCACTGAACCGTCTAGCTGCTCTGATGAAACACAATATATTCTAATCACCTTAGAAGGTCAGCCAGTCAGGAAGACTGACACATACTGGCTGTGTGATGCTGGGTCACTTGACCAACAAGAAAAATTTCAGAAGAGTTGCCAATCTACTTTGACAGGAAATTCCCTGTTCCCTACACAGTAAAACCACAGGTTTGGAATCCCTTCGACGAAATCAATGGCACTAGGATTACACACAAACTCTCTGCTGGGTATTCAAAGTCCTTTACAATCTGGTTCCTACCAGGTTTATTATATATTACTGATTTTCACTTACTCCAAAGTAACCTGCTTGCTTTTTCCCTTACATGACCTCACATCTTCCATCTACAGATGCAGTTTGAGAATGGCTCCCTAATTTTCTTCAAAAATCAGCTTCTTCCTACAAAAGACCCTTTCCTCCCCTCTCTCCTGATCTGGTAGTTTTTCCACTCTTCAAATTCGTTTCAATTTATTTATATGTGAATGCTGTTTTCCTCACAGAAAGTAAGTTGCTGGAGGTCAAGGACTTTCGTTTTTGTCTTTTTATCTCCAAGGCCTAATGTTATGGATACTTAGTGATTAACATCTTGCTTTCTTAAGGGTATGGATTCAATCCCAAACTTGGGAAAAGTGCATGAACAGACTGGGAAATTCAGATTAGTACAGTTAATATTGTCTTTGTATGATAACTTAAAGAGATTAGTTTCATGATTTAGTGGACTGGGTGGAAAAACTTAAATAAATCTATCCGCTGGATTAAAAAAGAAAAACAGTGTCACGATGGGCTATATACCTGTTGAATTAACTCAGTCAGTATCAAAATCCTTTAGCCAAGAACAGTTTTCTGTTTCCTTAACAAAAGAACGGGTTTCATTAACAAAGCCTAACATTTCTGAGTTCTCAGATCACAATTTTTGAAATTAAGTTAAGAAATAATATACTTTAATATTCTTCGAAAAAAGTACTCACTTGGAGAAGACGGAGAAATAGTTCAGATGGAAGCAGCAGGGGGACTGTAGGAGGCACTTGTAGGTTTTTCCCCCCTTTTCTTATTGAGAGGATCCGTGGCTGCCATGGTAGTTGGTAGGGTGGTGGCATGGAGTGGAGAAGGGGCAACTCCTTGGCTTGGGTTAATATTAGAGCTCACACTGATAGGGTTTAATTAAATCATATGGTTGGTCTTGAGTGTCCTGCTAAAGGATAAAGAAAGTAGCAAGGGACCTTTGCAAAGAGTTCAGGCTTAGGGTTTGGGATAGGACTGCAAAGTTTCAGAATTTTGCAGCATTTCCGTGGGGAGCTCCTCCAAGTTGGGTAAGGAGGATTCCTTGGTAAAGAGCACAGACTCGTACTTCATACTCAGGCAACTTTCTGACTGGACGGTTTCTGGCTGGGAGCTTTCTGGCAGAAGGCTTTGTGGCTGGAGGTCTTCTGGCTGGAGGCTTTGTGGCTGGAGGTCTTCTCCCTTGGGGCTTTGTGGCTGGAGGTCTTCTCCCTGGGGGCTTTGTGGCTGGAGGTCTTCTCCCTGGGGGCTTTGTGGCTGGAGGTCTTCTCCCTGGGGGCTTTGTGGCTGGAGGTCTTCTCCCTGGGGGCTTTGTGGCTGGAGGTCTTCTCCCTGGGAGCTTTGTGGCTGGAGGTCTTCTCCCTGGGGGCTTTGTGGCTGGAGGTCTTCTGACTGGGGCCTTTCTGGCTGAGTGCTTTCTGACTGGACGTCTTCTAGCTTGAGGCTTCCAGTTTGGGAGATTGCTGTCTGGGGGGTTTCTTGCTGGGAAGTATCGGCTATGTTCGGGGTCAGCGGCAGGGGGTTTTTTCGTGTCCTTCTGGGGCGCCTCGGCATAGAAAAGGTTAAATGGCGGCTAAGGCTGTTCCGAAGGGACTGGAAGTAGAAGGAAGACCTCAACTGGAGCCGCTTACTGGGCAGGAGGATATGGTCGGGGGGCGCCTCGACATTGCCAGTGTACCACAAGACCCACCAGAAGAGGCTAAAGAAGAGGATGATGGAACCCGCGTACAGCAGCAAGTCGTAAAAAAAGACCTCGGAGAAGACTCCCGCCAGCAGCACCCCCAAGCCCACCACGTTAAAGCTCACAGCCAGCCAGAAAGCCAAGGTGCAGTGGCCCGGCCCCAGGTGCCAGGCGCTACAGTGCTTGGCTACGACGTTGGGTCTGGGGCGTATGCTGTCTCGGATCTCGTAATCCCGGCCGATCATGGGGCCCGTAGTCGCCAAGATATTTCAGCCTTCAAGGTCTCCGCAGCCTCCACGGCCTCCGAAGCTTCGGCAGCTGCCACAGCCTCGGAGCTGGAGCTCGCGGCCGAGACTCGCCTGCCCTAGGGCTGGTGGCTTCGCCTACCTGGGATCAGGTGAGGCCTCCGCGTTCCCATGGCAACGCCCTGAAGGCGTGCTTCGGCCAAGGGGGAGGGGAGAGCTAGACCGAGGGGCCGGAGGAGCGGCCAGTTTCTTGGGCTCCAACCCGCGCCAAGGTAAAGAGTCGAGCCCAGGTACTAGGTGATCGTCCCCGCCGTGTCTCTCTCGTATGCCCTCAGAGCAGGTCTGGAGCACAGGGTTCGGTGACCAAGGGCATTGGCAAGCAGATCAGAGTCCTGATCCAGGGGAGGGGGACAAAACGGGTGACTGTCGTGGGACGATTTTGAAAGGAATTAAAAAGAGAGTAGGACCAGGAGGAAGAGGAAGAAGGATCGATTGCTGTCTTCAAGTATTTTGAAGAGCTGTGCAATGGAAAAGCAATGAGAGCTGTTCGGTCGCGATCCTCAGAGGGAGGAACTCTTGGGAATAGGGGGGAGTTGGGTTTCAGACAGGCAAATTTTGGTTGTGAAAACTTGATAATGATTTACAAGACAACGGCCTGTAAAAGAATTCCTGCTGTGGTACATAGAACTGTTTTTCCAAGAGTCGGATAAGTAACTTTCCCCCCATAAACTCTGAAGAACGTCAGAAGTTTGGAGGTGGGAGGAGAGAAGAGGGGTAGGGGTAATCTTGGTGGAAGCCCTAGCAACTCAGGAGGGGGTTGAGGAAGGAGTCGCTTGTAGGAGGAAGCTGGAATTTGAGCAGTTTTCAGGGAAACCGAGGAGTCTTAAGAAGTAGCGCTTACCGTCTCACACCTATCAGATTGACTAAAGTGATAAAAGGGGAAAATGACAAATGTTGGAGGAGATGTGGAAAAATTGGGACACTAATACACTGCTGGTTGAATTGTGAACGGATCTAACCATTTTGGAATTATGCCCAAAGAGTTATAAAACTGTGTATATATACCCTTTGACCCAGCAATACCACTATTTGGTTTGTTTCTCAAGATTATCGGGGGAAAAGGAAAAGAACCTGTATGTTTTAAAATATTTATAGCAGCTCTCTGTGGTGACAAAGAACTGGAAAGTGGGAGGGGGGGAGGGGATGCCCATCAACTGGGGAATGGTTAAATAAATTGTGGTATATTGATTGTGATGGAATACTACTGTGCTTTAAGAAATGATTGAGTGGCTTAGTTTTAGAAAAACAAAGTCTTTGGTGAAATAATGCCGAATGAAACGAGCAGAGCCAAGAGAACTGAAATTGAGCAAGGGCAGTTCTGTTCCTAGTACAACTGTGAATGACTAAGCTATTCTGAGTGAGCAAAGCTGATCTTGTCCCCTGTCCTGAGCCTGGCCGGACTTTATCACTACCAGTCAGGGGTCATTCTATAAATATCCCAAATTCTCCCCTCCTCATTCCCCTATTTTCTATCAGGACTTTCACTTGTTAGGCAAAACAACTTCCTTTGCGAAACTACTTTCACTCTGCTGGAATACTTTATAGAACCCTGTGTCCATCCCCATCTTGGGGCTCTCCCTCCTGGGTTGCTGAGTCGAACCCCAGTTGCAACTTCTTTGCCTCTACTAGAGATCCTAAGTTTTGATATATTGGGTGACCTCTTAAATTCAGGTGGCACAATCAAGGATTTAGGAAGGAAAATCCTCTCTACCTCCAGAGGAAGAACTGATATATACCTGATGTATGGAAGTATAGTTATATACATACATATATATACATAAATACATACACATATGTATGTATGTATAAAATGCTGGCATTCTCTAGTGTTAGGTTGGGAGGGAAGGAGACAACTTGGAACTCAAAATGTAACCAAAAAATTTTAAATTAATTAATTAAATTAACATTTTGTTATTTATTTCATTTGTTAAGTACTAAATTCACTCATTGATTTATTAAAAATATATATATACACACATATGTATATATGTGTATATATAGTTATCCTTTTCACACTGTGACTTTCCCCACTTCAGATTCTCTATATTGTGAGTTGAAATAAAAAATGGGAATTTGGGAGGAGCTTTGTGGAAGCTGCAGACAATGCACAAAGGCCAGCAGACTGTGCAGAAAAATTTTAGAAACTCAGAAATGCATAAAAATAGATTATAGTATTGCATAATATCATATTTATCTTTTAATACCAAAATAATTCAGACTTTTTCTCCAGTACAAAGGGAGGCCAAAAAGTTTACTCAGATTTTTCCAGATTGGAGGAGAGTGCTCCACCCCAATCCCCTCAAGGTGGAAGGGATAACTGTAAATAGAAGTACAGTTGATAAAGGAATACTTTTCCCAACATCTATAGATGGAAAATGTGATATGCAATGGGAACAGCAAATAGGTGAGTTTGACTGGAATCATGAAGTGAAAGTTAATAATGTATAATAAACCTGGTAGGATCCAGATTGTAAAGGGCTTTAAATGCCAAGCAGAGAAGTTTGCACTTAATCCTAGGCAATAAGATTTAATCCAGTGGTGAAAGGGAGCCACCGATTAGAACAAGTTGAAATAAATGACTGTTTGTCCAGCCAAGCTTCTCCACACAGCTGTGCTAAACTTGAAGGGACTGTGTTTAGGGGAAGGAGTAGTAAATACTGTATGCCTTGGAGGTAAAAAGGTGGGAAAAGAATACCAAAATGTCTTCTCCAATTCAAGCCCACTCTGTGTAGCCAAACCCTCAACTAAAGGAGGGTGACCAATGTAGTTGTTTAAATTGGGTATAAGCTTCCTCCTCCTTGAGAGCAGCTCCTCAAACCCTTAGCACTCCCATCCCTATCCTCTCAACTTGGTCCAATTTTTTTACAGAAAAAACTGATGCCATTTGCCATGAGCTCCCTCTTTATCCCTCTTCCTCATCTTATATCATTCATATGCTTTCTGCCACTATCATCTCCTTTACCCCTGTCTCATGTGCCTTATTCCTCACCAAGTGGCCTTATTCCTTACCAAGGCTAATCCCTTACCTATTCAAGCAAACACATTTCATTCTGTCTCCTCCAACAGATTGATCCCTCCCTATCACTTATTTTCAGTCTCTCCTTGCTACTGTATGTGGATACAGAGGTGCCTTAAAGGTTGAGCTGCCCTTTCCCTGGTTCTTCCTCTAAAGGAACCCTAAAGTTTCTTGATACAAAGACACCCTAAGGGTTGAGTTGCTCTTTCCCCAGTGCCTTAAATTCTCCCCTTATTGTCAAATGCCATAAAACTTTACCTTTATCATAGACCAAAGAATTCCTTATCCCCACCCCATCCTGGGGAATGGGATTTTCTTATTTCCCTTATCTTGTGTCCTTCATCGTCCTCATCCTGTGTCTTTATCTTGCAAGACTTACCCTAGATCTCCAACCCACGTGTGTGTTCGTCCTTTGTTGCCAAAGAAGACCATGCCAATAATGACAATACTTGCACTTGACTTTGTTTTGAGTGAGGGAGGGCTGTGCAGGTCACCAGCCTCACTTCTCCTCTAAAGCCATCTGAATCCAGTGACCAGATATTCATCAGGATGACTGGAAATGACCCAGGATGAGGCAATTGGGGTTAAGTGACTTGCCCAAGGTCACACAGCTAGTGAGTGTCAAGTGTCTGAGGTGAGATTTGAACTCAGGTCCTCCTGACTCTTGCACTGGTTCTGCTCCACTCACTCAGCATCAGTTCATGTAAGTCCAGGCTTTTCTGAAATCTGCCTATTCGTTATTTCTTATGGAACAATAGTATTGAATTCCATTCACACACCACAACTTGTTCAACCATTACCCTATTGATGGGCATCCTCTCAATTTTCAATGCTTACCACCTCAAAAAGAGGTGCTATAAATATTTTTTGTACATGTGGGTCCTTTTCCTATTTTTGTGATCTCTTTGGGACACAGACCTAGAAGTGGTATTGCTGGATCAAAAGGTACACACATAGCCCTTTGGATAGTTACAAATTGCTCTCTAGAATGGTTGGATCAATTCACAGTTCCACCAACAATGCATTAGTGTTCCAATTTTCCCATATCTCCAGCATTTATAATTTTCCTGTTTCGTCATGTTAGCCAATCTGATAGGTATAATGTGGTACCTCAGAGTTGTTTTGATTTGCATCTCTCTAATCAATAGTGATTTACAGCATTTTTTCATATGACTATAAATATCTTTAATTTCTTCTTCTGAAAACTGCCTGTTCATATCCTTTGACCACTTATTAATTGGGGAATGACTTATATTTTTATAAATTTGACTCAGTTCTCTATATATTTTAGAAATGAGGGCTTTATCAGAGACACTGATTAGAACAGTTTTCTGCTTCCCTCCTAATTTTTGTTACATTGGGTTTGTTTGTACCAATCTTTCTTAATTCAATTTTAACATATATTCACAAGTACTCTGTGCATCCTAGTCTTGCATCAAAGATAATTTAGTAATAAATGATTTCTAAAATAATACTAGCACAACTTTTTAAAGCTTCACATAATGGTTGCACCCCACATTTTTGAAAAATCTTTGGCATGAAATCTGTGTTTATGTGCTGAAATGGGGTATGTTGACTCAGTTACCCATTGTTCCCAGCCATGCTTATCTGGTGGAGAAGGAGACACCAAGTTAGCAGCTTTTTGTATCACCTGCTTTTTGTCTTGTAACCCTACCTGCAAATTATCATATTCTTGCTGCCTTGGGGAAGAACTGAGATGCAATGGACCAGTCTCTTTTGCTGAGGTGGACCTATCTGGATTTGTCTAAAAGTTACCGATAAAAGCTGTCCCCACCTTGAAGCCATTGCTGATCTCCAGTGATCAACCCATCAAAATATTGTTACCTTCATGTTGTGATGTTTAATAAGTTCAAAAGACATAGTTTCTGGATAATTAATCATTTTATTCATAAAAGGAATGGCCATCTCTCTTGGACCAAAGCTGAGTCATGTGGTAGGCTCACTGTTTATATGTCCTTGGAAGAGTTGGGTATCCCTGACGTTGGCAATCAACTCTGATTGGTTAGCAACTAATGAAAAGAATGAATATTACAGTGAATTGTAATTGTATTGTATCTATTGTAAGGAGGGGCCAAGGGACTATGACTTTGATTATGTCTGTTACTTCTAAATTGCCCAGCCTTGGCCAATCTAATCAATTTATCCCAACCTAAACCTGCGTAGAGCACTATGGACTTCCACACTTGGATAAGGTCTAAACAAGATAGAGGAGAAATTAATTCAATCTCATTTTCAGCAATGACCCTCAGAGACTGAATAACCTACAGGCTTCTGAAAAAATCCTCATCGGAATTCAATAATTGATTTTTAATATGAGGGAGAAATAATATACTCTTTTAACATAACTTATAATAAGATCCTTTCATTTCTCTCTGTCCTGAGTTTTTCCTTATTAATCATGGTTAAAGCCCAAAGAAGAATTTTCCTTTCAACCCCCACATTTCTGGTATAAATCCTGCTTGGTCATAATGTATAATCTTTGTTATATATTGTTGTAATATTTTACTTAGCATTGTATTTAGAATTTTTGCATTCCTATTTATTAATGAAATTGGTCTATAAATTTCTTTCTCTGTTTTTACTCATCCTGTTTTAGGTATTAGTTTCATATTTGCTTCATAAAACAAAGTTGGATAGTATCTCTTCTTTGCCTAATATTCCAAATAATTTATTTAATATTGGAATCAGTTAGTCTTTAAATGTTTGATAGAATTCCCTCGTGAATCCATCAAATCCTGCTGCTTTTTTCATAGGAGACACATTTATAAGCTGCTCAATTTTCTTTTTAAAAATAGGTCTATTTAGATATTCAAGTTCCTCTTCTGCTAATTTCGCCAGTTTATATTTTTATAAATATTCTTCCATTTAGCTTAAATCGCTAAATTTATTAGCATATAATTGGACAAAATAACTCTTTACAATTATTTTAATATCATCTTTCTCAGTGTTATATTTACTCTTTTCATTTTTAACCCCGGTGATTTGGTTTTCTTAATTATATTAATTAATGGTGTATTATTTTATTGGTTTTGTTATATGATCTAAGTTCTTGAAAGGAAAGACTAGATAACAATTTAAAACTGTTCTTTTGGGAAGCTGAATAACTACCTGATTTCTGAGGTTCATCTCAATCTTATGTACAAAAATCCCCACATCTACACAATTTGAGCTCACTTCTATTCTACCTATTGCGTAACAATTGCAGAAATAACATGGCACCCAACTACAATGGGAGAAAGTTAGAAACCTTAGAGCTTAGACATGAAAGCCTTAAAAGTTCTAAAAATGTAGAATTTAGAGAAATCATGTTTAGGTAGAAGAACATGACACTTTCCAAGTAATGATACATGACAAAAAGCAGGTGATGCAAAAAGCTGCAAACCTGGTGTCTCCTTCACCAGAGTTTCCTCCAACACTATCTGATAAGCAGGGCTGGGAACAGACAAAAAATGATTCAGTTTTTCCTATTTGTGCTGCATTTAGCTTATTTGTATATATTTATTTGCTGGTTGTCTCTTCCATTATATTGTGAACTCCTAGAGGTCAGGGACTTTCTTTTGCCTCTTTTGGAAACTCCAGCACTTATCCCAGTGCCCAAAACATAGTAGGCACTTAAGAAATGTTTATTGACTTGTTAAAAGAAATACATTTTATAATTTATGATTAATCAAGGTGGAATATTTGTGAGTGCTGGCAATATTAAGAGTAGACTCATCTCTGCACAGATAAAAAGGAGTGGAAGAGGTGATCATGGGGAATGAATAGATTGAGAAATTAGGAAATGAGGACATTCAAGGGAACACTGGTATCTATGTGGAAGTCCTCTAGTATAAAGGAATTATAGTGGAAAGACCATGAGCTAGACATTGAACTCATTGAAGAAGGAGGGAGAAAGTCCTCAGGGTCAGTAGATAATGACTACCAGGACCTTGACTTGGTGATAAATTTGCATATTATGACCCTGAAAGAGAAGTAAAGGCAGAGTCTGGATTTGGCAATGGGGAGCAAGGAGTATTCTGACTCCCCCACCACTGATAGGGAGTGGAAGGTATAGAGAAAGTGGATGCAGTACTGGAAAGGGTACCTAGGGAAATAATATCTTCAGGAGGAATCCGTATCTCAGAGAGTATCAGAAAAAAATGAAAGGAGGAAAAAAAAGAAAGATTTCACATGCAATGAAAGATGTTCATTATGTTGCAGGCATCCCAGAGGACATTGTGAAAGGGGCAGGCAGGTCTGGAGTGGAACCTTGTGTGGTAGAGCTGAAGTGGACTGGAATAAGGGAGAGGACAACTATGATTGGGGAGCAGGATTTGCTCATTGATAGTCAGGGATTCAGTATCAAGGGGATGAGGAAAGTAAAAGGGCCACCAATATGTGATTCATTAAGAAATAAGTATAATATACATTGTTGTTGTGTTTGTCCTTCCTTCTTGAAGAGGACGATGACATCAAGATGATGACATGACTTGCAGTTGACTTTGATTTGAGGGAGGGAAGGCTGTGCAAAGTCACCAACCTCACCTTCTTCTCCTGAGCCATCTGGGTCCAGTGGCCTGATATTCATCAGGATGACTGGAGATGGTCCAGGATGCAATGTGAGGCGCTTACCCTTTCAGGCTAAGGTCTTATAGCTTTCTCACTTTGAGTGAGATACAGCCATTCAATGAATAGGCTTCTTTAAGTAGTTGCTCAAGGGATGGTCCCTTTAATAAAAAAAAAAAAAATCAAACTGGGAAGAGAAGATCCTCAGGGTTCCTGGATAAAAGAGAAACAATTACTATTTAATATTTAGGAGGCATAACAAAAGATAGAGAGAAGTCTTTTAAGGGAGGCAGGTGATTGCATGTTCAAGTGCCTCCTTTAAGTCTCATAGTTGAGGCAGGAGATGGTGTATCCTGGGAAGTCACAGAAACCAGACTCACATGGACAAGGGCAGGAAAGGGTATGGCACAGGGAGTTTGGGAGCCAAATCAGGAGGCAGGAGGATTGGCACAGGGGTTGGGAGTTAGTCAGAATGGGGGACACCTAGAAACTGTATCCTATAGGTGGGAAGTGGTGGCACTATGACAGCAAGCTACCAGATCCTTGAATGGCTTGGGTTACTGCCGGAAGAGTCTCTGAGGAGCAGGTGGGAGATGGTAGTGTCTGTGCTTCCTGTGGGAGTCACCACAAACATATCAGAGTTCTTTTTCTAGAAAACAATGGCTGGGCTGTTGGAGCCAACCCTGAAATTTTGACTGTATTTTTTTTCCTTAACAGAATTTTCTCCCATTCGTTATTTTACTCCCCTCCTGGAATAGGGATTCCTGGCTGTCTGACTTCAGAGCCATGCCTCTGAGTGGCACAGTTCTTCTCAAGTTCCCTTTCCCACTTTTTAGCTCCTCTGCGTTTTCATTCCCTATTAGGATATAACCTTCTTGAGGTCAGAGATTGTCTTTCTGCTTTCTCATATTTTTATCCCCATTATTTAGGTCAGTGCCTGGCACATAGTAGGCACTTAAAATTTATTAAATGGAAAATGAATAATGATATCAGAGAGTAATTGTGACACCACTTCCCATTCTCATTTTATGCTCACCATAATCCCAGGAAGTGCTTTTATTTCCAGTGAAGCACTAGGAAACTGATTCAGGCAGAGGTTTTGTGGCCTCCCAGGTGCTAGGAGTCTGAGGCTGCTTTTGAGCTTGTCTTCCTGACTCCAGGTCCAACATTTTCCACTGGGCCAACAGGTTACCTCCATTATTTTACTGACACCTCCTTTTGCCCAAGTGACATGACACTTTCCCTAAAATTATCACTACAAAAGAGGATTACATTTTTTCAGCTTGGTCCTAGAAAGCAGAGGAACAGTGGGTGAAAGTTTAACAGGGACAGGTCTAAGGTTCTTGTCAGGAAAGACTAGGTAAGGATGTGAAATAGTTGCTGAGGAAGTCTCAATTAGTATCTGACTTCTAAAATTTTCCCTAATCCTATATACAAAGGACCCCACCCACACAACCTGAGTTCACCTCTGTTTTGCCCTTTGTGTAACAATTGCAGAAATGCTCTGGGGTCTGACTACCAGGGAAGAGGAGCAGAAATCTTAGAGCTTAGAAAGACATTCAAGTCCTAAAAGCTCTTCCTGGCCCCCAAAAATGTAGAATTTAGGGAAATCATGTTTAGGTAGAAGGAAAACACCACAGATGCTAAAGATTATAATATTTATTATAAATAGACAACTTTAATGGTCAAACTTCATGTAAAAGTTCTCTTTAAAAATTAGATGAAAAGCTCGAATGTGATATCACCAGGTCATGCCAAACAGGAAATGCCCACCTCTCCTGCACTCAGTGCTGCTTCTCCTCAGTCTATGGGCAGGCACCTGCTGGGGTGGGGCTGTGTGTGTCTTAATTCAAAGGAATGATGAAAAGGGTTCTTGCAAAGTGAAAACTTTAGATGAAATGCTCCAGGAAAGGAAGGGAAAGAATAAACAAGAAGAGAAGGCAGAGGTGAAACACATTAAAAATTTTGATGAGAAATCCAAGTGGGGATTTCCTTGAAGAGGGGAAGCTGAGAGGTCACCCCATGGAGATAACAATCAGGAACTCACCTTATAGGAAGGCACATTCTATGGGAGAGAGAGGTGAAGAATGTGACTCCTTGACCATCAGACCACCCCAGAAAATGCCACAGAAGGGAAAAAGCTCATCAAGAGACTGATGAGAAAAGGAAAGAGAAAGGCAGGCATCACAGCCATTCAGCACAATGAACCATGCCAGGGTGAAAGGAGTGAGAACCTGATCTGTGAAAAAGGCATTGGGAGGAGCAAGAAAAAGCTTGGTGGGAATGGGAAAGGCAGAAGAGGAGGAGATGGCTTGAGAACATTCCAGGAGGAACAGGGATCATCTTGAGCAGCTGGTGCTAAGGAGAGAATGAGAAAGAAAGATGAGGGAGGAGGAGGAAGGGAACAGAAGGAATGGGAGAAACTCTAAGGAGAGGCACAGAGAGTGAAGGCCAGAAGAGAAGTTTGTGCTCATCACAGAAATGTGTGAGAAGATCATGGAGACAACACAGACATTAAAGCCCCTCATGCCAGCAGCCATGGATTTGAGCAGGGGCATGGCAGGAAACTAATCAAAGAGGAGAAACCAGAACTCCTGAACCTTTCTGACTTACAAGACAGCCACAGCAAGAGGAAGCCGAGCCCAGCTGAGTCCTCATCAGCAGAGTCAGCATTGAGCTCAGGAGGAAGAAGAAAGCAGCAGAGAGGAAGCAGAGAGGAACCAGAAGAGGAGGATAAAGGCAGTAATTGTGAGGAAGGATCTAATCCATCTGCTGAAGAAGAATGAAGAGGAAGAGCAAGATAATGGAAATATCTTAGTTGTTACAGAGTCAAATTCAGTTGAGATTTGGGAGAGAGGGAAGAAATGGGAGAGGGGATGGTGCAACCCAGCACCATGGGGGAAGGAGATTGCATCCCAGCTCTCCAGCCTTATCTCCCATTGAGCTGAAGCAGGAGAGTCTGAACAGGGATGAGGAAGGCACAGAGGCTGTGGTATACAGTTGCATCAGTCTTTATATTCTTTGGTTTGTATCTCTTAAATGGTTGAAAATGAAAAAGGAGAAAGAAGCCTTCCTGATTTTCTCCATCACAGAAATCAGTATCATCCTGAAAGCTCAGCAACCAAACATTGTCACTGTGTGAGAGATCCTGTTGGTCACCAACATGACCAAGATCTCCATCATGATGAATTATGTGGAGCATGACCTCAGGAGCCTCATGGAGACAATGAAGCAGCCCTTTCTGCTAGGGAAAGTGAAGATACTGATGATTCAGCTTCTGTGAAAGGTAAAGTATTTTCATGACAACTGGATCCTTTTCCAGGACCTGAAGACCTCTAACCTCCTCCTCAGCTGGCATTTTCAAAGTTGGTGATTTGGGCTTGGCTAGAGAATATAGCTCCCTATTAAAAGCTTTTAGGCTGGTATTGGTGACACTGTGGTACCAGGCCTCAGAGTTGTTATAAGGGTCCAAGGAACATTCCACTGCAATAGATGTGTGATTAGTAGGCTGTATGTTTGCAGATCTGTTAATTTAGAGGCCCATTGTCAAGGAAATCAGATCAACAAAGTTTGTGAGGACCAGGGAACTCCAAGTGAGAAGATTTGGCCTGGTTACATTGACATTCTAGTAATGACAAATATGAGTTTTATATGTTTTACAGTTTTACTGACAAATATGAGTTTTACAGACCATTCCCATGATAATTGGAGGCCCATCACTGACCAAGGCTTCATTCTGAAAAACAAGTTCTTGATATACTTCCTGGCTGGAGGAACCATGCAGAAGGTGGTCTGAAATATGAGTCCTTCTGAGAAACCCCTCTTCCTTTTGTCCCTTCCATGTTTCCCATGTGTCCAGCCAAGAGTGAATAGCAGAGGGTTAAGAAAATACCAATACTAGCTCCTCCTGTAGCCTCCCAACATGACCCCCAGCAAGAAGACTTGGTTACAAAAATCTGGGTGATAATGACATCAGAGACACCTGCTTCCATCTCACCAGCACCAACAGGGGGCCCAGAGTTTACCCTCAGATTCTAAAGTCCATACCAGGGCACAGAACAAAGCAAATCCTGAGTGAGCTGCAGCCCAGCCATGGCTGTGAACACATATGGAGGGGCTGGAGGACCTAAAATGTACATAATACCTATTGGGGTTCCCACCCTCTCATCAACTCTTTGGTTCCCCACCTCCCCCATCTCAGGGCAGCACCTTCTGTAGTGTGGTTCCTATCTCCTGCCCCAGCTTAGGCATCAGCAGGAATCTTCTTCATGTTTTATAGCCTCTCTAGCCTTGGTTTTCTAAGGGAACAACTAGACCCCCTCCCTGGGAGCAGGGCAAAGAGTTTGGGTTCAATTCAGATTCTGTATGAAGCTGGAGATTCCTACAAACAACCATAGTGAAATTTCTGTATGTTTAGATTGTCCTGAATGTCAAAAGGTAAAAATGTTTACAACTCAGTAGTGGTTTCAGTTGTATCGTCTGTTGTGGGAGGGGTTGGGGTTGTACTGGACGTCATGATAGGGTCTCGGGTTGTGTTCTGTCTTCTGGTAGAGCTTCGTCTTCTACTTTGTCTCATGGTAGGGGATTGGGTTGTATTTAGCTCCACAATTCTTATAGATCTCAATGACTCAAGCTGATCTATGAAAATCAGCAGCAGAAATCCAACAGCAATAGGCGAGAGGCCAATGCAAAAAAAAGTTGATCCCAAAGAAATGTATTGAGGAATGGAGCGAGTGCCAGCAACTATTGAAATAATGATTCCAGTTAAACCTATTATTCCTCCAACTGAGATCATGATGAGAGGTTTTTTGCATTTGGTCCAGCAAGTGCTTTGTTGTGACTGCTGTTGAAAAGTGACCATTGGAGAACCTGTGGCTTCCATGTCTTTCTTTGGACCTTGTCTTCCTAAGAAGAGGATGAACTTTATGCCTGGGGAAAGAAAGTTCAAGAAGTTGTGACTTGGGAGAGCTAAGTGGACAGAGCTCCAGTTCTGGAGTCAGGAGAACCTGTGTTCAAATCTGGTCTCAGATACTTCACACTTAACTTGCTGTGTGACCCTGGTCAAATCACTTAATCCCAGTTGCCTAGAGAAAAACAGTCAAGACTTTTTTGTCTTGGACGGGATTACCAATTACTAGACTATAATTGGTAATCATTATGCTTTCCACTGGGACATTTAATTTTACTATCATCCAACTTGAATGTAATTAGTCAGATTGTTACATCCTATCTGGGACTTTTCTGAACTGGGTCACTGAGAGGTTGTTTTCATGTTGGCAGTAAGAATAGGCAGGAAGTTGCACACTCATCAATACCTACCTCACTCATTTTGCTTTTCACTGTACTTTCTTTTAAACTACTTTTAAAAAAATACTCTCAATGAAGTCATAATCAGAAAGTCAAGAGCTTTTTGTACATGGTGACCATTAAATTATTGTATAATAATAAAGTTGTAAGAGAAAGGAGGATTTGATCCCTCTATGCTACTTAATGTAATTATAAAATATAATCCACTGATTAAGTAGGTTTTAACACCTAGTCATCATTTATATATGCCCCTCTCTGGCGGAGAGAGAGAAGGAAAGCAACATCATGGAACAGAAAAATGACTGACTATATTCCAAGAATTACCCTTAAAAGACACAGTCCAGTCAGTCTCCTGAGGAGCTGGGTTCTACTTCAAGTGAGGTCCATTCTTGATTGTTTAAACTGCTCTTTCTAATTTTCAGAAGGGATTTCGTCTTATATCCTAAAAGGTTCACTATACATGGCTATATTTTTTTTTTTTTTGCAGCTTAACATATCCTCATCCATCCCATCAATGTTTTATTCTAGGGTTTTCAAATCACTTTAAGATGAATAAATGTCATTTCTTGACTTTTGGGACAAGATGGTTGGTACATATGGAATGTAGATAAATTTGTGGACAGTGTATAACCTAGCTAATAGTTTCTTCTAATACAGTTCTTTTCTGAAGTTTGTCAGTTTAGTTACTTAACATCTTGGGAATTAGACATCTAACCATAAAAAATGGGTACAGAGTGGAGGGGGAAGGACATAGAAGTCTTGTAATATCTTCCCAAGGGATGATCTCCATAGTGTCAGATTCTGTTAAAAAACTAGTGGTGATCCAATTCCAGGACCATGGCTAAGGCTCCCTACTCCTGAAGAATTCCTAAATTCATAAATCTCAAATATTGTTGGAAAGGCATTTAAAGGAAAGTGTAGTAAAGTATTTCATTTGAGTAGAATGAAGATTATCAATGCATTAAAGGTAAAACAATTGGTGGTAAAACTTAAAAACAAAAAATGAGATCTAGGAAATTAATTAGAAGATGGAAGCAACCTGGGCAAGAAAGCAAGTCAAATATTTCTCCCTCGGTTTGAGCTTTGTTAGGGGAAAAGATTGCTTTTAATGCCTTGAAGTTTGTTTTCTATTCACTTGGGACAGAGCTGGCCTCAGCTTATTATAGAAGTACAAAAATAAGCTTACAAAAATATTCTTGGCTACTGACAAGGGAAAAAGCTTTAGATTTTCCCCTGCCTTTATATATCTTGAAATCCACTTAAAGTCAGGACTTTAAGCTTCTCCACCAAAAAGCAAGGCTGGGGAGTAGAACCTTGGCTGGAGCAGAGATGATCAAATGGTTTCCTTTAGTGATGATAAAGCAATCTGTTCTCCAAACTGAAACAGTTCACAAGTTAATCTGTCCTAAAGATCTATTAGACGTGTGTCCTTGGAGTGAGCAAAAAAAAAGATATTTAGAACCCTAGAATTCTAACAGACTCTCCAAGGTCAAAGTTTACCAGTCCTGGAGGCATGTTTCCAGTTTTGTCTATATGAGAAGGAAGGATTGGGTCAGAAAAGTCACAGAACAAAATCTTAGGAATTACTCAGAAGCAGCTGTATTTTCTGTAGCCAACAGTTCTAAATAAGAGAACAAACCTAGTTCTTTCTAATTTCTAGCATCTAGCATCTTACTGTGAAGACACAGTGAAGAAGTAGGAAAGGCACTAGCATTTTATCCATTGTTTTTTTCCCTTAGAAGTTTTAGGTTCTTCTGAGAATTCATTTAGATTTGAATTTGACACATTAGCTTTTTCCAGTACCTCATCCCAGAGCACCTCCCAATCCACAGTTGTCCTATAACAGAGAGCCTTAAGTCAGACTTACTACTTAGGCCCCTAGGGGACTCAGTACCAAGTGCTGGTCCTGGAATCACCAGACTCAAGTTCCAAGGTGGCCTAAGGCTTGTCACTTAACCTTAAGAAACTGAAACCTCAGTTTCTTCATCTACAAAATGGCCCTCATAATAGCACCTACCTCCAGTGGTTGATGTGAACATACATATTGTTGAATCATTTTTCAGGCATGTCTGACACTGTGAACCCATATAGTGTTTTGCTTGGCAAAGTTACTGGAGTGGTTTACTGTTTTTTTTTCTCCTGCTCCTTTTACACATGAAAAAACTGAGGCAAACAGGACTAAGTGACTTGTCCAGGATCAAAGAGATTGGAAATGTCTGAAGCCAGATTTGAATTCAGGAAAAGAGTCTTCCTGACTCCAGTCTGGGCACTCTATCCTCTTTGTCACCTGTATGTACATGAGAATGTGTAAAGTGTCTTGCAAATTTTCAGTTATAACATGTACCAAGTATTATTTTTAGGATTTTCATAGACTACTGAGGTTGTTTGGTTTAAGGACTTTGTTTTTTTAAGTATCAGTTAGAGTTCTTTCTTGATACCAACTGCATCTGTAATGTAATTACATTATTTCCAGATATCATGACAAATAAAAAGTGTATGTATATGTGTGTATATGTGTGTGTGTGTTCATCCTTCATTACCAAAGAAGACCATGCCATCAGAGAAATAATGACATGACTTGCACTTGACTTTGTTTTGAGTGAAGGAGGGCTGTGCAGGTCACCAGCCTTACTTCTCCTCCAGAGCCATTAGTCATTAGGATGACTAGAGAAGACCCAAGATGAGGCAATTGGGGTTAAGTAACTTGCCCAGGGCCACACAGCTGGTGAATGTCAAGTGTCTGAGGTGAGATCTGAACTCAGGTCCATCCTGACTCCTGTATTGGTGCTCTATCCACTGCACCACCTAGCTGCCCCATGTTCTCTCTCTTAGTAACTGATTGAAGTACTGCTATAGAGTCTCTTAACCATTGCCTGTTCCCTCCTTCTACAGTACCCCACCCCATTTCTCTTCTCTTCTAGAGAAGTGATGTTGATCTGAAACTGAAACAGGGCATTAAAGCACATACAAGGATCCCTGGGATGGGGGACACACATTGACTTCATTACATTTCAATGTAATTCACATCACACTGGAGACCTCTGTTCTAAAAATAATTGTAATGCTGCCTAAATGGCCATCTCACCGTCACTCTCTCTGTCCTCCCAACCTTTCTTCAAACCACTGCCCATTGCACTGCTTTAATCATGGCATTCCTCCACTCAGAAAGCACAAGAAACTTCCTCTTCTACTTTCTTATACTGGCTGGCTAATTTGTGATCCTGGCACTCAAGGCCTTCCACAATCTGCTTCCTCATATTCTTCCACAATTAACTTTTCTCATCGTTTTTGGGCATTCTACATTTTAGTTAATGCATCTACCTGTCTGTGCCTTGGCTCATTGTCCCCAAGCCGAGAATGAATTCTTCTCTCTCATTCTCAATATAATGAAGTTTCTTTCCTTCTTCAAAGTGGAAACTTAGTTATTTTTTTCCTTGAAGCTTTCCATGAGTCAAAGTACTTATACCCCAAGTATATCATGCTATTTTGCCTGACCCCTGTCTTTTGCATTTTTCCTGCCCATCCTTCTGTCTGGGGGAATTGTGTTTACTGTGCAGGCTACCAAAGACCAGGGTTGTTTTATTTATCACTTCCTTCTCACAGACTTGTATATAGTAGGTGCCTAATGTTTGTTGAATTGATTCAGCACCGCTCAGAGAAGCCAAACTGAAAGCCAAGTCAGCTACAAGAAAAAAATTCACTTTGTCTTTAAGTACCATTTCTAGGTAATGGCTGCAATGACAGAAATAAATTAAGCATCTGAATCTTAAACCACCCAAGTACTTGAATGAATACACTGTCATACAGTGAAAAGACTGTGATCCCTCATCTGGTGCCCAGCTCCTAGAAGGAAACAGAAAGCTTCCTTTGGAAAGCATTCATGCTAAAAGAACTCTGGATTCTGTTAGAAGCTGTGAAATAGTTTCTCACGTCATAGTATCCTGAAGATTTTGCTAGTTACTCTAAAGCTTTTGAACATCATAGTGCCTGGAAGATAACTAAAGCAGCTATTCCCAGCAAATTTAAAGTGAGTTAGGGAGCAATTAATTTTTGTCTGAATCATTGACAAAAATGGAGAAATTCCCATTCAGGCGGAAAACAAAACATTGTTGCCATAACCCATTTTGTGCCAGATAGATTTAGTGAAGGGTGAGAAAGAACATGAGGACTCAGGGAGGAAGAAGAGAAGAAAACAGGTTGGAAACTGACTTCTTTTTAAATATCAGCAGGGAACTGCTGGCCTGTAGAAGTGTGATTTCAGAGAAAGAGCAAACGTCATCATTCAGGATATGCAAGAAGTTGCAAATAAGTTCAAATTAAAAGCAGCAACATTTTAAGAGTTCTATTGAGGCAGAGGAGAGACGATAGGAAAAAACAGGTGATCATTTATGAAAGAATGTCAAATTTCACTTACCTGTTTTATTTTCTGGACGTGATTGGTGACAAAAAATCCCAGGACCTGAGAGAACAACCAGGAGTCTTGTGAAACAACCAGACTTTCCAACCCAAGGGAAGATCCTGTCTTTAGCAGATCTTGCATTTTCCATCTTCATTTATAGGAGGCAGAATCCTGATTAGATAATTAGAATATCATGAATTCTCAGGTGTAACTATGTATTTCTGGAAAGAAGAAGGGAATATTTTCCTGAATTAAGCCAATGGTTTAATTCTTCAACTGGCAACTCATGAAAGAACTCTTCTCAAGGACATTTGTAAGCAAAAAATCTGTGAATTTTCTAGCTGGCAACTAATTGTGAAAGAATTTGTACATAAAATGACCAAATGATAAACTCCTTTTTGTAGTTGCATTGGCTTTCAGTTAAGAACTAAAGCTGTTTTTTCCATTCAAAGATAGGGGTAGGGCTGAGAGAAAGAAGCTGGCAAATGAAATTGCTAGGATGGTCTCCTAACTCCTTATGGTACCTTTCTTTTTCACTTATCATGCATCACTTTCTACTGTGGTTATTTTTTTCATTCAATTATATTTTATTCTCTATCTGAATTCTCTCCCCCACCCATTGGTGGAGTGAGGAGGAAGAAAATAAACTTGTTGGGAAACCTGTCCTATATTTATGCAAAATCAAATTTTTGCATTAGCCCTGTCAAGAAAGAGGAAATAAATAAAAGGAGGAAGGAACAAAGGAAGGCAGGAAGAAAGAAAAGAAAGGAATATAGGAAGGAAGAAGGGAAGGATTGAAAGAATTAAGGGAGGGAAGAGGAAGGAAAGAAGGAAGAAAGCTTCAGTGTGTACTCTGAGTTCATCATTTCTCTATCTGCATGTGGATAGCATGCTTCATAATGAATCTTTTGTAACTGTGGTTGATCACCGTGTTGGTCAAAGTTCTTCAGTCTTCCAAAGTTCATTATCTTTACAGTATTGTGTTTACTGTATAAATTGTTCTCCTGGTTCTGCTCATTTCACTTTACATTGGTTTATAGAAATCTTCCCCAGTTGTTCTGAAATCATTCTTTTCATCATTTCTTAAAGCACAATACTGTTATATCACTTTCATATACCTTAACTTGTTCAGCCTTTCTTCCAGTCTATAGCCACATCAGTTTCCAATTCTTTGCCACCAAAAAAAAAGAGCTACTATATTTTTGTACATTTGGGTCCTTTTCTCTTTCTTTGATCTCTTTGGAGTACAGATCTCATAGCAGTATCACTGGGTCGAAGGATATCCACAGCTTAAATGCTTTGGGGTCATATACCTAAATTCTTTTCAGAGTGGCTAAATGAATTCACAACTCTGCCAACTGTATATATTAGTGTACCTCTCTTCCCATAGCATCTCTAACAGCTGTATTTTCCCTTTTGTCAGCTTAGCTAATCTCATGGGTTTGAGGCACTACCTCAAAGTTGTTTCGATTTAAGCTTATGTAGTTATTAGATTTGAGCATTTTTTTCATAGGGCTATTGAAAGCTTGAATTTCTTCCACTGAAAATTGCCTAGTCATATACTTTGACCACTTATCATAGGGGAAATGGCTCTCATTCCTATGAATTTTATTTAGTTCTCATATATCTTAGAAATGAGACTTTTATTTTTTTTTTAAAAAAAAACTTGTTGCAAAGACTTCCCTGCAATTTTATGCTTCATTTCTAATTTTAGCTGTATTACTTTTGTTTCTGCAAGAACCTTTTAATTTTATATCATCAAAATTGTCTATTTTATCACCTATGAACCTCTATTTCTCATGTAGTCATAGTTTTTTCCACTGTCCATGTTATGCTTCTCTATGTGTGTGTTCTATTTGCTTCATGTATTCTTAGCTCTCTGAGGTCAAGGACATAGTTGTGTTGACATGTTCAGTCTTTCCCAGTGCCTAGGACCATACCAATCTGGAAGATGAAACTACATACATTAAGCTTCCTTCACATGCATGAAGAACTTAATTGTATAGTAAGAATATATATGGTTTCTGTAGGTCTTCAGCCTCAGTTCACAACATTTAAGATATCTATTGAAATTTTTTCCCCATTTCAAACATTGAGGATCTAATTGACAAGTGTTTCTGATAGATTTGTGAAATGATAAGTTTTAGGGCAGACCTGGGAGAACAATTTATATAATGATAGTCATCGGTCAATCTAGTGATTCCTTGACGTTCCACTAAGAAGACACTCCATTTCTGAGCTCTGGGCTTTTTCTCTGGCTGCCTCCAATGCCTGAGATGTCCTCCCTCCTCATCTACACTTCCTGGTTTCCTTGATTTTCTTAACTTCCAACTAAAATCCCATCTTTTACAAGAAGCCTTTCCCAACCCTTTTTAATGCTAGTACTTACCAATCAATTATTTCCTGTTTATCATGAAAATAACTTTATACATATATATATAATATGTATGTATGTATTTGTCTTGCCCATCATATTGTGAACTTCCTGAGGTCAAGGACTTTCTTTTGCCTCTTTTGGAAACTCCAGCACTGATTTCCCATAGAGCCTGGAACATAGTAGGCACTTCATAAATGTTGATTGCTAAAGAGAAATAAATTTTAGAATTTGTGAACATTGAAGTGGAATATGTGTAAGTGTTGGCAAAATTAAGAGTAGGCTTATCTCTGTGTGTAGATAAAAAGGAGTGGAAGAGGTGGTCGTGGGGATGAATTGATTGAAGAATTAGGAAATTAGGATATTCAAGGGAACATGAGTATTGATGTGGAAATCCCATAGTATAAAGGAATTAGGGTGGAAAGAACGTGAACCAGACACTGAATTCATTGAAGAACAGAGAAAGCCCTTGGGGTCAGTAGATAACATAAGGAGTTTGACTTGGTGATAAAATTTGGATATCATGAACCTGAAGAAAAAGTAAAGGCAGAGTCTAAATTTGACAATAGGGAACAAGGAATATTCTGACTTTCCTACCTCTACCTCTGAAAGGGGAGTGGGAGGTATAGAGAAAATGGATGCAGTACTGGAAAGGGTACCTGGGGAAACTGTGTCTTCAAGAGGAATCCATGTCTCTGTGAGTATCAGAAAAAATGAAAAGAGCGAAAAAAAAAAAAAGATTTCACATGCAATAAAAGGTGTTCATTATGTTGCAAGCATTCCAGAGGGCACTGTGAAAGGGGCAGGCAGGTCTGGAGTGGACCCTTGTATGGTAGAGCTAAAGTGGATTGGAATAAAGGAGAGGGCAGCTAAGGTTGGGGAGTGGGGTTTGTTCATTAGTAGCCAAGGATTCAGTGTCAGAGGGTGAGGAAAGTAAAAAGGCCAGCAATATGTGACTCATTGAGAAATGAGTATAGGAGGCATAACAAAAGAGAAAAGTCTGTTAAGGGAGGCAGATGATTGCACTGTTCAAGTTCCTCCTTTAAGTCTCAACATTGTGGCAGGAGTTGGTGTTGTGTCCTGGTTGGTCAGAGAAACCAAACTCACAAGGGACCAGGACGGGAAGAGGTATAACACAGGGAGTTTGGGAACCAGATCAGGGGGCAGGCAGATCTGGCACAGGAGGTGGGGGTTAGTCAGAATGGAGGGCACCTAGAAATTCTGTTCTGTAGGTGGGCAGTGGTGGGACTATGGCAGCAGACTACCAGGTGCTTGATTGGCCTGGGTTACTGCCAGAAGAGGTCTTTGAGGAGCATGTGGGAGATGGTAGTGTCTGTTCTTCCTGTTGGAATCACCACAAACACATTAGAGTTCTTTTTCTAGAACATTGTAGTGTGACTGTTGGAGCCAAACCTGAAATTTTGGCTAATCTTTTTTTTCTCTTAATAGAAATTTCTCATTCATTATTTTATTTCATTGCCCTCCTGGAATAGGGATTCCTGGCTGTCTGACTTCAAAAGTATGCCTCTGATTGAGTGGCCCCTTTTACACTCCTTAGTTCCAGTTTTGTGCTGTTTTTCCCTACTAGAATGCAACCATTTTGATTTCAGGGATTATCTTTCTCATTGCTTTTGTTTTTATCCCCATTACTTAGTTCAGTGCCTGGCCTATAGAAGGCACTTAAAAATGTTTATTAAATTGAAAAGGAATAATCATATCAGCTAGCAATTATAGGACCACTTTACATTCTCATTTTATCATTGGGGCCAATTTGCTTCCACTTGGCAGGGTCAACAATATATTTTTACACATCTGCCACAAGAATATCTGCATAGCCCCACTATTTGTCATAGAATTGTGGTTGAATTAGAGTTACCTGATGTACAGTTTACCCATTAACATAATATAACAGATAATAATACCCATTAACAGATGCAGAGGGAAAAATGTAAAAGAAGTGGAGAAGAGTTTGTTGCTTTTAATTGAGCTTATGAAAAGCAAAGGATGGGAAATTAACCCTGCAAAGATTCAAAGGCCAGCTCAAATCGTACAATTTTGGAGTATACAATGGAATAAGGAGCTGCGAAAGATTCTTCCACAAGCCCAACAAAAGACTTAGGATTTTCCTATCCCTGTTAATAAGAAAGAGACCCAAAAGTTTATAGGCTTATTTGGATATTAGTGACATCACATACCACATCTAGGACAAATTTTGAAACTCATATAAAATTGCTATGAAAAAAATATGAATTTGATTGGGGACTTGAGCAGAGTAAAGCTATTGGAGAACCAAAGACCATTATACAATTGACCCTAGATTTATGGCCTATGCAAAGTGACCTGATGGAATTACAAGTGACTGTACAGGATGAATATGCAAACTGGAGTTTATAGCAAAAACAACAAAGATGAAATGTACCTTTAGGATTGGACTAGGAAACTCCCTTCATCTGGAGTTCAATATGCTCCTTTTGAAAAGCAGTTGTTAGCTGCATATTGAGCTTTGGTAGAGACTGAACAACTGACTTTGGGCCATGAGGTAATATTAAAGTCTGGAATCCCGATTACGACCTGGGTAATGAGAACCCCAGCTTCTCATGGAATTGGATATGCTTAAGAAGTTAGCATAATTAAATGGAAATGGTGTATTCAAAATAGATCTAAAGCAGGCAAAAGCAGAGTTTCTGCTTTACGTGAATCTACAGCAAACATAGATATTAAGGAAATGATATGCCCCGTGAACCAAAGCAAACAGCTAGTACAGTCCTTGATAAAATGGAATGAGGGATATGATGGATTAAATGAAGAACAAAAGAGACATACATAGTTTACTGATGGGACAGCAAAATATTTGGACTACAGAAGACATTGGAAAGCGGTAGCCTATGACCCATGTACTAGGTTGATTTTGGAAAGTAGTGGGATAGGTGGAAGTAATCAATATGCTGAACTTATGGCAGTACATCAAGCTCTCCAAACAGAACATGGAGGATAGTGTCATATATTCTGATTCATGGGTGGTAGCTAATGGCTTAGCAACATGGATGCCCATGTGGAAAAATCAAAATTGGGAAATTCATGGAAAACAGGTCTGGGGCAAAGAATTATGGGAAGACATGGAACAGGATTTTGGTTACTAATTTATCAGTTTTTCATGTAGATGTTCCCTTGACCCTCATCATGCCAGAATGTGAGTACAATGCACATGCTGATCGACTAGCAAAGATTGCTACTCAACATATTGTCCCTACTCTGACACCAACTGATGATCTGTTCTAACAAAATGGGTCCATTGAACGGCCAGCCATTTAGGGAGTCCAGGCCAAACAGCAGTGGGCACAAGACTGAGGTATTAGTATCTCTCATTCATTGATAAAAGAAGTAGCAGAGGAATGTTATATATGTCAGTTGGAAAAGGAATGAATGAACTGTTCCTCAGGTAGCAATGGGAGAGGTAGCAGGAGGAAAAGAACCAGTTCAAATTTGGCAAATAGGTTATATTGGACCTCTACCCCAAGATAAAGGATTCAAATTTATATGTACTTGTATTAACACTTATTCAGGTGTACTAGTGACTTGTCCCTATAAGAATGAAACCCAGAAAAACACCTGTAAAACTCTAGATATCATAAGTCTATATTATAGATCCCAATGCAGATCCAAAGTGATAATGGGTCACGTTTCAAAGGTAATGATGTGAAAAGATATTGTGTATTAAATAACATAAAATGTATATATCATATTCCATATTATCCACAAGCTTCTGGGATAATTGAAAGAATGAATGGATTATTGAAAGAACAGTTAAGGAAGTTAAATTCTAATAATTCTTATCAACATTGGAAAGATAATTTGTTCGCTGCTTTGCGTAATTTGAATAATAGACCATTAGGAGGAAGTATACCTCTAGCCAGAATGAGGACCCCAAATCTGCAAATTAGAAAACAACAGACACATAAATATTGTGTATTGGACTGTCAAGCCAGATGTGCTAGCACTGTATCCAGGAACACCTGGTTCAGCAGAATATGATTTACATTGTTGGATAGGAAAAAAATAAGGAAAATCTCTACTGGAATATGTGTGAGAGTCCCCCAAAATCATTTTGGATATATGTTACCTAAATCAAGATTAGCAGCACAAGGAATACATGTATTGGCTGGAGTGATAGATTCTAATTATCAAGGAGAAATTATTGTGACATTCCAAAATTTAGGTGAAGAACACATACAGTTTTGTAAAAATGAAAAAATAGTTCAAGTGATTATTATTCCTTGTGAAACAATACCCCTTGTGAAAACTGATCCTCCTTCCAAAATAACTAGGAGAGGAACTAAAGGGATTAGGTTCTACTGATAGAATAAAATTGGGAGCTACAATATGGATAAAATGGAAAACAGATGATGTTCTAAAGGCTGCAGATACAATAACTGTTGTTTATTCAGGAGATGATTACCAAATTATACCCTTAACTCATATATTCTATCATGAATGAGACTATGATAGTAGGTTCATGGAATCTAGAAGCATGGCTGACCCTGTATCTACCCTGCTTCTGGTTATTATCTCCTTGTTTCTTTTTGGTTTTTTTGTCTGTTAAACTTGTTTGCTACATTTGTTTTCTGCAGGCTTAGTACCCTCCACCTGCAGGTCCCTGATTGCTTAAGCCAGATGTCACCCCTTGTCCACAACTGTTATGTGGATCTGGACCTGGCATCAACCAAGTTTTGGATACCAGCTAAAAAAGAGACCTCTTGAATGGGGCCTCTTGAAGTAGGGACTGCTCTACATCAGATTTCAGTTGCAAGTAGCTACAAAAGAGATCTTCACCCCTTACCCCAAGATTTTAGGCCCCATTCATTTGAGGGGGGAATGATAGGTTGCTTGTACTCAAGCCCTACCTTAAGATATTGTTTTACGTACTTATTTTGCGTGATTGTTGTTATATTGTTGTAAAGTTCTGTTGACACCAGTTGCCTAAGATATATTTTATATGCTTATTTTCTGTTATACCTGTTACAATTTTGTTGATACCAGTTGTCCCACTGACCTATTTAATGAATACCAAAGATCTTGGGGCCAATTGTTATCATAATATTAGTGGAAAGACCTTTCCCATTCATTAATAGGCCCATGTGACCTGTTTAAATCACATGGAAGCCTAAGGTACATGTGGTGAGAAGAGGTTGCTGAATGGGTGGAACAGAAAGGGTGGAGCAGAATTGAGAGGAAGCTATTGAGAACAGTTAGGGCAGAGAGAGAGAGGACACAGGCAAGCAGGCACAGCTAGGCTCATGAGTTTGTGGGAATACCCCAGCAGCAGGGGAGGCTTGGGAATGGCTTTATCCCCTACAGTGATAATGTATATTGACTTCTTGGCTACTGTGATGAATTTGGCTTTCTGATTTGGGGATTTGGCTTTCTGGTGTCTCAATAAAAGTTTTTCTTCTGCCTTCCTTATGAAGAGTCTGTTATCCTTTGCAATTGAGAACTACAGTGGCATATTCATAGTTGCCCTTGGTGCTATGAATATTGCCTGGGCAATACACCAAGTAGTCTGGGAGGAGGGGTCTAAGGAGGATCTTGATGGGACTGGGGTAACTAGTGATGTAATCAAGGGTGGGAAGCAGTTAGAGGCAATGGAGGAGGGAAGTATCAGACAATGGAGAGCTTGGGTGGGAAAGAATCAAGTATGGGAATCAGCCAGAGGCAATTAGAAGATGGTTATTGGTTGATTGTTGTCCTCAGTCTTCAAAGAGAACCTAAATGACAACACCATGATAAAGTGAAATTTCAGTGTGTCCAGCTGTGGCTCATCTGACCAATATGAGCTCAGAATGCTATACCACAGGTTGGGCACAGATAGTCTGTGTGAATATTGAGGTGGATATCACAGATTTGCACCTCCTGCATTTGCTTTGGGCTGTCTCAATTCTGCTTTGCTCAAAGAGCACAGCACCCTTTCTGATGCAGGTATGCCATCCTGAGCGGTCCTGTGCCCGTGTCTCCCATGTCACACAGTCAAATCCAAAGTTCTTGAGAGAGACCTTGAGAGTATCCTTGTATCTTTTCTTCTGGCCACCATGTGATTACCTGCCCCATGTGAGTTCTCCATAAAATAGTCTTTTCGGCAAGCGTACATTTTGCATTCAAACAACGTGGCCAGCCCATCGAAGTTATGCTCTTTGAGGCATAGTTTAAATACTTGGCAGCTCAGCTGCCATGATCTAGTACCTTATTCTGCCAGGTAATCCTCAGAATTTTCCTAAGACACTTCAAATGGAAATGATTCAGTTTCCTGGCATGGCTCTGGTAGACTATCGATGTTTCACAAGCATATAACAGTGAGGTCAGTACAATGGCTCTGGAGACCTTCAGTTTGGTAGTCAGTCCAATACCTCTTCTCTCCCAAACCTTTCTCAGAGCCTCCCAAACACTCAGTTAGCTCTGGCAATGTGTGCATCAACCTCATTGTCAATGTGTACATCTCTGGAAAGTATACCACCAAGGTAAGTGAACTTATCCACAGCATTCAAAACTTCTCCATTTCTTGTAACCAATGGTTCCACATATGGATGGTGTGGTGGTGGCTAATGGAGCACCCATTTTTTTTAGTGTTAATTATTAAACAAAAATTAGCATAGGCAGCAGAGAATTGATTCATACTTTGTTGCCTCTCAGCTTCAGAGGCTGCATTGAGTGCATAGTCATCTGCAAACAGAAAATCATGCGCCAACACTCTCTCCACTTTGATCTTAGCTTGTTGCCTTTTCAAATTGAAGAACTGACCATCAGCATGGTAGTTGACCTTGATGCCATATTCATACTCATAGAAAGCATTTGTCAACATGGCTGAAAACATCATGGTAAAAAGCATGGGAGCAAATACACAGCCCTGTTTCACTCCATTGATGACTGGGAAGGCAAGAGAGCATTGTCCATTATCCAGAACCTGGCAAATATGCCATCATGAAATTGATGTACAATATTGATAAACTTCTCTGGGCAACCAAATTTTGACATAATTTTCCATAAGCCTTCACGACTAACAGTGTCAAAGGCCTTGATTATATCTACAAACGTTGTGTGCAGACCTCTGTTCTGTTCCTGGCATTTCTCCTGGAATTCTCAGGCAACAAACACCATATCAACTGTTCCTCAACCCCTTCTGAAGTCACACTGGCTCTCAGGTATATGACCATCTTCCAGGTGAAGGATCAGCCTATTAAGGAGGACTCTAGTAAGAATTTTGCCAGCAATGACTAAGAGAGAGATCCCCCTGTGATTGTCATAGGACAATCTGTTCCCTTTACCTTTATAGAGATGGACAATGGAGGCATCCTTGAACTCCTGGGGGATAACCTCCTCTTGCCATATAACCTGGAAAATTTCAGTCAGCTTTGGTATGAGCAATGGTCCCCCTACCTTGTGTATATGTGTGTGTGTGTGTGTGTGTGTGTGTGTGTGTGTGTGTGTGTTCATTCATCCTTCATTGCCAAAGAAGACCATGCCATCAGAGAAATGATGACATGACTTGCACTTGACTTTGTTTTGAGTGAGGGAGGGCTGTGGAGGTCACCAGCCTCACCTCTCCTCCAGAGCCATCTGAATCCAATGACCAGATATTCATCAAGATAACTAGTGATGACCCAGGATGAGGCAATTGGGGTTAAGTGACTTGCCCAAGGTCACACAGCTAGTGAGTGTCAAGTATCTGAGGTGAGATTTGAATTCAGGTCCTCCTGACTCCTGCACTGATGCTCTATCCATCACCTAGCTGCCCCTCCCCTACCTTGTAAATCTCAGCTAGAATAAAATCAGTACCAGGTGCTTTGCCACATGAAAGGAGCCTAATGGCCCTCAAAACCTCTTCTTCAGTTGGAAGTTCAGTAAGGAGGGATTGACTTCAACCTGAGGCAAATGGTCAGTGGCCTCAGCATTGATTGATGATGGTCTGTTGAGAACACTATGGAAGTGTTCAGCCCATCTCTCTAGGATCATGTCCTTATTACTAATCAATGTGACTCCATCAGCACTGAGTAGTTGTGATGCACCATAGGTTTTTGGTCCATAAATGGCTTTCAGGGAATCATAAAAGTGCTTTGGATTGTTACTATCAGCATAAAACTGAATTTCATCTGCCTTTTTACTGAGCCAAGAATCCTGCATCTCTCTAAGCTTTACTTGTACTTTGCTTTTGATGGAATTAAATGCTGCCTTCTTAAAGGTGGATGAACTATGCTGCTGGTAGATCCTGTGGAGTTCTCATTTTTCATTTAGCAGCTTCTAAATTGAGGTGAATCTAAGGTGAGTAGTGTGATCTTTAAAAGGCTGCTCAGACACCTAGGAATCTGCCAAGTCCCACTGCTGCTTCTGGTGAAAAATGACCCTATGGCATATGGCCCTGTGTAAAGGGTTGTCATTACAGTTCCCAGTGTATCCATACCTGCTGCTTCATCACTTGCCTGTCGCCACAAGACTTTGAGGCATAATAGTGAAATGGTATGGGTGATGTCTTTTGATTTGTGCGTAAACTGGATTTAAGTGAGGCAGAGTTGAATAAAATCCTCAACCTCACTCTCTCCTCCAGAGTCATCATAGTCCAGTGGCAGGACAGAGTCAAGATGGCTGGCGATGACTCAGGATGCAGTGCATGACCCTGGAGTCTTCCGTGTCTAAGTTCTAAGCACTCCATATTGCCTGTTTCATCTGTCTTCATGGCCGCTGGAACAAGTCGTTATCATCTGCCCATTCCACCAGAGGAAGTCTTCACATGCTTGGGGTAAACACCCCCCAATAACTTACCAATGAGTTTGAGAACGCTTGGTTACCCTCTACCTGATTTGGCTGTCTGCCAAAATGGTTTACCAGGGTGTGGCCACTGCGCATGCTGCAGCTTCTTGGAGCCACAGGTGAGAGTTAGATGGAATAGGTGGACACCAAAGGTGGAGAGATCCCTGAAAAGGGCATGGCAGCCATCTCACCAAAGGTACTGGTCCTCCCTGTACATACCCTACACCCCCAGTGGGGAGATAATAGACAATAGAGAGCCAGGCTAGGTCAAGAGTAACAGATTTGGGTATGAAAAACCAGATTAAGTGGAAAGATTCAAGGAGAGTTCAAGGAGGTTCCCATAATCTGTATCCCATCATTCCCCTCTCAGGGAGATGGCACCCAAATTCTTTTGGGGTAAGGGGTGAAGGTCTCAGTTTCTGAAACTGCTTCCTGATGGTAAGGGGTATAGACCTAGGTTGCTGCCTCAATGGGTCTGTTCAAGGGAAAGGATTCTTTTGTGAGCATAACTCCAGAGCATCCATTAGGGAAAATGTTAAAAATACTGGAAGACTACACCAGAGACCAAAGCACAGAAAGTTAGCTCTAAGGCCTTTGAGGTAGAGCAGACTAAGGAAGGCATATCCATTCAAGGGATACATAGCCTGAGGAGTCATCTGGAAGTTGATGGCTTGCACTCTGGAAAAGACAAACTGGCAAGGAGATTAAGCAAACACAAACTAAACAGGCACTTTTATTTATAGTATAGTATAGAGAAAAGACAATTTCCCTGGCATAAAAGACAATTTCTCTGTAGGGAAGTAAAGATGACTATGGCAAGACCAAAAAATAAAAGAACATGTTTGATAGGGGAGGTTTTGGCTGTTAGACATCCCCTTTCTTTCCAAATTGCTCCATGGGCATGTAGAACATGGAAAGTGTATTTTGAATCAGTAAAAATTTTCCTCATTTATTTTCCCTTAACTCTAGGGTTCTGGTAGGTGCTATAATGGCTGTAGCAGCCACAGAGCCTAGTTGTTTTGAAAAATAGGCTACTGGCCTTCAATCAGGTCCTAAGGAATGGGTCAGGGCTCCCAAACCTTTTCCTCTCCTTTTATCAACATACAGAGTAAAAGTTTTTTCTAGATTAGGTAGAGCTCATGCTGTAATGGTGGTCAATCTAGTTTTCAAAGTCTCCAAATGTTTAGCCAGGTTGGGACCCTGCTCTAGAGGGAGTGAGTCAGAACCTTGAGTAGGAATTAATGGTTGCAGTCCCTCCCAGGCCTTGAGGTTAATTAGATATTGACTTCCATGGGGTAATACTTTAGGGTCTGGGAGGCAAACAATGGCTGGAGTGGCAGAAGTAGCTTACCCAGGAGTTCCCTGATCTGAAACCATTGGCTCATCTGTCTCCCACACTTTCAAGTGAATGTGGGGAGATCTGGTAAACAGAGGAAAAAAGGAGATGGGAGGCTTAACTAGAGAAAACTGACTCCTCAATTTCACCATCAGGGCCCTTCCCACCAAGGGATAAGGGCAAGAAAAGAGCTTAAGGAAAGAGTGTTTAAACAATAGGTATTCAAATGGACTGGGAAGGAGGTATGTCTGGAGATATTCCTTAACTTCCCCTTTGATGCCCATGACCTGACAGGTCAAGGTGCAGGTAATTGGTTAAAACAGAGAACATAGCCATGTTAAAGTTGGTAACCTTACTTTTGGCCTCAATTTTTGCCCAGAGAGAAAGTGGTAGCGCTGCGAGGACCCAAGCTTTCCCATAGTTCTGACTCTTGAGAAGACTGAAGGATAGGATTTTAGAAGGTGGCTCTTTCCAACCTTCCTGCAGTGTCCCCTCTGGTCACATGAGCACAGTTCCACAGACGTTAGTTCCTAAGGCTCCTTCTGGGTGGAGTGCCCTGGAGGGACACTCCTTGGACCAGTGACCCTCCTTGTGGCATCTATATCAGGTTTCCCCATTGACCAAGTAGCCAGGCTTCCTCTAAGTGGGTGCCCTGGAGGGATACTTCTTGGGTCTTTTCCTGACCCTGGCAACAGCCAAAAATTGAGCATGTTCTCTGTCTCTAACCCTTTCTCTTCGTTCTCTTTCCTCTGCTGCAACTAAGTCTTATAGGTTAGGTGTTAAAGACTCTAAAGGCTGTCTCCAGTAATTGGGCCTGAGGTGTTTGGGGTGCCATTGTCAATTTCTGAAGTTTCCTCCTAATATCTGGGGCAGATTGATTAATAAAATACGTGCTAAAGATTGGTGCCCCTTCTATAGAGTCAGGATCCAAATTCATATACTTTTTAATAGCTTCTACCAGCCAGTCTTGAAAAAGGGGAGAGTTGAGGGGAGCAGAGCCAAGATGGTGAAGTAGAAGCAGAGACTTGTTAGAATTCTCCCCCTAAACTCAGCCAAATACCTGCAAAAAATGACTCTAAACAAATTCTGAAGCTGCAGAAGCCACAGAATGATGGAGTGAAGCAAATCTCTAGTCCAAGACAGCCTGGAAGGTTAGTGGAAGGTGTCTATCACACTGCATGGAGACCAGAGCACAGTCCAGCAGGGGCCACACAGGCACAGATGGGACCTGAGCAGGCCTTGGGGGGGACTGAATCTCTGGCACCTGTGGCAGTTTGTGACTTCACAGCCCTAAAACACCTAGAACAAATTAAAAGGTCAATGGAAAAAACCTGTGGGACCTGTGTGAGAGAGGAGAGTGGTCCAGCCCTAGCACCAGGGCATCCGAGGGGGTGGAGGAGCCCACGGCAGCAGGGGCAGAGGCAGCGGCTATTTCTGGAATTCTAGGTCCATAGATTGTGGGGGAATCTAGTGAGTGACAGTACATCCCCACACTCCCACTAAAAGCAGAGAACTACCTTGACAAAGAACTCAAAAGTCAAGTAAATGACTGGGGAAATGAGCAAAAACCAGAAAAAGAATCAGACTATAGAATCTTACTTTTGGTGAAAAAGAAGACCAAAATACACAAACAGAAGACAACAAAGTCAAAGCTCCTGTATCCAAAGCCTCCAAGAAAAATATGAATTGGTCTCAGGCCATGGAAGAGCTCAAGATTTTAAAAATCAAGTAAGAGAAGTAGAGGAATAATTGGGAAGAGAAATGAGAGTGATGCAAGAAAATCATGGAAAATGAGTCAACAGTTTTCTAAAGGGGACCCAAAAATGCTGAAGACAACAGCACCTTAAAAAATAGACTAACCCAAATGGCAAACAAGATCCAAAAAGTCTTAAAGGAAAAGGATGTCTTTAAAAAGCAGAATTGGCCAGATGGTAAAGGAGGACCAAAGGCTCACTGAAGAAAATAATTCCTTAAAGATTACAATGGAGCAGATAGAAGCTAATGACTTTTTGAAAAATCAAGAAATTATAATACAAAACAAAAAAATAGAAGACAATGTGAAATATCTTATTGGAAAAACAACTGAGTTAGAAAATAGATCCAGGAGAGATGATTTAAAAATTTTTGGACTACCTGAAAGCCATGATAAAAAAAAAAGCCTAGATATCATCTTTCAAGAAATTATCAAGGAAAACTACCCTGATATTTTAGACCCAGAGGGTAAAATAGATATTGAAAGAATCCACTGATTACCTCCTGAAAGGGATCCCAAAAGGAAAACTCCTAGGAATATTGTAGTCAAATTCCAGAGCTCCGAGGTCAAGGAGAAAATATTGCAAGCAGCCATAAAGAAACAATTCGAGTATTGTGAAAACACAATCAGGGTAACACAAGATCTAGTAGCTTCTACATTAAGGGATAAGAGGCTCTGGAATATGATATTCTAGAGGTCTAAGGAGCTAGGATTAAATTCAAGAATCACCTACCCAGCAAAACTGGGTATAATACTTCAGGGGAAAAAATGGTCATTCACTGAAAAAGAGGACTTTCAAGCATTCTCAAGGAAAAGATCAGAACTGAATAGAAAATATGACTTTCAAATACAAGAATCAAGAGAAGCATGAAAAGGTAAACAGGAAAGAGAAATCACAAGGGACCTACTAAAGTTGAACTGTTTACATTCCTATATGGAAAGACAATATTTATAACTCTTGAGGTGTTTTTCAGTATTAGAGTAGTTGGAGGGATTATATACATATAGACATAGGACAAAGGGTGAGTTGAATATGAATGGATGAAATCTAAAAATATAAAATTAAAGGGTGAAAGAGGAATATATTGGAAGGAGAAAGGGAGAATTAGAATGGGGCAAATTATCTCTCACATAAAAGAGGCAAGAAAAAGCTTTTTCAATTGAGAGAAAGTAGGGGAGGTGAGAGGGAAAGAGTGAACTTTACTCTCATCTCATTTAGCTTAAGGAGGGAATAGCATGCACACTCAAATTGGTATAAAAATCTATCTTACACTGCAGGAAAGTAGGGGAAAGGGGATAAGCAGGGGGAGGGGAGGATGATGGAAGGAAGGACAAATTGGAGGAGGGGGTAATTAGAAGTAAATACTTTTGAGGAAGGACAGGGTCAAAAGAGAGAATAGAATAAATGGGGGGGCAGAATAGGATGGAGGGAAATATAGTTAGTCTTTCACATCATGACTGTTATGGAAGTATTTTGCATGACTACACACATATAATTAATATGGAATTGCTTGCCTTCTCAGTGGGGATGGTTGGAGAGGGAAGAAGAGAAAGAAGTTGGAACTCAACCTTCAGATGGAGGAAAAAGATTTAAAAATGAATGTTAAACACTGTTTTTAAATGCAACTGGGAAATAAAACATACAGGCAATGGGATAGAAATCCATCTTGTCCTACAAGAAAATAGAGGGGAAGGAGATGAGAGAAGGGAGAGGTTTGATAAAAGAAAAGGTAGTTTGGGGGAAGGAGTAATGGGAATGCACAATGTCTTGGGGTGGGATGGGTGGAGGGGAGAGATGGGGTGAAAATTTGCAACTCAAAATCTTGTGGAAGTGAATGTTGAAAACAAAAAATAAATAAATTAAATAAAAATAAATACATTTTAAAAAGAGGAAGGAAAGGGGAAGGGTTTCTGTTTTCTCCCTGAGTAATTTCCATAACTTTTTGAAAATTTATTTGCTTTTGAAATGCAGTTCTTAGGCCTTTTAACAGGCAAATTGCTATATGCTCTCTCTTTCCTCTATCCTCACTCTTTTGATAATCCCATCCTGGGTCACTAGTGAGAACAGCAGCTGTTCCAGGGGGATATTTTGTGGGGTCATTTCTAGCCAAATAACTCCCAAACTTTTGGGTTTGTTCCCGAATTCTCCTCTTCTCCTCAGTGGTACAAGTGGAGAAGAGGATAAGCAAATCACCCCAAGAGAGCTTGCATTGTAGGGATATGTTCCTAAAGCCCTCAGTAAACTTAGTGGGGTCTTCTCCCCGGTTTCTCCTTTACCTGAATAGGGTCTGCAATGGAGAATAGGACATGCACTCTAACTGTTCCACCAGGTGAAGCAGGCACTTCCCTAAGGGGAAAAAGCCTTGAAGGCTTTGTGAAGTCGGAGGTTGGGAAGGGAGGTAGGAAGTCCAACTTCTTGTGAGGGAGGGGCTGAGGAATGCTGGGCAAACTGGATTAGGCTGCAAGGCTGGGGGATCATCTGACAAGGGGGAAGATCACTTGGCACCTGAGGAGGCAAAGGGGTCAGAGGAAGAGATACCACAGAGCCTGCCTTGGGGTTGGGGCTAAGGCCTGAGTGGGTGTTGCCTCAGGGGGAGGAGCCACAGAGGGAGGGATCTCAGCAACACCCATATCTAGGTCTTGGGGAGATTGGGGTAGGGATAGGAACGGGCTAGGTGGTAGGAATAGAGGCTGAAGGGGGGGAAGAGGGGGGGAGGGTGAAGCCCTGGAGGGCATAAGAAGGGGGTCATCCAAAACATCCAATTGACTCTCATTGCCCCTTTTTGGGGTGGTTCTAGCTACAAGCATATTTCCTGAGAACAGGGTTCTGAAAGAGCTTGACAAAGGATATCATGTAGGAAACTTCTATCCATTTTCTGTCTTGGGGGCAGTATAATTCTAACTCTAAGAGAGTATTAACTTTTAAAGTCCCCAAAATGGGTGATAGAACTTCCTGCCCTCTATGATAGGGTATAGACTCTGGGAACCTCCCTGGATCTTTTCATTTAATCTGGTTTTTCATAACCAAATACATTTGGGTACTCTTAATCTAACCTGGCCCTCCATTGTCTGTTGCCTCTAGATTACCTCTGGTTGATTCCCATACTTGATCACTTACCACAGGAACCCTCCATTATATGATATCTCCCAATTGCCTCCAACTGTTTCCCACCCTTGATTACATCACTAGTTATCCCAGTCTCTGAATTCAATCCAGCTCTGATTGTGTCTAGCTGAGATTCTGGAATTGTTTCTTTCTAGCTGCTTGCAATATTTTCTCCTTGACCTGGGAACTCTGGAATTTGGCCACAATGTTCCTAGGAGTTTCTCTTTTTGGATCTCTTTCCTGCGGTGTTCTGTGGATTCCTTGAATATTTATTTTGCCCTCTGGTTTTAGAATCTCAGGGCAGTTTTCCTTGATAATTTCATGAAAGATGATGTCTAGGCTCTTTTTTTGATCATGGCTTTCAGGTAGTCCCATAATTTTTAAATTGTCTCTCCTGGATCTATTTTCCAGGTCAGTTGTTTTTCCAATGAGATATTTCACATTATCTTCCATTTTTTCATTCTTTTGGTTTTGTTTTGTGATTTCTTGGTTTCTCATAAAGTCATTAGCCTCCATCTGTTCCATTCTAATTTTGAAAGAACTATTTTCTTCAGTGAGCTTTTGAATCTCCTTTTCCATTTGGCTAATTCTGCTTTTGAAAGCATTCTTCTCCTCGTTGGCTTTTTGAACCTCTTCTGCCAATTGAGTCAGCCTGTTTTTAAAGCTGTTATTTTCTTCAGCATTTTTTTGGGTCTCCTTTAGCAGGGTGCTGACCTGCTGTTCATGCTTTGACTGCATATCTCTCATTTCTCTTTCCAGCTTTTCCTCCACCTCTCTAAGTTGATTTTCAAAATCCTTTTTGAGCTCTTCCATGGCCTGAGTCCACAGAATATTTAGTCTGGATGTTTGGGATACAAAGGCCTTGACTTCTATGTCTTTGCCTGATGGTAAGCATTGTTCTTCCTCATCAGAAGGGAAGGGAGGAGATGCCTGTTCACCAAGAAAGTAACCTTCTATAGTCTTATTTCTTTTCCCTTTTCTGGGCATTTTCCCAGCCAGTGACTTGACCTCTGAATATTCTCCTCACACCCACCTCACCTCTTCATCCTCCCAGCCAGCGCTTGGGGTCTGAGATTCAAATGCTGCTCCCCAGCCTCGGGGCTTTGGCAGGGGCAGGGCTGCTATTCAGTGTGAGATTAAGTTCAGGTGCTCAGGTAGGGGCAGGGCCGCCTCTCAGGCTCAGTACCCTCAGGGGGTTTATGCACAGACCTTCAACAATGGATCCAGGCTCCTGCCTGCTTGGGGAGCCCTGGTCTGCTGCTGCCTCAGCTACTGCCTCCCGAGGGGGCCTGAGTTATGGGGGCACCCCACTCCCTTCTCGACCTGCCAAGAAGACCCTCTCACTGACCCCCGTCACCTGTGGGTGGAGGGACCCGCACGGCCGCTGGAGATCCCATCCCTGAAGCCCACTCAGATCCGCTCCTCTCTGTGCCGCGGCCGCGGCAGGGCTGGGCTGGGCTTCACGTCCACAGCGTGATGGACCTTTTGCGAGAGGTTTGCAGGTCCCTCTGGAACAGAAATCTCCTTTGCTCCACTGTGCTGTGGCCTCTACTACTCCAGAATTCGCCATGAGTTCCTTTTTACTGATGTTCTATGGGTTGTGGGTTCAGAGCTATGTGTATATGTGTCTTTCTACTCCGCCATCTTGGCTCCGCCCCCCCTCTAGCTGAGATTCTATCTGACCCACTTGTCAATACAAGCATCACAAATGGTTAGGCTTCTTAAGAGTTAACTCAATATGGTGAATCTTTAATAAACTTTGTTTTACTTTGGCTGAAAGAAGACTTGAGTCAAATTCATTCGACGGGACCTGGCCTTCAGTATTTTGGGGTCCTGAGCACCCCTAACCTCAACATTGTGGTTCCCTGACCTCACGATCTAGGCACTACTGAGGCCAAACAGTGTTGCAAAAGAACACGAGCTTTTTCTTTTTAAGTTCTTTAGAGAAACTGATTTTTTTCTCAATTTTATAAAAGACAACCCAAAAAATTTTGGGAATTGAAAAGGATTGACTCATTATTGGTGTGGGGGCTGGAAATTCTTACCTCAGTAAAGGAGGATCTGGGAGTAAACCTTGAAAAATAAACAAAACAAGAGACAAAAAAAAAAACCCCACAAAAAGGTACCTGAAGTTTTCCCAGTTCTCTAATGCTCAGAGAATTGAAAGAAACTGGCATCCACTTCCAAAAAGGGCATCTGTCCCTCTCCTCCATGTTTCAGAAAGTGTGCCCAGGTCCATAAACTCCAACATAACCACTGGACCAAGAACCTGTACAAGACAGCCTCTTAGCTATCTGACCTACTGGGATCTATGAGGTCAAGCCCAAAAAGCTCCTCCAAAGGTACTTGGAGAGTAAGAAGGGCATAAAGAGAGGGGGAGGTTTCCAGTCTTGGCTAGAGAAGAACTTGAGATTGACAGTGTTTCCTGGTCAGAGAACCATATTTGGGGTTTTTGGCACCCCAAAATATTGAAGCCCCAGGTCCTGCCCAAACGAATTCAACCCTAACCTTCTTTCAGTCAAAGTAAAACAAAGTTTATTAAAGATTCACCATATTGAGTTGACTCTTAAGAAGCCTAACCATTTGTGAAGCTTGTACTGAGAAGCAGGCCAGATAGAATCTCAGCTAGACTTAGTCAGAGCGTCTTCATGGAGGCAAGAGTGATTTTACATACAGAAAAGCTGTGGGAATGACCTAGGAGTGGCCAAGCAGTCTGGGAGGAGGGATCTAAAGAGATCTTGATGGGATTGAGGCAACTAGTGATGTAATCAAGGGTGGGAAACAACTGGAGGCAACAGACAATGGAGGACTAGACTAGGTTAAAGGTAACAGATTTGGGTATAAAAAGCCAGATTAACTGGAAAGATTCAAGGAGATTCTCAAAGTCTGCACCCCATCATCTTTGTAAACTCTGATCAGATTCTGGTTCCTCCCAGTTCCCCCTTTTGGACCTCTCTTTTCTTCCATTTGAACAGTTCACAAATGTTTTCATTTTAACAAAGGAAAAGTATAAAGAGGAGCAATAGCTGAAAGCTTCAAAAGGACAGATCTAAGCTTCTTGTAAAGGAAAGTTTAGATAATTTAAAACTGTTCCTCTGAGAGGCTGAGTAACTGACTTCTAAAGTTCTTCTCAGCCCTAGGGACAAAATTCTCCACCCACACAACTTGAGTTCCCCTCTCTTCTGCCAGATATAACACTTACACAAATGACCTGGGGGGGGTCTGACTACCAAGGAATAAAATCAGACGGAGTTTAAATCTCCTTTATAAAAGGATTTTTTCCCTGAAGTTTGGATTCAAAGGGATGCACCTGAGGACCTAGAGGGCCACATGTGGTTTCAAGGCCACAGATTTCCCACCCCTGATTTAGACCGATATTCAAATCCTAAAAGTTCTTCCCAACCCCTCAAAAATGTAGAATTTAGGGAAATCCTGTTTTGATAGAAGGAAAGCACTGCAGACGCTAAAGACTAACATTTATTAAAAATGGACAATTTTAAAGTTCAAAACTTCATGAGAGAAAGTTATTAAAAACTTATATGAAAAGCTTAAATGTGACATCACTAGATCACACCAAACTGAGCTGCAGCCCAGCCATGACTGTGAACATATGTGGACACTTGAATTTGGAGGAGCTGAGGGGCATAAAAGTGTATGTAGTATCTACTGGGGCTCCTACTCAATTCTGTTTGTTTCCCCACCTTCCTCTCCTCAGGGCAGCACCTTCTGTAGTGTTGTTCCCATCTGTTGCCTAGACATCATCAAAAATCCTCTGTGTTTCATGTTCTCTGAAGCCTTGGTTTTCTAAGTGAACCACTTCCTGGGAGCAGGGCAAAGTGCTTTGGTTTGATTCAGATTCTGTACCGATTTAGACTTTCCTGCAAACTGAGCCACAGTGAAGTTTTTGCATATTGAGACTGTCATGAATTTTAAGAGGTAAAAAAGTTTAAACTTTGATAGCGGCTTCAAGTTGTATCTTCTGTTGTGGTAGAAGTTTGGGTTTCACTAGACGACAGGATAGGGGCTTGGGTTGTATTTAATTCCAAAAGGCTTAAATGTCTCAACAACTCCATTTGATACATGACACTTAAAAGTATAATTCCAACAACTATAGCAGAGAGGCCAACGCAAAAGCAAATTATTCCTAAGACAAAGTACTGAGGAATATAGTCAAAGGAAGCAAGTGCTGAAATAACAGATCCAATTAAAGACAGTATTGCTCCCACTTTGATTATGCCAAGGGGGCATTTGTATTTGGTCCAGCAAGTTTCTTCTTGTGATCTCGACCGAGAAGGGACCAGCTGAGCATCACTGATCTCCATATCTTCCTTTGAACTTTGTCTTCCTAAGAACAGGATGAACTTCTGGCCTGGGGAAAGAAAATTCCAGATGTCATGACTTTTTCTCTAGGACTAGAGGAAACTTTCCATGTAAATGGTAATCATCCTACTTTCAGCTAGAACACATTTAATTTCACTATCCAAAGTGAATGTAATTAGTCAGATCCTATTTGGGATTTTTTCTGAACTATGGCACTGAGAAATTGTTTTCAGAGTTTATATGGGGATGTTGGCAGTAAGAATAGACAGGAAGTTGCACACTGAGAATATCTACACTTCACTCATTCTGCTTTCACTGTACTTTTTTAAACTATATTTTTTGAAATATAATAAAGTCATTCTCAGAAATTTGGGTGCTTTTATAAACATAGTGACTATTTAATTATTGTGCACTAATATAGTAGTAAGAGATGGGAAGATTTGATCCCTCTATCTTTATCAATGTAGTTATAAAAAATAACCAGAGATTAGGAGTTTTTAAACACCTTACCATCCTTTTAAATATGGCCCTCTCTGAGAGAGAAGGAAAGCAACCTTATTGGACAGAAAAATGATTGACTATGCTCCCAGAATGACCCTCAAAAGATATAATCCTGTCAAATCTCCTTAGGAGCTAGGGTCTACTTCAAGTGAGGGTTCCTTCTTAACTGAATTAACTCCTCTTGATAATTCTCTCAAGGGACTTGGTGTCACATCCTAAAATGATCACCTTGGATGGCTGGAGTTTTTTATTTTTGCTTTTGGGGTTAAACATATCCTTATTTAGCCCATCTATGTTTAAATGTAGGAATTTCAAATCCCTTTATGATCAGTAAATGTTACTTTTTGGCTTTGGGACCAAGATGGCAGCATATGTAGTATGTAGGTAAATTTGAGGATAGTGTCTAACCTAATTCATAGTTTCTTCTATTACAGCTCTTTTGTGAAGTTTGTCAGAAGTCAGTTTAACTATTTAAGCTCCTGGAAATTCAGCAGCTTAGCACAAAGAAAAGGAGTGGAAGGGTGTGTGGGGGAAATCTTGTACTATCTTCTAATTGATTGTCTCCATAGGGTCAGGTTGTGCTAACACCACTGGTGGTTCAATTCCAGGACCAAAGCTAAGGCTCCTTGCACCCAAAGAATTACTAAGTTCATAAATCTCCAATAATGATGGAAATGCATTTAAAGGAGAGCATAGTAAACTATTTTAGTTTTCCAGAATGAAGATTGACAAAAAAAAAAGAAAAGAAAAGAAAAGACAAAACAATTGATGGGTGTAACATAAAGGACCCCGACATACACAGGAGGGCCTGCTGTACAGGTTCTTAGATCTGCTTTTCTAAAAGGAAAGCAACTTTTGAGCTGTCAACAATCTGCTTTAATCAAGCACATATATCATTCACTTAGTTCAGGGGGAAAAGTCTGAGCTTCAGAGAAAATACAAACAGAAATAAGATCAACAGACAAGGCTTCCAACTGTCTAACCATAAGCAATACATGGTTACCAGAAAGAGAAATGCCAACATCTGGGTTTTTAAAGGTGAGGAGGAGGTCCTTCGTGGCTACCCAGAGTCTCATCTAGCTGAACAAATATTTCTAACGAGTAAGCCCCAAAACAAAACCTCACCTCAGAGTATATATACACTTTTCAGATCCAGAAGGCATCACAATCCTTGACAACCAGTGCCTCATTAGAAATGAACAAAAGGTGGGGACCTTCCTACATAACACATCTCCCCTAATCAAACTTCCCTTAAAGAGTGGGGAAGATCTTTAACTCTTATTAACATAATTAACATTGCAAAGGGATAGCTCAAACAAAAATAGGATCTAGGAAATTAATTAGGAAGTGAAGGTAGTCCAGGTAGAAAAGAAATTCAAACAATCTTCCTTCAATTTGAACATAATCAGGAGAAAAAGATTGTTTTTAATACCCTGTTGGCTTTCTATTTAACTGGGACAGAGCTGACCTCAGCTTTATCACAGAAGTACAAAAATGAACAGATAAAAACAGTCTTGGCTACTAAGAAGGAAGGAAGCTTTAGATTTTCCCCTGCCTTTATGTATCTTGAAATTCTCTTGAAGTCAGGACTTTAAACTTCTTGACCCAAAATCAAGGTTGGGGAATAGATATTAAAGATACCTTGATTGCAGCAGAGGTGATCAAATGGTTTCATTTAGTGCTGATGAAGCCATCTGTTCTCCAAACCAAAACAGTTCACAAGCTAGTCTATCCTCAAGACTTATTAGAAGTGTGTTCCTTAAGACGTATCAACTGATGCTGAGTGAAGTGAGCAGAGCCAGAAAAGCATTATATATAGCAAGCGCCACAGTATTTGAAGACTTTTTTATAGACTGAGCCCTTCACAGCAATGCAAGGACCTAAAACATTCCCAAAGGACTCATGATGCAAAATGCCATCCACATCCAGAGAAAGAACTATGGAGCTGGAACACAGAGTGAAGCAGACTAATTTTCTCCTTTGTTATGATCTATTTTTCTCATGGTTTCTCCCATTCATTTTAATTCTTCTATGCAGTATGAGTAATGTGAAAATGTGTTTAATTGGAATGTATGTGTAAAACCCATAAATGATTGCATGCTGACTTGGGGAGATAAAGACAGAAATTTGGAACTTATGGAAATTATTGAAAAATGAAAAATAAATTATTAAATTTGAGGAAAAAAGTGTATTCCTTGAGTTGGCAGCAAAGGTTGCTTTGAACCCCAAAATTCTAATAGACTCCAAGGTCAAAGTGTAATAGTCCTGCAGCCAGTTTTCTAGCTTTGTAGATTTGATAAGAGAGGGTGGTTGATGAGGGGGAGAAAAGTTACTGAACAAAAAACTTGGGAGTTATTCAAAAGCAGCTGTACTTTCTCTAACCAACAGTTCCAAAGTGAAGAGCAACCCTAGTTCATTCCTCCTTCTAATCTTCCACAAGACAGACACAGTAAAGAAATAGGAAAGACATTAGAATTCTTTTTTTTTTTTTTTTTGAAATTTCTCAGCCTCCTCAGAATTTATTTTGCCTTGAGTTTGACACATTAGCTTTTTCTGGTACCTCAACCCAGAGTACCTCCCAATCCAAACTAGTCTGTTAAAAGAAAGCCTTATGTCAGACTTGCTACCTAGGGGGCTCAGATCATAGAGCCCCGGTCCCAGAATCACAAGACCCAAGTTTAGATGAGACCTGCAGCCTCTCACTTAACCATTATGTACCTCAATTCCTTAAATGTATGAAATGGAATATTAATAGCCCTTATCTCCTACAACTGATGTGAATATACAAGTTTGAGTCATTTTTCAGTCATGTCTGACTTTGTCAGACAGAGGAGTTTCTTGGTAAAGTCACTAGAATTTTTGGCCATTTTCTTCTCCAGCTCATTTTAGAGATGAGGAAACCATGTCAATCAGCACTAAGTGACTTCCCATGATCACACAGATAGAAAATATCTGAGGCCAGATTTGAACTCAGGAACATGAGTCTACCTGACTCCAGTCTGGGCACTCTGTCCACAGTGTCACCTATCTGAGTCAAATGCCTTGCAAAATTTCAGTTTTAATATATGTGCCAACTATTATATTTAGGATCTTAGACCTTTAAGGACTTTTTTTTTTTTAAAGACCAGTTAGAGTCTTTCCTTCACACCAAACACAGACTACATCTGTGTTATCACAAATGGCCTCTAACATTATTTCCAGATATCATGTCAAATAAGAAGTGACTGCCATAGACAAGGAGAATCATGTTTCCATAACACTTTTATCCATTCCCATAGCATCGGTGTTTCCTTCTATGCAAGACACTTTTTGGAGCTGGCGAGAATTCTGGGCTGCCTTGAGAGGCAGTGGGCTCCTGCCCCATCTCCCTCTGCCAGCCTACGCTGTAGATCTTCCAACAGAGGCCTGATGACTGCTTGTGGGAGGGAAAGTTAAAGTGCTGATTCCTTTTGTGCATGGGTTGGACTTCACCCTCTTCCTCGGATCAGTTTTATTCCTTTGTCTCCAACTGGTTGTCCTACATCAAATAGCACATGACATAATGGTGCTCATATTCACACTCACCCTTTAACTTGATTATTTGTGTTAGTGGCACTACCACCACCAGTCACCCAGGCTCACAATCTTCAAGATTATCTTTTCTCCTCTCTCAGGAACTAATTGAACTGCCTACCTCCAGAGAAGCTCTTAACCGTTGCCTGTTCTCTACTTCTACAACACCCTACCCCATTTCTCTTCTAGACCAGTGGTGTTGAACTGAAATAGGCCATTAAACCACATACAAGAATCCCTAGGATGTGAAACACACATTGACTTCATTACATTTCAATCTCATTCAGACTACATTAGAGATCTCCATCCAAAAGACAATTATAATGCTGCCTAAATGGCCATCCCACTGTCACTCTATCTTTGCCCTCCCATCCTTTCTTCAAACCACTATCCCAGTTATACATCCTTTGCACTGCTCTACTCATGACATTCCTCCACTCAAAAACTACAAGAAGTTCCCTCTTCTCCTTTCTTTTGCTGGTTAATTTGTGATCCTGGCATTCAAGGCCTTCCACAATCTGCCTTTTCACGTTGCTCCAAAATCTGCTTTTCTCATCCTCTTTTGAGTATGCTACATTCTTGCTAATGTATCTTACCTTGACCTGTCTATGCCTTGGCTCAGTATCCCCAATCCTAGAATGGATTCTGCCCTCTTCCCCACTTTATTGAAGTGTCTTCCCTTGTTCCAAGGGGAACTTAGTTTTTATTACTTCCTTGAAGAATCTTTCCCTTAGTCAAAGTACTTCTACCTGAATTTTGTTAATACTGTTTTGCCTGACCCTCTCCTTTGCATTTTTTTTTTTCTTTCCAGCCTTCTGTTCGAGAGAGCTGTGTCTATGTCTTTCCTACATTACTGTGAAGGCTACCAAAGACTAAGTTTGTTTTAATTATCACTCTCTTGTCAGGGACCACGATACAGTAGGGGCTTAGTATTTGATGAATTGATTCAGAACTTCTCAGAGAAGGCAAAAAGAAGCCCAAGTCAGCTACAAAAATAAAATTTTCTTTGTCTTTAAGTATCATTAATAGGTTATGGTTTTGACAATTAAAATAAGATAATCTGAGTCTTAAACTATCCAAGTACTTGAATGAATACCCTATATTCGTTAGCAAAAAGCCTATTGCTCCTCATTTGAGACCCAACTCCTAGAAAGAAACAGAATATTTCCTTTGGAAAACATTCACATTAAAGAGACTCCTGATTTTGCTAATTACTACAAAAGATTTTAATATGATAGTATCTAAAGCAGCTGTTCCCAGTTAAAGTGAGTTAGGGAAACCCAAAATTTTGTGGAAATGAATGTTGAAAACTTAAATAAATTTAAATACAAAAAAAAAATAAAGTGAGTTAGGGAGCAATTCATTTTTGTCTTAATCATTTACAAAAATAGAAGAATTCTCATTCAGGTAGAAAATAAGACATTGATACACAAACTACTTTTTGTGCCAAATAGATCTAGGGGAGGGTGGGGAAGAAGGGGAGGGCTGGAGGGAGGTGAAGAGAACAGAACAGTCTGGAACTTGACTTCTTTTTAAATATCAGCAGGAAATTGCTGGCCAGTAGAAGTGTGGTTTCTGAGGAAGAACAAGCAGCATCATTCAGGATATGTAAAGAAATTTGCAATTATTTTTTAATCAAAAGCAGCAACATTTTATGAGTGCTTCTGGTGGGGGTGGTTGTGGAGAAAAGTAGAAGAAGCAAGGTGTTCATTTATGAAAGAATCTCGTTTCACTTACCTGGCTTATTTTCTGGAGGTGACTGGGTGACAAAAAGTCCAGGATCTGAGAGAGCAACCAGGTGTCTTGTGAAGCAACCAGCCTCTCTCACCCAAGGAAAGCTCCTCTCTTGAGCAGATCTTGCATTTTCCATCTTCATTTATAGGCAGCAGAATCCTGAGTAGATAATTAGAATATCCTGGATCCTCAGGTGACTCTCTGGAAAAATCAAAGGAATATTTTTCTGAATTAAGTCAATGATTTAATTCTTCAGCTGGCAATTGATGAAGGATCTCTTTTCAAGAGCAGTTACAAGCAAACACCTGTCAACTTTCTAGCTGGCAATTGATTGTGAAGGAACTTATGCATAAAATGACAAACTAATAAACCCCTTTTGTAGTTTTGGCTAGAACTAAAGTTGCTTTTCCTTTAAATGCTGGGGGCAGGACTGAAAAAAAGAAGCTGCTGAACCAAACTGCTGTAATTGTTTTTTCTAATTCCCTTGATTAACACCAGTGTGGTACCTCTCTGGCACTTCACATGCATCTCTTTCTATTGCAGTTATTCTAAAAATTCAAGTTCATTTTATTTTCAATTTTGAATTCTCTCCCCCCATCCACTGAAGAGGGAGGCATGGCTAAACCTTAGGTAAATATGTATATTTATGCAAAACAAATTCCTGCATTAGCCACATCAAGAAAGAATGAATGCAAGAAATAAAGAAGGAAGGAAGGAAGGAAAGAGAGTAAAAAGGAAGGAAGAGAAGGTGGGAGTAAGGAAGGAAGAAAAAATGAAAGGAATAAAGGAAGGAAGGAAAGAGGAAACAAAAAAGGAGAAAGAATAAAGCTTCAATGTCCACTTTGAGTTCATCGTTTTTCTATGTGCAGGTAGATAGCATGCCTTACCATATGTCTTTTGGAATTGTGGTTGGTCATTGTTTTGGTCAGAGTTCTTAACTCTTCCAAAATTCACTATCTTTACAGTATTGTGTTTACTGTATAAAATGATCTCCTGGTTTCTTTTAGAGATTCAGATCCCATCCCCATCAGTTCTGCTCATTTCACTTTGCATCAATTCATAGAAGTTTTCTGAAACCATTTCTTTCATTCTTTCTTGAAGCACAATGCTATTCCATCACATTTATGTCCCTTAACTTGTTCAGCTATTCCCCTAGTTTATAGGCAACCCATCAGTTTCCAATTCTTTGCCACTTGAAAGTGAACTGCTATATTTTTGTACATTTGGATCCTTTTCCTCTTTCTTTAAGCTCTTTGAGATGCTGATCTATTGGCAGTATCAATGGGTCAAAGGATATCCACAGTTTAAATGCTTTTGGGGCATAGTTCCAAGCTGATTTTCAGAATTCACAAATGCTGCCAACAATGCATTCATGTACTAGTTTTCTCACAGCCTCTCCAGTATTTGTCATTTTCCTTTTTTTGTCAACAGACAATCTGAAGGGCTTCAGGCACTACCTCAATGTGTTTTAATTTTGATTTATGTAATTATTAGATTTGAGCATTTTTTTGTATGACTTTTGAAAGCTTAGATTTTTTCCTCTTAAAACTGCCTATTCATATTCTTTGACCACTTATCAATTGGAAATAGCCCTTATTCTTATAAATTTTACTCAATTCCCTATATATTCTTTTAGCAAAGAAATTTTTGCAAAGATTTCTCCCAATTTCTTGCTTCTTTTCTAATTTTAGCTGCATTGTTTTTGTTTTGCAAAAAGATTTTCATTTTGTATCATCAAAGTTGTACATTTTATCTCCTGTGAACCTCTCTCTCTTCTTTAGTTATGATAGTTTCCAATGTCAATATTATGTTTATTTATGTGTTTGTTTTATTCCTTTAATATACTCAGATCTCTGAGACCAAGAACTTTGACTTATTTCCATTTTCTATCTTTCTTAGTGCCTACTACAATGCTCTGCAGCTTGAAAGTGCTTATGAAGTATGATGTGAGATGGAACTGCCTACAGTAATCCTCCTTCACAGAGCTTTTTGCTTGAGAAATTCGGGTATGTATGTATGTTTAAAAAGAGAAGTATTTAGTAAAATCATATGGTTTCTGTAAATCTTCAGCCTCAGTTCACAGAATTTTAAACTGTCTGTTGAAAATTTTTTCCATTTCAAACCTTGAGGAAGTAATTCACAAGCTGTTCTAAACAGACTTGTAAAGTGGTAAATTTTAGGGCAGAACTAGGAGAACAGTTTATATAATGGTAGACCTTACCATAGACTGTCTGATCTAGTGACTCTGGCCTCCTTCATGCTGCATTATTGTATAATATACTCCATTTCTCAGTTCTGGACATTTTCTGTGGCTGCCTCCAATGCCTGTGATGTTCTCTCCACTCATCTGCACCTCCTGGCTTCCCTGACTTTCTCTAAGTTCCAACTAAATCCCACCTTTTACGGAAAGCCTTTCCCAACTCTTCTTAATTCTAGTAATCTACTTCTCAGTTATTTCCTATTTATGTTGTATATAGCTTATTTGCATGTATTTTTTGGTTGGTTGTCTCCCACATCATATTGTGAACTCCTTGAGGTCAGGGACTTTCTTTTGCCTCTTCTGGAAACTAGAGCACTTAGCACAGTGCCCAAAACATAGTAGACACTTAAGAAATGTTTATTAACTTGTTAAGAGAAATGAATTTTAGTCTTTATGATTAATCAAAGTGGAATATTTGTGAGTGCTGGAAAGATTGAGAGTAGACTCATCTCTATGTGTAGATAAAAAGGAGTGAAAGAGCTGATCATGGGAATAAATGGATTGAGGAATTAGGAAGTTAGAGTATTCAAAGGAACATGGGTATCTACGTGGAAGTCCCCTAGTATAAATGAATCAGGATAGAAAGACTGTGAGTCAGACATCGAATTCATTGAAGAAGAATGGAGAAAGCCCAGGGAGTCAGTAGATAATGACCACCATGACCTTGACTTGGTGATGAATTTGGATATCATGATCCTGAAGGAGAATTAAAGGCAGAGTCTAGATCTGGCAATGGGGAACAAGGAGCATTCTGACTCCCTGGCCTCCACCACTGATTGGGTAGTGGGAGGTATAGAGAAAATGCATCTAATACAGGAAGGAGGAACCCATGTTTTAGTGAGTATCAGAAAAAATGGAAGAAGCAAAAAACAAATGAAATTTAACATACAAGGAAATGTGTTTATTATAAAGCAGGCATTTCAGAGGGCACTGTGAAAGGGGTAAGCAGGTCTAGAGTGGAACTTTGTATGGTAGAACTGAAGTAGACTGCTATAAGAGAGAGGACAACTAGGGTTGGGGAGTAGGGTTTGTTCATTGGTAGCCAGGGATTCAGTATCAAGGGCATGAGGAGGGTAAAAGGATTGGCAATGTGACTCATTGAGAAATGAGTATAGGAGGCATAATAAAGATGGAGAGAAGTCTGTTAAGGGAGGCAGGTGATTGTACTGTTCAAGTTCCTCCTTTAAGTCTCAACATTGTGGCAGAAGGTGGTTTGTATCCTGGGAGGTCACAGAAAATAGACTCACAATGTATAGGGGCAGGAAGAGGTATAACATAGGGAGTTTGGGAACCAGATCAGGAGGCAGGAGGATCTGGCACAGGAGTTGAAGGTTAGTCAGAATGCAGGGCACCTCGGAACTGTATTCTTTAGATGGGCAGTGGTGGGATTATGACAGCAAACTACTAGATCCTTGAATGGCCTGGGTTACTGCCAGAGGAGGTCTTTGAGAGGCAGGTGGGGTCTGTGGTTCCTGTTGGAATCACCACAAACACATCAGAGTTCTTTTTCCAGGAAACAGTGGCCTGGCTGTTAGAGTCAACCCTGAAATTTTGACTTTAATTGTTTTTCCATAATAGAAGTTTCTTCTATTCATTATTTTACTTCATTCCACTCCTGGAAAATGGATTCTTGGCTATCAGACTTCAAAACTACACAGTTCTCAAAACCTCTTTGACATTTTTTAGCTCCACTTTGTGTTCTCTTTCCCTATTAGAATGTAACCCTTGAGATCAGGGAACCATAATGTTGAGGTTTTGGGTGTTTGGGATCAAAAATACCAACACTCAACGTCCTGCCTGAATGAATTTGACCCATCTTCTTTCAGCAAAAGTAAAAAAAAAAAAAAAAGGTTATTAAAGATTCTCCATACTGGGTTGACTCTTAAGAAGCCTCACCATTTGTGACACTTGTATTAACAAGCAGGCCAGGTAGAATCTGAACTAGATTGAATCTGAGCACCTTCATGGAAACAAGGATTTTATATACAGAAAAGCTGTGGAAGGGATCTGGGGGTGTATAGTAGTCTAGGGTGATGGGAGGAGGGGTTTGGGGAGGGTGTTGAGGAGGAGTCTAAGGAGGATATTAATGGGACTGGGTTGCCTCCAGGTCAGGATCAAGAGACTGGAATTCTGATGGATCCAGGGTGGAAAACTGCTGGAAGCAATCAGAAGATAATAGGCAATGGAGGGCCAGATTAGGTTAAGGGTAACAGATTTGGGTATGAAAAGTCAGATTGAGTGAGGAGAGTTCAAGGAGGTTACCAGAGTCTGTACCTCATCATAACCTTCTTGAATTCAGGGATCCTCTTTCTTGTTTCTTGTTTCTTTTATTTTTATCCCTAGTACTTAGTTTACTGCCTGGCATAGAGAAGGCACTTAATAAATGTTTGTTAAATTACATATGAACAACAGTATCATCTAGCAATTATGAGACTACTTTACATTCTAATTTTATCCTCACCATAATCCTGGGAAGTGTTAATTTTATTTCCAGTGAAATAAAAGGAAAGTGATACAGGCAGAGGTTTTGTAGTCAGTCACACAGGAGCTAGGAGTCTGAGGTTATGTAATGGTAATTTAAATGGGAAGATCTTTCCCATTCAGTAAGAGGCCCATGTGACCTGCTTCAATCACCTGGAAGCCTAAGTCACCTGTAGTGGAAGGAGCTTGCTGAAAGAGTTAAACAGGAAGGGTGGAGCAGAACTGGAAGGAAGTTGGTGAGAGCAGTTTGTGCAGGGAGAGACAGGACACAGGCAGGCGGAGCTAGGCTCTTGAGTGTTTATTTGTAGGAAGGCCCTGGGCAGGGGGGAGGGGAAGACTTGGGAATGGTTTTGTCACCTGCAGTGATAATGTGTATTGACTTCTTGGTTACTATGATGGATTTGACTTTCTGGTGTCTGAATAAATGTTTTTCTTCTGTCTTCTATATGAAGAGTCTGTTATACTTTGAGATTCAGAATTATGCTGCCACATTCATAGTTGCTCTTGATTCTATGAATATTGCTTGGGCAATGCAGGTCACATTTGAACTCAGGTCTTCCTGACTCCAGGCCCAGCATTTTCCATTGGGTCAATTTTTTTTCCCGTTATTTTACTGACATTTCTTTTGGCCTAAGTGAGATGGTATTTTCCCATAAGATTACCACTACAAAAGAGGATTAAATTTTTTCAGCTTGGACCTAGAAAAGAAAAAGAACAGTGGGTAGAAGTTTTTCAGGGACAGATCTAAGTTTCTTGTAAGGAAAGACTAGGTAAGGATGTAAGACAGTTGCTTAGGGAGGCTCAATTAGTATCTGACTTCTGAAATTCTCCCTAGTCCCAGGTAAAAAGGACCCCACCTACACAACCTGAGTTCACTTCTATTCTGCCTATTGTGTAACATTTGCAGAAATGCTCTGGGGTCTGACTACAAGGGAAGAGGAGCAGAAATCTTAGAGCTTAGAAAGACATTCAAGTCCTAAAAGTTCTTCCTGGCACCTAAAAATGTAATATGTAGGGAAATAAGTTTAGGTAGAAGAAAAAACACTACAGATGCTAAAGACTGTAATATTTATTAAAAATGGACAATTTTAATGGTCAAACTTCATATTAAGTTTTTCTAAAACTTAGATGAAAAGCTCAAATGTGACATCACCAGGTCACGCCAAATGGGAAATGTCCACCTCTCCTGCACTCAGTGCTGCTTCTCCTCGGTCTCTGGGCAGGCAGTAGCTGTTGTATTGGGGTGGGGGGTGCCGTGTGTGTCTCAATTCAAATGAGTGATGAAAAGGATCTTTGGAAAGTGAAAATTTTAGATGAAACGTCTTCAGGAAAAGGGAAAACACAAGAAGAAAAGGCAGAGGTGAAACACATTAAAAATTCTGATGAGGATTCTAAGTGGGATTTCCTTGAAGAGGGGAAGCTGAGAGGTCACCCCATGGAGATAACAATCAGGAATTCACCTTATAGGAAGGCACATTCTATGGGAGAGAGAGGTGAAGAATGTGACTCCTTGACCATCAGACCACCCCAGAAAATGCCACATAAGGGAAAAAGCTCATCAAGGGACTGATGAGAAAAGGAAAGAGAAAGGCAGGCATCACAGCCATTCAGCACAATGAACCATGCCAGGGTGAAAGGAGTGAGAACCTGATCTGTGAAAAAGGCATTGGGAGGAGCAGGAAAAAACTTGGTGGGAATAGGAAAGGCAGAAGAGGAGGAGATGACTTGAGAACATTTCAGGAGGGAGAAGGATCATCTTGAACAACTGGACCTAAGGAGAGATTGAGAAGGAAAGATGAGGGAGAAAGAGGAAGGGAACAGAAGGAATGGGAGAGACTCTGAGGCACAGAGAGTAAAGGCCAGAAGAGAAGTTTGTGCTTATCACAGAATATTACAAGAAGACTGTTAAAGGACATGGCATGCAGCCAATCAAAAGAGAGAAACTGGAAGAGAGGGAGGATCCATGTTCTGATTGACAAGATAATAACAAGAGGAAGCTCAGGTGAGTCCTCATCAGCAGAGTCAGCATTGAGCTCAGGAGGAAGAAGAAAGCAGCAGAGAGGAACCAGAAGAGGAGGATAAAGGTAGTAATTGCAAGGAAGGATCTAAAACATCTGCTGAAGAAGAATGAAGAGGAAGAGCAAGAGAATGGAAATATCTTAGTTGTTACAGAGTCAAATTCAACTGAGATTTGGGAGAGAGGGAAGAAATGGGAGAGGGGATGGTGCAATGCAGCACCATGGGGGAAGGAGATTGTATCCCAGCTCTCCAGCCTTATCTCCCATTGAGCTGAAGCAGGAGAGTCTGAACAGGGATGAGGAAGGCACAGAGGCTGTGGTATACAGTTGCATCAGTCTTTATATTCTTTGGTTTGTATCTCTTAAATGGTTGAAAATGAAAAAGGAGAAAGAAGCCTTCCTGATTTTCTCCATCACAGAAATCAGTATCATCCTGAAAGCTCAGCAACCAAACATTGTCACTGTGTGAGAGATCCTGTTGGTCACCAACATGACCAAGATCTCCATCATGATGAATTATGTGGAGCATGACCTCAGGAGCCTCATGGAGACAATGAAGCAGCCCTTCCTGCCAGGGAAAGTGAAGACACTGATGATCCAGTTTCTGTGAAGGGTGAAGCATCTTCATGACAACTGGATCCTTCTCCAGGACCTGAAGACCTCCAACCTGCTCCTCAGTTGCCATTTTCAAAGTTGGTGATTTGGGTTTGGCTAGAGAATATAGCTCCCTGCTTATAGGCTGATATTGGTGACACTGTGGTACTAGGCCCCAGAGTTGTTACAAGGGGCCAAGGAACATTCCACTGCAATAGCCATGTAGTTAGTGGGCTGTATATTTGCAGATCTATTAATTTTGAAGCCCATTGCCAACGAAATCAGAGACTGAGCAGGTTAACAAAGTTTGTGAGGACCTGGGAACTCCAAGTGAGAAGATTTGGCCTGGTTACATTGACATTCCAGTAATGATGAATATTAATTTTACAGATCATTCCCATGATAATTTACAGAAAACATTTAGGACCCACCACTCTGACCAAGGTTCAATCTGAAAAATAAGTTCTTGATATACTTCTTGGCTGGAGGAGCCATGCAGAAGGTGGTCTGAAATATGAGTCCTTCTGAGAAACACCCCTCTTCCTTTTGTCCCTTCCATGTTTCCCATGTGTCCCGCCAAGAGTGAATAGCAGAGGGTTAAGAAAATACCAATACTAGCTCCTCCTCTAGCCTCCCAACATGCCCCACAGCAGGAAGACTTGGTTACAAAAATCTGGGTGATAATGACATCAGAGATACCTGCTTCCATCTCACCAGCACCAACAAGGGGCCCAGAGTTTACCCTCAGATTCTAAAGTCCATACCAGGGCACAGAACAAAGCAAATCCTGAGTGAGCTGCAGCCCAGCCATGGCTGTGAACACATATAGAGGGGCTGGTGGACCTAAAATGTACATAATACCTATTGGGGCTCCCACCCTCTCATCAACTCTTTGGTTCCCCACCTCCCCCATCTCAGGGCAGCACCTTCTGTAGGGTGGTTCCTATCTCTTGCCCCAGCTTAGGCATCAGCAGGAATCTTCTTCATGTTTTATACCCTCTCTAGCCTTGGTTTTCTAAGGGAAGCACTAGACCCCCTCCCTGGGAGCAGGGCAAAGAGTTTGGGTTCAATTCAGATTCTGTATGAAGCTGGAGATTCCTACAAACAACCGTAGTGAAGTTTCTGTATGTTTAGATTGTCCTGAATGTCAAAAGGAAAAAATGCTTACAACTCAGTTGTGGTTTCAGTTGTATCGTCTGTTGTGGGAGGGGTTGGGGTTGTACTGGACGTCATGATAGGGTCTCGGGTTGTGTTCTGTCTTCTGGTAGAGCTTCATCTTCTATATCACCTCATGGTAGGGGATTGGGTTGTATATAGCTCCATAACTCTTCCAGGTCTCAACAATTCAATTTGATACATGAAAATTATCAGTAGAAATCCAACAGCAATAGGTGAGAGGCCAATGCAAAAAAAAGTTGATCCCAAAGAAATGTATTGAGGAATGGAGCGAGTGCCAGCAACTATTGAAATAATGATTCCAGTTAAACCTATTATTCCTCCAACTGAGATCATGATGAGTGGTTTTTTGTATTTGGTCCAGCAAGTGCCTTGTTGTGACTGCTGTTGAAAAGTGACCATTGGAGAACCTGTGGCTTCCATGTCTTTCTTTGGACCTTGTCTTCTTAAGAAGAGGATGAACTTTATGCCTGGGGAAAGAAAGTTCAAGAAGTTAATGACTTCTGATAAATGGTCAAAGGATATGAATAGGCAGTTTTCAAAGGAAGAAATTAAAACTATTTATAGCCATATGAAAAAATGCTCTAAATCACTATTGATTAGAGAGATGCAAATCAAAACAACTCTGAGATACCACATTACACCTAACAGATTGGCTAACATGACAAAACAGGAAGATGATAAATGTTGGAGAAGATGTGGGAGAGTTGGAACACTAATTCATTGTTGATGGAGCTGTGAGTTGATCCAACCATTGTGGAGAACAATTTGGAACTGTACCCAAAGGGCTACAAAAATGTGCATACCCTTTGACCCAGCAATATCGATTCTAGGACTGTATCCCCAAGAGATCAAAAAATGGGAAAGGGTCCCACACATACAAAAATATTTATAGCAGTTCTCTTTGTGGTAGCCAAAAGCTGGAAATCAGGGGGATGCCCATGAATAAATTGTGGTATATGAATGGAATGGAATACTATTGTGCTATAAGAAATGATGAATAAGAAGTCTTCAGAGAGGCCTGGAAGGACTTATATGATACTGAGTGAAAGGAGCAGAACCAGGAGAACTTTGCACACAGCAACAACCACAGTATATGAGGAATTTTTCTGGTAGACTTAGTACTTCATTGCAATGTACAGACTTAAGAAATTCCCAGTGGACTCTTGAGGCAAAATACCTTCCAGAGCAGAGAAAGAACTATGGAATTTGATCACAGAATGAAGCAGATCATTTTCTTTTGTATTCTGTTTTGTTTTGTTTTATGATTTCTCCTATTCATTTTAATTCCTCCATGCAACATGACTAAGGTGAAAATGTATTTAATAGGAATGTATGTGTAGAATCAATATAAGATGGCATGCCGTCTTGAGGAGGGAGTGAGGAGGGAGGGGAAAAAAATCTAAGATATATGAAAGTGATTGTAGAACACTGAAACCAAATAAAATAATTTAAAAAAAGAAATTATCAAGGAAAACTACCCTGATATTCTAGAACTAGAGAGTAAAATAGAAATTGAAAGAATTCATTGATCACCTCCTGAAAGAGATCCAAAAAGAAAAATTCCTAGGAATATTGTAGCCAAATTTCTGAGTTTCCAGGTCAAGGAGAAAATATTGGAAGCAGCCAGTCAAACAATTCAAGTATTGTGGGCACCCAATCTGGATAGCACAGGATTTAGCAGCTTCTACACTAAGGGATCAGAGGGCTTGGAATATGATATTCCAGAGGTCAAAGGAACTAGGATTAAAACCAAGAATCACCTACCCAGCAAAACTGAGTATTCTTCCCCATCTTCAGGGGAAAAGATGGAATTTTAATGAAACAGAGGACTTCCACACATTCTTGTTGAAAAGAGCAGAGCTGAATAGAAAATTTGTCTTTCAAATACAAGAATCAAGAGAAACAGGAAAATGTAAACAGGAAAGAGAAGCCATAAGGGACTCATTAAAGTTTAACTGTTTACATTCCTACATGTAAAGATGATATTTGTACCTCATGAGACCTTTCTCATTATTAGGATAGTTAGAGGTAATATGTACGTATGAGTGTGTGTGTGTACACATATATATGTGTGTATATGTATGTATGTATATATATATATATATATATATATATATATATATATATATATATATATATATATATATATATATATATATATAGACAGAGGATACAGGGTGAACTGAATATGAAGGGAGAATACCTAAGACATAAAATTAAGTGTTGAGAGCAATGTAAGCGGAAAAAGAGAAAGGGAGAGGTAGAATGTAGTAAAGCATCTCACATAAGAGGTAAGAAAGAGCTTTTCTAATGAAGAGGAAGAGTGGGGAGATGAGAGAAGAAGTGAGTCTCACTCTATTGGATTTGGCTTACCAAGGGAATAATACACTCTCAATTTGGGGTGGAAATCTATCTTACCCTACTGAAAGGCAGTGGGATAAGGGGATAGGAACGGAAGGATCATAGCAGAGAAGGCAAATTGGGGAAAGGGATAATCAGAAGCAAACACTATTGTGGGGGGACAGGTCAAGGGAGAGAATGGAATAAATGGAGGGCAGGACAAGACAGAGGGAATGTGGTTAGTCTTTTGCAACATGACTATTAAGGAAATGTTTTGCATGGCTACAGATATGTGGGAGCTATATCAAATTGCTTACTTTCTCAATGAGGGTGAATGGGAAGGAAGAGAGAACATGGAACTCAAAGGTTTAGAAATCAATGTTAAAAATTGTTTTTGCATGCAACTGGGAAATAAGTTGTATAGGCAATGGGGTATGGGGATCTATCTTAGCCTACAGAAAAATAGAGGGGAGAGAGATGGGTGAACAGGGGGGTAATAGAAGACAGGGCAGATTAGGAAAAGGGGTGGTTGGGGTGCACCCTGTCCTGGAGGAGGGGGAGGAGAGAGATGGGGAGAAAATTTGGAATTCAAAATCTTGTGGAAGTGAACGTTGAAAACTGAAAACAAAAAAATATATATTAAATTTAAAAAAGAATAGAGTATTTAATCTCTCTATCTTAATGTAATTATAAAATATAATAACTGATTAGGCATTAAGTAGATTTTAACACCTAGTCATCATTTATGTATGCCCCTCTCTGGCTGAGAGAGAAGGAAAGCAACATAACTGAACAGGAAAATGATTGACTATATTCCCCGAATGACCCTTAAAAAACACAATCCAGTCAATTTCCTCAGGAGCTTCAAATAAAGATCCCTTCTTGACTGCTGAAACTGCTCTTACTAATTCTCACAAGGAACTTGGTCTAACAAACTAAAAATCATGGCCTCATTTTTTTTTCAAAGCAGTTTAAATCATCCTCATCAGTCCCATCTATGTTTTAATTCTAGGGCTTTCAAATTCCTTTATTGCTAAATGTCCTTTCTTGACTTTTGGGCCATGAAGATATGTATGGAATGTAGGTAGTAAATTTGTGGTCAGTGTATAATGTATTCAATAGTTTTTTCTAATACAGCTCATTCATGAACTTTGTCAGAAGTCAGTTTTAACTATTTAACATTTTGTGAATTAGACAAATATACGTACATACGTATACACACATATATACATATGTGTGTATAAAAGGTTGTGAATGCAGTGGAGTGGAGAAGGACAAAAGAATCTTGTATTATCTTCCGTTGGATGAGGTTCTGCTAAAATGAGTGTTGATGCAATTCTAGGACCATAGCCGAGGCTCCCTGCACCCAAAGAATTCCTGAATTCATAAATTTCCTGTCATGATGAAAATACATTTAAAGGAAAGTGTAGTAAATTAGTTGAGGCATTCAGAGTAGGATTAACAAATTAAAGACAGAACAATTTGTGGGAAAGCTGAAAAAAAAAATAAGATCTATAAAATTAATAAGAATGTGGTGGCAGCTTAGGTGGGAAAGAAACCCAAATACTTCTCCCTCAGTTTGAATTTTGTTAGGAGAAAAGATTGCTTTTAATACCCTGAAGTTGGCTTTCTATTCACCTCGGACAGAGTTGGCCTCAGCTTATCACAGAAATAGAGGAATGAGTTTACAAAAATTTTCTTGGCTACTAGCAAGAGAAAAAGCTTTAGATTTTCCTCTTCCTTACTATATCTTGCAATCCACTTAAAGTCAAGACTTTAAACTTCTTGACTCAAAACCAAGGCTGGGGAGTAGATATCTGGTTGGAGCAGAGGTGATCAAATGGTTTCCTTTAGAGATGATGAAGCAATCTGTTCTCCAAACTAAAACAGTTCACGAGCTAATCTATCCTAAAGACCTATTAGAAACGTGTCCTTGGAATGAGCACTGAAAGATACTTTGAACCCTAGAATTCTAACAGACTCTCCAAGGTCAAAGTTGAACAGTCCTGGAGGCATATTTCTAGTTTTGTCGATTTGAGAAGGAAGGATGGGGTCAGAAAATTCACAGAACAAAAACGTGGGAATTATTCAGAAGCAGTTGTACTTTCTGTAGCCAATAGTTCTAAATAATAGAGCAACCCTAGTTCCTTCTAAATTCTCCATCTTGAATAGGACAAACACAGTAAAGAAGTAGAAAAGGCACTAGCATTCTATCCATTGTTTTTTTTTTTTCTTAAAGTTTTAAGACCTTCTGAGAATTCATTTAGATTTGAATTTGACACATTAGCTTTTTCTAGTACCTCACCCCAGAGCACCTCCCAATCAATTCCAGAGCAACAATCCCAAATGTTTAAGTTGTCCTATAATAGAGAACCTTATCTTGCTACTTAGACTCCTGGGGACTCAGTACCAGGTGCTGGTCCTGAAATCACCAGTCTCAGGTACAAAGATGGCCTAAAACCTGTCACTCAACCTCTGTCTGCCTCCGTTTCTTCATCTACAAAATGGCCCTCATAACAGCACCTACCTCCAATGATGGATGTGAGCATACATATTGTTGAATCATTTTTCAGTCATGTCTGAATCTTTGTGAACCCATGTGATGCTTTCTTGACAAAGTTACTGTTCTCCTTATCCTGTGGCAAACAGGGTTAAGTGACTTGACCAGGCTCAAAGAGATAGGAAATGTCTGAGGCCAGATTTGAATTCAGGAAGAAGAATCTTCCTGACTCCAGTCTGGGCACTCTATCCTCTTTGCCATCTAGCTGCCTGGATATACATGAGATAATGCATAAAGTGCCTTGAAAATTTTCAATTACAATATATGTGCCAGCTATTATTTTTAGGGTTTTGGTAGACTACTGGACTTGTTTGGTCTTTAAGGACTTTGTTTTTTAAGTATCAATTTCAATCCTTTCTTGATACCAACAACTGCGGACATCTGTATTGTAGTGAATGACCTCTAACATTATTTCCAGATATTATGACAAATAAAAAGTGACTGCCATAGACAAGGAGAATCATGTTTCCATCTCACTTTTATCCACTCATAGCATCAGTGTTTCCTTCTATGAAGGCTACTTTTCAGAGTTGGGCAGAGCACTGGGCTGCCTGGGGAGGCCTCCTGCCCCATCTTTCTCTTCCAGCCTACACTGTAGACCTTCAAACAGAGGCTTGATGACAACTTGTTGGAGGGAAAGTTAAAATGCGGATTCCTGGGTTGGACTAGATGGCCCTCAGGATACTTTCCATCTCTGAGGTTTTGTTATTCCTTTACCCTTTTCCTAAGATTAGTCCTAGTCCAGAGTCTCTACCCCAGCGTTCTAATTTATATAGGACATGAGATAAATAGTGCTCATATTCACACCCATCCCTCACCCACCCTTTAACTTGGCTATTTCTTTTAGTGGCATTACCACCACCAGTCAACCAGACTCATGATCTCCAAATTAGCTTAGCTTAACTCCTCTCTCAGTAAGTGATTGAACTACCTACCTCTATAGAGTCTCTTAACCATTGCCTGTTCTCTACTTCCACAACACCCCATCCCATTTCTCTTCTAACCTAGACAAGTGGTGTTGAACTCAAACTGAAATAGGGCATTAAGCTATATATAAGGATCCCTGGGATGGAGGACACACATTGACTTCATTACATTTCAGTCTGATTCAGACAACATTGGAGACCTCTGTCCTAAAGACAATTGTAATTCTGCCTAAATGGCTGTCCCACTGTCACTCTATCTCTGTCTCTCCCATTCTTTCTTCAAACCACGGCCCAAATATACGCTCATTGCCCTGCTCTAATCATGGCATTCCTCCACTCAGAAATCATAAGAGGTTTCCTCCTCTACTTTCTTTTACTGGCTGGCCAATTTGTGATTCTGGCACTCAAGGCCTTCCACAATCTGCCTCCTCATATTCCTCTACAGTCTACTTTTCTCATCATTTTTTAGATATTCTATGTTTTAGTTCACGTATGTTACCTTGACCAGTCTCTATACCTTGGCTCATTGTCCCCAAGTCTGGAATAGATTCTCTCCCTCTCCCTCTCCCTCCCCTTTGAATATTTCAAGGACAATTAATTTTTCTTCCCTGAAGAAGCTTTCTCTGAGTCAAAGTAGTTATGCCTCAACTTTGTCAGGCTATTTTGCCTAACTCTCTCCTTTGTATTTTTCCTCCCCACCCTTCTGTCTGAGGGAGTTGGGTCTATACCTTTCCTCCTTTACTGTGCAGGCTACCAAAGGCCAGGACTGTTGTAATTATCACTCTCTTTCCATAGTTTTACATAGAGTAGAGGCCTAGTTTTTGTTGAATTGATTCAGCACAGCTCAGAGAAGCCAAATTGAAACCCAAGTCAGCTACAAGAAGAAAATTCACTTTGTCTTTAAATACCATTTATAGGTAGTGGTTACAATGATAGAAATAAATTAAGCACCTGAGACTTAAACCACCCAAGTACCTGAATGAATAAAAAACTGTGGCCCCTCAGAAAGCTCCCTTTGGAAAGCATTCATGCTAAAAGGATTCCTGATTCTGTTAGCCGCTATGAAATGATTATTAACATCATAGTATCCTGAAGATTTTACAAGTTGCTCCAAAGCTTTTTAATATCATGGTACCTGGAAGATAACTAAAACAGCTATTCCCAGTAAATTTAAAATGAATTAAGCAGCAATTCATTTTTGTCTGAATCATTGACAAAAATGGATAAATTCCCATTCAGGCAAGATATTGGTACCATAACCCATTTTGTGCCAGATAGACCTAGGACACCATAGGCAATCAGATGAGGCTAGGGGGAGGAGAAGAAAACAGTTGGAACTTGACTTCTTTTTTAAATATCAGCAGGAGACTGCTGGCCAATAAAAATGTGGTTTCTGAGAAAAAGCATGAATTATTATTCACAATATGCAAAGGAAGTTGCAAGTAAGTTCAAATTAAAACCAGTAACATCTTAAGAGTGTTCCTGGGGTAGGGGAGAGTGGGCAGAAAAAGGTAGAAGAAACAAAGTGTTCTTTTATGAAAGAATCTCAAATTTCACTTACCTGGCTTATTTTCTGGTGGTGACTGGATGACAAAAAGTCAGGGATCTGAAAAAGCAATCAGGTGTCTTGTGGAAACAACCAATCACTCCAACCCCAGGAAAGCTACTCCCTTTAATAGACAGTGAATTTTCCAGCTTCATTTATAGGAGGCAGAATCCTGATTACATAATTAGAATATCATGGATTCTCAGGTGAAACTATGTTTGTATCTCTGGAAAGAACAAGGGGATATTTTCCTGAATTAAGCCAATGGTTCAATTTGTCAACTGGTAACTAATGAAGGATCTCTTGTCAAGAACAGTTATTAGCAAATACCTGTCAATTATCTAGCTGACAACTTATTTTGAAAAAACTTATGAATAAAATGGCAAATTGATAAACCTATTTTGTAGTTGTCTTTGCTTTCAGTTTAGAATTAGAAGTGTTCTTCCATTCAGCGTTGGGATAGGGCTGAAAGAAAGAAACTGACCAATGAAATTACTGGGATGATCTCCTAATTCCCTTGATTAGCCCCTGTATGGGACCTCTCTTTGTCACTTATGCATCACTTTCTACTGTGGTTATTTTTTTCATTCAATTATATTTTATTTTCTATTCTGAATTCTATTTCTATTTCTATTTATTTATATATTTCTATTTCTACTTCTATTTCTATTTATATATAATATAATATATAATAATGTAATGTAATATATAATATACAACATATATTATAATATATAACATATATTATAATATATATTATATATTTCTATTCTATTTCTATTTATTTATGTATTTACATTTCTATTCTGAATTCTCTCCCACAGGTGCAAACATAAACCTGTTGTAAAGTCTCTCATATATTTTTGCAAAATCAAATTCCTGCATTAAACTTGTCCAGAAAGAGAGAAGAAATGAATAAAAGAAGAAAGAAACAACAGAAGGTAGGAAGGAATAAAGGTAGGAATAAAGAAAGGAGGCAAGAATGAAAAAGAAAGAACATAAGAAAGAAAGAAAAAAGAAGGGAAGGAAGGGAGGAGGAATTAAGGAAGAACAAGAAGGAAGAAAACTTCAACGTGCACTTGAGTCCTTCATTTCTCTATCTGCAGGCGCGTAGCACGCTTCATCGCGCGTCTTTCAAAATTGTAGTTTGTAATTGTGTTGGTCAGAGTTCCTAAGTCTTCCAGAGTGCATTATCATTGCAGTATTGTGTTACAATACAGTAACAGTTACAGTATTACAGTATTGTGTTTACTGTATAAATTGTTCTGGTTCTGCTCACTTCACTTTGCATCAATTCATAGGAATCTTCCTAGGTTTTTCTGAAACCATTCCATTCACCATTTCTTAAAACACAATGCTGTCCCATCCCTTTCCCCTACCTTACGCTGTTCAGTCATCAGTTGATAAGCCCATCAGTTTCAATTATTTCCTACTTATGCTGTATATAGCTTATTTGAATATATTTGTTTGATGGTTGTCTCCCCCATCATATTGTGAACTCCTTGAGTTCAGGGACATTCATCTGCCTCTTTCGGAAACTCCAGCACTTATCACAGTGCCTGGAAGATAGCCAGTACTTGATAAATGTTTACTCTCTGGTAAGAGAACTGAATTTTCAAATTTATGAACAACAAAGTGGAATAGTTGTGAGTGCCGGCAAAATTAAGAGTAGGCTCATCTCTGTGCCTAGATAAAAAATAGTGGAAGAGGTGATCATAGGAATGAATTGATTGAGGAACTGGGAAATTAGGGTATTCAAGGGAACATGAGTATCTGTGTGGAATCTAGTATAAAGGAATCAAGGTGGAGAGACTATGAGTCAGACATTGAACTCATTGAAGAAGGAAGAAGAAAATCCTGGGGGGTCAGTAGATAATAACCACCAGGAGCTTGACTTTGTGAGAAGTAAAGGCAGAGTCTGGATTTGGCAACAGGGAATAAAGAGTATTCTAACTCCCCCACCTCTACCACTGATTGGGAAATAGGGGGTATGGAGAAAATGGATGCAGTACTGGAAAGCCTTCAGAAGATATTCATGTCTCAGTGAGTATCAAAAAAAAAAAAATAGGAGAAAAAAATAAAAGAAGCTTAAGATTCAAGGAAATGTGTTCATTCTGGAGCCATTCCAGAGGGCCCAATGAAAGAAGTAGACAGATCTGGGGTGGAACCTTGTGTAGTAGAACTGAAGTGAACTGGAATAAGGAAAGAGGACAACTTGGGTTGGGGAGTGAGGTTTGTACCCAGAGATTCAGTATGAGTGGGATGAGGAGAGTAAAAGGGCTGGCAACTTGAGACTCATTGAGAAATGAGTATGAGGCATAACAGAAGATAGGGAGAATCTGTTAAGGTAGTATTACCAATGGGATATTAGCAACTGCTATGAATATGTTTTTTGTATTTTATGTATATTTTGGATATACGTATGTATTTTATATATATGTATAATAAATTTTAGTGTTCAAATCACAAGATATAATCATCACTCTTCACTTAAAACTGAACCAGTATAACATTTATTCTGTACGCTAAGAACAGACAAAACATCACTATAGAAATACAAGAAAACAAACTCAACAGGGCAACAAAAATCTTTATAAAGACGTTACCAGCCCTGAGAGCACTGCCAGCTCAATTCACTTTCACAGCTGGAAGCTCCTTGATAACAGCTACTTAAAAGGGTCTTAAGCTAAACTTCCTTCTCTGACTGGGTTCCCCTCCAGTGAGTTTCCCTTCATCTATTTCTCCTCCCCAGCAAGTCTCTGTTACTGCTGCTGGTTTCTCATCCCCCAATGCTCGAAGCTCATTTTCTTCACACTCATTTTCTCAACAGCTCTCTCTCTCTATAGTTTTACTCGGTACTGGATTGGCTCAGTGCAGAAAAGCATGAGAGTTCACGGTGCATAACTGACTCTATGTGACTCAACATGGGATATAGCACAACTGCAAAAACATCTGTGCTCAGTGGGGGATGGTTGTGTGGGCCCATTAATGGACAGGGAAGATCTTCATATTCCATTAACCCTACAGGGAGGAAGGTACTGTTCAAGTTCCTCCTTTAAGTCTCAAAATTGTGGCAGGAGGAAATGTATTCTGGGAGGTCACAGAAACCAGACTTACAAGGAATAAGGGTAGGAGGAGGTATAAAACATAGGGAGTTTGGGAGGCAGAAGACTCTGGCACAGGAGTTGAGGGTTAGTCAGAATGGGAGGGGGCACCTAGGAACTGTCTTCTTTAGGTGGACAGTGGTGGAATTATGACAACAAGCTACCAGGTGCTTGATTGGCCTGGGTTACTGCCAGAGGAGGTCTTCGAGAGGCAGGTGAGGGATGGTATTGTCTGTGCTTCCTGTTGGAATCACCACAAACACATCAGAGTTCTTTTTTCAGAAAACGGTAGTCTACTAGAGTCAAACTTGAAATTTTGACTCTAATCTTTTTTTTTTTTTAAATAAAAGTTACTTCTTTTCATTGCTATTTCACTTCTCCTGGAATAAGGATTCCTGGTTGTCTCACTTCAAAACTCTTCCTCTGATTGAGTGGCACAGTTCTTCTCAAGCCCCCTTTCACACTTTCTAGCTCTGCTTTGTGTTCTCTTTTCCCATTAGAATGTACCCTTCTTGAGTTCAGGGACTATCTTTCTTGTTGTTTGTATTTTTATCCCCATTATTTTGTTCAGTGCCTGGCACATAGTAGGCACTTAAAAAATAAATGTTTATTAAATAGAAAATGAATGGTGGTATTAGGTAGCTCTCATAAGATCACTTTATATTCTCGTTTTATCCCCACCATCATTCTGGGAAGTGTTATTGTTATTTCTACTGAAGTACAAGGAAACTGAAACAGGCACAGGTTTTGTGGCCACACAGGTGCTAAGAGTCTGAGGTTGCATTTGAATTCAGGTCTTCCTGACTCCAAGCCTAACACTATCTACTGGGCCAACCAGTTGCCTCAGTTATTTTACTGAGACCTCCTTTTGCTTCAGAGAGATGGCACTTTCCCTCAAGTTTGTCACTACAAAAGAATCAGATTTCTTCAGTTTGTGCCTAGTGTGAACATAATTCTTCTACAAGCCAATCAAATAAGCTAAAGTTTCCCTTTTTCTTAGGGGAACCAGAAAAATGGAGTAACATAACTAGCCAATCAGGAGGACTTCTGATGCCCAGGGCTGCATAATATAGTGATGGGGTACTTGGGTACTTGTGCTTGGACTTCATTTCCAACACCATATCTCTCTCTACTCTCAAAACACTATCCTTGGCAGTTTCTCCCCAACCCAAGGACACTATACCTAACAATTATTCATGAGTGGACCCCAGCAAAACACTTATCTTTCTGGTATAGTAACAATCGGCACCTATAGGAATTATTAGTCTGAACTGGTTTTGTACTGGCTCATAAAGATATTCTGCCCAACTCTCTACCTCATTATATGCATTCTGGGTTCCTCAATATGTGTATCCTAGACTTTAGACACATGTATACTCCCTACATCTATCTTGTCAAACAAGACATTGATTGGTGGCAGACTGTGCAATCCCCAGAGGGCCCTGACCTATAGTTAACTTAGTGACATAGCAGACCTAAAAACCACACCTTGCTGTGCCGTCTCTCTCCTTGGGCTTTTTCCAGTGAACTCTGGGTAACACACCTGTGCAGTAGATACAAAAAGTACATGGTCCTTTAAGAACTGACCACCCCATAACCACTCCCTAATACTCCCCAAATCACCTAGTTAGCATACTTGACACATTCTTTACTATAGTGTTTCCTACATAAACTTTAACTGTACCCTTTTTAGGCATAGTTTACTGGCTACATTTCTTGCTCAAAGAGCAAGCCTCAAACCCAATTCACTCTGGAGCTCATAGACTGGACAAGTCTCTACCACAGAGTGGAATTAAATACTAAATAGTAATTGTTTCTCTTTTACCCAGGAACCCTGAGCGTCTTCTCCCAGTTTGATTTTTTTTTTTCTTTTTGATTAAAGGGGCCATCCCTTTAGCAACTGCTTAAAGAAGCCTTTTCATTGAATGGGGGTATCTCACTCAAAGTGAGAATGCTTACAGGACCTTAGCCTGAAAGGGCAGGGTCTCACTTGGCATCCTGGGCCATCTCCAGTCCTCCTGATGAATATCAGGCCACTGGACCCAGGTGGCTCAGGAGAAGAAAGTGAGGTTGGTGACCTTGCACAGCTCTTCCTCAAAGTCAACTGCAGGTCATGTCATCCTCTTGATGTCATGGTCCTCTTAGAGAACCAAGGACAAACAACAACAACGGTACCCCTCTAAAGCTGCAAGTTCCTTAAGAACTTTTGCCCTCTGAAAAGTGTAAAAATAAACCTTTGCCAACTTGACTTAAACAGCTCGAGTCCATGAATTCATTCTAGAACACCCAGTTCTGATTTCCAGTCTTTGGGGGTCTCTGAATCCCCCTAAACTGCACCAATGTTGGTGATCCTTTGGGGAAGTAAACTTTAGCTGAACTCAGAGATACCTGCAACTGCTGAAACCAGTATTGACCAGCTAAGAGAAAAACAAAAATTTTGGTTTCTCACTTATCTAAAGAGTAGCAAACATTGTCCTTTCTCATTTATTTTACTTACAGATATCTTCTCCCTAGACCCCCACTTCATTGTGTTTCTCTGTTAATCCTGACTTGGCCATATATCTATCCTAAACACCTCAAATATGTATAAATCCCTCTCCCTTTATAACTCCCCTCTTAGCAGGTGCAAAGCTCCTTAGGCAAAAAATGCAGCTATGATCTTTGTAAATTGTGAGACCCTGGTTCCTCCCAGGTCTCCCTTTGGGACCTTGGTTTTCTTCCATTTTAACAGTTCACAGGGGTTTTCTTTTCAACAGAAGTACAAAGAGGAGCAATGACTAGGAGTTTCAGAGGGACACATCTAAGCTTCGAAGTAGATAACAATTTAAAACTGTTCCTTTGGGAGGCTGAATAGTTATCTGACTTCTGACCCCAGCCCTAGGTACAAAATTCTCCACCCACAAAACTTGAATTCACCTCTATTCTGACACATGTAACACTTGCACAAATGCTCTGGGATCTGACAGCAACAGTACACAAGCAGATATCTTAGAGCTTAGACAGTCATTCAAGCCCTGAAAGTTCTCCCTGGCCCCCCAAAAATATAGAATTTAGGAAAATCCTGTTTAGGTAGAAGGAAAATACCACAGATGCTAAAGACTACAATATTTATTAAAAATGGACAATTTTAATGTTCAAAACTTCATGAGAGAAAGATATAAAAACTTAAATGAAAAGCTTAAATGTGACATCACCAGGTCACACCAAACTGAGCTGCAAAACCCAGCTATGACTGTGAACATGTGTGGACACTTGGGTTTGGAGGAGCTGAGGGGCATAAAAGTGCATGTAATATCTGTTGGGGCTCCCAATTTCTCTTCAATTCTGTGTTTATTTCCCCACCTTCCCCTCCACAGGGCAGCACCTTCTGTAGTGCCTAAACATCATTAGGAATCCTCTTCATGTTTTATGTTCTCTCAAGTCTTGGTTTTCTAAGTGAAGAACTAGAGCCACTTCCTGGGACCAGGGCCAAGAGCTTTGGTTTGATTCAGATTCTGTACAAATTTGGACTTTCCTGCAAACTTAGCCACAGTGAAGTTTTTATAGATTGAGATTGTCATGAATTATAAAAAGTAAAAAAAAATTTAAATCTCAGTAGTGGCTTCAGTTGTATCTTCTGTTATGGTAGAAGTTTGGGTTCTTCTCGATGTTGTGGTAGGGGCTTGGGTTGTATTTAGTTCTGAAAGGCTTAAATGTCTCCACGACTCCATTTGACATACAAGACCCATCAGGATAATTGCAACAGCTGTAGCAGAGAGACCAATGGAAAGGCAAGTTATTCCTGCGACAAAGTATTGTGGAATGTAGCCAAAGGAAGCAACTGCTGAAATAGCGGATCCAGTTAAAATCAGTATTCCTCCCAGGATGATTATGCCAAGGGGGCATTTGTATTTGGTCCAGCAAGTTTCTTCTTGCGATCTTGGTTGAGAAGGGACCAGCTGAGCATCACTGATCTCCATATCTTCCTTTGGACCTTGTCTTCCTAAGAACAGGATGAACTTTGGGCCTGGGGAAAGAAAGTTCAAAAAATCATGACTTTTTTCTCTAGGACTAAAGGAGACTTTCCCCATAAATTATAATCATTCTGCTTTCAGCTAGAACTCATTTGATTTCACGATCATCCAATGTGAATGTAATTAGTCAGAATGTTACATCCCATCTGGGATTTTTTCTCAACTCTGTCTCTGAGAAATTATTTTCAGAGGTTATATGGGGATGTTGGCAAAATTAATAGACAGGTAGGTACACACTGATGAACATCTACTTCATTCATTCTGTTTTTCACTGTACTTTTTAAAAAGTATTTTTAAAAAGTTCTTTCAATGAAGTCATTCTTAGAACTTTGGGTGCTTTTATAAACCTGGTGACCATTTAATTATTGTATACTAATACAGTTGTAAGAGATGAGAGGATTTTATTCCTCTATCTTAATTAATGTAGTTATAAAACATAACCAGAGATTAGGAGTTAAATAGATTTTAACATCTACTCATGCTTTTAAATATGGCCCTCTCTGACTGAGACAGAAGGAAAGCAAGATCATGGAACAGAAAAATGATTGGCCATGTTCCTGGAATGACCGTTAAAAGACACAGTCCAGCTAATTCTCTACTGGCAGAGCAAGTTGGTCAAAAGATTTTGGAAAACAATTTAAAATTATGTAAGAAAAGTTAACAAAACTGTTTATATTCTTTAACCCCGGGGTTCCATTGCTGGGTTTCTACCCTAAGAAGGATGGTGACAAGAAGAAAAGATTTATCTGTACAAAAATACTCATCATATTACTATTTATAATAAAAAAAGTTATTAGCAAACGGTGTGCCCAGTGACTGGGGAATGGCTGAGTAGGAAAGTAGACCAACATCTCACATCTAATATAGTACAATAAATTCCAAATGCATAAGTTAAAAAAAAAAAAAAAGACACAGCCCTGTCAATCTCTTCAGGAGCTGGGGTCTACTTCAAGTGAGGGTCCCTTCTTGACTGATTAAATGGCTCTTTCTAATTCTTCTCTCAAACCTTAAAATGGCAGGACTGAAGTTTGGGGGTTTTGGGGGGGTTTTTTTGTTGTTTTTTTTAAGTCAAACATGTCCTTATCAATCCCATTTATGTTTTAAATCCAGGGATTTCAAATCCCTTTATGATCAATAAATGTCACTTCTTGGCTTTTGGGCCAAGATGGTATATATGTTTTACGTAAATTTGTGGATAGTGTCTAACCTAGTTAATAGCTTCTTCCATTAAAGATCATTTCTGAAGTTTGTCAAATGTCAGTTTAACTAATTAACCTCTTATGAAGTAGGCAGCTTAGTACAAAGAAAAGAGGTGGAAGGGAATGGGGAGACTCTTGTACTATCTTCCCAACTGATGGTCTGCATAGTTTCAGGTTCTGCTAACATCACTATTGGTTCTATTTTAAGACCAAAGCTAGAGGACCAAAAGAATTATTAAGTTCCAATAATGATGGAAATGCATTTAAAAGAAAGTATAGTAAATTGTTTTAGTTGAACAGCATGAAGATTGGAAACAAAACACAGAAAAATTGATGGCAAAGCTAAAAACAAAAATAGGAGCTAAGAAATTAATTAGGAGGTGAAAGTAGGCTAGGTAGGAAAGCAACCCAAACCCTCCTCTCTCAATTTGAGCATTATGAGGGTGGGGGGAAGATTGCTTTTAATACCCTGAAGTTGGCTTTCTATTCACCTGGGACAGATCTGGCCTCAACTTATCACGGAAGTACAAAAATGAACAGACAAAAGCAGTCTTTACTGCTAAGGAGGAAGGAAGCTTTAGATTTTCTTCTGCCTTTCTGTATCTTGAAATTACTTTAAAGTCAGGACTTTAAACTTCTTGACCCAAAACCAAGGTTGGGGAATAGATATCAAAGATACCTTGGATAAAGCAGATGCGATCAAATGGTTTCCTTTAGTGATGGTAAAGCAATTGGTTCTCCAACCTAAAACCATTCACAAGTTAGTCTATTCTAAAGACCTATTAATAGTGTGTCCCTGGAGTCAGCAGCAAAGGATACTTTGAATCCCAAAATTTTAACAGACTCCAAAGTAAAAGTTTAATAGTCCTGCAGCCAGGTTTCCAGCTTTGTGGATCTGAGAAGGGAGGGTGGGGGTGAGGGAGAGAAAAGTCACAGAACAAAAATTGGGGAGTTATTCAAAAACAGCTGTACTTTCTGTAACCAACAGTTCTGAAGATTAGAGCAACCCTAGTTCCTTTTTCCTTCTAATCTTCCACAAGACAGACCCAGTAAAGAAGTAGAAAAGGCACTAACATTGTATTTTTTTTTTCAGAAATTTCTCAACCTTCTGAGAATTTATTTTGGTTTGGGTTTGACACATTAGCTTTTCCTAGTACCTCAGCCCAGAGTATCTCCCAATCCCAAGTAGTCTTGTAAGAGAAAGCCCTATGTCAGACTCTCTACTTAGGTCCCTAGGGAGCTCTGTCCATAGAGCCCTGGTCCTGGAATCACAAGACCTAAGTTTAGATGTGGCCTTAGGCCTGTCACTTTCCCACTATCTGCTTCAATTCCATCATCTATGTAATGGGGATAATAATAGCACTTACTTCCTACAACTGTTGTGAATGTAGAAGTTTTTGAGTCATTTTTCAGGTATATCTGATTCTTTGATTTCTTGGTAAAGTCACTAGAATGGTTGGCCATTTTATTCTCTAGCTCATTTTAGTGATGAAAAAACAGAGGCAAACAGGGCTAAGGTAATTGCCCAGGGTCACACAGATAGAAAATGTCTGAGGCCAGATTTGAACTCAGGAACGTGAGTCTTCATGACTCCATTCTGGGCACTTTATCTACTGTGTCACCTAGATATCTATATATATTTGAGATAACGAGTCAAGTGCCTTGCAAAATTTCAGTTGTAGTATATGTGCCAACTATTATATTTAGGATTTTCATAGACTACAGGATTTGTTTGGTCTTTAAGGTCTGTTTTTTAAAGACCAGTTTAGAGTACTTCCTTCACATCACCCACTGACTACACTTGTTTTATAGTAAATGGCCTATAACATTATTTCCAGATATCATGACAAATAATAAGAAGTGACTGCCAGAGACAAGGAGAATCATGTTTCCATAATACTTTTATCTATCCCCATAACATCAGTATTTCCTTCTATGCAGGACACTTTTTAGAGTTGGCCAGACTTCTGGGTTACCTTGGGAGGCAGTAGGCTCCTGCCTCATCTTTCTGCCAACCTACACTATAGGTCTTCCAACAGAGGCCTGATGACTGCTTTTGTGCATGGGTTGGAATGGATGGCCCTCAGGATACTTTTCATTTCTGAAGTTCCATCTCAGCTTCCTCCTAGGATCCATCCTATTCCAAGTCTCCACCTCAGTGTCCTACCTCATACAGAACATGACAAAAGTGGTGCTCACATTCACACCCACCCTTCAACCTGGCTCTTTCTGCTAGTGGCACTACCACCACCAGTCAACCAGACTCATGATCTCCAAATTATCTTATCTCCTCTCTCAGTAACTAATTGAACTACCTACCTCTATAGAGTGTCTTAACTATTGCCTGTTTTCTACTTCTACAACACCCCACCCTTTATCTCTTCTATTCTAAACCAGTGGTGTTGAACTCAAACTGAAATAGGGCATTTATTGAAATAGGCAAGCCATATATAAGGATCCCTGGGTTGGGGAACACATATTGACTTCATTATATTTCAATCCGATTCAGACAACACTGGAGACCTCTGTCCCAAATATGATTGCAATGCTGCCAAAATGGCCATCTTACTGTCAATCTCTGCCCTCCCATCCTTTCTTCAAACCACTTCCCAAGTTATATGTCCACTGCACTGCTCTAATCATGGCATTCCTCCACTCAGAAACCACAAGAGGCTTCCTCTTCTACTTTCTTATACTAGCTGGCTAATTTGTGATCCTGGCACTCAAGGCCTTCTACAATCTGCCTCCTCATATTCTTCCATGTTTCACTCTTATCATCTTTTTTTGAGTATTCTACATTTTAACTAGTGTATATATCTTGTATATATGTAATATAATACACGTATACATATGTCCATGTATACATTGCATATAATATATATATCTTGATATCTTACCTGTCTCTAAGCCTTTTCTTCAAGCCTGGAATGGATTCTCCTCTCCCCCTCCCCACTCTATTAAGTCTCTTCCCTTCTTCCAAGGGGAACTTAATTATTACTTCCTTGAAGAAACTTTTCCTGAGTCAATGTGCTTCTACCTCAAGTTTCATACTATTTTGCCTGACCCTCTCCTTTGCATTTTTCCTCCCCACTCTTCTATTGGGGGGAGTTCTATCTATGCCTTTCCTCCTTTACTGTGCAAGCTAGCAAAGACAAGAGTTATGCTTTTTGTTATTGTCTTTGCAGGGACTTGCATACAGCAGATGCTTAATATTTGTTGCTTTCATTCAGCACTGCTCAGAGAAGTCAAACTGAAGCCCAAGTCAGCTATAAGAACAAAATTTCCCTTTAACTCTAAGTATCATTTACAGGTTGCGGTTGTGATAATTAAAATAAGTGAGACATCTGAGTCTTAAACCACACAAATACTTGAATGAATATCCTGCATCCATTATTGAAAGAACTATGGCCTCTGATATGGGGCCCAGCTCCTAGAAAGAAACAGAGTGCTCCCTTTGGAAATGATTCATGTTCAAGGGACTCCCGATTTTGCTACTTTCTACATAGTATTTTTAAAATCATAATATCTTGAAGACAACCAAAGCAGATATTTCCAGTTAATTTAAAGGAAGTTAGGGAGCAATTCATTTTTGTCTGAATAATTTACAAATATAGACAAATACTCATTCAGACAGAAAATAAGACATTGATATCAAAACTCATTTTGTGCCAAATAGATCTAGGGGAGGGTGGAGAAGAAGGTGAGATCAAGGGGGATGTGAGAAACCAAAACAAGTTGGAACTTGACTTCATTTTAAATATCAGCAGGAAACTACAGGACAGTAGAAGTATAGTTTCTGAGGAAAAACAAGTGTCATCATTGAGGATATGCAAAGCAATTTGCAATTATTTTTGAATCAAAAGCAGCAACATTTTATGAGTGCTTCTGGGGGTGAGGTATTGCAGAAAAATAGAAGAAACAAGGTGTTCATTTATGAAAGAATCTCAAGCTTCACTTACTGGCTTATTTTCTGGAGGTGACTGGATGACAAAAAGTCAGGGATCTGGGAGAACAACCAGGTATCTTGTGAAACATCAGCTTCTCTGACCTAAGGAAAGCTCCTCTCATTAGCAGATCTTGCATTTCCCAACTTCATTTATAGGAGGCAGAAGCCTGATTAGGAAATTAGAATATCCTGCATCCTCAGGTGACTCATTTGATCTGGAAAGATCTAGGGAATATTTTCCTGAATTAAGTCAATGATTTAATTCTCAACTGGCAGTTGATGAAGGACTTCTTCCCCAGAGTATTTATGAGCAACTACCTGTGAATTTTCTAGCTGGCAACTGATTGTGAAGGAACTTATGCATAAAATGTCAAACTGATCAACTCCTTTTGAAGTTGCATTGGCTTTCAGCTAAAAACTGAACAACTAAGAACATTTAATGTTGGGGGCAGGACTGAAAGAAAGAAATTGTTAAACAAAACGATCATAACTGGCCTTCCTAACTTCCTAGATTAGCACCTAAGTGATATATCTCTTTGGCACTTATCATGAATCATTTTCTATTGTGGTTATTTTTGAAATTCAATTTCATTTTATTTTCAATTCTAAACTCTTTCTGCATCACATGGGGGAAGGCTAAATATTTTGCACATACATATATCTATGCCAAACAAATTCCTGCATTGGCTACATCAAGAAAGAAGAAAGAAAGAAAGAAAGAAAGAAAGAAAGAAAGAAAGAAAGAAAGAAAGAAAGAAAGAAAGAAAGAAAGAAAGAAAGAAAGAAAGAAAGAAAGAGAAAGAAAGGAAGGAAGGAAGGAAGAAAGGAATGAAGAAAGGAAAGAAGGAGAGAAAATAGGAAGTAAGAAAGGAAGGGAGGGTGGAAAGAAGGAAGGATGAAATGATTACAGGAAGGAAGGATGGAAGAATGGTAGAAAGGCTGGAAGGAAGGAGGAAAGAAGAAAGAAAAAAGAGAAAAAAGAAAGTTTCAGTATACACTTTGAGTTCATTATTCCTCTGTCTGCAGGTGGATAGCATACTTCATCATGAGTCTTTTGGCATCGTGGTTGGTCATTGTGTTGGTCAGAGTTCTTAAGTCTTACAAGATTCACTATGTTTAAAATATTGTGTTTACTATATAAACTGGTCCTCTGGTCCTGCTCACTTCACTTTGTATCTGTTCATAGATGTCTTCCCCAGTTTTTCTGAAACCATACCTCTCATACTTTCTTAAAGAACAATGTTATTCCATCACATTTATATACCTTAACTTCTTCAGCCACTAGTTGATCAGCAGCCCATCCATTTCCAGTTCTTTGCCACCTCTAAACAAACTGCTGTATTTTTGTACATTTGGGTCCCTTTCCTCGATCCCTTTGGGATACAGATCTAGTAACAATATGAATGGATCAAAGGATATCCACAGTTTAAATGCCTTTTGGGCCTAGTTCCAAGTTGATTTTCAGAATTCACAACACTGCCAACAGTACAGTAATGTACCTAGTGTACAGTCCCTCCAGTGTTTGTCATTTCTCTTTTTTTGCCAGCTTATACAACCTGAAGGGTTTGAGGAGCTAGCTAAACATTGTTTCAATTTAAATTTCTGTAATTACTAGATTTCAGCATTTTTTCATATGGCTGCTACAAGCTTGGACTTCTTCCTCTGAAAATTGCCTATTCATATCCTTTGACCACTGATCAGGTGGGAAATGGCTTTTATTCTTATAAATTTGACTCTGTTTTCTATATGTTGTAGAAATGAGACTTTAAGCAAAGAGATTTTTTCCTGAATATTTTCCCTTAATCTCCTCCTCCTCTTCTAATTTTAGCTACATTGCTTTTGCTTTGCAAGAACCTTTTCATGTTAAATCATTAAAGTTGTACATTTAATCTTCTGTGAACTTCTCTATCTCTTGTTTAATCATCCCTTTTCAACATTATATTATGTTTATTTCGGTGTATGTCCTATTCCATTAATATACTCCTAGCTCTCTGAGGCCAAGGACTTTGACTTATTTCCATTTTCTATCTTTGCCAGTGCCTACTACAATGCTCTGCAGCTGGAAGGTGCTTATAAAGTATGGTATGAGATGAAACTGCCTACAGTAAGCCTCCTTCACAGAGCTTTTTACTTGAGAAACTCAGATATGTATGTATGTTTAGAAAGTCATGTATTTAGTAACATCATAGGGTTTCTGTAAATCTTCAACCTCAGTTTACAGAATTTTAAACAATCTGTCCAAATTTTTTTTCTACTTCCAACCTTGAGGAAGTAATTCACAAACTTTTCTACTAGACTTGTAAAGTGGTAAATTTTAGGGAGGAACTGGGAGAACAGTTTATGCAATGGTAGTCCTTATTGTGTACTGCTTGATCTAGTGACTCTGGCCACCTTCATGTTGTACCATTGTATAAGACTCCATTTCTCAGGCCTGGCCATTTTCTCTAGCTATCTCCAATGCCTGGAAAGCTCTCCCTCTTCATCTGCACCTCTTGGCTTCCCTGGCTTTCTCTAAGTTCCAATTAAAATCCTATCTTCTACAGGAAACCCTTCCTAACATCTCTTAATTTTAGTATCTCATCTCTCAATTATTTCCTATTTATGCTGTATGTAGCTTATTTGCATATATTGGTTTGTTGGTTGTCTGTCCCATCATATCGTGAACTTGAAATCAGGGACTTTCTTTTGCCTCTTTTGGAATCTTCAGCACTTGCCACGTGTCTGAAGCATAACAGGCACTTCATAAATGTTTACTGATTCATTAAGAGAAATGGAATTTATGAACATCCAAGTGGAATATTTGTGAATGCTGACAAGATTAAGAGTAGGCTTATATCTGTGTGAGAATGAAGAGTGGAAGAGGCGGTCATGGGAAATGAATAGATTGAGGAATTAGGGAGTTAATGTATTCAAGAGAACATGGATATCTATGTGGAAGTTCCCTAGTATAAAGGAATGGAAAGACTATGAGCCAGACATTGAACTCATTGAAGAAGAAAGAAGAAAGCCCTTGTGTTCAGTAGATAATAACTACCAGGAGCCTGACTTGTTAAATACTTGGATATTATGACCCTAACAGAGAAGTAAGGGCAGAGTCTACATTTAGCAATGCGGAACAAGGAGTACTTTGATTCCCTCACCTCTACCACAGATTGGAGAATAAAGGGTACAGAGAAAATGGATGGAGTACTGGAAAGGGTATCTAGGGAAGTAATGCCTTCAGGAGGAATCCACGTCACAGTGTGTATCAGAGAAAAATGGAAGGAGCAAAAAATAAAAAAACGTTTAAGATGCTAGGAAACGTGCCCCTTATGGAGCAGGCATACCAGAGGGTGCAGTGAAAAGGGCAGACAGCTCTGGAGTGGCAGCTCTCTGTGAGGGAGAGCTGAAGTGGACTAGGATAAGGGAGAGGACAGCTCGGGTTGGGGAGGGATTTTTTTTTGATTGGTAGCCAGGGATTCAGTATCGAGGCGATGAGGAAAATAAAAGGGCCAGCAATACGTGACTCATTTTTCAATGAGGAGGCATAACAGAAGATGGAGAGAAGTCTGTTAAGGGAGACAGGTGATTGTACTTTTCAAATTCTGCCTTTAAGTCTCATAGTTGTGGCAGGAGGTGGTATGGCATCCTGGGAGATCACAGAAAATAGACTCACATGAACAAGGGCAGGAAGGGGTATGACATGGGGAGTTTGGGAGCCAGGAGAATCTGGCCCAGGAGTTGGGGGTTAGTCAGGATGGGGGGCTCCTAGAAACTGTATTCTTTAGGTGGGTAGTGGTAGAATTATGACAGCAAGCTACCAGGTGCTTGAAGGACCTGGGTTACTGCCAGAATAGCTCTTTGGGAGTCAGGTGGGGGATGGTGGTGTCTGTGCTTCCTGTGGGAATCACCAGAAACACATCAGTTCTTTTTCTAGAAAACAGTGGTCTGGCTGTTGGAGCCAACCTTGACATTTTGAATCTTATCTTTAAAAAAAAAAAATTTCCTCCTATGCATTATTTTATTTCATTCCTCCTGGAATAGGGATTCCTGGCTGTCAAACTTCAAAACTGTGCCTCTGATTGAGGGTCGCAGTTCTTCTCAAGCTTTCTGTCACACTTTTTAGCTACTGTTCATGTTGTCTTTTCTTATCAGAATATAACCTTTTTGAGGTCAGAGATGTCTTCCCAGATGCTTCAGTTTTTATCACCATTACTTACTTCAGTGCCTGGCACATAGTAATAAGTAAATGTTTATTAAATTGAAAATGAATAATAGTATTGATGGGGTGCTAAAATCACTTTTCTCTCTGAAAATCATATTTCTCCCTAGCCTTAAAACACTATCCCAGGTAGTTTTTCCCTGGCCCAAGAACAGCCTGCCCTAGATCTCTCTTCCTGTTACAGTAGCCTGCTGCACCTGTAGAATTTATTTGTCTGAACCAGCTGTGTACTGGCTGAACTGTCTGTATACTGGGTCATAACAACATTTACTACTCACTGACCTATCGTATGTATCCTAGACTTAGACATGTATATTCCCTTATGTTTATCTCCTCTAACAAGACATTGATGGGGACAGCCTGGATATTTCCCAGTCAGCCCTGTTAGTTGACTTAGTGACACTGCAGGACTAAAACCACACCTCCACTTAGCACCCCGCCTTGGGCTATTTCCCCATGAACTCACAATAGATACCAAAAGTATATGTTCCTTTAAGAACTAACCACTCCCTAATACCACCCAGAATCACCTAGTTAGCATATTTATTACTTTATACTGTAGGATATCCTATATGAACTTTACCTGTAGCCCTTTTGAATTGAAGGTTACCTAAGAAATCTTGCCCACTGAAAGGTGTAACTAAATCTTTACAATCTTGATTTTAAGAATGCTTGAGTCCACAAATTCATCCTGGATGGCCCACTCATGGAGCTCCAGTCTTGGGATTTCTGTATTTTTCCATCCCTCATCAGTATCAGCTACTAATTGCAAGACCACTTTACATTCTCATTTTATCCTCACCATAATCCTGGGAAGTGGTATTGCTATTTTCAGGGAAGTACTAGGAAACTGATAGAGGCAGAGGTTTTGTGGGTCACTGAGGATCCTTTGAGATCGTTATTTGTCCTCCAAGACCTGAGAAAAGCCAAAAACCTGGATGGGTCAATCAGGAGAAAGACATTTTGACCCACTCTGTGCTTACCCTACCATAATGCTTTGCAGTCTCTAGCATAACAGATATGCTTTGCTCTCTGAATGAACCCAAAACACCCTTCCTGTGTCACCAACTACAAGACCAGATGAAGCTGACCTGGAGCCTGCTTCTGTTTAGGACCTCCAAGGACAAGGCCCCCTGAATAATGGCATTTTTCTTATCTTGGTATTTTATGGACACATTGTGCTATATTATGTCATGTTAACGATAGAAGAAACACAGACATCTTGGAACTGTAATCTCAGTTGACATGTTGATATTGATCTCATTGCATTTACAACCTATCCTATTTAACAAATTATTTTCTCATGTGATGGTTAACACATAGAGAGACTATAATTTTGGCTGCCACAGGCATCCTGAATCAGGAAGGAAGGGGAATTGCTCTAAAAAAATGAGGCCCCTTTTGTCTTTCCTTCCTTGGGCTCATTTTCACAATGAACTCCCATGCATATCTCTGTATGGATGATCCACCAGCTTTGAGAGAAACAAACATGCACATGCAGCCAAATTTTGTTTGTCTCTTAGAACTAACCTATAATGGTTGACACCACACAGGTGCTAGGAGTCTGAGGCTGCATTTGAACTCAGGCCTTCCTAGCTCCAGGCCCAGTATTAACCACTTCACCAACCAGTTACCTCAGTTATTTTACTCCGATCTTGTTTTCACCTCATGGACATGGCACTTTCCCTCAAGTTTGTCACTACCAAAGAATCAGATTTGTTCAGCTTTTGCCTAGTGTAGACATGAGCTCTGTAATTCTTGTAGTAACTGACCAAATATGATACAGCTTCCCTTTTTCACAGGGGAACCAGAAAATGGAGTAACACAATAACTAGCCCATCAGGAGGACTTCTGATGCCCAGAGCTAAATGACATCACAGTGATCTTTGGGGAAGTAAACTTTAGCTGAACTCAGAGATGCCTGGGACTGCTGAAGCCAGTCTACACCAGCTCAGAGGAAAGCAAGGATCTTGGTTCCTGACTTATCTAAAGAACAGCAAACATTATTTCCTCCCACTTCTTACTTTATTGTGTTTCTCTGTTAATCCTGACTTGACCATATATCCCAAACACCTCAAATATGTATATTTGTGTATGAATATGTATGTATATATCATGTATATGATTGGTTGCTGTCCTTCATCTTTAAAGAGGACCAAAATGACATCACTGTGCTAAAGTCAAGCTTCAGTATGTCCGACTGTGGCTGGTCAGACCAATATGGGCTTGGAATGCCCTACCACAGGTTGGGCACAGATAGTCCGCGTGAATATTTGGGGTGGATATCCCAAATTTGCACATCCTGAGTTTACTTTGTGCTGTCTCAGTTCTGCTTTGCTCAAAGAGCACATGTGGGCACACCATGCTGAGCAGTCCTGTGCCAGTGTCTTCCATGTCGCAGTCAAATCCAAAGTTCCTGAGAGAGACCTTGAGAGTATCCTTGTATCATTTCTTCTGGCCACCATGTGATCACCTGCCCCATGTGAGTTCTCCATAAAATAGTCTTTTTGGCAGGTGTACATTTTGCATTTGAACAACACGACCAGCCCTTTGGAGTTACACTCTCTGAAGCATAGTTTGAATGCTTGGCAGTTCAGCTCGAGCAAGGACTTCCGTGTCTGGTACCTTATTCTGCCAGGTAATCCTCTGAATATTCCTAAGATAGTTCAAATGGAAATGATTCAGTTTCCTGGCATGGCTCTGGGAGACTGTCCATACAACAGTACATACAACACTGGCATACAACAATGAGGTCAGCACAATGGCTCTGGAGACCTTCAGTTTGGTAGTCAGTCCAATACCTCTTCTCTCCCAAACTTTTCTTTGGAGCCTCACAAACAGAGCTAGCTCTGGCAACGAATACATCAACCTCATTGTCAATGTGTACATCCCTGGAAAGCACACCACCAAGGTAAGTGAACTTATCCACAGCATTCAAAACTTCTCCATTCCTTGTAACCAATGGTTCCACATATGGATGGTGTGGTGGTGGCTGATGGAGCACCCATGTCTTTTTGGTGTTAATTATTAGGCCAAAATTAGCACAGGCAGCAGAGAATTGATCCATAATTTGTTACATTTCAGCTTCAGAAGCTGCATTGAGTGCATAATCATCTGCAAGCAGAAAATCATGCACCAACACTGCCTCCACTTTGGTCTTGACTTGTAACCTTTTCAAATTGAAGAACTTAGCATCAGTACAGTAGTTGACCTTGATGCCTTGTTCATCCTCTTTGAAAGCATTTGACAATATGGCTGAAAACATCAAGCTAAAAAGCATGGGAGCAAACACACAGCCCTGTTTTACTCCATTGGTGACTGGGAAGGCATGAGAGCATTGTCCACTATCCAGAACCTAGGCAAACATGCCATCATGAAATTGATGTACAATACTGATGAACTTCTCTGGGCAACCAAATTTTGACACAATTTTTCTTAAGTCCTCACAACTAACAGTGTCAAAGGCCTTGGTCAGATCTACAAATGTTGTGTACAGACCTCTATTCTGCTCCTGACATTTCTTCTGGAGTGGTCAGGCAGCAAACACCATGTCAACTGTTTCTAAGCCCTTTCTGAAGCCACCCTGGCTCTCAGGTATATGACCATCTTCCAGGTGAAGGATCAGCCCATTATTGAGAACTCTAGCAAGAATTTTGCCAGTAATGACCAGGAGAGAGACCCCCCGCCCCGGTGATTGTCACGGGACAATCTATTCCCTTTACCTTTATAGAGATGGACAATGGAGGCATCCTTGACCTCCTGGGGGATAACCTCCTCTTGCCATATAATCTGGAAAATTTCAATCAGATTTTGTATGAGCAATGGTCCCCCTGCCTTGTAAATCTCAGCTGGAATAGAATCAGTACCAGGTGCTTTGCCACATAAAAGGAGCCTAATGGCCTCAAAACCTCTTCTTTAGTTGGAGGGTCAGTTAAGGAGGGATTGACTTCAACCTTAGGTAAATGGTCAGTGGTCTCAGCATTGACTGTTGATGGTCTGTTGAGAACACCATGGAAGTGTTCAGCTCACATCTTCAGGCTCATGTCCTTATCACTAATCAATGTGGCTCCATCAGCACTGCATAGTTGTGATGCACCATAGGTTTTTGGTCCATAAATAGCTTTCAGGGAATCATAAAAGTGCTTTGGATTGTTACTATCATCATAAAACTAAATTTCATCTGCCTTTTTACTGAGTCAGGAATCCTGCATCTCTCTAAACTTTGCTTGAACTTTACTTTTTATGAAATTAAATGCTGCCCTCTTAGAGATGGATGAACTATCCTGCTGGTAAAGCCTGTGGAGTTCTCTTTTTTTGTTTATCAGCTTCTGAATTTCCCCATCATTTTCATTAAATCAGTCTTGTTGTTTGTGAGTGTTCTGACCAGATGAGCAAATGCAGTGCTGTACACCAAATCCCTGAAAGCTGCCCATTCCTTTTCTATTCCACTGTAGCCAACTGTATGTTGGCTCAACTTCACCTTCAAGTTAGCAACAAACTGTTCACACTCAGAGAAAAGCTCTAATTTGCTGACATTAATTCTTCTAGTAGTCATTTTGCCTTGGGGGCAATGCTTTTGATAAATACAAATATATAGCTTGGAAAGGACAAGTCTATGATCAGTCCAGCACTCTGAACCAAACATTGCCTTTGTCACTCTCACATATTGTCTGTCTCTTCTCCTTACAATCACATAGTGTGTTAGATGCCAATGTTTGCTGCAAGGGTGCATCCATGAAGTTTTATTGTGTTTAGATAAACATAAAACAGTGTTGGTGATGAAAACTTCATGCAATGCACATGTCTTCAGCAGTAAATGACCATTGCTGCTGCTGTTTCCAACTCCATTCCTCCCTAGGACTCCCTGCTAAGTCTGTTAGTCTGAGCCTACTCTAGCATTAAAGTCACCCAGAATTATAAACTTGTCCTCTTTTGGCACATTTGATGACAAGGGTCTCTAGGTCTTCATAAAATATGTACATATCAAATATGCATATTCTTTTTTTATAACTTCCTTCTTGTCTCACTGCTCCAGCTTGCAAGCTCCTTCTCAGGCAAAGAATGCAGGTATGATATTTGTAAACTGTGATCAGACCCTGGTTCCTCCCAGGTCCCCCTTTTGAACCTCAGTTTTCTTCCATTTTAACAGTTCACAGGGGTTTTCATTTTAACACAAGAAAGTATAAAAAGAAGTAATGGCTGGAAGTTTTGAAGGGACAGATCTACACTTCTTGTAAGAAAAGTTTAGAGAACAATTTAATACTGTTCCTTTGGGAGGCTGAATATCTACCTGACTTTGGATGTTCTTCCTAGCCCTAGGTACAAAATGCCCCCCCCACACACCTGGAATTCTTCTCTCTTCTGCCATATGTAACACTTGGACAAATGCTCCAGGATCTGACAACAACAGAACACAAGCAGATATCTTAGAGTTTTGACAGATATGCAAGTCCTAAAAGTTCTCCCTAACACCCCAAAAATGTAAAATTTAGGGAAATTCTGTTTAAGTAGAAGGAAAACACTTTAGATGTTAAAAACAATAATATTTATTAAAAATGGAGAATTTTAATGTTGAAAACTTCATATGAGAGAAAGTTATTAAAATGTACATGAAAAGCTTAAATGTGACATCATTAGGTCACACTAAATTGAGCTGCAGCCCAGCCATAACTGTAACATGTGTGAACACTTGGATTTGGAGGGGCTGGAGGACATAAAGTATATGTAATATCTATAGGGGCTTCAAATTTTTCCTTAGTTCTATGTTTCCTCACCTTCTTCTCCCCAGGGCAGTACCATCTGTAATGTTGTTCCCATCTATTGCCTAAACGTCATCAGGAATCCTCTTGTTTTATGTTCTCTCAAGCCTTGGTTTTCTAAGTGGACAACTAGAGGCACTTCCTGCGATCAGAGCAAAGAGCTTTGATTTGATTCAGATTCTGTACAAATTTGGACTTTCCTGCAAACTCAGCTACAGTGAAGTTTTTGTAGATTGAGATTATCATGAATTTTAAGATATAAAAAAGCTTAAACCATGGTAGTATCTTCAGTTGTTTCCTGGATTGTAGTAGTAGCTTGGACATCATGATAGGGGCTTGGGTTGTATTCCAGTTTCTGGTAGAGTTTTGGTGTCTACTTCACAACATTATAGGGGACTGGATTGTTCAACAGCTGTTGAAGATCTCAGCAAATCCATTACATCTATGAAACTCATCAGCATAATTCCAACAGATAGAGTAGATAGGCCAATAGAAAGGGAAGTTGTTCCCACAACAAAGTATCGATAGGAAGCAATTGTTGAAATGAGGAATCCATTTAAAAACAATATTCCTCCCACTAAGATGAGGCTAAGGGGGATTTTGTATTTGGTCCAGAAAGTTTCTTCTTGGGGTCTCCGTTGAAAAGGGTCCAGTGGAGCATCGCTGATTTCCATGTCTTCCTTTGGACCTTGTCTTCCTAAGAATGGAATGAACTTTATGCCTGGGGAAAAAGAGTTCCACAAGTCATGTCTTTTTCTCTAGGACTAGAAGAGAATTTTCCTATAATTGGTAATTTTTACTGGAACATGTTTGATTTCACTATCATCCAATGTGAATGTAATTAGTCAGTCTGTTACATCTCTTCTGGTATTTTTTCTGAAATGTGGCACTGAGGGATTGTTTTCAGAGTTTATATGGAGATGTTGGCAGTAACAATAGACAGGAAGTTGCACACTAATGCATACTTACTTCACTAACTTACCCTTCAACTGTACTTTTTTTTTAAAAAGCTAATATTTTGTGGAACTACTCTCAAAATCATTCTCAGAAACTTGGGGGCTTAGATAAATGCTTTAATTATTACATATTAATACAGTTGTAAGAGATAAGAGGATTTGAGCCTAGTATCGTAATTAACATAGTTGTAAAAAAATAACCTCAGATTAGGTGCTAAGTAGATTTTAACACCTAGGTATCCTTTTAAATATGACACTTTCTGACTGAGAGGGAAGGAAAGCAACCTCATTGGACAGAAAAACGATTGACTATACTCCCAGAATGACCCTCAAAAGACATTATCCAGTCAATCTCCTCAGGAGCTGGCTTCTTCTTCAAGTGAGGGTCCCTTCTTGACTAATTGAACTGCTCTTTCTAATTTTCTAAAGGAGCTTAAAATCTCGCATCATAAGATGATCACTTGGCAAGGCTGCATTTTTTCTTTTCTACGGTTAAATATGTCCTCATCAATCCCATCTATGTTTTAAGTCCAGGGATTTCAAATTCCTTTGTGATCAATAAATGGCACTTCATGGCTTTTGGGCCAAGATAGTATGAATCATGTTTAGGTAAATTGTGGACAGTGTATAACCTAATCCAGTGGTGGGGAACCTGCAACCTCGAGGTTCCATGTCACCTTCTAGGTCCTGAATGTACCCCTTCGACTGAATCCAAATTTCATAGAACAAATCTGGGCCCCACTTGACCTAGAGGGTCACATGAGGCCTCAAGACCCCAGGTTCCCACCCCTGAATTACTCAACAGTTTCTTCTATTACAGTTCTTTTCTGAAGTTTGTCAGAAGTCAGCTTAACTATTCAATGTCTTGGTAATTAGACAGCTCAGCCCAAAGAAAATGGGTGAGGCGGAGGGTAGGGGTCAGAAGGAAATCTTGTACTACCTCTCCAGTTGATGGTCTCCATAAGGTCAGGTTCTGCTAACACCATTGTTGGTCCTACTCCAGGACCAAAGCTAAGGCTCTCTGCACCCAAAGAGTTACTGTTAATAAATCTCCACTAATGATGGAAATGTTTTCAAAAGAAAGTGTAGTAAATTATTCTAGTTGAACAAAATGAAGATCAGAAACAAAATAAAGACAGAATAATTGGTGGCAAAGCTGAAAAACTCTAAAATAGAATCTAGGAAATTAATTAAGAGGTGAAGGTAGGCTAGGCAGGAAAGAAACCCAAACACTCCTCCCTCAATTTGAGCATTAGGCCCCCCAGGGGAGTAGGAGTAAGGGTTTGGGGAGGGGTGGGCGGTGAAAAGATTGCCTTTAATACCCTGAAGATGGCTTTCTATTTACCTGGGACAGAGCTGACCTCAATTTATCACAGAAGTACAAAAATGAACAGACAAAAACAGTCTTAGCTACTAAGAAGGAAGGAAGCTTGAGACTTTCTACTGCCTTTCCATATCTTGAAGTCCTCTTAAAGTCAGAACTTTAAATTATTCCACCAAAATCAGGACTGGGGAGTAGATATCAAAGATACCTTCATTGCCAGCACAGGTGATCAAATAGTTTCCTTAGGGGTGATGAAGCAATCTGCTCTCTAAACTAAAACAGTTCAAGAGCTTATCTATCCCAAAGACCTATTAGTGGTATGTCCCTGGAGTCAGCAGTGAAGGATACTTTGAATTCTAACAGACTCCAAGGTTGAAGTGTAATAGTCCTGCAACCAGGTTTCCAGTTTGGTGAATTTGAGAAGGGAAGTTGGGAGTGAGGGGGAGAAAATTCACAGAACAAAATTTTGGAAGTTATTCAAAAGCAGCTGTATTTTTTCTTACCAACAGTTCTAAAGACCAGAGCAACCCTGCTTCCTTCCTCCTTCTAATCTTCCACAAGACAAAGTACAGAAATAAGGAAGGCACTAGCCTTCTATCTTTTGGGGGGGCATATTTTGCCACTTTCTGAGAATTCATTTTGCCTTGAATTTGACACAATAGCTTTTCCTAGTACTTCAACCCATAGTATCTCCCAATCCAAAGTAGTCTTGTAAGAGAAAGCCCTATGTCAGACTCTCTACTTCGGTCCCTAGGGGGCTCTGTCCATAGAACCCTGGTCCTGGAATCACAAGACCAAAGTTTAGATGGCATTAGGCTTGTCACTTTACCACTATCTGCTTCAAATCCATCAACTCTGAAATGAGAACAGTAATAGCACTTACCTCTTACCACTCTTGTGAATGTACAAGTTTTTGAGTCATTTTTCAGTCATATCTGACTCTTTGGTTTCTTGGTAAAATTACTAGAGTGGTTGGTTATTTTATTCTCCAGCTCATTTTAGTGATGAGAAAACAGAGGCAAACAGGGTTAAGTGAATTGCTCATGGTCACAAAGATAGAAAATGTCTGAGGCCAGATTTGAACTCAGGAACGAGTCTTTCTGACTATAGCTGGGGTACTCTAGCTACTCTGCTACCTAGCTGACTGTATATACGTAAGATAACGTGTAAAATGCCTTGCAAAATTTCAGTTGTAATATATGTGCCAACTATTATATTTGGGATCTTCTTAGACCTTTAGGACTTTGTTTTTTTAAAGACCAGTTAGTCTTTTCTTCACATCAAACATGGACTATATCTGCATTATCATAAATGTCTTGGAACATTATTTCCAGATATCATGACAAATAAGAAGTGACTGCCATAGACAAGGAGAATCATGTTTCCATCTCACTTTTATCCATTCCCATGGCATCAGTGTTTCCTTCTATGTAGGACACTTTTTAGAGCTGGCCAGACTTCTGGACTGCCTTAAGAGGCAGTAGGCTCCTGCTCCATCTCTCTGCCAGCCTACACTGTAGATGATCAAGGAGAGACTTGATGACTGCATGTGGGAGGGAAAGTTAGAATGCAGATTCCTTTTGTGCCTTGGCTGGACTAGGAGGCCCTCAGGATGATTTCCATCTCTGCAGTTCTGTTATTCCTTCACCCTCTTCCTAGGATCAGTCATATTCCCATGTCTCCAACTGAGGTTCCTACATGAAATAGCACATGACATAAATGGGGCTCACACTCACACCCATCCTTTAACTTGGCTCTTTCTTTTAGTGGCACTACCACCACCAGTCAACCAGGCTCATGATATCCAAATATCTTAGCTTATCTCCTTTCTCAGCAACTGACTGAACTACCTACCTCTATAGAATCTCTTAACCATTGCTTGTTCTCTACTTCTACAACACCCCACCCCATTTCTCTTCTATTCTAGATCAATGAAGTTGATCTCAAACTGAAATAGGGCATAAAACCATACGTAAGGATCGCTGGGATGGAGGACACATATTGACTTCATTGCTTTGCAATCTAATTCAGACTGAGTGGAATAGAGTTAGTGAAGACTCCTCAGATTGTAATTTTTCTCCCAGGGGTGAGCCTAAAGGCTCAAGGTTACAATATTTTTAGAATAGAATAGTTCCATATAAGGATATAAAACTGTGTAGTGTATTAGGGTCTCAATGATTGGACAAAACTTACATAATTCCTCGATGTCTTCATTTCAAAAGGGATTGGTTAGATTTCGTGTCTAGGATGTAAGACCATATTCTCAGCTAATGAGGATAATGGTCAGTGGGGGGAGGAGGGACTTGCGTTAGGGTCTATATAAATCACTGTCCTGTTCTTTGTCTTTGGTTTTCCTACTCCTACAGGTGAGCCCCGCTTCTCGAGAATCGAATAAATCACTTTTCTGTCATCACTTTGAGAGGCCTCTGAGTAATTGATTTATGTAGGGACCTGAGCCATCCCACACAAGATCAAATTGGAGATCTCTGTCCTAAAGAAAATTGTACTGCTGTCAAAATAGCCATCCCATGGTCAGTCTATCTCTGCCCTCCCATCCTTTCTTCAAACCACTTCCCAAGTTATATGCCCATTCCACTGCTCTAATCATGGCATTCCTCCACTCAGAAATCACAAGAGGCTTCCTCTTCTACTTTCTTTTACTGGCTGGCTAATTTGTGATCCTGGCCCTCAAGGCCTTCCACAATCTGCCTTCTCATATTCCTCCACATTACACTCTTATCATCCTTTTTTTGGGTATTCTACATTTTAGCTGATGTATCTTACCTTGACTTGTGCCTTTTCTCCAAGCCTTGAATGGTTTCTGCTCTCTCCCCCACTCTATTGAAGTCTCTTCCCTTCTTCCAAGGAGAGCTTAATTATTACTTTCTTGAAGAAGCTTTCTCTGAGTCAAAGAACTTATAGCTCAAGTTCCTCCTACTCTTTGCCTGACCGTCTCCTTTGCAGTTTTCTTCTCCACCCTTCTGTCTATGTCTTTCCTTCTTCACTGTGCAAGCTACCAAGGACAAGGGTTATGTCATTTACCGTTCTCTTCCCAGGGATTTGCTCACAGCAGGTGCTTAATATTTGTTGAATTGATTCAGCACTCCTCAGAAGCCAAACTGAAGCCCAAGTCAGCTACAAGAAGAAAATTCCCTTTGCCTTTCATTTTCATTTGTAGGTTGTGGCTATGATAATTAAAATAAGTCAGGTACCTGAGTCTTAAACCACACAAATACTTGAATGAATACCCTGCATCCGTTATTGAAAAGTCTGTGATCCCCGATCTGGGGCCCAGCTCCTAGAAGGAAACAGAGTGCTCCCTTTGGAAAGCGTTCGTGTTCAAGGGACTCCTGACTTTGCTACAAAAGATTTTTAACATCATAAAATCTTGAAGATAACTAAGGCAACTATTCTCAATTAATTTAAAATGAGTTAGGGAGCAATTGATTTTTGTCTGAATCATTTACAAAAATAGAGAAATTCTCATTCAGGGAGAAAATAAGACATTGATGTCAGAACCCATTTTGTGCCAAATAGATCTAGGGAAGAAGGTGAGATCTAGGGGGATGTAAAGAGAATAAAACAGGTTGGAATTTGACTTCTTTTTAAATATCAGCAGGAAACTGCCGGCCACTAGAAGGGTAGTTTCTGAGGAAAAGCAAGCATCATCACTGAGGAAATGCAAAGAAATTTGCAATTATTTTCAAATCAAAAGCAGCAACATTTTATGAGTGCTTTTGGGGGTGAGGTATTGCAGAAAAATAGAAGAAACCAGGTGTTCATTTATGAAAGAATCTCAAGTTTCACTTACTTGCTTATTTTCTGGAGGTGACCGGGTGACAAAAAGTCCAGGATCTGAGAGAACAGCCAGGTGTCTTATGAAACAATCAGCTCCTTTCTTTAGCAGATTTTACATTTTCAAACTTTATTTATAGGAGGCAGAAGCCTGATTAGGAAATTAGAATATCCTGGATCCTCAGGTGGCTCATTTGATCTGGAAAGATCTAGGACATTTTCTTGAATTAAGCCAATGATTTAATTCTTCAAATAGCAATCCATGAAGGATCTCTTCTCTCGAGTATTTATGAGCAAATGCCTATCACCTTTGTACTGGCAACTGACTGTGAAAGAACTTATGCATAAAATGACAAATTGATAAACCCCTTTTGTATTTGCATTGGCTTTCAGTTAACAACTGAAAGAGTTCCTCTATTAAATATTGGGGGCAGAACTGAGAAAAAGAAGCTACGAAACAAAACTACTATAAATATCTTTCCTAATTATCTGGATTAGCACCTAGGTGGTATATCTCTTTGGCACTAATTATGTATCACTTTCTATTGTGGTTATTTTTGAAATTCAATTTCATTTTATTTTCAATTCTAAATTCTCTCTTCCTCCCATGGGTGGGAGCTAAATATTTTGCAAATACATACATGTATGCCAAACAAAATTCCTGCACTAGCCCCATTAAGAAAGAAGGAAAGTAAGAAATAAAAGAAGGAAGGTAGGAAAGAGAATAGGAAGGAAAGAAAAAAGAAATGAAGGATAAAAGGAATGCAGGAAGGAATGATGAGAGAATGGTAGAAATGATGAAGCAAGGAAGGAGGAAACGAAAAAGAGAAAAAAGAAAGCTTCAGTGTTCCCTTTGAGTCTGATATTTCTCTGTCTGCAGGTGGATAGCATGCTTCATCACGAGTCTTTAGTTATCATGGTTGATCTTTGTCTTGGTCAGAGTTCTTAATTCTTCCAAGGTTCCTTATGTTTATAATATTGTGTTTACTGTATAAGTTGTTCTCCTGGTTCTACTCATTTCACCTTGTATAATTTCATAGAAATTCCAGTTTTTCTGAAACCATTCCTATCATGCTTTCTCAAAGTGCAAGGTGACTTTGTTTTGCTTTGTTCTCCTATCCTTTCCCCTCCTGACCTTAAACCTCAAACCTACTTCACTCTGAAGCCCAGACACTGGCTCACTACCCAAACTCCATTTAAGGGTTGTTTCCTGGGCCCCTCCTAGCTAAAGAGTGAATATCAGTTGTAACTGTTTCCCTTCCCTTCCAGCTTGATTTAGTTATTTTTCTTTTGCTCATTAAAGGGGCCAATCTCTGACTACTTCTGGAGATGACCCAGGATGAGGCAACTGGAGTTAAGTGACTTGCCCAAGGTCACACAGCTAGTGAGTGTCTGAGGTGAGATTTGAACTCAGGTCCTCCTGACTCCTGCACTAGTGCTCTATCCACTGGACCACCTAGCTGCCCCTGAGTACCTGAATAGGCCCAAGGCCAAAGAGGCCAAGGTCTCCCATTGCATCCTGGGTCATCTCCTGTCATCCTGATGAATATCTGGTCTCTGGATTCAGATGGCTCTGGAGGAGAAGTGAGGTTGGTGACCTTGCACAGCCCTCCCTCCCTCCAAACAAAGTCCAGTGCAAGTCATGTCATCATTTCTCTGATGTCATGATCCTCTTAGAAAACAAAGGATGAACCCAACAACAACAAAGCACAATGCTATTCCATCACATTTACATACCTTAACTTCTTCAGCCCCTCCCCCAGTTGATCAGCAGCCCATCCATTTCCAATTTTTTGCTACCTCTAAACAAACCACTGTATTTTTGTACATTTGAGTCCTTTTCCTCTTTCTTTGATGTCTTTGGGATACAGATCTAGTAAAATATCAATGGATCAAAGGATATCAACAGTTTAAATCCCTTTGGGGCCTAGTTCCAAGGTGATTTTCAGAATTCACAACACTGCCAAAAGTACATTAATGTGCCTGTTTTATCAAAGTCCCTCTAGTATTTGTCATTTTCCTTTTTTTTTACTTAGACAATCTGAAGGGTCTGAGAAGCTAGTTCAATGTTGTTTTAATTTAAATTTATGTAATTATCAGATTTGAGCATTTTTTCTATGGCTATTGTAAGCTTGGATTTCTTCCTCTGAAAAATGCCTAATATCCTTTGACCACTTATCAGTTGGGAAATAGCTCTTATTCTTATAAATTTGACTCAGTTCTCTATATATTGTAGAAATGAGACTTATAACAAAGAAATTTTTGCAAAGATTTTCCTAGTTTCCTGCCTCTCTTCTAATGTTAGCTGCACTGCTTTTCTTTGTGCAAAACCTTTCATTTTATATCACCAAATTTCTACATTTTTTTCTCCTGTGAACTTATCACTTGTATAATCATGAAACTTTCCAACACCAATATTATATTTATTCATGTATAGATCCTATTCCCTTAATAATACTCTTAGATATCTGAGACTGAGGACTTTGTTTTATTTCCATTTCCTATCTTTCCCAGTGTCTGCTACAATGGTCTGCACCTGGAAGGTGCTTATGAAGTATGGTGTGAGATGAAACTACCTCCATTAAGCCTCCTTCACAAAGCTTTTTTCTTAAGAAACTCAGGTATATATGCGTGTTTAGAATGGTCATATGGTTTCTGTAAATATTCAACCTCAAGTTCACAGAATTTTAAACTATCTTTTGTAATTTTTTTTCCCCATTTCCTACCTTGAGGAAGTAATTCACAAACTTTTCTACTAGACTTGTAAAGTAGTAAATTTTAGGGAAGAATTAGGAGAACAGTTTATACAATGATAGCCCTTACTATGTACTGCTTGATTTAGTGACTCTGGCCTCCTTCATGTTGCACCACTGTATAAGACATTCATTTCTCATGTCGACATTTTCTCTGGTTGTCTCCAGTGCCTGGAAGGCTCTCCCTTCTAGTTTCCCTGGTTTTCTCTAAGTTCCAAGTAAAATCTCATCTTCTACAGGAAGCCTTTCCTAACATTTCTTAACTCTAGTGTCTCACTTCTCAGTTATTTCCTATTTGTGCTGTATATAGCTTATTTGCATATATGTGTTTCCTGATTGTCTCCCCCATCATAATGTGAACTTCTTGAGTTCAGGGACTTTCTTTTGCCTCTTTTGGAATCTCTAGCATTTATCATAGTGCCTGGAGCATAGCAGGCTTCAAAAATGTTTATTGATTAAGAGAAATAAATTTTAGAATTTATGAACATCCAAGTAGAATATTTGTGAATGCCGGCAAGATTAAGCATAGGCTTATCTCTGTGTGAGGATAAAAAGAGTTGAGGAGGTGGTCATGGGAACTGAATGGATTGAGGAATTAGGAAGTTAGTGTATTCAAGGGAACATGGGTATCTATGTGGAAGTCCCCTAGTATAAAGGAATTAGGGTGGAAAGACTATGAGCCAGGCATTAAACTCATTGAAGAAGGAGGAAGATAGTCCTGGGGGTCAGTATATCATGACCACCAGGAGATTGACTTGGTGATAAATTTGGATAGTATGATGCTGAAGGAGAAGTATAGGCAGAACCTGGATTCTGATTCCCCCAACTCCACTACAGTTTGGAGAGCAAAGGGTACAGAGAAAATGGAAGAAGTACTAGAAACCTTCAGGAGACAGCCGTATCTCTTTCAGTATCAGAAAAAATAGGAGCAAAAAATAAAAAAGTTTAAGATGCAAGGAAATGTGTTCATTATGTTGCAGGCATTCCAGAGGACCCTGTGAAAGGGGCAGGCAGGTCTGGAGGGGAACCTTGTGTGGTAGAGCTGAAGTGGACTGGAATAAGGGAGAGGACAACGAAGACTGGGGAGTGGGGTTTGCTTATTTGTAGCCAGGGATTCAGCATCAAGGGGATGAGTAGAGGAAAAAGACCAGAGTATAGGAGGCATAGCAGAAGATGGAGAGAAGTGTAATCAGGGAGGCAGGAGACTGCATGTTCAAGTTCCTCCTGTATGTCTCAAAGCTGTGGTCTAGGGTGATAGTGTATCCTGGGAGGTCACAGAAACCAGACTCACAAGACACAAGGGCAGGATGGGAGTTTGGGAACCAGATCAGGAGGCAGGAGGATCTGGCACAGGAGTTGAAGGTTAGTTAGAATGGGGAGCTCCTAGGAACTGTATTCTGTAGGTGGAAAGTAGTGGAATTATGACAGGAAGCTACCGGGTGCTTGATTGGCCTGGGTTACCGCCAGAAGAGCTCTTTGTGGGGCAGGTGGGAGATGGTAGTGTCTGTGCTTCCTGTTGGAATCACCACAAATACATCAGGTCTTTTTCTAGAACACAGTGGCCTGGCAGTTACAGACAAACTTGAAATTTTGACTAATCTTTTTAAATAAAAGTTACTTGTATTCGTTATTTTATTTCACTCCTCCTGGATCCTGGCTTTCAGACTTCAAGTCTAAGCCTCTGATTGAGTGGCACAGCTCTTCTCTTTTTAGCTCCTCTTTGTGTTATCTTTCCCTTGAGTATTTAATCTTCTTGATGTCAGGGGTTGTCTTTCTAGTTTCTTATATTTTTATCGCCATTACTTAGGTCAGTGTCTGGCACACAGTAGGCACTTAATAAAGTTTATTAAATTGAAAATAAATAATGATATCAGCTAGTAATTGTGAGACCACTTTACATTCTCATTTTATCCTCACCATAATCCTGGGAAGTGGTATTGCTATTTTCAGGGAAGTACTAGGAAACTGATAGAGGCAGAGGTTTTGTGGGTCACTGAGGATCCTTTGAGATCATTATGAGTCCTCCAAGACCTGAGAAAAGCCAAAAACCTGGATGGACCAATCAGGAGAGAGATATTTTGGCCCACTCTGTGCTTACCCTACCATAATGCTTTGCAGTCTCTAGCATAACAGATATGCTTTGCTCTCTGAATGAACCCAAAACACCCTTCCTGTGTCACCAACTACAAGACCAGATGAAGCTGACCTGGAGCCTGCTTCTGTTTAGGACCTCCAAGGACAAGGCCCCCTGAATAATGGCATTTTTCTTATCTTGGTATTTTATGGACACATTGTGCTATATTATGGCATGTTAACGATAGAAGAAACACAGACATCTTGGAACTGTAATCTCAGTTGACATGTTGATATTGATCTCATTGCATTTACAACCTATCCTATTTAACAAATTATTTTCTCATGTGATGGTTAACACATAGAGAGACTATAATTTTGGCTGCCACAGGCATCCTGAATCAGGAAGGAAGGGGAATTGCTCTAAAAAAATGAGGCCCCTTTTGTCTTTCCTTCCTTGGGCTCATTTTCACAATGAACTCCCATGCATATCTCTGTACGGATGATCCACCAGCTTTGAGAGAAACAAACATGCACATGCAGCCAAATTTTGTTTGTCTTTTAGAACTAACCTAAAGGGGGCGGAGCCAAGATGGCGAAGTAGAAAGACACACATACACATAGCTCTGAACCCACAAAACACAGAACGGCAGAGGGGACCAACCCAGGGCGAATTCTGCACCCAGAGACCACGGAATATTGGAGCGAGGGAGATTTCTGTTCCGGAGAGACCTGCAAACCTCTCGCGGGGGGTCCTTCGCGCCGTGGACTGGGCTCCGGGACGGGGAGCAGAGGGCAGCCCTGCCACGGCCACAACACCGTGAGGAAAAGATCCGAGAGGGCTACGGGGATGGGATCTCCAGCGGCCACGCGGGTCCCCCCACCCACAGAGGGACCTGCAAACCTCTCGCAAAAGGTCTGTCGCGCTGCAGACACGGAGCCCAGCCCGGACCTGCGGCGGCCGCAGCTCCGAGAGGCACAGATCTGAGAAGGCTCCAGAGACGGGATCTCCAGCGGCGGCACAAGACCCCCTACCAACAGGTGACTGACGGGGGTAGGTGAGAGAGTCTCTTCGGCGGGTTGAGAGGGGAGTGGGGTACCCCCATGGCTTGGACCCCCCCAGGAGATAGAAGCTGAGAGGTGGCTACAGACAGGGGCTCCCCAAACAGGCGGGAGCCTGGATCCATTGTGGAAGGTCTGTGCATAAACCCCCTGAGGGAACTGAGCCAGAGAGGCGGCCCTGCCCCTGACCACCTGAACTTAATTCTCACACTGAATAGCAGCCCTGCCCCTGCAAAAAACCCTAAGGCTGGAAGCAGCATTTGAATCTCAGTCCCCAAACGCTGGCTGGGAGGACCAGGAGGCAAGGTGGGTGTGAGGAGAACATTCAGAGGTCAGGTCACTGGTTGGGGAGAATGCCCAGAAAAGGCAAAAGAAATAAAACTATTGAAGGGTATTTTCTCGGAGAAAAGACACTTCCTCCCTTCCTTTCTGATGGGGAGGAACAATGCTTGCCATCAGGCAAAGACACAGAAATCGAGAATTCTGTGCCCCAGCCCACCCAATGGGCTCGGGCCATGGAAGAGCTCAAGAGGAATTTTGAAAATCAAGTTAGAGAGGTGGAGGAAAGACTGGAAAGGGAAATGAGAGGGATGAGGGAGAAGCATGAAAAGCAGATCAGCTCCCTGCTAAAGGAGAACCAAAAAAATCTTGAAGAAATTGGCACCTTGAGAACTAGCCTAACTCAGTTGGCAAGGGAGGTGCAAGGGGCCAATGAGGAGAAGAATGCTTTCAAAAGCAGAATTAACCAAATGGAAAAGGAGATTCAAAAGCTCACTGAAGAAAACAGATCTTTCAAAACTGGAATGGTACAGATGGACGCTAAGGACTTTATGAGAAAGACAGATATCTCAGAACATACCGCGCAGATTCGAAAAATGGAAGATAATGTGAAATATCTTATTGGAAAAACAACTGACCTGGAAAATAGAATCAGGAGAGACAATGTAAAAATTCTGGGACTACCTGAAAACCATGATCAAAAGAAGAGCCTAGACATCATCTTCCATGAAATTATCAAGGAAAACTGCCCTGAGATTCTAGAACCAGAAGGCAAAATAAATATTCAAGGAATCCGCAGAACACCGCATGAAAGAGATCCAAAAAGAGAAACTCCTAGGAGCATTGTGGCCAAATTCCAGAATTCCCAGGTGAAAGAGAAAATATTGCAAGCAGCTAGAAAGAAACAATTCAAGTATTGTGGAAATACAATCAGGATAGCACAAGATCTGGCACCCTCTACATTGAGGGATAGAAGGGAATGGAATAGGATATTCCAGAAGTCAAAGGAACTAGGACTGAAGCCAAGAATCACCTACCCAGCAAAACTGAGTATAATACTTCAGGAGAAAAAATGGTCTTTCAATGAAATAGAGGACTTTCAAATTTTCCTGATGAAAAGACCAGAGCTGGAAAGAAAATTTGACTTTCTAACACAAGAATGAAGAGAACCATGAAAAGGTGAACAACAAAGAGAAGTCATAAGGGACTTACTAAAGTTGAACTGTTTACATTCCTACATGGAAAGACAATATTTGTAACTCTTGAAACATTTCAGTATCTGGGTACTGGGTGGGAGTACACACACACACACACATGCACACACGCACACATACATAGAGACAGAGTGCACAGAGTGAATTGAAGAGGATGGGATCATATCTTAAAAAAAAAAAATGAAATCAAGCAGTGAGAGAGAAATATTGGGAGGAGAAAGGGAGAAGTTATATGGGGCAAATTATCTCTCATAAAAGAGACAAGCAAAAGACTTATTAGTGGTTGGATAAAGAGGGGAGGCAAGAGAAAAACATGAGGTCTACTCTCATCACATTCCACTAAAGGAAAGAATATTCCTCATTTTGATAGGAAAACCTATCTCATAATACAGGAGAGTGGGGAACAGGGGCACAAGCAGGTTGGGGGGGAGGATAGAGGGGAGGGGAGGGGAGGAGAATGTAATATGAGGTCGACACTCATGGGGAGGGAAAGGACCATAAGAAAATAGAAGTAATGGGGGACAGGATAGGATGGAGGGAAATATAGTTAGTCCTATACAACACTAGTATGGAAATCATTTGCAAAACTAAACAGATATGGCCTATATTGAATTGCCTGTCTTCCAAGGGGAAGGGGTGGAGAGGGAGGGAGCTAAAGAAGTTGGAACTCAAAGTGTTAGGACCAAATGTAATGTTCTTACCACTGGGTAACAAGAAATACAGGTTAAGGGGTCAAGAAAGCTATCTGGCCCTACAGGACAAAAGAGAAGACGGAGACAAGGGCAGGGAGGGAGGATAAAGGAGAGAGCAGATAGGTCACAGGGGCAATTAGAAGGCTTGGGTCTGGGGGGGGGGAGGGGATAAAAGGGGAGAAAATTTGTAACCCAAAATTGTGTGAAAATAAATGTTAAAAGTTAAAAAAAAAAGAACTAACCTATAATGGTTGACACCACACAGGTGCTAGGAGTCTGAGGCTGCATTTGAACTCAGGCCTTCCTGACTCCAGGCCCAGCATTAACCACTTCACCAACCAGTTGCCACAGTTATTTTACTCAGACCTCATTTTGTCTCATGGACATGGCACTTTCCCTCAAGTTTGCCACTACCAAAGGATCAGATTTGTTCAGCTTTGGACATGAGCTCTGTAATTCTTGTAGTAACTGACCAAATATGATACAGCTTCCCTTTTTCACAAGGGAACCAGAAAATGGAGTAACCCAATAACTGGCCCATCAGGAGGACTTCTGATGCCCAGAGCTAAATGACATCACAGTGATCTTTGGGGAAGTACACTTTAGCTGAACTCAGAGATGCCTGGGACTGCTGGAGTCAGTCTACACCAGCTCAGAGGAAAGTAAAGATCTTGGTTGGTTCCTGACTTATCTAAAGAACAGCAAACATTCTCCTTTCTGATTATTTTATTTAAAGATATCTTCTCCCACTTCCTACTTCATTGTTTTTCTCTGTCAATCTTGACTTGGCCATATATTCTAAACACTTCAAATATGTATAACCCCCTCACCCTTTATAACTCCCCTCTTAGCAGGTATGAACCTTATCTCACCGCTCCAGCTTGCAAACTCCTTCTCAGGCAAAAAAGTGCAGCTATAATCTCTGTACACTGTGATCAGACCCTGGTTCCTCTCAGGTTCCCCTTTTGGACCTCAGTTTTCTTACATTTTAACAGTTCACGAGGGTTTTCATTTTTACAAAAGAAAGTATGAAAGGAGCCATGGCTGGAAGTTTCAGAGGGACACATCTAAGCTTCGAAGTAGATAACAATTTAAAACTGTTTCTTTGGGAAGCTGACTTCTGAAGTTCTTCCCAGTCCTAGGTACAAAATTCTCCACCCACACAACTGGAGTTCACCAGAATTCTGCCATGTGTAACATTGGGACAAATGCTCTGGGATCTAACAACAGAACACAAGCAGATATTTTAGAGCTTAGACAGACATTCAAGCCCTAAAAGTTCTCCACAATAGCCCAAAAATGTAGAATTTAGGGAAATTCTGTTTAGGTAGAAGGAAAACACTATAGATGCTAAAGATTATAATAGTCATTAAAAATGGAGAATTTTAATATTCAAAACTTCATATGAGACAAAGTTATTAAAAACTTAGATGAAAAGCTTAAATGTGACATCACCAGGTCACGCCAAAGTGGAACCCAGCCATGACTGTGAACATGTGTGGACACTTGGGTTTGGAGGGTCTAGAGGACATAAAAGTGCATGTAATAAATATTGGGGCTTCCAATTTCTCTTCAGCTGCATATTTGTTTCTCCACTTTCCCCTCTCCAGGGTAGCACCTTCTCTAGTGTTGTCGCCATCTATTGCCTAGACATCATCAGGAATCCTCTTCATGTTTTATGTTCTTTCAAGCCTTGGTTTTCTAAGCAATCAACTAAACCCACTTCTGGGAGCAAGATGAAAAGCTTTGGTTTGATTCAAATTCTGTACAAATTTGGACTTTCCTACAAATTTAGCTACAGTGGAGTTTTTGTAGATTGAGATTGTCATGAATTTTTAAATATAAAGTAATTTAATTCTCGGTAGGGTCTTCAGTTGTTTCCTGGACTGTGGTAGTAGTTTGGGTTCTACTGGACATCATTATAGTGGCTTTGTTGTATTTCACCTGCTAGAGGTAGGTCGTTGTCTTCGTAACATGGTAGGGGATTCGGTTATGTTTAGATCCACAAGTGTAAAAGAACTCAACAGCTCCATTTCATTTACGAGACTCATCAGCATAATTCCAATAGATACAGCAGAGAGGCCAATGGAAAGGCAAGCTGTTCCTAAGACAAAGTATTGAGGAATGTAGCCAGAAGAAGCTATTGCTGAAATAAGCAATCCAATTAAAAACAGTACTCCTCCCATTAAGATTATGACAATAGAGGTTTTGTATTTGGCCCGGAAAGTTTCTTCTTGTAATCTCTGTTGTAAAGGGTCCAGTGGAGCATCACTGATTTCCATGTCTTCCTTTGGACCTTGTCTTCCCAAGGAAAGGATGAACCTTATGCCTGGAGGAAAAAAGTTCCAGAAGTCATGACTTTTTCTCTTGGACTGGAGGAGAATTTTCCTATAATTGGTAATCATTCTACTTTCACCTTGAACACATTAGATTTCACTATGATTCAATGTGAATGTAATTAGTCAGACTGTTACATCTTTAGATTTTCTCTGAACTGTGGCACTGAGAGATTGTTTTCAGAGTTTCTATGGGGATGTTGGCAGTAATAATACACAGGAAGGTGCACACTGACGCATACTTACTTCACAAATTTAACCTTCCAATGTACCTCTTTCTTTTAAAGTAATTTTTAAAAAATACTCTCAAAGTCATTCTCAGAAATTTGAGGGCTTTGATAAACATGGTGGCCCTTTAATTATTATATATTAATATAGTTGTAAGAGACTGGAAGATTTTATCCCTCTATCTTAATTCATGTAGTTATAAAAAATAACCACACATTAGGTACTAAGTAGACTTTAACACCTAGGCATCCTTTTAAATACGACACTCTGGCTGAGAGAGAAAGAAAACAACCTCATTGGGCAGAAAAAATGACTGACTGTGTCCCAAAACGACCCTTCAAACACCCCGTCCAGTCCGTCTCCTCAGGATCTGGTTCAAGTGAGGATCCTTTCTTGACTAATTAAACTGCTCTTTCTATTTCCCTGAAGGAGCTTAAAATCTCACATCATAAAATGATGCCTTGGCAAGGCTGCATTTTTTCTTTTCTACAGCTAAATATATCCTCATCAATCCCAACTATGTTTTAAGTCTAGGAATTTCAAATCCCTTTAGGATCAATAAATGGCACTTCATGGCTTTTGGGCCAAGATAGTATGAATCATGTTTAGGTAAATCTGTGGACAGTGTATAACTTAATCGAGCGGTGGGGAACCTGCAACCTCGGGGCCCGGTGTCACCCTGTCGGTCCTCAAATGTACCCCTTTGACTGAATCCAAACTTCACAGAACAAATCTGGATTCAGCCAAAGGCCACACCTGAGTATCTAGAGGGTCATATGAGGCTGTGAGACCCCAGGTTCCCACCCCTGGATGACTCAACAGTTTCCTTTATTGCAGTTCTTTTCTGAAGTTTGTCAGAAGTCAGCTTAACTATTTAACATCTTCAGAACAGGCAGCTTAGCACAAAGAAAAGAGGTGATATGGGGGGTGGAAGGCAGAGGGAAATCTTGTGCTACCTCTCCAGTTGATGGTCTCCGTAGGGTCAGGTTCTGCTAACACCACTGCTGGTCCTATTCCAGAACCAAAGCTAAGGCTTTCTGCACCCAAAGAGTTACTAAGTTCATCAATCTCCAATATGATGCAAATGCATTTGAAGGGATAAGTAGTGAATTATTTTAGTTGAACAGAATGAATAAGGGAAACAAAATAGAGACAGAACAATTGGTGGCAATGTTGAAAAACAAAAATAGGCAGTAGGAAATTATTTAGGAGGTGAAAGTAGGCTAGGTAGGAAAGAAGCCCAAACTCTCCTCCCTCAATCTGAGCATCATGGGAATGGGGAAGATTACTTTTAATACCCTGAAGTTGGTTTTCTATTTACTTGGGATAAAGCTGGCCTCAACTTATCACAGAAGTACAAAAATAACAGACAAAAACAGTCTTAGCTAGATTTTCTTAGTAGATTTTCACTGCCTTTCTATATCTTGAAATTCCCTAAAAGTCAGGACTTTAAACTACACCATCAAAATCAGGACTGGGGAGTAGCTATCAGAGATACCTTCATTGCCAGCAGAGGTGATCAAATAGTTTCCTTTAGTGATGATGAAGCAATCTGTTTTCCAAACTAAAACAGTTCACAGGCTTATCTATCCCAAAGATCTATTCGTAGTGTGCCCCTGGAGTCAGTAAAGGATACTTTGAACCCCCAAATTCTAACAGACTCCAAGGGACAAAGTACTATAGTCCTGCAACCAGGTTTCCAGCTTTGTGAACTTGAGAAGGGAGGGTGGAGGTGAAGGGGAGAAAAGTCACAGAACAAAAACCTGGGAGTTATTCAAAAGCAGTTTTACTTTCTGAAACCAACAGTTCCAAAGACTAGAGCAGCCCTGCTTCCTTCCTCCTTCTAATCTTCCAAAGACCCAGTAAAGAAACAGGAAAGGCGCTATCATTCTATCTTTTCTTTTCTCTCTTTCTTTCTTTTTTTTTTTAGACATTTCTCAACCATCTGAGAATTCATTTTGATTTTTGTTTGACACATTAGGTTTTTCTAGTACCTCAACCCAGAGTACCTTTCAATCCAAAGTATTCTTGTAAGAGAAAATCCTATGTCAGACTCTGCTTAGGACTCTAGGGGACTCAGCTTGTAGAGCCCTGGTCCTGGAATCTTGAGATCGATCTAAATTTAGATGTGGCCTTAGGTCTATCACATAACCTCTCTGCCTCAAATCCTTCATCTAAGTGAGTACCTGAATAGGGCTTAGCCAACAAAGGCCAAGGTCTCCCATGACATCCTGGGCCATCTCCAGTCATCCTGATAAATATCTGTTCACTGGATCAAGATGGCTCAGGAGGAGAAAGTGAGGCTGGTGACCTTGTGCAGTCCTCTTTCACTTAAATCAAAGTTAAGTGCAAGTCATGTCATCATTTCTCTGATATCACGGTCTTCTTCAGAAATGAAGGACGAACACAAAACAAAACAACTGTTGTGAATATACAAATTTTTGAGTCACTTTTCAGTTGTGTCTAACTCTTTGTGAATCAATGTGATTTTTTTTTTTTTTGGTAAAGTCACTAGAGTGGTTGGCCATTTTCTTCTCCAGGTTCATCTTAGAGATGAAGAAACTGAGTCAATCAGCACTAAGTGACTTGCCCATGATCACACAGATAGAAAATGTCTGAGGCCAGATTTGAGGTCAGGGACTTGAGTCTTCCTGACTCCAATCTGGGCACTCTATCCACTGTGCCACCTGTAAATACATGAAATAATGTGTAAAGTGCCTTGCAAAATTCCAGTGGCAATATATGTGCCAATTATTATATTTTGGGTTTTCATAGATTAGTGGACTTGTTTGATTTTTAAGGTCTTTGTTTTTTAAAGATCAATTAAGTCCTTCCTTCACACCAAACAGACTATGTCTGTATTATCATAAATGACCTGTAACATTATTTCCAGATATCTTGACAAATAAGAAGTCACTACCATAGACAAGGAGAATCATGTTTCCATCTCACTTTTATCCATCTCCATAGAATCAGCATTTCCTTCTATGCAGGACACTTTTTAGAGTTTACTAGAGACTGCCTTGGGAAGCAGCAGGCTCCTGCCCCATTTCTCTGTCAGCCTGCACTGTGTAGATCTTCAGAGGCCTGATGACTGTTGGTGGGAGGGAAAGTTAAAGTGCAGATTCCTTCTGTGTATCAGTTAGACTAGATGGCCTTCAGGATAGTTTCCATCTCTGAAGTTCTGTTATTGCTTCACTCTTCCTAGGATCAGTCTTATTCCAGGATTTCTACCCCAGTGTCCAACCTCATATAGGACCTGACAAAATTTTGCTTATATTCACACCCACCACTCACCCACCTTTTAACTTGGCTATTTCTATTAGTGGCACTACCACTACCAGTCAACCAGATTCATGATATCCAAATTATCTTCTCTTTCAGTAACTGATTAAAGTACCTCTATAAAATCTCTTAACCATTACCTGTTCTCTACTTCTACGACTCCCCACCCCTAGTCTAGACCAGTGGGGTTGAACTCAAACTAAAACAGGGCATTAAACCATATATAAGGATCCCTGGGATGGGAGACACACATTGAATTCATTACATTGCAATCTGATTCAGACCATATTGGAGATCTATGTCCTAATGATAATTGCAATGCTGCCTAAATGGCCATCCCACTGTCAGTCTATCTCTGCCCTCCCATCCTTTCTTCCAACCACTGCCCAAGTTATACATCCATTGCCCTGCTCTAATCATGGCATTCCTCCACTCAGAAACCACAAGAGGCTTCCTCTTCCATTTTCTTTTACTGGGTGGCTAATTTGTGATCCTGGCACTCAAAGCCATCCACAATCTGTCTCCTCATATTCCTCTGCAATCTACCTTTCTCAGCCTTCTTTTGACCTGTCTCTAGGCCTTGGCTCTTTTTCCCCCAAGCCTGGAATGGATTCTGCTCTCTCCCTCACTCTATTGAGGTCTCTTCCCTTCTTCCAAGGGATACTCAGTTAATATGACTTCCTTGAAGAAGCTCTCCTTAGTCAAAGCACTTACATCTCAAGTTTGTCGTGCTGTTTTGCCTGATTCACTCCTTCGCATTTTTCCTTTCTACCCTTCTCTCTGAGGGAGCTTTATCTATGTCTTTCCTACATTACCGTGCAGGCTACCAAAGACAAAAGTTAGGTTATTTATTATTTTCTTCCCCTGAACTTGCATATAGTAGGTGCTTAATGTTTGTTGAATTGATTCCACTCTGCTCAGAGAAGCCAAAAGGAAGCCCAAGCAAGTTACTTGAAGAAAATTCCCTTTACCTTTAAGTATCATTTATAGGTTGTGGTTATGAGGCATCTGAGTCTTAAACCACACAAATATGAATGAATACCCTGCATCCATTATTGAAAGGACTGTGGACTCGGATCTGGGGCCCAGCTCCTAGAAGGAAACAGAGTGCTCCCTTTGGAAAGCGTTCGTGTTCAATGGACTCCCAAATTTGCTACTTGCTACAAAAGATTTTTTACATCACAGTATCCTGAAGATTACTAAAGCAGCTATTCCCAGTTACTTTAAAGTGAATTAAGGAGCAATTCATTTTTGTCTAAATCATTTACAAATTAAAGAAATTCTCATCCAGGCAGAAAATAAGACATTGATATCCAAACCATTTTGTGCCAAATTAGACGTAGGGGAGGGTGGGAAAGAAAGTGAAGGCTAGGCAGAGGTGAAAAGAACAGAACAGGTAGGAACTTGATTTCTTTTTAAATATCAGCAGGAAACTGCTGGCCAAGAGAAGTGTAGTTTCTGAGGAACAGTGAGCAGCATCATTCAGGATATGCAAAGCAATTTGCAAATTTTTTTTTTAAATGCAAAACAGCAACATTTTATGTGTGCTTCCAGGGAAAGAGTGGAGGTTGTTGCAGAAAAAAAGTAGAATAAGCAAGGTGTTCGTTTATGAAAGAATCTCATTTCACTTACTTTACTTACTGGTTTATTTTCTGGAGGTGACTGGGTGACAAAAAGTGAAAGATCAGAGAAAGCATCCAGATGTCTTGTAAAGCAACCAGCCACTCTGACCCAAGGAAGTCTCATCTCTTTTGCATTTTTCAACTTCATTTATAAGAGGCAGAATCCTGATTAGATCATTAGAATATCCTGGATCCTCAGGTGACTCTCTGGAAAGATCAAGGGAATATTTTCCTTAATTAAGGCAATGATTTAATTCTTCAACTGGCAGTTGATGAAGGATCTCTTCTCAAGAGCAGTTACAAGCAAACGTCTGTCAACTTTCTAGCTGGCCACTGATTGTGAAAGAACTTACGCATAAAATGACAAATTGTAGTTGCATTGGCTTTCAGCTTACAACTGAAGGAGTTCCTCCATTAAATGTAGGGGGCAGGACTGAAAAAAAGAAGCTGCTAAATAGAACTGTCTTTCCTAACTTCCTAGATTAGCACCAGTATGGTATATCTCTTTGGCAATTATCATGCATCACTATCTATTGTGTTTTTTTTTTAATTCAATTTCATTTTATTTTCAATTCTGAATTCTCTCCCCCACCCATTGTAGAGCGAGGCAGGGCTAACCCTTTGACAAATATGTGTATTTAAGCAAAACGAATTCCTGCACTGGCTACATCCAGAAAGAAGGAAAGCAAGAAACAAAAGAAGGAAGGAAGGAAAATAGAACGAAAGAAATAAAGGGAGGATGGAAGAATGCTAAGAAGGATGGAAGGAAGGAAAGAAGAACCAAAAAGGAGAAAGAGAAAAGGTTCAATGTGCACTTTGAATCCATCATTTCTCTATCTGCAGGTGGAGAGCATGCTGCATCACGAGTCTTTTGGAACTGTGTTTTGTCATTGTGTTGCTCAGAGTTCTTTAGTCTTCAAAGTTCATTATCTTCACAGGGCTGTGTATAAATTGGTCTTTTGGTTCTGCCCACTTCACTTTGTATCAGTTCATAGAAATCTACCCAGTTTTTCGGAAATTGTTCCTTTCATCATTTTTTAAAGCACAGTGCTATTACATTTGTATAGCTCAACTTGTTCAGCCACTCCCCTAGTTGATCAGCAGCCCATCCATTTCCAATTCTTTGCCACCTCTAAAGGAATTGCTATATTTTTGTACATTTGGGTCCTTTCCCTCTTTCTTTGATCTCTTTGAGATACAGATTTAGTAACAGTATCAATGGGTCAAAGGATATTCACAGTTTAAATACTTTTGGGGAATAATTCCAAGTTGATTTTTAGAATTCCCAACACTCCCATTAATATGTTTTCTCACAGTCCAGTAAGTATTTATCATTTTTCTTCTTTTATCAATTTAGCCAATCTTAAGGATTTGAGAAGCTACCTCAAAGTTGTTTTAATTTAAATTTCTGTGATTATTAGATTAGAGCATTTTTTCACATGTCTATTGCAAGCTTGGATTTCTTCCTCTGAAAACTGCCTAGTCACCCTTTGACTGCTTATCAGTTGAGAAATGGCTCTTATTCTTATAAATTTGACTCAATTCTCTGTATATTATGGAAATGAGACTTTTAGCAAAGAAATTTTCAAACATTTTCCCCTAATTTTCTCCTCCTCTTCTAATTTTAACTGCATTGTTTTTGTTTTGCAAAAACCTTTTCATTCTATATCATTAAAGTTGCACATTTTACCTTCTGTGACCTTTTCTATCTGTTGTTTAATGATCCTCTTCCAATATTATATTATGTTTATTATGTCTATGTCCTATTCCATTAACATACTCTTAGCCCAAGGACTTTATCTTATTTCCATTTTCTATCTTTGCCAGTGCCTACTACAGTGCTCTGCAGCTAGAAGATGTTTATGAAGTATGGTGTGAGATGAAACTGCCTACAGTAAGCCTCCTTCACAGATCTTTTTACTTGAGAAACTCAGGTATGTTTGTATGTTTAGAAAGTCATGTATTTAGTCAGATCATAGGGTTTCTGTAAATCTTCAATGTCCACAAAATTTTAAACAATCTGTTAAAAATTTTTTCCCATTTTCTATCATGAGGAAGTAACTCACACTCTTTTCTACTAGACTTGTAAAGTGGTAAATTTTAGGGCAGAACTGGGAGAACAGTTTATACAATGGTAGTCCTTTGCCATGTACTGCTTGATTTAGTGGCTCTGGCCTCCTTCATATTGCACGAACAAGAAACTCCATTTCTCAGTTCTGGACATTTTCTCTGATTATCTCCAATGCCTGGAAGGCGCTCTCTCCTCATCGGCACCTGGCTTCCCTGGCTTTCTCTAAGTTCCAATTAAAAGCCTGTCTTCTACAGGAAGCCTTTCCTAACATTTCTTAATTCTAGTACCTTTCCTTCTCGAGTGTTTCCTATTTATGCTGCATAAAGCTTATTTGTATGTATCTGTTTGCTGGTTGTCTCTGTCATCATATTATGAACTCCTTGAGTTCAGGGACTTTCTCCAACACTCATCACTTCATAAATGTTTATTAAGAGAAATAAATTTTAGAATTTATGAATGTCCAAGTAGAATATTTCTGAGTGTCGGCAAGATTAAGAGTAGATTTCTCTCTCTGTATAACTAAAAAGAAGTGGAAGAGGTGGTCATGGGAACTGAACAGATTGAAGAATTAGGGTATTCAAGGGAACTGAAACATCTATGTGGAAGTCCCCTAGCATAAAGGAATTAGGATGGAAAGACTATGAGTCAGACATTGAACTCATGGAAGAAGGAGAAAGAAAGCCCTTGGGTTCAGTAAAAAATATTGGGAAAGCTTCAAAGAGACAGATCTAAGCTTCTTGTAAGGAATATTAGCTAACAATTGAAAACTGTTCCTTTGGGAGGCTGAAGAGCTATCTGATTCCAGAAGTTCTTCTCAGCCCTAGCTGGGAATTACCACCCCCACACAATCTGGGTTCACCTCTCTATTTTACCTGTTCTAACTCTGAGAGAAGATGAGCAAAAATTGTAGAGCTTAGACATTCGAGCCCTGAAATTCTCCTGCAAAATGTAGAATTTAGGAAAAACATGTTTAAGTAGAAGGAAAACACCACAGATGCTAAAGGTTGCAACATTTATTAAAAATGGACAATTCTAATGTTCAAAACTTCATATGAAAGTTTTTTTAAAAAAACTTAGGTGAAAAGCTCAAATGTGGGATCGCCAGGTCATGCCAAATGGGAAATGCCCACCTCTCCTGCACTCAATGCTGCTTCTCCTCAGTCTCTGGGTGGGCAGCAGCTGTGGTATTGGCAGTAGGGGGTGCCGCCCATTCAACTTTCTGAAAGGAAGACTTAGTTACCAACAGCTAGGGGAAATTGATCTCAGAGTACACACTTCCATGTCACCACCTCCAGGGAAGGAGCATCTGACCCAAGATCTATCCTCAGGTTTTAAACACACAAGGGCACAAAGCAGAGCAAACACTGACAGCCCAAGAATTGAGTTTGGAGGGGCTGGAGGGGATAACAGTGCATGTAATATCTATTGGGGCTCCCAACCTCTTATCAATTCTTTCTTTGTCTCCCCACCTCCCTCTTATCAGGGCAGCACCTTTGGTAGTGTGGTCCCTATCTGTTGCCCCAGGCTAGGCATCATCAGGTGTCCTCTTCATGTTTTACATTCTCTCAAATCTTGCTTTTCTAAGTGACTAACTAGACCTACTCCCTGGGAGTAGGGGAAAGACCTTTAGTTTGATTCAGATTCTGCATATGGTGTTTGAAAATCCTGGAAACTTAGCCACAGTGATGTTTTGATATATTTAGAGGATTAGGAATTTTAAAATGTAAAGAAGTTTAAACCACAGTAGAATCTTGGGTTGCATTCGGGATTGTGGTAGTCGATTGGGTTCTGTTATGCATTATAATAGGTACCTGGGCTGTATTTCTGGTCGAGATTCTGGCTGCTGGTAGAGGTACCTTGTAGAGGTTTGAGTTCCTGGAGGTTCCTCATAGAAATCTGGGCTTCTGGTAGAGGTTGGTAGAGGTTCCAGCTCCTGGTAGAGGTTCAGGCCCCTGGTTGAAGTTCTAGCTCCTGGTAGAGGTTCCAGCTCTTGGTAGAGGATGGTAGAGATTCCAGGCTCTGGTAGAGGTTCGTGATAGAAGTTCAAGCTCCTGGGGGAAGTTCATGGTAGAGGTTTGGGCTCTATTCTGTGTCACAATAGTGCCTTGGGTTATATTTTGCTCAGTATCTCTTAAAGGTTTTAATGAATTTATTTCATCTATGACAATCATCAATATATTTCCAATAGTTATAGAAGAAATGCCAATGCAAATACAAGGTGATGCCAATGTGAACTCATTATGAATGTAGCCAGTGGCAATAAAAGCTGAAATAAGGAATCCAATTAAAAACATTATTCCTCCCACTGAGATAATTAAGAGGGGATTTTTGTATTTGGTCCAGAAAGTTTCTCCTTGTGATCTGTGTGGAGAAGAGACCAGTAGGGCATCACTGATTTCCATATCTTCCTTTGGCTCTTGTCTTCCTAAGGACAAAATGAATTTTGTACCTGGGGGAAGAAAATTCAAGAAGTCATGACCTTTTTTCTCTAGGACTAGAGGAGAATTTTCTTATAATTAATAATTGTTATGCCTTTACTGGAACACGTTTGGTTTCAGTACCATCCAATGTGAATGTCATTAGTCAGACTGTTACATCCTTAGATTTTTTCTGAATTGTGGAAGAGAGAGATTGTTTTCAGAGTTTATAAGGGGATGTTGGCAGTAAGAACAGACAGGAAATTGCAAACTGATGAATACCTACACCTCACTAATTTAAACTAATTTTAAACTAATTTTTTAAACTACTCACAAAATCATTCTGTGAAAGTTGGGAATTTTTATAATCATGGTGACCATTTAATTAGTGTATATTAATACAGTTGGAAGAGAGGGGAGGATTTGATCCTCCTATCTTAATTAATGTAATTATAAAATATAACCATAGATTAGGTGTTCAGTCTATTTTAATGCCTGGTCATCCTTTTAAATATGAACCTTTCTGGCTGAGGGAGAAAGAAAGCACCATCATTGGCCAGAGAAATGATTGACTGTATTCCCAGAATGACACTTAAAAGACTCAGTTCAGTCTCCCCAGGAACTGGATTTTACTTCAAGGTAGGGTCCCTTCTTGACGAGTTAAGTGCTCCAATTCTCTCAAATGGCTTAAAATCTCACCTCCTAAGGTGGTCACTTGGCATGGTTGCATATTATTAATTTTTTTACTGTTTAACACATCTTCATCAATCCCATCTATTTTTTAAGTCCAGGGATTTTTATGAGTAATATATGTTACTTCTTGACTTTTGGGCCAAGATAGTATAAATGGTGTGTAGATAAATTTGTGGACAGTGTCTAACCAGTCAATAGTTTCTTCTATTACAGCTAATTTCTGAAGTTTGTCAGAAGTTAGCTTAACTATTTAACATCTTGGGAATTAGACAGCTAACCCTAACAGAAAGGGGTGGGTGGGAGCGGCTAGGAAATCTATATTCTCTACCCAGTTGATGGTCTCCATAGGGTCAGGTTCTGCTGAAACCGGTGGTGATGCTATCCCAGAACCATAGCTAAGGCTCCCTGTACTCAAAGGATTCCTAAGTTTGTAAATCTGTAATCGTGATGGAAATGCACTTAAAGGAAGGTATAGTATGATTAGCAAACAAATTAAAGACAGAACAACTGGTAGGAAACCTGAAAAAACAAAACTAGCATCTGGGAAATGAATTAGGAGTTAGAGGCCAGCTAGGCAGGAAGAAACTCAAACACTTCTCCCTCACCTTGAGCATTGGTGGAGAAAAAAAGATTGCTTTCAATACCCTGAAGTTTGCTTTCTACTTACCTGGCACAGAGCTGCTCTCAGCTTATCCCAGAAGTATGAAAGTGAACATACAAAAACCATTTTTGGCCACTAGGAAGGAAACTTTAGATTTTCCACTGCCTACTGTATCTTGAAATCTTCTAAAGTCAAGACTTTAAACTTCCTGACCTAAAACCAAAACCTTGGTTGCAGCAAAAATGATGATGAAGCCATCTGTTCTCCAACCCAAACCATTCACAAGCTAATCAGTCCTAAAGATCTATTAAAAGTATGTCCCTGGAATCAGCAGTAAGGAACCCCAGAATCCTAAACCAGATTTGAGAAGCAATGGGATGAAGACTGGCCGGAGAAAAGTCACAAAACAAAAACTTGGGAGTTATTCAAAATCAGCTGTATTTTCTGTAACCAACACATCTTTTTTGTGTGTGTGGTTAATAGTATTTTAATTTTTCAGTTACATTTACAGAGTTTTCAACATTCATTTTCTACAAGATTTTGAGTTCCAGAGCTCCTCACCTCACTCCTTCATAAGAAACAAGCAATCTGATAAAGGTAATACATTTGCAGTCACGTTAAACGTATTTCCACCCCCAGATCAAGCAGAAAGATCGCCTGCTCACCTGCCTGCCTGCCCATCTGTGTGCCCACTTGCTCACCTATCTGCCTGCCCATCTACTCACAGTCCTGCCCACTTGCCTGCCCACACAAGCTGAGACTGAATCCCTGAGAGGGCAGTTATGGGTTTTTCAACGGGCACAGATTGGCTCCAATTCCACCTCTACCCCCTGGTCCTTGGCTTAGCCTGAGCAAGGATTCAGCAGGACTTGAGGCCTCAGCCAGCTTGTAACTTCCCCCTCTTGATCAATGTCTCCCAAGTGCTTTGACTCCTCCTGGCTCTCCCTTTCCTCGGTCTCCCCTGGTCTCTGCTAGGCAGGGCCATTACCCTTCTTTGCTAATGGCCTGGCTTCTCATAGCTTCTTCAGGCACTGAATCTGTCCTTCCCACCCATGGGAGTCACAAGCCTCCTGTCCCTTTGTCTTTCCTCTGTATCCCCAGAGATCATCACAGACCCAGGGACTTGATGCTTGGGGGCCAGGGAGGAGGCCATAGGAGCCTCCAACAGGGTATAGCCCTGGACAAATGAGGGCCTCAGCTTCTCCTTTTGTAGAATGTGGGATCACCTCCTCTGTCCCTTCTGGCTCCAAGTCCCTAATCCTCACAGTAGAAAGTGGTCATCTGGCCCCTAAAGCATCCCCCAGCACTGGGCAGAGGTCTTAGTAACCAGATTTTACCCAAATGCAGACTGGGAGGAGAGAATTATGGAAAAAGGGGAGAGGGGTTTGGTGAGAGTGAAGAATGCCCTTGGTCCAGGCCTCCCAAGAGACGTCTGTGCCCCCAGGGATGAACATCCCTAAGCCCCCTGACCCTCCCTAACCTGTCTGATTTCCCCAGTATGCTAGGGAGGAATGAAGAACCTAACACAGCTCTTATCTTCCAGGAAGCCAGGGCCCACCTGGCAGCATTTGGGCTTCAGTCCAGCCAGTGCATGACACACATAGCAGGGCAGGGGGACTGTTTATTCTGCTTAAGGAAGGAAACTCAAGGAAGCACTAATAGCCTTGGATTGTTACTGCAGCTACAAAGGATTTCTATCTAAGCCCAAAACAGAGCTGGCCTAGACCTGGCCAAACTCAATCCGCCCGGGGTGGGGGACGCTCCTCAGGAGCAGCCCCACTTCTGGAGGAAGGTTCTGAAGAGGCAGCCCGGCAGAACCTGGAATCAGAATCATGACATCTGGCTTCAAATCCAACCCCAGACGTTTGTGACCCTAGGCAAGTCACTTCATCCCCGATAGCCTCCGTTCTGCTTCCGTAAAATGAGAGGGAGGGGGTGGGGCTCCATGGTTCCCTTTCTGTTTGAAATCTAGGCTTTACCTGGTATTGGGAAGGGGTGGGGCAAGGAGGTCAGGGACACCTAACAAATAAGCCCAGTGGACTTAAGCCCAGGCCTGGGACAGTCAGGTTGTAAACATGACTTTCATTAGCTGTCTCCTGGGGCCAGGTTTTCTCTGACCCACCCCCCTAACCTCCAGCTGCTCTAGCCCCTCCACTTGGGGTCCCCTCCCACTCAAGGCCAGGGCCCTTGAGACTGGCACCACTCTCCTCCCCATCTCTCTTTCCCCAGCCCACATTCCTGTGCACACATCCCAGAGGATGGAGATTCCTCCAAGGCAGCAGTGACAATGCTCCATGTGGCCTCCAAACTGGAGCCTTCCCTTTCCCATCAATCTCAGGCAAAAGAGTTCTGGGTGTGAACCTCCAGCTCCTTAATCTTCTGCTACTGCTAAACAGAGCTATCAGACACTCCTCTGAAAATGGACTCATTTTCTGGTGGCTGGCCGGGGTCCCAAGGACCCTGAAGCTTTCCACCCTGGAAAGGCCCCCAGCACTCCCCAGTCTGACTCTGGGTATGACTTTATTGTCATGCCGGATGCCTTACTTCAAGGACTGATTTCCCTGAGGTGGGCACTCTTTCTGCTGTCCCAGATCAGGGCCCTCTGGGGGTACTAGTCAGAATCTAAATGCTGTGGTATAAGGGCCAGATGGCTCCAAATTCAGTCCCCCTGCCCCCAACTTGGACAACACATACAAGTTGACCTGTGCTCCAAGCCTCTCTGGTTCACCAGGCCCTGGCATATTCTGCTGGAAGAGGCTCTGAAAACCCAGAAATGCCTTCCTGAGACCCTGAACACAGCTAGGAGGCTGCCATCAAAGGCATCTACCCACCATGTTGGCCCAGGATGCGCAGATCTGACCTCAGCAAGGCTAGTCACTGGGCCACAGACACAGCCTGGAGCGAAGTTCCTTCCTACCTGAGGCCTCAGGGCCCCTCCAGGCCTCAGCGAGGCTCAGGAGAAAAAAGCTTCCAATCATGGCCAGGGCAGGAGGTGGGAAAGGAAGGAAATAGACCTTTCCTTAGCACCTACTATGACCAGGCACTGTGCTAAGCACGTTATAAATACGATCTCCTCTGATCTTCACAACAACCCTATTATTATTCCCATTTTACAGTTGAGGAAACTGAGGCAGATTTGCTAATAGGGTTGTGTTTGGAAAACAGAACCAAAAAAAGCCAGTATTTCCATATTGGTCATATTGTAAAAGAAGAATCAGAATGAAAGAGGAAAACCATGAAAGACAAAAAAGAAAAAAGTGGAAATAGTATGCGTTGGTCTTCATTCATGCTCCAGTTATTTCTCTGGATGGGGATGGCATTTTCCATCTCTTGTCTTTTGCAATTACCTTGCGTCACTGTATTTCTGAGAAGAGCTAAGTCAGTCATAGCTGATCACTGCACAGTGTTCCAGTTATTGCCTACAATGTTCTCCTGGTTCTGCTCCTTCACTTAGCATCACTTCATGTAAGGCTTAGGTTTTTTTGGAAATCTTCCCGCTCATCATTTCTTACAGTACAATAGTATTCCATTATATTCATATATTATATGTGTGAATATATTATATTCATATATTCATAATTTGTTCAGCCATTTCCCCAATTGATGGGCATTCCCTCAATTTCCAGTTCTTTGCCACCACAAAAAGAGCAGTTATAAATATTTTAGTACATGTAGATCCTTTGCCGGTTTTTATTATATCTTTGGGATGCAGACCTAGCACTGATATTGCTGGATCAAAAGTGTAACCAAGAGTTCTACGGACTGCTCTAGTTCCTTCTAACATTCTAACCTAGTTCTTTCCTCCTTCTAATCTTCCATAAGACAGAGACAATAAAGAAGTAGGAAAGGCGATAATATGCTAGATTTTTTTTAGAAGTTTCTAAACCTTTTGAGAATCTATTTTGATTTCAGTTTGACACATTCACATTTTCTGGCACTTCAACCCAGAGTACCTCCCAGGCCAAAGTAGAACTGTAAAACAAAGCCTTATGTCAGGCTTGATTTGAGGCCCCTAGGTAGCTCTCAGTACAAAGAGCCCTGGTCCTGGAATCAGAAAACTTAGGTTCTTCTGTAGCCTTAGGTCTGTCACGTAATCTATCTGCCTCAGCTTCTTAATCAATAAAATGAAGACAATACCATCGACCTCCTACAGTTGCTTCATATATACATGTTTATCCATTTTTCGGTCATGTTTTACTGTTTGTGACCCTATATGGAAGTCTCTTAGCAAAATTACTGGAGTGGTTTGCCATTTTCTTCTCTACCTCATTTTGCATATGATGATACTGAGGCAAAGAAGGTTAAATGACTTGCCCAGGGTAACACAGCTAGGCAATGTCTGAGGGCAGATTTGAACTAAGGAAGATTGTCTTCCTGACTCCTCTGAACCGCTCTACTGTGCCACCTAGCTGCCTGTAAATACATGAGATAATGTGTAGAGTGCCTTGCAAGTTTTCAGTTACAATATATGTGCCAACCATTATATTTACAGTTTTCATAGACCACTGGACTTGTTTCGTCTCTAAGGACTTTGTTTTTTAAAGAATAATTAATGTCCTTTCACACCAACAGCTGGCACACCTGCATTATAAGAAATAAACTTTTAACATTATGTCCAGATATCATGACAAATAAAAAGTGACTGCCATAGACAGGGAGAATCATGTTTTCATAATGCTTTATCCATTCCCAAAGTATCAATATATTCTTCCAAGCAGCAAACTTTTAGAGTTGGCCAGAAGTTTAGACTGCCTTGGGAGGCAGTAGATTCCTGCCCAGTTTCTCTGCCAGCCTAAGCTGTAGATTTTCAAACAAAGGCTATATGAGTGCTTGCGGGAGGGAAAGATAAAGTGCAGACTCCTTCTGTTCATGGGTTGGACTAGATGACACTCAGGAACTTTCATTCTCTAAAGTTCTAGTATTCCTTCAGCCTCTTCCTAGGTTCATCCTATTACAGGGCCTCCACCCCAGTGTCACACCTCTTATAGGACATGACCAAAAAAAAAAAAATGGTGTCATATTCACATCTACCCCTCACACACCCTTTAAGTTGGCTGTTTCTGTTAGTGGCACTACCACCAGTCAAACAGGCTCATGATCTCCAAATTACCTTATCTTCTCTCTCAGTAACTGATTGAACTACCTACCTCTTTAGAGTCTCTTAACCATTACCTGTTCTCTACTTCTACAACTCCCTACCCCATTTCTCTTCTACTCTAGACCAGTGGAATCAAACTCAAACTGAAATAGGGCATTAAACCATAAATAAGGATTCCTGGGATGGGGAATACACATTGACTTCATTGCATTTCAGTGTTATTCAGACCACACTGGAGACAATGTTCTAAAGACAATTGTAATGATGCCTAAATGGCCATGCCACTGTCACTCTATCTCTGCCCTCCCATCCTTTCTTCAAACCACTACCCAAGTTATATATACATTGCACTGCTCTAATCATGGCATTCCTCCACTCAGAAACCACAAGAGACTTTCTCTTCTGCTTTCTTTTACTGGCTGGCTAATTTGTGATCCTGGCACTCAAGGCCTTCCACAATCTACCTCCTCATATTCCTCCACAATATGCTTTTCTCATCCTCTTTTGAGTATTCTATGTTCTAGCTAATGTATCCTACCTTGACCTGTCCCTATGCCTTGGCTCATTGTCATCAAGCCTGGAAGGGATTCTGCTCTCTCCCCCACTCTATTGAAGTCTCTTCCCTTCTGAATTTAGTTATTACATTCTTAAAGAAGCTTTCTCTGAATCAAAGTACTTGTCAGTCATACTGTTTTGCCCGACCTTCTTTGCATTTTTCTTCCCCACCCTTCTATCTGAGAGAGTTGTACGTCCTTTCCCTTTACTGTGTATGCCACCAAAGACCATGGTTATTTTATCACTCTCTTCCCAGGGACTTGCATACAGTAGGTGCTTAACGCTGGTTGAATTGATTCAGCACTGCTCAGAGAAGTCAAATTGAATCCTGAGCTACAAGAAGAAAATTCACTTTGTCTTTAAGTACTATTTATAGGTGGTGGTTATAATGATAGAAATAAATTAAGCATCTGAATCTTAAACCACCCAAGTACTTGAATGAACACAGTCTTACAGTAGTGGGGAAAAAAAAAAAAAAAAAAGACTGTGGCCCCTGACTTGGGTCCCAGCTCAGAGAAGGAAACCGAATTCTCCCTTTGGAAAACACTCATGCTAAAGGAACACCTGATTTTGCTAGTTGCTACAAAATAAGTTTTTAAGATCATAGTATCCTAAAGCTTTTACTCATTGCTGCAAAAAGCTTTTTAACATCATAGTATCTTGAAGATAAGTAAAGGAACTAAAATTGGCTAATAGGAAAAAAAGTGATAAATGACAAATATTGGAGGGGATGTGGGAAAAATGAGACATTAATACACTGTTGGTACAGTTGTGAACTGATTCAACCATTGTGTAGAGCAATTTGGAACTATGCTCAAAACCATGTATACCATTTAACTTAACAATACCACTACAAGGTCTGTATCCTAAAGGAGATTTTAAAAAGGGAAAAGACCTATATGTACAAAAATATTTATAGCTGCTCATTTCTGGGGGCAAAGAATTAGAAATTAAGAGGATGTCCATCAATTAGGGAATGGCTGAACAAGTTTTGGTATGTGTGGGCATTGTACCATAAGAAATGACGAACATGAGGCTCTCAGGGAAAACCTGGGAAGATTTGCATGAACTGATGCAAAGTGAAATGTATTGTGTAAAAAGTAACTGCATTATTGTAAGATGATCAATGACATAGCTATTCTCAGCAATATAACAATCCAACACAACTCTGAAGGACTTATGATGAAAAATGCTAGCCGTCCCCAGAAAAAGAACTGATGGTGTCTGAATACAGATTGAAGCATACTTATTTTTTTTATTTTCCTGATTTTTCTTGAGTTTTTTTGTTATATGTTTTCTTTCACTACATGACTATTATAGATATGTCTTGCATGACTACACATGTGTAAAACCTATATCAAATTGCTTGCCTTCTCAACAATGGAAGGGTAGGGAGGCAGGAAGGGAGAGAATTTGGAACTCAAAGTTTTGAAAATGAATGTTAAAAATTGTTTTTACATGTAACTGGGTGAATAAATAAAGCAACTATTCTCAGTTAAAATGAGTTAGGGAGCAATTCCTTTTTGTCTGAATCATTTACAAAAATGGAGAAAGTCTCATTCAAGCAGAAAACAAGACATTGGTACCATTAACCCATTTTGTGGCAGATAGACCTAGGACAGGGTAGGCAATAAGATAAGGACTAGGGGAGGAGGAAGAGAGAACAAAACAGGTTGAAACTTGTCTTCTTTTTAAATATCAGCAGGAAACTGCTGGACACTGAGGAAAAGCAAGCACCATCATTCAGTATATGCAAAGAAAGTTGCAAGTTAACTTCAAATTAAAAGTATCAGTATTTTAGGAGGGCTTCTGAGTCTGGAGAGAGAGGACAGGAAAAAGTAGATGAAAGAAGGTGTTAATTTAGGAGAGAATCTCAAGTTCACTTACCTGGCTTATTTTTTGGAGGTGACTGGCTGACAAAAAGTCAGGATCTTAGAGAGCAATCAGGTGTCTTGTGTAACAACTAGCCATTCCAACCCAAGGAAAGCTCCTCTCTTTAAAAAGTCTTGCATTTTCCAACTTCATTTATAGGAGGTAGAATCCTGATTAGGTAAGTAGAATATCATGGATTCTCAGGTGGAAACTATGTTTGTATCTCTGGAAAGAACAAGGGGATATTTTCCTGAATTAAGCCAATGATTTAATTATTCAGCTGGCAACTAATGAGGGAACTCTTTTCAACAGCAACTTATAAGCAAATACCTGTGAATTTCACAACTGACAACTAACTGTGAAAGAACTTATGATAAAGTGACAAATTGATAAAACCCTTTTGCAGTGGCATTAGCTTTCACTTAAGAACTAAAGGTGTTCTTCCATTAAATGTTGGGGACAAGACTGAAAGAAAGAAGACAGCAGATAGAATGACTGTAATGGCCTTTCATAATTCCCTAGATTAGTACCTACATGGTACCTGTCTTTGGCGTTTACCATGCATCATTTTTTATTGTGGTTATTTTTAAAATTCAATTTCATTTTATTTTCAATTCCAGATTCCCTCCTCCATCCACTGAAAGTGCTGGGGAAGAACCTAAACCTGTGCAAATATTTATATTTATCCAAAATAATTTCCTGCATTAGTCATCTCAAAGAAGGAAGGGAGGAAGGAAAGATGAAAGGAAGAAAGTGAAGGAAGAAAGCTTCAGTGTGCACTTCAAGTCCATCATTTCTCTCTGTGCAGATGAATGGTAAGCTTCATCATGGGTCTTTTGAAATTTTGGTTGGCCATTGAGTTGGTCTTAAGTCTTCCAAAGGTCATTATCTTCACAATATTGTGGTTACTGTATAAATTGTTCTTCTGGTTCTGCTCACTTCACTTTGCATCTATTCATATGAATCTTCCAAGGTTTTTCTGAAACCATTCCCTTCATCATTTCTTAAAGCACACTGCTATTTCAGCACGTTCATATATTATAACTTGTTTAGCCATTCACCAGTTCAATTCTTTGCCACCTCAAAAAGAGCTGCTATAATTTTGTACATTTTGGTCCTTTTTATCTTTCCTTGATCTCTTTAGGTACAGATCTAGTAGCTGTATCACTGAGTCAAAGCATATCCACAGTCTAAAATCTTTTGAGGCACAGATCCAAATTACTTTCCAGAATGGTTAAATCAGTTCACAGTTGTGCCAACAGTTCATTAATATACTTGTTTTCTCACAACCTTTCCAGGATTTGTCATTTTTCTTTTCTTTTCTTTTTTTGTCATTTTAACCAATCTTATGGGTTTTAGGTACTACCTCAAAGTTGTTTTAATGTGAATTTCTATAATTATTACATTTAAGATTTTTTTTTCATATGGCTATTGAAAGCTTGGATTTCTTCCCCTGAAAATTGCCTATTCATATCCTTTGACCATCTATCAATTGGGAAGTGGTTCTTATTCTTATAAATTTGATTCACTTCCCTATAGATCTTAGAAATGAGACTTTTGTCAAAGAAACTTGTTGCAAAGATTCCCCATGCCCCAATTTCCTGCTTGTCTGTATTGTTTTGTGTGTAAAATTTTTAAAAAATTTTATGTCATCAAAATTGTTCATATGATCTCTGCTGAACTTCTCTATCTCTCATTCTGTCATGATCTTTTCCACTATCCATGTTATGTTTATTTATGTGTTTGTCCTCTTTCCTTGGTATATTCTTAGCTCTCTGAGGTCAAGGACTTGGCTGTATTTCCATTTTCTCTCTTTCCAAGTACCTACAATGCTCTGCAGCTGGAAAGTGCCTAGAAAATTTGGTGGAGGTTCCAAAAGCCTCCCTCACAGAGCTGTTTGCTTAAGAAACTTGTAAGAACATATGATTTCTGTAGGACTTCAACCTCAGTTCACAGCATTTTAGACTATCTGTGGATTTTTTTTCCATTTCAAACACTGAGGAACTAATTCAAAATCTGTTCTGAAAGATTTGTAAAATGATAAAACTTAGGGTCAAACAGGAAAGCAGTTTATAGAGTATAGTCCTCACAATGTACTCTCCAGTCTAGTGACACTGGCCTCCTTGACATGACACCAACAAGAAACTCCATTTCTCAGCTTTGGACATTTTCTCTGGCTATCCCCCATGACTGGAATGTTCTCCCTCCTTAACTGCATCTCCTGGCTTCCCTGGCTTTCTCTAATTTCCACCTAAAATCCTATCTTCTACAGGAAGCCTTTCCCAACCCATCTTAATTCCAGTACCTTACCTTTCAATTATTTCCTATTTATCATATGTATATATATATATTTAATATATATATATAATACATATATATGTGTGTGTGTTTTGAGTGAGCCCTCCCTCACTCAAAACAAAGTCAAGTGCAAGTCATGTCATCATTTCTCTGATGGCATGGTCTTCTTCAAACATGAAGGACAAACACAACAACACACTATACATATATATATGTATGTGTGTATTTACAGGATACATATAGGATAAATATATAGAGATATATAGGATAAATACATATATATAATATATATATGGTATTTGCATATATTTGTTGGTTGTCTCCCCCAGCATATTGTGAGCTCCTTGAGTGCAGGGACTTTCTTTTGTCTCTTTTGGAATCTCCAGCACTTATCACAGTGCCTGGAACCTAGCAGACGCTTCATAAATGTGTATTAATTGATTAAGGGAAATAAAATTTAGAGTTTATGAACATCCAAGTGGAACATTTGTGAGTGTTGGCAAGATTTAGAGTAAGCTCATCTGTTTGTGTAGATAAAAAGGAGTGGAAGAGGTGATCATAAGGATTGAATAGATGGAGGAATTAGGAAGTGAGGGTATTCAAGGGAGCATAGGGGTCTATGTGGAAGTCCCGTAGCATAAAGGAATGAGAATGGAAAGACTATGAGCCACATAGTGAAATCATAAAGAAAGCCCTGGGAGTCAGTAGATAATGACCACCAGAAGCTTGACTTGCTAACAAATTTGGACGTTATGACCCTGAAGGAGAAGTAAAGGCAGAGTCTAGATTTGACAATGAGAACAAGGAGGATTCTGACTCTCCTACCTCCACCACTGATTTTGGACTGGGAAGTATAAAAAAAAAAACGTACCCAATACAGGAAAGCAATTCTTTTAGGGAAGCAATCCTTTCAGGTGGTATCCATGTCTCGTCAATATCAGAAACAATGTAAGAAGCACTAAGAGAAGATATTGAGATGCAAGGAAATGCATTTATTATGGAAGAGGCATTTCAGAGGGTACAGTGAAAGGTGTAGGCATATCTGGAATAGAAGCTTGTGTGGGAGAACTGAAGTGCACTGGAATAAGGGAGAGGACAACAAGGTTTGGGGAGCGGGATTTGTTCATTGGTAGCTAGGGATTCAATATCAAGGGGATGAGGAAAGTAAAAGAATTGGCATTATGTGACTCATTGTAAAATGAGTATAGGAGCATAACAGAAGATGGAGAGAAGTCTATTAAAGGAGGCAGGTGATTGTACTCCTTTCAAGTTCAAGTTACTCCTTTAAGTCTCAAAGTTGTGCCAGGAGGTGAGGTCACAGAAAGCCAACTTACAAGAGAAAAGGGCAGGAAGGGGTATGACACAGGGAGTTTGGGAGCCAGATCAGGAGACAAGAGGATCTGGCACAGGGGTTGGGGGTTAGTCAGAATGGGGGCTGCTAGAAACTGGATTCTGTAAGGGAAAAGTAGTGGAATTATGACAGCAAGCTACCAGATCCTTGAATGACCTGGGTTACTACCAGTAGAATCTTTGAGGGGCAGGTGGGGGATGGTAGTGTCTCTGCTTCCTTTTGGAATCACCACAAAAGTGACATCAGAGTTCTTTTTTCTAAAAAACAGCAGCCTGGCTGTTGGAGCCAACCCGGAAATTTTGACACTAATCTTTTCTTTTTTTCTTAATAAAATTTACTCCTATTCATTATACTCCTCATCTCCCCCCCCCCCCCCCCCCCCCGAATAGGGATTCCTGGCTGTCTGACTTCAAAACCATGCCTCTGAGTGGCACAGTTCTCTCAAGTCCCCTTTCCCACTTTTTAGCTGCACTTTGGGTTGTTTTCCCCTGTATTTCAGGGATTATCTTTCTTGTTGTTTATACTTTTAGCCCTAGTACTTAGTTTACTGCCTAGCACAGAGTAGGCACTTAATGTTTATTAAATGGAAAATGAGCACTAGTAGCAGCTAGCATTGAGAAGACCACTTCACATTCTCATTTCATCCTCACCATGACCCTGGGGGGTGATATTGTCATTTCCAGTGAAGTACAAGGAAACATAAGGCAGAGGTTTTGTCACCACACACAAGACAGGAGTCTGAGGCTGCATTTGAACTCTGGTCTTCTTGATTCCAGGCCAAGCATTTTCCCCTGGGTTAGCAGGTTGCCTTAGTTATTTTACTGAGACTTCTTTTTGCCACAGAGAGATGGCACTTTGCCATAAGATTCCCAGTACAAAAAAGTATTAAATGTGTTCAGCTTGGGCTAGAAAGCACAAAATGGAGCAAGGAGAGGAAGCTTCAAAGAGACAGATCTAAGCTTCTTGTAAGGAATATTAGCTAACAATTGAAAACTGTTCATTTGGGAGGCTGAAGACTCCTGAAGTTCTTCTCAGCCCTAGCTGGGAAATACCACACCCACACAACAAAAATGTGGAATTTGGGGAAATCATGTTTAAGTAGAAGAAAAACACCACAGATGCTAAAGATTATAATATTTATTAAAGATGAATAATTTTAATAGCCAAACTTCATGTTAAAGTTTTTTTGAAAACTGAAATGAAAAGCTCAAATATAGCATCACCAGGTCATGCCAAATGGGAAATGCCCACCTCTCCTTCACTCAGTGATGCTTCTCCTCAGTCTCTGGGCAGGCAGCAGCTGGTGGTGTTAGCAGTAGGGGGTGCCATGTGTGTCTCAATTCAAATGAGCAACGAAAAGGATCCTTGGAAAGTAAAAAATTTAGATGAAATGCTTCAGGAAAAGAAGGGAAGGTTCAAGAAGAAAAGGCAGAGGTGAAACACATTAAAAATTCTGATGAGAATTCCAAGTGGCATTTCCTTGAAGAGGGGAAGCTGAGAGGTCACCCCATGGAGATAACAATCAGGAATTCACATTATAGGAAGGCAGATTCTATGGGAGATACAGGTGAAGAATGTGACTCCCTGACCATCAGATCATCCCAGAAAATGCCACATAAGGGAAAAAGCTCATCACAGGATTGATGGGGAAAGGAAAGAGAAAGGCAGGCATCACAGCCATTTGGCACAATGAAGCATGCCAGGGTGAAAGGAGTAAGAACCTGAGCTGTGAAAAAGGCATTGGGAGGAGCAGGATAAAGCTTGGTGGGAATGGGAAAGGCAGAAGAGGAGGAGATGGCTTGAGAACATTCCAGGAGGAACAGAGATCATCTTGAGCAGCTGGAGCTAAGGAGAGAATGAGAAAGAAAGATGAGGGAGGAGGAGGAAGGGAACAGAAGGAATGGGAGAGACTCTGAGGAGAGGCACAGAGAGTAAAGGTCAGAAGAGAAGTTTCTGCTCATCACAGAACATTACAAGAAGACTGTTGAGGGGCATGGCATGCAGTCAATCAAAAGAGAGAAACTGGAGGAGAGGGAGGATCCATGCTCTGATTGACAAGATAGCAGCAAGAAGAAGCCCAGCTCAGCTGAGTCCTCATCAGCAGAGTCAGCATTGAGCTCAGGAGGAAGAAGAAAGCAGCAGAGAGGAACCAGAAGAGGAGGATAAAGGCAGTAATTGTGAGAAAGGATCTAATCCATCTGCTGAAGAAGAGTGAAGAGGAAGAGCAAGAGAATGGAAATGAGGGGGAGGTGGAGCCAAGATGGCAGACTAGAAAGACACACTTACGCAAGGTCCTCCCCACAGCCCATAAAAAAAAAAAAAAGAGAGAGAGAGAGAGAATGGAAATGATATCTTACTTGTTACAGAGTCAAATTCAATTGAGATTTGAGAGAGGGAAGAAATGGGAGAGGGGATGGTGCAACCCAGCACCATGGGGAAAGGAGATTGCATCCCAACTCTCCAGCCTTATCTCCCACTGAGCTGAAGCAGGAAAGTCTGAACAGCGATGAGGAAGGCACATAGGCTGTGGTTTGCAGACCAAAGCATATAAAGCCTGATGAAATTGTGTCTGAAATGGTTGGAAATGAAAAAGGAGAAAGAAGCCTTCCTGATTATCTCTCTTTGGGAAATCCATACCATCCTGAAAAGCTCAGCACCCAAACATTGTCACTGTGTGGGAGATCCTGCTGATCAACAACATGGCCAAGATCTCCATCATGAGTTATGTGGAACATGACCTCAGGAGCCTCATGGAGACAATGAAGCAGCCCTTTGTGCCAGGGGAAGTGAAGACACTGATGATTCAACTTCTGTGAAAGGTGAAGCATCTTCATGACAACTGGATCCTTCTCCAGGACCTGAAGACCTCCAACCTACTCCTCAGTGGGCATTTTCAAAGTTGATGATTTGAGGTTGACCAGAACATACAACTCCTCATTAAAAGCTTACATGGTGCTGGTGGTGATCATGTGGTGTCGGCTCCCAAAGCAGTTACTAGTAGCTAAGGAATATTCCTCTTCAGCAGACATGCAGTTAGTGGGCTATATATTTGCAGAGCTGTTAGCTTAGGAGACCCTGTTTCCAGGCAAATTGGAAAATGACTAGATCAGCAAATGTTTGTGAGGACCTGGGAACTCCAACAAGAAAGAATCAGCATGGTCACAATGACATTCCAGTAATGATGAAATTGAGTTTTACAGACTATCTCCATGAGAACTTACAGAAAAGATTTGGGGCCCTCCTCTCTGACCAGGGCTTCAACTTGACGAAAACTTCTTGATGTTCTTCCTGAGCAACACAGAAGATGGCCTGAAGCTGAGTACTTCTGAGAAACCCCTCTTCCCTTTATCCCTTCCATGTTTTCCATATGTTGAACCAAGCATAAGCAGCACCAACACCAACTCCCCCTCCAGCCTCTCATTCCAAAAGGAAGACTTGGTTACATACAACTAAGGGAAGATGATCTCAGAGGTACACATTTCCATCTCACCACTACCAATAAAGGAGCATCTAGGGCTGGCCCAAGGTAATACTCACACATTTTAAACTCCACACCAGAGCACAAAACAGAGCAAACCCTGACAGCCCAACAATGACTATGAACACATGTGGACACTTGGGTGTGGAGGGGTTGGAGTTGCAGTTTCCAACCTCTTATCAATTCTGTTTGTTTCCCCACCTCCCTCTCTTCAGGGCAGCACCTTTGGTAGTGTGGTCCCTATCTGTTGCCCCAGGCTAGGCATCATCAGGCATCCTCTTCATGTTTTATGTTCTCTCGAGCCTTACTTTTCTAAATGACCAACTAGACCCACTCCCTGGGAGCAGGAGAAAGACCTTTGGTTTGATTCAAATTCTGCATACAACATTCAATATTTCTCGAAACTTGGCCACTGAAGATTTTGTATAGGTAGATGATTACAAATTTTAAAATATAAGGAAGTTTAAACCTCAGGAGTATCTTGGGTTGTATTCTGGACTGTACTAGTAGCTTGGGTTCTATTATGCCTCAGGGACTTGGGTTGTATTCTGCCTTCAGGCAGAGTTTCAGGCTCTATTCTGCATCATGATAGTGCCTTGGGTTGTAGTTTGCCCAACAACTCTTAGAGCTTTTAATGACTTCATTTCATCTAAGACAATCATCAGTATAACTCCAATAGCTATACTAGAGATGCCAAAGCAAATGCAAGGTGATCCCAACATGAACTCATTAGGAAAGTAGCCAATGGCAACAAATACTGAAAAAAGGAATCCAGTTAAAAACACAATTCCTCCCACTGAGATAACGAAGAGGGGTGTTTTGCATTTGGTCCAGAAAGTTTCTTCTTGTGATCTGTGTGGAGAAGGGATCAGTAGGGCATCACTGATTTCCATATCTTCCTTTGGACCTTTTATACCTGGGGGAAGAAAGTTCAAGAAGTCACAACTTTTTTTTTCCTAGGACTAGAGGAGAATTTTCCTATAATTGGTAATCATGCTTTTTGTGGTAATACATTTGATTTTACTTCATCCAACATCACTGTAGTTAGGCAGACTGTTACATCCCATTTGAAATTTTTTCTGAACTGTGGCACTGAGATAATTTTCAGAGTTTATATGCGGATCTTGGCAGTAAGAACAGACAGGAAGTTGCACACTGATGAATACCTACTTCACTAATTTACCCTCCCACTGTACTTTTTTTTTTTTTAAACTAATTTTTTTAGAACTACTTGCAGTAAAATGATTCTCAGTAAGTTGGGTTTTTTAATAAATATGGTGACTATTTAATTAGTATATACTAATACAGTTGGAAGAGAAGGGAGGATTTGATCCTCCTATCTTAATTAATATAATTATAAAATATAACCATCCATTAGGTGTTCAGTCAATTTTAATGCCTGGTCATCCTTCTTTGACTGAGAGAGAAGGAAAGCATTTTATGCCATGAAAATTGTCTTTTCTTTATACTATACTAAAAATAAAAGTGCCTGTTCAGTTCATGTTTGCTTAACCTCCTTGCCAAGTTTGTCTTTTCCAGGGTGCAAGTCATCAACTTCCAGATGACTCCCCAGGCTATGTGTACCTTGAATGGATGTGCCCTCCTTAGTCTGCTCTATCTCAAAGGGCTTAGAGCTTTTTTAGAGCTAACTTTCTGTGCTTTGGTCTCTAGTGTAGTCTTCCAGGATTTTAACATTTTCCCTAAGGGATGCTCTGGAGTTATGCTTACAAAAGAATCCTTTCCCTTGAACAGACCCATTGAGGCTGGGACCTAGCTCTACACTCCTTACCATCAGGGAGCAGTTTCAGAAACTGAGACCTTCACTCCTTACCCCAAAAGAATCTGGGTGCCATTTGTCTGAGGGGAAAATGATGGGATACAGATTCTGGGAACCTCCTTGAATCTTTCCACTTAATCTGGTTTTTCATACCCAAATCTGTTACTCTTAACCTAGCCTGGCCCTCTATTGTCTATTATCTCCCAACTATGTATATAGGGTGTGTTCAAGGAGGACCAGTACCTTTGGTGTGATGGTTGCCACGCCCTTTTTAGGGCTCTCTCCACCTTTGGCGTTCACCTGTTCCGCCTAACTCTCACCTGTGGCTCCAAGAAGCTGCAGTATGTGCAGTGGCCACACCCTGGTAAACCATTTTGGCAGATGGACAAACCAGGTTGAGGGTAACCAAGCGTTCTCAAACCCTTTGGTGAGTTATGGGGGGGTGTACCCCAAGCATGTGAAGACTTCATCTGGTGGAATGGGCAAATGAGAATAATTTGTTCCAACGCATTTAATGGTCCTGGAATGCTGAATTAAAAAGCTTTGAACCCCAGAATTCTAACAGACTCCAAAGTCAGCATTTAATGGTCCTGGAACCAAGTTTCTAGTCTTGTGAATTTGAGAAGCAAAGGAGTAAGGATTGGCGGGGGTGGGGGGAGGGGACAATAGCCACTGAACAAAAACATGGGAGTTATTAAAAATCAGCTATACTTTCTGTAACCAATACATCTTTTATTTTTTTGGGGTAGTAAATAGTATTTTAATTTTTCAGTTACATGTACAGAATTTTCATCATTCATTTTCTATAAGATTTTGCATTCTACATTTTTCTGCCTCCCTACCTCCCCTCATTACTCCCAAAGAAGCAAGGGATCTCATATAGTGAATACATGTATGGTCATGTTAAACATTTCTACATTAGTCATATTGTGAATAAAGAATCAGAACAAAAGGGGAAAACCATGAAAGACAAAAACAAAGTGATAATAGTATGCTTTGGTCTGCATTCAGACTCCATGCCTCTTTCTCTGGATCTGAAGAGCATTTTTCTTCTTACCTTGACCTGTCTCTGTGCCTTGACTCATTGTCCCTAAGCCTGAAATGAATTTTCCTCTCTCCTCCACTCTATTGAATTCTCTTCCCTTCTTCCAAGGGGAATTTAATTATTACATCCCTGAAGAAGCTTTCCCTGAGTCAGTTACTTATACCTCAAGTTTGTGACACTATTTCGCCTGACCCTCTCCTTTGCATTTTTCCTCCCCACTGTTCTGGGGGAGTTGTGTCTATGTCTTTCCTCATTTACTGTGCATGCTACCAAACACTGTGGTTGTTTTATTTATCACTCTCTTCTCAGAGACTTGCATACAGTAGTTGCTTAATGTTGGTTGAATTGATTTAGCACTGCTCAGAGAAACCAAACTTTAGCCCAAGCTACAAGTAGAAAATTCACTGTCTTTAAGTGAATTGCCATAGGTGATTGTTACAATGACAGAAATAAATTAAGCATCTAAATCTCAAACCACCCAAGCACTTCAATGAATACATTGTCACACTGGAGTGAAGAGACTGTGGCCCTTTTTCTGGGGCCCAACTCATAAAAGGAAACATAATTCTCCCTTTGAAAAATATTCTGCTAAAGGGACTCCTGATTTTTCTAGTTGCTACAAAATAGTTTTTTAAGATCATAATTTCCTAAAGATTTTACTAATTGCTACAAAAAAAATTTAACATCATAGTATCTTGAAGATAAGTAAAGGATCTAAGATTGACTAATAGGACAAAAAAGGTAAATGATAAATATTGGAGGGGATGTTGGAAAAATGAGACATTAATGCACTGTTGGTACAGTTGTGAACGTATTCAACCATTCTATAGAGCAATTTGGAACCATACTTGAAGGGTTAAAAAATCATGCATATCATTTAACTTAGCAATATCACTAGTAGGTCTATATGCCAGCACAGATTTTTAAAAAAGGAAGACACCTATATATACAAAAATATTTATAGCTGCTCATTTCTGGGAGCAAAGAATTAGAAATTAAGGGGATGCCGTCAGTTAGGGAATGGCTGAACAAGTTGTGGTTGTGATTATGATGAAATACTACTGTACCATCTATGATGGAATACTATTGTACCATAAGAAATGATGAACTTGATGCTCTCAGGAAAAACCTGGAAAGACTTGCATGAGCTGATGCAAAATGAAATGTACTGTATAAAAGGTAAGTGCATTATTGTAAAATGATCAGCTGTGAATGACTTAGCTCTTCTCAGTAATATAACAACCCAATACAACTCTAAAGGACTTACAATGAAAAATGCTAGCCATCCCCAGAAAAAGAACTGATGGAGTCTGAATACAGACTGAAGCATACTTATTTTTTTTCCCCCACTTTCCTTATTTTTCTTGAGTTTTTTTGTCCATGTTCTCTTTCACTACATAACTATTGTGGATATGTCTTCCATGACTACACGTGTATAACCTATATCAAACTGCTTTCCTTCTCAACGAGGGGAATGGGGGTAGGGAGGGAGAAAGGGAGAGAATTTGGAACTCAAAATTTTAAAAATGAACTTTTAAAATTGTTTTTACATGTAACTGGGTAAATAAATAAAGTGGCTATTCACAGCTAAAGTGAGTTAGGGAGCAATTCCTTTTTATCTGAATCATTTACAAAAACGAAGAAATTTTCATTCAGGCAGAAAACAAGACATTGGTACCATCACCCATTTTGTGCCAGATAGACCTAGGACAGCGTAGGCAATAAGATTAGGACTAGAGGAGGAAAAGAAGAGTACAAAGCAAGTTGAAATTTGTCTTCTTTTTAAATATCAACAGGAAACTGTTGGCCAGTAGAGATGAAGTTTCTGAGGAAAAGCAAGCATCATTCAGTATATGCAAAGAAAGCTGCAAGTAAGTTCAAATTAAACACAGCAACATTATAAGAGGACTTCCAAGTCTGAAGACAGGGGACAGGAAAAAGTAGATGAAACAAAGCGCTACTTTAGGAGAGAATCTCAAGTTCACTTACCTGGCTTATTTTCTGGAGGTGACTGCCTAACAAAAAGTCAAGGATCTAAGAGAGCAATCAGGTGTCTTGTGTAACAACCAACCTCTCCAACCCAAGGAAAGCTCCTCTCTTTAAAAAGTCTTGCATTTTCCAACTTCATTTATAGGAGGTAGAATCCTGATTAGGTAAGTAGAATATCATGGATTCTCAGGTGGAACTATGTTTGTATCTCTGGAAAGAACAAGGGGTTATTTTCCTGAATTAAGCCAATGATTTAATTATTCAACTGGCAACTGATGAGGGAACTCTTTTCAACAGCAATTGATAAGCAAATACCTGTGAATTTTCTAACTGACAACTAACTGATTGTGAAAGAACTTATATATAAAATGACAAATTGATAAACCCCTTTTGCGGTAGCATTGGCTTTCACTTAAGAACTAAAGGTGTTCTTCCATTAAATGTTGGGGGAAAGACTGAAAGAAAGAAGACACCAAACAGAACGATTGTAATGGTCTTTCTTAATTCCCTAGATTAGTACCTACATGGTATCTCTCTTTGGCATTTACCATGTATCATTTTTTATTGTGGTTATTTTTAAAATTCAATTTCATTTTATTTTCAAATCTGACTTTTTTCCTCCACCCATTGAAAGTTCTGGGGAGGAACCTACACCTGTTGCAAATATTTATGCAAAGTAAATTCCTGCATTAGTCATCTTGTGGAAGGAAAAAAGGAAAGAGCAGAGGAAGGAAGCTTCAGTAGACTTTGAGTCTACCATTTCTCTATCTGCAGATGGACGGCAAGCTTCATCATGAATCTTTGAAGTTTTGGTTGGCCGTTGAGTTGGTCTTAAATCTTCCAAAGGTCATTATCTTCACAGTATTGTGGTCACTGTATAAATTGTTCTTCTGATTCTGTTCTCTTCATTTTGCATCTATTCATACGAGTCTTCCAAGGTTTTTCTGAAACCATTCCCTTCATCGTTTCTTAAAGCACACTGTTATGTTATTATATTCATATACTGTCACTTGTGTAGCCATTCCCCAGTTAAAAGGCAGTCCATCTATTTTCAATTCTTTGCCACCTCACAAAAAGCTGCTATAATTCTGTATAATTGGGTCCTTTCTATCTTTAATCTCTTTGGGGTACAGTTCTAGTAGCTGTATCACTGAGTCAAAGCAGATCCACAGTTTAAAACATTTTGGGGCACAGTTCCAAATTACTTCTCCAAATGGTTAAATAGGTTCACAGCTGAGCCAACAGTGCATTAATGCATTTTATTCCTCACAGCCCTTTAAGCAATTGTCATTTTTCTTTTTTATTCTTTTTCATCAACTTAACCCATCTCATGGGTTTTAGGTACTACCTCAAAGTTGTTTTAATGTGAATTTCTATAATTATTACATTTGAGATTGTTTTCATATGGCTGTTGAAAGCTTGGATTTCTTCCTCTGAAAATTGCTTCTTCATATCCTTTGAACTTCTATCAATTGAGAAATGACTCTTAGTCTTTTAAATTTGACTCAATTGTCTATAGATCTTAGAAATGAGACTTTTTTCAAAGAAACTTGTTGCTAAGATTTCTCGTGCCCCAGTTTCCTGCTTCTCTTCCAATTTTACCTGTATTGTTTTGTGTGTAAATTTTTTTTTAATTTTATGTCATGAAAATTGTTCCTATTATCTCTGCTGAATTTTGCTATCTCTCATTTAGTCATGATCTTTTCCACTATCCATGTTATGTGTATTTATTTGTTTGTCCTATTTCCTTGGTGTATTCTTAACTATCTAAGGTCAAGGATTGTGCTGTATTTCCATTTTCTCTCTTTCCCAGTACCTACAATGCTCTGCTGCTGGAAGGTACTTATAAAAATTGGTGGAAATTCAAGCTGTATACATTAAGCCTCCCTTACAGAGCTATTTGCTTAAGAAACTTAACTGTATAACAAAAAGATATGATTCTGTAGGACTTCAACCTCAGTTCAGAGCATTTTAAACTGTTGAAATTTTCTTCCCTTTCAAACACTGTAATTCAAAAACTTCTCTGAGAGATTTATAAAATGATAAATTTTAGGGCCAAACAGGAGCACAGTTTATAGAGTATAGTCCTCACAATGTCCTTTCCAGTCTAGTGACACTGGCCTCCTTGACATTGCACCAACAAGAAACTCCATTTCTCAGTTTTGGACATTTCCTCTGGCTGCCCCCCATGACTAGAATGTTCTCCTTCCTCATCTGCACCTCCTGGTTTTCTCTAAGTTCCAACTAAAATCCCATCTTTTACAGGAAGTCTTTCCCAAACCATCTTAATTGTAGTGCCTCACCTCTCTATTATTTCCGATCATACACACACACACACACACACACACACACACACACACACGCAAATGATGCATGCGTATATTTGCATGTGTTTGTTGGTTGTCTCCCCCATCATATTGTGAACTCCTTGAGAGCAGGGACTTTCTTTTGTCTCTTTTGGAATCTCCAGCACTTATCACAGTACCTGGAACCTAGCAGGCACTTCATAAATGTGTATTAATTGATTAAGGGAAATAAAATTTAGAGTTTATGAACATCCAAATGGAATATTTGTGAGTGCTGGCAAGATTTAGAGTAAGCTCATCTGTTTGTGTAGATAAAAAGGAGTGGAAGAGGTGATCATAAGGATTGAATAGATGGAGGAATTAGGAAGTGAGGGTATTCAAGGGAGCATAGGGGTCTATGTGGAAGTCCCCTAGTATAAAGGAATTAGAGTGGAAAGATTATGAGCCACACAGTGAAATCATGAAGAAAGCCCTGGGGGTCAGTAGATAATGACCACCAGGAGCTTGACTTGCTGACAAATTTGGACACTATGACCCTGAAGGGGAGGTAAAGGCAGAGTCTAGATTTGACAATGGGAACAAGGAGGATTCTGACTCTCCTACCTCCACCAATGATTTTGGAGTGGGAAGTATAAAAAAAAATGTATCCAGTACAGGAAAGCAATCCTTTCAGGTGGTATCCATGTCTCGTCAATATCAGAAAAAATGTAAGAAGCACGAAGAGAAGATATTGAGATGCAAGGAAATGCATTAATTATGGAAGATTTATTCCAGATGGCATAGTGAAGGGGGTAGGCAGATCTGGAGTGGAAACTTGTGTGATAGAGCTGAAGTACACTGGAATAAGGGAGAGCACAGCTAGGGTTGGGGAGCGAGTTTGTTCATTGGTAGCTTGGGGTTCAGTATCAATGGGATGAAGAGAGTAAAAGTAGATGACAGTATGTGACTTCATGGAGAAATTAGTAAAGGAGGCATAAAAATAGGTGGAGAGCCAGTGATTGCACTGTTCAGGGTTCTCCCTTACATATCAAGAAATATTACACAGCTGTAAAAAATAATGAACACAATGAATACAGAGAAACATGGAAACACTTAACATGAACTAATGCAAAGTAATATGTACAATGACCACAATAATATAAATGGAAAAAACAACCATTATAAAAACACGAAACTGAATGTTGCCAAAAGATTAAGAACAAATTTGACCCCATTGATGAGATATGAGAAGATACCCCTTTCTTGGATAAAAAAAGCCCATTTTTTTCTGTTTAAAAATTCTTTATTATTAGGCATTCTCCCTCTCAGAGAAAGGCTAAGAAATATAGAGAGAAATATAGGCAATATAAAAATAAAAGATATTATTAAAGTCTACAGTTTTTAAAAGAGGGAGGCAGATTCAGTAGGAGAAGGCAAAACAAATGTCACTTTCAGAGGGTGGGTCATAAAGAGACTATAAAAAAGAAATAAAGCATAACAACCGGAGATTGGTGTCTAAGTTTGGTAGAGATAAGAGAAGCAGAGGAGGAGTAGACTATTTCAACTGTAATTACTAATGTGAATCACATTCTTTTTCTTTCTCCAATTCTTTCTTTTGTGCAAAGAGGGCAGGAGAAAGGGGAAAGTATAAGAGGATATTATAGTGGGAAATATACAATAATCATAACTTTGAATGTAAACTGGATGAACTGACCCATAAAATGGAGGAGATTAAAATAATTAGGAAGTAGAATACAGTATGTTATTTGCAGGATCCATGCATGAAACAGGGCCTGGGGCTATGCTTGAGATAAAAGTTTTAAAAGCAGGAGTAGCAGTCATGATCTCAAAATCATAAAAATAAACATGGTTAAAAACAGATTAGCAGTAAAATTACATTATATTTAAAGGAGCTACAAATAACGAAATAGTATCAGTATTTAATATATGTACACCAAATGTCATAGTATCTAAATACCTGATGAAAAATTAATTTAAATGTAGTTAGAAAAAAATAGCAAAACTATAATAGTTAGGGACCTTCATGTCCTTACTATCAGACTTAGACATATCTCACAAAAAGTTAAAGAACTTGACAATCTGAATAGAATGTTAGGAAAGTCCAGTATGATATATCTCTGGCAATTACTGAACAGGAATAGAAAGGAATACACACATTTCTCAGTGGTACCCTTACAAAAACTATGTGTTAGGTCATAAAAACATGGCAAACAAATATAACAAACCGGATACAACTAAACACTTTCTTTGCTGACCATAGTACAATAAAAATACAATTAATGTCAACCAGATGGAGCCAGCCTCTGACCTGTGGGTGACTGGAGCTGAACAGAGGAGACTAGAGACAAGAAAGAGTCAGGAACCAAACAGAAGTTTAATTTCAAAGTGAGGGAAAAGATTTGCAAGAAAGAACAAATGTATTGGAGGCCCACTTCTAATGTCTACTTTTGTGGAGGCAGATTTCAATCCTTATACCAAGGGCTGTGCAACAAACTGTAGCCCTGACAGTGAGGGATGACAGCAACTATGATTCATAGCACGGCTTCATGACTAGAACATGGATACATTAGGGGTCAAACCAATACAATAATTGTATGAAACAATTTGTGATTTTGCTGTGGCTGAGATCATCCAGAGGGTGAGTGCAAAGGACTGTTGTTGCGCCAGGTTCATGTCACTACTGACTTTCTGGGCCTTGGCTCTGGAAATCAGGGTTTCTCCTCATATCTTGACATTAATGAAAGACCTTTGAATTTCAATAGAGACTAAGTAATTTAACCATGATCAAAGAACAAATCATAGGAAATATGGATAATTTCATCAAAGAAAACAATAATGACAACATACCAGAACATTTGGGATATAGCCAGACCAGGTCTTAGAAAAAAATGTATGCCTCTGAACACTTTCGTCAACAAAAGAGAAAGAATAAATTGATGAATTGGGCATACAATTATATATAGGACAGCAAGGTATTACAGAGGAGTCTATGATTTGGAGTAGAGGGCAGCTAGGTGATACAGTGGACAGAGCACCACTGCAGGAATTAGGAGGACCTGAGTTCAAATCTCACCTCAGATACTTGACACTCACTAGCTGTGTGACCTTGGGCAAGTCACTTAACCTCAATTGCCTCATCCTGCGTCTTCTCTAGTCATCCTAATGAATATTTGGTGACTGGATCCAGATGGCTCTGGAGGAGAAGTGAGGCTGGTGACCTGCACAGACCTCCCTCACTCAAAACAAAGTCAAGTGCAAGAACACACACAGATTTGGAGTCAGGAAGACTTGAATTCAAACCCTGCCTCTGACGCCAACTACTGAATCACTTAACTTCTATGTCTATTTCCTCATCTGTATAATCAGGACAATAACTGCACAGGGTTGTTGTGAGGATTAAATGAGTTGACATGAAAAGAGCTCTGAAAACTCTAAAATGCTATATAAATGCTGATTATTATTATTATCATTATTATTAAACAATTAGAAAATTATGGTTTAAAATCCTAATGAAATAAAAATAAAAATTACGAAATTGAAGAAGAAATTAAAAATTGAAAACTGATAACTGGACAGATAATTGGATGATAAAAAGTAAATCATTTTAAGAGATGTGTTCCATGGCTTCTGTGGCAACCTATTACAACCACATAAGGAAAGCTACAAGCTTACAACACCTTTCCCCTTCATGCATCCTTTAGGGGAGTCTGAATTATGGTTAGATCATTAGGAGAACATGAATTCCCAAGTGGAAATAAGTTCACATCTCAAGTAATAACATGTCAACATTTTCCCCAGTGAAGCCAGTTATTTAAGTGATTGTTTAAAAACCGGGAAGGAACTCTTTTAGGAGCAAGAATTACAAGCAAATGACTATTAACTTTACAAGAGGAGATGGATTTGAAGGAACCAATAAATAAAAGTAGGGACTAATAAATCCTTTTCTACTTGGGCTAGTTTTCAACTAATTACCAGAGTTGGCTCTTTCATGAAATGTGCAACTAAACTAAACTAATGTAATAGTATTCCTTGATGAATTTCTGTTTTATACCCTATTAGACAATTATCATAAATTACTTTCTATTATTGTTATTTGTGTATGGATCATATAGCCAAAACAGACTGTGACTTCCTTGAAGGCAGGGAATATAACTTATTTATTCTCTGTATCTTCACATGCTCAGCTTATGGAAGAAGTATTAAAAATGATAACATTAATAAATGTCAGTGTAAACTGAGTTTATATACATTTGTCTCCAATACCTGCCAGTTCCTTTTAGAAAATGAAAGATGGAAGGAGACTGTGGTCTCTATATGCCTTGAATCTTTGTTCATAATGCTTTTAAAAGATCTTTTTGTGAGTGCTGCTATTTCAAAGACAGATAAATTGATTAGGAAAAAAACTCCATAAAAACATTTTTGTATATAATAAATACCTCCAAGGAAATCAAAGAATTACCTATGTTACAGGATTGGGGGAACTCCAAGAAACTCTTTGGATGTCTGCTGAGGCAGCTAAGAGTAAATAACTAAGCTTCATAAACCAAACGTGCTAATTGCCCAGATGGTTTGTTCATTCACGACTTTGCTGTGATCACTTGAGGGATTGGGCCAGTTCTACACCTTTCCGTGCATGTAATGAACCCTCTGACAGTCTGGTGAAGCCTATAGAACCCTTCTCACCAATATTTTTAAATAATTGAAGGAAATGTTAAATTTCAATTAAAGGTTAGCAAAAATAAAGTATATCTTATTTTAGAGGTTAACAAAAAGTTAATGAAGAGGTTAGTGAAAATTACTTTTTCCCCCCAAGTTCCATCTATGGAATCTATGAATCTGAAATCTATGCACAGGCCATTTTGATTCCAGATTAAGAGCCTTTGATTTGAGGTTTCTATTCCAACAACTGGAGACCCTGGACTCAGTTTATCGGCTGTACCCACCCTTTCTTATAATCTTGGAAGCATCACACAGTAAGACAGGAAGTTCAGTCTTCTCAAGTAAAGACCATTTAAATAGATAGCTGGCTCAAACTTGAAGACTGACAAAAGGCTTTTTACACATAGAATCTCTGTTTCTCACAATGACCCCAATAATAAATAAGTAGCAGCACTGTGCTCTGATTTGGACTGAGTATCATTGGGTTTGAAGCCTGACTGTCCCCTTATTGCTTAGTTCTGTTACGACAGTATTCACCACTCTACTCTCTCTCTTTCCTTTCTCATTCTTTGTTTGATCTATTTACCCTCAGCATTTTATTCTGATGGAAGTCAGAATTGAGTCATGTAGTATAACTCCTACCAGCGAGGGAGTCTCTCCAATACCATCTCCGACAAATGGTCACCTAGCTTTCTCTTGAAGAGCTCCAGGAAGAGGAAATTCCTGACCTATTCCTGCTGTCTTATTTTACTTTGGGAACTCTCTAGTGATTAAGACTTTTTTCCCTTAAAATGAACAAAAATAAGGCAAAAAATCTGGAATCAAAAGCTGGAATTAAGGTTGCTGTGGAGAGGTATCAGCAATCTCAAATATGCAGATTATACCACACTAATGGGAGAAACTGAAGAGGAATGAAGAATCCTCTTGATAAGGGTGAAAGAGGAGAGTGGAAAAGGGAGTTTGAAACGTAACATCAGAAAACTAAGATCTTGGCAGCCAGTCCCATCACTTCCTTGCAAATATAGAGAGAAGAAATGGAAGCAATATCAAATTTTATATTCTTGGGATCAAAGATCACTGTAGATGGCAACTTGAAGTCGTGAAATTAAGACTTGCTTTTGGAAGGAAAGCTATGGCAAATCTGGACAGCATACTAAAAAGCAGACATCACCTTGCCTGCAAAGGTCAGTATAGTCAAAGTTTTGGTTTTTCCAGTAGCAAAATATGACTGTGAGGGTTGGACTATAAAGGAAAGCCAAGTGGCACAGAATCAACACTTTTGAATTGTGGGTGATAGAAAGACTTTTCAGAGTCCCTTGGACAGCAAGTAAGTCCAATCAGCCAATACTTAAAGAAATTAATTCAGGCTGTTCACTGGAAGGTCAAATACTGAAGGTAAAGCTTAAATACTTTGGCCGCATAATCAAAAGACAGGACTCATTAGAAAAGACACTGATGTTGGGAAAGATTGCAGGCAAAAGGAAAAGGGGATAGCAGAGTATGAAATGGATAGGTTGTGTTATGGAAACAACAAGCATGAGCTTGGACATAGAGATAGAGGATAGAAGGAGATAGAGGATAGAAGGAGACAGAGGACAGAAGAGCCTGGTGTGTTATGATCTGTGGAGTCATGAAGAGTCAGACATGACTGAACGACAACAAGACAATAAGGAAAGCCTTGTGTGTTGGTAGGAGATGAAGACGTTAGTTGATAAAGATCTAAATGTTTATTAAAATGGATAGTTTTAGCATTTCAAGCTTCATGCTGGAGGAAATTATGCTTGCTGATCTCCAGTGTTGGTAAATTCACCACTTCTAAGGCATTCTACTCTATCTATGAATAGCGTTGTTCATTCATATGTATACACAAACATATGTACATGTGTTTGTGAATTGTTTCTCTATCTTCTATACAAATATCTTATCAGAGGAGTTTGATACAAAGATTTTTCCTCATCCCTTCCATTCCTAGATACATTAATTTTATCTATATAAAAGCTTTTCAGTTTCATATAATCAGTTGTCCGTTTCATCTTTTTTAATTGCCTCTATCCCTTGTTTGATTAAAAACATATCTATCACCCATAGCTGTGAGGAATATATGACCTGTTTCTGGGGCAGCTAGGTGGTACAGGGGATAGAGTGCCAGGCTTACAGCCAGGGAGACCCAATTTCAAATATGACCTCAGATATTTACCAGATGTATGACCCTTATCATATAACCTGTTTGCCTCAGTTTCCTCATCTGTAAAATGGGGGTGATAATACTAGCACCTAACTCCCAGAGTTGTTGTGAGGATCCAATGAGATAATAAATGCAAAGTGCTTGGAACAGTGCCTGGCACATAATAAGCATTATAAAATTATTAGTTATTATTACAGTCTAATTTTTTATAGTGTGATCTTTAATATTAATATCACTTATCCATTTTAAATGTATTTTGGAATATGTTGTAAGGTATTGATCTAAACCTAGTTTTTGCCAGTCTGCTTTCCAGTTTTGCCCAACTGTTTTTAAATCAAATAGAGAACTCTTTCCAAACTAATTTACATTTTCCATTTTTATTGAACACTGGGTTAATGAGTTCCATTGCTTTTTATTCTCCCTCACCTAGTCTGTTTCATTGATCTACTTGTCTATTTTTTTAAACCAATACCAGATGGTTTTGATAACTGCCACGTTATAATATAATCTAAGATCTAGAATAGGAATAGACTGTGATAAAAAATTTTCCCTACCCATCAAGCCCAAGTGCACCCCCTTACCACCTCTACCCGTTGCTCCAGATGCTGCTCTCTAGATAAGTGGATATTGATTGGCTGGGACAAAGCAGAACAAGTCTCTTTTCTCTTTCAATGTTGAAGAAGATTGATTTTGCTGGGGAGGGGCCAGGAGTTTCTGTTTTAACAATTCTGTTATATAGGATGACTGTCAGGAAGAGGAAAGAGAAAGGAAGCAGGGGAAATTTAGGCAATATGAAAACAAAACATTAATAATTTTTTAAAGTCTCCCTCCAGCAAGTATTCAAGCTAATGTAACCCTGGATTTGCATAGTAGGTGCTGTCTAAGAATTTCAAATGCCACAGTATACTAACAGAAGCTGCAGCAACTTCTGTCAAATGGCTTAAGATAAGGTAGGGAAACACTCTTGACTAAAGGCGGGAGAGTAAGGGGAGGTTGTGTCATTCAGACAGAACAAAGAACTGCCCATTATTCAATTTTGTACCTCATAGACCTGGCACAAGGAGTGGGGTGGGAAAGGAAAAAAAATACCATTTGTGTTTAATTTTGTTTTAACTGTATAAGAAAATGCTGATAATTAAAAGGCAGATAGCTTCTGAGAAATAAAATACTTCACACCCAAGCCACACAGAGATGGAAATAAATTAGCACTTTAACAGCTTCCTAAAAAAGAAAACAAATTTAAAGAAATCTAAGAGAAATAAAGCATTTGTTTTATGGAAAGACTCAAGCATCACTTACCTAGGGTACAGGAACAACATGGAAGCAAAAAGCAAAACATAGGTTTTGTGTAACCAGGTAAATGCCTTACACAACAACCCTCCACAACGACCTAAGGCAAACTGCAAACTTTGCAAAGCCTCTCTTTGACGTTAGAAATATGATTAGGTAATTGGAATGGCATGAATTCTTGAGCAGAGAGGAGCTCATGAGCAAGTTACAGTTTTTCCCAATTAAAACAAGGAGTTAGAAATAATGAAAGAAGTCTGAAAAGCAGGATGTAGGCTTATTAACTTTTCATTGACTGACTGGCTCAAGGAACCTATGAATAAAATTAGGATATTCATAAACTCATGCTACTCATGCATTGGCTTTCAATTAATTAACTACTCTTTCATTAAATGCACTGGCATTGAATGAAGGTAGGCTCCTGCTAAGATAAACTTAGCAGTAGTTAAACTACTGTACTACTACTGTAATGATCTTTGATGCCTTTCTTGATTAGCAGCTGTTCTGAACTTCTCCTAGACACTCATCATAGATCTACTTTCTACTCTATTTATTTATAGATGGATTATATCCCTTCATTAGATTGTGAGATCCCTGTGTAGATTGCTCTGCAATCTAGCCTAAAAGGCCAAGGTCTCCCATCGTATCCTGATCCTGATGAATATCTGGTCACTGGATTCAAATGGCTCAGGAGGAAAAAGTGAGGCTGGTGACCTTGCACAGCCCTCCCTCACTCAGAACAAGGTCAAATGCAAGTCATGTCATCATTTCTCTGATGTCATGGTCCTCTTCAAAAACGAAGGATGAACACAACCAGTTCTGCAATGGAAGGTGCTTAATAAATGTGTGGAAGTTAGAATCATATATTGAGCCTTTCTCACACAGCTGTTTACTTTTAAAAAAATGAAGGACGTAGTGATTTCTGTACCCTTTTGATCTCAGTTCATAGCCACTGGATGATAGAGTAGGGAAGGCCAATGCTCTTGGAATCAGAAAGATCTGAAATCAAATCCTGCCTCAGACACTCACTAAGTAAGCTGTATGACCCTGAGCAAGTCATTTAACCTCACTTAGCCCCTGTTTCCTCATCTATAAAATGAAAATAATAATGGCACCAACTTCCCAGGGTTATTGTTTAAGGATATGATGGAATAATATTTATAAAATGCTTTGCAAACCTTTAAATGCCATCTATCATGATAGCACTTTGGATAATTCATTGATAATTCAATATAATTCAGATAATTCAAAGTAGCTCCATTTCAGAGACAGAGAAACAAGTCCACAGAAAACTTGTTTGGAGATTTGTCTAATGATAAATATCTCCACAAAGTCATAGATTGATAGCATTATAACAGAGGGTTAGGAAGGTTTAGAGAGAAATACTGTAGATGACGAGAGGCCACTGAGAGATTATTAAAATTCATTCACCAGCTTTGGTGGTTGCCCAACTGCCTTGTTGGTTAGCTGGCACAGTGGATGAAGCGTTAGATTTAGAGACAGAAGACCTGCTTCGGAATGCTGTCTTCTAGCACTAGCTCTGTGACCCTGGGCAAGCCACCCTGCTCCGCCTAGGTTTCTTTTGTCTGTGAAATGAGCTTGATAATTACACTGACCTCACAGTTGTGAAGATCAAATGAAGTAACACATAGGAAGCACTTGGCAGGTTTTTAAGGAGCTTTATAAATGCTAGCTATTATTTTTATTATTTCTTGATTTTGCTGCCACACTTGAGGACTCAAGACCATTGGAGGGTAAAGTACTGTCACTTTAATTCTTGTGTCTTATACTCATAGTCAAGTCATTAGGACTTTTTTTCCCCTGTTGGATAATGCTTGGCTTTGCAGAGTAAGTTATTCTTGGACATGAGCCTATAGCTTTTGCCTTTTGGAATATTGTATCCTAATATCTCTCCTCGTTTTCAGCAGAAGCTGCCAGGTCTTGTGTGATCCTAACTGTGTGTATAATCAGGATCCTCACACCCATACATTTCTATCTTCACTTTGCCCTCCTCTCCAGTTCTAGCAAATCTGGGATCGTTTGTGATTTCTTGAACTGTTTTTTCCAGGCTTTTTTAAAAATCATTTTCATGAGTTTAATAAGAATGCATGTATAGAATCTATATAAGATTGCATGCCGTCCTGGGGAGAGACAGAAAATTTAAAGCTTGTTGAACTGACAGTTGAGAACTGAAAACAAACAGATTAATAAAAAAGAAAAGAAAAGAAAAAAGAAAAAGTCATTTTCAGAAAGTCCAATAATCCTTAAATAGCTCTCTTTGACCTACTTTCCAATTCAGCTCTTTATGTTATCAGATATCTTATATCTTGCTATCTCATGGAGTTACTGATTCCTATTCTAAGCTAGTTTTTTTTTTTTTTTTTACTTTCCTATTGAGTATATTTTCACTATAGTCATGCTATGTAGTCAGACTAAGATAAATGAAAGAAATCGTATAACAAATCAGAACATGATACACAAACACATACACATACACAAACATGATCTGCTACAATGTGTGAGTGACTTCCATATTTCTCTCTCTGAGTGTGGCAGGCATTTTGCCTTGAGATCCTCCATTGCGATTTTTTTTTTTTTTTTTGGTAAGAAGTTCTTGTGTTATTACAAAAATCTAAGTCTACCAGAAAAAACTCTCACACACTGTGGTTGTTGCTGTGCATAAAGTTCTCCTGGTTCTGCTCCTTTCACTCAGCATCAGGTCATATAAGTCCTTCCAGGCCTCTCTGAAGTCTTCTTGTTCATCATTTCTTATGGCACAATAGTACTCCATTACATTCATATACCATAATTTATTCAGCCATTCCCCAATTGATGGACATCCCCTTGACTTCCAGTTTTTGGCAACTACATAGAGTGCTGCTATAAATATTTTTGTACATGTGGGACCCTTTCCCACTTTTATGAGTATGAGTATGATCCCATTTTTATGAGTATGAGTATGATCTCTTGGGGATATAGTCCTAGTAGCGATATTGCTGGGTCAAAGGGTATGCACATTTTTGTAGCCCTTTGGGCATAGTTCCAAATTGCTCTCCAGAATGGTTGGATGCGCTCGCAGCTCCACCAACAATGAATTAGTGTTCCAACTTTCCCACATCCTCTTCAGCATTTATCATTTTCTTGTTCTGTCATGTTTGCCAATCTTATAGGTGTGATGTGGTACCTCAGAGTTGTTTTGATTTGCATCTCTCTAACCAATAGTGATTTAGAGCATTTTTTCATATGATTATAGATAGCTTTAATTTCTTCCTCTGAAAATTGCCTGTTCATATCCTTTGACCATTTATCAATTGGGGAATGACTTGTATGATTATACATTTGGATCAGTTCTCTATATATTCTAGAAATAAGGCCTTTATCCCCGAGTTCTAAGCTAGTTTTTAGGTATTTCATTTCCTAGGCAAGATTTACCACTTTCAATTCTAAGCTACTTATTCTCCTATTTCTTTCCTCAAGAATTTTTCTATCTTTTTCTCTCTTTACTTCCCTTTCTTTTTTCCTTTCTTTCCCACTTGTTTCATTCTTCTAAGCTAGTTATTCATATAATCCTTTTGGAAAATTCCTTTTTTTTTCTTTAAGTCTCTGTTTGCAATTGTTATAGAGTTAAATTTGGAATAGTTTTTGGTACTGGAGAATATTTTCTTTGACTTACTCATCATCTATCCAGTTGTAGTTCATGAATAGGGGTGTTGTACAGCTCCCAGGCCCCACTCCTTGCTGCACTTCTAGGTGGTGTGATCGGCCCTGCCTGCCTGGTCTGAGCCTGGATTATCTGGATTCTTGTGTTGACCTCCACCTCCCAGGGTTAGTCCCCTCCTTGTATCTTTGAGATCATAGATCTTTAGGGCCCTCTGTGGCTTCTCAGGACAGAGTGTTAGAGCACTCATCACCCCTGGACAACTGGGTTGAAATGACCTGAGCTCTGGACCTTCCGAGTCCATGCAGCTCTAGAGAAATGCAAATCAAAACAACCATGAGATATCATTTTACATCTATCAGACTGGCTAAAATGACTGAACGGGAAAATGACAAATGTTTAGAGGGGATGTGGAAAAACTGGGACACATTCGTTGTTGGTGGAATTGTGAATTAATTTTGGAGAGTAGTCTAGAATTATGTCAAGTGCCTATGCCCTGTGACCCAGCAATACCACTGCTAGGCCTATTTCCAAAGATTAGGGGATTAGGGGAAAAGGAAAAGAGCCTATATGTTCTAAAATATTTATAGCAGTTCTTTTTGTGATACCAAAGAACCAGAAATTGTGGGGATGCCCATCAATTGGGAAATGGCTGAACAAGCTGTGGTATTTGATTGTGATGGAATATTACTGTGCTATAAGAAATGTTGAGCTCAATGAACTTAGAAAAACATGGAAAGACACAAAATAATCAAGGGTGAAATGAGCAGAAGCAGGAGAACATTGTATGCAGGGACAGCAATATTGTTTTAAGAATAACTTTGAGTGAATAAGTCATTTTGACTGTTATAAATACCCAGATTAACTACAAAGGACCTATGAAGGAAGATGCTATCTGACTCCAGAGAAAGAATAGATAAATAGAAGTATATATAGAATATTTTTATATACATGTGTGTACATATACACATACATGTTGCATATGTATATATGTACATATATACATACACACATATGTATATATATATATGCATAATTGTGTCTAATAGTAGCCATCTCTATGATGAGTGGAGGGAAGACTAAAGGGAAAAAAAGAAATTTATATAATAGCTCTCTTGGGTTTTCAAGGTCCTCCTCACTGTGGGGGTTCCTTGACCTTCCTGAGACTTTTTTTTTAGTAGAGGCATCTGTTCTTGCTTCCATTGCTGACTGCATTTGTCTGACCCATATTCTCTTGTTGGGAAGGCTGCTGGTTTACTTGAAAGGGCTAGTACTGGTTTTGCTGACTGCCCCATTTCCTATTAGTCTTTTGGTTAATTTATATCCTAATATATAGACCTTGGATCATAGTTCATAAAATTTGAAAGTGTCTAGGACAAGGTTATTAACCTGGAGTTCATGAACTTGGTTTTGTAAAAATATATCTTGATAAATGTATTTCAGTATTTGGTTTCCATTGTAATCCTATGTATTTTATTTTGTTTTTTTTTTAGTCTATACATGGAGCCTATAAAACTTTCAAAGTTATCGTGCTTATCTATGTTTCTTTCTGAACTTCCTTCTGTTCTCTTCTATTCATTTTATTTTTTAATTTTACTTTTGATAGTATTTGGGGGAAATTATATATAAAGACAATTTTTAGCATTCATTTCTATGAAATTTGAGTTCCAAATTTTTCTCCCTCCCCTTTCTTCTTCCTAAAATGGTAGGCAATATGATATAGGTTATATATACATGCAATTATGCAAAACATATTTCCATATTAGTCACAGTTGTGAAAGAAGAAACAGATCAAAAGAAAAAAACTCAAAAAGATAAAGTAAGTGAAAAAACTATACTTTTTTTCTGCATTCAGAGTCCATCAGTTCTTTATCTGGATATGGATAGCATTTCCCATCACAGGTGATCATCACACAGTGTTGCTGATAACTGTGTATAATGCTTTCCTGGTTCTGATCATTTCACTTTGCATCAGTTCATACAAGTCTTTGCAGGTTTTTCTGAAATCTGCCTGCTCATCCTTTCTTAGTATTGCTAATTGTACAATAGTATTCCATTACATTCATATACCACAACTTGTTCAGCCATTCCCTGATTGATGGACATCCCCTCAATTTCCAATATTTTGTCACCATGAAAAGGGATACTATAAATATTTTTTGTACATGTAGACGATCCTTTTCCCTTTTTTTAATTATCTCTTTGGGATACAAACCCAATAGTGGTATTGCTGGATCAAAGGGAATGCACAGTTTGGTTGCCCTTTGGGCTCTCCAGAGTGGTTGGATCAGTTCACAACTCCACCAACAGTACATTAGTGTACCAATTTTCCCACATTCTCTCCAACATTTATCCTTTTCCTTTTTTGTCATATTAGTCAGTCTGATAGGTGTCTTCTGTTCTCTCTTTTTTTCACTCCCTTAGGTACTCAGTTTCTAACCTCTAGACAAGAAGCATAAGAGATCTAACAACTCCTGTTTGACAGTCCTCCCTGGATCTAATCAAGTTTCCTCAGTAAGATCCTCTCTCTACCTTTTTGGTTATGGTGATCAATCCCAATTCAGCCAGTTACCCTCCTGGGATCTCCTCAACATTGATGTGTGACTTGGGACAAAGGAATGAATGTAATCTGTGCCCTAGAGCCAAGTTCATAGTATTCATGACCTCTCTATATGCATTGAGATGTTCAGGCTTCAAACTCTTTCTCATGTAGAACTTTTCTTCTATATCTGAAAGGGCTTGCCCTTTACATTTCCAAGTCTGTTAGGTAGGTCTCAACTTTGGTGGGGCTATCAGACTGTTATTCATACAATACACTTCATTAGATCCTCACAATAACTACAAACCTGCAAGGTAAAAACTTTGGAGGGCTATACTATTATCCACATTTTAAAGATGAAGAAACTAAGTCCCAGAAAGGCGAGGTGAACTTGTGGATGACATAAAAGGAGCTTTCCAACTCTGATCTCTCTTGAATTAAAGTCCTGTCCTTTTTCCACGATGTAGCACGTTGCCTCTTTAAATGAAATACATACAGATCCAATCTTATTCATGTTTTGAAACAATTCTGATAGTCAGTCAGTAATTATTTATACAGTGCCTACTGTGACCCAGGCACTATACAAAATGCTGGGTAAAAGAAGAAGAGTAAAGAAGAGTAAAAGGCAGTCCCTGGTCTCAGGGAGCTCATAGTCTCATGAATGAGACAACATGCAAGTAACTATGCACTAACACACCATATACAGAATAAGAAATAATCAACAGAACAAGGACACTCAAATTGAGAGGGATCAGGAGAGGCTTTCTGTAGAAGCTGGAATTTTAGCTGGGACTTGAAGGAAATCACATTTCTTTCAGCCTGTGCCCCAGTTTCTCTAAGGTCTCTTTTAGCTCTGTATCTTTGATCTTATGCTGACAATGATCTGTTTGGAAAGTTAAATTTGAAATATGAATTTTTCAATGGAGTTTTGGCACCAACAAGCCCAAATTTAAAGATCTTGGCATACATTTCTCAAAGTGTGTGATATGCCTCCTACAGTTGGAGTTCATGTTTGGAATGGCGAGCAATAGGTATCTAAAAACTTTAATAAAGAGGCCTGAGAAAAACCAAGCAGGTCCAACAAAGAATCACATAGCCCAGAGAGATGTCTGTTAGAAGAGCGAATCCTTGGAAAAGTGACTCCCTGCCATCAGCAGCATCTTCCACCTCAATGTTAGTACTTTGAGTTACTAAAGCTTGGAGGAATTTTTGCCCGGGGTGAAGAACAAAAGAAAATATTAAAGATATCTGGGGACAAAGGTAAATACGGTTCGGAGATAGGGCTGGTACAGTGGAGAAAATACTCTCTGTGGTCAGAGGCCCAAGGTTAAATGCCCACCTCTGCCGCTCACCACCTGTGTGACCTCAGTCAAGCTCTCAGCTTTCTTGAACTTCAATTTCCTCATCTATAAAATGAGGGGGTCTGAGGCAACAGGGGCTCTCTCACCTTTGCACTGAAACTAGATGGCTCTTAAATGTTGTTGCCAACTTTTCTATGCATAAACCCAACTGCATGGCAAATAAAATTCAACAAACTAATCTTAAAAGAAAAGAAAAATGAAGGGTTTGGACTAGAGCACCTCTGAGGTCCCTTCTATCTCCAGAACCATGAACTTTTCCTTATTTGAATTGCCAGGCTCCTGTCTTGAACATGAATTAGAATCTTATTTATTTCAATATTGTTACCACCCATCTGACACCAGCAGTTCATCTCATCTAGTATTATTTCTAGGAAGTAGTATGGAGGGGTATTTTATACGGAGGAGAACGTAAGAAGTACTCTTCATGAAGTCATCTCAATAGACTGGCCATTGTTTCAGAAATACGCTCTTTACCATTTAATAACTAGTGTAATTCTTACACAGCTCCTGGAGACGATCTCCTCTAGGATAGAAGCACCTGCTAATAGGCTGGGAATTGTGTGAGGTACTGGGGACAAACTGGAGACTACAAAAGTTTCTGCCTTCTAGGAATGTCACAGTTTGCATTGAAGCTGCAGTTAGTTCAAGGTGAAATAAGAAATAGTTCACTTTTGGCTGAATCACAAACGTTAAAGACTGTCATTCAGAAAGAAAACTTGAAATTGGTCCAGGAGTCCATTTCTGCTAAGAAGATCCGCTTACTGGGTGTAAGTAGTATTATCTTTATTTTTTTAAAAAAGACTGTGAGGAAAGTGTTACTTGGACAAGTACAAGTTCTGAGAAATGAGGCTATGCAGAGAAAATGGGAAATGCATTGATATTGAGGTAATGGCAGTTTAATATCACATCCTGGAAAAAAAATAGATAAAACAGGTAGCTTTGTTAGGAACCCAGATCACCCCTCTCTTTTTACAATTAGGAGACACCCGAGGCTGAGCTAAGGCTCAGCAAGCACATATTGTCCTGACTTTGGCGTAGCAACCATCTTTTGTGTTCACCCCCTCGATAAACTCTGCTACAACTAAATCACAGAACTGATGGTCCCTGAGCTTCAGGTGCACCAGCAGGCCCAGACATGAAACCCTGCTATGAATAGACTTTTGGTCACTTGGCTATCTTACCTCCCTGTTGCTGCTACACCTCGTCACTTCTCCTACATCACACTGTTTGATTCCTTGTCTAGCCACAAATATATGAATCAAAGTTTTAGCCCCACCGCCTTGGGTCTCCTACTAGGGGAGGCCCCAAAACATGTATCTAATTTTCCTCCCCCAATGGAATAAAGAAAGCTTTTTGCTTATAACCTGTGTGAGCTCTTTGGTACTTTTGGAGTGCACAGCAGTTGCAAAACCTCTGTGACTCTTTGGTCATTTGTTACTAGAGTTGACAGCTTTGTGAGAAAAATTCATGTTCTATTTACCTGGGTTATACATGTAATCAAGTAACAAAAGGCAAACAGGTTTTGAGAGACCAGTGGGTTCCATTGGAAGTGACTCTTAAAATGCAGGTGGGTGCCTAGAGTGCCACACTTGGAAACCTGAGCCATCTAATCACTAGGCATGTGGCCTCAGGGAAGTCACTTGACCTCTCTCAGCCTCTGTTTTCCCTTCTGTAAAATGGGGATGACAATATCTCCTTCACAAGGTGGATGAGGAGCAAATAATAGTAATTGTTTCTCTTTTACCCAGGAACCCTGAAGGTCTTCCCCTCCCAGTTTGTTAGTGACCTCACAGCCCTCCCTCACTCAAATCAAAGTCAACTGCAAGTCATGTCATCATCTTGATGTCATGGCCCTCTTCCAGAACGAAGGACAAACACAACCTGTGAGTGAGTAGCAGATCCTCTCCTCTCTTTTCCCCTCCCCTCACGTAGGGGAAGATACACTCCATGACCAAAAACTGCTTTTTATTTCCTTTGGGTTTACTGGCTACATTTCTAGCTCAAAGATTGAGCCTTAAACGCAATTCACTCTGGAGCTCATAGACTGGACAAGTCCCCACTCTCCCAACACAGAGTGAATGTAATAACTAAATAGTAATTGTTTCTCTTTTACCCAGGAACCCTGAGGGTCTTCCCCTCCCAGTTTGATTTTTTTTTTTTTTAATTAAAGGGGCCATCCTTTGAGTAACTTAAAGAAGCCTCTTCATTGAATGGGTGTATCTCACTCAAAGTGAGAATGTGATAAGACCTTAGCCTGAAAGGGCCAGGGTCTCCCATTGCATCCTGAGCCATCTCCAGTCATCCTGATGACTATCAGGCCACTGGACCCAGATGGCTCAGGAAAAGAAAGTGAGGTTAGTGACCTTGCACAGCCCTCACTCAATCAAATCAGTCAACTGCAAGTCATGCCATCATCCTGATGTCATAGTCTTTTTCGAAAACCAAGGACAAATGTAACCTGAGAATCAAATGAGATGTCTTAATGCACTTCATAAACCATAAAGCCCTAAGTAAATGCTAGCTATAACTAAAAAACAAAAACAACAAAAAAACAAAACAAGGAAACGTATACTTTTACAAAGCCTGTCTCATCATTTGTCTGGGACAAGGTCAGGATTAGATGAGTGAACTTCCTGGCCCTCAATTTGCCCATTTGTAAGATGCAGGGGATTGAATTAGATGGCTCCTTGGGTTTCTTTTAGCTCTAGATGTAAGATCCTATGATTGTAAAAGGGCTTAAATTTCTGAAGCTTTCTTACTGTGCCTTGACCTCCCCCCAACAAGCCCAAAGAGAAAACCAACAGATGTCCAAAACACTGTTAAAGAAATACATGTTTATTAAAACTGACGGTTTTAAAGTTTAAAATTCATACTGAAGAAAATTAAAATAATCAACAAACAAGTTTACATGTGGGTAATGGGACCCATTGGCAACAGTAAGGGCTAATTGTAAAGACTGCATTCCTCCAAGTCCGCCATCTGTGTTGTGTAGCTGGAATTCACTTACAAGATAAAAATAGGAGTCCAATAACCACAATGCCCTTTGAAATACAATCAAGCGGAGGCAATAATGGGCTTTGCCTATTGTGAAAGCAGATGAGTACTTTAATGTATCGAAGAAATGTAGCAATTAGCATTGCGAATAGGAAAATGGCAGTTTTGTATTCAGTCCAATAATTATCTTGTGGCTCTCTCTGGGGCAAGGGGATCCCTGGAGCACCCAAGTCTTCCAACTGTGGCAATTTCTTGTCTTGTGAAGGAGGAGAGCAGTTTTGTCCTGAGGTAGGAGGTAAGAGGAAATAGTTAAAGAAATTCTGTGTCAAGATTAAATGGAATCAACCAACAAACAGTTATTATTACCCTTACCTTCGAGTAAGGGTAACAAAACAAAGAAGGGAAAAATATAATCCTTGCCCTCAAGGGCCCGAACATTCTAATGAGAGAGAGAAAACATGTAAAATAACATGATGACACAGAGTACTGACCCTAGAGTCAGGAGGACCCAAGCTCAAATCCAGCCTCAGATGCTTGCCACACTTATTAGCTGTATGACCTTGGTCAAGTCACTTAATCCAAATTGCCTTGCCTTCCCCCTTCCAAAGAAAAGGAAAAAAAAGTTATATGTGACACTAACAGCGATTGGGAAAGGTCTTGTAGAAACCTAAACTAAACTTGAAGGAAGCCTGGAGTCAGACTTATTTGGGAAGGAGAGCATTCCCCACACAGGAGACAGCTGAAGCAAAAACACAAGACAGGGTCTTCTTGTGGGAGAGACAAGTAGTTTGTAGTAACTGGATCATCACTGCTGTTCCTCAATGGTTTCAGTTGTGACTGACTCTCCATGACCCCATTTGGGATTTGGGTTTTCTTGGCAGAGATATCAAAATGGTTTGCCATTTCCTTTTCCAGTTCATTTTACAGATGAGGAATTGGAGACAAATAGAAGTTAAGTGACTTGCCCAAGGTTGCACAGCTAGTTAGTGTCTAAAATAAGATTTGAACTCAGGTCCTTCTGACTCTATCACTGGTGCTCTATCCACTTTACCACCCAGCTGCTGCCTTCATAGAAGTGATAGAAGAACATTAAAGGTGAAAAAGGTGTCAGGTTGTGAAGGGCCCAACAAAGGATTTTATATTTGATCTTGGAGGTCATAGGGAACCGCTAGAGTTTGTTGGGGAGTGACTTGGACCCTTTGCTTTAAGAGAGTCACTTTTGTAGGTGAATGAAAGCTAGATTGTAGCAAGAGAAACTTGAAGGAGGGAAACCAACAAGCTGACTGTGGCAATAATCCAGGTAGTAGTGAAAAGGACTAAGCCAGGGTGGCATTTTACATATGAATAGAGAGGAAGGTACATAATTAAAAGATACTTGGGAATTAGGAAATGGGAGGCAGCTAACGTGGCTCAGTGAATAGAACACCTCCAGTCAGGAAGACCAGAGTCTTCCACTGGAAAAGAAAATGGCAAACCACTCCAGTATCTTTGCCGAGAAAACTCAATAATGAGATCATGAAGAGTCAGATGGGATTGAACAACTGAACGATTCGTGGAATTCAGCTATATGGCTAAAGTTGAGGTTGCAAGCTTGGCTCACTGGGATAATGGTGGCACCCTTAACTGTAAGGGGAGAACTGGGAAAAGGAAAAGTTTGAGAGGAAAGATAAAGGGGTTCTGTTTTGGACATGTTAAATTTAAGATACCTATGTGACATTATTTGATATGTCCAAAAGGCAACTTGATGATTCAAAAACTGTAACTTGGGAGAGAAAAGGGCTGTATATATAGACCTGGGAATCACCTGCAGAAAGATAATTGAACCCATTGAAGCTGATGAGATCACTAAGTCAGATAGTATTGAGGATAACAGAAAGAGGACTCAGGACAGGCCCTTGGGGATACCCTAGGTCAGTGGAATTATCCTGGATGAGATGGAGGAGGAAGGGAGCAGTCAGGCAGACACTGGAACCAAGAGAGATCAGTGTAAAAAAAAATCCTGGAGAGAATAGACAGAAGAAGAGAGCTATTGACAGCATCAAATACTGGAAAGAGATCATGGATGAGAATTGGCCCTAGAGATAATTAGAGGTAAGTTCTGAGAGGCCAGTTTCAGTGGAAGAGATCAGAAGGTGGAGGCACTCTCAAATATTTTCACCAACAGGGTGAGGAGAGATATAAGGCAGTAACTTGCAGGGACAGTCAGACCAAATGAAGAGCGTTTTGTTTTGTTTGTAGTTTTGTTTCCAAAAGGAAAGAAGAAGTGTAAGTGTGTTTGTAGGCAGCGGACAGGGAGAGATTAAAGATTAGCGAGAAAGTGAGGATTATGGCGGGGTCAGTGCAACCTGCTGGAAAAGAGAGAGGATGCGATGCAGAGTTCATGTTGTGGGGTTTGCCTGGGGAAGGAGAAAACTTCCTATCATTTGGACTGACTTGGGATCTTGGTTTGGATAAAGATTCCAATTTCACTTACTCTCATTCAGCATGAAATGGCACTGGACAGAGCAGTATTCCGTTCCATCTAGCATTCCTTCTGGACACTGATGCAGAGAGAGTTTACACCTGGAAATGCTATCTGCACAGTATCCAAGCCAATGGCAGGCCAGACTTGCCTAACTGGCTACAGAGAAATTTCTGACGCCACAGAATCCTAACAGAAACTGCAGCAATGTTTGTCAATTAGCGGAAGGTCAGATAGGGAGCAACTACTGTTGTCTGAACCATAAAAGGGAAAACTGAGTCATTCAGGCAGAAAACTTGAACTTGACTGTAATCCATTTTCTGCCAAGTAGACCCTGCTGAGCCAAGGAGGGAAGAGGGGAGGAGAAAGGAAGTCACAATATTATCTTCATTTTAAAATAATGCTTTTCAGAAAATGCTATTTTAAAGTACAAATCACTTGGAAGACACAATAAGTATCCACATAAAGGCCACTGCAGAAATAAATTAATGTTAAAAAGCAATGGTAGTTTAAAAAGCAAGATGTTAACTTTATGAGGGAAGCCCACTTTCACTTGCCTGGTTTACAGAGGCAGATGGATAAAACAAAACAAAGCAGAAGCTTGAGAGACTACCTGAGAGTCTTCTAAAATCACCTACAAACCACTTGAAGCAAAGCGACCAGCTTGAGAAAGCCTGCCCTTTTTCCTCCATCGTTTATAGGAGATGGAATCCTGTTTAGGTAACTGGAATAACATGGATCCTCAGCTAAAGATGGGTTCACATGTTAGGCAATAGCCCAGTTAAATCACTGAGTTAAATGCTCACCTAAGACTATGAAGTAACTGTTAGGAACCTAAATATACCATTAGGGAATGATAAATATGTTGAGCACCTATGCTGGCTTTCAGTGAAGAACTACAGTTAATCCTTTCATTAAAAGTGCTGCTGAACAGCTCTTTTTGTGGTGGCTAAGAACTGGAAATAGAAGGGATTCCCATCAAGTGGGGGATAGCTAGACAAGCTGTGAAATATGATTGTGATGGAATATTACTGTTATAAAAAAAAAAGCCAAGCAGGATGATTCCAGAAAAACCTGGAAAGACTTACATTATCTGATGCAAAATGAAGGGAATAGAACCCGAAGAATGTTGTACACAGTAATAGTAATGCTGTACAATGAAAAACTGTGAATGACTTAGCTACTCTAAGTGATCCAATGATCCAAGACAATCCCAAATGACTAATGATGAGGTGTACCATCCGGCTCCAGAGAAAGAACTTTATTCTATAGGATCCTATTTTTCACTTTCTTTCATTCTTTTTCTTTTATCCTAATTTTCTTGTGCCAAATGTTTTATATGTTTTATGTGATTGTTTTATATGATTTTATGATTCATATCATGTTTCTATGATTGAATATGTATAATCTATATCTGATTGCTTGCCTTTTCCAGGGCCTAATAATTCTGCATATAGAAAGTGTTCAATCAATGCCAAGGGAAGTTAAAATTTTATACTTTAAACCTCTCTAACATAGAAGTTCCCTTTAAAAATTGAAATGCTTGATAAGAACATGCATTTTCTATATGCCTTTAAATTTAGTTTGACACCTTTCTTTTTTGTTATTGTTGGGAAGAGAGGTTTCACCTCCTTTTTAAAAAATTCTGAACTTAAACCTCAACAAAATCAAGGGGTATGTGAATTTTAACTTTGTTCTCATAAAGGTGGCTCTGGTCAACCAGGGTTTCTCCAAACTTCCCTTCACTCTAAAATTAATACAGGCGCTCCCTTGATTGTTTAGGGATTCATTTTTTTAAAAATCTGCAAAATATTTTTTGTGCAAATGATTTCTCTCTCTTGGAAATTTCCCTTAGACCACAGAAAATGCTAAGCTGCATCTTGATTTTGTTTTACTTGAGGGCTCTTAAGGTCTTACCTTATCTCCTCTATTTCTTTTTCAGATCAGTCAGTAAACATTTATTTAGCACTTACTTTGTGCTGAGGGATTTAGGACAGCCAGTGCTTAATTGTGGAACTTTCACCAGCCACAGTACCAGGTACTGTGCTAAGTACTGGGAAGCAAAGAAAGATAAAAGATAGCCTCTGCTCTTATGGAGTCATCAGGGAAGCAATTTATACTTGGGTTAGTCTTCTTGTGGGGAACAATATTACTCTAGGCCAGGCAGTGATGCTAGAAAACCACATAAACCACACAGACAGATGGAAATCTGACACTTGGATAGTCTTGAGGGTTTACAAATCCACAATATATATTGTGCTTCATTTGAGTCTCACAGCAGTAGTATGAGGTAGGTAACACAGACAGTATTAGCTATAAACTGTGTGACCTTGGGCAAGTCACTTAACATTGTTTGTTTCCATTTCCTAATATATAAAATGAACTGCAAAAGAAAATGGCAAACCACTCTAAAATCTTTTCGATTAAAGCCCCAAATTGGATCGGGAAAAGTGGATACAACTGAGACACCTGAACTATAAATTTGCATTCAAGCACCTTCCATCTATCCCATTACTTTTAGTTTCTCTCTGGGGCCAGGCAGAGCAAGCCTAATCCCTATTCCATGCAAAAACCTGAATTTACTTGAAGACAGCTATTATGTCTAACAGCAGAAGCACCACTCCTCTCCTTCTAAACTGTCTTTTCATCTCCAGGCTAAAACATCCCCTTTCCTTCAAACGATTCCTATATAGCATGAAGATGGTCCAGAGAGGGCTGTAAAACTCCAGAGTGGGACCTGAATCAGGTCAAAATGGAATTAGAAGATGTTTAGCAAAATGAATAAAAATACAATGCAATACAGATGATATTAATTTGTGATTTTCTACATCAGTATGAGGCCTACAGGGATTTTGATTTTATTTGAATTTGAGACCACATCTCTCTTTCTTGATCACAAAGACAATATGAGACTTTGCAAAAACACTTTTTATTCTGGAACCTTACATGTTTAATCTATCAATCAATCAAAAAGCATTAGCACCTACTATGTGCAAGACCGTCTGCTTGGGATATAAAGACAGAAATTAAACAGTCCTTGCTCTCAAGAAGTTTACATTTTGTAGGGACAGATAATATGTACACAGGTAACATGTACTTATGTAAAAGTACACAAGAAGTACACAATATGTGAAAGTTCGAGCTAAATTTTTTGGTAAGAAATTCTAAGAGGAAAAGGTGAGAAGGGAGTACATTCCAGGAATGAGGAACAGTCTGTACGAAGAATGCTAAGGAGGTCAATCTAGCTGTCCTGGATGGTACATGGAAGGCAGTAATGTTTAATGAGGCTGAAAAGGTAGGCTGGATCCAAGTTATAAAGGACTTTAAATGCTAAGCAGAGGAATCTGTATGGGATACTAGCATTAATAGGGTTTCACTAGAGGTTATTGAGGAGAAGGGAGGGGGACTTGGTCAAACCAATGTTCCTGAAATATCCTTGAGGCGGAGATATCCAAAATAGTTTGTGATTCAGTCCTGGAAGTTAAGGGGCAGCTAGGTGTCCAAGTGGATGGAGTGCCAGGCCTGAAGTCATCTTCCTACCCTTAAATCTGGCCTGAGACACTTATTAGCTGTGTGACCCTGGGCAAGTCACTTAACTCTCTTTGCTTCAGTTCCTCATCTATAAGATGAACTCCATAAAGAAATAGCAAATCACTCTAGTATCTTCAGCCAGACGACTGCAAATGGGATCATGGAGAGTAGGATACAATTGAAATGACTGAACAATAGGTGTAGGTCAAAAGAGGAATAAGGATTATGTAGGTAGATTTTGGAGTAATCTGTATAATTGAAAGTAGGAGTTGATGAAGTTATTAAGAGAGAGTGCAAAGAGTAAAGAAGAAAAAGAAGGTCGAAGATGGAGTCTAGAGGGCATGGCACAGATGATGATGATGACGATGACGATGATGATGGAGAGGTGGTGGGCATTTGAATGGGGAGAGACCAATCTGCCAAGAGGGCACCTGGCAAGAAAGGCATTGTGTCCATTAGATTGAAATGAAGGAGGAGAAAATAGGAGATGATGTCAAAAGGTTTTGAAATGTATAGTAAGAATATGGAGCTGATGTCTTTCTCCTCCCATCTTACATCCATAAGAACAAAAAACAGCATTTTCCACATAATAGGTGTCAGTATTTGACAAACTGAATTGAATAAAATAACCCCAAATTTTGACCTGAGTTTAAGAAGTTAAGTGATTTATCCAAAACTATCTAATAGCAGAACCAGTGTAGACCAGGTCCCTGACTTGTAACTAATGGCTCTACCATACTCTCCACTATACCAATGTACTCGATGAAGTAACAATAACTAACATTTAATAGCACTTGAAGGTTTACAAAGTGCTTTCCACATATCATCCTCTTTGATCCTCACAATAACCTGAAACAGGTGCTATTATTATTTTCAGTTTTTCAGATGAGAAAGCTGAGGCTCAGAGAGATTCAGTGACTTGCCTGGGATCACTCAGCTGTCAAGTGTTTGAGGCAGAATTTGAACTCAGCACTTAGTGCAGTGCCTGGAAATACAGAAGGTGCCTAATAAATGTTTCTTCTATTCTCATAACCCCCTTCTGACTCCAGGGCTAGCTAGCACTTTAAATCACTGTGCCACGTAGTTGGCTTCATCCAAACTATAATACTTATAGGTATTAATCTAGAAATTTCCTTAAATTGGTCCAAAGATGGGGATAGGGGAAGAAGAGAGAAGGAGATATTATTTGCGGTTTATGAAGCCCCAATCAGGGTACTCAGTATTTGGAAGATAAATATCAACTGTGTTCTGTACTGATCAGGCAGTCAACATTTATTTAATTAAATACACAGTATGTTCCAGACACTGAGGATCAATGTTCCCTCTGAGCGGCATAGTGCAATCACACAGTGACAGATGTTTTATGCCCAAGTCACTGAATTGTTGCCAAGTCACTGAAATTTGCTTTGCAAAATCCCTTTTACATGGTTATGAATCTTGGCTGCCCACTGGTCTCCTTAGGAATGAAATAGATGGCATTCCCATGTTCATGCTTATGGGGAAGGGATGGCTGGCTAGAGCTAATGTTTCACTATCATCTTCTATTGACAGAAACCTGAAGTTTTGTGAAATAGACTCGAAGTCCTGCACAATGGTGATGGCACCATTAGGAAAGGAAAAGAAAAACTACCATGCAAATAGTGACTAAAGATTTTGAACATTATGATGAAATTATACTAAATTTTATTATACCTTTAATTAATAAAATGAAAAGTATGCAAATTTTCAATCTTCACTGGAAATATTTGTTATGCATAGTATATAATACAATACAATATAATACATGAAACTGCTAGTAATCATGCAGTTCTTCAGCTATTCTAGGGAGATAGGATAAGGTCACATTTGCACAGGGGAACAATTTATGGAAGCAAGCTGGAAATAGTCTCATTTTGGGGGGGAGATCTTTATCAGGACTGAAAGCCTGCAATAAATTTATATTTATCCATATAAATATATAGGTAAATTTATATAAATAAAGCTCCTTATAATGATTGGGGATTAAAGGGGAAACTGACCATTCATTCGTGATTGACTTCATAGTAAAAATATTGTTCCTGGAGGAATTAGGAGGTACTGTTTCTTTTTCTTTTCATCTCCGTAGCCTCCCATTCTTCCCACCTCAGTGAAATCCTAAAACTGAATTACTAACTCAGCACTGATCTAGCACTTTGTGATGCGATCTTGCTAGTAAAGCTGTGGATGCCTATTATTTTCTGTGTCTCAATGTCCAAGCTTACTACACTGATTACCTCAAGTTCAGTAAAGTTACAATACCTCGCTGTGCCTCAATAAAACAGTAATATGCAAAGTTAAAAAAATGCAAATGAATTTTGGCATAAAGAAATTCAAGGGAATGTTTCTGAGGATACAAAGACAAAAACAAAATAAACTCTGTCCTCAAGGAATTCATATCCATGCAGAGTCAACAGGTCAAAAAATATTTACTGTGTGCCTACCATGCGTTCAACACTGGAGCAGAGTACAAGAGAGATACAAAACAGACACAAGTTAAACTTGGATGGGAGGACACTAGGCCTTGGAGGAAGCAGGAATGATCTCTTGCAGAAGGTGGAGCTTAAGCTAATTCTGAAGGGAAATCAGGGATTCTAAGAGGCAGCAAGTGCAGGGAGAGGGCATTTCAGGCATGAAGGAGAGTCAGTGGATGGATAGGGAGATGGAATGCTAAGTGTGCCAATAAGGCTGGAGTGAAGAGGGGAATAATGTAGAAGAGGACTCCAGTGATAGGAAGGGGTCATGTTGTGAAGAGCTCCAAATGTCACACAGAGGGCTTGTCTTGGATCCTTGGGGTAACAGGGAGTCACCAGAGTTTACTGAAGAGAGGACTGACATGGTCAGATCTTTGCTTTGAAGAAAATCACTTTGGTGGCTCTGTGCAGGATGGATTAGAGCAGAGAAAGACAAGCAGAGGCACCAAATGGATCTGAACAAATGTAGAACACTGTGCTCTATCCTGGAAGTTCTGTTTTAGAAAGCTAGAGGTGCTCCACAGGAAGGAAGGAAATAAACATTTATTAAGTGCCTACTGTATTCCAGGTACTACAGTAAGTCCTTTACAAATAAAACTTCATTTGATCTTCAGAAGAACCCTGGGAGGTAGATGCCATTATCATCCCCATTATTCAGTTAAGGAAAATGAGAATTGGGGTCAGGACCAAGATGACAGAGAAAAGGTCTATTCACCTGAGCTCTCCTCCAAACTCCTCCAAATACCCTTAGATAATGGATCAAAACAAATTCTAGAGGGGCAAAACCCACAAAAATATGGAATAAAACAATTTTCCAGCCCAAGACAACTTAGAAGGTTGGAAGAAAAGCTCTGTCACCTTGGATGAGAGTGGAACATAGTCCAACATAGACCCCTCACCAGTGCAGAATGGGCCCCAGCAAACGTGACCTTGGGGGGGGGGGGGGTGGGGAGCAACTGAATCAAGGGTGACAGTGGTGGTTTCCAGACCTTTCAGCCCACAGACAGTAAGGGGGTTAGACACCAGGTCAGGGGCTCACAGGGGTCCCTCAGGGGCAGGATTTTGTTGCATTGCCCATACTTGGGTCTTAGTCCCAAGGTGAGGGGGAACATTAGCACCCACAGAGACCCTGGTCACAGTTTCAGGGTGGAAAAGAATACTTATGGTTGCTCACAGACCAGAGCATAGGTCAGGAAAGGAGGAAATCCACCTCTCTCTAGATCATACTATGTTAGAAGAAACAAAATCTCAAAGGTCCCCAGAATTACCTCTATAAACAGTTACACAAAAAAACCTGAAGCTTGGGATTGTGTCCCCTCCACTCTGAAAGCATAGCCCCACTTTAGTATAGAATTAAAATTCAAGAAATAGACTGCAAAATGAGCAAACAGCAGAAAAAGATCCTGACTACAGAAAGATACTAGAGTGACAGGAAAGATCAAAATACAAACTCAGAAGACAACAAAGTCAAAACTCCTACATCCAAAACCTCAAAAAAAATATGAATTGGCCCAAAGCATGGACGAGCTCAAAAAGGATTTAAAAATCATGTAAATGAGGTACAGGAAAAACTGAGAAGAGAAATGAGAGTGATCCAAGAAAATAATGAAAAAAGAATCAACAGCTTGGTAAGGAGACACAAAAACATACTGAAGAAAACACTTTAAAAAACCAGAATAGGCCAAAGGGTAAAAGAGGCACAAAAATCCAATGGAGAGAAGGATGCCTTTGAAAAGCAAAATTGGGCAAATGGAAAATGATGCACAAAAATTCACTGAAGAAAAAACTCTTTAAAAAGCAAAATTGGCCAAATCAAAAAGGAGGTGCAAAGGCTCACTCAGGGAAATAATTCCTTAAAAATTAGAATTCAGCAAGCTGTAGGCTAATGACTCTATGAGACAACAAAAATCAATCAAATAAAATCAAAAGAATGAAAAGATAGAAGAAAATGTGAAGCAAATGGATTCAGGAGAGCTAATTTTAAAATTATTGACCTGTGCCTGAAAGCCATAATTAAAAAAAAGAACCTAGATAACATCTTTTAAGAAATCATCAAGGAAAACTGCTTTGACATTCTAGTACCAGAAGGTAAAATAAAAATTGAAACAATCCACTGATTGCCTCCTGAAAGAGATTCCCAAATGAAAATTTCCAGGAATATTATAACCAAATTTCAGAAAGGAGAAAATATTGCAAGCAGCCAAAATGAAACAAATCAAATATCATGGAGCCACCATCAGGTTACAAGATTTAGCAATTTCTGCATTAATGGATCACAGAGCTTGGAATACGATATTCCAGAGGGCAAAAGAGCTAGGGTTACAACTGTCAGCAAAACTGAGTATAATCCTTCAGGGGAAAAAATGGATATTCAATGAACAGAGGACTTTCAAGCAATCCTGATGAAAAGACCAGAGCTGAATAGAAAAACTGACTTTCAAACACAAGAATCAAAAGAAGCTTAAAAAGATAAAGAGGGAAGAGAAATCATAAGGGATTCAATAAGGTCAAACTGTTTACATGCCTGCATAGGAAAATGACACTTGTAACTCCTAAAAACTTTCTCATTATTAGAGCCATTAGAAGGAGTATACATAGATAGAAAGCACAGAAGGGAGTGGAATATGATGGGATTATTATCTAAAAAATTAAATTAAGGGGTAAGAAAGAAGAATGCGCTGGGAGACAGGGAAAGGGAAAGGCAGAATGGGGTAAATTATCTGACAAAAGCAGTTTGAAAGACATTTTAAATAGAGAGAAAGATGGGGGAAGGGAAAAGGGAAGTGTGTGAATCTTACTCTTATAGGAATTGACTCCAAGTGGGCGAGGAGCCAAGATGGCGGAGTAGAAAGACACACATATGCTAGCTCCTAACCCACAGCCCATAAAATACCTGTAAAGAAGAACTCCCAACCAATTCTGCAGCAGCAGAAGCCACAGAACAATGGAGCAGATGAGATTTCTGTTCCAGAGAGACCTGAAAAACCGATGTGAAAGGTCTATCATGCCCCGGACCCAGAGCAGAGCCCAGCCCTGCCTTGGCAGCGCAGCACTGAGAGGAGCAGATCTGAGCAGGCTTCAGGGACAGAATCTCCAGTGGCCCCGCAGGTCCCTCCACCCACAGGCACCAAAGGTCAGTGAGAGAGTCTTTTCAGCTTGCCGAGAGGGGAGTGGGGTGTCCCCATAACCCAGGCCCCCTTGGGAGGCAGCAGCAGACAAGGGCTCCCAAAGCAGGCAGGAGCTCAGATCCATTGTTGAAGGTCTCCCCATAAACCCCCTGAGGGAATTGAACCCACTCTGGTGACCCTGCCCCTACCTGAGCAGCTGAACTTAATCTCACACTGAATAGCAACCCCGCCCCTACCCAAAGCCCTGAGGCTGGGAAGCAGCAGTTGAATCTCAGCCCCTAAGTGCTAGCTGGGCAGAACTGGAGGCGAGGTAGGTGTGGAGAGGAAACTCAGAAGTCAAGTAACTGGCTGGGAAAATGCCCAGAAAAAGGAAAAAAAATAAGACCATAGCAGGTTACTTTCTTGGGGAACAGATATCTCCTCCCATCCTTTCAGATGAGGAAGAACAATGCTTACCATCAGGGAAAGACACAGAAGTCAAGGCTTCTGTATCCCAAACATCCAGAATAAATATTCAGTGGGCTCAGGCCATGGAAGAGCTCAAAAAAGGATTTTGAAAATCAAGTTAGAGAGGTGGAGGAAAAATTGGGAAGAGAAATGAGAGAGATGCAAGAAAAGCATGAAAAGCAGGTCAACACCTTGCTAAAGGAGACCCAAAAAAATGCTGAAGAAAATAACAGCTTTAAAAATAGGCTAACTCAATTGGCAAAAGAGGCTCAAAAAGCCAATGAGGAGAAGAATGCTTTCAAAAGCAGAATTAGTCAAATGGAAAAGGAGGTTCAAAAGCTCACTGAAGAAAATAGTTCTTTCAAAATTAGAATGGAACAGATGGAGGTTAATGACTTTATGAGAAACCAGGAAATCACAAAACAAAACCAAAAGAAGGAAATGGCTCCAAGAAAGAACAGCACACACTCAATTGGGTGTAGAAATCTATCTTACCATACATGAAAGTCGGAGGGGAAGAGGATAAAAGAAGGGGTGTGGGACTAATAGAAGGGAGGGAAGACTGGGGGAGGTAAAAATCAGAGGCAAAACACTTTCAAGAATGAAGGTGAAAGGACAGATAGAACAGGATAAATGGAGATACGATGGAGGGAAATACAAAGTCTTTACTGTGAAAAAATGTACAGCAAGTTTTGTCTTCAAAAGACATAAATTTATAGAAATAAGTACCATTCCTCAATTGATAATTTGTTCAAGGGATATGAACAAGCAGTTTTCAGACAAAGTCATCAAAACTGTCTATAGTCATATGAAAAAATGCTCTATATCACAGTTGATTAGAGAAATGCAAATTAAAACAACTCTGAGCTACCACCACACACCTGTTAGATTAACTAATATGACAAAAAAGAAAAATGACAAATGTTAGAGGGGATGTTGGAAAATTAAAACACTAATGCACCATCAAAGTTGTATACTGAGTCAACCATTCTGGAGGGCAATTTGGAACTATGTCCATAGATCTATAAATCATGTATACTCTTTAACCAAGCAATACGGTCTGGATCCCAAAGAGATAAAAAACAAAATGGAAAAGGACCTATCTGAACAAAAATATTTCTAGCAGCTCTTTTATTGGTGGCAAAGAAAAAGAAATTTGAGGGGATATCTTGTTGTTGTGTTTGTCCTTCATTCTGGAAGAGGACCATGACGTCAAGATGATGACATGACTTGCAGCTGACTTTGATTTGAGTGAGGGAGGGCTGTGCAAGGTCACCAACCTCACTCTCTCCTCCTGAGCCATCTGGTCCAGTGGCCTGACATTCATCAGAAAGGGTAGAGATGACCCAGGATATCTGTCAATTGGGGAATGACTGAACAAGTTATTATATAGGATTGTGATGGAATACTTTTGTGCTGTAAGAAATGATGAGCAGGATGCTCTCAAAAAATGTGAAACATGAGCAAAAACAAAAGAACATTGTGCATAGTAACGGCAATATTGTATAGAGGTATACTGTGAAAAACTTAGCCATTCTCAACAGTACAATTATCCAAGACACTTCTGAAGGACTTATGGGAAAGACCTGGTAGAACCTGAATGCAGATCAAAGATACTTTTTATTTACTTTATTTTTCTTGGGGTATTTTTTTTGTCTGTTTTCTTTCACAGCATGATTTACATGGAAATGTTTTGCATGACTCTACATGTATATCCTATGTCAAATTGGTTGTCTTCTCAACGAGGGGAGGAGAGGGAGGAAGAGAATTTGGAATTTCAAAATTTGAAAAAAGAAATGTTAAAATTGTTTTCATCTGTGATTGGGGTAAAAATAAACTATTAAAGTTTTAAAAAGGAAACTGAGGCTGACAGAAGTTTAAGTGACTTGTGCAGAGATGTACAGGGAGTATGTGAGGATGGATTTGAACTTGGGTCTTCCTGCCTTCTAAGCTGTATCCAGCGTGCCACCTAGCTGCCTCCTTCCTTAATATCATAGGTGGCAGTTTATTCCGAACCTCACTGGCTGTGGGATATGGGAACCCAGAGTGAATGTTATCCCCACCATGAAATTTTGATGGTGTTTAACATGATTGTATATGTCTAACCTACACCAGACTGCTTACTGTCTTGAAGAAGAGGGAGGGAAGGGAAAGAGGAAGAAAAATTTGAAACTCAAAATCTTACAAAAATGAATGTTGAAAATTGTATGTGATTGGAAAAACAAATAAAATACTATTAAATGAAAAATTGGTGGTTCTTGGGCTTGGATTGAGTCTTTTCCTCCTCATTTTAATCAATTTGATCTGTGGATTATCTGTCTTCGAACAGTTGTCCCACCACTTCTGACCTGCACTGGTGAGCATCAAGCAACAAAAATGTATGAAGCATGTACCTAGGCCACTGCTCCACCAAAATGCCCTTCATCCCCAGCATCTATTTAAGGTATAGGATACACACTCTACAGTTAAAATTCAAGGAAGGGAAGGGTAAACGCCAAGCACCAGACGGCATCACTAGGAAACAAGTAATATTCATTGAGTATCCCTACATGAGAAAGAACAATGGACCAGAAAATAAGAGTTATAACTGGCTGCGCTCAAAGAGATAAATGGGAAATCACTGAGTTCAACAGCCAGCTCTGTCCCTGTGTGACCTTGGGAAAAGTCCCTTGATCTTTCTCATACTTCCACATCTCTGTTGTCTCTCCATACGGTAAACAAGTTTTCTGAGGACAAATAATTCATTTGTCTTTATCTTTCCATTCTTTAGTCCATACTGGGTTTTATTGCTTTTTTTTTTTTTTTTTGGACTTCCTATCATTTCTACGTAACTATTGTTATTCTTCCTAGGTCATCAAGCCTACCTCAAGCAGCCTGGCACCTTGAAGGACAAGAGGTAGCACAGGCCAGAAAAAAGAACTATCAATGCAACAGTGCCTGGCATACAGTAAGGGCTTAATAAATGCCTGTTCCCTCCATTACCATCTGCTTTACTGTTGCATCCAAGAGACCATGGAGGCTTTCCCTTTGACTTGCAGATGAAACCTCCTACGTGTCATGGTCTATTAGAACATAAGCTTTTTGAGGGCAGGGGCTGCTTTTATATTTGCATGCCCAATATATTTAGCACAGAATTTTGTACAAAGTGCTTTTCACATGCTTTTTCAATTTCTTCCATCTCTAAATGTATTATTGTATGATTAGAAACGCTACCACATTAGTTGAAGGAACTGGGGGATTTCAAGGTAGGACTATAAACCTTTGAGGGGAGGAACTATTTTTGCCCTTCTCTGTACCAACCCTGCCCCCACCTCCAGCAGAGTTGGGCATAGTGCCTGAAAGAACGTTAGCTAACATTTGTATCATATGCCAGGCACTGTACTAAGTGCTTTGTAACCATCCTGGGAGGAAACTGAGACAATCAGAGTATGTCTTGCTCCATGTCACACAGCTATAGCTACTAAGTGCCCAAGACTGGATTTGAACTCAAGTCTTTCTGACTCCAGGCCCAGTGCTTTACCAACTATTATTCCTGTTCACTGAAAGTTTAGATTTACCAGGATTAGTCCTTAAAGGAAGAACCAGGGGCAGTGATAACAGATATAAAGCTGGGACATCCTGCTTTACAAGTGAGGCCCAGAGTGAGTAAGTCACCTGCCCAAGATCACACATGTAAAGGAAGCCATCAGTTAAGACATGCATTCAGGTCCTCTAATGTCAGACTCAGTGGTCTTATCCCCTGTCATGTTAAAATGAGAGGCAGATTTCTGTTCAATGAAAGGAAATATTGGCAGATCAGGCTATTCAGAAACAACAGTAAATTGTTAGCAGTGCCCTAAGGGAGATTCCTGCTTAGGCTTGGCTTACATCATCCAACTCTGAGATTTGCTAGGATTATTAAGAAGATCAACCTGGGAAGTTGCCCCAGGCTAGGAAGAATACCTGGTATGACACTTCCATAGCAAAAGAACAGGGTAAATCCATTACACAATCTTAAATGTGATTAAAAGTCCTACTGCTGACTAACACTTCAGTGGGAAACAATACCTAAACACCACTCAAACATTTTTTCAATTATGTTTATTCAGAAGTTGGAAAGTTTAAGACAAAAAAAGCAAAATATAAGTACATTATATTGAGTAGAATATACTGCCATGCCCACAAGTCTTCTGGTAGTCCAAAGAGATCATAGCAAATATCTAAACTTTAGAGTAGTTCCTTCATTATTTTGACTTTTTTATTTTCTTGCCTCTATTTTAAATTATGCTTAATTGAGAAATGGTTCCTTGGTGAAAATTCTTAAAAATGACCTATTAGTTTTGGGAATTGTCAAACTAAAATAAAAGGCAGAGAATTGAAATGAATGCACATAAATTTCTTTTTCTACCTTTGATTTCAATCATAAACAGTGAAAGCTTCAAGAATGCAAACAATGAGTTTTTACTGTTTTAAAAAAAAACAAAACAAAACAGTATTTCCAGTCATTAGACCCAGTCTATTCTAAATATTCTAATTCTACAGCTAACCTACTTACAAGCTCAGGACCTTTAGACCATAAAGAAGAAATAACAGAAAGGAGAAAACTCTTACAAATGGAAAAAGCATTCTTCTTGCCTTCATTAATTTTGTATGAATTCACTGAGTGCTTTCAGGAATAACCACCTATTTTAGTTACTAAGACAATAAAAAAAAGCATTACATCTGACAAGAAACAGTTCAAGTCATAAGGCTTAAGTTAACGTTTGCAAGAAAACCAGTAAAGCAGATATATTTTAAACACAAGAGGAAGACTGGCTCAGGAACAAGTGTTATAGTATATTAAAGGAACTGAAGCATATAGATATGGCTCTGATGCATTTATTTTTTTCACTGTGTGAAGTAACTAGAAAAACAAGTAAAAAACAGATTTTATTTTAAAACCATTCAATTTTTCCCTACTTTACTATGAGTAGTAAATGATCTCTTAACTTCTTGGGTATCTATTTTCCAGGGCTTTAACATCTACTGAGGAATTACTTTTTTTCTCAGGCTTTTTGGGGTTTGGATCCTTGGTTTCTTAGATGTGCCAGTAACTGGAGTCTTCTTCAACTCGGCAGAAGCTTTGATAATCTGTTCTGGAGTTCCCAGAGCCTTGGAGGCCTTCCTCTTTCCACCAGGAGTTTTAGCTTGTGGCGTAATCTCTTTTGGAGTCTCCAGAGCCATGGAGGCCTTCCTCTTTCCACCAGGAGTTTTAGCTTGTGGTGTAATCTCTTTTGGAATCTCCAGAGCCATGGAGGCATTCCTCTTTTCACCAGGAGTTTTAGTTTGTGGTGTAATCTCTTTCGGAGTTGCCAGAGCCATGGAGGCCCTTCTCTTTTTACCAGGAGTTTTAGCTTGTGGTGTAATCTCTTTTGGAATCTCCAGAGCCATGGAGGCGTTCCTCTTTTCACCAGGAGTTTTAGCTTGTGATGTAATCTCTTTTGGAATCTCCAGAGCCATGGAGGCCCTTCTCTTTTTACCAGGAGTTTTAGCTTGTGGTGTAATCTCTTTTGGAATCTCCAGAGCCATGGAGGCGTTCCTCTTTTCACCAGGAGTTTTAGTTTGTGGTGTAATCTCTTTCGGAGTTGCCAGAGCCATGGAGGCCCTTCTCTTTTTACCAGGAGTTTTAGCTTGTGGTGTAATCTCTTTTGGAATCTCCAGAGCCATGGAGGCGTTCCTCTTTTCACCAGGAGTTTTAGCTTGTGATGTAATCTCTTTCGGAGTTGCCAGAGCCATGGAGGCCCTTCTCTTTTTACCAGGAGTTTTAGCTTGTGGTGTAATTTCTTTTGGAATCTCCAGAGCCATGGAGGCGTTCTTCTTTTCACCAGGAGTTTTAGCTTGTGACGTAATCTCTTTTGGAATCTCCAGAGCCATGGAGACCTTCCTCTTTTCACCAGGAGTTTTAGCTTGTGGTGTAGTCTCTTTTGGAGTCGCCAGAGCCATGAAGGCCTTCTTCTTTTCACCAGGAGTTTTAGCTTGTGGTGTAATCTCTTTTGGAGTCATCAGAGCCAAGGAGGACTTCCTCTTTTCACCAGGAGTTTTAGCTTGTGGTGTAGTCTCTTTTGGAGTCCCCAGAGCCATGGAGGCCTTCCTCTTTTTACCAGGAGCTTTAGCTTGTGGTGTTTCAGCACTGAGGCTTTCTTCTGCAGGTTCCTTTGTTAGGCCTGCTTTCTGAAGCTGATAAAGAGAAAGACCATCTAATTAAGCCTATGCAATAAACAAGTAGTTCCCATTCCTCAATGAGAGTAGGATGTGATTTCCAGCACATTCCCACAAGAAACTCAGATTATCCCAGCATATCCCCCCCATGTTTCCATAACTAATCATAGAAGATCCCTCTTGTGCCCTCCAAGGATGGGTTGCCCTTTCACTTGCCACAGGAGGCAGATATGGGGTCATGCTGGACACATGGACAGTCAGAAAATTTAGACATAAATTCAGACTCTATACTTGCCTAATCCTTTGGTGCCTCACTTTCCTCATCCTTACAACTGAAGCTCTCCATTCACCAATGGATGCTATGTATAGAAATTAAGATTATAAAGCACCTTCTGAAAAAAGAGCCAATTCATATTGAAGAACAAGGGCCTTAGGCTCTTTTAATCAGCCCACCTGGAACCTCAGGCAGGAGGAAAAAAAGTTATAGAATGTGGGACAAAGGAAGCTAGAACCTAGAACATGGAGTATGATTTGATCTAGAATGAGGAAATCACTACCCAGTCCAAATTCTATAGCTTCAAAAGTGCTCTAAGAAAGACAGGACACATTTAAAGGGGAGATCCTACCCAACCATTTTTGGAAATGGTGTTTGAAATTCTCATGAATTAGCTGCTAATAATCAAGACTTCTAACTAGGGTTAGTATTTCATAGAACCATAATACAGAAATAAGAACTCTTAGCCACTGAAAAATTTCTTTACTGAACTTTTTTCACCACATTTTAAAAAATGGACTACTTTTCCAGATTTGTATTTCATTAACTAAAGCCATTAGGTGTGAAAACCTAAAATAAGGCAAGTTTCCCAATGCTTGGGCCTTTCTTATCAAATTACTTTTTACTTTAAAATTTTGCATAGAAAGGTTTCTTTTAAATAAATACATATGCATTTTTTTTTTAAAAAGCAACAAAATTACCTTTGGGCGCTTTTGAGGAGATGTTGTTTGAACTGGAACTAGCTGTGGAATCTCATCGTCAGAGTCAGGCTCTGCTCTGTCCATCTTCTCTGCCTCTAGGTCATGACCATCCAAAGCACACTCACTTTCAGGCTTCACTGCCGTTGGAGCAGGCTTGCGGGCCACTTTTTTGTTTTGCTTTTGCTTCTATCAATCAGCGAAAATGAGAAAAATTTTAGTTTTGAGCATTTCCATTTCAAAATTCATCTCATTCTAAAGTGTCAGTGGCAATCTTTAATACCAAAACCCCTTCGGGGGCCACCTGTAATAGCATCTGTAGGTGTATGAATTACGCGGAGCCTATTCTCAAACCTTACCAATAACTTCAAACTAACCCTCTGCCAGAAGCAATAAAACGAATCCTTTCCCTGTACTGTTTTGTGCAAATACTAAGGACCTCATGAAATAACAACTACTATAATTCACATATCTATCACTTTCCTCATAAAACCTGGTCAAGGACCCAAATTAACAGATCTATTTTGAAGATGAGAAAATCAACCTGGGGGGGTCAGGAACCCGCTCTAGTCACATGCCCAGTGGCAGACAAGACTTGGAGCTCAGTAAGGTTTCTTCTGGTGCCAAGACAAGTGCTCACCCCAAGCTGTCCCCATGTGGGGAAACAAAGATGAAGGGGATGTGACCACCTGCAAAGCGGAAAGCTGTCATTTCCCCCAAACCTAGAGACATTCCCAGTCAATGTGGTCTTCAAATGGCTATCAGCCTCCAAACCCAACTGATCCTGGCAAGAAAAACAGTCATCTCACACAGATGTGGTAGCATGGATACAAAAGTATCTTAAAATCATCAAAAAACCTTTAATGAAAACTCTTAACTACAATACCAGGGACATACTGGTTGTTTCTTACATTACAGTTAAAAGGAGGTTCAACTTTTAGCAGTTTTATATCATCCATATCTAAGGTTAACTCTTGATCTACTACTTACCTTACTTCTCTGAGTACCCAAATGGGAGACAAATGAAGAAAAGACTGGAAGGGAAAGAGACTTTTCTGTTTTCAGGTGAAGAATTTTTACACTCTCCCACTTCTGTAAATAAAGAAAAATTCAAAATAGCATGCCTTCTAAAGAACATCCACTAAGACAGTAATAATCAGCACAACCAAAGCACGGTACCTCGGGCAGCTTTTCTGAAAGCACACCTACAGCAGCAACAATATTTTCCACCAGGTGATCTACAAGCATTCCTGTGTGACCCACACGTGCCGTACTGAAATTAAAGAAATATTGGTTATTTATAAAAATGAAAACTTTCCCCTCATTTTAATGAAAAAGGGAAACCATTAAATGGTAAAGACACAAAGTAAATACAATGGTGTATGAATGACTTGGGACAGGATGTATTTTTGATATGGTTTCACTTTGTGAAGAAATGCTCAGGCATGTAGGCTTCTACTAAAACTAAGCTGACTTATAATGTCTTACTTTGACTGGATAAAAGCACATTAGCTGGTTTCTCCCCTTTTAGCTAGCTCTCTGTCAACTGAATGCTGGATTTTTGCACAGTACATGTTTCCTTGCTCTAGAGGAATGAGCAAATAAAAAAAGAAACCCCACCATATATCACAGGACTGCTCAAGAAATAAACCCAGAAGAGAATGACTCCAAAATATCTATAAGAAAAGCCTTAAAGGAAAACACAACTAGAATTTCTGGAAGAGGTGAAGCAAGAGTTTAAAAGAAAAGAGTTCAAGAATGTTTTTATAAATGAAATGAGATCACTAAAGGATAGTAAGGAAACAAAAGGAGAACTATGAAAGAAACAGAAATGGAATTAACAACTTACTGGCATAAGAGATAAAACCCTGGCCAAGCAACAAACTCCCTGAAACCAGAATGCACCAAAAAGAGGACAATGACTCTTTAAGACATGAAGAAGAACAAAAAACTAATAATAACCTGCATTTACATAGCACGCACTATGTGCTTGGTACTGTGCTAAGTACCTGATAAACTAATCTGATGCTCACAGCAATGCTGAGAGGGAGGTGCTATTATTAACCTCATTTTACATGTGAGGAAATGGAGGTAAATAGGTTCGGTGACTTCCCAAGGTCACAAAGCTAATAAGAATCTGAAGTTCTTCCTCTACTCCAGGCCCAGAACCCTATCCACTGTGCCATGTAGTTGCCGCTATTAAAACAGAGTCAAAAGACTGAAGAAGTACAAGAAAATTTAAGTTATGTCATAGCAAAGTAAACCTAGAAAACAAATCATGGAGGAAAAAAATTAAAGAATCACTGCCCTTCCTGAAAACTACAACCAAAAAAAGAACCTCAAAATTCAATTTCAAGAAAACTGCGAAGATCTCCTTATAACCAGAGGGCAAAGTGGAAATCCATTTGTCACCTCCGAAAAGAAACCCTCAAATGAAAAGTGTCAGCAACATTATAGCCAAAATCCAGAGATTCCAAGGTCCAAGAAAAGAAGTGTTGCCAATAACCAGAAGGAAAGAATTAGATGCAGTCAGGATCACACAGTTTAAGCAGGCACTGCTATAAACGAGATGAGAGCTTGGAAGAGAGTAATGCAGAAAAGAATAAGTTTTCCCACAGAACTAAGCAGAACCACATGGGAAAAAAGGACTTCTAATGAAACCGAGGATTTCAAGCATTCCTGATAAAAGACTAAAAGCTGCATGAAACTCTGAAGATCAACCCAAGAGTGAAGAGAAGCACAGACATGTAAATATGAATAAGGATAAATGGCTTGTATCCTAACATGGTGAAATGGCCTGTGTGTCCCCTCTGAACATCAAGGGTCAGAGAGTATAATTAGATCAAGCCGTGAAGTGGTTCTATTAGTCTGAATACTTTGCCTATTTGTAACCACTACCACCATGGGTGATAACAGCTAGATTTGGAAAAATGGACTATTTTTCAAAGGTATCCTGAACATCAAATGTGATAAGAATGTGATTTCATGATAAAAAATAAAAGAATATGTGATTAATGACTAGAATAGTCAAGACCCCTGACTGAGGTCTTTCAGGCAGTTAAGAGGCAAAGTCAGGTCCCTGCACTCCAAGGCTAGTTGCCCTTTCCACTGTACCATAGACATCAAAGCAACCAACAAAACTATGCTATGAAGACATGATATGATAACTTTTTCATTTCTAATTTCATTGGCAGCATTAAAAAGTATCAGCCAAAACTTTTAGCTTTGCCTGTTTTGCCTTATTACCTGGACCTTGTTTTTATCTGCACAGGGAGAAAATGACTTATTTGACGTAGAAGGACAAAGAGAAGAAATAAATCACCAAGACATTTTTAAAAATATTATTTTTTAAAAAATAGTTATTTTTCTACATATTTTAACTTTTTGATGACTTCTTCCCCCTCATTCAGAATAGGAAACCCGTTTTAGTCTTTGTATCCCTAATTCCTAGCACACCATAAACACATGCTAGTTGCTTCCTGACATGAATTTTGTAACAGGCACAATAGGTGACAATGTCAACAGAACTGGTAAGATTTTCCTTGGATAAAATGGAAAGCTGGATTAACTGAGAAATGGTAACTTGAGAAATGATAATTTTAAAAAAGAGATTAAAAAGCCACAGAAATATTAAGGCGTTCTTTTCAAAGTGACACAAATTAACATTTTCAACAAACAGTTCCGTTACACTAATCAGTTAAAGTGGGACAAAACTTTAAGGAGAAGATTCTGTTGTCAATGTGGAGAAATAATTCAACCTACAAAATATCCTAAAAATTCACAAGATTGTTTCCAGCTAAATAAACAAACACACTGTTACTTACTTGCAACAACCATGATTAGTGACAGTTAACGAAGTACCCTGGACAATTCTATTGATATGCTTTGACAAATTCTTAGTCGTGAGGTCTACTGATACAGGTACCCTATAAAGAAAAGAAAACCATCATCATGAAATCATTTGAGGAAGGCCAGCAATAAATAATCCAACAGTTCGCTAAAGAAAAGCAACTTACTTCTTCCTACGATAGAAATGCTTTCCTATGTGTGAGGGTAAAAGTCTTCTGATTCTTTCATCGGCTAGGAAAAGGTCAAAGCTGCTCAAAAGGCGCCGCTTAGCTTCATAGGGCTTATATTCATGTTTTAATTTTTTGTAAGGGATGACCTAGAAAGTACAAAAAATACATTTATGTACCGTTGAAGACTGGGAAGAGGTCAACGTATTTTGAAAACCTTCATTGGCTGAGGGGCACAGTTAAGATGGTCCAGAGTAAAGGCAGAGATACATCTGAGGTCTCACAAATTCCCTTCCAAACAACTTTAAAAAAATGCCAAAATGAATTCTGGAGTGGCAGAGCCAACCAAAGGACAGGGTAAAACAATGTTCCAGCTCAAGACAACTTAGAAAGTCAGCAGGAAAGGTCTATCTCACTAGAATGAGAGTGGAGACAGTTCCAGGGAATGCTACTCCCAGGCAAGCCAGCACCAGGCTCAGGAATGCTTAGCTCTCAGCCCACAGACTGTAAGGGGTCTGCCAACTGGTCAGGAGATTTCAGGCACTGGGTACAAGATGCATATTGATTAAAGAAATGCAAATTAAAACTCTGAGGCACTTACCTCACACCGATCAGATTGGCTAACAACAGAAAATGAAAATGACAAATGTTGGAGGAAATGTGGGAAAATTGGGAAACTAAAGCACTCTTGATGGAGTTGTGAACTGATCCAAGCACTCTGGAGAGCAATTTGGAATTACAACCAAAGGGCTATAAAACTGCATAACCTTTGACCCAGCAATGCCATTATTAGGTCTGTATCCTAAAGAAATTTTTAAAAAGAAAAAAAATGGAAAGGACCTATATGTACAAAAATATTTATGGCAGCTCTTTTTGTGGTGGCCAAGAACTGGAAACTGAGGGGATGCACATCATTTGTGAATGGCCAAGCAAGTTGTGGTATATGACTGTGATGCAACATTATTACTCTATAAGAAGTGATGAGCAAGATGCTGTAAGAAAAACTGGCAAAACTTACATCAAGACTTTTAAGGGGCAGCTATATGGCACAGTGGATACAGCATCTGCCCTGAAGTCAGGGGAACCAGAGCACCTCAGACACTTGACACTTCCTACCAGTGTGACAAGGGGAAAGTCACTTAACCCTGATTGTTGGGGAGGTGGGCGGGGGTGAGTGCTATGTGAACTGATGCAAAGTAAAGTGAGCAGAACATGAGAACAGATCATCATATACGATGATCAACTGTGAACGACTTAGCTATTCTCCCCAATAAAATGATCCAAGTCAATTCCAAAGGACTTATGATAGAAAATACTATCCACCTCCAGAAAAAGAATGAATGAAATGTGGATGCAGATCAAAGCATACTTTTTAAACTTTATTTTTCTTGAGGTTTTTGGTCTGTGTTTTCTTTTACCCATGAGAACTATGGAAACTTGTTTTGCATGAAGATACATGTTGAAGCTATATCAAACTGCTTGCTTTCTCAATGATGGGCCAAGGAAGGGAAGAATGGAGAAAATTTGGAACTCAAAATTTGAAAAAAGAGTGTTAAATTTTTTACGTGTAATTAGAAAAACAAGAAAATATTTTTTAAATTAATTTATTTGTTTTTAGTTTTCAACAATCACTTCTATAAGTTTTAAATTTTCTCTCCTTTCCTTTCTCCCCCATCCCCAGGATGGCATGCAATCTTATATGGGTTCTACACAAACATTCTCATTAAACACATTTTCATATTGTCATGTAAAAGAAAATAGTTTTAAAAAGCAAAACTACTTCAATATATCCTATTAAACTTTATAATATAAGAAAACCAAGAGTCCAAAACTTAAATAAACGTAGGCAGCACCTGAAATATCTAAAAGTATAAATATAAATTATATAACACATTAATTTTTCTAATTTGTAAACGTCCCCAAGAAACAGTTCCTGGTTTATTCTCTATGTTTATGAAAAGTAGAATTATCTTATCTATACTTTATGATTGCTCAGCAGAATGTCCCTAAAAAAAGAATCAAGGAAAATAATTTTCATTTCAACTGCTTTAGAAACTTTGACAGTCGAATTAACAGGTTTTTCCCATGCACACAAAAAGTCCCCACTTCTGAAGCCTTAAAAAGCATTAACTTCCCCTTACCTCAGTAATGCTTGTAATCCCATTCTTTTTCAAAAGCTGCTTATAGAAATTTTCTGTCTGTTCTGAAGTTAAATTGGATTCATCCTTGGTAAATAAACAAACTTCTTTTGTATCAGGTCTAATAGCATGAGGCAAAGGTCTGTAAAAATAAAAGAGCCCTGGTGAAAAGTTCCAGCATTTAGCCAACAGGTAGGCCAAATGATAAACCTTTGTTTCTGAAAGAATGCAAAATGAAACTGAGTCAAGAAAATTTTTCATTTGTAAGATATTTCACTAAGCAGATACCATTAATAACTCATAATTGAAAAAATACAACTCATTGATACAGGGAAACAAAATTCAAGAAAATCATCACAAATAAATACCAACAAGTTTGGGGGTAAATAGAGCACATAATCAAACATATTTAAAATTCATGTAATTAAGAAATATAGCTTAAAGTGGGGCTTCTTAAATTTTTTTTGGATAATTATGGTAATCAGTTACAAAGTTTAAAACAATTTCAAAGAACTGGTACACTAAGACACTCTTAATGTAATTATGAAATGATCTAACCATTTTGGAGATCAATTTGAAACTATGGTCAAAGGTCTATAAAACTGTACATAACCTCTGACCCAGCAGTAACACTATTAGGTCTGTATCTCAAAGTGATCAAAGAAAAAGGAAAAGATTCCATATGTACAAAAATACTTAAAGCAACTCATTTTGTGGTGGCAAAGAACTGGAAAGTGAAGAGATGGTCATCAATCAGAGAAGGGCTGAACAAGTTTTGGCATATGACTGTCATGGTTCTAAGGGATTCCCAAGCTAGAGAGGGGCAGACACCAGGACTAAGGAAGTCAATGATGAGCAGGATAATTTCAGAAAAACCCGGAAAGATTTTATGAACTTATGTAAAGTTAAGTGAGCAGAACTAGGAGAATATTGTACACAGTAACAATAATGCACAATTCAATATGAATGACTTAGCTATTCTCAGCAATACAATGACAAAACACAATTCTAAGGAATTTAGGAAAAATGCTATCCGCCTGCAGAGAAAAAAACTGCTAAGAGTCTGAATTCAGAATGAAGCATACTTTTTAAACTTTCTTTTTCTTGGGGTTTTCTAGAGGAAGGGTCTGTATTCTTTTGCAATAAAGCTAATACGGAAATATATTTTAAATGACTGCACATGTATGGGCACGTATGATTTATATCTAAGTGCTTGCCTTCTCAAGGAGGGGAAACGGAAAGAGGAGACAATTCGGAACTCAAAAATTATAAAAAATAAATGTTAAAAATTATTTTTACATGTAATTGAAAAAAATTGAAAAAAAACCCCATTCTTTAAAAGAAAACAAAAAAAAGAACACAAAAACAAATTCACAGAGTCCAGGTTAACAACTCCTGAAATATTTAAATGATCAGACATATTATTTTTATCAGAGTTAATAGTTTGGATATCTGTTTAAAAAAATCTAGAAAGTCTTAGTTGGAAAAAGGTAGTCCCCAATAGAGATGTGTATGCCAATTTCTTAAGATTATGAAAAAAAAATCTACTCACTTAAAGTTGAGGTTGTGGAAGTACCCTTGAGATTAATATGTGTTTTCTATGAGTTACCTTACCAGAAGGATGCACTGGGCACAGAGTAAAACTGTTGCTGAAAGAAGCCAATCAAGAGTCTTCACTAAGCCAAAGTCTTGCTCATTCTCAGATGCCCTTGCTGGTGTTTGCTGGCTGACCTTGCCCCAGAAACTGGCTCAAAACAGGCTTGAGGTCAACTGTTCCCACAAAATATCTTGCTCCTATATCTACCTGTTCCTGGGAAAGACTGTCCATTCTTTTTCCACCCTCCCTGACTCTCCCCTTTGTAGTTTTAAAGCAAAATCTCCCTTGTTTCTCCTGGGCAGTGGGGTCCTTTGTACTTTGTGCCTAAGCGCTACTGTCTGATTTTCCTCCTAATAAAACTTTTCTGTCTTCAACCCAGCTTGGACTTTTATGCATTTTGATGGGTGGGTTTCATTCAGCTGACACTTCTAGTGTCAGCAGTGGGATGCATCATGGTCAGAAGCTTCTTCACAACCACTGGAGAAGTAACCCAGGAGCTTTGGTACTGCTGCTGACCCTCTGATGCCCAGCTTGCCCTCTCCATCTTGGGGGTTTGATAAGTGCCTTCCTGCTTGAATCTTGGCATCCTATGTATCTCAGTTCATTTAAGAGGAAAAGGGACTTGGATACCCCAGGGAAAAGTCAAAAGCAAATGGAAAAAGGATGTCCACAGCAGTCAGTCACATGTCCAGGATGCAGGGGTGGGCTGGACCAAAGCATGGCCAGAAGGGTTCTATCTTGTGAGTTATTGTGAAGTGGTACCAGTTTCTGTTTTCTCATTGTTGCTCCCAGATGAAATTGGGTATAAGCCAATCAAATTTGAATTATCCTCAACTTGTTTCCCTAATATAGCAATCCCAATGGAACAAATTCATGTTTTCAAAACAAGCATTATAGCAGAACTGATTGTAATAGAGAAGCTCAAAAGAGAGGTGGGTTGAGAGGAAAGAAGATTCTGTTTTGGACATGTTTCTGAAATGCCTAAAAGCCAATTCAGATGATCCAAAGGGAGCTGGAGACACAGGACCAGCCTTTAGAAGACTGTATCTGAGAATCGTCTATATAGAGAGGATACCTGAACCCAAGGGAGCTGATAAGTTCACCAAGTGAGACAGAATAGAGAGAAAAGGGAAAAGGGCCCTTCCTCTGACACTCCCCACTCCTATCACTCAGATACACATAAAATCCTGGATTTTAAGTAAAAGTGGGAAGAGACTACTGGAAGCCTAAGAAAATTCACAGCAGGGTAGACTGAATAGTTAAAACAAAGCAAATTGGATTGTGAAGTTCTGGCTCTGCCAAGTGAAAGAAGAGTAATTTTGAGTCAGTCACTTACCCTCTTTGTCTTGAAGTTTCCTCATCTGGACAGGAATGATGTGAGGAACAAGTGAGATAATGCAAATATAGCCCCCTGTTATGTATAAAGCATTATTTGTGTACAATCTACTATTGTTATTAAAACTGCCAAGAAATAGCAAGCAATAAAAGCACTCGCTATAAGGACAAAGAAACAAAGCGTTTAAAATCAACAGCAAACTTAGAACTTCACAAGCACTTACATTCTGATTTCTTTTCCATTTGGGGGAATTTTCCATAACGTCACCATTAAAAACATATTTTCATTCTCATTCAAAAGCAACGTATTAGCATTTTGTTTGTTCTTCATATATGCTAACAAAGCTTCTACAGCCTTTTTAATCTGCAAAACAAAGATAAAAAATGTTTAATTTTGGTTCATTTACACAATTCAACATCAGATTAATTTTTTCTTCCAATATCTGCCTTTTCTTCCGGGCAGGTCCTACATTTTAACATCTGTTGTATAATCTGATAATTGACAAAAAAACCTTAAAAACCATTTTATTCAGTTCAATTAATATTAAGCACCCATTCTGTGCCTCAAAAGCACCTAAGCATTTGGCATTTATTAAGTATTCCTTAATTACCAGACTATATACAATTCATCCATACCCTCACATACTAAGCAATTTTTATCCATGACCTTCCATAAATCCTGTATAGAAGAAATATTATAGATTCTATCTGTTCACAGATACAGAGACCTGGCTAGCTGCGTGCAAAAGCAATCGATTAATAAATGACTGTTGAATTAATGAAACTTTTCACACTTAGGAATTCTTTAAATGTAGCTAACAAGAACAATTCTCCCCAGCACCACAGCAAAGGTAGTAACTTCATAGTAACACCAACTACCAAGCTCCACCTAATAGGAAGCTCCTGGCAAGCACTCTACTAGGCAGAGGGAGGAAGATGAAAAGTGATATAGTACCGACAAGTACGCAAGAAAGCAAGTATGAAGCAGAATTTGGAAAAGGCAAAGATAAAAAGAACTGATCCCAGAAAGAAATACATTATAAGAGGTTATAGAAGAGCATGACCTTAGCGGATAGTAACAACGGCACAGCAGGGATGAAGAGGCATTGGGGAAACCGGAAAATTGTACATCTTCACGTGCGAAGGGCTCGATCCATGCCCAGAAGGAAACGTCTATCAAGTAGCTGGGACGGACTGAATACGATACATCTGAAAATCAGCTACATTGTTGCTTCCAGTCGCGTCACTCTCCTCACGAGCCCACCTGGGGCTTTCTTGGCAAGGACCCTGGAGGGGTTTACTTGCCATTTCCTTCGCCAGGAAACTGAGGTAAACAAGGCTGACGAAGCGGCCTGCCCAGGGTGGCCCAGCTACTGAGCGTCTGAGGCAGGATTTGCACTCGGGTCTTCTTGACTCCCAGCCCAGCGCCCTAGCTGCCTCCTAGACCGACTAGGTAGAGGTGGTCATTCAATGGGGGTGGGGGGGGCGGATAACACATAAAAGAAACTTGCTGAAACAGAAGAGAGCCGAGTCAAGGCTGGGGGACGGAGGTGGGTGTCAAGGGTCCACGCAGCCCGGGCCCCAACTCTCGCCCCCAGATCACGGAGAGCGCGCGTGGGCACAGACCGCGTCACCCGCCCGGGGCTGCGGCGGCGATGACGATGAAAAGGCCCAGCCACAATCTCGGAGGCCCTGGAGGGAACCCCGCCCACCCCGGTCTCGGGCCCCCGGTCTCCGGCACGCTCGCCAGGGAGGGGCCGAGCTGGCGAACAAGCGCGGAGGGGGGCTGCCGCCTCCCTGACTCCGGGCCTGCGCCGCCCCACGTCGCATCCTCGGTCTCCCGCGGCCCCGGAATCCACGCCCAGGCCGGCGGCCCCGAAGTACCTGCGCCCCCGCCCGGTCCTACCTGCTCCTGCGACACGAGCGGTGGCTTCTTCTCCTCGGTTACAGCGCCCATCTTCCTCGGCTGCACGTGTGTGAAGGTGCAAGGAGAAGACCTGCCAGTACTTGGAAACGCTCCTAGGCGCAGGCGCAAAGTCGGACTTCCGGTTTGCTAAAGAAGGGCGCCGGAAATTAGGCAATAGGCCGCGCCGCGCGGCGTTCCCTGGGAGCGCGAGTCCGGAAGTTGCTTCGTGTTGCCCGCGTTTGCCGCGTTTTTCACTCAGTTCTCTTCGGGTTATGTGTCCGCAGGGTTGTGGAGGAGAACGCTAATGTTGGCATCCCCCCCCCCCCACACACACACACACCCCGCCGGTGGTCTTTAGCCGTTTAGTTGTTGAGCGCCGCTTAGGCCGCATTTATCGGCCCCGCTAGCCCCTAGACAAGTCTGACGCCTGACCCGGAGGGCGCGGAGGGGCCCCGGGCCGGGAGCCTGCCCCGACGTGACCTCCTTTCCGTTCTCTCAGGTCGTGAAGGAAAGGTCTCGCGGAGGGCCGCTCAGCCTCCACGGAACGGTAACTGGTCCGAGCTTTAGGCGTCGAGTCCAGCTCCCTTCGTTTAAAGGGGAGACGGTGACCCAGGGGGATTGAGTGAGTCGTCGGGGTTCGAACCCGCGTCTTCCGCTTCCGCGTCTTGGGCGCCGTGGGCTGCCTTGGAGTGAGCGAGAGGAAGCTGAAGGCCCTGGCCCGATGGCTCGTCCGGTGCCACGTTGGCCAGCCTGGCCGCCACGGCGTCCGTCGTCTGCTGGAGCCGGGGCTCTGCGGTGCCTGCCAGTCCTCCTGGCCAGGTGCGGCGTGAACTGAAGTGGTGTTAGGTGTCAAAGAAACCATCTTTGTGCCATCTTTGCTGAACAGGAGCGTCTTCAGTCACCCGTGGACCAGAGCCCACCCAATGGCATTCCCATCATCCCAGAATCTCAGAGCCACCCCTGATCCCTCCGCCTCTCCACACGTCCATGCTCTTTGTGCGGCTGCCCTAAGGCTTGCCACCATCCCCATCCTTTCACTGTCCTGGGAATCATTCAGGTACAGAATCTTTGGAAATAGCCTCCTTACAGGTTCGGCTGCCCCCGAAGTAACTTGAACGTGTGCTTGACAGTCTGCCACAGATAAGAATAAGGACTGGACCCCTGATTTCACTGGGGTAAGGAATTCCTTTGGAGAAAACCCCCTCTATTAGGGTAGCACCTCATAGTTAAGAGGCTAAGTGACTTGCCCAGAGCCACAGTAGATGTCTGAGATGGCTCTTGAACACAGATATTCTTGCCTTAAGGCTGACTGCATGAAGCTGATTTCCCCCATTGCCTCCAAAATAAAGTATTAACTTCCGACTGACATTGTAAGGATTTCCACAATCGGAGTCCACTTTATGGTCTGCTTCCGTATTCCTTATTTTAGCCAAACTGGAGGATTCATTCATAGTTCCTGTCCTGCCATCTGGATCTTTATGCCTTTTCTTATGCTTTTCCGGATGCAAGGAATATACCTCTTTTTGCCTCGTATTTGGAGAAGGTCCAAGTCAAATTCTGTTGAGGGCCAGGAGTGCTGTTGACAAGATCAGGAAAGACCTTCAGGGAAACTGTTCTTTGAGTCTGTGCTCTTTATCATCCAGAATGGCTCTCCTTGTACCCCAGGTGTTGCTGTCTCCATGAGACAAACAAGAATTACAGAAAACAAGAGATATGTAAAATAGAGGGCTTCTAGGCTAACAGTCATTAAAGACAATAAGACTGGCCAAATCACTGGGACCAGAGCACAATGTCACGCAGACTTGCAGTTTCTGTCTGTAAATACCTTGACCCTCAGATCAATAAACGGAACTGGCCTATCTTTTCCCGCCTCTCCTGTCTCTTTTCTTCAACCACTTCACCGAGCTGTGTAGGGACACGGGCCGTTGGCTATAAAATTCTACCATCGTGAAGAAATTGACTGAAGGAGTACAAATATGCAAGTATTACTAACCCTAGTTAATGCAACCAGTATGCCTCTCCCTTCAGATTTTTCTTAACACTTTGCCTGGATCTTTATTTTGCACTCATTTTGCTCTCACTTGTATCATAGTCATTTGGGGTGCTTGTTCTTTACTTTCACCCCAGGGGCTCAGAGTGTTATATATGGTAGCAAGACATGGAATATAACTGTCTGAAGAACTAAACATGGATATTACATGGAGAGAACTGGAGAGGACAACTGCGGTGTCAGTGAAAGGAGAGGAAATGCTCCAGCACATTGGGTGGACCTTGTAGGGAAAAGACATGGAAGAGTTGTATAGGATAAACAGGCATGGATGTATTGGCATTTTTCATTATTGTAAAGAACTCCCAAATTGATGAAATCACAGATCCAAATGAGTAGGGTATTTGTATGAATACACATGTATGCTGAGAAAATACATAATTTAACAAATTAATGACATAGTTCTATTTGTATCCCCCTCTTCATTTTTTTATATGAATTTAAAAATGTTTTTGTTTAAAAATCACTATTTACTAATTTATCTTATCCCTCCAATAGAATCCCTGTCTTTTAACAAATATATATAGTCCAGAAAAACAAGTCAGTACTTTGGCCATGTCTGAGGATGCCTATGTCTTTGTGCATCTCTTTTCTATCTTCTCCATCAATAAGGCGGAGGTATGTTTCCTCTTCAGTCTCCTGAAGTCATTTTTCACTACTTTGATCAGAATTCTGAAATCTTTGTTTCTGAAGGTTTTGTTACCTAAGGCAAAGGGATACATTCTAGGATGTTAAAAAAAAAAATCAAGGTTATAGTTTAAAAACAGTAATAAATAACAAAAATATAACAATTGTGCTAGAAAACAAAATATGTAATTAAAAGTCTTGTGGCACAGGGAGACTTTACGGGTAGGAGAACGTTAGATGGAACTTATAGTATACTTAGGTAGGAAAAGTAAAGTCAGAGACAGGAGGGAATCTGAAAAAAAATTCATAATTTGGATACTTTATTGTATGTTCTTCTCTACAAGTCCTCTCTCCCCCCCAAAATTAAGTAAAATAAGAGGATGAGTGTGGCAGATAATACATGTACCTAACGTTACTATTTTTCTCTTTGTTAAAAAAGAAATGTATACTTTACAAGTTAGTACCAGTGCTAACCAATGATTTTGAAGTTTTTTGCCATTTAAAAATGTAACTTACATGGATGCAATAATTGTATGTTGTTTTTCTTATTCTTTTTTGTTCACTTCATACAAGACTTCCCACATTTTATTCCTTAAGGCAAAGGAATGTTCCTTTTTTACATTCATAAATCAGTTTGTTCAGGGATTCCAGAGTTGCTGGGCACATAGTACCATGAAAATTTTGTACAGTTGGGCTTTCCTTATTGTCAATAAGCTCCTGGGAGTAGAAACCAAATAGTGGTATTGCTGGGCCAAAGAGTCTGATAACTTTTGCAGGGTTTTGGGGGTTTTTTTGGCATAATTCAAATAATTTTCTGAGCTGGTTGGCCCAATTCACAACTCCACCAGTAGTGAATCAACCTGGCTTCATGCTAGATTATCTTCTAGGCAGAGCTTGCCTGGGCCACAAGCAAGCAGTAAAAATGACATATCAGGTCCTGATTGGGAGGGGCAGGAGGACAATGACCTGAAGAAGGAAAAGGAGGAAATGGATATAAGAAGTAAATATAAAAAGTCACATAATGAGAATTAGGGTAGAAAGGAAGGAAATACCATTCACAACCATGGCTAGAGAAAGCTTACATAAAGGGAGAGAGGGGATCCTCAAAGATAAAATGAAAAATTTTGATTACACAAAATTGAAATGCATTTTCACAAAATTAATGCAGGTAGCTAATGTTGATGAAGGTCTCACAGTCAGAATATATAGAAAATTTGCACATGTGTTATACACACATACACATATTCATTTGCTGAAAGAGTGTTCTAATAGCTAATAAGAAAAAAACATATTAAAACAACTCTGAGATTCCACCTCAACCATCTGATTGGCAAATCAATCATGAAACAACCTCAGTCCCCAAAGAGCTCATGTGGATGGTACTGAGGGTTTGCTGGGAGCAGTGAGGGAAAACATAACACATGCAAAATAAATGCAAGGTAACTGGGGGGTTGGAGGAGTAAGGGCCACTAGCAGCCTAAAGGATTAGGAAAACCTTCATGCAGTAAGTTGTGTTTGCACCTAGATTTGAAGGAAACAAAATGTCCTAGAAAGGATTCAGAGACAGTACATTCTAGGCACAGGGAACAATCAGTGCAAAAATAGCAACAGGAAATGTATGGGAGGAACAGAAGGCCAGTCTGACCAGCCTGCAAAGTGCTAGAAGGAGTGCCTAAACAGGTTGGGGAGTACATGGAGGCTTGGTCTTGAAGAGATTTAAAAGCTAAACCCCTGCCCCTACCCTCAGCAGAGTTTAGCACAGTGCCTATAAGAATAATAACACCAGCTAACATTTATACAGTACTTATTAAGTACTAGGCACTATGCTAGGTGCTTTGTAACCACCCTGGGAAGTAACTGAGATAAATAGAAGTTGCAACTTGCTCAATGTCACATAGCTACTAAGTGTCCATGGCTAGATTTGAACTCTAGCCTTCCTGACTCCAGGCCCAGTGCTTTATCCACTGTGCCTGTTCACACAGAGTTAGATTTGCCTGGCTTAGTCCTTAAGGTAAAAACCAGGAGCAGTGATCACAGATACAAAGCCAGGACCTCTGAGACCATCTAGTCCAGGGATGGGGAACCTGTGGCCTTAAGGCCACAACGTGGTCCTCTGGGTCCTCAAGTACAGCCCTTTGACTGAATCAAAACTTCACAGAACAAATCCTTTTATTAAGTAGATTGGTTCTGTGTAGTTTGAATTTAGTCAAAAGGCCACACCTGGAGGCTGCGGATTCCCCCAACCCTCATCTAGTTCAACCTCACTTTACAAGTGAGACCAAAAATGACTCAGTCCCTTGCCCAAGGTCACACAGCTAAAGAAAGCCATCAGTTATGACAGATATTCAGGTCCTCTGAAGTCAGAACCATCAGTCTTTCCTCCTTTGTCATGTGTCAAAATGAAAAGATTTCAGTTCACTAAAAGGAAATACTTGCAGATCAGGCTGCTCAGAAGCAATAGTGAATTGCTGGCAATGTCCTAAAGGAGATTCCTGCTTAGGGTTTGCTTACATCATCCTACTCTGAGATTTTCTAGGATTATTAAGATAAGCCTTCGAAGGTGCCCCAGGCGAGACAATACCTGGTATGACACTTCCATAGCAAAAGAATAGAGAGTAAAACCATTCCACAATCCTAAATGTGATTAAAAATCCTACGGCTTACTAACACTTCAGTGGGAAACAATAAGCAAATGTAACTCAAAACACTTTTTCAGTTACATTTATTTAGAAGTAGGAGAGTTTAAGACAAAAAAATATAAGCAATATATAACAATATAAGCACATTATAGTGACCAGAAGCGTGCTACCATACCCACAAGTCTTCTGATGGTGCAAAGAGATTATAGCAATTGTCTAAATTTTATAGCAGTTCCTTCATTATTTTGAATTTTTTTTTAATTTTGTTTCCTATATTTTAAACTATGCCTAATTGAGAAATTCCTGGGTGGAAATCCTTAAAAATGACCTGTTAGTTTTGGGGAATTGTCAAACTAAAAAATAAAAGGTAGGGGATTGACATGAATTCATATAAATTTTTTATCCTCTTGGCTTAAACTGCTTCTTGTCAGATTTAATGTGTTTGGTTAAATCTGACAAGAAGCAGTTTAAGCCAAGAGGTTTAAGTTAATATTTGCAAGAAAACCAGTAAAGCACACATATTTTAAACACATGAGGAAGTCTGGCTCAGGAACAAATGCTACAGCATATTAAGGGAACTGAAGCATGTAGATATGGTTCTGAAATCCATTAATTTTTTTCATTGTGTGAAATAACGAGAAAAGCAAGTAAAAATAGATTTTATTTTAAAGTCATTCAAAGGATGTTTAGGTTGACTTGGGGATGAATTGTGTTTTTTCTGCTTTTGTCTGGGAGCTTGGTAACCTTTTTGGGATTTCATAATTATTCCTACTTTATTGTGAGTAGTAAATGACTTGGGTTTTGACTTCTTGGGAGTCTTTTCCAGGGTTTTGACCTCCAGGGAGGTTTTCTTTATCTGCCTTTTTAGCATCACTCCTTGGCTTCTTATATTGGCCAGTGGCTGGAGTCTTAGTCAAGTCTGTGGAACCTTTATCAATCTCTGCTGGAATCTCCAGAGCCATGGAGGTCTTCCTCTTTTTACCAGGAGCTTTAGCTTGTGGCGTTTCAGCACTGAGGCTCTCTTTTGCAGGTTCCTTTGTTAGGCCTGCTTTCTGAAGCTGATAAAGAGAAAGACCATCTAATTAAGCCTATGCAATAAACAAGTAGTTCCCATTCCTCAATGAGAGTAGGATGTCATTTCCAGCACATTCTCACATGAAACTCAGATTATCCCAGCATATCCCCCCCATGTTTCCATAACTAATCACAAAAGATCCCTCCTGTCCCCTCCAAGTATGGGTTGCCCTTTCATTTACCGCAGGAGGCAGATACAGGGTCATGTTGGACCATGTTAGACATAAATTCTGACTCTGCACTTGCCTAATTCCTTAACAGCCTAGTGTTTCACTTTCCTCATCCTTAAAATGAACCTACACACACACTAATGGATGTTATGTATAGAAATGAATTAAGATTATAAAACAAGAAGGCCTTCTGAAGAAAGAGCCAGTTCATACTAAAGAATAAGGACCTTAGTCTCTTTTAATCAGCCTAACCTAAGGGGTCAGAGTATGAAAGGGCCCACTTAAAGTGCTGCTTTTATAAGAAAGAAGGAGGAAAGAAAATTATATAAGGTGTGACGTAGAACTGTAACAGAGGAGGCTAAAGAGCCTGTAATTTATAGTATAATTTGATCTATAATCTGGAAATTACTAGGCAGCCTACATTCTATGGCTTCAGAAGTGCTCTAAGAAAGACAGGACACGCTTAAGGAAGAGATCTCAAGCAATCATTTTTTAGAAATGGTGTTTGAAATTCTCATGATTTCACTGCTAATAATCAAGACTTCTAGCTAGGGTTAGTATTTCAAAGCACCATAATATAGAAATATGAACTCATGGCCACTGAACAACCTCTCTACTGAATGTTCTTCACTACATTAAAAAAAAACTGGAATATTTTCCCAGATAAGTATTTGATGAACTAAAGTCATAGATGTCAAAACCTTAAACAAAATAAGGCAATTTTCCCAATGCCTGGGCCTTTTCTATCAAAGTATTTTTTTACTTTAAAATCTTGCACAGAAAGGTTTCTTTTAAATAAGTACATATGCTTATTTTTTAAAAAGTAACAAAATTACCTCTGGGCACTTTTGAGGAGATGTTGCTTGAACTGGAACTAACTGTGGAATCTCATCGTCAGAGTCAGTCCCCCTTTTCTGCCTCTAGTTCATGACCATCCAAAGCATACTCACTTTCAGGCCTCACTGAAGTTTGGGCAGGCTTGGTGGCCACTTTGTTACCTTGATTTTCTTCCTAATAACAAAAATAAGGAAACTTTTAATTTTGAGCATTTCCATTTCAAAAGTCATCTTATTCTAAAGTGTCACTAGAAATCTTTAATACATAGCCCTTCAGGTGCTACTTGTAATTGTATCTGTAGGCGAATCAGTGGTTTATGAACTATGTAGAATCTATTCCCAAATCTTACCCAATAATTTCAACCTCATCCTCTGCCAGAAACAATAAAACTAATTCTTTCTCTCTGTTACTTTCTGCAAATACTAATGAGCTCATGGAATAACAACTACAATAATTCACATATCTAACACTTTCCTCACAATATCCTGTGGTACAAATTACAAAGATACAAATTAACAAACCTATTTTGAAGATGACAAAACCAACACATGTGCTACAATCACATGCCCAATGAGAGTCAGAGTTTGAGCTCAGTAAGTTTTCTTCTGGTGCCTAGAAAATGCTCATTGCTCACCCCAAGCTGACTCCATACGGAGAAAAAAAAAGATTGAAGGGGATGCAATAACCCACAAAGTGGGAAGCTCTCCTTTCCTCAAAACCTAGAGACATTCCCAGTCTAATGCCTTTAAGTAGCTATCAACTTCCAAACTCAATTGATCCTTGTAAGAAAAACCTCACACAGATGTGGTAGCATGGATACAAAAGTATCTTAAAGCCATCCAAACACATTTAATGAAAACTCTTAACTACAGTATCAGGAATGTATTGGTGGCTTCCTACCTTGTAGTTAGATGGAATTCAACATTTAGTTGTTTCATAGCATCTATATCTATATAACTATATATAACTATGTCTGTGTGACTATATCTATCTATGTGTATATCTGTATAGATATAGATATATAAAACTCTCAATCTACTACTTACCTTATTTTTCTGAGAACCCAAATGAGAGGCACATGAAGAAAAGATTGGAAGGGAAAGAGATTTTCCTGTTTTCAGGTGTAGAAATTTTACACTCTTCCACTTCCGTAAATAAAAAAAATTCAAAATAGTATGCCATCTAAAAAATATTCTCTAGCCCAGTAAGAACTGGCACAACCAAAGCACAGCATCTCGGGCAACTTTTGTGAAAGCACATCTACAATGCAAAAATATTTTCCATTAGGTGATCTACAAGCATTCCTATGTGACCCATATGTATTGTACTGAAATTAAAGAAATATTAATTATGCATAAAAATGAAAATGATTTTTCCCATTTTAAGAAACCATTTGAAAAAAGGGAAAACTAATAGATGCTAAAGAGATGAACTAAATATAATGTTGTGTGAATTATTTGGGATAGGCCATAACTTTCATATGGTTTCATTTTGTGAAGAAATGCTCAGGCATGTATACTTCTGCTAATATTAGGCTAACTTATGGTGTCTTTCTCTGACCAGCTGAAATCATATTAGCTAGTTTCTCCACTTTTAGTTAGCTCTTTTTCAATTGTATGCTAAAGTTCTGCACAGTATATATTTCCTTACTATGGAAAAATGGGCAAATAAAAATAAGAAATCCCTCCATAAGTATTATAGGGATCTTCAAGAAATACATCTAGAAGAAGAGACTGATTCAAAAACACCTGCAAGAAATGTCCCCCAAAAAACAAAAAAAAAAACCAACCATAGCTGGGGCACAAATTCAACTACAATTCCTGGAAAAATGAAGCGAGTTTTTAAAAAAAAAGAATTCAAGAATGTTTTTATAAATGAAATGAGATCACTAAAAGAAAAATGGAAATAAAATGAGAATTATGAAAAAAAGAAATGGAAAGGGAATTAACTTGTTAGGGGCAGCTAGGTGACACAGTGAATGGAGTGCCAACCCTGGAGTCAGGAAGACCTGAGTTCAAATCCAGCCTCAGATGCTTGACACTTACTAGCTGTGTGACCCTGAGCAACTCACTCAACCCTGATTGCCTCAAAAAAACAAAAAAGTGGCTGGAACACGAGGTAAAACCTTGCCTGAGCACCAAAATCCCTGAAAATCAGACTGTACTGAATAGATGCCAATGACTCTATAAGACAACAAAAAATTAACATTTATATAGTGCTTACTATATGCTAGGCACTTTGCTAAGGACCTTACAGTCTCATATCCTCACCACAATGCTGAGAAGTAGGTGCTATATTATTTAACCTGTTTGAAGGCAAACAGATTAAATGACTTGGCAGTAACAAAGCTAATAAGGATCTGCAGACAGACCTGACCTCAGTTCTTCCTCTACTCCAGGCCCAGAGCCCTATCCACTGTGCCATGTCGTTGCCTGTATTAAAACAAAGTCAAAAGACTGAAGAGGTACAAGAAAATATAAGGTATCTCTCTCATAGCAAAAAAAGTAGAAAACAAATCATGGAGAGAAAAATTTAAGAATCATTGCCCTTTCTGAAAATCCCACTTCAAGAAATCTAAAAAAGAAAATTGCCTAGATCTCTTATAACCAGAGGGAGCAATGTAGAAATTCATTAGTCTCCTGAAAGAAATCCTAAAACAAAAAGCTATAGCTAAAGTCCAGAGATTCTAGGTCCAAGAAAAAGAAATGCTGCCAATAACCAGAAAGAAAGAATTAGATACAATCAGGATCACATGGTTTAAACAGTCACCACTATACAGAAGATGAGAGCTTAGAATACCGTGGTGCAGAAGGCAAAGGATGTAGGCTAACAAACAAGAATAGCTTACCTGGAAAAACTGAATATAATCACATGGGAAAAAATAAACCTTTAATGATACAGAGAATTTCCTAGAATTCCTGCTAAAAAGACTTAAAGCTACATAAATCTTTGCAATTCAAATACAGAAGTAAAGAGAAACATAAAAAGGTAAACATGAATGAACAAGGATAAACTGCTTTTATGTTCTAATATGGTGAAATGATCTATGTGTCTCCTCTAAACTTTACCATCATCAAGGATCACAGAGGGAGTATAATTAGATAAGGCTGTGGAGCGATTCTATTGTCTTAATGAGATAAAAGAATAGAAAGAGAGAGGAAGAGAAATACAGTGGGTGACAGAAGGAAAAGGGAAAAGAAAGTTACAAAAATTATTTCTAAAACTGGAGTGAGTCTATATACATAAGGAGGAAGGAATAGGGGGAATGTCTGACATTATAACCTTACTCTCATCTGAACTGGTGAACTGATTTTGCTTTTTTTTTTTTTTTGTGCTTATTTTTGCTTATTGTTAATGTAATTTTACTTCTTAATGGGAAGACCTTTCCCATCCATTAATAGGCCCATGTGATCTGTCACATAGAAGCTTGAGTCACATAAAGCTAAGTCACATGGAACAGGAAGGAGTAGAGCAGGAAGGGTAGGACAGGAAGAGGCAGAACAAGAGCAGAGCTGAAATAGTCAGAGAGCGGTCAGAGCTAGGAGAGGCAGCTGGCTAGTGTGAGTGAGGGAGCTGGTTTGTGGGAAGCCTAACAGAGGGAAGACTTGGGCAGGGTGGTGGCCCCTGCATTGTTATCGTGTACAGATTTCTTTTTTTACTATGATGAATTTGGCTTTCTGATGTCTGAATAAATGTTTTGGTTGTGTCTTCCATGTGGACAGTCTGTTGTATTTTGTGATTCACAACTGAGCTGACATATTCATGGCCGCCGTAGGCACTGTGAATATTGCATTTGCACTACAACTAGTAAAAAGACAGAAGAACCAATACACACACACACACAGAGTTGAGTGCAGACATACACTTAACAAGGAAATAGGAAAGTAGATTAAGGGAGGGATTTGTACTAAGCAAAACAAATAAAAGTAAAAAAAATTGTAAAAAATATTTATAAATCATAAGCAGCTGGAAAAATGGGAGTATGAAGGGGTGTCCATAAACTGGGGACTGGCCGAATGGGTTGTAATACATGGATGTGATGGATTTGCTACTATGCTGTAAGAAATGATGAAGGGGATGATTTTAGAGAAACCTTCAGAGACTTTGTATGAACTAATGTTGAAGGAAGGGAAGAGAACCAGAAGAACTATTTCTACAATGACAACAATATTGTAGAGACACAAAAGCACTTAGGAGCTCTACTCAGGTTAATGACCATCCATAATTCCAGAAGATTAATGCTACCCACCCTGATGGAGAGGTGAGAGACTCAGAGTACAGAATTAGACATAAATGAATAGATTTCTTTTAGACATAAATAATGTGCAAATATGTTTTGCTTGTTTATAAATGTTTGTAACTACCTTCAGCACCACCCCCCAAAAAAGAAGGAAAATATTTATGGGTAAAGCTAGACTTAGAAAAATGGGCTGTTTTCAGAGTTATTCTGACCATTAAATGTGATATGCAATTTCATGCTGAAAAATTGAAAAATATATGACAAAATCTTGTGAATCCATGCAAAACTGTATAAAACAAGTGTTTGCAGTAAAAGGAAACACTACATGAAAAACATTTTAAGAAGTAAAAAATTAAAATGTTAATGTGTAAGCCAATGAATTTAATTTTGCTCTGTCCAAACCTAGCCTGATACATCTGTGAAATCATTTAATCATCCAAAGAACAGTCAAAGCCTAATCAGCTACACTAATAGATGAAAACACTGAAACAGAGTGAATCTAAATGAATTCTACTGATTTCCAAAGCAGCATATTCTTAGACTCCTGGCATCATCGATTGAGTCAGATCCCTACTGTCCAAGGCTAGTGCCCTTTCCAGCATACCATGGACGTCAAAGCAAATAGCAAAATCACACCATGAAGATATAACTTGGTAACTTTTTCATTTCTCACTTCACTGGCAGCATTAAAAAGCATGAGCCAAATCTACCACCTTTGCCTAAACTTGTCACCTGGACCTTGTCTCTCACTGCACAGAGAGAAAATTGCTTATTTGACTTAAAAGATCAAAGAGAAGAAATTATTCACCAAGACATTTTTAAAAATATTTTTATTTTTAAATATATATTGTTATTTTTCTACACATTTTATCTCTTTGATGACTTTTTCCCCTTCACTGAGAATAGGAAAGAACTTTTTTAGTCTTTGTATCCCCAATTCCTAGTATACCAGAGGCACTTGCTAGATGTTTCCTGAAATTTAGGCATAACAGGTGACAATGTCAACAGAACTGATAAGATTTTCCTTGGATAAAATGGAAAGCTGGATAACTGAGAAATGATGATTGCATTCATGAATTTAAAAAAGAGGTTAAAAAGCCATAGAAATATTAAGCGTTCTTTTCAAAGTGACACAAATTAACATTTTCAATGAAAATTCAAGTTATTCTAAGCAAAAACTCTAACCAGGAAGGAGGGCAGGATGGTAAAGTGGGAAGAGCTCTGAATCTGAAATAAGATTCAAGTTCAAACAGCTTCTCTGCAACTTATTAGTTATGTGACTATGGGTACTTTCTGCATTTCCATTTCCTCATCTATAAAATGAGGGGGTTAGAGTAGATGATCTAAGGTCCTTTCCTACCCTTCAACTAGGATTTCTATGAACTACATATTTAGTTAAAGTGGGACAACTCTAAGGAGTGCATTCTATTGTCAATGTAGAGAAATAATTCAATCTACAAAATATCCTAAAAATTCACAAGATTGTTTCCAGCTAAAATGAATGAAAACACTCTTACTTACTTGAGACTACCATGATGGGTGACAGTTAATGTAGTTCCCTGGACAATTCTATTGATATGTACTGACAAATTCTGGGTCATGAGGTCTACTGGCATAGGCACACTATAAACAAACCAGAATAAAACCACCATCATTTCATTTGAGGAAGATCAGTAATGATTCAACAGTTCACAAATTAAACACAACTTCTTTCTTTGACAGATAAGTTTTCCTAAGTGTGAAAGCAAAATTTGTGTAATCCTTTGATCAGCAAGGAAAAGGTCAAAACCACTCACAAGGCACTGCATGGTTTTATAAGTTTTATATTGACGTTTAATATTGAGTAAGGCATGACCTAGGAAGTAGGGGCGAAAATTAGGAATCCTTGCAGACTGAGAAGACATCTAAATATTTTGAAAAACTTCATGGGGGGGGCGGGGGGAGAGCACAGCTAAATGGCAGAGTAAAGGCAGGGACTCATCTGAACTCTCACAAATTCCCTTCCAAACAACTTTACAATAATGCCTCAAAATGAATTCTGGAGTGACAGAGCCAAGAAAAAGACAGGATGAAAAAATGTTCCAGCCCAGGACAACTTAGAAAGTCAGAAGGAAAGGTCTATCTCATTAGAATGAGAGTGGAGACAGTTCCAGGGAATTCTACTCCCAGGCAAGCCAGAAACAGGCTTGGGAATGTTTAGCTCTCAGCCCACAAACTTGTGAGGGGTCTGACAACTGGTCAGGAGATTACAGGGGACCCTTGGCTAACAATGGGTACAGTGTACAGTTCCACTGCCAATACTGATTACAGAAAGGTAAATTAAGTCAACTCTGAGGTACACTTCACACCTGTCACATTGGCTTATGTGACAGAAAAGGAAAATGACATGCTGGGGGAATATGGGAAAATTGGGAAACTAAGAGACTGTTGATAGAGTTGTGAACTAATCCAACCATTCTGGAAAGCAGTTTGGAACTATGACCAAAGTGTTATAAAACCATGCATGCCTTTTGACCCAACAATACAACTACTAGTTCTATATCCCAAAGAAATTAGGGCAAAAAAAAAAAGGAAAAGGACCTATAAGTACAAAAGTATTAATAGCAGGTCCTTTTGTGATGGCAAAGAATTGGAAATTGAGGAGATGCCCAACATTTGGAAATGCCTAAACAAGTTGTAGTATAGTGTTGTGATGAAATACAATTGTCCTCTAAGAACTGTCAAGAAGGATGGTTTCAGAAAAATCTGGAAAGACTTACATGATGCAAAGTAAAGTGAGCCAAACTAGGAGAATAGTGTAACAAGTAAAAACTATATTGTACAACGACCAGCTGCAAATGACTGAGCTGTCCTCCGCAATATAATGATCCAAGACAATTTTGAAGGACTTGTGATGGAAAATACCATCCATCTCCAGAGAAAGAACTGATGAAGTCTGAATGCAGATCAAAGTGTACTTTTTAAAACTTTCTTTATTGGAGAGTAGAAGGGGCTTGGTCAGTGTTTTCTTTTACCACATGAGTACTATGGGAATTTGTTTTGCATAACTGCATATATTTAACTTATATCAAATTGCTTGTGTTCTCAATGATGCATCAATGAAGAAAAAGAATGAAGAGGACTTGGAACTCAAAATTTGAAAAAAGAATGTTAAAAATTCTCAATGGACTTTTGAGGCAAAACGCTTTCCACATTCAGGGAAAGAACTATGGAATTGGATTGCAGAATGAAGCAGACCATTTACTTTTGTATTATGTTTTGTTTTGATTTGTTTATGGCTTCTCCCATTTATATTAATTCTTCTATTCAACATGACTATGGTGAAATTGTATTTAATAGGAATGTATGTGTAGAACCTATATAAGATTGCAAGCCATCTCAGGAAGGGAGTGAGGAGGGAGGGGGGAAAAGGGAAAGGGAGGAGAAAAAATCTAAGATATATGGAGGTGATTATAGAACACTAAAAACAAATAAAATAATTATTTTTAAAAAGAATGTTAAAAATTGCTTTTACAGATAACTGGGAAAAAATAAAACAAAAACTACTTCAGTAAATCCTACTAAAATGTATAATATAAGGACACTGAGTCCAAAACCAAAATAAAAGAAGGTGGCACCTGAAATAACTAAAAGTATAAACATAAATTACATAACACATTAATTTTTCTGATTTGGGAACTTGCCCAAGAAGGAAGGAACTGATTTATTCTCCACATTTACGAAAGTAGAATTATCTTATCTATACTTTATAACTGTTCAACTTAGACTATCCCTAAAAAAAGAGTCAAGAAATATAATTTATGATCACTTCAACTATATTAAAAACTTTTACATATAGATCAATGGGCTTTTTCACACACACACACACACACACACACCCCACACAAAAAAAAACCCACCACTTCTGACACCCTTAGGAAGCATTAAGTTTCCCTTACCTTAATAATGTTTGTAATCTCGTTCTTTTTCAAAAGATGCTTTTAGAATTTCCTGTCTGTTCTGAAGTTAAATTGGATTCATCCTTGGTAAATAAACAAACTTCTTTTGTATCAGGTCTAATACCATGAGACAAAGGTCTGTAAAAATAAAAGAGCCCTAGTATAAAGTCCCACATCTAGCTAAGAGGGAGGCCAGGTGATAAACCTTTGTGTTTGAAAGAATGCAAAATGAACTTGATGCAAGAAAATTTTTCATTCATAAGATATTTCACCAAACAGATATTGTTAATAACTCATTATCAAAAAAATATGTTTCTCATTGACATAGAAAAACAAAACTCAAGAAAACCATCATGAATAGACACCAACAAGCATTGGGGTAAATAAAGCACACATCCAAACATGTTTAAAATTCATGTAATTACGACAAATAGCTTAAAGTGAGACTTCTTAAAAAAAATTTTTTTGTCATGGACTATTGGGTAGTCAGTTATCAAAGTATTAAAACAAGTTAACAACTATGTACAAAGTAAGAACAATATTGTAGGATGATCAGCTGTGAAAGACTTAGCTATTCTCAGCAATATAATGATCCAAGACAACTCTGAAGGACTTAGAATGAAAAATGCTGTCCTTCCCAGACAAAGAGCTGATGGTATGAGAATTCTTTATTTTTCTTGAGGTTTTTTTTTGGTCTGTTTTTTTTCACAAAATGACTATTATGGAAGTGTTGCACATGACTGCATATGTACAACCAAAATAGAATAGCTTGCCGTCTCAATGAGGGGTAGAGGGAGTAAGGGAGAGAAGTTGGAATTCCAGAGTTTTAAAAATGAATGTTAAAAGTCATTTTTACATGTAACTGTAGAAAAATAAAATAATAAATTTAAAAAAAAATAAAACAAGTTTACAAAAACTGGGACACTAATGCACTCCTGTTGGAGTTGTGAACTAATCCAAACATCTGAGGGTGCAATTTGGAACTATGCCCAAAGGGCTATAAAACTATGCATACCTTATGGACCCAGCAATATCACTACTAGATCTGTATCCCAAAGGGATCAGAGAAAAATGGAAAGGTCCTATGCAGATAAGAAATATTTATAGCAGCTTTTATTTTTTGTGGTGACAAAGAAGTAGATATTGAAGGGATGCCCATCAGCTGGGGAACAGCTGAACATGTTTTGGTATATGGCTGTAATGGAATATTATTGTGTTCTAAGAAATGTCAAGCAGGATGGTTTCAGAAAAACTTGGGAAGGCTTACATGACCTGATACAAGGTAAGGTGAGCAGAGCCAGGAGATCATTGAAAAAATTAAGACCAGTATTGTAAGATGATCAATTAAATAACTTAGCTATTCTTAGAAACAGAATGGTATAAGACAATTCCAAAGGACTTATGAAAAATGCTATCTGCCTCCAGAGAAAAAACTGATCAAGTCTGAATTCAGAACGAAGCATACTTTTTACTTTCTTTATTATTGTTTTATGGTCTCTGTTCCCTTTTGCACAACGGGTACTACACATGTGCAATATACATCAAAGAGCTTGCCTTCTCAAGGAGGGAGACAGACAGGAAAGGAGGCAGTTTGGACCACAACAATTATTTTAAAAATGTTAAAAATTGTTTTTATATGTGACTGAGAAAAAAAATGAAAGTTTTTTCCTTTTGTTCTGTTTCTTTCTTCACGACATGACTAATGTGGAAATATGTCTAACATGATTGCACATGTATAACCTATATCAGTGAGACTGCTTCCCACAACCTTTTTTTTCCCATCTCCACACCTTTGCCCAGGTGAACTGTTTGCCTTCAGCAGAGGGAAGGGGAGGGAGAAAAATTTGGAGCTCAAAATCTTATAATAAATCATGCTGAAAATTATCTTTCCATATAATTGGAAAAAAATAAAATTCTCTTTTTTTAAAATCCAAAAACAAGTTCACAGAATGCAGGTTAAGAATTCCTGTCTTAAAATGGCCAGACATGTTTGTCAAGAATTAATGGTTTGGATCTGTGCTTAGAAAAACCTAGAAACAGCTTTAGCTAAAAGTAGTGCCCAATATAGATGTATGATGATTCTTTAAGATCAGGAAAAAAATCTACTCACTCAAAGTTGAGGTTAATTTCCATGCTATCTCATTCATTTACTGAACACTACTGTGTACTTATCATCGAGCATTTAAGGAAATTTAAGACTCAATCCTTCCTTCCAGGGAGCTGAATCTATAATACAAGATGGCTTATGTTAAATGCCAAATAAATGGTGAAGACAAAAAGTTTTCAGGAAAGTTCAAATAAGTTCTGGGGCCATCGAGGGAAGGCCTCTTGTACCAAACAGGTGACATAAGCTAGACTGTGAGAAAAAGAGAGGAGCAATGAGGGGAAAGTAAGTGAAGAAATTATTTCTTATAAGAAAAATAGTATAAGCAGGAACAAAGGGATGGAATTGCAATGGTTTTTCAGGGAGCAACCAATAGTTGTCAGGGTAGATCAGTTTAAGAGTAGTTAAAAGTTACAGAATCATGCTGTAGAGGGATCTCAGAAGGCACATAATCTAACCCTCTCATTTAGAGATAACCAAGTAGCTTAAATCAGTCAACAAACATTTCCTTAGCACATACTATGAATGTGCCAAGAATTGTGCTAAGCAAAAACAATCCCTGTCCTCAAGCTTACATTTTAATGAAACAAAATGGATAAATAAGTACATGCAAGCTACACACAGAGTAAAAGAAGGGCAACATTAGAGGAAGCTTCTAGCAGCTAGGAAAGGCCTTCAGCAAGAGGTGCTATCTAAGCTGCTTCTTAAAAACAACCAGGGACACAAAGAGAAGGAGGTTGGGGTAGAATACTCAAGGTAAGCAGTTCACCTGGGCAAAGGCATGGAGATGGGAAATAAAAGGTTGTGGGAGAGGTATAGCCAGGGGCCAGCATAAGAATGGGTCAAGTTGCGAAGACCTTTAAAAACCAAAAAGAAGAATTTATATTTGATCTTAATCTTGAATTATTGAGAATAGGATTGAGCACATTGAATAGAGGATTGTCCTTTGAATCTATTGAGTATAGGATCAGTCCTATGATTTAGGAAAATTACCTTGATAAGCTAAATGGAAGATGTAAGAAACCCAATTAGAAGCCTACTGAACTTGTCCAAGGGACAGGTGATGAAGGTCTTTACTAGGTTAGAGTAGTGGCTATGTAAGTGGAGAAAATCATAAGATACAAGAGATGTGTAGAGGTAGAAATAAGATCTGTCAAGTGCATGAGAATATGGAGTCCAAAAAGATACTATGGTTTCAAGCTTGGGTGACTAGAGAATGATGGGTGTCTTTGACAGTAGAGTTAGTTCTGTTATGATGTCACCTATGTTCCTAAATGTTACTGCACAATAAAAAGAACAGGACTTATAGGAAATGGGGTAAGGTACACTATATTCAAAATCTTCACTAGTAACACATTTTTTTAAAAAGGCGGGAATCTAATAAAAGTGGTAAAAACAATTTTATACACATTAAATTGTTAAGAAATACATAAATTCTACAATAAATGGTGGTAGTATCCATGGACTGGGCTGCTGCTCAACTTGTACCTCACACCCCAGTTCTCAGAGTTGGCCTGGCAAAGTCAATAGTTACTGGTAAAAGGATGTCCTCAGCAGTCAGTCACATGTCCAGGATGCAGGGGTGGGCTGGACCAAAGCATGGCCAGAAGGGTTCTATCTTGTGAGTTATTGTGAAGTGGTACCAGTTTCTGTTTTCTCATTGTTGCTCCCAGATGAAATTGGGTATAAGCCAATCAAATTTGAATTATCCTCAACTTGTTTCCCTAATATAGCAATCCCAATGGAACAAATTCATGTTTTCAAAACAAGCGTTATAGCAGAACTGATTGTAATAGGGAAGCTCAAAAGAGAGGTGGGTTGAGAGGAGAGAAGATTCTGTTTTGGACATGTTGTTTCTGAAATGCCTAAAAGCCAATTGTCCTGGAGACACAGGACCAGCCTTTAGAAGACTGTATCTGAGAATTGTCTATATAGAGAGGATACCTGAACCCAAGGGAGCTGATAAGTTCACCAAGTGAGACAGAATAGAGAGAAAAGGGAAAAGGGCCCTTCCTCTGACACTCCCCACTCCTATCACTCAGATACACATAAAATCCTGGATGTTAAGTAAAAGTGGGAAGAGACTACTGGAAACCTAAGAAAATTCACTGCAGGGTAGGCTGAATAGTTAAAATAAAGCAAACTGGATTGTGAAGTTCTGGCTCTGCCAAGTGAAAGAAGAGTAATTTTGAGTCAGTCACTTAACCTCTTGTCTTGAAGTTTCCTCATCTGGACAGGAATGATGTGAGGAACAAGTGAGATAATGCCCTCTTTATTAATAAACTGTCAAGTAAGAGCAAGCAATAAAAAGCACTCGCAATAAGGACAAAGAAACAAAGCGTTTAAAATCAACAGCAAACTTAGAACTTCACAAGAACTTACATTCTGATTTCTTTTCCATTTGGGGGAATTTTCCATACTGTCACCAACAAAAACATATTCTCATTCACAAGTGATGTATTCGCATTTTGTTTGTTTTTTCTACATCTCAACAAATCTTCTGTAGCCTTTTTAATCTGCATGGTAAAGATTAGGAAGAAAAGCTTAAATTTGGTTCAGTTATATGATTCAGACTCAGTTTCATTTTTTCTTTCAATATATGCTTTTCTGTTGGGCAGGTCCTACATTTTAACCTTTGTCACATAATCTCAGAATTGACAGAAACCTTAAGAGCCATTTAATTCAATTCATTTAACAATAAACATTTATTCTGTGCCTCCATAGCACTTAAGAATTTATCACTTGGTAGCATATTCCTTAATGATCAAGGACTACAAGTCATCCAGGGGAGCTGGATGGTGGAGTGGATGCAGCACTGGGTTTGCAGTCAGGAAGACTCATCTTCGTGAATTCAAATCTGACCTCAGACACTTACATAGCTGTGTGACCCTGGGCAAGTCACTTAACCCTGTTTGCCTCAGTTCATCATCTGTCAAATGATCTGGAGAAGAAAATGGAAAAGCACTCTATTTTTTGGAAAACCCCAAATGGAGTCAGGGAGGGTCAGATATAACTGAAAATTAACAATAACACAATTCATCTATGCCCTCTCATCCTGAACAATTTTTGTTCATGTCTTTCCCTAGATCTTATACAAAATAAAAACTACAGACTCTATCTGTTCACAAAGACCTGGCAAACTTTATTCAAAAGCAATTGCTAAATAAATATTTGTTAAATGAAACATGGCACACTTCGGGGGTATTTAAAAGTAGGTCACTGCTAATTTTGCCCCCTCCCAATGGAAACAGGACTAATAATTTTGTTCTTTGTTTTTCTTTCATTCTGAAGAGGAGCAGTGGACAACACTGGGTAATGCCCTGACTTGAGCATGAACTAGATTTAAGTGAGAGACAGTTGTACAAAATTCTTAGCTTCACTCTCTTTCAGAGTCATCACTGTACTTGTTTGTCCTTGAAGAGGACCATGGCATCAGGAACATGATGCCATGACTTGCAAGTGAATTGGATTTAAGTGAGGAAAGGCTGTGTGAAGTCAAGAGCTTCACTTTCTTCTCCAGAGCCAACTGAGTCCAGTAAATCAGGATGACTAGAGATGGCCCTGGATGCAGTGGGAGACCTTAGCCTTTTCAAGCTGAGGTCTCTCCCAGGTCTCAGTTTGACTGAGGCAATGCCCATTCAGTGATTAAGGCTAGGTGAGAAATAAGGCAAAGAATGGCTTTTTTGACCTAATCCAAAAAAAAAATCAATCTGGGAGGGGAAGATCCTCTGGGTTTCTGGCCAAAACAAAAACAATTGCCATCTAGGCTCAAACAAAGACCACTAAAGGGGACCAAGTTGGCCAGGTAACAAGATGCGAGTCATCCCAGTTCAGTAGCAAGACAAATGTCAAATTGACTGGTGATGACCAGGGATGCAGTGGATGACCTTGGCTTCTCCACAGTCTAACCAATCTCTAAGTTCCATAGAGCCATGGAACCTGCTTTTGTCACCTTCGTGGCAGGTGGAAAAAATGGTACCCATTCACCCATTCCACCAGGAGAATATGCTTGGAGTAGACATCCCTCTACATCACCAACAGGTCTGAGCCCTGTCTGTTACCCTTAACCTAATTTAGCCCATCTGTCAAGACAGTTTTAACAAGGTATGGCTGCTGTCCATGCTACAGTTTCTTGGATCCACAGATAAGAGTTGAGTGAAAGGTGGACACCAAAGGTGGGATAAGCAGCCATGAAAAGCTCACCAAGTCCTCACACCAGAGGTACTAGTCTATACCCTGAAAAGCCCATAAACTCCAGAGGAGTAACTAAATAGAAAGACCAAGCAATAAACACCATACTAGGCACAGAGGCACACAGAAGAATTTACTGACGTGTAGGCAAAGCAATAACTATGAAGAAGAATTTAGAAAAAGCAAAGAAAAGATTTTAAAAAGATCTCAAATGGAATAAACACGTGAGAAGGGCTTATGGAAGTTGAAACTAAGATAGGCAGAAAAAAGATGAAGAAGAAATAAGTGCACTTCAGGTCTTGGGGAAGGCTTTCGCCAATGCAGAGATCTTAAAGCTTGAAGGGCTCCATCAATAAGGAGATAGAAATGTCTATAAGGCAGCTAGAGATCTCAGAGTGGAACTTGGGGGAGAGAGACTGAGACTGGACACAGATATATTTGAGAATCATCTACATTGTTATGCAATTCTTCGTGACCCCATGTGGAATTTTCTTGGCAAAGACATTGGAGGGGTTGGCCATGTTGGCCACTTCCTTCTCTAGCTCTTTTTACAAATGAGGAAACTGAGGTAAACAGGGTTAAGTCACTTGCTCAGGGTGGCACAGTTAGTAAGTGCCTAAGATAAATTTAAATTCGGGACTTTGACTCCACCTAGCTGCCTCCTAGGATCCTCTACATAGGAATGATAATTTAATAAACCTGGGGAGGAGAGGAGGGAAAAGGAATGGACAACCCAGAAAAGCAGAAGAAACTTGTTAAAACAGGAGAGAGCCGAGTCAAGGCAGGGGGACGGAGGTGGGTGTCAAGTGTCAGACGTACATTCGGGCCAATCCAGGCAGCCCGGGCCCCAAACTCTCCCCTAACCCAGCTACCTCGGCCAGATTAGAAGCAGCTTTACTCAGACCACGGACAGCGCGCGTGGGCAGAGACCAGGTCACCCGCCTGAGGCTGCGGCGGCTTTCGGCTGCTGCAGAGATGACGGTGAAAAGGACAAGCTGCAATCTCGGGGGCCCAAGAGGGACTCGGACTCGGGCCCCTGGTCTCCGGCACGCTCGCCAGCGAGGGGCCGGGCCGGTGGCGCGTCTAGGAAACGAGCTTCTTACAGAAGGAAGCCTAGAGAACAAGGGGGGGCTGCCACGCTCCCTGACTCCCGGCCTGGGCTACCCCGCTTGGCATCCTTGCTCTCCAGCTAGCCTGGAATCCACGCCCACGCCGTGGGCAGCCCCGAGCGCAGCCCCAGAAGCACAGATGTCCTGCGTCCCCCGCCCGGTCCTACCTGCTAGTGCGACACGAGCGGAGACTCCATCTTCTCAAGGGCTGGAGAACTTATTTTCCTCGGTTGAAAGCATCAGATTATAGAGGACTGGGCGGGGGGAAGAGGGTGGGGGACGCTGGAGCAATTCCTGATTCCCGATTTGCCGAAAAGGACACCGGGGATGAGGTAAATTCGCCGCGCCACTTTCCTTGATAGCTCGAGTCCGGGAAGGTGCTTCGTGCGTCAGTGGTTGGGGGAGTCTAGCTCAAGGTCTCCTGGTTTTTCTTTTGTCCTTGAGACAGTATGGTCACTGTGCCTAGGATCAAAGATTTATAACTGGCCTCGAGGTCGTCGAGGCCAGCCTCACTTCGTTTTATAGATGAGGAAACTGTGGTCCAGAGAGGTTAAATAACTCGTTTAGGTTCACACCATCTTCCGAGAGAGGGTTCGAACCTCTGTCTTCCTGATGCCAAGTCTTAAGACTATCCGTTACATTATTACAAGTGGACTGGGAGTGAGAGGACATGGGTTACCATGCCAGATTTTCCACTTAGTGTCTATGGAAGCTGAAGGTACTGGACTAGATGGCTTTTAAGGTCCCTTCCAACTACATAAGTCTCACGTTCGCCAGCCTCGTCCCAGCGGTGTCGTCTTGGGATGCTAACAAGGCTTAATATTAATTTTTTCTTCTCCCTTCTGTTGGAACTGTGACTGTTGTAACTGCATTTTCCTCTTGAATTGGGGACGGGAGGAGTGGGGAGTCATACTGACTAAGTGCGGCATGAACTAAAGTGGTTTTAGGTTTCAAAGAAACCATCTTTGTACCATCTTTGCTGAATAGGAGCATTTTTAGTCATCTGTGGACCTGCTCTGTTTCTATTAATGGCATTACCATCATCCCAGAATCTCAGCTCCTAATCTCAGAGACATCCGATTCCTCTCTCACTCCACACATCCAAACTCTTTGTACTCCTGCCACTGTCTTGCCACCATCCCCATCATTTCATTCTCCTTGAAATCATTCAGATACAGAATCTCAGGACTTTTCACCTGAACCACTGAAATAGCCTCCTTACAGGTTTTGCTGCCTCTGAAGCAACTTGAATGTGTCATTGACACGTCTGCCATAGATAAGAATAAGGACTGGACCTGTGATTTCATTGGTATAAAGAATTCCTTTTGAGAAAATCCCCTGTATTAGGTTAGCCCCATCATAGTTAAGAGGCTAAGTGACTTGCCCAGAGCCACATAGCCAGTAGATGTTTGAGATGGCATTTGAACACAGATATTTTTGGCCTTAAGGCTAACTCCCCATGAAGCTGATTTTTCCCATTGTCTCCAAAATAAAGTATTAACTCCTGGCTAACATTTTAAGGATTTTCACAATCTGAGTCCACTTTATATCTAACCTTAGTTCATACTACACCCAGTTGATCCAATGCAACAAGTGTTTATTAAGCATCTACTGTGTTGAAGGCACTTTGCTAGGGACAAAGGATAACAAACTCAAAGTGAAAACCTGACCTCAAGGAATTCAGTCTACTTCCACATTCCTTATTTTAGCCAAACTAGACAACTTATTCCCAATTCTTGTCCTGCCACCTGGATCTTTATGCCTTTTCCTATGCTTTTCCTATGCATGGAATATACTCCTTTTTGCCCCCTATTTGGGGATAGTCCAACTAAGATTTCATGAAGAAATAGGATAACTTCACCTGACTGAATGAGTACAAGAACACCTGTACAACTTAGTATGTGTTAATACAAGTACTAACCTTAGTAATATATAGTGCAACCAACATCCTTCCCCCTTCAGACTTTTCTTAGGCATTTTGCCTAGATCTTCATTTGCATTCATCTTATTCTCACTTGTATTACAGTGATGGGGTGCTTGGACTCCAATTCTAAAATCACATTTCTCTTTAAAAATTGCCTTTCTCCCTATCCTCAAAACACTATGCCAGGCAGTTTCTCCCCAGCCCAAGGACACAGCCTCCCCTAGCAACAACCATTATCTCTCTTCCTGCTATGGTAGCCAGCTGCACCTATAGAATTTATTAGTCTGAACCAACTGTGTACTGGCTGAGCTGGCTGTGTACTGGGTCATAACAACATCTACTACTTACTGACTAATCATATGTATCCTAGACTTAGACATACGTATGCTCCCTTACATTTATCTTGTCTAAGAAGACATTGATGAGAGCAGCCTGGTATTCCTTAGTCAACCCTGACTGTTAGTTGACTTAGTAATGGTTCAGACCTAAAACCGCACCTTCATGTAGCCCCACCTTGGGCTATTTCCTGATGAACTCTTGTTAAAATACCTGCACAGTAGATACCAAAAGTGCATGTTCCTTTAAGAACTAACCACTTCTTAACCATTCCCTAATCCCGCCCTGAATCACCTAGTTAGCCTACTTGGCACATGTTTTACTATAGAATATCCTATATAAACTTTACCTGTACCTCTCTAACATTGCAGGTTCCCTAAGAACTCTTGCCTGCTGAAAAGTGTAATAAATCTTTACCTTGACCTCAACAATGCTGAGACTGAATTCTTCTCTAGACAGCCCACCCAGGAAGCTCCAGCCTTGGAGTTCCTGTACCCCTATCTCTCCAGCCCTCATCAATAGTTATTTGGGGTACTTGTCCTTTCCCTTCACTCTAGAGGCTCAGGGTGTTACTATATGGTAATAAGGCATGGAATACAACTGCCTTTAAAGAGCTGAACATGGGCATCACTTAGAGGAAATTGGAGAAGATCATGATGGGTGTGAGCAGGATACAACATATGAGCAATGAGGAACTCTGAAGAACAGGAGTAAAAGATAGCATTAAGAAATTATGATAGGAAGACCAGATGTGATGGTCATGTGAAGGAAGGAAGTATTCCTTTGCAGTAGCAGGCAAAAGAGGAGAAAGGCTCCAGCACATTGAATGGACCTTGTGGGGAATCAATGGAAGATATGTATGAGTTGTACAGGGCGAACAGGCATGGATGGGATGCAATTTCCATGATTGTAAAGAATGCCCAAATTGATGAAGTCACAGATCCATCTGAGTAGAGTGTTTTGTGCATATGTCTGTATACACACACACACACACACACACACACACATGAATATCCATATATACTGAGAAAATATATAATTTAACAAATTAATAACAGTTCTATTTTTGTATCCCCTTCTGCAGTTTTTCTTCCATATATTTAAAAATGTTTTGGATACTTTTTTGGGGTGTAAATATTGCTACTAACTAACTTACTTTCTCCCACCAACAGAATCCCTCCCTTATAACAAATATGTATTGTCCAGGAAAAAAAACCAAGTAAATACATTGACCATGTCAGAGAATGCCTATCTCCTTGTGCATCTCTTTTACATCTTATCCATCAAAGAGTGGGAGGCATATTTCATCACCAGTCCCTTGAGGTTCTTATTTTTCACTGCTTTGATCAGAATTCTGAAATCTTTGTTCCCATAAATTTTGTTATCTAAGGAAAAGGTCTGCATTCTAGGATGTCAAAAAATTAATGTTGTAGTTTAAAAATAGTAATAAATGACAAAAATATAATAATTCTGCAGGCAAACAAAATATGCAGTTCAAAGTCTTGTGTTAGAGGGAACCTATCCTATACTTAGGTAGTGAAAGCACACTCAGGGGCAGGGGGGAATTAAAAATAGTAAATCATTTGGATACTTTATTTTCCATTCTTCTCTTTGTAGCTATGAGAGTATTTTCTCCCCAAAAACAGTTAAGTAAAACAATAACAGAATGATTGTTTCTGCAAATACCTAATATCACTATTTTTCTGTTTGTTAGAAATGAAACGTACATTTTATAAGTTAATGCCAATGTTAACCAATGATTTGGATTGAAATTTTTTTGCACAGCAATTGTTCCTCTGTGTTCAGTTCATGCAAGTCTTCCCATATTTCATTCCTTAAGGCAAAGGAATGTTCCTGTAATATATTCATAAATCACAGTTTGTTCAGGGGTCCCACAGTTGTTAAACACATAGTACTTTGAGTATTTTGTACCAGTTGGGCTTTTATTATTGTTAAAAACCTCCTTGGGGTATAAACCAAATAGTGGGATTGCTTGGCCAAAGAGTCTGAAAATTTTTGCAATTGTTTTTGCTTGATTCAAATCATTTTCTGAGATAGTTGGCCCAATTCACACCTCCAGCAGTAATGAATTGATGTGCCTTCATGCTAGGGAATTATCTTCTGGGAGAGTCTGTCTGAGCCACAAATGACATATCAAGTCCTGATTGGGAGTATGAGGTCATTAAAAATCAAAAGTCAAAAAACTGAAGAATGAAAAGGAGAAAATGAATATGTAAAGTAAATTTAAAAAGTCACATGATGAAAATTAGAGAAGAAAGGAAGGAAATAGTATTCACAACCATGGCTAGGTAGAGAATGCTTACATAAGGGGAGAGAGGGGATCATTAAAGATAAAATGGATAATTTTGATTACACAAATTTGAAATGCTTTTTCACAAACAAAAAAAAATGAATTAAAAAAAAAACCAAAACCAGTTTCCTGGGACAAAACCTTTGTAGCTAATATTGATGTTGGTCTGACAGCCAAGACAAAAAATTCACACACATATTACATACATATACACATATCCATTCTCTGATTAGTCAAAATATTTGCACAAGGAATTTTCAAATGCAACATAAGCTAACAGTCAACAACTATATGAAAGACTGTTCCAAGAGCTAATAAGAGAAAAGCGTATCAAAACAACTCTGAGCTTCCACCTCCACCATCTGATCAGCAAATCAATCATGAAACAATCTCAGTCCTCAAGCAGCTCCCATGGATTATGTTGAAGGTTGGGAGGGGAGCAGTGAGGGAAGATATAGACACATGCAAAATAAATAAAAGGCAATTGGAGGGGTTGGAAGAATGAGGGCCACTAGAAGCCTGAAGGATTAGAAAAACCTTCATGCAGTAAGTGGCGTTTGAGTCTAGATCGGAAGGAAACAAAGTCTATAGACATGAAGATTCAGAGGTAGTGCATTCTAGGCATGGAGAACAACCAGTGCACAGGACAGGAATAGGAATGTACGGGAGGAACAGAAGGCCAGTCTGACCAGCCTGAAAAGTGCTAGAATGACAGTAATGCCTAACCAAGTTGGAAAAGTAAATGGAAGAGATTTAAAAGCCAAACAGTAGTTTGTAATTAATCTTAAAGGCAACAGAAGGAGGCAGCCTAGTGACTCCAGTGGATAGAGGGCTGGGCCTCAGACAATTACTAGCCGTGTGACCATGGGTAAGTTACTTAATCTGTTTGCCTTCATTTACTGGATAAGGAAATGGCAAACCACTGCAGTACCTTTGACAGTATGGTCCATGGGGTCCTGAAAAGTGGGATATCACTCAACAATAAAAAATGACAAAAGACAGTAGAAGTCACTGTACTTTATTGAGTGGGTGGCAATGTCATACTTACACTTTAAGAAAATCCACTTTAGCAGCCATGATAGTAGGGTCAGACTTGAGATGGGGAGATCAGTTACAAAGATCCAGAAGAGGTGATAGGAGCATAAACTAAGATGACAGCTGTGTGAATAGGGTTCTGGCCAGAAATTCTGAGGATCTTCCCCTCCCAGGATGATTCTTTTATAAAAACAAACTAGGCCATCTGATGCATCAGTTCTTACCTAGCCTTTAATTACTGAATGAGCATTGCCTGAGATAAACTGAGACCTGAGAAACGCCTTAGCTTATGAAGGCCGAGGTCTCCCACTGCATCCAGGGCCATCAGCAGTCTTCTTGGCCCATGTCTTCCCACTGGACTCTGAAGACTGGAGGAGAGAGTGAGGCTGGTGACTTTGCACAGCTCTGCCTCACTTAAATCACCTTCCTGATGACACTGGTTCTCATTGGAAAGACGATAGATGAGAGAAATAATGTAGAGGTTAAAAAAAAAAGGAGATTCCACAGTAGCCTGAATGTGTGGAGGAAGGGAGAATAAGGAGTCAGAGATAAATACATAGTTTTAAACCCAGGTAACTGAATAGATGAATAGTACTTTGAACCAGATTGGGGAACTTTGTAAGACAAGTGAGTTTTTCAAAAAATATGATTGTTTCTGTTTTGGACATCTTGAATTTGAGATGCCTACAGTTCACCTAGTTCAAAATGCCTAGTAGGGAGGTGGATGAACACAATTGGTGCTCAGAGGAGATGGAAGCTGAACTTAGAGATCTGGGAATTTTCTTCCTAGAGGTGATAATTAAATTCATGGAAACTGTTAATGTCATCCTGTGAGAAGAGGGCCCAGGACAATACTTTGGGATATACTCTCAGGAAGTATGATATAGTTGATGCAACAATAAAGACAGATAAGGAGTAGTTAGGGAAAAGGAGAACTAAGAGAAAGTGTTTTGAAAATCAAGATGAGAGAGTGCTCAACCCCAAGTACTCAGTCTTGCTTCACTCTAGCCATCCCCTGCCTATTCTCCTACATAGATGCTGCTAAATGAAAGAGGAGAAAATCATATAACTGTTCTGACTGGGTATGCTAAAAGCTTATGTTACACAAGCTCCATTGGGCCCTCACTGCTGCTAGGCAGTACTTCTATACTTCCCTTATTAACTCGTTATTTCCCTGTTCCCATTGGTCCTTACAAACCTTTTTATCCCTCCTCCAACCTTTCATGCCTTCCCCTTCCTTTACCCTCTCAGCTGAGAATCTTGCCTCATATTTTACAAAAAAAATTGAGGCCATTATCCATGAATGTACTCTTCCCTCTTCTTCATCTCATAGCATATACTTTCTGACACTTTCTCCTCCTTCAGCCTTGTCTCACGTGATGAGATGGCCTTAGTCTTTACCAAGGCTAACTCTTCTACCTACATGAGTAATCCCATTCCATTATGTCTACACCAACACATTGCCTCCTTTGCCATACCCTACTCTATCGCTGATTTTCAGTCTGTCTACTGACTCCTTCCCTATTGCCTACAAACATGTCTGTCCTTCCATATCCTAAAAAAGCCTTGCTTTGATCCTTCTATCCTGGCTAACTGCCTTTGACCTCTTAAACTCAGTATGTCCAAAACTGAACTTGTTATCCTAAACCCTTCCACCTTCCTAACTGGCTTGTTATTGTAGAGGACACCACCATCCAGTCTCCTAAGGCTATCTATCTAGGTGTCATGCTGGACTCCTCACTGTCTCTCATCCCCCATATTCAATTTTGCTGAAGCCTGTCAATTTCATCTTTACGTTGTTTCTTCAATAAGCTCCCTTCTCTCCTTTTACAATTGCCACTCTTGTGTATGCTTTCATCACCAGGTGAGTCAGCCTGCCTCATATCTCTTCCCCTTTTAATCCAATCTTCTACTCAACCACCAAAGTGATTTTCCTAAAGTGTAGGTCCAACCGGGTCACTCCCACCCCCAACTCAATAAACTCCAGTGGCCCCCTATTTCCTCTGAGAGCAAATACAAAATTTTCTAGCAGCTCCTAGTTGTATCCAGTGTCAAATATAAAACCCTCTGTTTGGTGTTCAAAGCCATTCATAATCTACCCCCCTCCTACCTCTCTTTACACCTAACTCTCTGACATGTTCTCTGCAATCTGGTGACACTGGGTTCCTTGTTGCATGAACACAACACTCCACCTCTCGTGTCTGGTCATTTTTCTCTGGCTGTCCCTCATGCCTTCTCCTTTGTCATCTCTACCTCTTAGCTTCTCTGGCCTCCTTTATTTTCCAACCAAAATCCCATCTTCTAAAGCAGTAGTGTTAAATTCAAATAGAAACAGTCAAATATGGTCAGTAAGCCCATACTTAAATCCTTGCAGGTGCATATTGACTTAGAAAACCACAGAAGAACATTTTTTACATTTTATTGTATTATTTTGTTAAATAATCTCCCAATTTCATTTTAAGATGATTCAGGCCACACTTGTGAGTGCTTCAGGGTGTGTGTTGAGCACCTCCATTCCATAAGAAGTCTTTCCCAACCCCTCTTTATTCTTTTTATGCTTTCCCTTTTTCACTTATTTCATATTTATGAATATATGGCTCATTTCCCTATTAGATTGTGAGTTCCTCAAGGGCAAAGACTGTCTTTTGCCTTTTTATATCCCCAGTACTTAGCAGAGGGGCTGGCACATGGTAAGTGCTCAATAAATGTTTATTGACTGACTGGCTGATGGATGAGGATTGGGGAAAAAAAGTCATCAGAGCTGGTAATTAAGAGATCATTAGCAACTTTGGTGGGGGCAGTTTCAGTTTAGTGATGAAGCCAGATTGCAGAGAATTGAAAAGCAAATGAGAGGATAAGAAATGTTGACAGCTTTTTCTAGGAGTTTGCCTGTGAAAGGGAAGACAGACAGCACAATAGCTTGGGAGAATGGTAGAGTCTAGTAAAGTTCTTTTTTTTAAGAATGTAAAGACTTGAGAGTGTGTACTGATGGGAAGGAAGGAATCAGTAGATAGGAAGAGAGAACAGGCAGTCTGCTAAAGAGGAAAGGCAAGTGAGATCAAAGGCACACATGGAAGAGTTGACCTTGGTGAAGGAGAAGGGGACCTATTTATTATAGATCAGAGTAAAGTAGGAGAAAATGGAGGACAGCATCAAGGAGTTCTGAGATATAGAGAAGAGAAAATGGAGCTCTTAGAAAATGGTTTCCTTTTTTTTCAGTAAAATTTGAATTGAAGTCCTCAACTGAGAGAGAGCAAAGAGAGGTTTGATGTGGGAGACTTGACAGAAGAAAAGGTTTAGAAGAGCCCCTTAGGGAGTATGATAGAGGATCAGGGCAGAGTAAAAGCCTTGCAGTGAAAACCAAGTGGAGATTACGTAACAGAAATCTGGAGTAGACCCTTTCAGCTCAGCTACATGATTTCTTAAAGCTCAGTTCAGCAGCATGCAAAGAAGAGCCAAGGAGGAAGATAGCAAAAGATGACAAAATATGAGAATGGAATTTATTGCAGGAGCAGTCTAAGCACACTAATTCACAGCTGTAGATATGAACTGGCCCAACTATATCCTGAGTAACTAAACTGTATATATGGCTTGGGCCAGTCCTAACAATATTTGCCAAAAAGATCAAAAACTGAAATGATACATATGCAGAAATATGTTTATATATATGTATAGTATAATGTTTATTGTAACAGCAAAGAACTGGGGGAAAAAGCAGGTGCCTCTCAGAAAAACAGCTGAATAAATTCTGATATGTGAATGCAATGGAATATTATCAGCCCTTAAGAAATTATGAATATGAAGGATTCAGAGGAAGTTGAGAAGATGTGAATGAACTCATGTAGAGAGAAGTGAGCAGAACCAGAAAGCCACTGAAGCAAAATAATAAAAAGAGGAAAGCTTTAAGGACTCTCATCAATGCAGTCATCAGTCATAACTTTAAAAATTGGATAATGAATGGAATATGCCTCCCGTTTTTTGGCAAAGAAGTGATGGCAGCAATATAGAATTGTTAAGTTGTTTTTCCATTATGTCGACTCTTCATGACCTCATTTGTGGTTTTCTTGGCAAAGATACAGAAGTAGTTTGCCATTTCCTTCTCTGTCTAATTTTACAGGTGAGAAACTGAGACACATATGGTGAAGTGACTTGCCCAGGGTCATACAGCTAGTAAGTGTCTGAGGCTAAATTTGAACTCAAGAAGAGGAGTCTTCCTGACTCCAGGCCCAGCACTCTATCTACTGTACTACCTCGCTACCCAGAGGTACAGAAGAGATATCCATTTTTAGACACAGCCAAAGCATTGCTTAACAATAACTGCAATAAAAGAGGATTTCTACTTTGAGGTGGAAAATGTTAGTGGACAGTGACAGAGATTTTAAAAAGAGCAAAAGCATCAGCAAAACATTAAAAAATATGCAGAATAAAACAAGAGGTTTACAAAGCAAAAAGGGAAACTTGGTTCATATTTTTTTAAAAACTCCATAACAAGTTCATAGTTTCTTATTCAAATTTTTGTACTTCTTTGTCAGAATCGTTACCTTCAGCGACTGACAACAGTCAACAACCTCAGTCTGTTCCAGCTGTACGCATCAGAGTTTTTTTCTAATATATGTAAGCCATGGGCACTAGAATTAAACCTCTTGTACCCAGAGTCTGGTCACAAAATACCTGCAAGGACTGCTTTCTCTGACTGCCACTGCACTGTGCTTGCCTTTCTCTGAAACCAAAACTGAATCTGCCACACTGAACCTTTCCTTCAAGAGTTCTTATGTACCCTCTGCTCCAGGCAGAAGGAACTTCCATTGTCCCTTTTGGCTATAATTCTCCAAAGTCCATAGAGCCATGACCTGGAAGCCTCTTTCTGCAAGCTAGGAGGTCCATTAGCCTCAGAGCCTGGTGTCATTCCTTCTCAAGGTTTGGAATTTTGCAGTCCCTTGCCAAATCAGTTGCAGTAGACTTGACATTTAGAATTACATATCACAAGATTAAAATAAGTATCAGCACTTCCTAAAGCAAGGATGTTTAACTCAGTGTCCCAGGAACCTTACGGCTGCATTCATAGTAAATATTTACCAACAATACACAAAAACTTTCATAGCACACTGAAGAGAAGGACCTCTTAAAAAGCAGAACTGGCCAAATAGGAAAAGAGGTACAAAAGCTCACAGAAAAGAATAATTCCTTAAAAATTATAATTGAGCAAGTGGAAGCTAATGTCTATGAAACATCCAAAAACAATAAAACAGAGTCAAAAGAATGAAAAGGAGAGAAGAAAATATAAAATATTTCCTTGGAGAAACAAATGACCTGGAAAATAGATCCAGGAGAGAGAATTTTAAAATTATTCATCTGCCTGAAAGTCATGATCAAAAAAAGAGCCTAGATATCATCTTACAAGAAATTATCAAGGAAAACTGCCCTAATGTACTAGTACCAGAAATTGAAAGAATCCACCAATCACCTCCTGAAAGAGATCCTCAAATGCAAACTCCCAGGAATATTGTTATCAAATTATAGAAGTCTCAGATCAAGAAGAAAATACTGTAAGCAGCCAGAAACAAATAATTCAAATATCATGGATCCACAATCAGGATCACAGAAGATTTAGTGGATTCCACATTAAAGGAATGGGGAGCTTAGAATGTGATATTCCAGAAAGCAAAGAAACCAGGAATATAACAAAAAAATAACCTGCACTGAAAAGTTGAGTATAATCCATTAGGGGAAAAATGGATATTTAATGAAATAGAGAGATTTCAAATATTACTGATAAAAAGACCAGGGCTGAATACAAAATTTGACTTTCAAATACAAGAATCAAGAGAAGCATAAAAAGGTAAGCAGGGAAGAGAAATCATAAGGGATTCATTAAGCTTAAGCTGTTCACATTTCTTCATGGAAAAAAATGATACATGTAACTCCTAAAAACTCATTATTAGGGCAGTTAAGAGTATACATAGACAGGACACAGGTGTGAGTTGAATATGATGGGATATCTAAAAAAAATAAAATTAAGGGGTGGGAAAGAGGAATGCACTGAGAGAAGGGGAAAAGGAGAGGTAGATTAGGGTAAATTATCTCACATAAAAGAGGAACAGAAAAGCTTTTACAGTGAAAGGGAAGGTGGGGAAGGCATGGAAGGAGATCTTGCACCTTACTCTCATCAAAATCGGCTCATAGAAATAAAGTTCGTATAGAAATCTATGTTACCCTACAAAAAAAGTAAGGGGAAAAGGGGATGAGAAGTGGTGGGGCTGGGGGGCGGAGCCAAGATGGCGGAGTGAAAGCAACGACTCACCTAAGCTCCTGGAAAAACTCCTCTGGATATCTCCGGGGGGAGAGTCTGACCAGACTTTGGAGGTGTAGAATCCAGTGGGTGACAGACTTTGACGGATTCGGAGCCCAGGCTGGACCGGAGGGTCCACGGGAGGGATCTGTTCCGCGGGGGTAAGACCCCAGCGCATAGCGCAGCGCGGTCGGCACGGCAGGGCGGAGGGGACCAGAGGAGCCCGAGAGTGGCGGGCGAGACCAGCGGAGCAGGAGATAAGCCAGGCCGAGCCGGTGAGAGCCGCTGAGTGCCAGACATCAGCGCAGCAGCCCTTGAAATCTTCAGCCTGAAGACGGACTTCGGTGGGTCACTACTTGAACTTCCAGGAACTGGGATGGCAGAGTGATCAGTAAGTGCTCTCTCCTCCCCCCTGATGACCGTGAGGGAACCATAAAATTCTTCCCCAGATTAATCCTGGATCAGTGGGAACAGCAGAAGGGGGCAGGTGGTCTCATAACACCAGAGGCTGGAAAAGTGGCAAAGGGGGATTCTTCCTACGGTGGCGGAGACGGCTGGAGGGACAGACGACCCAGGGCAGAGAAAATTCGCACTGAGACCCAGGCAAGCCTCAGAGCCGGGAGACGAGCCCCAGGAGGGGTGGGAACACGCATTAGCTTCTAGGCGTGCCCCAGCCCTCCAGGGGAAAAGGGAAGACAATAGGGAAGCTGGGATCACCATCCCCTGACCTTGCCTTTGCCTCAAGTCAGCTGAGGAGATATCCTGAGACCAGACCACCCCTCCCACATACCTAACAAGCTAACCCCAGGGTTGATCAGGGAAACAAAAAACAAAAGCCTGCTTTTAGCCTAGACACACATCAGCTCAACTTAAAGATCTGTACCTTCTGACTGAAAGAACCAAAAGCTACAACACTCAGCCAACATCATGAATCGGAAAAAGCAGACGAAAAGTGAAAAAACCATAGAATCTTTCTATGGGGATAAGGACCAAAACACAAACACCAAAGAGGTTAGAGCTGAGACTGTACTTCCATCTGAAACCTCAGATGGGACTATGAATTTCTCGCAAGCACAACTAGATTACCTGGAACGTCTGAAGAAGGATATAAAAGAAAAACTGGCCAATGATTTTAAAACTATAAAAAAAGAATTCACTGATGAGAACATCACCCTGAAAAAGAAAATTGAAGAAATGGAAAAGGAAGTTCAAAAATTAACTGGAGAGAATAATTCCCTAAAAGGAAGAGCTAATCAAATGGAAAAGGAAACCCAAAACCTAATTGGGAAAATTGATCAGATGGAAAAGGAAACCCAAAACCTAACTGGGAAAATTGGTCAAATGGAAAAAGAAGTACAAAAATTAAATGGAGAAAATAGCTCCTTAAAGGGAAAAATTGGTCAGATGGAAAAGGAGATGGAAAAGCTAACTGAAGAAAACACTACGATGAAGATTAGAATTGGGCAAGTAGAAACTAATGACTCAATGAGGCAACAAGAATCAGTCAAACAAAATCTAAAGAATGAAAAGATAGAAGAAAATGTAAAATATTTAATTGGAAAAACAACTGACCTGGAAAATAGATCCAGGAGAGAAAATCTAAGAATTATTGGCCTGCCAGAAACCCATGATGAAGAAAAGAGTCTGGACAATATCTTCCAGGAAATCATCAAGGAAAACTGTCCAGAAGTACTAGACTCAGAGGGCAAAATAGTCATCGAAAGAATCCACCGTTCCCCTCCCGAAAGGGATCCCAAACTCAAAACCCCAAGAAATACAGTTGCCAAATTCCAGAGCTATCAAGTGAAGGAGTAAATACTACAAGCAGCCAGAAAGAAACAATTCAAATATCAAGGACACACAGTCAGGATCACACAGGACCTTGCAGCTTCTACATTAAAAGATCGAAAGAATTGGAACCCAATATTCCGTAAGGCAAAGGAGTTGGGACTTCAACCAAGGATCAACTACCCAGCAAAGTTCAGCATAACATTTCAGGCAAGGAGAAAGTCATTCAACGAAATAAGGGATTTCCAGAGCTTCCTGACCAAAACACCAGAACTCAATAGACAATAGAAGTGGTGGGGCTGATAGAAGAGAGGGCAGATTGGGGGAGGTGGTAGTCAGAAGTAAAACACTTTGAAGGATGGATAGGATGAAAAAGAAGGACAAACAGGGAAAATAGAATGGAGATAAATACACAGTAATTATTGCTGGAAAAAAATTTTTACATCAAGTTTCTCTGATAAAGGCCTCATTTCTCAACTACATAGAGAATTGAGTCAAATTTATATAAATATAAGCCATTCTCTGATTGATATATGGTCAAAGGATATGAACAAGCAGTTTTCAGATAAAGTAATCAAAGTTTTCTATGATCATATGAAAAAATGCTCTAAATCACTATTGAGAAATGCCAATTAAAACAACCCTGAGGTACTACTACCCCACACATATCAGACTGACTAATATGACAGAAAAGGAAAATGACAAATATTGGAAGAGATGTGAGAAAATTGAGACACTGATACATTGTCAGTGGAGTTGTGAACTGATTCAACCATTGTAGAGAGCAACTTAGAACTATGCCCAAAGGACATACGTACATATTCTTTGACCTAGCAATACCACTACTAGATCTGTATCCCAAAGAGATAAAAAAGAAAAGAAAAAAGACCTACATGTACACAAATATCTGTAGCAGCTCTTTTAGTGGTGGCTAAGAACTGGAAATTGAGGGGATGCCCATCAATTGGGGAATGACTGAACCAGTTCTGATATATGACTGTGATGGAATACTATTCCACTATAAGAAATGATGAGCAGGATGCTTTCAGAAAAACCTGGAAAGACTTACAGGAACAGATACAGGGTAAAATGCAAAGTGAAGAATAACAGTACACAGTAATAGTGATATTGTATAATAATCGATTGTGAAAGACTCAGCTATTCTCAGCAATACAGTGATCCAAAACAATCCTGATGGACTTATGATGAAAAATTCCATCCAACTCCAGAGAAAGAACTGCTTGAGTCTGAATGTGGACCAAAGCATACTTTTTAAAATTTTATTTTTCTTGGAATGTATTTTGTCCATGTTTTCTTTCACAATGTCATTAATATGGAATTATGTTTTGCATAACTGCATATATACAATGTATATAAAATTGCTTACCTTCCCAATGAGGGGGGAGGAAAGGTAGGGAGGAAAAGAATTTGGAACTCATAATTTTAAAAAGTAAATGTTAATTATTCTTACATGCAATTGTGACAAAATAAAATATTAAATATATTTTTAAATTGTTGAATTTGTTGGCATATAATTGGACAATGTAATTCCTAATTATTTCCTTTATTTTCTTGGGAAGTGGGTAGTTTGAGAGGAAACTGAAAATATCTTTTCAAATTGATTCAAATGATATAAGCAGAATTATGAGAACAATTGATACCATATTATAAAGAAATACTGTAAAAACAAATAACTTTGAACGACTTTAAAACTCTAATCAATGCAATGACAAATCATTATTCCAGGGAACCAAGGATGAAATATAATGCCCACTTCTTGGCAGAGAGGTGATGAACTTTAAAATACATATTGAGATATTTTTATATATGGTTAATATGGAAATTGGTTTTGCTTGATTATGCATATTATGAGGATTTTCTCTTTTTTATTCTGCAGTTGTGGGGGCCATAGAAAGGACATAAAATAGATGTCTTTAATTGGTCAAAATTACATAATTATGTGAATTTTCCTTTTCCATTTTTATATTGGCAATTCAACTTTGCTCTTTTTAAAAATCATACTAGCTAATAGTTTATTTCATTGTCCTCTCCTATTTTTTTTTGTTTTTTGTTTTGTTTTCACTGTTATTTATTTTAACCAGTCACTTAGCATTTATTAATTGCCTATTATGTACCAAGACCAGAGCTAAACAAAAATCAAATACGAGACTCAGGAGAAGCATAATAAAGTAAACAGGAAAAAGAAAACATAAAAGATTAAGTAAGGTTAAACTGTTTATATTCCTACATGAAAAAATTCTTGAAACTCTTAAGAACTTTATTATTAGGGAAATTAGAAGGAGTATAAATAAAAAGAGCATGTGAGTGTGAATTGGCTACAATGGGATGATATTCCCCCTCCCCTCAGAAAAATTAAAAGGTGAAAAAAATTATTGCACTAGAAGAAGACGGAAGGGAGGAATAAAATGGGCTAGGTTACCCAACATAATAGAACCCCAAAAGAGCAAAAGTGGAAGGAAAAATGAGGGAGTGTGGGCAACAACTGAACCTTACTCTCATTGGATTTGGCTCAAACAAGGAATAACAGATATACTCATTTGGGTATAAAAATCTATTTTTCCCAATGGGGAAGTAAAAAGAGATGAGGATAAGAGAATGGGGAGGGAGACTGATAGAAAGGAGATAGAAAGGAGGATGGATTGGGAGAGGCAGTGGTCAGCAGTAAAACACTTGTGAGAAGGGACAAGGTGAAAGAAAGGTAGAGAAAGAAGGATGAACAAGGGCAAAATAGGATAGAGGGAAATACATAGTTATCATAACTGTAAATGTGAATGGGATGAACTCATAAAATGGAAGCAGAGAGAATGGCATAAAAACTAGAATCCTCCAATATGCTATTTACAAGAAATACATTTGAAGCACACAGACACATACCAAGTAAAGATAAAGGACTAAAGCAGAATCTCTTATGGTTCCACTGAAGTAAAAAAAAAAAAAAAAAGCAGGACTAGCAGTCATGATCTCAGACTAAGCAAAAGCAAAAAATAGACCTAACTAAAAGATAAGGAAGGAACCTATATCTTGCTAAAAAGGAACACAGACAATGAAATAATGTCAATATTGAATTCACCAAATGGTTTAGCGTCTACATTTTTAAAGGAGAATCTAAATGAGTTATAAGAAGGAACAGACGCTAAAACTAAGTGGGGGATCTCAACTTTCCCTTCTCAGAAATAGATAAGTCTAACCAAAAAATAAAGAAGGTGAAAATTTTTTTAGAAAAGTTAGATAAAATAGACCTCTGGAGAAAATTGAATGGGAATAGAAAGAAATGTACATTTTCTCAGTGATACCTGGCACCTACACAAAAATTGACCATGCATTAGGCCCAACAACCAAATGTAGAAAATCAGAAATATTAAATGCATCCTTTTCAGACATAATGCAATAAAAATCACATTCAATAAAGGCCAGTGGAAAGATAGATGAAAAATTAACTGGAAATGAAATAATCTAATTCTAAAGAATAAGTGGATTAAAGAACATATCATAGATATATGACGAGATATATACGATGACATTATCTCATAGACAGTGAGACAGCATACCAAAATTTATAGGATGCAGCCAAAACAGTACTTAGGGGAAATTTTATATCTCTAAACACATCAATAAAACAGAGAAAGGGCAGATCAATGAATTGTGCATGTAATTTAGAAAAAAAACAACTTAAAGAACAAAATAAAAATCCCCAATTAAACACCAAATTGAAAATCCTGAAAATCAAAGGACAGAAATTAAAAGTAAGGAAACCATTGAACTAATAAAACATGATGTACGTTTTATGAAAAAAATTAAAATAAAAACCTCATTGGTTATAATTTGATTAAAAAGGGAAAGAAGAAAACCAAATTACTAGTATCAAAAGTGAAAAGGGTGAATTCACCACCAATAAAGAGAAAGTTAAAATAATTATCAGGAGCTATTTTGCCTTTTTTTCTCCTGGGACTTTGCTTTTAGTTCTGGATTTACCTCTTAGACCCCTCTTAACTAATAGTATTTCTTCATTGTTTGGTGTTTTCTACTGTTTACTCATATTTTCAGTCCAAATTCCTGGTTTAGAATTTTGTGCTTGGGGCAGTCCTGTTTCCCTTCTTTGATGGGCTTCATTTGGTCTTATTCCCTTTGTATTATGTATGTTACTGCTATACCAGAAATAAATGGAGCAGGTACCATTAGGTCTCACTCTTTGCCTTAATTCTGGCTTTTGTTTCAGAATCTGATGGCTTACTGCACGTTCTGGCCTTTGTCAAACCTGCCTTGTCCTTGCATGATCCCAACTTGGAAATTGACTTCTGTCCTTGACAGGTCTGCATGAGATGCTGGAGATCATGCAGATCTCAAGTCTTCTGCACAGCCCTCCTTGTGCAGCCTCTGAGGCACTGGAGTTGGCCTGGTCTCCTACTATGGGTACCAGTGATACAAGTAATCTTGTACACAGTCACGCCGTGTTTCATGCACGGTTGAGTATGTACTCACTTTTGCTCTGACAGGCTAGAACTGGTATTTGGCTCCAGATCTCCAATTATGAGAGCTTGTGATAGCTTGTAACACTCCTCATCAGACTATTGGCTGACTACTTTCAGGTCCATTTTTTGGAGCTTTTACTGGTTTCCTTGGCCTAGCTCCTCACCTTGCCACTTCTAGCAGATGATTTCTCTGCTACTGCACTGACTTCCTTGGTTTTCTTTAACATTTAACATTGGTCTTTCTGGGATCATTTTCATATATTTGCTCAATTTATCTGGGAGAGGTGGGCTTCTCTATGACCTATCCTATTTCCATCAACTGGAAATTGACTCCTTAGAAGAAACACTTTTCTGAAGTATAGCTTATTGTAACTTTTTTTTTTGTTGGCATGTTAAAAATTAATAGTTTTCTTTTGGAAGCACAGCCAATTATGACCTCATAGTTTACATGCTAAAAGTTTAGCAGTTTTTTTTTCTTTGAAATTTTTGTAAACTCACAGCTCCTTCCAAGGTTGTTTTCAGGATGATGATTAGTACCTGAACCAGTAAGAGTTAACTGTTGTATCCCTCAAATCACTTGCCTATAAGAATTTGCCCATCATAGGTTTTCCTTCAGATAAGGGCTACTTGCTCTATCTTGAATGTATGCCAACGCCAAAGTACTTGAAAAAGACAAATCATGAATTCAGGAAGGCCTTCCCATGAACTTGGTCAAATGCAACCTGTCTAGTCAATGCTCCCAAATGTTCAAGGCCAATTGTAAAGTGAGAATACTGAGAAGCTGGATCAGAAACAAAACTTTTTTATATAAAAGCAATTTCTTCTCAAATAACTTTTATTATAATCCTCATATGGATGCTGGGGCTTGTATCAAGGACTGACAGAGGGCCAGGATCTAGGAATATGCTCCTGACCTGGAAGCACTCAAAAGGCCTTGGCTGCTTTTTCACTCCCTGAACCCAATATCCAACTCTCTAAGTTACAGCTGATTATAATATAAACCTCCTAAAATATACATGAGATGTACATTAGGCTCTGCTTTAAACTTTTAAGGGCTCAGAGGCAATGTTTACTAGATATCTATCCAAATATGGAGCATTTACTGTTAAATTTGTTAAATTTGGGGGAATGGGTTACAGAGACTATGGTTTCACTAATCCTTGGAAATCATTCCACAAACCTAGGTCAGCTGCCCTCAAAAGACACAGTTTTGTTGAGGTTTTTGGGAAGGTAGGTTTACAGCCAGATCATAGAGGGTCCTAAAAGTTGAGGAGTGTATATGCACATTTTTATCAGAGGCTTTGTTTTTCTTGTTTTTACTGTGAGGGAAGGGGGAGGGAGGAGGAAGAAAAGATGCATCTTCATGGAAATAAGATATAAAAAATAAAGTTGAGGAGACCTAGGTCTTAGTATGGCAATCAAAGAATGAGGAAGACTCAAAGATGATTTTGAAGTTTTAAGCCTTAGAGTGACCGAGTAAATGAATGGAACATTGACAGAAGTCAAGAATTCAGAAGTGTTTGGGTTTAGAGGGGGTAATGATGGCAGTTTTGGACACATTTGTGCTTGAAGCAATGGCAGGACATACTGTCAGCAGCCTGGCAGGGGAAGCTGCGGTGGCTAAGCTGTTTAGGACCCTTTGTCTGGAGTGGCAATATGTGCAAAACACAATGAGGCAAGAAAGTGTGCTGTTGTTCATCTAACGATCTTAGGAGTGTGAGATCTTAACTGGACTTAAAGTGAGGCGGGGCTGTGCAAAGTCATCAGCCTTACTCTCGAGTCCTGTGGCAAGACAAAGGTCTGTACGACTGGCAATGGCCACAGATGCAGTGGGAGATTTTGGCCTTTTTAAGTGAAGGTCTTCCCTAGGTCTGTTTGGCTGAAGCGACACCCATTCAATGATCAAAGGCTGGGTAAGACTTCAGACAAAAGATGGCCTAGTTTGTCTACTCAAGGGAAGGCTTAGGTGGCAAAAGAAAGTGAAATAGATGAGACAAACATAGGATTTAGAGGTAGAAGGGACCTGAAAGATAACCTAGGGGTGGGGAATCTGTGGCCTGGAGGCCACATGTGGCCCTCTGGGTCCTCAAGTATGGCCTTTTGACTGAATCCAGATTTCACAAAACAGATCTCTTTAATAAAACAATTTGTTCTGTAAAACATGGACTCGGTCAAAAGTCTACACCCAAGGACCCAGAGGGTTACCTGTGGCCTCCAGGCCATAGATTGCCCACCCCGATAGTCCAAACCAGTCCCTATCACACACACACCCATCCCACCCTTCCATCCCATATGATGGAAAAGGACAATGAGGCCTAGAGGAGTTAAGCTACTTGGCGATGGTTGGACAGGTAGTAAGTAGTTGAGCCAGTATTTGAACCCAAGCCCTTGGACATGAAATTCATTGCTCTTGTCATCATAACACAGCTGCCTCTGTGCATGACATCAGTTTTATCAGTTTTTTTTTATGAGTAATAAGGCGGTGACCCCTTTACATATGCCACCCAAAAGTTTCAGGATTGATACACCCTCCCCAGGCTAGGTGTCACAGGGGATCGAACAATGGACCTGGAGTCAGGAAGACCTGAATTCAAATCCAAAATCAGACATTTGCTTGCTTTGTGGACCTGGACAAAAGATTTAACCTCTGTCTGACTCAATTTCCTCAACTATAAAATAGTGTTACTTACCTTGCTGCGTTGTTGTAAGGATAAAATAATATTTGTAAAAACTCTTAGAGTGCCTGACACATAGTAGGCATTTGATCAACTTTCTTCCCTTACCTGCATGGGGATGATAATTCCCATTTATTGTTTTAAGATTTGCTCTCAACAGTGATAGATCTTACAGTGTTTGGGAGTTAACAGATTAATGAAGTCCTGAAGAAGATAGGAAATGTATGTGGAAATACATTTCTGAGTCTTTGGGTTTCCATTTTCCTTGAAGAGACTTCTAGGGTAGAATTTATATGGTCATGGGGTAATATATACTCTATTTGGAGTTTTCCTTTGGAGTGGCTGGGACACAGGCATGCAGGCTGGAGGGGAAGTAAGAACTAAACAAATCCTGGAGAATTCTTGGGCTCACATGGAGCCTTGGAGAAACTATAGACGGGAAGAAGAGTGGAGGTGAAATAGATCAGATCCAATTTGGGACTGGCTGAGCTACGAAACACAACCATAGGCAGGGACAGCCAACTTCAGCACGCCTCTTTCCGCAGAGCAGTTGCCGAGGACATTTCGGTGGGTTCTAAAATCATGCCAATGCTTTCTTTACTTGATCCCTTCTGCTGAGAGAAAAGGAATTTCATCTTGTACATCACTTCTATTGTGGTTCATAATTAGAATTTTTCTTAAGTTTGCTTGATGTTCCCATGTAAATTGTGCGTGTGTTCGTCCTTTGCTGCCGAAGACCATGCCATCAGAGAAATAATGACATGACTTGCACTTGACTTTGTTTTGAGTGAGGGAGGGCTGTGCAGGTTACCAGCCTTACTTCTCCTCCAGAGCCATTGGTCATTAGGATGACTAGAGAAGACCCAGGATGAGGCAATTGGGGTTAAGTAACTTGCCCAGGGCCACACAGAAAGTGAGTGTCAAGTGTCTGAGGTGACATTTGAACTCAGGTCCTCCTGACTCCTGCTCTGGTGCTCTATCCACTGCACCACCTAGCTGCCCCTCCCAAGTGAATTAATGTTTCAATACACAACATCGAAGCAACATTGCCATTAAGAGGCAACTGATGTGCATCTAACATATTTCAGCTGCTACCCTAGATCTATTTTTAAATGAAACTGGAGGCCAGCTGAAGAAAATCATGTTGACAAGACTGGAGATCACAGCGAATAGGTGGCTCAGTGGTAGATAGAGTGCCATCTAGTGACCAAAGAATATACTAAACCCCAAAGGACATGTACCTAACACTCCATCACCCATGCACACACCATCTAGTAAGTATACATTATCTTATTTGATCCTCACCACTCTGAGGTAGGTGCTATTATCCCCATTTTACAGAAAAGGAAACAAAGGCATAGATTTACTTTGGATAAAGACAGACTTAAGTATACCAGAGAATAGAAGCTGCCAGTACCAGCCAACCAGATAGAATATAAACCCTGAGGGCAAGTTATTTCATTTTTGTCTTTGTGTTTCCAGGGTTTATCACTGTGCCTGGCACATTAAAAGCACCTGATATCTGTGGATTAAGTGATTGGGGGAGATGGATGGTGAAGGGAGAATAAGTCATGAGTTAGTGAAAGGGCTATTGTTGAGTGGCTGCTTTCAATTAGTCTGTTACATTTTTAAAAAGGGATATCTAAGGTGAGGCCAGGGGGAGGATTGATGTCCTTAAGAGTGATTAGCCACTTTATTTCTGGGAAATTCACAGCAGTTTTGTGGCTGACTGTATTGGGATGTGGTTTTAGGTACAGGACCACTTTTATATTCACTTTGGGTTTAAACACCCTCCAACTTCTGTGCATAGTTCTGAGAGCAGGGACAGTATGTCTTTACTGGGTAAAACTGGCACTTTGGACCCAGCCAACTTCTCTGTTGTAAGTTTTTCTAATGCACATTTTTCTCCTGGATTTGCTAACTAGCAAATGCTCATACATTCATCAGACTGAGGTTTGTCTGTTACCATCAAGGTATCATGAAGCTAGGAAAGGAGGCTGTAGTGTTTCCAAGGTGAACTGTCTTAAAGGCAGGTAGCTAAGGATTAGAGATCAAGAACAGTGTAGACTGGAGGTACGGATTTTAAAATTAATCAACCTAGAGTTGGGAAACTACTGAGTTTCCAACTGAGCTGGGAAAGCAGAAATCCTCTGATGGACAGTGAAGAAAATGAAATAGACGAAGGACTGAACTTTGGGTAATAATTCCATTTCAGGGACAAATGGAAGAACTAGAAAAGGGGACAAATTAAAAGTAAGATTTCAGTACTGGTGTAGTGTTGAGAACAGAGCAAATTTCTAGAAGGGAATTTCAATAGTGTCACATGCTGCAGACAGCAATGAAATTAGGATTGCAAAAAAATTCACTGTATTTTGCACCACTAAGGTGCAGGCAGAATTTTAAATATATAGTGAAAGGAATGAACAGGAAGTGAGGAAATAGGGTAAATGTATGTAGGTAGCCCAATCAACTGAAAAGTTTGGTAGTAAAAGTGAAGAGATATATACGTACATATATATATGTATATATATGTATGAGGTAACAGCTTATATTTAAAAGAGAAAGGAAATAGTTAATAGAATACATGAAGACGTTAGCAAGCCTACAGGTACTTTGCAAATGCTTACTGGAGTGAATGAGTAACTGACATAACAAGGTCTCGAAACACATGGGAAGGAAATGACTTAAGAGCAGAAGTAAGGGTAGTGTTGACCCTGGAAAACAGGGTCTGTTTTCATCATCATCAGAGAGAACAAATGGATAGTAGAATAGAGAACCTTGACTTTCAGTAACAACCAAGAAAAATGACTAACACCAGTTAAAAATCCTGGATCATAGCTTATCATAATAGGTCAGGAACATGAGGAAGCCTAGAGTTGTAAGGATAGAAATTGAAATGAGCGACCAGTGACTCACTGGACAAGTACAGAAAAGGACTTTTTATTCACCTTGTACTGGTTACCAATCTGTTCCTTAACAGCTCCATAAAAGAGCAAGTAACAACAGGTGAAACTTGTCACTCAAAAGGTTTGGGATTGTTTTTGTTCAGTTTTATTTGTTCCTTGCACTTCTACCCATAATTCAAAGTAGTTTACATGCTGCTATCAATATTAGTAACTGAATTCAAGTATTGTAATTAGCAAGAACATTAAACACAACATTTCCTACTTCTAAATACTAACGTCCAATCTAGAAGAATTCATATACAAACACTACATTGTTCCCTTAGCTAAGTGATGCAGTGGATAGAATGCCAGGTCTAGAGTCAGAAAGACCCATCTTCCTGAGTTCAAATCTGACCTCACTTAATAGCTGTGTAACCCTAGACAAGTTACTTAACCCCAGTTTATCTCAGTTTCCCCATCTGTAAAATGAAATAGAGAAGGAACTGGCAAACCACTCCAGTATCTTTTCCAAAAAAACCTCAAATGGGGTCGAGTTGGACAACTGAAAAACAACTGAACTGCAAAATTATTCCCTATGAGAATCTCTTACAAGTTTCTATTCTAAAGTTGTTGTATGGTATATGAAAAAAGAATCTTATTTTGGCATCAAAAACACCTGAGCTTGATCCCTGGCTCTGCTTATTTGGCCAAGTCACAACCTCTTTATTCTATCCTCTAAAATGTGATTAATATTTAGAATCCACAAAAGGAATTCTTAAAATTCTGGTGCGAAGATAAGCAATACCTAGTCTATCTCTTCCCCTACCAAGTTTTACTGATAGGAAATTGAGGGTACAAAATGTCTCATCCAAGGTGATATAGTAGTGGAAAAGCTGTAAATTAGAACCTATCCTTCCCCAAGGTTAATGGGAGGGAAAACAGCATTGAAAAAACAAATACTGAAGAAAAAAAACCTTCAAAGATGTTTATACATAATACTGTTTTTTAAGACTACTGTATTCCCATATCTTCAGCACCCACTGTGATCACACTATTATTCCTCACAACAGTCAGATAGCTGGGAAATTAACCTCAAACACATGTTTGGGATGCAAGTTAACCTTAATGAACTTAAAACTGGACAACTCAAAATGTAGCAGGTGAACGTTGGTGGCATTTAAAATTTCATTTGTAGACAATTCTTTTCAGGTGTAGAATTAAGAAAACAGGCAAAAGAACGTGGTATCATACAAAGCTGTTCTGTTGGATAAGGCCTTAGAAGTAAGAACAAGTCTTAATGTGACAAGTCTAGGGAAAGGTTAGTGTGGAGGCTTCACTGAGCAGAGGCAGTAGAAAATTTCACTTTTGTAAGAAGCATTTGGAACAATTTGCACTGCAAATAAAAATACAGGGGATGGTGTAGTAGTCCAAATAGTTTATTTGAAGTGTCCACATATCACCATACCGCTCAGTGGCAACGTGCTTAAAATGCCCTAACTGAAAACCAAGGGATTAATGCAGTAAAATAAGCAGCATCCTGCCTAGGACCTAAATGCTGTACTCTTTAAATTCTTCAAGTATTCCAGATCATGGGGATAATCACTTTCTTCATCTTGAAAAACCGCCTCAAAGGTGGATACACTGCCCTGGCCCTCCCTCACAAAAGGACACCATGTGCTTCACACAGAAACACAGTAATCAGAAGAACAAAGTCGTAGAATCACCCTGCAATACAATAGCTATATGTGGTTTGATGTCAAAGGACAATGTAGATCATCACTCCAAATAAAACAAAACCATTCGTTAGGCTTGCTCTGGGCCCAATTTTACTTAAATCAAAAACTTACAACTCAATAAAATTCAGCTCTTCCCTTTGGTCACTGTGTATCTACATTGAAATTCTAAGCATCAAAAAGCCCATGTGAGTTTCTTCTGTGCCATCAATACATTTGGACTCTGCTCATGCAAAACCTGGAGTGAACACCTTTTACCTAAAGTTCTAGTTGTAGAGATTACAAAAAAGCGCTGATAGCTATGAGAAAGGAAAAAGAGCAAATCTAATAAGTATCTTGCTCCCATTTATAGGTTTAACCACTGTATATACTTCTTCAGTTCGTAGTTTTTCTTTTGCTTTTGCACAGAATACAGGGAAAATGCTATTTGGTCTCTATTGTAAAAATCCTGAAGTTTCATAGATTAGAGCATTACCTGGTAAAAAAGGACATATTGAGGTACATGAGGTTTACCGATTAAATTACTGACATTTCCCAATGGAACAGTATAGAAAAAACTGCACACTGTAATAACTAATTAATAATATCGTTAAATATTTTCAACTTCCTGAAGTGTTGTTTTATGTTTTGCAAGCATCAGTCAGGTAAGCCAGTCAAAAGCCTTGCATGTGGTATGCAAGCATAGCCAAAACACGCATATTTGTTATTTCTTGGCACAACAGAACTTAGAAGAGCCATCCTAATAAAACTAGTTGGTAGGTGCTTCTAAGTCCAATAAGGAGTACAAAAATAAACAAATTAAGAATGTACAGAAGCATGGACATTTGCACTCATGGTATGGTACAATGAAAGTGATTATAAACAAAGAGACAAATCCTTCAAAAGGGAAGATGACAATATTTTATTGTTATTACAAAGGCAAATTTTTACTTGTCATATGAATAGCCGCAAGAGCAGACTAAGCGTAATCCTCACACAGGCATCATGTTAGGCACAGTAGGTAGCTATAAATCATACGGAAAAAGAATTTTAACTGTGGATCCCCAAAATTCCCACTTAAAAGAGATTATTCCTTGACTTTGCTTTTAAAATATTGTAACCAGTTCCCTTTATCCTCCCCACTTAAAAGTAAATTCAAAATCATAGAAAATCTTGAAAGATTTCTGTATTGCTGGGTTTTGTTTTGTTTTTTTTACACAGGAACTAACTGAAGAAACTCAAGTCTATTGGAAACAGAGGGAGTAGACATTTGGCAATTCATTACCAATGAACTCTGATAACACACTTATGTGTGTAAGTATTCAGTACTCATCCATAAAAATAACGGCTGTCTGTGACCCACAGCCAATCTTGTTTTTACCAAATACAACATACATAAGGAAAAAATAATTCTCTAACAACTAAATTTTCACAATTCCTACTTGATGCGCATATGGAAAACAGGGAAGAAATTTGATTACCCAAGAAATTCACAAGCCATAACTGCAATACAAATGCATTCCCTTTCATGGGTAGCAGGAAAGGAGGTAGTGAGAACCGATGGCCAGCAGTATTTGACACAAAACAGCTTTTTCATCTACCAGTGACTAAGCTAACAATAGTTTAGAAAATTAAAGCTAAATATGGGTAGAGGGAAAATATTCTTATTCCATGTCTGCTCTCTCCAAACTTGATAGTTCAATGTTAAGCTTTAGCAGGCACACATAGCTAATGCTGGATGACCAGAAAAAACAGGTGGCACTCATACAGTCTCTGTCTGGTATCTTCAGCTTAACGAAAAGAAACAAACAAAATGGTTCTATTATCTTTATAGGATGTCATAAAAAATGCTCTAATTCCCTGGGTTTTTTTCAATTCCTAAGTGCACCAATAACTCATTTAACATACTGATGTTTCAAGGAAGTATAGGATTAGAAGTGCTTGAAAAGTTTATTCACATAGGGAAGACTCAGTGAGTTCTATGATATTGAAAAGTAACGCAATATCTTAGAACCAAAAATTTATCGATATTTGGCCAACTTGAATCCTAATAGTAAACAGATTCAAATTGATACTGCTCTGAAAATCTGTTGGAAAATAATTTTGGGTAATAGTTACTATAACTGAAATATATAAGGAATACTAAATGCAACTCTCACATTTTCTGAATTGCTTAGAACTGAATAGACTAATGTGTTACTACCATGGTGTGACTTCTATAAGAAAATCACTATCACTATAGCAGATATCAACTGCTAGGTTTCACTTAAAAATTAGCAGAGGACAATCTATGCCAAGATTTCTAGAGTAGAAAAAAAAATACCAAATACCACCCCTGATTGATCACTATCTACCTTACATATGTCTGTGAGAGGATTAATGACAGTTTGCACTGGTATTGTCTGCCCATGCTGAATATAACATTAGCCAATGTGATCCGAACTGTAGTGTTGTAACCAGAGCTATTAAAAAATCAGTTTTAAAAGTTGTCAGATACTAAAGAGACTGACAACTGCATTTAAAACCATGATCACCTAACAACCCGACCCTACCAAAAGCAGTAGAATCATCATCCAAACAGCCGTGTTCAACGGGAAGACTGCCACTGAGGAAAGTTGCTGGAGTGCTCTTTTGTGGAGTAGTCATCAAAAATCTTCTATGAAGTGATGTCAGCCAAATAACCAGTGGTCCTGTAGATCACCGGTGGAAGAACTAAATCCTCAAAAGTTCATTCAGGGTGTTAGGGTTACCACACTTTTTTTTTTGAAGCAAACCTCATTTGGTTTCAAGTATGACCCCAAATGTCTGGAAGTACTCCACTTTGAGTGGCTATTGCCAGTAACAGCTCACTGAATATGGTGTCTTTAATGTCCCATATGAGCAGTTCTCAAAGCATGATAGCATTTACCAGTAGACAAATATGAATTAGTTTCATGTTACAATGAATGACTTGGGCTCTCTAAGGAACATTTATGGTATTCTTGCATTTAATCATCATATACATTATCAAGACTTTCAGTTCAAGATAAAGGAAACATACATGGGGGCTCAAGATCACTATACCATCTATCATTTGATAATGTCTTATTTCATGGCAATATACTCAGTCCAACTCTTTCAAGTTGCAATTTACATAACATTTCCATTCTTATGGCTGGATAAGTCCTTTTTCAAATTAAAAGCAGTAAGTACGCCTTTTTTTTGTTTCTCCACTGAAATAAATAAATATTTAAGGTGGCAATTATTTAGAAAATCTCATTACATTGATGAACTTATAACTAGCAATAGCACTATGTTCCAAAAACTACACAAATGCAATCTTTTCCTTTGCATTCTTCACCCAAATTTAGTGCATCTATCAAAAAATTATGCAAAATGACCTAGCATGAAAAGTTGATGAAGCATATTATTAAACATAAAAAGATGCAATCTCTGAGGAACTTTCAAGGAAAATCATTTACCTAATACTTCTATCATCAAGACATATAAAAAGAAATGTTTAGGTTATATCCTAAACGCATAGGCAACTGCCCTACTGCTTTGCCACTTGACCATTAACATGTAAGCAGATTGCAGAAGACTTGAGAATGACAGCTCAGTATTCAGAGAAGGCTAAAAGGCCAAATTTCCACATTACCAAATCACTTCAAAATCTTAAGCCCCCAGGGCAAAATATCAACTAGATTCAAAGGGGACTGGCTTTAAAAATTACCATCTCTAAGTTGAAATGTTTTCATATGAAACATATTCCAGTCAATTATCCAAGTTTAAATTTCTGTAGAATAATTAATTTAATGTCTGTTACTCAAATGTGAAAATTCTACTAAAAAAACTTTAAAAATTGATTTTAAATACATATGTTAACTGTAAGCACATCCTTCATAGTAAATGTCATTCTCTTTAACAATCTTGGCAATAAGCAGTTATTGAAAGTGTAAACATTTTGAGAGCAAACACCTGGTTAAAAAATTTATTCAATCAAAAATGGAAAATAATCTTTGGACAGAATTTTACTGATTCTTTAATTTTAGACTCTTTGAAATCCAAGAAAAGCTAGTGTTTTGCTCTTGTTCACTTGTCAGTACAAAAGAGCTTATTTTTTTCAATTAAAGCTCTCAGATTTCCCAGAAATAAAAGCCCAGAGATTTGCAGACATAATAAAATTTATTTAAACTTCATGCATTATGGTAGCTACAGGTGTAATCATATGAAACTGAAGGACAATAATTTTGCTCTGTCCATACAATGTAGCCTTATAAGTTAAATGAATGGGAGGTTCCACAGTTACAAAGAAACAGAAATGGTTAAAATGATTTAAGTTTTAAAATTTTTTGAATGGAAATACAGTCAATGACTGTTGCTTTTTCATTTCTAAGGGATGTTACAGGGAGGGGACTTTCCATTATTTAAATACATGATTACATAGTATCTTATATTAGGGGAAAGTAACATTCTAAAAAAGTCAATTCTTCAATAAACGGCAACACTAAAAATTAAATTGGGGCATCTAGTAATACTTTGAAAGTTTTCTTTTCTGTTTCTCATTCACCTTAAATTTGTTTTTAAGTCACAGTTCTGATAAACTGTTAACCTTCAACCTCAAAAGAACAATGCTGACATGTAACTCAATCAAAAAATTAATTTCAGTTTTAGATTCAAGAAAACTCATCTTTCATGTTCAAATTGCTTAGATCACAAATTAAACTGTGCCTGATTCTACTTATCGCACTCCAAATATCAGTATGTGCACACTCTTATGATCATAAACATTTGTAGTTGATTTTCTCAATTCATATCTAGCTTTAAACAGCAAGGATTATCCAGCCTTCAAAGTTACCAACACAGAGTGAACTGAGTAACTTGTAAGAACTGGCATTTTTCACTGATGCAGTTTTCAAAGTCAATGCAGCTTCTCCAAATATTAATAGAGGCACTTTATGCCAGATCTTGCAAGTTATCTTTTTTGTGAATTCCACTGATTTGACTGGTTACTAGATTTTTACAGAAGGGAAGAATTTCATTGTCTTACCTATAAAACCATAGAATGCTGTTTGTCATTTCAAAATAACATGTTTGAGAAATCAAATAAACCTAAATATTAATTTTAGCAGAAAATAAAACTAATAAAACACTGTCTTATTTGAACAAACATATTTTAGTTTTATGAATGCACTAACCACCGAAAGGGACAAGACTTATTTTTTTCCTTTAATAACAACCTTGAACGTTGTTTGTTAATGCCTCATTTAAAACAGTGGGTGGGTGGGTGGGGTAGTTTAGAAAAGTCCAAGTAATAAAATGTATTCAATTACTTGGAGAGTTAAAAAGCTAATGCAACAGTGTTACATCCAGATAAAAAACATTATTCAAAAGCAATTCAAATACCGAAAAGGATTTCAAATTGAATATTTTATTAACATGGTAGTTGTCTTTGTAACATGTGCATACACACTCGCACACTCTGAATGATCTGCCTGGAAAAAAGATGTCTAAATATGCCTAAGGGGAAAATTAAAAATAAAAAATTCCTTTAGGTTTTCATTATTGTAGGCAAATTACGTCCACATCACTTACAAAGCTATTGCCGAATCTGTCCAAGGAAGCAGAATTTGGGAGGAGAAAAAAACTTTGGGGGAAATTCAACAGTGGCATAGCGGAGCTCTCAATATGAGAAAGCTGACATAATGTGGACTTTTGCTGTGAAATTTGTCTTTGCAAAATATGGGGAGAAGTTTATCAACGGGCAGAAAACAAGAGAAGGCGGTGTGAAGTAGGCTTCTGCAGAGTCAATTTTCCTCACAGTATTGTGCAGGGTCATCAAGAAAAATGCTTAGTCCTTCTCTGGAACCAGTTTCAGAACTTTTCCAATTGCAATGGTCTTCCCTAAAAGACAACAACAATGACAAAATAAAAATAAAAAACCACCTTTTCATTAACAGTCTAGACAAACTACAAAATCATTTTGACCTCCTGAGGTCCCATTTTGAATACGAGTCAACTCGAAAAAATTTAAGTCCAAAGGAATAACATCTTACACAATATTTTACTGGTTATGGTATGGACTGTGGTATGGTAAACAACTGTATCAGAATTTATAGTGGAAAAATTATTCAAAAGGCTTACTGACATCTTAAGCCAACAAGAGAATTTCCAAATGCAAAGTTTTAGATAACATATATAAGTGGTTAAACACAAAAGGTAGACGTAGAAGGTGTAATCTCTATCACTAGAACTTTAAAATGTGAAAGAAGTATAACTGTTTAGGACAAAGAAATAGTTATTATTGATGCATATAACAGAGACAGAACATACATGAATTAATGGGTATTGTCATCCCTTTTTTTTTCTGGAAATTTAGTAGAATATCTAAAGTAAAAGCAAAATAGATTACAACAACCAATATGAACGCTACTAAATTGAGTAAGGCCTAAAAGTATCTAACAACCTCATCCTTTTGGCCTTCAGTTATGTCTGCCCATGCTGACTACAACCAAGCGGAGAAGGTGAATGTCTTCACATTATATTACAATGCACTTCCTTCTCCCTACTCAGTGACCACCTGACTTCACGACAGAACCTCATCACATCTCAACTAGCCTAACTGCTCCCCCTCCTTCTCAAGTCTTTTCCTTCACTACATGCCATCCTCCCAAACTACCAAAATGGGGTAGTTCTGATCATCCCTACTGAATTAACTCTAGCCCCTTCCTACTGTCTCTAGGATAAAATATCTGCATATTCCTGTTTATTTTTTGAAGCCCCTCAACAAGTGGCCTCACCCTGCCTTTTCAGTCTCCTTACACAGTACGATCCTGACATTTCTCACACGTCTGACTCCCACCTCTGATCCTTCTCCCTTCCTTTTCTTCAAAACTCAGTTCAAGTTCCACATCCCACACAAAACTTTCCCTGAATCCCCCAGTGCTACTGTCCTCCTCAGACTCCCTTGTCTTTCCATATCTATCTTTCTATCCCTAGAAGCTGGCACATTATCTGGTATACAACAAGTGCTTAATAAATGTTTGTTGATAGACTACATGATGTCACTAGGATTATGTCTTACAAAGAACTGTAAAGTAACAGTGGTAAAGAGAAATCAACCTATGTCCCTATGTACTAAATGCTCTGAGAAACAGAGGGTAAGAAGTTTTAAAATAAAAGTATATTCTATCTTAAGTTTTAAGTTTAAGTTTTAAACCCCCCTCATCAATCTTATATAAATATCTCACTCCAATAAAGTGAGTTTTCTCAAAAGTAGTATTAATTTCATGATTCCTCAATCAAGTTTCTCATGAAGTTTCGGTATCACCCATTTCAGAACCAAAGATCTTCAATGAGGTGAAATACATTTGGTTAGACAATGAAGAGTTAAATTATCATATAACATGCTACTCAAAACTTTGGTTAGTTAAAAAAATATATTCTAGTCACAGAAGGCAAGCTGTAGGTACTGCTCAAGCAGTTAAAATCAAGTAGATAAAAGTAAAAATTTTAAAAATTTTCCATGTATTTAACATATAAAATGCTTTTAAAATTTGGTACTATGGAATCATATTTAAGATTTCCATTCTAAGCAGCCCACCATAGCTAAGATATCACTGATGCACACTTTATGAAGGAGGCAGGAGCTATGGGTTCCAGTCCCAAATCATCTGGCACTCATTAGTTGTGACTTCCAAGAATTCACTTTACCCTTTTCTTTCCAATAAAAGGTGGATTTGAATAGATGATTTCAAAGGTCCCTTCCAGTTCTAAGAGTCTAAGGTTTCAAAGTCCTCTCTGAACCCACAACGATGCAGGATTCTAAAGATGAATTTTATTAAAGCACAAGCATAGATCAATGAGTTATAAGCATGTTATTTTTTTAGTCCTCTTACCCTCATCTCTTAACGTAAAACGACCCATCTGAGGGAAGTCTTTGAAGGTCTCAAGGCAGATGGTTCCTGCTGTCCTTAAACGGGCAATGCATACTTGATCTTGTTTGACAAAACGTGGTCGTGTCTTGCTTTTTTCTCCTGATTTTTTGTCTACCAAGCAGATTAAGGCCTATCCAAAACACAAGTCCAGAAGCTTCACATCAAACCAGATAAACAAAGAGTTTAAGCCAAATAAATAAAAGCCAAACCAGGTCAGCGCTCACTCGTTACCCCGCCTCCCAAGTCACGAACCCTGCAAGAATTAACATCAAAAACATACTCCAAACAGCACCCAAAAAACGCCACTGTGGGGGAATTACAACAGCCAAGTCTGGCTCTGGTATTCAACTAGGCACCATCGCCTCATAGCGACTGCCTCAAAGTTGTGTTTGATCTTACTGAAACTCACTGTTATCTCGACTTCTTCGATACAGGTGTGAATGTGCAGCACCGCATTATAACCTGGGCAGATGATGGATTTGTGCTCAATAATCACTATCTGAAAAGCAATACAAAGCATTACACAGTGTATAAAAAACTGGCACTAATTAACCTATCATTAATAGCACAATGGCTATGGGTTTCCAGTCACTCAGCATAAACTGTTCCTTATAATGTATAGTTATTAGAAAGGTTATTTATGGTATATGCAGAACATGGAGAGTTTTAAAGGAAGGTGGAAGATGGCATGCTGATTTTTTCTGAAATAAACCAAACAGGTAGCATCAAAATTACTTATTTGACAGTAGGTCAAAGGAAAATGCTAAAGAGTCAAGGTCAGCAGTTTGTAATGCTGACTGGTTTAGCCATTTACTTATTACTATTTGACAAGTTAATTAAGCTCTCTGAGCCTCAGTTTCCTCATTTAGAGAATGAGGACACAATCTTCTCCCCTGCCTAACACAGGTTTGTTGTGAGGATCAAATGAGAAAATTTCAATAACACTTTCTAAAAGTCAAAAATAAAGTTTATTTAAAATTTAGAGCTCTTTGAGACATGGCTTTAGTACTCCATTGCAAATTATATGTTGAATAAAAAATAACTAAGACACTATGCATTTAGATGGTTTTGAACTAAGGTATTTATGTCCCAAGTGTCAAGGACTTGGTTAATTTGGTGTCATTATTAAGTTGGTAAAGTTTCTCCTCCATACACTTCCTCTGAAAATCAGCATCATACTACAAATGCAAATCAATGATATAACAACAGTTAGAGAAACAAAGTACTCTATAATCAGACTGAAGATGCGGCGACGTGTGCACTTGCACCTACCTGGGCATCAAACGTGCGTCCAGAATGACAAAGATTATTAGGATCACAAAGTATGAATCCTGGAAGAATTTCTTCTTCTTCAATTCCCTTCAGTCTAATCTTGAGGTTTTCACCTGGGGCTACAGAATCAGTTTCTACGTCATCAGAAAGGATTCCAAGAACTTCCACATTGTGCTTAAAGAAATCAAGATTGGATCTTTTTGATAGTTGCAAAATGTGTTCATTACATTATACTTTATAAAATGACACATATTCATATGTAATTCATTTGCTTAAGTCTTAAAGCTAGGTTTTTTACTTACTGATAAAAGCAATGAAAAGTATCTGTTGTATTGAAAAGATTATTCCATTCAAGATCAATGATGGAAATAAAACATATACCAACAATACAAGTGCCAATCAAAATATAAAGCAATTCCTCACATCTTTACATATTAATCAAAGTACCTGGCACAAATAACTTCATAAATGCTTGTTGCCTTATTCTGATACTGTTCAAAGGAGAAATCAAGGCCAGTATTTGTACATTAACTCTTCTATTATAAAGCACCTAATTTATACTTATTAAATCTTTATATCATGAATATAAGTGGGAATTAGTCATTTGATTCTTCTAAGGTCCAACTTTCTTAATCTCATGGCACATCTCCAATGTCCATCAGTTCCCAATAATCTAAGAGTTTGCACTTTTTGAAATCTATTCAGACATATAAGTTTAAAAGCATATCATATGAAAAAATAATCAGTAGTGTTGAAACAATATCCTTTCTAAAATGTTAAACTGATATTAATGAACAACTAGAAAGGGATCTCCGTGAAATTCTGAACCACTATTTTCTACACCAAAACCTTTCTAAAGGCAATTTCCCCCACTCCCACCCACCATAATTTTACACAGAAAATAGGCAAGGACATTTATTTCTTGTGTATAAATTTAAAGATAGGACTATATTTTTAACTAAACTGTCTACCTTAAGGGAGTAAAGGGGTCGACACTAACAACCCCACCACACAGAAGTGTAACAAGAAATCTTTACTTACTATTTTATGCTCAACTAATCCAGCACCACCCCCACACACAAATGTCCTTTAATGGTTAAGACCAATGGAGCTAATCTAAAGGTGATGTGAATCTTTATCTCGAGATTCCTTTGTCAAATGTGGGTTTGAGTCAAACAACTTCTTCAAGTATATGAAGGGTTATTATACTGAGGATGGTGACCAGCTGTTCTCCATCTCCACTGAGGACAGAACAAGAGGAAATGGGCTTAAGCTGCAGCATGAAGGATTTAAATTAAATATAAGGAAGAATTTCCAGATAGAGGATTATTAAACATTGGAATGGATTCCTGAGTGAGATGGTATTCGCTCCTCTCTCTGACATGTTTGAGTAAGTTGAGGTGTGACTTTGGCTGAAGTCTGGAAAAAATACTAAGTTAACTCTCAAGGACGTAGTCCTTCCTTAGGACATGATTCAAAGGTACATATTAATACTCAGTAAGTGATGAACTAACACTAAAATAACCCTTTCTATACATCCATCTCAGAAGCAGACATGATTTCTCAAGAAAAAAGCATCCTTTGATTGCAGTGAATTGATATAACAGGGTTACTGCCTAGATTGTCAGGTATTCTAATTCAAAAGCTAATTACTTATTCACTCATATTTATTTAGTATCTGATAGTTTTGTAATTTTGTCACGCACTAATAATTCATATTTCTGAACAGTAAGACTACATGATTTCTTGCTGAAAGAGACAGGGAAAAGACAGGAGTTACAGTTTTGGGGTATAGAGCTAATTTTGAGCTTGGAAAAGATTTTAGGCCAGTCATAAAAAAAACTGGTATTCTTACTGGGTTTTAGACATACAATATACACTTTTAATTATTAGTCTAGTCTCCAACTTGCTGGGCCATTCTGCTCTATTATGGGTCTAATGGGATTGGCAGCTTTGGGATTTTTCTGTGGGAATAAGAGTAATTATCCTTATCAGGCAGGACTGTCTCCAACAACAGTCCACCTGTTAAACTGGCCCATTAGGAAATAGTTAATTGTCTACCACTGCTAGTCCATCGTAAGTATCGATGTTCAGGTTCAATGAAAATTATTGAGTGGTTTTTTTTCCCTGACTCCATACATTCAAGGTAGTAACACAGGAATCATTAACCGAAATAATAAGGTAGAAATAAGAAAAAGATTATTTTAAGCTCACAGAGTAGGTGCCACTAATTAAAACACTAACTAGAATATAAGATATAATAATAAAGTTCTAGGATTTGGCATGTTTTAATGAAATACTGATATCTATTTTTGGAATTATCAAGGGCCTCCTTTAGGATCTTGGCAGATCTCTGAAATCAGAGGAAGAAGAACCTATTAGAATCACCCAACAGCATAGTTTATATGGCAGAGTTATAGACACTGTATCACATCTTAACTATATACAGCAAAAGTCACCTTTACGGAGGTTAAGGTCCTATTTGCTTTTCAATTGAATGACACCGGGCCATGGTCCCATCACCCGCCACCCCTGCCAATTTTACCCATTTCTTTTTTTCTTCCCAAAGACTGTGGTGAAACATTCATTTAGATGAATGGTGAATTTTCTTTGATTTGTAGTTCATGGCTTCATGTTCCAAATATTTACTGATATTTTCAAGAAAAGAATGGAATACAGCAATACAACTTACTCAGAAAACTTTTCATTCTTACCTTGTTTGGCATCATCACAAGCTGCTGTCCTTTACAAATAGAGCCTGATTCCAGCTTTCCCAGGACCACAGTGCCCATATCCTTTAGAAATAATTTTTTAAAATTAAATATACAGACATAATTTGTTGGTTACATTTTCAACCTTATCGATTACCTTGTAAACAATACTTGTAAAGAAAATTAATTATTCAGACTAATTATTATGGAACAATCACTAAGGCTGACTAAAGAAGGGAATACATTAGCCCAAGGACCTGAGTAAAGGATCTCAAATTCAAAATAAATAGTATATTCTCAAAAATGGCTCTATGAAAGAATATAATCAATTCTTTGAGAAAGATTCTGTGCTATCTACAGACTACTAACAAGAGCAACTCCAGGATGTGAAGAATCAAAATGACTTACTAAAAAACCCTAAGAAGCTACAAAGAGACTATAATCCATTATTTAGGCTATTTTGTTAACAGAAACTACTCTGAACTAAGACACCCCCATCTAACCGTGATCTTTCTTGATACCTTGTATTTATCCACAATTGGCAATCTGATTGGTCCATCAACTGATCTGTTGAAGTTTGGCAAATTATCCAGATATGGAATAAATGGTAATCCACTGAAAAGATAACACAGCAATTAACAAAACTAGTTTTGCCCAATAAGACAAGTCGGAAAAGTCATAAATCAAGGAATGATTTTAGTACTGGCAACTAATGCAAAAAGGTAAGCATAACTGTTAAAAGAACATTTTCTATTCATTCCAAATAGTCTCTTCCCTTAACAATATTTATTATTTTCCACAGATTGGTTCCTAGGATAGGAACTTCTAACACTTGATAGTATACCAGGTGTTTCACATACATAATCTCACTGAAGTCTCATCATAATCTTGTAAAACAAGTAGTACAAGCTTCATTTTATAAATGAAGAAACTGAGGTTTGAGAGGTAAAGTGACTCCCCCAACGCCCAACTAACAAAATTACTTAAAAAAACACATCTTCTGATTTCAAAGCGAATGTTTCTCCACTGTAGTTCATGTCAGTATCAAACACCTTTATCTGTTACTTTTGTTTCTACATCATGTAGACTAGAGAGGAAGAATTTTTGAAGCAATTATTTGATAAGGCACCTGTAAAATTAAGACTAGCCCAGATCTCAATTTCAAAATTATGATTCTACATAATAAACCATTTCCCTTAAAATGTCAAGGTTATATTCCTAATTACTGTAAATAAATATATTCCACAAGATCATCATGTATTTAAACAGTAAGGGAGACAAATCTCCTTTAAAATTTGTAAGTTGTGGACTCATTGAGCAAGAACACTGTATAGTCATTATCTGCCTCAGCCTTAAAGATACTTACATATACCAAGGACAGAAATCTGATTGCTCTTTAAGGTTTGCACCAGTCAATCCTGAGCAGGGCATGAAGTGTATATCCTTCTTGGGATTGAAGCCAACTTTTTTCAAAAATGGCACCAACTTTTCTTTACATTCTTCATATCTACAAATATTTATTAAAAATTAGCCAATTGTGAAAAAGAAAAGCATATAACATTTCATCTTTAAGGAGAATTCAAAAAGAAGACCCAAATAGTCCCCAGTGGCTTATGAACAGTTTTAAAGTTTCTGAAAGCTTGTTATATGCAAGCTATCAACAGCCATATCAAAAATATTCAAAATCACAAATAGCAAGTGTAAATTAAAACAACTAAGACTGTACCTCAGTACTCAAGATTCAACCAAAGTACAATCAGATTAAGACAAAAGTGATGAGACAAAGATCAATAAACGCTAGAGGAACTGTGGGAAAACAAGTACATTACTGTATTGCTGTGAATGCAACCAACTATTTCAGAAAACAATCTGCAGTAATACTTTTAAAAAAAGTCCCTGAACTTTATATAAACTGAATTAAACTATACACTGCTGCGACCCAGGAATGCCACTATGATCCCTAGGAGGTCAAAGACAGAAGAAAAGTCCCATAAATATAAAAATATGTACATCAGAATTTTTGGAAAAGAAATAAAGGAAAAGTGGGTTCCCATCTATTGGAAGATAGAAGAACAAATTGTGTTAAAATGTACTGCAATGATTATTGAAACATAAGAAAATGCCAAAAATAAAACACTCAATTGGGAAGATCTGCATAAACTCACACATATTCAGCCCCACCAGGAGAACAATTTACATAAAAACTGTAAAGACTTCAGATCTGATCAATGCAATCACCAATTGTGCTTTACAAGAACATAGGGATGAAGCATGCTTCCTGAATACTGGCAGAGATGGTGGACAATAGGTACAAAATGAGCCATAGGTTTTCAGACACAGTTCAAGTGTTGACCTTTTTCACTTGACTTATTTGTTACCAACAAGGTTTTTCAGGGGAAGGGCCTGAGATAACAGAGGTTATCAGCGAAGTTTCAGTGATTTTTTTTTAAGAGCTTCATTAAAAGTTTTGAGAAAACCACAGTTCTCCCCATTAAATGATTAAGAATAAACAGTAAGATAACAGTAAGATGAATATAAGCTTTATTCACCTTTCATTACTCCAATTTACTGTTGGGTCATCCATCTTATTAATAAGCACTATTAAGTGTTTTACACCTGCTGTTTTTGCCAACATAGCATGTTCTCTTGTCTGTCCTCCTTTTTCAAATCCAGTTTCAAACTCTCCTTTCCGGGCAGAGATTACCTATTCCAAGAAAACAGCCTGTAAGTTTTTTTTCAGTGCATACACTTCCAATTTGAAAATGTTATGTACTTCAGCTATACTAGAATCTACCATAAGAAAGCAGGACAGAAATTAGAAAGCCTATCTCTATGAGTATTACCTACCACCACTCTAGTTTGGGTAGATCCTTCATTAACACCTGCCTAGACTTTTGGAATCACTTTCTATTACTTGCCATTTCCATTTCCTCTTCTTTTCCAATTCACCCCTCACATTCCTGACAGAATAATCTTACTCATATGGTTGCTTTACACATTTACTGAAAAATCTTCAATGGCTCCCCACTGCCTATTGAATGAAATGCTACATTTTTTGTGAAACATTCTAGGCCCTAAACTAAGTGGTTCTACTCTATTTTTCAAGCTTTATTTTACAGATTAAAGATAACAGAAAAGTTTGGTTCCCTGTTTCACTTTGTGCCTTTGCTCAGTTTCTTAATGCTTGGAACATCCTCGCTCCTAATTCAGCTAGCAACTTCCTATTCATCTTTTAAAAGTCCAATTCAAACATCATCTCTTCCACTGATTCCACTCTAGTCCTGACATTGAGGCCCAACTGGCCCCAAGACTCAACATTACCAACTTTGCTCTTTGAATCTTAAAAAGCACTTCTACAATTAATGAATTCACTTAATACTGAGTATTACAGTTAACTTCATTTGTGTCTTATCCCTCTACTAAACTGTAACCTCCCCAAAGGAGAGATTCCACACAGCACCGAGCCCAGGTGTTATTAGCCCCCATGCTTAACTTTGTTCAAAGAATGTACTTTTGGGGAGTGGTGTTTGTGTGTCCATGTGCAGACACACACACACACACACACACACATTCATGCACATAAATCTGCTCAAAATAGGGTGAGAAAAATAAAGGTTTGAGGTTTATTCCCCCAGTGAAAGAATATTTCTTCCAGCACCCCCACCAGTGTAGTGTTTATTGATTCATTTATAAAATAATATATAACATATTGATGAAGCTTAACTACTGATCACTTCAACAAAATGATTCATATAATGAAACGTTTTCCCAATCTTTCTCCCCAGGGAGTATTCACATTTCACTTGACTAGGGGCCACACAGGGGAGAAGACAGAAAGACAAACAGACACACATACACACATAAAATCTCTACTAAATGTTTCCCCAACATAAGTGACAGTTCTATCAATTTTTGAAAATTTCATTAAGTATACTGTAAAGCAGATATGTATTTATTAAGCATTTACTATGTGCAAAGCACTGTACTAGGTGCCAGAGGGAAGCTGACTCATAAAACATATGAAGATGTACAAAGTACTGAAATGTAAAGAACTGAATTGGGACCAAGGAAAGGAAGATCTATCGTAAACATGTACCCAGAAGTTAACTCCAGTCACAAACTCATAATGATCAGACTCCTGGGAAAGAAATAACTGAGTATAAAGTTCATGACTATGAACTCTACCACTTGCCCATTTATTCAAAATGAACTCAAATCTCTGGAATTCAAACTAAGCTGCAGTTAACAGAACAAAAGTCAACTGATACAATCTCTTACCAGCACAGCCAGATCAGCTTGAGAAGCACCACCAATCATGTTTGGGACAAAACTCTTGTGCCCCGGGGCATCTAGGATGGTGAAGTGCTTCTTTTCTGTCTCAAAGTAAGCACGGCCCACTTCCACAGTTTTACCTTTGTCTCGTTCTTCCTGATTTGTATCTAAGGCCCATGACAAGTACCTATGAGAAATACAATTTCAAAGATACATTATTTTTAAAACTGGACCTATATTATTTAAGATTTTCTGAATATCGTTACTTTAAAAAAACTCTTACATGCAAGCATATGCTGGGGAATAACTCAGTAATCTCAGAATTGATATTCCCTACTTGGAATCATATGAATCCTACCCCACCCTAATTCCCTTTTTTAAAAAAAAGCAGTTATTGATCCTGAGGATCATACTGTCCAATGGCGGTATGCCATTTCCTTCTTCAGCGCATTTTACAGGGGGAGGAACTGAAGCAAACAGAGTTTAAGTAACTTGTTCAGGCTCACAATGTTGTTATTCAGTCATTTTTCAATTGTGTCTGACTCATCATGATCCCATTTGGGGTTTTCTTAGCAAAGATCCCATAGTGGTTTGCCAGTTCCTTCTCCAGCTCATTTTACAGAGGAGGAACTCAAGGAAACAGGGTTAAGTGACTTGCCCAGGATCACACAGCTACTAAGTGTTTGAGGCCAGATTTGAACTCGAGTTTTCCTGACTCTAGGCCTAGCACTCTATCCACGGCCATCAGCTAGCTGTCTCCTAAAGTCTAAAGTTCATGGTCTAATCTGAATGAGAAAAAGATCAATTTTTCTTTAATTATCAATTCCAAAACAGCATGAAATCTTTTACATCATTCCTGCCAAAGGCCTAATTAGCTGCTTCCTAGGGTGGGGCTTTTTCAAAGCAGGAAGGATTCTTCCTGAAAGTGATTACATTAAGTTTAAGTATCTCAAACTGATCTTTAACCAAGTAGAAAAGGAGAATCCTTGGAGAAGTGGTTTAAAAGGGTTTGAATAATTTTAGGAAAATGATTCTTTAAGACACAGCAAAAGTCAACCGACTACTATTCTGTTTGATGAATCCAAGGTGTTACCTGAACTTCCAAGAGAACTGTTACTATGTTTGATCTTACTATGAAATTTTTTCTGTTGGCTATCTAATTTTATCTAATTGCTTATACATTGTTGAGAGTTATACACTGTTGAAAGCAAAGAGCTTAGGTCAGTTTTTCAAAAAAGAATGAATTTCTATCCCTTTGAATTTTCTCTTTTAAAGCTGAGAATCCTAGAATTAAAGTTATTGTCTCTAGAAGATTTGAATCTAAAGTTCACATTTACAACACTTTTTCTACTAAAAAACCTCAATCAAATGAGCAAAATGCTTGGCAAAGGCAGTATGTTTTTATTTTAAAGATACTCTACCAAACAGAACGCAGAAGATAATTAGGAGGGAGTACAACACAGCAGAAAGAACACTGGGAGGTAATGAAGAACAATGAATATGAAGAATTCAATTAAATATGTTTAAGACTTTTAAAAGATGATGCAAAGTAAAGAAAGCAAAACCAAAGGAACAATATGTACACATATACTGACTACAACCATGTGAAATGAAGAAAATAGTAACAATATTTTTTAAATGGCAAATTCATAAAATCGTATGGTTAACTGCATGACTATCAGTCCTGGTATTTTCTTTTACTATTTTTGCTTAACTCTTTTCAGGAGTTTGATTGGCTTGTAATTTGGTTGTTTATGGTAATCTACTTTGATGGTTCCAGGAGGAGACGTGAGGTTGGTGACCCTTCCTCACTCAAAACAAAGTGCAAGTCATGTCATCATTTCTTTGAAGGCATGGTCTTCTTAAGGCAATGAAGGACAAACACAACTTTGTCAAAACAAGATTGACAAAGAGTACCTGAAATTCAGTAACCTGGCTTTTCCTGATCACTAGGCTCCAGGACTTTAAACAACCAAGGCAAAATTTAACTTCTGAAGGAGTCAGATTATATTAAGTTTCCATGCAGCTCTAAAAAGTATGATTATTCTGAAGATAATACTCAACTATTATAAGTGCTTCAACACCTATGAATAGAATCTCTGAATTTAAACTTTATCTACCTAAATTCAATGAAAGAAACACCCACAAATAAGGAGATTCAAAGTAAAGCTCATTTGTCTACATATTGACAATTCTCAATTCCCCTCATAAGAAAAAGCAATCAAGTATTAAAAAGTATTATTACTGTGACCCTCAACAAAATCAATCAAATGATCTCAAACTCATCATTTCCCAAGTCATTGTAATTAACTGAAGTATGTAAGAAAAATAAATTAAAATAAAAATGTTAGAGCTATCAATCTCATAGGAGTAACAACCTCAAAGTACTTGTGTGAAGAAGTTATAGTCTTCTTATTAAAAAAAAATAATGCAGCAAAATGAATAACTGCCTGGGGATATAGGTCTGTATAATTAAGATAACAGAACGTAATATAAAGACAAAAAACTACTTGATAATTTCTGGGAGAAAAGGAAGGCTATTCACAAGGACACACAAAAAACATTTACAAATTTCTATCTAGCTTGCCATGACCATTTTAGTTTTTTAGGAATTTAAATCATCTTCACTGTCATACCATTTTAATTCATGCTGAAGAAATGCAAAATTCCATTTTCCTTTCAGTACTTGATATACTGTGTGAAATTTGCACTAGTGTTGCCTCCCTTTCCATAAATGTTTCAAAGGATGATATAAATTGCATTTTTTGCTTCACCTCCCTACTGCCTTTTTGTACACAAATGGGAAGAATGGAGGAAAACCTGAACAAAAAGCAGTCTAGTTTTTTTTTTTTAGCACAAAACCCAAAGTTTATACCTCTCAAAGACTCCAGAATTCATTAATATAGACACACCAATCTTTAAACTTTAATCTTTATAACTCAAATAACTCTGAATTAGAGAACTATTCCAAAAGAGAGAAGTGCTTAACAACTATAGTTATGACATATTAACAGGGACCACAGAATTAATCGCTATGGCCCAACATCTAAATAAAATTAGGCAAATTTCCAGTAGTTTCTGTATTACTATAATAAAATTTTCCATACCAAGTTTCTCTGTTTTTTTCTTTAGCTTCTCGTTCATATTTTTCAAGTGTTCTTTTGTCAACCATCCCAGTCAAATACCTAAAAAATGCACATAAACACACATATATGTGCATATGTTAAAACTTTTAGAGCAGTCAGTAAGCAAAAGTAATTATTTTAAAGATTTTGTGCCGTGTTAAGGGAAGAGGAGGCCAATCCAGCTATGTTCTTGATACTTAATAGGTAAAGAGAAGAAAGCATTTCCCTATTCAATACTTTTAGATTCAGTTTTTAAAATCCCTCAAGTGAACTATATTCCAAGTTGACTTAAATAACTTTTCCAGGGAATGAATCAAGAATTACGAATTGTTTCTTAGGTATCCTTAACAACACTATGGGACTCTTCAGTAAATAAACTAGTATTTGAATTAAGGAATTCAAAAGTTTGAAGAAAACTAAGGATTCAACTGTCATAAATACTGGTTTGGAGATGATCAAGGCTGAAAAAGAACCTTCCCTGATGAGAATGTTGTTTTAAAGTTGCTGTTTCTTGATAAAGAGATTTGTTAAAAATACATCATCAACTTACATTATTTGTCCTCCAATAGTTGATTTACCAGCATCTAGCAAAAGCAAAGAAATGTAAACTATTTAAAAATTAAGTAAAAGTGGATACATATGCTATCATAAAGAACCGCTGTTATACTTAGAAACAACGTAGAAACTATACATTGGGCATTATGGGAAGAATCCACATTTAATCACTACTATGTCAGCTTTACACTATCATTCCGAATAACCTCTACCAAGAATGGTAAGAGTACTGAGCGCTAATGCTATCTCCTTTTCTATTTTTTGCTGCAGCTGAACATGGGCACTCTATCCCCATGTCTGAAGTATCTACTCTTCAAATTAAACAAGAAGGTAGCCAACCCAAAAGTACAAAAACAAAAGTAAAGACCACAAAAGAATTTTGTTCCATAGAAATCGATGCTTTGGTCATGGTATATATTTAAGGTCCAATAATCTTCTTGCCCTAGGAGATAACTGTGCAAAAGGAGGGAGAATTATTTGCTTCCTCAGCTCCTAACAGAGCACAAGTGCAGCACTGTTAATTTCTCACCAATGGGATCTGTAAAAGTGGCATGAAAACAAGTGATGGGTTATCACTGAGAAAGCAGCCCCCTCTTCTTCACACTCATTCCCACCCTCAGGTCCCCATTTAGACAACAAATAGCAACAATGGAGAATATTTGAATAAATACATCTTTGGCTAGATAAGAAGCCCCAAAGAATCAGAAAACATTCTGATAAATTTCATTTCAAAGGAAGCTGATGTTGGAATTACTGTATTAAGCAGATTTTATTAAAAACCAAAGAAGAAAGGTTTTAGCTACTAACATACATATAAGTTAGGACATGCAAAGTATCAATGACCGAAACGCCACAGCCAACTGAACAATACTTTCATGCACCTATTACATAACAATTCTCCAGCCTTCACCCATTTACCACTTACCTACATGCCCAATGAATACTACATTTACATGTTCTTTTTTAGGTGCACCTGGTGGTGCGACCACAGATTTAGGTTTTGGTATTTCTTCTTCTTCTTCCATCATCATTTCTGGGACACTTTCCTCTGGGTGTCCTCCATCTCCCATACAGCCACCCCCTGGCTCTGCTTCACTAGGTTCTTCTTTGTGCTCCCATGATTCTTCTGGGGACATTTCTGTCTCTCCATTTTCTACTGGAAGAAAGACAAATGCCTTAATTTTATTGTTGAACTCATTTTTACAACAAACAGCTGTTTTTTATGAAGATATTCAATGGAAAAAATTTCATTTTCTAACATTCAGCTACATACATAAAAGCAGAAATATCTCCACTTATTTCTGAAGCTGATGAAATTAAGAAACTTTTATTTTAGCTAAGGAGCACTTTCATAAGGGAAAAACAGCAATGATGAATATGAATTTAAAACTCGCTTAATGTAGACATCAGATATTCCAATAAGCCAAAATGCGCTAAAAATTATTGTAACTTAATGGGAAGAACAATTAAAAAGTAGAAATTCAAGAAGAAATTCATTAGACATCTAAAAACCTGTCATTTAAATCTGGTCTAACGTTCCATTCATCGACTTGGGAATAACAGAAAATATTAATGAAACACTGACAGTAAAATGGAAGTTTTGGCCAAAAGTAAACTGAAGTACAAATACTGTTTATTTAACAGCATTCCACTTAATCCTGTTATATCTGTGATCATTGCATGTACTAAAGTAATATTCATGACAAATTAAAATCATTCCAAAAGTAACTGAAAAGCATAATATACATTCTACATATGCACTTAACAGCAAAGACTCAATTAAGCCAGTGCTCAATTTAGCCATTATAATATAACACTTACATTTGCACCTTAAATCTTGAGATTGAAAGTTTCATATTACTGTATTAATATGGTCAGAAAGTGTCTTACCAACAGGTTCTGAAACTTCCATGCTAACAGCTGAATTTGAACCTAAACAAGAAATTGAGATATAATGCACGTTTACAAAAAAATACCTATCCTTCCAACCCCACAACAAATGACTTCTGAAGAAGAGAGTGCATAACAGAAAATTACCTTCATACAACACTGACTGTTCTTCTTGAGAAGGTTCCACAGGTGCTGTTTAATAAAAATAAGTTCTTGTTAAACATATATATAATCATAAATTGTTTCATTTCCCAATATGTCCCCCAATGCTAAGCTAAGTACAGTAAGTTCTTTGAAGGGGACCATTAGCCATTACATTCAGTCCACAAACAATGCATTTAAAACATTTCAAACAGTTAAAATACAACCTAATTTTTTTATACTATTAACTGTTTTGCAAACTCTTTCTTCATGGATTGTACAAATTAACTGTTACCCAGGTTAGTTAAAGTTATTATCAGTTACTAGAGTGTGAATTAAAGTTTCACTGTAAAGCAAGTAGAGCTTGACAGGGAGAGGGAATACACTTTGTTATAAAACAACCATTACTTCTCAGTAAAGTTTCCCTTTTTAAAAGAGTTAAGCCAAATGGTCTAACAAAGGTTACAGCTGATAGCACATACAGTATCACACAAAGCTCAACTTCTACAAGTCAATCTAATTAAGGTACATGAACTATGCCTTACTATAACAACACTTAGCTAGATTAAACCTTAAGAGGCAAAAACATGTCATTTCTAAAAGATGCTGCTCTACATTAATACACATTTTTCTCAGCATTTGCAGAAGTGCTTAATACTCAACAGATTAGATTCTTCCTCATTTCTAATTCTATAGTTAAGAAATAATCCATAGTTTCTATAACAATCTCAAATCACAAATTCAGGCTTACTGTAGGAAATGAACCAGTTATAAAAAAACTAGAGAACAGCAGATTAGAAGAGAATTTAGATATCATCTAGTTCAAAATCATCATTTCAAACATAAATAAACTAAGAGCCAGGGAAGTGAAACCACCTGCTCAACACCAAACTGCTAGTCACTGGCTGATAGATGGGCTGCAAAGGTTATCATAAAAGGCAGACTCAAATCTGGTTTTGTATAAAACAGACACACACACACACAGACACACACAGACACACACAGACACACACACAAACACACACAGACACACACACACACACCCAAGAGTTCTATTCCTCTGTTGTAATGACTTTGGGGAAAAACTCAGAAAGGATCACAAAGTTTGGAACCTGATACTCCACGTATAAAGCCTTTCTTTCAAAATCTAAGTCAATATCAAAATGACCCAATAAAATCATTCCGAGAATACCTACAAAACATTCTACTATAAGTCCTTTTTGATGCACTATGTAATGTCAGGATTCCCATGCCAAAACCACACTTTCTTTTTAGTATTAGGAGACACCCTGTTTTCCAGGCCCAGTCAAGCGAGCTCTGTCCTGAACCTGGCATAATCCCTTGCAGTTCACCCTCTGGATGATCTCAGTCATGGCAAAATCCCAAAATTCTTTCACAACAGCATCAGGTGGTCCCTGAGCTTGGACAAGCACTTGTAGCATCTGTGTTTGGGTCAAATTCATCTCTTTGTTGCTGTTACCCCTCATTTTCAGGGCTACAGCTCACTGTGTACCCACTAGTACATGTATTGAGATTTGCCCACACTAAAGCAGATCTTCCACTAGAGGGATATGTGTGTCCAGCATGTGCCTGGTTTCCTTCCTCCAATGGAATAAAGAAAGCTTGTTGCTTATAACCACCGTTAGCTCTTTGGTTTTATTTTATTTTTAAGAGTTAAGTGTGGTTTTGATAACTTATGTGAGCTCTCTGGTTTTTTCCAGAGTTAACAGCAGTTGCAAAACCTCTGTGACTCTTTGGTCACTTGTTCCCAGGGATGACAGTTAATAAGACAAGAGAAAATGTTTTCAAGTACTCAAGTACTACTGCTAATTTAGCAGCTGGTTAGTGATATACACTTCACAATGTCCTACTCTGATGCTTCATCAAGCAAGGTGACAATAATTCTGCTGTCCAAAAAGCAGAGAAGCTAAGAGAAGAAAGGCTCAACACCAGCAGACTGAGCACCTGGTAATGAGTTATTTGACCATTACAACCCATTCACAAAGAAAAATACAAATGGTCCTCATTCTTATGTGGCTCCAGTCTGCTTTTTATACTGACAGTGGCAGAGGGGTAGAAGGGGAGGTAGGGTTTTGAGACCTTTTATAAATGTTCACTTCTCTGGCTAATACTATAAATGTAGTATCCCAGTTCACCAACCAAGAAAACTTACTACTAGAGAAAAGAATTATATCCATCTTGAAGTTCTCAATGTAAACAAAACCAGAAGACATAAAGAATTTAGAGAAAATGGAAGGATGTTTGGGTAGGTCTTAAAAAAGTTAGGAGAGTTGCTTTTTTCATGTATGTAAAGGCAACAAAAAAAATTTCATTTGTCACTTATTTGGTTATCTTGTATTGCTAAGTTCATGATGTTATCTGCAAAAAGTATAGCATGAAAATAACTCAACACCAAACAGATAAATGGTCAAAGGATATGAACAAACAGTTCTGGATGGTGGATCAGAGGCCAGCCCAGTGGAACTCTTTCAACATTCTCCCCCAAACAACTTGAAAATAATGCCTCAAAATCAAATTTTGGAGGAGTGGCAGATTCAACAAAAGATCAAAGGTAAATCAGAAGGAAAAGTTTTTGACACTGGGGTAGAAACTTGTCTAGTGACCATAAATAGTGACAGCAAGAGCACCCACAGCAGTAGCTTTGGAAGTTGTCAGCCAGTAAGGGGATCAGACAAACAGTCAGAGAGCAAACAGCACCCTCCGCTGGCACTGAGAACAGCTAGCCCTGATCAGAAACTTTATGGTCCATACAGAGTTCTGGGTCACAGCTTCAGAGTGGAGAGGAGCACTGAGAGTTAGTCACAAGGAAGCAGGAGCCCTGGGCACAGTTCCAAGGCAGAGAGCACTAGAACTTATGGTTGCAGGTGGTGCTTTGTTCGTGTCATCCTGGGAGAGCTGTGATTACTGCTCTCCTGGTCTGAATTCTGTTCTTTACCCAGGAAGGATTCGTGGTCTCCTGGCAGCCACAAGTTCACCTTTGGGTTTTCTGCTGCTGTTTTCAGACCCCCACAACTAGCTCTGAAAACAGGAGCAGAAAAAAGTCTACAGGTTGGCACAATGCCTCCCCACCCCAACATGAGCAAAGCTCAACTTTAACATAAAATTCAGAGTCAAAAAAGAGGACAAAACATTGAGCAAACAAGAAAAAAAGAACTTGACCATAAAAAGTGATTATAGTCTCAGGAAAGACTACAAACTAAAAAGAAAACATACACAGAGTCTCAAAGAAAAAAATGCTCACTGGCCCCAAACCCAAGAACTCCTGGAAGAATTATAGAAAGAGATTAAAAGTGACAGAGGAAAAATTGGGAAAACAAATAAGAATAATGGAAGAAAATTATGAAAAGTTAACAGCTTGGTAAAAGAGGCACAAAAAAAAAATACCAAAGAAAATATCACCTTACAAAACAGAACTGGCCTAATGACAAAAGAGACACAAAAATTCACTTAAAAAAAAAACCACACTCCTTAAAAAGTAGCATAGGCCAAATGGAAAAAGAGGTACAAAAATCACTGAACAAAAGAAGTCCTTAAAAAGCAGAACTGATCAAATGGAAAAAAAGGTACAAAAGTTAAATGAAGCAAAGAATTTTTAAAAATCAGAACTGGGCAAGTGGAAGCTAATAACTTCATTAGAGATCAAGAAACCATAAAACAAGATCAAAAGAATAAAAAAAGGAGAAAATGACCTCCTCCTAAGACAGCAAGCAATCTCAAGTTATAAACATGTGCAACCATGTAAACATATTTCCATATTAGTCATGTTGTGAAAGAAACAGATCAAAAGGTAAAAAAAAAAAATGAAAACAGAATGCTTCGAGTTGCATTTAGACTCCATATTTCTTTCTCTGGATGTGGATAGCATTAGTTCATTTAAGTCTTGACAGGTTTTTCTGAAATCACCTTGCTCATCATCTCTTATAGCACAATTGTATCCCATTACATTCATATACCACAACTTGTTCAGGCATTCCCCAATTGATGGGCATTCCCTTAATTTCCGATTCTTTGTCACCACAAAAAGAGCTGCTATAAATATTTTTATACATGTAGATCCTCTGTCCTTTTTATGATCCTTGGGATACAGACCTAGTGGTGGTTTTGCTCAATCAAAGGGTACGCACAATTTGATTGATCTTTGAGCATAGTTCTAAATTGTTCTCCAGAATGGTTGGATCAGTTCACAACTCCACCAACAATGCATTAGTGTCCCAATTTTCCCACATTTTCAAGGAGAGATAATTGGAGGAATCCATCAATCATCTCCTGAAAGAGATCACAAAACGAAACTCCCAAGAATATTACCAGAGTTCTCAGGTCAAAGAGAAAATACTTCAAGCATTCAGCAATAAAAAATTAATATATTGTGAAGACACAGTCAGGATCAAAGAAGATTTAGCAGCTTCCACGTTAAAGGAGCAGAAGGCTTAGAATGATACTCCAGAAGGCAAAGGAGCAGGATTACAACCAAGAATAACTTACCCCAAAAAACTGAGCATAATCCTTCAGGGATGGAAATGGATATTTAATGAAATAGAGGACTTTCAAGCATTCCTGATGAAAAGACCAGACTTGAACAGAACAGATGGCATTCAAACATGAGACTTAAGAGAAGCATAAAAAGGTAAACATTAAAAAACATCATAAGGAATCAGTAGTTATTCCTATGTTAGAAGATAATACATGTAACTCTTAAGAACTTCATCATTATTAGGACAGTTAGAAAGAGTCTACACAGACAGGTACAAGTCGATTATGTTGGGATCATCTCTAAAAAAAATATGAACAAGTGAGAAAGAGATGCATTGAGAGAAGGTAGAGGTAGAACAGGGAAAACTTTCTCACATAAAAGAGGAATGCAAGGAACAGATTTTACAGTAGAAGGCAAAATATAGGGGAGGGGGTAAGTAGTGGCAGGCAATGCTTGTGAAATTCACATAGGAACTGGTTCAAAGAGGGAAGAATATATATACACACACTATATAGAAATATATATGTACATATACATACAGACACATACTATATATACACACTATATGGAAATGTAACTTAATCAAGAGGAAAACAGGAGGGGAAGGTATACAAGAAAGAGAGGGGAATGATAAAAAGGGAGAACAGATTAAGGGAGGCAGTGATTAGAAGGAAAATAGACTTTGGAGAAGGGACAGGATAAAAAGAAAGAAGAAACAGAAGAAAATGGGATGGAGGGAAATGCACAGTAATCAGAACTGTGAATAAGAATGGGATAAACTCACTCGTAAAATGGAAGCAGATAGCAAAATGAATTAGAAACCAGAATCTAACAATATGCTATTTACAAGAGACACACTCAAAAACAGAAAGACACACACATAGTTAAAGCTGGAGCAGAATCTAATATACTTCAGCCAAAGTTTAAAAAAAAAAAAAAAGGTAAGGGTGGCTATCATGATCTCAGACAAAACAAAGGCAAAAACAGACCTGACTAAAAGGGATTATCAAGGAAACTACATTTTACTAAAAGGTGCCTGACAATGAATATAAGAAAATATTTTATAGTAAGTTTCTCCAAGAAAGGCCTTGTTTCTCAAATATAAACTGAATATAGAAATAAGTAAAATTTATAAAAAGAGACATTCCCCAACTGAGAAATGGTCAAAAAACAGTTGTCAGAAGAAATCAAAGCTACTATAGTCATATGAAAAAATTCTCTCAATCACTACCGATTAGAAAGAAGTAGTATACAGCAGCTCTTTTTGTGGTGGCAAAAAATTGGAAATTGAAGGAATGCTCATCAGCTGAGGAACAGTAGAACAAATTGTGGCATATGATTGTGAAGGTGTCCTACTGTGCTATAGGAAATGATGAGGGGGGTGGTTTCAGAAAAACATGCCAAGACCTATATGAACTGATAGAAAGTGAAGTGAGAAGAACTGGGAGATCATTGTGCACAGTAACATTGTGCACAATAATGTAATGATGATCAACTATGAAAGACTTGGCTACTCTAATCAATATAGTGATCCAAGACAATTCCAAATGACTTTTGATGAAAAAAGCTTTCTCCAGAAAGAGAAATGCTGAACTCTGACAACTGAAGTATAATTTTTCTCATTTTATTTTTCTTTTCTTTTTTAAAAAATACAGCTAATGTGGAAATATTCTGCACAATTTCACATGTTTAACTGATGTCATGTTGCTTGCCTCCTCAGTGAGTGGCAGAGGAGGTAAGAAAGGAGGGAAAGAATTTCGTACTCAAAATACCAAAAGATTGTAAAAAACAATAATAAAAAAACCCAAGTAAACAGGTCATACAAGAATTGTAAACTATTAAAAATAAAAATTGCTCCAATCACTAATAGAAATGCAAATCAAAACTAAGGCTTCACCTCAAACCAATAAATTTGTGGTCAATGTTGCAGAGGCTGCAATTCATGAAAACTATGGAATTAGTCTTCCCAATTCTGCAATGCAATTTAGAATTATGCTAAGACATAGCTATAATATCCTTATCCTTTGATATCCCACTACCAGGCATACTGCTCAAAGATACCTGCCCACACCAAAATATTTATAGTAGCTCTTTGTGAAGTGACAAAGAAATGGAAACAGAGTTGCTGTCCATCAACTGGGAAGTGACTGAAGAAACCGTGGTATATGTTGTAATGGATTATTACTGCACCATAAGAAATAATTAATATGAAGACTACAGTGAGGTGTAGGAAGACATACTGAACTGACAAAATAAGTAGAACCAACGTATCTGCTAACAATACAAATGAAAAGAAAAAACTGAACATCATATAATTGTAACAATCCAATCAAGTTTGCCCCAAATTAAATGAGAATGAGACTCCTTTCTTTACAGAAGAGGAGAGGTGAGGGGGAAACGAATGACTACGAATGCGGAACTTGATTACTGTATCGGTTTACCTAAACTATCCTACCCCCTTCTTTTAAAGGAACTATTTGGAAATAAAAATGAAATAAAGGGAAAATACAAAATTTTAATCAATTGCAGCTATATATCAGCATTTGTAGTAGAGCAAAAAAAACCCAAAACTGCTCTGTAAGATCCTGTACATTAAATCAACATATTCTTTGATGGCCAGTGATTTCACTGCAAAGGCAAGCTTTAAATGAGAATGGCAAAAAAGGGAGCAAATATAGTTCAGAAATAAAGAATGGTGATATGACCTAAAACTTCCTTCAAGAATTAGAAGGCCTAGCATGACATACAGACTAAGCACAAAATAACATCACAAATTAAATATTCTCTTTTTAAAGGACAGGAATTAACTAATTTTCTTCCTGATATAATCATATATAGATATATATTGTACAGACTCACATATGTATATGTAGTCTCCCCTCAAAAGAACTTTATTCCTTGAGGGTAAAGACTACTTCATTTTTGTATTTGCATCCTCAATGCCTAGAACATAAAGCAGAATTTAATAAATGTTAACCGACTAATGGAGGAATTACTTCCAAATTGGTTATTCGTATATACTTAAAACTACTGACTCATTAGAGAAAACATAAAAATTAATACAAAGCTAAAAGAAAAATAAGAAAATGCAATAAAAAGAAACTTTAGCCTATATAAGGAAGTTACTTTTGCCAAAAATTTGGAAAATGGATGTAATTGACACCAATTATAACAACTGCACACTGAAATTTAGCTAATATAAACTTACTGCCAAAAGAAAACATCAAGATAATCTAAAAAACACCTCAGTCAGAAAACATCTGATCTATTTACCAAGCAGAGATATGCAAAAGCCAACATAGGTGACAACCTTATTTATAAATTCTTACAAAGAATGATGGAGACTGTGAGCAGTATCACCTCATAATACAGTATGCCACAGTGGAATACAACTAAGTTTAAAGAAAGGAAAAGGATCCAAGATTCTTAACCTGGGATCCACGAATGCAGTTTTTTAATTATAGTAACTCTTTCAATATAACTGATTTCCATTGTAATCCTATGCATTTTACTTTAAAACATTCTGAAAGGGGTTCATGGGCTTCATCTGATCGCCAAAGGGGTCATTAAGGACAGCACCAACTTAATATGTGGATATTAAGTACTAAGAAATACCAGTAACTGCTTCACTCTCAGATATCTGTATTAGAATCAAATACAAACTGCTGTAATAGTGTTCAAAAGAGGTAGCGATGGAGGGGATGTGTGTGCTAGGGATTATCTGCATAAAGATCACATCATACAAAGTCTTTTGACAATCAATATGGATGCCACCTGAACTTTTTATTTATATTGTGAATAAGGATACTGGGGTGGAGGTAGGGAGCACTACATTATGTGGCTAAAAAGTAGACATTCATTTACTCATAAACTTAAGGGATAAACATGTTTCTGTTGACTTTACTAGGCAAGATATTTTGAAAAAAAAATACAAAAAAGCAATTGTGACAAATGAGGCCATAATACTAAATAAATCACAAAGCGAAATATACCCAACCACTAGTTTTGTCATTACTGTGTCCTCCATTAAGGCATGTAAACTCCTCAAATGGAATTACAGTTCAATGTGAAGAGTTTCTTCCAGCGAGAGAAGGATTAAGGAAGACTAAATGGAAGGTACTCTGTACCAAAGGAAGGACAGGAAGCAAAAGAGCAGCATGGGGTAGAGTGAATAAAGCAATTTAGAGCTTCCTGGGGGCACTGAGAAATGAAAAGATTTCCTCAGGAGTGCCAGAGCCCTGAATCCCAGTCTTCGTGTTCCTTTCTCTGAAGCACACTTCTTTATACCCCATGTTACACTTTCTCAAGAATAAAGAAAGGGGGGCAGGAAGAATCTAACTAAACAAATTTGCAAAAAAAAATTTTCACATTTGATCCTCACAACAATCCTATGAATTTGGCACTCCAAATATTAACCATATTTTACCAGAAACTGAAACCCAGAAGCATCTAAACTCAGCTTTTCTTCACTCCAAGTCCAGCATTCTATCCACCATACCAATTATCTAATAATGGAATCTTCAATAAAAAAGCATCAGATCCAACTATACAATGTAAACAATAGGAAAAGATAAAGAAACTAGTTGCTAGATTGCTAACACATAAAAAGTTACTATTTTCTCTGTCCATTAATGAAAACAAACATACAGGAGAAGCTCATTCATAAGGAATAAATATGAACGCCTAATACTTTTACAAGTTAAAAGATATTATCCAAAATTCTTTTCTTCTAACTGCTGTTTTAAAGGACAGCTAAGTGGCACAGAGGTGGGAGCACTGGCCCCAGAGTTCAGAAGACCTGAGTTTAAACCTGGCCTCAGACATTTACTAGATGTGTGAACCTGGGTAAGTCACTTAAATCTGTTTACCTCAGATTCCTCATCTGTAAAATGAACTGGAGGAGATATTGGCAAACTGCACCAGTATCTGCCAAGAAAACCCCAAATGAAGTCACAGGCGAAAATGAATGATCTACTGTTTTAAATGAGTCAATGGCTGGTAAATATCTTGTTACAAAGATGTTTCTTGTAATTTATTTGCAATGAAATTAAAACTGTTAATATTAAGTGGAAAGTATGAATGCAGAGGTGGAAATTACTTCAAAGGGTTTGGAAAGAATACTACTTGGGCAGGATTTTAGTTTGGACATGCCAAATTCAACTTGCACATCAAGAAATAGTCAACAAGCCATTAAGGTTCCCATTACGTATGCCAGGCCTGGTTCTAAAAGTTAGTGATAAAAAAGAAAGGGACAAGATGGCTCCTGCTTTAAAGGAGTTCACAATCTAATGAGAAGCCAACATGCAAACAATTATGTACAAACAAGATATAAACAGGAGAAAATGGAGAAAATCTTAGAGGGAAAGCACCAGCATTAAAGGACATTATTGAAAGGCTTCTTGTAGAACTTAGGATTTTAGCTAGATCTTGAAAGAAATCATTGAAGGCAGGAGATGGAGAGGAGGGAAAGAATTCCATGTGTGGGAGACAGCCAATGAAAATGTCCAGGGTTGGAAGCTGGAGTGTCACATGGGAGAAGCAAGGCGTGCAATATCACTGGACAGCAGAGTACATATTGTTGTTCAGTTATTTTTCAATTGTATACAAGTCTTTCTGACCCCCATGGGGTTTTCTTGGTAGAGATACTGGGGTGGTTTGCCATTTCATAACGATCTCATTTTACAGATGAGGGAACTGAAGCAAACAGGATTAAGTGACTTGCTTAGGGTCACCCACAGCTAGTAAATTCCTGAGGCCAGATTTGAACCCATAAATATCAGTCTTTCTGACTCCAGGCCCAGCACTCTATCCATAGAGTACACAGCAGGGAATAAACTGTCAGACTGTAAAAAGCAGGAAGGGGCCATGTTATGAAGAACTTTAAACAAAGGATTATATATTTGATCCTAGAGATAATATTGAGACACTGAAACAGGAAGCCAGAGGCCAGTGTGATTGGATGGCAGGGTACATGGGGTTAAGTAAAGTGCTTCAAACTAAAAACAAAGAAAAATAAACTTTCTGATTTACAACCAACTTAATTTTGAAAACCATTTACACACACACAACCTTTCATTTGTCCAAATATATTTTTGTGCTTTTATATCAAAAATCCTTTATCTAGGTCAAATAGAACGTGTTCTAGAAATGGCAGCAGAAAACTGAATGGTATTTCAAATCCTTAAAATACTGACATGCCTCAGGACTTAGCCATTTCTGTATACTGATGTTAAACCAATACTCAGGTTATATTACAAAGCAATCACATGTTAAGTGCCTGAAGATTTAGTTCTGGACCACTATCAACTCTTAGTGGACTATAATACTATATTATTAAGGCTGTTTCAACACTATTATGGTCAAAATAATTTTCCAGATATGAGTGACAGAAAAATTAAAATAGCCTGTTTTTCATTAACGTTTAGATGATGAAACTGCACAACTTCATGACATTATATATTCAAGGAATTCACAAGGAACGCTACTTCCTACAACGCAGGCAACGGACCCTTGATTTTCTACTATTGTTAGAAGACTGTCCATAACCTTTATTGTGTTAAAATCTGTTGTAAATCTAGTATCCTAAAACAAATAAATTTGTAATATTTCTTCTCTTTCCCCACCACATTCACACACTCACACTTTCCCTCTCTCTCTCCTTTTATTAACAGGATCAAAGAGCAACATAGAAAACTTGGTAAGTCAGCTCATCCATGGAATAGGATTTAAAAGATGAATTACAAAAGAAATAAATTTAGTATTAATTTTGCCCTGCTGAACACTTTAAGCAAAGGCTAGATAACAACTTTCCAGTATTATTGGGGGGGAGGGGGGAGAGGAAGAATGGGGAAAACTTATTTAATTAAATGGCCTATGACGTCCCTTCCTATCTGAGATTCTGTGAAAACTTTCCTTGACAATGCAAAATCTGCAAAATTTCAAAATTATCTTACAAGTGAACCTAAGAAACCTACAACTACAAAAAATTTTAAAATAAAACAGAATACTTCCTTTCTAGCATAAAGCATACTAGGGAGAAAAAAAATCAATGAAAATCTGCAAAGATTTATCTTTTTAAAAATTTCTTAAATTTTGTGCTTACTTAATACCTAGCATAATTCTACACGATAAGGACTCAATACGTACTTACGTCATACTCTTGTGAAGAGAAATTAAGGACAATAAGTAACACAAAAGACCTGGGTTCAAATCCCTGCTCTGAATTCCAAGGTCCCTTTTTCAGCTCTAAAATCCTAAGAGTTACATTTATATAAACACTAGTGTGATATGTCCCAAGTACCAGCCTAGGGCTCAAACTGGATATCAGTCCCTAATCTTTAAAAAGGGTGTCTATAAAGAATCTTGAGACTTAGGTATAAGTCAAATATCTTTGTAGGCTCTCTTAGGTGGTTTTCTAATAAGACATATCCTTTAATTCACAAAAATGAAAGACAGATAGCAGTGTAGTGCTGGCATCCAAGTCATTCAAATATTTGTTAAGCCAAGAGGCAAAATACTCAGAGCACTTTCAAGAGGCATCTATCAAATTAACTTTATCCATAAAATATTTTGCTCAGTTCTCTCCCTTAGTCCCAGAAACACGTAACAATCACAAGATTCTATGGCTGTGCTTAAACATAATGATGCTAATGGTCTATCAACTTTATAACCATCTCCACGGCTGATAAAAGTTACAAGTTTCTTTTTTAGAAAATGAAATAATTTTGTCCTATACGGTATAACAACTTCATACGAATGCTTTCTTGTTAATAATTGTCTACATATGCTATATCAAACTAAAGTTTGAAGGTAAATCAGTGTGAGTTACTATATGGAATTACGTGTTTAATGAATGAGAACAATGATTCCAAACGAGCTAAAAAAACCAAATGTTTTCCCATCTATTTTAACTTATGTGTTAAAACATAAGTTCTCCTAATATAAAGATTAAAAACATGAAATTCTTAAAGCCTAAAAGGCAATTTGAAGAAATATTTCTCCATTAATTGCTGGCATTTACATTCTTCACAATTTACCAAGCATTTTCACATATTTTACTTCATTTAATCCACGTTAACAAGCTTGTACATAAAGAGCAAGTAATAGTTCCATTTTATAGATGAGGAACATGATGTTCAGAGGTTACTTAACTTATCCAAGGTCAATTAGCTGCTAAGCCATGTCTTGAGACTAAATTTTCTGTCTTCAACTCCAAGGTCCTTTCCATTATTACCAGTATCTCTGTAATGCCATTAAGTCAAACAATGTGACACACACACCAAGGATTCAGCAACATGTCCACCTTCTCCCCGTTTACCTCTAGGTCATCTGTCTTCAATCTAACTTAGCTCTATTTAGGACACTCAAGGGGTTCCAGAATATCCTGGCAGTTAGGAAGGATTCTTAGCAGGATATCTGCTAGGAGCAAACACCTGACCAAGACTTCTTAACAGTTCAAATCATGTAAGTGGTACAAGGACCTTAAAATTTGCAGGAAAAATCCAATTTTCAATTCAGAACTGGCAATACAATTGCCAAGTTTAACAACACAAACTTCTCAAGTATTCAAAAAAGAAAAACTCCTAGAATGTGTACTACCAGTACATATTTATAATATTCAAAACTAAAAAGGGAATGTAATTATGCTTACATAATTCTTACTGCCTTCATGTGATATTCAATTCAATTTTAAAAAGCATGTACTAAGTGCCAACTAAATGCAAAACAATGTCCCAGGGCACTGGGGATATCAGGAGCGGGGGTAGGCAAGGTAAGAAAATATTCTCCAGGAGAGGATTTTAGAAACTATATTTCTTGAAACTCTGGTGTCCAACAAAATGTAAAGCATTTTTACGAGGTCTATTCCAGTAATCTCCAAAATATAACATGTGGCAATTTTTAAGTAAAAATTGGCTTATAATTTGCTCTATTTTGTTATGAAAATTTCTATCAATATATATTAAGCCCAGGTCTGGGGCAGCTAGGTGGTACAATGGATAGAGCACCAGTGCAGGAGTCAGGAGGACCTGAGTTCAAATCTCACCTCAGACACTGGACACTCACTAGCTATATGACCTTGGGCAAGTCACTTAACCCTAATTGCCTCATCCTGGGCCATCTCCAGTCATCCTGATGAATATCTGGTCACTGGATTCAGATGGCTCTGGAGGAGAAGTGAGGCTGGTGACCTGCACAGCCCTCTCTCACTCAAAACAAAGTCAAGTGCAAGTCATGTCATCATTTCTCTGATGGCATGGTCTTCTTTGCCAACAAAGGATGAACACACAATTAAGCCCAGGTGCTCTGAGACCAAATTAGTTTGGGAAATGAGACAATCAATTAAAACTGCAAGGCATGATAAAAAGACAACTAAAGCTCAAGTACCTAGGTATGATACAAGTCAATTCTACAACATGAAATAGGTAATTGCAAATAGCAAGTAGCATATAAAAACCACCATTACTTTATCTACATAAACTAAAAACCACTAAACCTTTTACAAGGGAAGACCATGCGATAACAATGCTACTTGTGATTCACAAGAAATGAGAGATGATGTGATATGATTTAGTATAGATTCAAAAAGAAGTTTTCTTTCCATTATGGGAAGAGAAGACATACTGCAATGTCAGCTTTTTACAATATGCCCTACACCTACACTAATATCAAGTGAGGAAATGTCCTTGATTAAGACATTAAGTATTTCATTCTCTGTATAATCAAGCTATATATATATATACCTTAAAATTCAAGTATTAAGAAAAATCTCAATAACTTTCATACCTATCTAGATTTTGAAAACCAGTCATTTATATCTCACTGTTTTAGATTAGGAATCATCTCTAATTCCCAGTCATTGAATACTGCACAGTGAACTAAAAAACAAAAACCACCTTCCTTCTTGAAAAAGGACATTCTACTTTGTTAGGCTCAGCTTTTCTGAGCAATGCAAAGATCTAGGCAATTCCAAAATATTCATGATGGAAAATGCTATCCACAACCAGAAAAAGAACTATGGAGTCTGAATGCAGGTCAAAGCACACTATTTTCTTTTTTTTCTTTCTCATGGTTTTTCCCTTTTGTTCTGATTCTTCTTTTACAAGACAAATAATGTGGAAATATGTTTAAAATGACTGCACATGACTGAATGCTGTCTTGGGAAGGAGGGAGGAGAGAAAATGTATAACTCAAAATCTTATAAAAGTGAATGTTGCAAACTAAAAATAAATTGGGAAAAAAAGAAGCTGTATTCTACCTCACCGTTAAAAGTTCAAATCCAGCTGTTAGCATGAAGTTTCATAACTGGTTGGCAAGATACGTGCTTGACTCCCAAGTTCTAGGCATATTCTTATACAGCCCTTTTTTGGGTGTCTTTTTATTCATCTCCCCCATTCTTTAATGGTTATTAATTTTTATGTAATCTTTAAAGCACACTTTGATGTCCATTTAATCTAGCACCCAAACTCATTCCCATCTGTCAGAACTAAATAACATGATAGATACTAAAAATATACATTTAAATCTGCAAAAATATTTATTAGGAAGATGTACTGAAATGTCACCTGTAATCAAATTAGGGAGAACATGATATTATGGGGAAAAAAACTTGGATCAAAACCAAAGTTTTGACACATACTAATAAATCAGTAAACTACAAAAGTGGAAAGTGAACAAGAAATCATTCTATTAAGTGATTTTGCTAAACAATTTCAGACTGAGGCTTAGGTAGTATTGATTGTCAAATCAATAAAAATAAAAATTTGAAGGAAAAGACCTCCCAAAAAAGAAAACCTGTTTCGACACTTACTAGGCATGAGACCACAGATAAATCATTTTACTTACTCTGTGCCTCAATTTTTTATCAAGTATAAAATGAAGCTAATTCTTATATTATCTTCCTCACAGTGCTGTTATAATAAAAAACTCAATAAACTGTCAAGTGAGCATTGAGGTATTATAAAATGTGAGCAATTATAAAAATTCTAGACTGTAAGTGGACTATCCTAATGGTATAAAACTAGCATTCATATCCCCTTATTATGTAGTTAACTATCATTCTAGTTTGCTTCCTCATACCAGATTATTTCATTTCTATAGAGCGCCCAGTAGAGGAAACTAATATAAATGAACTAGTTTCAGAAAGAAGATTAAGACAATTTGTAGGAATTTGAGAAATAAGTTAAAATCTCTTGATACTTTAAATAAACTGTAAAATATCATATCTTCAACTAACCAGTCTTGCCAATATTGCATCCTAAGATTTTCTCACACAGTCTAGAAAATGAAATTAGAAAACCTGAAAAGTCAGCAAAGAGGTAAAATGTCAACCACCCCTCTAATTACCTAACTATCCTAAAAGTAAAATAAAGTATTACAGATATAAAGGGGAAATATTTAAAGCATTCTATAACATCAACATTTTCAAAGATGCAAGAAAAAAAGGAATTTGAAAATTCACCAAGTGAGAACAGTGTTTACTAACAAAAATGTCCATCTTTCCAAGAAAACAAGTATAATCTTACATTCCTTTTGCTCCCTGGCCTTCTTCATCTACCACTGGCCATGAAATACAAACCAATCCTGGCTTATTAAAAGCACCCTACATCAAAGCAATAAACCTGTGTCAAATGCAACACTTAATGTCTAAAGTACACACAGCCTTCCCTTCTCTCAATAATCTACCAAAAAAGTGAGTTACCAACAGCTATGGCACTATCAGGCAATCCTGCTGAAATGTATTTTGGGGGAGTAAGCCTCAGAGTTAGCACTGGCTAAGTATTTGTTGGGTTAAAATAAAATGTTACTAATACAATTATTTTTTAAAATTATAGTAAAGACCCATTTAAAGGATTCAGACCAACAAATCTAGAGACCTTGTCAATCAATCAAAGCTCTCCTATTTTCTCCTATTTTCTCATCTATAAATAATATTTAAAAAAAAAATCAAAATATCCCAAACTGAACATATGTTCTTTCTCCAAAAACTTGCTCCTCCTGATTTCATCTTCTGTGTTAGTGGCACCAGTCTCTCATGTTTGAATCCTTGGTGTTTTAATCTTCGACTCTTTTTCCCTTTTCAGTTTCTAAATTTTACTTGCATATACTCTTCAACTTCCACCGCCACCAAACTACCTGCCTAGAGTATTACGGTAGCCTCCAACCAGCTCTGACTGTACATGATAGATTTAGAACTGGAAGCTGCTCAGCTCAACACTTTTCAGTTTCCCTACTAATTCAAATTCCTTTGTTTTGAATTTAAGCCTGTCAATAATGTGAGGCATACCCTTCTTTTATATCACTTGTTCTCTATATATTCTCTATACGAACTGGTCTGGTATTATAAATGACATATATTTTTGTGTTTCTGTGATCCAATGCCTATAATTTCCTATATACCTATTAAATTCATATATCCTTTAAAGTTCAGCTTAATTGCAACCTCCACCTGGAGGCTTTCTATGAAAAAAGTTAAGAACTAATTTCTACTTTTATATAGCTCTTTTTTCTGTTGTGAGTTTGCATGTACTAAGCATAATTCTGAAATGAGTTACTAATGTCATATTCCCCTATTACATTATAACTTCATAACAGAAAGGGTTCTATTTTGTATACACTTTCCACCCCCTAAGGCCCATAGTGCTGTGTCACAGTGGGCACCCCATCCAATAAATATTTACTGAATTGAACCCTATACCTCAAACTCTTCCCTCCTTAAAGTTAGTAGGATCATCAATTTAGAATTGAAGGGGACATTAATCACCATCAAGTCTAACCTCACTTCTAAGTCACAGGGATTAAATGACTTAATAAGGTCACAAAGGAAGTAAAGTTGCAGAGCTGAGATTCAAACCAAGGTCCATTGCATCCTTTCCACAGGCCCATGCTGCATTTCCACTATACCACCATACTTATTTCAAGGATTGGTGTTTTCACCACACTCTTGCTATTAGCAACTCTTGTATAGTTTGGTACAGACTTCATGAGTTTCCCTGCTTGAAAACATTTATCACCTAATTGTCAATCTGCTGGTGAGTACTTTAAAAGGTTCTTTTTCCAAGATACACATGGCCCTTTACTGGTCCTATGTGAAAATCTTTTGCAGCTCCAGTAAGGCTTGTCAAAACTTGAGCTCTGCTAATAGCCTTGGAGAACCAAGGTCACCTCCACAGCACAATGAAGGACTTAAGTAGAACTTCAGGGGAAATATACTTACATATTTTTACCCACAAACTTTCTACCATATTTTTAATAAGCCATTTCAAATTATAAAGCAAAATTGTTTCACAAAACTCTAATAAGGTAAAAAGAAAAACTGTTTTAAAAATAAATTATCTATGAGGATGGAAGTTTAACATGATACAGCCCACATTAAGTTTTACAAAAATGGTTAACAAAATGAAAAAATGTGGTTAATTATACCACAATATATGTAATTCTTAAAAGTCAATATTGCTTACGCATCTCAGAATGTGATATGGAATTTAGGAACACTACCCATACTGTCAAAGATATCACAGGACAGAATTATGCTAAGAAATGGTTCAACTTTAAACTGTAAATTAAAATGCTACTACAACAAACTGGGTTATAGGAAGAAACCAATTAACCAAACCTAGAAACACATAGACACACACACAGATACACACAGACAGACACAGAGACAGACAGAGACAGACACACACAGACACACACATATACACACAGAGACAGACAGACAGACAGACACACACACACACACACACCAGTTCTAAGGTCCACAGAGAAATTAAGAACCTAAAGTATTTTCCAATGCACACTCGGTAGGACTGGGCCCAAACTGGGGACTAACGGATATATGAAGATTATAGTGACCTTGTTTTTCAAAGGCACAAAAATATGCTCATGACAGAATGGTGCTGAACGGTTTACACATACATACACACACAGAAAACACACATACATATGCCTGTGTATGCCTAGCATTTAGCACACTGTTTGGTACTTACTAAGTGATGGAGTTATTGACTGATTTAGAAGTACAACTGTCAGATGACAAACAGTATCAAAAAGGTATCTTAAATATACATCTATGTTTGCTCTGGGTAAACTCAAATCAAAATAAAAATCAAAACCATGAGCACAGTACTAAGCACACTGTAGGTCCTCATAGACCTACTGAATTTATTCCCTAAATTCTCCCACAAAGAGAAGTAGGTATAGGGTTTGGGTTCTTTTTGTTCACCAGTTTCACGATTCATGGTAACAAAAAAAGTCCAATGATTTTCAAAAAGGTACAAAATTAATCCCTACATCTAAATTAGAGACAACTGAAACTTAGAAATTCTATAATAACCAATCTGATCTACTCCTGAAATGTTACCAAATCAAATGTTTCTAAGTAGAAATACTATTGTCATATTTGAAGACATTTCCTATTTACAAAACACAATGCACTCCACCTCCACCCCCCTAAGGGCTTATCTTCTTTTTTTTTTCCTTCACAGTATTTTTCCAACTTCTCAGATCAAATTTCAACTTTATGTACTGGTGCAGTCCCCTCTCTTCAATCAGCTAGAACAAAGAACATCCTGTAATAAGCTACCTGTCTTGGGCAGAATAAAATAAAACATGCTCTGGAAAACTTCTTCCAAACCTTACCTCCTAGTAGTTTAAGTGGTTGCCAGCACTGGTTTGTAGCTTCATTAGTTCTCAATACTGAGTCTCTCAGTCATAGGACTGGAGGTGAGTGAGTGAAGGGAATAGAAGGGACCTGTGATGTGTGACTTTGCTGGCATTGGAAGATTCCTCCCCACCAAGGCAGATCTGCACCTACTCTGGAAGAGTAAGAATCCTGAGAGGTTATAACTTCACCAGGGTTGCAAAAGCCTGTTATGTGTCAGAGTCCGGACAGGAACCCAAACAAGTAAGGCTGCCCCTCAGCTCTGAAAGGTGGATTTAAAATTGTGAAATAAATATCAGTTGTTCTTGATACCTGAGTTAAGGTACTGTAAGCTAAGAAAAGACCAAAAACCACCACAAACACTTAGGATGCTGAAGTCCGGAGAATACAAAAGGTCGTTACTAACAAAATTTTAGCCTGTTCACTAGATCTTTTCCTCTCTACGGTCATTTATTTGCCTATCTGCAACCAAAAGAAACTTTTCTTGTACTCTTCTTTTAGTGTTTTATGCTCAGAATTTTTTTAAATTAATAAAAGAAAAATTTCTTGTCTATTTCATTTTTCAAGCACTTTGGTTTACCAAACAAAGAAATGGCAAAACTCAGTCAGGAAACTCATGCAAGACTTAGACACCTTTCGTGAACCACAAGAGCCTAAGACCTAAGAGTTGCTTGTAGCTTAAGAATTTTTAAAGAGAGAGGAACCCACGAAGTCCCCATTATTGAATACATAGTATCTGTAAAGTGCTCCACAAATGTGAAACACTATAAATGACTGCAACCAACAAAACATCTTCTAAAATCCTAACAGTGGTCAAGCCATCAAGCCTTCTTAACACCTAGAATAATACCAGCACCTGGTAAGACCTTAATAAATAATCGCTGACAGAGTATTAATGCTTTTATATACAGTGTTTAATAAAATGTTTGCCCACCCTGCCCTACCCCAATGGCACCACAGATGACAAATGTTTAGACCTATGAATTCACTGGTGTGAGGAAATCTTAATGAGAAAACTCTAGCTACCAATGCAAACTTGCAACTATTCAGCAATTTACAGTCAAGAATTATTTGTCCAGTCAATGTAATCTGAGATGAAACTTGAACCCACATCTTTTGGATGCCTATCTACTAGGTCCCAGTGTTTCTCATGTGGTATCATTATGGCTTGGATCCATAAAGTCACAGTAGTCAATAAAAGTATAATAGTAGCTAAGAAGTAGATATACATGGGGGGAGGGAGGGAGGTAATTTTTATTAGTGACCATTATTCTGCTAATATTATTAGAGGTGTTGCACACAGCAGAAAAAAAAAAAGCCTGATTTAATAATTTAGGAAAACCGTTCGGGGGGGGGGAGAGGGGAAGAGGAGGAAAGGGGGGGGAGAGGGTTGCTTTTTGGTTTTGTTTTAAATAGTACATTTAAGAAGTACAAAGGCTAACTGAAATGTGTTTAGGAAACGGCAATCAGGATGGACAGAGTATTGAAGACCATGTTGTATAGGAACTAGTCCTGTTTCTGGCTGAGTGATTTGGACAAGTCATCTCCTCATCTGGGTCTCAGTATCCTTTAAGGAGAGTTTAGGCTGAAGTATCTCAGGTTCTTTCTAGCTCTAGAGTTCTATCATCTATGATATTTTCCTGTCTAAATGTGAAAAAATGTGTCTTAAGTTGTTCCTCATAAGGACAACCAACATTCCACTGATTGCCATATAAAATAAACTTTTACAGAAGAATTCAAAGGCAACAGCACAAAGGAAAAAATAGTAGTTTCTAGTTTCCTGTCTGCTTAATGAAGGCATGGATGATCTCCACAGCCCCTCCAATTCTAAAATTCCAGAGATAGTGATTTAGCAAGATAAAACTGAGATTTAGTTATGAAGAGTGACTGGAAAAAAATTATTGATAAAAAAGACAGAGGAGTCTTAAACTCAGGACTTCAGATTCAGACACAAAACTAGCATACCTATAAAACCTGAAACCCCACTCACAAATCCCAAGTCTAATCCCTTCAAACCTACAAATGTAAATCTAACAAGCTGATCTTCTTGGAACTATGATGACACAGATGTAACTTCAGTAACACTGAGAAAACAGTTTTAGATTTAAAAAAGACTAGGAAAATGACATGAGTATTATCTTAATGAAATTGTGGATATATTTATATATTTGAGTTTGGGTTTTCTTTTTTTAGCGATTATGTTAAAAATAAAGACCAAAGCCTTTAAGACTAAGAAAAATATCATCAGGTATACAGTATGTTAGCAGTTCTCAATACTCCAGCAGTCTACTCCAATGTATAGAAAAGCAGCTAGATTAACTTCAGAGAACCCTAGACTGGGTAAAGATTGGGTAGTGTCCTTTAATGGACACTTAGTACAACCCCCTCAATTCACACACGAAAAAACTAAAGCCCAGAGAGATTAATGTCACTTGTAAGATATGACATCTAAAAGAGCTCAAGAGATTAGGCCCCAAATTTCTAAGGGCCAGAAGCACCATATGGGCTACTGAGAGAGGGTTTAAAAGGCACAGGAAGGGAGAAAGACCACAGGAAGTTTTTAAAAATTAGAGTTATTTGAAGTTATAAAAAGAAGCTAGGCATGATACCATACTACATAGTGATTAACTATCATACAAAATCTTCTATCCTAATGCACATAAACCCTAACCTTTGGACTCACTTTAGTATTCTAATTCTAGGACTCTATATAGAGATCAGTTTGCTTAGATAATTGAAGGGCTACACCTACACTTAAATTGGCATCATTCAACCACTTCCCCTGAATCATATATTTACAGATTTTAAGATGTTTCACACAGCTCCCAAGTGTCAACCCTCAATCCTAAATTCAATTTCTGATGAAACAATGCTGACAATAAAGTGGTGTTTAATTTCCCATAAAGGTGAATTACAGTTTGCTCAAAAGAAACCCCCTCTACTGGCTGTAGAGGGGTAATACTGAAGTTATTCTTGAAAAGGGGGGTGAGGGTAAAGTCAAACCAGCTATACTGGTTATAGGGGGAAAAAAATCACAGCTATTCATCCAAGACAACACATCTTTTAAAGAAGTCAATTAAGTTGCCTATTTACAAATGTTTCCAATAGTTTAACTGGCACCTAAGTAGTGTAGAGAATACATACTTAAATTTCACCTTAAGTCCTTCCATACTTTTTTAAACACAAAAAATATGCTTGACTCCTGCCATATCCTTTCCTTACTGAAAGTGATTACAATACATGGGGCTGGGGGGTGGGGTGTATTTGAGGCTGTATTCAAAACTGCTTGACTCTACTACTTGATCCTTCTATGGGTGAGATTTTTCTGGCCCAGAACAGTACAAAACATGTAATTTTACAGTTCTATCACAAAAGATGGTGGACCTCAGTTTAGAAAATACTAATCCACAAGCATCTATTCTTTTCTTGCTCTCATAACAGCATTAAAATCCAAAATACATTTCATAGATATAACTGACGAGGTCGAGGACACCAAATAGGCTTCTGGTAGAAAATATAGCTATCTTTTTTTTAAGTAGTAACTCCTGGACTCAAAGATTTTCTTAATCATGAAGAAATCCCTATATTTTATAATTTTTAATCTCTACTAAGACAGAAATGGATTAAAAGTTAAATTGCAGTTAGAGGGAGAGAGGCAACATGGAAGGCAGACGCGAAGACGCAAAGAAAGACACACACACACACACACACACACACACACACACACAAAACACACGAGAAAATTATCTCTCATTTGCTCCTAAGGAAATGCATACAGTAAATGCCTCAAAATGACCACTACTCTGGACAACTACTTTTTAACAGCTCTTTTTAACTATTAGGATGACAGGATCAGCCAAGACTGGCCTGAATTTTGGAAGCAATGCTTGTGGTTCTTGAGAAGGGTAGAATGAGCCAATAAAGTAAATGGTTTGGCAGAAGGAATTCACAAGTTCACACGGACAGAGATGGGTAACAGCCATTTTTAATCTAGACAGAGAAGAGTGCTGGGCTTGGAGTTCAAAATGCCCTGAGTCCCAATCCAGATTACAAAATTTACTAGATGTATGGACCAAGATAAAGTCACTTAACTTCTCTCCAAAAGCCAGTTTTCCTCTTATGGAAAAAGGGAATACCAGCAGTATCTACTTAATAAGGTTGATGAGCCACTCACATGTAAAGCACTTTGCAAACTTTGGGGAAAAAATGCCACAAGTATCAATTCCAAAACCACTAAGTATGCATCAGCAGTTAGTATTATTTACAGGCTGCTCAATGAATTTTTTAGATTAACAAAATGTTCTGTTTCAAGGAACAGAATACAAGCTTAGCTTTTTCTTTTAAAAAAAAAAAATTAAAGAGAAAACACAGACCACCTATGAAACCTGTAGCTAAAGTCATACCAGGCACATAATTTTAGAAAAACGAACCCTTAACTACAGTATGCTACTGCAAAAGTCCTTTAAATGAATGTGTGCTTAAATCTCTACAAATAAATTTTTTCGTAAACTTCATAATTTTGGTCCCAGCTTTGACACATTTCCAAAGCAACACAATCCAAACTCAACTCCTATAACACCTTTATACTTACCTGTGAAATACCGTAACACAAATTCGTTTTAAAAAAAATCCAAAAGTCTGTCCATAGCTTACGTAAATAATTGATGAAGTCTATGATCTAGCTCACCATTACCCAAAATATAAATATTGAAAATTCAATATGATTCAGGAGCATTCAGATTGATAGTTTCAAAATTATCACCATTAAATGGTTTCATATTGACTCATCTGACATTTCTTCAGAACCAATACCTAGAAGATATACAGTACTACCATTTAAGAAGTTCATAGGAACTGGGAAATTTAAGAAGACAATCCATTCTTCATTTAATATTAAATCATAGCGAGCGTGGTTAATAAAATATGACCCCTCCCCCCCAAAAGGCCAGGCCAGTTATTAAGTAGCAACAAATGTCCAAGTGTCTGAAGAATGGAAAAAACTGGTCAATTACAGAAACGCTAACGTGTAAAACAGCAAACCATCAGCTTGCCTGAGCAACACGAAGGGGTTTTAAGACAACGAATGAAAATGTTTAATGTTTTTGATGTCAGAGATTTAGGATTTGCCTATGTGTAAAACCTACAGCTTGGTGAGAAAGAGCACACAAACCAAGTAAGTATAATTTAAAACATTAATACAAAGTGGTCCCTAAGTCAGATCCCCTAACCTAAGTTATTTTGACTCCTATAAAAATAATAAATGGAGAAAGAAAAAGTTTAAACCCCAAATCTCCGAACTAGCCAAAGGCTGCAGCGCACTTTGGGCTCTTCGGGGACATATGGTAGGGTCTAAGCCTAACGTACAGTTACGGATTTAGTTATACAAGTCACGACAGGAACGCTCTCGCTGGGCCTTACGGAACCTAAGGACCAAGCACAGGATCTTTCCTGCCCCGGCTCCAGGATCGCTCCGGACGCGCACAGCCTGCTCTCTCCCTGGCCGGGCTAGCGCAGGGATGGCAGCACTGCTCCACCTGGCTGAAGCCTGCCTACCTCCCCAGCCCGCCCGTCTCCAGCCAGCCTCCCTCCTCCCTCGTCCACACCGCACCAGCCCCAAGGCGGCCTCCTCCTCGGCCTTCCTAGCCATCTTTGCCGTCCCCACGCTGCTACTGCCCCACCCTGGCTGCCCCGGCCGGGCCCCATGTGCCCGCTGTCACCACCCCACGTGGGGGGAAGCTCCGGAGCCCACCTCGCAGCGCCCCCCCCCGCCCCGTCCTCTGGGAGGCGGGCTTGCCCCACCCCCACGCCATGTGGGCTCCCCCCAGCCCGGGGTGGGCCATGCTCTCTCCTCCTGCGGGCTCTCTTCCCACCGGGCCTACCCTCCTGCCTACCCCTGTCGCAGCTGGCCCCCAGCCCCGGGCCTCCGCGGGGCCTAGGCCCCCCTCCCCTGCCACTTTGGGGGCTGCCCCGCCCTGCGCCCCAGTCCCGGGCCTTTTACCCTTGGGGCCGGCGGGGCCTCCTGCTCCGGTGCCGTCTCCCTGGGCGGCGGTGGCGCCGAGAGGGGGCGGCGGCGGTGGCGGCGGCTGCTGGACCGGGCCCCGCAGGAAGGACGGCACGAACTCAGCGGCGTGGACGTTGGGCACGAAGGGCTTGGCGTTGACGTTGAGCTGCCGGCTGAAGGCCGCGCTGAGGTTCTGGGCCTCGACCGCGGCGGCGGTGGCGGCGGCGGCGGCCGGGGGGGCGCCGCCGGGGCCCGGGGCTTCCATGTCCGCCTGGTCCCAGCAGTCGGGCGCCGAGTCGCTGCTGCTGCTGCCGCTGCTGCTCCCGCCGCCGCCGCTGCCCGGATCCATGGTCGGGGGGGCCGTGTGTGGAGAGGAGAGGGCGGGAAATGGGGGAGGGGGGAAGGGACGGGGGGCGAGCGGGGCGCGCTGACTGGGGGGAAGGGGGACGAGGGAAGAGGGAAGAGGGGGAGAGAGACACAAACCCCGGCGGCGCCGCTACAGCTTCGGACCCGACTCTCCCCTGGCGGCGGCAAAGGCGGCGGCGGCTCTACCCCCCCCACTCCTCGTGTGTGCGAGTGTGTGCAGATCTCCTCCCCTCCCTCCCCCCCACCCCAACCCCAACCACCTCCGACTCCCTCGCCACCAACCCCACGCCCGGTGCGGATTGGCCCCTCGCTGCCACCCGTACCTTCGCCCTGGTAGTTCGCAGCCGATTTCCTTATCCGTTCTGGTCTATGGAAAGCAGGAAGCCGAAAGACTACGAATCCCGGCAGATGTCGCGCGACCCTGATGCGGTTTTCCCGGGGTTTGACGGGAGTTGAAGTTCGCGGGAGGCGGTGCTCTAAGCCCGAGGGCAACCGGAAAGGACTCTCCCTCCCAGCATTCATCGGGAGGAGGTAGACGTCTGGTGGCTTGTCACAGGACCCACCTGTTAGCAGCAAAGTGGGAAGGGGAACGGGAACGGGAACGGGAACGGGAACGGGAAGGGGAAGGAAGAGGGGAGGGCGCTCTGTCTCTGAGCCGTCTGCGTCCGGCACTTCTGCGGATGGCGACTCCCTCGTGCCGGAGTTGTCCATTTGGCACGAGAGCATTCTTTTTGCTAATGAATGGGGTCCGTAGAAATTGTCCCCGGCTATAACTTGAAAACCTAGTTGAGTTTTTATTTTGTTTAAAAGATGTGTTTGTGGCACGGGGGTCTTGGCCAACTTTTCTGCGCTTTGCAGACTCCGCTCGAGTCGCCCTCGGCGGCCCTGCCCCTGCTGTGGCCCGGCCCCCTGCTGTGACCCGGCCCCCTGCTGTGGCCCCGCTCTCTGCCGCACTCTTTGGAACCTTTCCCGGTGCCCGGGTGCGCTGGAGCAGACGATCGGACCAGGAAGCTTCCCTGCCGCTCGTAAAACCAGCAGGGCCCCAGCGTCTCCAGGACGGTGCTGGTGGGGTGTCTGGACACACTGACTCACTGTGTGTCGCTTCACAAGTTACATAATCCCTGTGCCCTAGTTTCCAGGCCCTCCCCCGCCCCCCAAAGAAGAGCAGCTGGCTTGGGAAATAGAAGTTTAGTGGGAGCAGCCCTTCCGCAGACTCCCAAGAAGTGTGGCAGAAAAGGCACGGGATCTGGGACCAGATCGCCTCTCTTCTGTTACTACAGCGCGAACTTGGGAGAGGGACTTTCCCTTCCCGGGCCTCAGTGACCTCAGCTGTGAAATGATGTCGGGCCAGACTGGCTGAGCTCTAAAGTCCCTGACCTGCCAGAGCTTCCTGTGCTCAGCTTTGAAAAGATTATTTCACTTCGGGTTCTTTCGTGAGAATGACATCGCAAGCCTAGGTTACCTTCTGTGTGACCGATCTGGACCATAATTTCTGTGATTTAGAAAAAAGAGAATCAAGAAATGGAATTTTTTTTTTTAAATTACTCATTACTCACATTCTACAGTAGGTATAATAGCCGTGTTCTTGTTGAGGGAGTGTTTTATTTTCAGGCATTTCACCAACCCTTGATTAAGGCTCTCCTATCTAGAGAACCTAGGACTCTTAGGTCAGCCAGAATGATAGGAACAAAAGACTGAGAGGAAGCCTCCCAGCAAATTAATAGACAAATGAAGGTTGGGTAAGTTTCCTAGTTGGTGATACTGGAATAGGCTCCAAAAACTGCACCCTGAACTGTGTTTTTAAAACATTTTAAAAGTTTTATCAAAGTGTGCCAAAAATGAAATTATGAATTTTCTTTTAGAACAAATAAGTCCACAGTTTAGAGCTGGAAGGAATTCAGAGGGCTTAGGTTTGAATCCTGACTTATTACCTACTAAGTCACTTTGCCTCTGGATCTCAGTTTTCTTACATGGAAACCTCAATGACCTCTAAGGGCTATCCCAGCTTAAAGTCCTGTGATTCTAAGACTGTCATACAGGTTTACAGAAAACTTGTCAAACAAACAGACTTAAAATAATGTCCCCCACCAACAGTGTCTACTATATATTTAGGATGTTCTATTGCAAAGTTAGATCAGTACTTTAAACACAAAAGTTTTAATGCAGTGCGACTGAAAGGGAGAGGTAGAGAATAGGGAGAAACCCAATAGTAAAATCATACCATGACTCTGTCATATGGAATACCACAAAAAAGCAGATTCTGCCTCCAAGTATACATTCCTCAACCCACTCATGGAAATCTTAACACATGCATCTAGTTTAAATACTTAACTAGGATGCCTCCTCTAGACATATTTTCACTTGATAGGGCACTAGATGGTGTTATCACATATTTAACATTCCCTGGGGTCCTGAATTATCACATTTTGTGATGGGTCTTCAAGTTTAATTTAGCGGTTTCTTTTTTCATTATTTTTTTCTCCTAAGGATCATAGGTACCCCACAACAGAAAAGCTCTGTGATTCAGCCAACACAGGGAATGTTCTCCACTATATTGCAATTCTTGAGGCAATGGAAAGTTAGCTGGATTTAGACTCCTGGCACACAGTGTTTAATAAATGTTTATCGATTGACTGACTCACAGAGGAGCTGGGCTCAAATTCTAAGACTTTTAATTGTAGGACCTTGGACAGTTCATTTTAACATCTCTGCACCTCAGTTTCCTCATCTGTAAAATTCGGTTGGAATAGATGTATATTCTACGGCCCCTTTATACTTCTAAATCTCTTCTTTGATTTAATTGATAAGTCCTAAGGGGTTACTTGAGCCACCAAGAGTTTAAATGACACAGGTCTTCCTGGCTCCAAACCCAGCACTCCTACTATAGGGACCACAAGTAAGAGCCAATTTTAATGCTATAAAAAGCTGTCATCAATTTAATTTATTTCATGTGTTGCAGAGTTTGACCCAGTGTTTCAGGAGACTTTCTAGCATACTACTGACTATTAACTTCTTTTCCTCAACCATCTGGTTTCAGTTTTAAAATGGGGGAGGGGTAGCAGGATTGAGCTAGATGATCTCTAAGGTCCCTTCAAGCTCCCAAACTGTGATTCTGTTTTCCAGAGAAGCCCTGACCCAACTCCAGAAGGCTTCAAGACTGATCCAGAGACTTTTTAAAATAAGGCTACTACTAGCATGGCCAGGTTGGCTTGTGAATTTTAGGAGAACACTAGCCTTCGGCTACTATTTTCAGCTGCTCCACAAAACTACTGTTAGCCTTGAAGGAAAAGTTTTCCAGACTTTCTGCTGCTTATTGCATAATGTATTTTAGGGGTTAGTTTCATAATATCTATAGCGTTACTTAGGTCTATTTTTGTCCAAAGTCTTGCTTTGCCAAAATATGGGTTTATTCTTATCTTTAAATGCAATTTTCACCAACTAACATGTTAATTTCTCCCTTGACCTTCCCTAGTTTCTCTCACCCTACTTAGATTGTTCTCCCTGTAAACTAGGTGAGACTAACACCTGTCTTCCTTTCTACCATCTGGACCTTAGTTTCTAATGAAAGCTTGCTTTGTCTCTCAGGAGTAATTGGTTAAAAACAAGCAGACACAACAAAGTACAAAATGTGACAGTCATATTTTCCAATATTTTCTCCTTAACTCTTCTTGAAATTATATCTACTGCTCCCTGAATCAGAATCTTTGAACCACATATTCATCAAGTTGGGTAGGAACTTTGAATGATAGTGAGTTGATCAGTAGTGATCCAAAATTCTGTCTGAAGGAAAACCTCAGGTTCAATACCAGATCAACATACTCTAGTTGCCTCCCCTCTCTGTTAGATTTCCACTTTTACTACGCAGAGCCAACTCTCAATTATATGTAGTAACAGAGGGTTAGATTATCATGAAGCAGATGATGCCCATGTATGAGACAGGTAACACTAGCACATAGGAGGGCTACTAGCACAGGTTCAGCTAGGTCAGACAGGAAGGATAGGAAGACAGCTTCAAAGGAGTTAATAATCTTAATTTTTTTCTAGTCTGGTCCTCTCAAAGGGAGTTTGCTGTCAATGGGAGCACCAACTTCTACATCTACAGCATTCCCTAATCACCCTTCTAGAAGGGAGTGATAAGAAGTGGGGGCAATTACCCCCTATTTCTCAATGGGGTCAATCAAGACAGGCACAGCTGGCACATGCCCCTAAATCTCCTCAAGCCTCAATGGGGGCTGGTTGAGCAAACACGAATTCCCCACAAGCCTTGATGGGGGCTGATCAAGGCACACACAGCATTCAAACTTGTGCATTCAACCCTAAGGGTTCCCCACTCAGTAACCAGTGCCTACCTGCTTTATAGGGCAACAGACAAAGAAGGCATATTGCCAGCAATCACCTCACAAGTTTACATTATCTTACTGTTATATTTCACTGCACAGTTACAGTGGATATTTACAAATAAAGCACAAATGTTTATATTACTTATCATTATATAATGCTGTGCAAACATGGTAGAGATGTCTTGAACCACAAGCCTGAGAAATATTGTTATCCTGGGAAACTAAACTCTAAGAAAGAATAACAAAAATCTACCTTAAATGCACTAAAATACACATTACTTACACCATGTCAACCAGAAACCTATATTGTTCTTATTCCACTGGACAGCCACAATGTCCTGACCATGGATATTTTCTCTGACAAGCTTCAGCCCAGGGCAAAGGTGCTGTCTTCACCTATGGGAAGCTGTGGAAATACATTAGGCACAAGTCCTAGAGGAAGCATGGTGAAGAGGAGAAAGCATTGTATTTGAACTCAGGAAGACATGGGTTTGAATCCAGCCTCAAACACTTTACTAGCAGTGTGACCGTGAACATGCCATTCAACCTTCCTTGAGCCCTAGTTTTCTCATCTGTCAAAGGTGGAAAACTCAATGCTCTCTGCAAGACTTTTCTCAGCTTTGTCATATGTGATCCCATGATAGCTAGAAGGAAGGTTAGCTGCTATCCTCTCACCTTGACAGAGAATCCAATCCATAGGTACCTTGGACCATCCCCGGCTGTATCCTTGCTGCTTACTAATTGTGTGATCTTCAGAAAGCAATCAACAAGCCTTTATTAGGTACTAACTATGGGTCAAGCCCTGTGGTAGGCACTGGGCACACAAAGACAAAAGTGGGGCAACTCTTGCCCTTGAGAAGCTAACATTCTACTAGGGGGAAATAACATGTTCACAGATAAGTACAGGATAAAAACAAAATAAATGCATAGGAATTTAGTGGTGTAGAGAGGGTAAGGTAGTGCTGAAAGAGGTGGCACTTGAGTTGGGCCTTGAAGGAAGTTAGGAATTCCTAGGGGCAAAAATGAGAAGGGAGAAGAATGCAGGAATGGGAGAGAATCTATCCTAAAGTACAGAGGCAGGAGCTAGATTGTCATGTACAGAGAATGGCAAGTAGGTTAGTTTGGCTAGAGCATAGAGTAAACAAGGGGAATGATGCATAATCAGCCTAGAAAGATAAACTGGTGTCAATTAGAAAAGTCTTTAAATGCCAAGCAGAGGAGTTTATGCATTATCCTGTAGGCAATGGAAACCTACAAAAACTTCTGAAGGAGAAGAGTGACATAGTCAGACCTGTGCTTTAGGATTATCAGTCTGGCAGTTGGATAGAGGATAAATTAAAGAGGGGAGAGAGTGGATGCAGGGAGACTCATTAGGAGGCTATCATAGTAGCCCAGATGAGAGAACAAAAGCCTGAACTCGGTTGTTGTCTAGCCAAGTCAACAAGCATTTATTAAACACCTACTATTTGCCAGTCACTATGCTAACCAAAAAAGGGGGGAAGGGACCCCGTCTCTGCTCTTAAGGAGCTCACAAAATAATGGGAGAGACAACATGTAAACAACTATGTTCAATTAAGATAAAGACAGGATAAACTCAAGATAATCTTGGAAGGCAGGCACTAGAATTAAGGGAAATTGGAAAAGACTTCTGGTAGAAGGTGGGTAGTGCCTGAAGGAAGTGGGAGAAGCCAGGAAGGTTTGATGAAAATGTTCTAGGCATAGGGGACAGCCAGTGAACATACTGGGAGTCAGGAGATAGGAGTGACTTATTCAAGGAACAGGAGGGAGGCCAGTGTCACTAGATCATAGAGTATATGGAGAGGAGTAAAGTGTTAAGACTATGTTATAGTAGGAGAGAAAGAAAAGGATGTGTCAGAGCTGTTGAGAAAATGAAAACATAAGATAACTAAGTGGACATGGAGAGGGGAATTCCTTTCTGGATCTCAGCTTTATCTCTAAGATTTAAAGGGTTGCAACTTTAAATCTAAAAAACATATACTCCCTTTTCAGCTATTAGCTTCCTATCCCACCAAATCATTTTCTGTCAATGGATAACAAGTATAATTTTATGATTGTCTGATTATTGGGTTATAAATTTCAGTTTATCTCTTCTTTTGTTCATTTTTAGCAACATGATTCAGTGGAATGACCCTTGTGCTAGCGAGTCAAGGAAGTACTGAGTTAGAATTCTCTTAGACACTAATTATGTGACTGAATAAGTTGGTTAATCTCTCTGCACCTTAGTTATCATTTCTGCGAAATGGGAGAAAAGTAGCACAAGGTGGATATGAAAATCAAATGAGATAAAGCAAATAACGCACTTTGCACACCTTAAATATGAGCTATCATTTACGTCATCCTCATTGGTCTAATTCTGGTGCAGGTGTTAATGTACAGTAAAATTATCTGGAAACTATTATCAGAGAGATCAAGGGTTCTTAAGCCTTCTCTGGCATGGACTTTTTTGGAAATCTGGGGAAACCTGTGAACCCCTTCTCAGAATAATGCCCTGAAATTCATAAATTAAAAATATGTAGGGTTACAAAGAAAACCAGTTATTCTAAGATATATTTACATATATATGTATATAAAATGACAATTGGAGCAGCTACCCATCTCCTGATCAAGAAGTGATGGACTCAAGATGAAGATCAAGACATTTTCAGACACAACCAATGTGATAATTCAATATAAAAATATATATGTATGTATACATGCACACATACAAGTATACATACATGTATGTATACATACATATGTGTATATACATATGTACACATGTGTGTGTATGAAATCAAATCCATAGCCCCAGGTTAAGAGTCCCTGAGAAAGATTAAGGAATAAGTAAAAGTGGCTTGGAGTTATGTGAATGCGTAATATATTAATACACTCCTTCCATATAAGAGTTAGCTATACATGTATACATATAAATAGGTCTGAGAGTATGAAAAGACTTTTAATGATATTATTTGATTTTGATGATAATGATGTTGAAAAAGGTGAGACAAGTATGGTCAAAGTATCATGGAACAGAGACTAGAAGCCTGAAATTTTGTCTCAGGCCCCTGAGTCCTTAGCCCAGTTTTTGGTCTGACGCTGGATGTCTGACAGTTTCTATGTCTCCACCTCCCTTTCAATGAACTGCTGTAAAGACTGGTTGTACTGGTTTCTCCAAGAATAAGGGATGCTCCATTGAGTAAATCCTTTGTTTTTTAACAGGCCATATTTTCCAGTGCTATTAACCTATTTGAAATGCCAGTATTCTGAGCCAAGACACAAATGAAGTCAGAGTTGCCTCATGTGGCTAAAATCCAGATGGTGTTAATAACTGTGTACTACTGAGTCTCATGATAATTTTGTTCTTCCCTCTAGTGGGATAAGACTGATAGAACCCCAGGAGTTATTTATGTATTTCCTGTGCTACCTCTGTGGCATGAACAATATTTATCTTCAAAGAGCTGAGCTTTTAAATGATATGGTCTACAAAGGGTAAGCCCTAAGACTGAACTAGCTTGTTGATTTGCATTTGAAATATGCCTCATCACTGATGATTGCCTCATTACATTTCCTTTGTGAATGCAAGACTCATAATTTAATATATGTGCAAGAAAAAATGAAGAATGATAATGAGTGATTCAGATGAGAAGTTAATTCATTATCCCAAAATCAGAGCTCATTAACATTGCTTACACTTTTTTGTACTTGAATCTAGCACCTTTCATGCCAGTGTCTCACTGTACTTAAGCTCTCCTGTTGGTGAAGGTGTTTTACAAATAGATAAACTAAGGCACAGTGGTTTACTTTGAGTTGTCTAGCAATTTCACTTAAGGAGATCAGTCTTTGATTATCAACTCTAATCATACAACTTCCTTGCTTTTTGACTAATGGAGCCAATCAGAAATGCAGTAATCCATGCATTATAAAGAATTTTTGACTGTATTCTTGTGAATAAGCTGGTTGCATTCAGCTGACTTGTTTTAAAATTTACAGAGTGCCATCAATGCAATGACCAACCACTGTTCGAGAGGAATGATGATGAAGCAGCTACCGTCACCTGACAGAGAAGTAATGGACTCAGGATGCAGATTAGACATTTTCAGACCCAGCCAATGTGGCAATTCGTTTTTTCTGACTGTGTATTTGTTACCAGTGTTTCGTTGTTGTTTTTCTTTTTCTTCTTATGCAATGAGGAGTAAGAGGAAGAAGGGGGCAAGGAAGAAGTGACAGGGTAGCCAAAATGTGTTTTGAAAAGAAAAGAAGGTCATTGAGGCATTTTTTTAAATGTACAGAAGAGAACAGAAGGAAGGCCAGAAATAATCACAGACAAGCAGGACAACTTTGAAGGTTGAATGTTTAATTTTTATGTATTTAAAAAAGAAAAATAAGTTGGACATGACATAATATAGACCCACAGATTCATGTACAGTCCTATTTTGTTGTTGTTGTTGTTCTACTATAAGAATGGAAATGCCCATTTATTTGATGTTTGTTAAGTTCATATATTTTTTTTAAAGAATGCAAGCCAGGAAAAACAATAACCTTCCAAAGTATTTGGCACTGATATGACTGGAATGAACTTCCTTTTCTTCTTTCCCTCTCAGCTCACTTGCCATTTTCTCTCTGAAACATTATTTCCCCAACGTATGTTGGTGTTCTCTCCGTCTCTTATATCTATTTATCTGAGTACATAAACATACTAATAATAAAACATACTAATAAAATGTAAGCTATTTTTGGGGAGGGACTTTTTTGTATTATGTTCTGATCTTCAACCCTTAGTATAATTCACTGAACATTGTAAGCCATCAAAAATGTTTATTTGACTGAATTGATATACCAGATGCATCCTGCCATCCGATTACTTTGGTATGACTTCTAAATAAATATTAAAGAGTAAAGTGTAACTTTTATTCTTTAGATCTAGGATAGTATAGAATGGATACAGTTATCTTTTAACATAGTAACTAATCAGAATACATGATAATTTTATTCCCCTCCAAACTACTCAATCTTGTTCCAGTTCTTGGCTCTGATGCATACTGGTTATATGACCATGAACATGTCAACCCCTCTAAGCTTCAGCTTCCCTATCTATAAAATAAGGGGTTTGAACTAGATAGCCTCTGAGATCCCTTCCATTTCTAAATCTATGATCCCGTGATAAGGCAGAGTTCAGGACAACACAACTTCAGGCACAAGTAAGGTCACTTTATTTTTCATCACTAGGTCCAAAATCCAAATAAGACTCCCTGGAGTTCATGGAGATTTGGAAAGAGACCAAAACACTAGGAAGATAAATAAGTCACAGGGTTCCACTTGCTTCCCTTACTTCAGAACATGTAAAATGCAGATGGCTTTCCTTAATTAACACACCGTATTGAAGATATTGGAGAGAGCTCAGGAAAATAGGTTAGGCTTTTGCAGTGTCCAATGCCTCATAAACTAAATATAAAGTTTTCAAGACACGAGCAACATTAAAAGGTACCCTTTTCTATCCCTAGTTATTTTACCACAATCATTCCTGCCCCATTGACATATTAAACACCATATAGTATTTATATATTCTTTTATGAATTGCTTAACCAAATCGATAATAATACTCTGAGGTTACGCAAGAGATAAATGAATGGAAGCAAGAAGCTGCTCATTTTCGTTTGGAATTTGTTCCCCCCTCCCTTTTCACTTGTCTTCTCCACTTTAAATAGATATTTTATTTATACCTTTTGGATATCATTACTCAAGGGAATATTGCCTCCCCTTCAACCAACACCCACACTATCCCCACCATCAATAAAATCCTCCCTGAAACAAAATATAGTTACCAGAAACAACCTAATACATTGACCTCTTATGCTTCATTCTGAACCCTCTCTACCAAGGGGCTCTCTCCCCTACTTGGCCAAGAGCACAAGAAAGACAAAATGAGGGGAGGAGCACTGTGCTTCTTACCTACTCTTTTTTCCTAATTAGTATAAAGCATATCTCTACTTCAGGGTTCACTGTGCAGGGCAATCTTCCTTCAGCAAACTTACTAACCAGTGGGGATAGAGGGGGCAAGAAGAGAGAAATATTCATGTCTCTTGGAACAAAATCAAAAGACCATGTCTCCAATTAGCCAATATTGGAGTTCGGGACATGGGATAATGGGAGAAAGTATTCACTGAAGGGAAACAGAATAGGAGGAATTATCCATAGACCATGGAATTTCAGAACTGGAAAGGAATTCTGAGGCTATCTTACAATACATACCTGAAAAAGGATCACTTCTATAATATATCTGAAAAATGGTCATCAAGCCTTTGCTTGATACCTCAAGTTGGGAGAAACCCACAATTTTTCATTCTACTTTCAATAGTTAATCATTAGGAAGTTTTTCCTAATAGAAAACCTAAATTTGCCTCTTTGGAAATAATACTCAACTCATTGCCTCTAGTTCTGTCCTCTGGGCCCAAATAGAGCCAGATGAATTTTTCTTCCATGTGGCAGCCCTTCAAATGCTGGAGGAACAATTATAATGCCCCTGCTAAGTCTTCTCCAGGTAGACTTCAACTGAACTTCATCTAAAATGAATTCATAAGACATGAACCTTCACCTGTTCTCCTTTAATCACTCTCCAGTTTATCGATGTCTTTCCTAAAATGTGGTTCCCAAAATGAACATAACATTCAAAATGTGATCTGAGATGGCAAGATAAATGGTAGGACCACCATTTTCTTATCTCTTGTCATGTAGCCTAATATAACATTTGCTTTCTTGGTTATCATGTTGGCATGGTAGGCTTGCACTACCCTGAACTATCTAGAGCTTTTTTGGATGAACTGCAGCCTATCCATCCATGCTTTCTCAATCTTAAAATTTTGAGAAATGCAGTATGATGTAGAGATTAGATGGCTAAACCTGGAGTAAGAAAAAAAACTAGGTTTAAAACCTACCTCCAGTGCTCATTAACTGTGTGGCCCTGGGCAAATCACTTAAGCTCTCTCCAAATCTCAGTTTTCATATCTGTAAAAGAAGTATGTTAAATCAGATGGCTTGTGAAGTCACTTCAGTCCAAAATCCAATTATTTTTTAAACCCAAGTGTAAAACTTTACATTCATCCCTATTAAGTTTAAGCTTATCAGATTTGGCCCAATGTTCCAGCCTGTTGAGATTTTGTGAATCCTGATTGTGTTGTCCAGTATGTTAACTATCTCTTCCAGATTTATATCTCCAAATCTGATAAGCATGTCATCTATGCTTAGATCCCAGCCACTGATAAAAATTTTAAACAGCTAGTAATCATAGATCTTTGAGGCATTGCACTGGAGAACTCCTTCTAAATTAACACAGAAACTTTCATGACTACTCTTTGGCTCTGACCCTTCACCTAAGTTTGAATACATCTGATTATATAATCATTTTGCCCACATCTCACAGCTGTCTTTGTTTTCCATGGACTAGTGTGGGAGAACTTATCAAATATTTTGGTAAAATCTAGGCAAACTATCTACCTACCTACAAATATATATATATGTAATATATATAACAATATATATGTAATGTATATATATACTCTCTCTATGCACACACATATATATACATAATATATACATAAACAGTATCCACACACATATGTAATAGATACACTCATACATATGTGTGTTTATATGTGTGTGTGTATCCTTTATCTGCTAGTTTAATTACCTTGTCAAAAAAAGAGAATAAGGCTAGTGACAAAATTTGTTCTTTTTAAAAAATTACTTTTATTTTAAATAAGTTGAGGACAGGGACCATGTTTTTTGCCTTTCTTTGTAGCTCTCTAAGCACAGTGCTAGGTACAGAGTAAGAATATAATAATGCTTATGGACTAATTGATGATCAGTTAGAATGATTAACTGATAACTTTTGATTTTATATCCCAGTCATCTTGGAAATACTCCTCCATCCTTCTTCACATTGAACCCTCCCTTTTAATAGAAAATTTGTTGTTATTCAGTCATTTTTCAATCATGTCTGACTTCTCATGACCCCATTTGGGTTTTTCTTGGCAAAGATACTACAGTGGTTTACCATTTCCTTCTCCAGCTCATTTTACAGATGAGGAAACTGAGGCAAACAGAATTAAATGAATTGATCAGGACAATACAAATAGTAAGTATGTGAGGCTGGATTTGAAGTCATTAAGTTCTGACTCCAGGCCTGGCACTCTAGTCACTGTGTCACCCAGCTGTAACAAGAAAAACCACAGAGACTTCTTCTGACAATGCAAACAATACCATTAATGTCTTTGTAGTAGTGTTTCGCCTCTTTGCCATGAAAAACAAGGTATGTTTTATTATCTGGCCTCAAGAGCTATTATTAGTGTTTAAATTCCTCAGAGTTTCGCTACCTTATGGTGCTTCTTTCATGTAGAATTGTTGTAATCATAGTTTATGTTATTCTTGTGGTTCTGTTCATTTCACTCTGCATCAATTCATAGGATTTTTTCCATGTTGCTCTGAATTTCTCAAATTACTGACTTCTGGTGACTGTTCTATTACATTCTTATACCATAAAGCTTTTTTTCAGCCATTTCCCAAGTGATGAACATCCACTTTGTTTACAGTTTTTTTGCTACCACAAAAAAAAGTGCTTCTGGGAATGTTTTCATTTTTGTTGGACCTTCGTTCTTTGTCTACTTTGAAGCTTCAGTTTATCTCCAGAGAGCCCTGGAGATCTGCTTCTTCTGCCTGCTTGGCTTAGACCTATGGTAATTCTGGGAGTCTCCTGATGAATCTGCTGGTATGAGTAAACCTACTCCCCTCCTGCTCCCCCCTGAAAAGCCCATGTTGAAGTGTCCATGGCATTAACTTTATAAATATCTTTAGACTCTACCCTCCCTCTTCCTCATCTCTTCCCCCCAACCCCCCAGGCCCAGGCTCCAAACATAGTCACTACTTCCAGTCATTTCCAGCAGAGTTAATGTTGTAACTGGTGCACTGGACACTCTCAACAGTATATTCCTGGGGAAGAGTAACACCGGTTGTTCTCCAATGAGTCACTTCATCTTTAAGATGATAAGTTACAGCATACTAATCTGCTTTGATGGAGAGAGTTCCCCAATGAGGAGATCTCTTCACCAGATAAATCACAGGACCATCCTTCCCTTCACCCTCTACCAAAAAGTCATTGTTGTTTGCAGACAACTGTGCACTCATTGTAGTGTTTGAGGCTGAGATGCAACAGAGTATAGGTCGATTCTCTGCTACTTGTGTTAATTTTGGTTTTAACACTAAGAAAACAGAGATTCTCCACTAGCCAACACCATACCACCCATACATGGAACTAATGGTTACAGCAAATGGAGAAATTTTTAATGCTGTGGATAAGTTCACCTACCTGGGCAGCATACTTTCCAGAGATGTCCATATAGATGGGGAGTGTGATGCCAGAGCTAGCTCAGCATTTGGGAGGCTCAGCAAGAAAGTAGAGGAGAGAAGAGTATTTGGCTGCCTACCAAACTGAAGGTCTACAAAACCATTGTACTAACTTCATCGTTGTATAACTGTGAAACCTGAACAGTGAATCAGGGCTGTACCAGAAGACTGAACTGCTTCCATTTGAATTGTCTTAGGAAGATTCTGAAGATTACCTGGCAAGGTAAGGCACGGGGCACTGAGTTCCTTTCTTGAGCTGAACTGCCAAGCATTCAAACTCTACTACAGAGAGTGCAACTCCAATGGTCACATTTTTTGAATGCCAAATGTGTGTTTACCTAAAAGATTATTTTATGGAGAACTCAGACAAGACAAAGGTTCACACAGAGATCAGAAGAAGCAGTACAAGGACCCTCTCAAGGTCTCTCTGAAGATGTTACTATCAATTGTGAGACAGAGGAGATGCTGATATGGAACTGCAAAGCATAGCATGCTCACATCAAGGAAGACACTGTACTCTATAAGCAAAGCAGAATTGCAGTAGCACAAAAGAAATGTGAGATGCTCAGCTCTAGAGACATCTCCACTCCAAATGTTCAAATGAACTATTCATACCCCATCTGTGGTAGAGTCTTCCAAACTTGTATTGGTCTGATGAACCGCAGTCAGATAACACTGTACCTAGTCCCCAACATAATGTCACTTTGGTCCTCTTGGAGTACAAAGGACAAACGACAACACTAATGGTAACAGGTAACATTTTGCACAAAATATAATCCTCCCTCCTGTCCCATCCGTATTTTATTGAGGTATATTTAAAAAGCATCATTTTGACCCAGTTTACTTCCTGAATATTTGCTGATCTGACCTAATTGGATAGATTTCCAAGTTGTGTTGTTGGTGTTATCTTACTGCAAAAACTTATCTAGAGGAGAAAACCCAAAAAGAGCACCAGCATGATGCAGTAGACAGAGCAACAGATTCGGAACCATTGGGTTGGAATCTGAACTCTAGTGCTAAAAAAACCCAAAAAACAAAAATTGGATTGGTGATTATGTTGCTAAAAAAATAGATGATGAGATACATGATACAGTGGAAAAACTCTTGGATGGTGATGTCAGAAGGCTCATATCATAACTCTGACCGTTATCTAATCGTGTGACTATGATTGAATTACTTAACCTGAATCTCAGTCTTTTCATCTGTAAAATGGGGATAATAATGCCTGGAAAATTTTCTACAGCTATTGTTAAGAAACTGGAGAAAATACTTTACTGAGCCGTATCCTCATCCACATAATGTCCAGTCCCCTCACTTTTTCAAAGTATGAAGTACAAATGTTAAATAGACGTTAATGTTTTAAAAAGAATTTGCTCTTTCTTGTTTAGATATTTTAACAAATATACTCCACTGGGATTTTCTTTTTTACCCATTTTTGAAAATTTTGTTAAAGTAGGAGAGTATAAGATTGAGTATTACCTCTACTACTTTTCCAGTTGGTGACCTTAGATTAAGTGTTTTCTATGCCTCAGTTTGCCCATTTGCAAAATGAGGGGTTGGGATCTTTAAAGTCCTTCTGTTTCTGACATTTTATGATTCTATGAATTTATCAGGAAAAGCTCAAGAGGAGCTCAATGTGAAGGAGCTATGGTATTGTAACATAAGTGACACTTTTTCATTTAGGTCAATAATCACAAAGAGTTTGACCATGTATGCCATTTCATTCCATATAATAAAGTCACTTTTATAGAGAATGCAGCAGCTAATTTAAATAATAACCTTTAAAACCAGTTGTTGGACATTTCAATTTAAGTAGTAGGTGGAAAATTTGGGGAAAAATGGAATGGAAATGATTAAGGAGATGAGATTTGTGAAGAGCTTATGGAAAACTGATAAGGTTAAGTAATAACTGACTTTTATCTAGCACATTAAGATTTGCAAAGCACTTTACATACATTATCTCATTTGATCCTCACAACCACCTCCTGAGATAGCTGTTATTATTATCCTTATTTTACAGATGGGAAGACTGGAACTTAGGGACATTAAGTGACTTGCCCATAGTCATACAACTAGTACATATCTGGCATAGGATTTAAATCCAAGTCTTCCTGATTTCATGTCTAGAATATTTTCATCTATATCTGAAAGCTGAGGAAACTGGCCAATGAGCCTAACCCTTATGAGCATGCACAGAATATCCAGCTAATGTATTCCCCATATGGACTTTAAAGCATCCATACACATTTTATAGAATGTTAAAGACTTCCTCAGCAGAATGGGCAGATAAGAACAATTTGTTCCAGTAGCCATGAAGGAGACGTTGAAGACACTGTGGTCATCCACTCCATCCCAGGCCATCAGCAGTCATGATGACTTTTGTCCTGCCACTGGACTTTGATGACTCAGGAAGAGAGAATGAGGCTGGTGACATTGTGCAGCTGTGATTTCCTTAAATCCAATTCAAGCACAAGTCAAGACATCACCTATGATGTGATTGGTCCTTTTAGAAAAGGACAAAGACCCATGACAACACATTCTATAATTAGTTTTAGTCTGCTAGCCTTGTGATAAAGAGGAATCTCTTTGATTGGTGAAGTAATTAGAAATGGATATTCATCTGAAAGACAGTAGTCTACCAGAATCTCTTCCTTTCCTTTGATCTGTCTTCTTCCTGCCTGACAGCATTTTGGTGGTAGTAGACCGACAACGTTCTAAGGGGAAAGCCCTCAGGCCCTTCCCAGGTAAGGCCAACGTGCAGTCTATGAATGTGGTTTCAGGGTTTGTTCTTTTGTTTTAACTGAAGGAAATTGAAAGGTATAACCTTGTGAATTTTGATAGGTCAGGAGAACAAAACACCAGGATGTCTGGGAGAGAAGTACGTGCTAATTTGCTGCCAGCCAGTTCAGCATAAATGCCCCAATGACTGAGGAGTTACCTTCCGGAACTAGCCCAGTGGTAGCTGAGAAAAGTACTCATCTGATAGCAATGCCACATTTGGATGAGAACTTGATAGGACTATTGTTACGTGGAAATTTTGTTAAGTCTGTTCTGAATGTTCTCAGAGATTGAGGTAGTATATGGCAGACTGTATCCTTTGGGGGGAGGGATATTTATACTTTTGTTTGTACTATATTTTGAAAGTGTATCTCTTTGTAAAAGCTAATGAATGTTAGTTGGTTAAATGCAACTGGGATGCTAGATGAGGTCAGATAACAGTTGTGGGGAACGTCAGAAGGGGGCTCAAACTGATCACATTAGAGAAAGATACCCCAACTCTTCGTGAATACCCCTAGAATCCTGAAGGGGAGATATAGCTTGCTCCACCTAGGGAGAGTGAGGCAAAAATAATTGTTACACATTTTTACATCATGTTGCCTCTGAAAGGGAAATTTGGATATGTGAAGGGGTATGTTATTAGGCTTTATGGGACCAATTCCCTCAACCTACATTCTTACACTGAAGACAAAACAGCAGAAAACTAACTCAGATTGTAGTAAGATGAATTTAGGCTAGATATGAGGAAGAACTTTCTGATTTTAACCGTTGTGAGCTGCCAGAACACAAATCAGAAGAAGGATAGTCAGTCAATGAGCTATCTTTCTGAAGGTGATTTACTTGTAATATTTTATTGAGATGAAGGCCACTTTAGAGGACTATCATCTTTTTTTCAGTCCTCTGTCTCTGTGAGCTCTCTTCTAGACAGAGTGAGGAAGAATACCTTATGCTGTGAAAAGCTACACGGGAAATTTAAGGAGACAACGCAATTGTGTAAGTTGAAACCTTATTGAGACATAAAGTTTAGTTTCTCTCCTCTTGCTGAAATAAGCCCCGGTTAGTAGCCCCAAATGGTCAGGACTCTTGTGATTACCTTCAAAGGGTCAGTCCAATTAGTAATCTTGTCCTGTGGTTAATTTTCGGCAAAGGAAATGACAATCTGTAATGCAATTTACATAGGCAATTTAAATAACATACGCTTCATTACTGGTGGAAATTCAGTTAGCAGTAATCCATCATAGGATATCTATCTTCTGACCTATTCTTTCTTCCCAGGTATTCTGGAAGCCTGGCTCAGTATTTGCTGTGGCAAGAAAAAGGTGTGACTATGGGAAAAGAAGGGCTCAGGCTGGCCACGCTTTAGAAATTGTTGTGGAGAGTGAAATTAGAGCTCCTGATTGTTCAAGGTGATATTGGAGGATAAGATGCATTTACGGTAGTATATAGAAGCAGCCAGGGGTTTAAAGTGAGCGAAATTGCAAAGTACCTCCTACTCAGGACTTAACCTGTATGGTCCCAGGGAGAATCTGCAAGAGTATTTTGTGGGGGAAGGAAGAGGAAATGTGTGTTGTGTGTTTATCTTCTTTTTCCTTCCCACTTCCTAACCCATAGTCTTTGAGTAAATTGTACTCTCAGCTGACAGCAAAGGAGGGGGAGGCAGAGTGCCTTTCTCCTATTAAAATGATTAACTCTGGTTGCAAGACTACTGTAATCAACTATTCAAGAGAAAGATGGGAAACACTGTAGGAGACTGCACTGACCATCAAGTGTATGCTAGCCCCAGGAAAAGATAAGGAAGGAAGTAAAATCAAGAGCTGGTCCAACTGAGTGTAGACTGAATGATATCTTGTAGATATAATTCCTCTCTAGACTCTGGTACATGCTTGGGAAGCTTAGCGATTTAGCAGTGGTGTCCAAGTGTGCGTAGACCCAAACTTAACCAATCTTCTCCTTGAACGAGGAAGTTGTGGTCATGTCACAATGTCACAGGTGTCTAGTAACTGGTTAAGCACAAGACACGCTCAACCGTATTTAATACGTATGTCATACATAGTCTTCTCCCTTCAGGTACTGACAGGAAACATTTCAACTGCTATTTGAGCTCTCTTCTGGGGCTGCTCCAAAAAGACTATTCTAGTTTCACTGTTATTTCCTCAGTCAGTTTGCACTGAGAATTGTTTACCCAAAAATTGGAATCTAGACTTTTTTTTAAATTCAATTTTATTTTATTTTCAATTCTGAATTTTTACCCTTTCCTCTTCCTCTATCCTCCCATTGAGAAAGCAAGGAAAACAAAACACATTAGAAGTTTCCATGCAAAAGAAATTCCTGAATTAGCCATATTACAAAAAAAAAAAGAAAGAAAGAAAGAGGTCAAAGAAAGAGAAGAGAATATGCCTCAATTTGCAGTCTGAGTCTGTTAGCCCTTTATCTGGAGATGGACAGAATATTTCCTATTATGACTCCTTTGGTATTGTGGTTGGTTGTTGCATTGATCACATAGTAAATTTTTCCACATTAATTATCTTTATGATATTGCTTGTATTGTACAGATTTTGCCCCTGGTTCTGCTCACTTTATTTTGCATCATTTCATACAAGTTTTCTCAGGTTTTTCTGAAACCACCTCATTATTTCTTACTACACAATAGTATTCCATCACATTTGTATACCAGAACTTGTTTAGCCCTTCTCCAACTCAGGAACTGTGACTCCAAGTCCAGTGTTCTTTCTACTCTCTCCTCTTTCTCCCTGATTAAACTATTTGAGACTCTGGATGTGTGTGGAAGGACTTGGTGTCCTTCCCCCACCCCCCCAGCAGTAATAAAATAGAGACTTTAAGCACTGGGCAACTAAACCGTAAGTCCTGTTCAGGTAAACCTGAGCCTAGCTTCTGAGCTACCTCCTCTATTTTGTTTCTCTACTGAGTATAGGTGATATCCCAGCTCTCCATTCCTACTCATCTTTATAAAACAGCAACTTAAAAAAAATTGTATTGATATCTTTTGGTTTTCCAATCTTTCATTTCCCAACACATCCCTGCCCTGCTCCAGAGTCATCTTGCAGAACAAAGAATAAACAAGAAAGGGGAAAAGCAGTTCAAATGAGCCAATTCCTCAAATGCCACTATTTGCAGTATCTAAGTCCATAGCTTAATAATTGGGGCAGAGAGGCAGGACAGTGGACATCATGCCAGGCCTGAAGGAAGGAAAAGTCATCTTCCTGAGTTCATATCTAGCTTCAGAAACATACTAGTTGTGTGACTCTGGGCAAGTCACTTAAACTTGTTTGCCTCAATTTCTGCAGCTATAAAATGGCAAACCACTCCAGGATCTTTGCCAAGAAAATCCCAAATGGGTTCACAAAGACTTAGACAGGACTGAAAAACGACCAAACGATAATATGCCCGTAGCACCACCCCATTTCTGCAAAATAGAGAGGGAGGTAATTCTCATATCTCTACTCCAGGGCCAACCATTCAGTTTTGACCTTCATTTGTTCTTCCCAGTTATATAGCTAAGATCATTGTGCATATTGTTTTCCTGGTTCTGATTACTTTGTTTTGTAATGGTTCATAGACACAAATAAAAAATTCCTATAAAATGCTAAGAGGGAGAAAAGTTGGAAGCAGACTAGTTTGCTTAGTTCTTATCATTCATATAAGTTACTGGCTATTACTGCCATAGTTTATAGTTTGCAACTAATCAAGCCACATAACCACATTTAGAGCCATCCTGCAACTTTTGGGACAGTGTGAGGAGCAGAATGCTTTAATCCCCAATTTTAGATAGACTATTGAAGTTGTGATTACAGCTTATTAAGTGATCTAGTCACAATTTGAGTTTCCTAAGATTTCTAAAATTCAGGCGTTTGGATATCATATTTCATCTATACAGGGGGCCAGTCACCCCTGATACTGGCTTTAATAGAGAACCCTATGGCTAAATGTGAGGGCAGATAGTAAAGTGGAGTCAGAGCCAGAGAGTGATTCTAACCTTATGCCCTTGGCAATCATTCTTTGTGCCTCAGTTTTCTCCTCCTTAGTTATTGCAGATCATATCATAATAATCTATCTCTCAATCAGAGTATGTGTTTTGTTATGAAAATACGAAGTACTGAATAACCATAACTATGCTTTTAAATAGCTTTCCACATGTTATACATGTAAACCTTAAAATATAACTTGGTATATTTTAAGCTAATTTTAATTTAAACATTACAAGTTTGTTGAATCAAATCACTCATTATACTGATAATCATTATTTATACCTCTAATATGAAATACAGATATTCACCCTAAACATAGGCTTACACCTCTCCCTCAGCATGGACACCTACACTAGGAATCAATCTTGTGACACAAGGATTAACATATTATGAATCAGCCTAACTCTTAGGCTAAAAGGTTTACCAATATTTTTCTCCAACTTTTCACCAAGCTCCTTTCTATCTAGGCCAGAGATCATGCCCTGGAAGATTTAACCCTTTCAGATCCATAGCTCCCACCTTTGGTGACCTCCCACCCTTCCTGAGTGGTGAGTACGTCACAAAGCCTATTATACCCAGGCTGGCTACAGCCATGCCTTACTATATCAATGATTCTTGCACCAGCTACTTGGCCATTTCCCTTCTTCACCTCTACTTTCCATAATGAAATTAATTTGCCCTTGTGTTAAAAATGTTACATCAGTCCAGTCCTTTAAGTCTCTGCTCCAACATCCCTGTACCTTTCCAAAACAAAATAACCCTTGTTGTCTACAGCTGCCCTATATTTAAGGGTGTGCTGATAAATGTTTAATGACCTACTTTTAAGTCTAATCTGCATTATTAACCTTTTCACCATCACTTTCTTATGTCAACAGTCAACAAAACAAAAAAATCAAGCCCTGGTTTATACCATTTACTGAATTCTGAGGTTTACATGTTCACACTGAGAAGTTAACAATAAACTCTTGAGAAGGAGTTCAAGCTCGTTCCAACACACCTGTGCTATTATGTATATTATTTTCCTCTATTAGGAAATAGGTTTTTTGAAATCAGGTACTGTCTCATATCTTGAGGACTTAGCACTGTATTTGGCACATAGAATGCATTTAAAAAACACTTTATCATTCATTTGCATTATATTAATAATTAAGATAATGGTGACAATTAAGCATAAATGTTGTTTAAGAAAACAAACATCTCAACTTCTGAAACTAATATGTTAGGACTTAATTTTTGATAATTCTAAAGGATTTTTTACTTTGAGGAAGTTTTCATTGTGTGATTCCCTTAATTTGTAAAAATACCTCCTCATACATTTAAAATATGACGTGATTTGCATGCATCAACACATTCTGTACAGAGAAAGGTACGTCAGCATTGGTCTCCTGGACCACACCTGACATTTTAATTTGAACTCTTTCTTGGTGCCAGCCTGTTATTTTCATGTCTGAGTTCACCTTTTTTTCAGAATATAGACCTTCAGACCTGTGCTGTTTTGCATACCTATTATTAAATCTTGTTAATGATACTAAAGTTTAAAAAAACCTGCAGCAATGACATGAGAGCAGGTTTGTCTTTCATTCACATTTGGGCGATTAAAGTCTATTTTTAATTGCCTGAGGAGAAAACTGGCTATTTTCCAATTAGTAGACCAGATCTATTAGCTGCCAAATGCTATTTATATGAAAATTGTACTTGCACACAATACACTTAGTGTTTCCATAATTCAATTCTTAATTAAACATAAACTTGGAAAATGATAATTGCTGAAATTTTCTGATGTTTAGTTGACAAATGTTTGCACTATTGTTATTTTAATTACCATTTTAAAAGACTATTTTTGTCTCCTTTTGCCTTAGTCTTTCATCGCCTGAAGTACCAGATGTAGAGGCAATAGAATGTGCATCTTGGGAAGGAATGCTCTCATTAAAACTGCTATGAAACAGTGTATAGATTTTCCTCTACTCATTCCTACATAGCAGCTCACATCCGCCATCATGTTCCATGAATGGATGATGCTTTTCAGAATTCCATGAAAGTTTGCTTCAGAAGGCTTGAGAAGGTATCAGAACTAGTCCTTTGGCCACAGAGATTGGTCCTATTGTGGGTTTTCTCTTACCTTTTGTGATTTAGGAAGATTGAAACTCTTTACCTAAAAAGGTTGTCCCAAGTCAGTTGAGGATCACAGGTTAAAAGATGTAAGGGACTTTAGAAGTGATCTAACTCACACCCTACCCACCAGAGCCCCATCCCTCAATTTTTATAGACAAGAAAACTGAAGCCTAGGTAGGTAAATGATTTGCCCAAAGGCACACAAGTAGTAAGTAATAAAGGCCAGAGCAAGGATTTGGGCCCTGGTTATCCTGATGCCAAATCTTGCACTTTTGTCACTGTACAACAGTTTTGATTTTTTCATAGAACACAGTTTTATTAGTTAGGCGATAAGCTTGAATCTCTTTAGTTTATGTTCATCAGGTTCAGGAAAGCTAAATGAATGAAAGAAACTGGGTTCTAGTTCTGTTTTGCCACTAATTCATGGTATAGCCTTGAGTAAGTTACAAAAACTTTCCCTCCTCAAATTGCCTTATGATTTATCTGGCTCTATGTTGTATGTTCCCTCTACCTCCCAGCAGAGCATATTCTACCTGATTGCAAGGATTGTGTGTGTGTGTGTGTGTGTGTGTGTGTGTGTGCCTTTGTTTTTCCAGTATCTGGTACACTGTTTTGCACATGGGTACTTAATAAAAGTGTGTTAGAGTTGTTGAATTTTCTATCATGAAATGGTGATTAATTCCAATCTGTAAAACAGGTTTTATAATCCATGTGTATGGGGTTCTTTTCCCTTTTTTTTTCTAGTGCTAGTATTTTTTTAGAGGAGACTATACTCCAGAAATGGGTCAGTCTATACAATTTCAACAAGCATATATTAACAGACAAGCCAATCATTGTAAACACAAGTTTTTATTAATTTAGTATTAATCTTGTCCAAGCATTGTTCTACTAAGAGACTGACATGAATGCCTTCAAGTCTTCAGGCATTCTCTTATTACGTCATTGTGAAGCAGTATATTTTACAATATGATTTTCAAAAAGGCAAAAGTTTTTACAATTTGCTTCATCTAACAGAATGAGCTCCACTTAACTTTTGGCACAGGCTTAAAGAATCATTTCCCTAAAACTATTCAGTCCCTCTTTTGCCACTCCCTTCAAGGGTTCTCCTTTCCATCTTTTCAATACTACTCTGTTTTCTATTAATAGAGGTAGCTAGGTAGCACAATGGATAGATTGCTGTACCTGTAGTCAGGAAGATGAGTTCGAATTCAGCCTCAGATACTAGCTGTGTGATCCTGGGCAAGTCAATTAATCTGTGTCTTCTTTAGTTTCCTCATCTGTAAAATGGGGCTAATAATAGCATCTACCTCCTAGGATTGTTGGGAGAATCAAATGAGATTATAAATTTGTAAAGAGCTTTGAAAACTTAAAGTACTATAAAAATGTTGTTATTATTATTAACTGAAGTAATCACAGAAATGACCTCTTTTTTTTTTTTTGAATCATTACTCCAATCCTGCCAAGATGGAGTGGTTCCAGGCCTCTTGCCTAGTCACTGCTCTAATTGCTTCAAAGGAGGGGACCTTACGATCTTCCTGTGCTGATCAGAAAAGGGGGAGCAGCAGAATTTTGTTTCAGAATTGATGGTTTGAGACTGATGATAAGATTTCTCTTTCCAATTAGACTGGAATAATTTTTAAATGTTTCCTTAATATTTCTAAAATAGGGAGCATGAGGTGCTTTGTCTTCTTTTATATTATTACATGTCAAGAGCTAGAGAAATAAAGACAAAATAAACTATATCTAATTGCTTACCATATCAGGGTGGAAGGAGAGGAGAGGGAGGGAGAGAAAGATTTTTGAACTGAAAACTTTAAAAAAAAAAAAGTTAAAAATTGTTTTAACGTGTAATTGGGGAAAAGTTATATGGATGTATACATATACATGCACACACACACATATATATACATACATACATACATACATATATGTGTGTGTGTATATAAAAGAAATAAAGACAAAATAAAGTTGATCCCTTTCCTTAAAGAGATTACATTATCCTGAGAGTGGGAATGTGTATGAAAGGCAAAAATAACATCTGCAAAGATAGGTGAATATAAACATTTCCTTTGGCAGAGAATATGTGTACTTGTGATTTCAATTGGTATAGACAATTTCTGGTTAGTAAACTTCTTCTTCCCATTGGGAAATGCAAATGTTCTGCAGTTTATCCTCTTATAGAATTGACTGGGATTTGTTGTTGTGATGTTGTGTTAGTCCTTCCTTTTTGAGGAAGACCATGCCATCAGAGAAATGATGACATGACTTGCACTTGACTTTGCTTTGAGTGAGGGAGGGCTGTGCAGGTCACCAGCCTCACTTCTCCTCCAGAGCCATCTGGATCTAGTGACTAGATATTCATCAGGATGACTGGAGATGGCCCAGGATACACTAGGAGACCTTCGCCTTTTCAGGTATTCACATAGAGGGAGGTAATGCCCATTGAGTAAATAGGCTTCTTTAAGAAGAAGTCAGGGAATGGCCCTTTTAATGAGTAAAAGAAGAAAAAATAACTAAATCATGCTGGGAGGGAAAGAGAAACTGTTACCATTCATAATCACTGTAAGCCAGCCACTAAGTGGAGCTTGGGCAGAGACCTATTGTGTCTAACCTATGGCCTTCAGAGTGTACTGGGTTTAAGGTTTGGCGAATGACAAAGAAAGGAGGAAGGAAGGAAGGAAGGATGGACATCTAGACAGTACACCCTAAAGGAAGAGGAGAGGGGACAGAAGTGAGAGGATGAACTAGGTTACCCAGCTAACTGGGTCCCCACTCAGGCAAATCTGTCTACTCACAGGTTGTGTTTGTCCTTCGTGTTAGAAGACCATGACATCAGAGAAATGATGACTTTGTTTTGAGGGAAGGAGGGCTGTGCAAGGTCATCAGCCTCATTTTCTCCTCCAGAGCCATCTGGATGCAGTAACCAGATATTCATCAGGATGACTAAAAATGACCCCTGACTGGAATTTAGAAGTTAAGTGACGTGACCAGTCACATAGTTACTATGAATTAGAGGTGGGCCTTCTACTTGGGCTTTTGTAGCAGCCAGATCTGTTCACTACTTCACACAGTTTCTCAAATACAATAAGCTGTAATGCTAATGAGATTAAAGATCTTTCTCATCCATTAATGGGCCTTCCCTTTAAAGGAGTGTTTGATTAGGGGAAATTTATAGGAAGGCCCACACCTTTTGTTAATGAGGCACTGGTTCTCAAGGGTTGTGATGCCCTCTGGCTCTGAAAAGTGTATAAATATTCTGAGGTGAGGTTTTACTTTGAGACTTACTCATTGGAAGCGTTTGTTTGGCCAGACACTCTGGGCAGTTGCTAAGGGAACCGTCTCCCCTTTGAAAACCCAGATGTTGGTGCTTCTCTCTCTGGTAACTATGTATGTACGGTCAGACAGTTATCTGTCTGTTGGTCTTTGATGCTGTATTGCTTACTGTCAGGCAGTTGGAAGTCCTGTCTGTTGATTTTGATTTCTCTGTATTTTCTCTGAAGTTTAAGGTGCTGACTTTTCTCCCTGAAGTAGGTGAATGATACATGTGCTTGATTACAGTGATTATTGACCTCTCAAAAGTTGCCTTTCCTTTTAGAAAAGCAGATTTAAGAACTGTGATAGCAGGCCCTCCTGTGTATGTTGAGGTGCTTGCTTTTACATATGCATAAAAAATAATATGGTGAGTTATAACAACTCAGGGGATCAAGAAAGACATCGTATCACTTTAGTTAAGCTTTGAAGGACACTGGGGTTTTCAAGAAGTAGAAATAAGAATGGGAAACATTCTAGGTATGGGAGAAAGGAGTGACTAAGTTATGGAGGAAGGGATGAAATATTTGGTGTAAGGAACAGCATTTTGGTCAGTTTGGATGCAACAAAGAATATATGAAGGAGAGTAATATGAAATCATGTTGGGAATGTAGATTGGAGCCAGATTACTAAGGCTTTATTACTAAGGAGTTTATATTTTATCCTAGTACCTCTAGGATTGGTAGCCACTAGAGATTCCTGAGCAGGAGAAACATGATCAGATCTGTCATTAAGAATATCTATTTGGAAGCTATGAAGGATTTGAGAGGGGAGAGAAAATGGAAATTGGGAGAACAATTACGAAGCCATAGCAATAGCTCAGGAGAAAGGTGATTATAGCCTAAACTCAGACAGTGACTGAATAAATGAAGAGAAGAAAATGATTTCAAGAAATGAGGGGGGGAAATAATTGAAAAGACTTGACAACTGATGGTTTGGGTGATAGAATTAATGAAAAGGGATTAATTATTTGCTCTGTGCCAAGCATTATGCTATATATTGGGAACATAAATACAAAAATTCTGCCCTCAAAGATCTTATATTCTAATTGGAGAAAAGTAGTGTGGTGCCTAGGGAAGGGATCACAGGGATGATGAGTAGATGTATAGTTAATTGGCATGTTCTCATGATCTGATTACCATGACTGGAGCAAAATGTAGAAGCCAGATCAGAGAAGGTGGGAGTGTTATGGCAGGCAAATAACAAGGCAGTCTGGGCAGACAGCTGGATGTTTGTATGGGATATGAAAATGAAATATGGCATCAGATCTGGGGTCAGCCAGTACACGGAAAGTGCTAGTTTGAACTTACTCATACAATCACTCAAGTAACTGACCAGTAAGAATTTAATAAGCACTTACTATGTATCAGATATTGTGCTATGTGCAAGGATACAAAGAAAAAGCAAAAAATAGTTCCTGTTCTGAGCATTTAATATTCTTTTTTAAAAAGATTTTTTATTGATATCTTTTGTTTTTGTATCTCCTAGATTCCCCACTCTGTTTTTTTCCTCCTTTCTTCCCAGAGAACTATCCTTTGTAATAAAAGATTAGAAAAAAAAAAAGGAAAAAGAGGGGGAAAAAGTCAGCAAAACCAATTAACACATACAAAGGAAACCTGACATCATGTGCAAAGCTTCATACCCACAGATCCACATCTCTGCAAAGGAACAGAGGGAAATGTTTTTCATATCTGTTCTTTGAATTCTGTTAGGTCTTTGTAATTTTGCAACATTCAGTTTCAATAGTTTTCAATTACATTGTTGTAGTAATTTCAAAAATTGTTTTCCTTAGCTCTGCTAACTTCATTTTGCACCAGTTCCTATACATCTTTCCATGCTTCTGCATATTTTTTTATAACAATAATATTCCAGTATATTCATGTACCACTGTTTAGCAAGGACATCTACTTTGTTTCCAATTCTTTGTATCATCGACCACAAGCAACGTAGTAAGTACACTGATGTATATGTAGTCTTTCTTTTTGTCAAAGACTTCCTTGTGGCACATTTCTAGAAGAGAAGCCTCTAAGTCTAAAGGCATGGACATTTTAATCACTTTATTTGCATAATTCTAAATTGTTCCCCAGAATAGTATGTAACAATTGACCGGGAAGAACTCACATTCTAATGGGGCACATTTTAAGATATATACCGAATTGATAGAAAGTGAAGAAAGTAACCCTAGAGGGGAAGTCACTAACTTCTAAGAGTACTGTGAAAGGCTTCCAGTAGAAAGTAGTTTTTGAGTTGTCTTGAAGGAAACTAGTGATTCTAAGAGACTGAACATTCTAGGCTTGGGGAGTTGCCAATACGAAGTCAAGGAGACAGTAAATGAAGTGTGCTGTAAGGAAGACCCAGATTCCCAATATGGCTAGATTGTAAAATCTGTGGATAGGATGATATATGTAAGAAGACTGGAAAGCTAGTTGGCAACAAACATTTATTAAACACCTACTGTATGCCAGTCACTGTGCTAAGCACTGGGGATCCAAAGAAAGGCAAAAAACAAAAGAAAGGCAAAGGATTCTGAGATCTCAAGGAGTTCACAGTCTAAGAAGGGAGACAACACACAAACAATTATATATGCGAGTGCAGAGTTTATATTGGAAAAAGAGCCATAAAAATGATGATAATAAATGAAAAATACAAATGAAATAAATAAATGAAAAATGAATGAAAGGCCATAAAAACTTAAACTCTATGAAAAGTGGAAACCTGAACACGGTGATCTGTTTAAATTATATTTTAGACACTGAGTCAAAACTTAAGATACTATGAAAGCCATAATAAGAATATTGTGACCCATATGTGACAGGTACGTGATCCATACACAAACTTATGTTTGGACACAACATTGGCTTAACCCCCAAGCTCATTACTAAGCAGAAAAGCAAAAATATCCACCAATCAGTAGTGATGAACTCTCTAGCTCCTCCTGCCTTTGTCTGTTTTCTAAAATTACCACGGGGATATTGGGGTTCTTCAGCTGGGATCCACAGAACTTTCTGGCTGCCATCTCAGACTGAAGATTATCCCAGTTTGTAAGTATTCATAATGATTGATTAAACTACTACCTATAATCAGTCTAGAGCTCTGTGGCCTCTTTCTTTGGTATAAAAAGGATACCCCATGATTATGGAGGAGGTACAGGGTTCCCCAGCCAGGGGAATTCTGGACCTCAAAGCAAGCAATATACAACTTGAGATAAGCAACGGGAAGGAAGGCACTGAAATTCAGAAGGATTGGGAAAGGCTTCTTGTAAAAAGTGGGATTTTAACTAGGATTTAAAGAAAGCTAGGACGCAAAGATGAGGAGGGAGAAGACTCCAGGCATGTCTGACAGAGAAAATGCTGTTGAGAGGAGTATCTTGTGTAAGGATCAGCAGGAAGACCAGAGTTGCTAAACTGCTGAGTAGGAGGAAAGGGGTATCATTTAAGGTGTAAGAAAGCTGGAAAGGTTGGAGGTGGGCAGGTTATGAAAGACTGTGAAAGGGAGAGAATTTTATATTTGATCCTGGGGGTGATAGGGAAGCAATAGAGTTTATTGAGTAGAAGAGGGTGATGCAACTTATGAAGATCAGTTTGGCAGATGAGTAGAGGATGAACTGAAGTAGGAAGAGATCTGTGGAAGGAGGACCAGGGAAGTGACTATTTCAACAATCTAGGCATGAGGTGATGATAGCATGTACCAGAGTGGTAACAGTTGTGGAGAAGAGGGGCGGGGCATTTAGAAGACGTCAGAAAGGTAAAATTAACAGGCATTGGAATAGATGGGGTATGGAAGAGTAAGAGAAGGTGAGTTGAGGATAACACCTAGGTAATTTCCCAAGAGCCTGGAAAGACAGGTTGGGGTTGACCTTCAGACTGACTCTTTTCCTGTGATACAGGAAAAAAATCCGCTATTATATAGAAGTGACAGATGTTGGGACCACATCTGACAATTCATATAGTATTCTGTTCTCGTAGGCCTGGTTCTCTGGGGTTTTAACAACATAACCACATTTTAGTCACTCCCCTTAAGTCGCTGTCAGGATCCCTTGTTTCAACTTGATTGATTTTTCCTCTTACATGGTTATAGTTAGTGCGTGCACTCCATATTTCTGGTTCTGCTCTTATTTTTTTTTTTTACTTCATATTATTTCATAAAGGTTTTTCTAGATTTATTTTTCTTCCTCTTATCCATCTTAATTACTTTATAATGCAATTAATGTACCATACTTTATTTAATCATATCTCTACCATTGGATATTTATCTTCCAGGGTTTTTTTTTTTTTCAGTTACAAATAGCACAGCTATGAATATTGTTGAATATAGAGGAGACTGTCTTTTTGAAGGACTCCCCTGATGCCATGGAAAGAGCTCCCTGTCTGGATATGAGGAAGACCTGAGTTTAAATCTCAACTATGAGAATTACTGTTTGGCATTCAAAGCCCTTCATAATTTAACCCTCTCCAGCTTTTCCAATCTTCTTAGACTTTACTGCCCAACAAGTACTCCTCTATCCAGTGACACTGGCCATCTTCCATGAACAAGATATTCCATCTTTAAGCTCTGGACATTTTCTCTGGCTTTCCATACCTAGAACACTCTCCCTCCTCCACTCCAACTTCTGACATTTCTGGCTTCCTTTAAATTCCAACTAAATTCTACTTCCTATAGGAAACTTTCCCCAACCCCTCTTAATCCTAGTGAATTCTCTCTGTCTCTTAATTATTTCCTATTTATGCTGTATATAGCATGTTCTTACATAATTATTTGCTTGTTATCTCTTCAATTAGAGTGTAGACTCCTTGAGGGCAAGGACAGTCTTTTGTCTCTTTTTGTATTTCCAGGGCTTAGCACAGTGTCTGGCATACAGTAGGCAAAATTTGTATTTATCCAATGATTGACTGACTGTGTAATCATGAGCAAACCATTTTACCTCTCTGAGGCTCTGTTGTTTTTTTTTTCAAATTTAAACTGGGGATAATAATTGTGAGGAAAGTACTTGGTAAATTTTAGGATGGGTATGTGTGTGTAACACATATATGTTCATATTTATACATATATTCATATAAATAAATTTAGTCTAGAATTATGATTTCAACAATGTGGGAAATACTGTGGAATGGAAATGTCTTTGATCTATACATATAAGGCAACTTGTGAATTTTGTCATCTTAGAGAACTGTCTGGCTTGATTCGGCGGGGTTAGTTAGATTGCTAGTATGAGTTAGAGGCAGAACTTGAACCCAGATTTTCCTGATTCCTCCAAAACCAATATTCTATTCATTCTGCCAAGCTGCTTTTCAAACACTATGTAAATCTAAGTTATTATTTAATTGAATACATGGCATTCAAATTATACCAGAAAAACTGTATAACCTCATCTGTCACAATTTGTTATTGCTACTATTAATAATAATGATGATGACTATCATTTATACAATGCTTTCAGATCACTTTACAAATGTCTCATTTGAGCCTCACAAATAACCCTGGCAGGTAGGTACAATTATTATCCTCACTTTACAGATGAGACAACTGAGGCAGAGAGAAGTTAAATGACTTGTCCAGGGTCATATAGCCAGTAAGGGTCTGAGGCTGGATTTGCACGTAGATCTTCTTGATTTCAAGTCCAGTGTTTTATCCATTGTGCTACTTAACAAAAAAAGATGGTTCATATAGTTTATTCATACATTTCATTTGTGCAAGTTACTATAGCAAACAAATGACTCTTCCATAATGCTTGTGATAACCTATGTCTGTGTGTGTGTGTGTATGCATGCAAGTGTGTATCCTAGAAATTAGAAGTATGATTCAGAGAAACTCAGTATATTTCTCCCACTTGGACATTAGTGTGAGCGTATCAGATTAGCTAATTATTATTTTGGAAGGCAAAGAAAGTCTAGCTCTGAGAAGGTGAGACAGGTGGAAAAGGCAAGCAAAATAAGGACAGAAGCAAGCCCTGGGGAGAGGGGTAGCACACTGAGAAGAAATTTCAGACACTAGCTAGCTGTGTGATCCTGGGAGCCACCCTCTACCCTGCTTCCCATTTCCACATTTATAAAATGAGGATCATAGTATCTACCTTCTGGGCTGTTGTGAGGATAGAATGAGGTAGTACTTGTAAAGCGTTATACAAATGCTGGCTGTTATTAAGATGGAACTGAACCAGGGCAACCCCGAGGAAATTCTGTGCTATGAACAGTGGAGAGGGAGAATAAGAGCCTGCCCAGAGCTCTCCATTGCTCACCAAGGCTAGCATTATTTCATTGTTTGTGTGTTTGCTCATTAATGAGATGAGCCAACTTGCAGGTACTGACTCATTTGTTTACTCTGGCCTCACATATGTACTTGAAGAGCCTCATGTGGTTTGGGAGCAGCTGGCTGCCAATCCCTTCCTGGCTCTGCTCCAGAGAGGCCATGTGCCAGCTAAGCACCCTGGATCCCAGACCAGCTCTGTTCTCCTCCAGCTTTGGCCAAGGACCTGGTTGCTTCATGGGAACGTTGGAAGGATGAATAAGTTAGAGTCATAACACTATCCATGTCAATTGTCTCAGCAGAGATGCTCTAATACAGGCTTTTTTGTTCTGTCTAATAAAAACTTTCAACTTCTAGGATTTTTCTCTGATTTTTCCCCCTTCTCCCCATTGCCTCCTGAACTCAGTGACTAATATACTGCATGTCATTTTACATTCTTTTGGCACATCTCTCTCTCTCAAACTTTTTTTCCTGAAGTTCCAGAATTAGATCACAAGATCAATCGGATTGAGAGCTAGAAGGGACTTTGCTGTTGTTGTGGTTGTGGTTGTGTTCAGTCATGTCTGACTCGTGACCCCATTATAGGGTTTTCTTGGCAAAGAGGCTGGAGTGGTTTGCCATTTCCTTCTCCTGTTCATTTTACAGATGAGGAAACTGAGGCAAACAGGTGACTTGCCCAGGGTCACACAGATAGTAAGTTTCTGTGGCCAAATTTGAACTCAGGAAGATAAATCCTCCTGATTCCAGGACCATTTCTCTGTCTACTTAGCTGCCCAGAAAGGACCTTGGCTGCCATTTAGTTCAACCACCTCATTTAACAGATGAGGAACTATATAGTTATTGAAAAATGAACTATTTTCCTTGCAAACTGGGGATGCAATCAAATCACATTCTCTTTGTTTTTTAACTTAGTGAAGAAACTTTACGCATATCATGAAACAAATGAACTCATAAAGAATCACTTTGAGCTTAATAAATCTCAGAGGTTCATATTGTGTTCTGGGTTTCATTCAGATAAAGGGAAGAACATGGAATTATACTTTGTAAACCTTACAGTGCTAAGTGAACGCCAATTATTAGTATCATAGAAAATTTCAGAGTTGGAAGGAATGGAGGGATTACCTAGTTAAGTTTTCGCTTAGTGAATCAGTTCCTGTTTTCTTAATTGATACTTGGTTTAGCAAAACAAACAGGAAACAAAAAAAATGGAATGTCTGAATAGCTCAACAAAATAACACAAACAAGAAAACGTAAAAAATCTATATTTCCAAACTACTTTTGATATGACAATAAAGAATTTTCAGAAGCAGTGTAGCAGAAGATGAACCTTCTTAAATTAATTGGCAGAGAGCAATACATCTGGCACAGAATTACACTTGTTTGTTACGAAGTGCCAACTTTTCCCCTGCATATCAATATCATAATTAGCAACTGACACCTTCTGGCTATTTGAATGTGAGCAAAGCTTCGGAAAGAGCCTGATATTCCCTTTCCTATTTTCCTCATCTGTATAAGAATGGTCTCCAAATCCCTTACAGGATTTGGTATTACAATTGCTATTGTCAGTAGAGTAGGAGTTCCTTGATTCTGTACTGTGATCCTTAATGAATCATGTGTAGTGGTTTGAGGAGGAGGTTTTCTATTCATTAATGGGAGCAAGACCTTGACTACATCACTGGAAGAGCTTGGAATGTAAAGGAAATGCTATGTTACCCTTTAAAAAAGGGGAGAAACTGAGGCAGACATGTTCCAGCAGAGAAACAACTAAATAGGAGCATGTGACTTTATTTGTCCAAAGTAGTAAGTGGGCTTCAAACAAGTCTGCTGGAGTCTTCGCCTGCGACTTTCCTCTCTCTGTGTGTCTCTTTCTGGCTCTGATAGTAGCTGAACTATCTTTATAATCTCATATCTAGGTAGTTCTTACTTGACCTAGAATAGGTATTAATTGTTAGTTGATTGCTCTCCTTTTCCCAGTATTAACTATGTTTCATATTTTTATTGTTATTAGGGATTTTGTTTTCATCAAATAGGAGTATTTTCTTAGTTTTGCTTTTGTGTTGGCTAGAGATTCCCCCTTAGAAGTTCATGTAACTGGAAGGTCAAATATTCTAGACTTGTATTTTTATAATTCATATGATACTTTTTCTACAGTTTTATGTGGTTAATAGTCCCCCCTAAACCTCTTTTCCTCAAGCAAGAGCTTGTGTTTATTTCATGGGATTTGGCACTATATCCAATCCTAGAAAATCCTAAAAGTACTGTCTCCACTTACCCCTGGAAAAAATTTAGGGTGCAAACAGAATAGATAGAAGTCATGGTGAAAATGACAAGTTTCTTCTCTAAAGTATCCCATGCTTTTAGTAGATACAGTTCTGTCTGTGCTTATTAATAAATCCTTTCTAGGTCCCTTTCAAATTTTCCTGCTGAAACATGTCTACCTCAGCTTCTCCCCTTTTTTTAAAGGGTAACCTAGCATTTCCTTTACATTCCAAGCTCTTCCAGTGATGTAGTCAAGGTCTTGCTCCCATTAATGAATAGAAAACCTCCTCCTTAAACCACTACACATGATTCATTAAGGATCACAGTTTAGAACCAAGGGAGTCCTACTCTACTCACAATAGCAATTGTAATACCAAATCCTATAGGGGATTTAGAGACCATTCTTATACAGGTGAGGAAAATAGGTAAGGGAATATCAGGCTCTTTCCAAAGTTTTGCTCACATTCAAAAACTCCTCTGGTATTACCAAGGAGAAAATTACAGTAATTACAAAAACAACAATAATAGCATCCCTTCATTTACCATAATATAATATAAACTTTATTTACCATGACATTTGATTTAGAATAGCAGTTCTCAAACTTTTTGGTCTCAGGAGTCCTTTATATTCTTAAATATTATTGAGGATTCTCCCAGAGAACATCATGTATTTTTAGTGTAGGTTGTATCTACTGATAGTTACCATATTGGAAATGAAAACATCTTAGTATTATAAAAATAGTTCTGACCTTGAAGACCCCCTGAAATGGTCTTGGGACTCCTAGGGGCCTCCAGACCACACTTTGAGAACCACTGATTTAGACTATATTTCCCAGAAGGCTGTATGTCTGACCTCAGAGCAGTAGCGACTTCACTTGGTAACAATTCTGATTGGATTAGAATCTTTTGGGAAACAGATTTGAAAAGTGGATCTACTGAAGTAGGGTTAGGAAAGGTAGTTGGTTAATATGCATTTATTAAGCACCTATAATGTGCTAGATACTATACTAAGTGCTAGGGATACAAAGAAATACAAAAGGGAGTTCCTGCCCTCAGAGAGCTGAGTTTAAAGGGGGGAGATCAACATGAAAACAAATATGATTTTCCTTTGTTGCTTTCCTTAAATTGCTTTTATGTTAGTTATTTATTTTTGTTGGGACAGTTGGGTGGCACAGTGGAGTCAGGAAGACTCATCTTCTTCAGGAAGAGCTCAAATCTGACCTCAAACACTTACTGTGTGAGCCTGAACAAGTCACTTAATCCTGTTTGTCCCTTTTGTCATCATCTATAAAAAGAATGGGAGAAGGAAATGGCAAACCACTCAAAAAAAAACCAACCAACAACAAGAAAACCCCAAAACCCAAATGGGGTCAAGAAGAGTCAGATACAATTAAACAACCAAAAATGTTTTTGTTATTGGATTTCTTTCTAATATGAATAGAATGTTGCCTTTTTAAGGGCTTGTGTCATGATATGCAAATAGCCTACTCTAAACTTGGGAAAGTAGTAAGGGCCCATAGAGCCAGAATACTCAGGAACCTAGGGGACCAATGTTACATAATCATTTCCTTGATTAATGATTGTTGAATGAGTGAATGCCAATAGCTTTACTTTCCATAGATAAAAATCTCTGCACCTCTGAATGTAAGAATTTTCTTTTTCCTCATATTTATTTTCTTAGGTTACCAGTTTTAATGATTTTCCTATTAAAAGTATAATCCTTCAGTCTATCGAGATTATTCGCCATCAGTAATAGATGTACTTCATGTTGAATGGTTATATACTGGGGATCATAGTTCATACTTGTATAATACTCTAAGTGTTAGAAAATAGCTAATTAAAACAACAGTGGATAGATCCCTAGACCTGTAGTAAGGGAGGTTTGAGTTCAAATCTAGCCTCAGGCACTTACTAGCTATGGGAACTTGGGCTGGTCTGTATCAACTGTATTAGCTGTAAAGTGGGGATAATAATACCATCTATCTCACAGGGCTGTTTTAAAAATCAAATGAGATAATTTTTGTAAATATTAATATTTGTAAAGTGCTTAGTGTGTGCCTGGCACATAGTAGGTACTTAATAAATGCTTCCCTTCCTTTCCCCTTCTCTAGAAGACTCTAAGAAACTAAACAAACACAAACCCAAAGCAAAACTTGCTTATTGTCATAGAAGACCTGGCACTCTTGACAACTACACCATACTTCTGAGTCTAAGGTGATTCAGTGAAAGTCACTTGTCCATGTCCCTACGTGAAAGTTACATTTAAAGATGCAGTTTGAGACTATGAAAAATTATAGTCATGCTCCATGACCCTGGACTAATTAACATAATACTTAAAACCAACTATACTTACCACACCAAAACAAGTCAGGTTTAGTAGAAAGAAAATTCTGTTTTTAAACACATGCACACATAAAAAGGCCTAGGTGCCCCAGGGCCCCACCCTTAAGTTGGGAATGAACCCTATACTGTGACCTCTTTTTATTTCCTACCTCAATCTTATCTACTTCCTGCTTTAGTTAATCTGTGATCTCATCTACTTGAGGTGCTGGAGACTTTCCACAGAGTATTAGTCATCATGGTAGCCTGAGTCCTTGAAGACTTTGCAGTTGGGATATAGGCTCAGGTGGATTACAGCATGCTAGAAAAGCTCCAGCTACGGTGGTAGCCAAAAACCAAATCCCCTTTATGAGGACTAGACTGGCTGAGAGTGGTGATGAAGTTTGTGACAATTGAACCCCTCACTGGTGGGAAATTCTTCAGATCAGTAAGGGTTTGGACACTCTAAATGAATACATGAAAAGGCATTTATTAAGCACTTACTATGTGTAAAGTATTGTGTTAAGTATTAGAGGTACAAATAGAAAAGTTGGGTCCTTGCTCTAGGCACTGGTGATGAGACAACACATATAGTGGGTTTTGTTTCAGGTCAGATGGAAAAGCCCTAGCAGGAAATTAAAGAGCAATGCATCTTCTTCAGTGGCATTTACATGAATAAAATGATACCCATTTGACATTTTCAAGCACTTCGATGTTGAGAATAACTAAAAGCAGTTGCCAGGTTGAATTTCCTCAAGGTTTGCTCCTTTGAATGATAACTTGGTGGAGGAGAGAGTGAAGTTGGAAAAAGGCAGGCTAGGGGTGTAGTTATTCCCAGGTTCTTGGGCTTTCTTGTCAATTGGAAAGAAGTTGGCTGATTTTTGATAGTGGTGGCAAGGATGGAGGGACTCTTCTCATAGCAGTATCTCCCTAGGAAATGGAAGCTTGAGCAAGTTGAAGGTAGGGCCTGTGATCTGAGACTGAAACAGTGAAAAAGCATTTAAGTCCTTACCACCCTGCCAAGCCCCTGGATACCACTGGCCAAGTGTTGTTGTTGGTGTTAGTCCATAGTTTTCACAGATGACCAATGATGTCATGAGGAAATGTCTCAACTTGCCCTTGAATTGGACTTGTGAGGCAGAGTTGTACAAAGTCATTAGCCTCACTCTCTTCCACAGTCAATGAAGACTGGTGTCAAGACAAAAGTCCGGATGACCCTGGTGTCTTGGATGTCTGACCAATCTGTAAGTGCTCCACAGGGGCTGCTTCAACAGACTTCATGGCCGTTGGAACTAATGGTTCTTATTTTGCCCATTCTGCTGACAGACGTCTTCACATGCTTGGGGTAGAAATCCCCCTACCTCACTGAGAGATTGGTTAACTACAAACTGGTTTGCCCATCTGCCAAGAAGGTTTTACCAGAGTGCGGCCACTGCATGTGCTACAACTTCTTGGAGCCCACGGACTATATGAACACAACTACAAAATACTTTTTGTTCAAATAAAGTTAGATGTAAGTGAGTAGAAAAACATCAGTTGTTTGTGGGTAGGCTGAACTAATATAATGAAAATGACAATTCTACCTAAATTAATTTACTTATTAAGTGCCATACCAATCAAACTATCAGAAAAATATTTTCTACAGCTAGAAAAAATAATATCAAAAATTCATCTTTTAATAATATCAAAATTAATGAAAAGAAAAGCTAGGGAAGATGGCCTGGCCTTATCAGATCTGAAATTGTGTTATAAAGCAGCAATCATCAAAACCACTTGGTACTGGCTAAGAAATAGAAGGGTAGACCAGTGGAATAGGTTAGGTACTTAAGACACAGTAGTCAATGAATATAGCAATCTACTATTTGATAAACTCCAGGACCCTAGTTTCTGGGATAAGAACTCACTTTTTGACAAAAACTGCTGGGAAAACTGGATAACAGTGTGACAGAAACTGGGCATAGACCAGTACCTAACACCATACACAAGAATAAAGTCCAAATGAGTACATGATCTAGGTATAAAAACTGATATTATAAACAAATTAGGGGAGCAAGGAATAGTGTATTTGTCAGATTTATGGTGAAAGGAGAAATTTTTGACTAACCAAGAAACAGAGAACATTATGAAGCGCAAACAGATAATTCTGATTGCATTAAATTGAAAAGTTTTTGCACAAACAAACCCAATGCAACCAAGGTCAGGAGGAAAGCAGAAAACTGGGAAAGAACTTTTGCAACTAGTGTCTGTGATAAAGGCCTCATTTCTAAAATATATAGAGAACTGAGTCAAATGTACCAGAATACCAGTCATTCCCCAGTTGATAAATGGTCAAAGGATATGAACAAGGAGTTTTCAGAGGAAAAAATTAAAGCTATCTATAGTCATATGAAAAAATGCTCTAAATCACTATTGATTAGAGAGATGCACATCAAAACAACTCTGAGGTACCACATCACACCTATCAGATTGGCTAACATGACAAAACAGGAAGATGATAAATGTTGGAGAGGATGTGGGAGAGTTGGAACACTAATGCATGGCTGGTGGAGCTGTGAACTGATCAACCATTCTGGAGAGCAATCTGGAACTATGCCCAGAGGGCTACAAAAATGTGCATACCCTTTGACCCCAGCAATATTGCTTCTAGGACTATATTCCAAAGTAATCATAAAAATGGGAAAGGATTAAAAAATATTTATAGCAGCTCTCTTTGAGGTGGCCAAAAACTGGAAATCAAGGGGATGCCCATCAATTGGGGAATGACTGAACAAATTGTGGTATATGAATGTAATGCAATACTATTGTGCTATAAGAAATGATGAACAAGAAGACTTCAGAGAGGCCTAGAAGGACTTAAATGAACTGATGCTGAGTGAAAGGAGCAGAACCAGGTGATCATTGTACACAGCAACAACCACAACGTGTGAGGCTTTTTTCTGGTAGACTTAGCCCTTCACAGCAATGCAAGGACTCCCAAAGGACTGAAACAGAGTATTTTCTTTTGTGTTATGTTTTGTTTTGTTTGGGTTTTTCTCATGATTTCTCCCATTCATCTTAGTTCTTCCACGCAACATGACTAATGTGAAAATAAGTTTAACAAGAATGTATGTTTAGAACCCATATAAGATTGCATGCCATCTCAGAGAGGAAAGGGGGAAGAAGGGGGAAAAAAACCTAAGACTTATGGAAGTGATTATAGAAAACTAAAAATAAATAAATTTTTTAAAAATAATAAAAAAAATAAAAACAACTTCTTGGAGCCACAGGTGAAAGCTGTGTGGCAGGTGGACACTAAAAGTTTATGGGATATTTAGGGACCCTTTTCTGGTGTTTGCTGGACCCTTTTCAGGGCTGCAATAAGCAGATACCTTTAGTGTCTACCTATCTCCCAGCTCTCACTCTCCCCTAAGGTTCTATAGATAAAAACAAGAAAACCAGGCAATCTCTGTCCTTGAAGAGTTTATATTCTAATGTGGGAATGGTGACCTGGGAAGGATGTTTTTGTCTGGGAAGTTACAAATCATTAATGGAACCACAGGATTCCAGTAAATAAGAATGATGCTAATGCTGTTGCTCAGTACTACAGATTTCCCACACACACACACCACTTTTTAAAGTTTCATTGTCTCCTTTTATCCCAAAGAGCTTACATTCTATTTTTTATAATTTTAATAAATAAGTTTTTATTGATGCTATTTTTAGTCACCAAAATTTTCCCCAGTGCTTTTGTTTTTACAGCAGTCTTTCCCCAAAGTACCCCCTTCCATAGAATTCTCCCTTGTTGAAAATGAAATGAAAATGAAAAACAAAAGCCACCAACTCAGCAATCATTTGACAACACATGCAACCTTCTACACAAATACTGGTGGACTTGTCTACTGGAGGGAAATGTGTTCGCACCTCTGAATGTAGAAACCAATCTGAGCTGAGGCTACTCTAACTGTAGGGGAACTAAAATTAAGACCTAATCACAATAAGAATCTACAGTACAACACAGTATGAATGTTCTTGACTTCTGGAATAAAATACCACTCAACCTCATAAAAATTCAGATGGTTGTCAGCGTCAGAGGACAGATGTGGGTATAGAGCCTCTTCTCAGCTAACAGCTCCTGGTAGCTACTTCTTTGCCCTGACTTCCTGGGTGGAATAGCTCTTCTTTCTAACAGGTCTTTCTTCAACTTTTAAAATTCTTTTTGATAAAGAAATGCCAGATTTCAAGTAGGATCCACGAAAATAAAGATATAATTTATTTTTCATCCAAATTCACTCCTGAAATCATGTACCTCTTCCCATCTTCCCCCCACACCCCAGGTTAAGAAGTCCTTTTCATATATGTAAAGGAGAATATTTTGCTTCCCCTGCTGCCGGGTATGTGGAGCCCACATTAGGAAAAGATATCCCTTGTGCCATCTTCCTGTGGGGAGTACTGTTCACCTTGTACTAGCCTCAGAACCCATATAAATGTGAATTTACTATGCAAATAAGTTGGAATCTGTAATATAAATCAGCCTGCCAAGCTGGGGAAAAGTAGTGATCTGGATGTAAGCAAGTAGCCAATTAATGGTATACAGACTCGGGGAACCTCCTTGAATCTTCCCACTTAATCTGGCCTTTCATACTCAAATCTGTTATCCTTAACCTAGTCTGGCCCTCCAACCTAGTCCATAACCTCTGGATTGTCCTACCTGCTCCCACCCAAGCCCTCTATTGTCTGATACCTCCCAATTGCCTCCAGCTGTTTCCCACCCTTGATTACATCACTAGTTACCCCAGTCCCATAAAGATTTTCCTTAGACCCCTCCCCAGACTACTTGATTGGTTGTTGTCCTCTTGAAGAGGACCAAAATGGCATCACCATGATAAAATCAAGTTTCAATGTGTCCAGCTGTGGCTGATTAGACCAGTATGAGCTCGAAATGCTCTGTCACAGGTTGGGCACAGATAGTCCACATGAGTATTTGGGGTGCATACTCCAAATTTGCACACTCTACGTTTCCTTTGTGCTGTTTCAATTCTGCTTTGCTCATAGAACACAGCACCTTTTTGGTGTGAGCATGCCATGCTGAGCAGCCCTGTGCCAGTGTCTCCCATGTCGCACAATTAAATCCAAAGTTCTTTTTTAAAAAAATTATTTTCAGATCCAAAGTTCTTGAGAGAGACCTTGAGACTGTCCTTGTATCGCTTCTTCTGAACATCATGTGATCACCTACCTCATGTGAGTTCTCCATAAAATAGTCTTTTTGGCAAGTGTACATTTTGCATTTGAACAACATGGCCAGCCCATTGGAGTTGTGTTCTCTGAAGCATAGTTTGAATGCTTGGCAGTTTAGTTTGAGCAAGGACCTCAGTGTCTGGTACCTTATCCTGCCAGGTGATCTTCAGAATCTTCCTAAGACAGTTCAAATGGAAACGATTCAGTTTCCTGGCATGACACTAGGAAACTGTCCAGGTTTCACAGGCAATGAGGTCAGCACAACAGCTCTGTAGACCTTCAGTTAATACTTCTCTCCCATACTTTCCTTCAGAGCTTCCCAAACATTGATCTAGCTCTGGCAATGTGTGTGTCAACCTCATTGTCAATGTGTACATTCCTGGAAAGTACATTACCAAGGTAAGTGAGCTGATCCACAGCTTTAAATTACTAGACCACCCCCAGATCTCTCCCACAGTCTTCGTGTATATAAATTCCATTTCTCCTCCATGAAGGTGCTCAGATTCAATAGAGCTCTGATTCTTTCTAACTCAGATTCTACCAGCATCACAAATGGTTAGGCTTCTTAAGAGTCAGCCCAATATGGTGAATCTTTAATACATTTTATTTTACTTTGACTGAAACAAGGCTTGAATCGAATTCATTCAGCAGGACAGGGCGTGTCAGTATTTTGGTGTTCTCAGTATCCCAAACCTCAACATGGTTCCCTGACCTCATCAAACGAATGGTTACGAAGTGGCCTGTACCAGGCATTGTGTAAGTGCTGGGGATACAAAGAGAGGTAAAAACCAGTCCCTGCTCTCAAAGAGCTCTGGTGAGACAACGTGTATGTAACTATGTACACACAAGCTATATACAGGACAAATTTCCTATAATTAACAAAAGGAAGGCACTAGAAATAAGGGAGATTGGGAAAAGCTTCCTGTGGCAGGAGAAGGAATTTAGGTGAGATCTGAGGGAAACCTGGGAAACCAGAAGGCCAAAGTGTGGAGGGAAAGAATTCCAGGCATGAAGGAGAGCCAGTGAAAATTCCCAAAGGGAGAAGAAAATTCCTGTCTAGGGCAAGGAAAGCCCTAGGAGATCCATCCTTAAGAGAGGGAGGATTTTATCAAGGGTAGGGCTCTGACCAAGTCTGTTGCCTACCAGGAACTCTGGGAGGGCTTGAGCAGTGTTCTCCCCAGAATTCAGAGCAGACTTAAAGTCTCTGTTCCTCCTAGAAGCTATAGGAGCCCAGCTCTTAGTAGGGAGCGCTGTATGTCTTCCATACTGTGTCCCGAGTTATATAAGCCATGTTTCCAGAGTTGACTTCTCTTCCAACTGGGCAAAGAAATTTATAAATAAGGAAGCTGGGGGTTCTGACTGGAACCAAATTCCTTATGGAAGTTAATAAATAGGTAAAGGTTAGCCAGTGCTTTACGTATGTTTTCATTTGATCCTCATCACAATCCTCTGAGGTAGGTGCTATTATTTATTACTCCATTTTATAGGAAAAAAAACCTAGAGGCTGAGACCTTAAATGACTTCTCCATGATCGTACAAGAATGAATGTCTCAGGTAGGCTTTAAAGTCACATCTTCTTAAGTCCAAGCTAACCTCAAGATAGAGTCGAAGTCATTTATCCTTTGGATCCCAAGCACCCTCCAAAACTCCGCAGCCCTGTGTTCTCCCGAACCTTCCATTTCAGCAAATGTTATGGCAATACCATCCATAAGAGGAGCTCCCTTAAAGAACTACCAAGCTGTTTTGCCCCTTATATGATGCCAGAATAGTGATTGTGAAGTGATCCTACAGAAGAACCATTTAGTTACCATTTAGCTCTCCGTGAAAAAGTAGGAAGATTTGGGAGGGTTGATTGACTTCTCCCTGGAGAAAGTCCCTGCAGAGGTGGTTTTTCACTTGGGGCCAAAACATTTGAGTATGAATGGGCATGGGGGGAGGTAAAGTTAGAATAGTGCTGAGGACAGTTTGGGTAGGGTTAGGGGAGACCATGCTGTGAATAATAGAGGGAATAGGGCAGCACGTGAAGAGGACAGTCTAATGTGGGTTGCTGTGTTCATTTTTCATTTTTGAAGAAGACCATGATATAAGAGAAATGATGATATGACCTGCACTTCACTTTGCTTTGAATGAGGGAGGACTGTGCAAGATCACCAGCCTCAGTGTAATGGAATACTATTGTGCTATAAGAAATAATGAATAGGAAGACTTCAGAGAGGGCTGGAAGGACTTATATGAATTGATGCTGAGTGAAAAGAGAACTTTGTACACAGCAGAAACCACAGTGTGCGAGGTATTTTTCTGGTAGACTTAGTACTTCATTGCAATACAAGGATAAATAATTCCCAATGGTCTCTTAAGGCAAAATGCCTTCTACATCCAGGGAAAGAACTATGGAATTTGATCGCAGAATGAAGCAGATCATTTTCTTTTGTATTATACTTTGGTTGGTTTTATGGTTTCCCCCATTCATTTTAATTCTTCTATTTAACATGACTAAGGTGAAAATGTATTTAATAGGAATATATGTGTAGAACCTATATAAAATTGTATGCTGTCTCAGGGAGAGAGTGCAGAGATAGGGGGGAAGGGAGGGAGGGAGGGGAAAAATCTAAGATACGTGGAAGTGATTGTAGAAAACTGAAAACAAAACAAATAAAAAAAAAAGATCTCCAGCTTCACTTTCTCCTCCTGAGTCATCTGGATCCAGTGACCAGATATTCATCAGGATGACTGGAGACAGTCAATGTGGGTATACATTACATTAGGAAAGCGGGTGGCATCATCCCCCTTTGCATCCTCCATCCTCCACTACACTGAGAACTCCCTCTCTCCCCTCTTCCTGAAGCCTATCTTTCCTCCCAATCCCTGAGAGTGTGAGATACTTCAGATCAGTAAACAAGAGGCCTTGTGACAATCTCCAGATTGTGTCTGGGAGGGAGTATATTATCCCTATCCCTCACTCCAACTCCTCATATTGGTGTATGAGAAGAGGCCCAGCTACGCATCCTAGTTATATTTCTGGTTTCCTGATTAAGGAAAGGACATGGGGTCTCTTTGAACATTTGCATGACAGTATGCAATAACTGCAAAATTATATTCCTTACAAAGAAAAACAGAAGTATTTCCCCTGAAATAACATGCCCCCCTTCTCTTGGGTGCATATATTCCCTCCCTGATACACTTTTTCTGTCCATGCCCTCCCTTGTTTACCCTCTCTTGCTAGGGAAACTTCCAAGAGAGGGCAAAATCTTCCATTTGCCCTGGGAACGTGCTCTCCCGCTGGGAGTTCCATGAATATCAGGAAGGAATGTGGAGTAGCAAGCATCAGAAGGAAGTGACATTTACCAAGATGGAAAATGGCAAAGGTAACTGACTGTACTCCCAGGCAGCAAGGGCCTTTCCTTTCTTATTCTGCTGATGTCCAGGGCTCCTCTGAGATCAAAGGAAAGCAGAGTCAGCTCTGCTGTGAACATTAATTGGCCAATTGTACATGCCCTTGAGAAATGAGGAGCTTTCTCCCACTCTAGCAATCCAGGACACAAGAAGATTTGATCACTTTTTAGACAATAAAAACAAGGATTAGATCTGGGGGCCTTTTCTTTTCTGTCATTCAAGGGGAACAAATAGCACCTTGTCACCTGGCTTCCCCCTGGTGCTGGGAACTTTAATGACATGGAATCATGGGATCATTGAAGAGAGACCTTAGAGAAACTCTGAAGTACAACCTCCTCATTTGGCAAAGAAGAAATTTGAGATTGAGACAAATTAAATGACTTGCTCATTGACCATATCTAGTTAATAGTAAAGTCTAGACTGGAATCCAGGTTTGCCAACTTTTAGCTCATTAAAGCTACACTTGTGAAATAGTAGGGCAGATACCTTTTAATTAATATATTTTTCAATTATCAAGCATTTACTTTTTCTCTCTCCTACCTAACCCTCCAATGGGGCGGGGGGCGGGGGGGCGGGAAGAAACATGAACCCTTCTAATAAATATTCATATTGAACAAACTAAGTCCCCCTTGACATTTAATTGGACTCTTGGAACAAAGGCATCCATTTATGTTATGGAGACTTAGGGTATTCAGTACCTCTCTCCCCTCCCTCCTCACCCCTTACAACGACTCTGTCCTTTGGACTCTACTGCCTTGTTAGGTCAGATGGTATGGTGTAAATAAGTGGTAAATTTAGAATCAGAAGACCTTGGTTCTAGTCTTACTTCTGCTTCTTTCTTAACTGTGTGACCTTGAACAAGTTATTTAACCTCTCTGGGCCTTAGTTTCCTCCTATGTAAAATGAAGTTGGACCAGATACTTCTAAGGTCCCTTTCATTTCTAGATCTATGAGGCCATGATCTACCTCCTTCAGATTTTTTGTTCTTTGTTTCCCCTGATTTCTTTAAGAAAATTTGTAGTTTATTCTTTATCATGAACCTGAGAAGCTTTCCACATCTCTTGATCTAGGAAACTGCATCTTGACGCAGGGTCTTGTCTCTCTGAGGGACAAATACAGCATTCCCGTTTTATAGATGGGGAAACTTGGATGGAAACAAAAACAAGAAGCCATTAAAAGCATAGGTATTTAAAGACTCAGGTGTCTGGTTATGAATCCCTGTGGTCAGGATACCAATAATTTGTCCCTTCAAAATCTAAAACTATTAATAATCTTAATAAGCTCTATATTGCATTCACAGAATTCTAGAAACTTAGAGCTGGAAGTATGCCAAAAAAGCTATTATGTGGTACATATTCTTTGACCCAGTGATACCACTATAAGGCCTATACTCCAAAGATATCAAAGAAAGGAAAAAAGAACCATATGTACAAAAATATGTAGAGCAACTTTTTTTGTATGTGTGGTGGAAATGAATTGGAAACTGAGAGGATGCCCATCAACTGGGGAATGACTAAACAAGTTATGGTATATGAATGGGATAGAATAGTAATAGTGTATGGTAAAAAATGATGAAGGGGATGGTTCCAGAGAAACCTGGGAAGATTTGTATGAACTGATACCAAGTGAACTGAGCAATACCAGGAAAACAATTTCTATAAAAACAACAATATTGTGAAGATTATATGCTTTGAAAGACATAGGGACTCACAGATATGTTCCCCATTATCAACAAATGAATTGTACTCCATCAACTTTTTAAAAAGGGACTTACGAAGAATGTATAATAAGAACAATTGGTACAAAATACTTCTCCCAAACTGGGGGCACACTCTCCCCTTGTACACATAAGAAGGAGGATGGACTTAAACTTAAAGCATAATATTTATGAGATACACACACAGAGAACACATACAGCCATAGGGTACCTCTCAGCTACTGGCTCTGGAAATCTTTTCCTCCCTTCATAGAGTTCTCATGAAGTTTCTTTAGATGTAATGTTTTGCTAGGTGGGTTATCCATTGCTGAACCACCTGCTCCCCTGCTGTTGGCCACTCCCCTGATTGGATGGGCCACTTCTCTGCTGGACCAGGTTGCTCTGCATTGACTCCTCTCCAGGCTAAGCTGTTTTGGAGGTAGCATCTACCCTTCAATCTCTCTAGACCTTATAATGCTCACAAAGTTACTATGTAGGCATGTTCATCTCAGAGTTGCTGCTCAGTTGCCTTCCAACTCTTCTGACTATTGCTTCTTCCTCCAGTGGACTCTGCTACCAATTGCCAATAGGACCTCCAATGAGATCTCTGAATTTCCCAAACTCACAGGGTCACCGAGGCATTCCCGTTTCAGAATGCTCATTCCCCTGGGGTGTAGGGTTTGTTCAGGGAGGACCAGTACCTTTGGTGTAATGGCTGACGCTTTTCAGGGCTGCCTTCCACCTTTGGTGTCTCCCTGTTCCTTTCCAAGCTAAATATTTGCATTCATCCAAAGTACCACCCCCAAGGCAAAATGACTACCATAAGAATTAATGTCAACAAATTAGAGCTCTTCTCTGAGCATGAACAGTTTGCTGTTGACTTGGAGGGAAAGTTGAGTCAACACATAGTTGGCAACAGTGGAGCAGAAAAGGAGTGGGCAGCTCTTAGACATTTGGTGTACAGCACTGCATTTGCTCATCTGGGTCAGAACACTCACAAACACCAAGACTGGTTTGATGAAAATGATGGGGAAATTCAGAAGCTGATAAACAAAAAAAGAGAACTCCACAGGATTTACCAGCAGGATAGTTCATCCATCTCTAAGAGGGCAGCATTTAATTTCATAAAAAGTAAAGTACAAGCAAAGTTTAGAGAGATGCAGGATTCCTGTCTCAGTAAAAAGGCAGATGAAATTCAGTTTTATGACGATAGTAACAATCTAAAGTGCTTTTATGATTCCCTGAAAGTTATTTATGGACCAAAAACCTATGGTGCATCACAACTACTCAGTGATGATGGAGCCACATTGATTAGTGATAAGGACATGATTCTAGAGAGATGGGTTGAACCCTTCCATAGTGTTTTCAACAGACCATCATCAATCAATGCTGAGGCCATTGACCATTTGCCTCAAGTTGAAGTCAATCCCTCCTCAGCTGAACTTCCAAATGAAGAAGAGGTTTTGAGGGCCATTAGGCTCCTTTCATGTGGCAAAGTCCCTGGTGCTGATTCTATTCCAGCTGAAATTTACCAGGTAGGGGGACCATTGCTCATACAAAAATTGATTGAAATTTTCCAGGTTATATGGAAAGAGGAGGTTATCCCCCAGGACTTCAAGGATGCCTTCATTGTCCATCTCTATAAGGGTAAAGGGAATAAATTGTCCCGTGGCAATAACGGGGGGGGGCTCTCTCTTAGTCATTGCTGGCAAGATTCTTGCTAGAGACCTCCTTAATAGGCTGATCCTTCACCTGGAAGATGGTCATGTACTTGAGAGCCAATGTGGCTTCAGAAAGGGCTGAGAAACAGTTGACATGGTGTTTGCTGCCTGACAACTCCAAGAGAAATGCCAGTAACAGAATAGAGGTCTGTACGCAATGTTTGTACATCTGCCCAAGACCTTTGACACTGTTAGTTGTGAGGGCTTATGGAAAATTATGTCAAAATTTGGTTGCCCAGAGAAGTTCACCAGTATTGTATATCAATTTCATGATGGCATGTTTGCCTGGGTTCTGAATAGTGGACAATCCTCTCGTGCCTTCCCAGTTACCAATGGAGTGAAACAGGGCTGTGTGCTTGCTCCCATGCTTTTTAGCATGATATTTTCAGCCATGTTGACAAATACTTTCAATGAGGATGAACAAGGCATCAAGGTCAACTACCATATGATGGTAAGTTCTTTAATTTGAAGAATTTACAAGCAAAGATCAAAGTGATATTGGTGCATGATCTTCTGTTTGCAGATGATTGTGCACTCAATGCAGCCTCTGAAGCTGAGATGCAACAAAGTATGGATCAATTCTCTGTTGCCTGTGCTAATTTTGGCCTAATAATTAACACCAAGAAAACACAGGTGCTCCATCAGCCACCACCACACCCGCCGTACGTGGAACCATTGGTTACAACAAATGGAGAAGTTTTGAATGCTGTGGATAAGTTCATTTACCTTGGTAGTATACCTTCCAGGGATGTACACATTGATAATGAGGTTGATGTACTCATTGCCAGAGCTAGCTCAGTGTTTGGGAGGCTCCAAAGAAAAGTATGGGAGAGAAGAGGTACTAGACTGATTACCAAACTGACGGTCTACAAAGCCATTGTGCTGACCTCATTGTTGTATGCCTGTGAAATATGGACAGTCTATTAGCACCATGCCAGGAAACTGAATCATTTCCATTTGAACTGTCTTAGGAAAATTCTGAAGATCACCTGGCAGGATAAGGTACCAGACACTGAGGTCCTTGCTCAAACTAAACTGCCAAGCATTCAAACTATGCTTCAGAGGACACAACTCCAATGGGCTGGTCATGTTGTTCAAATGCAAAATGTACATGTGCCAAAAAGACTATTTATGGATAATTTTATATCTTTCATGGGGCAGGTGATCACATGGTAGTCAGAAGAAATGATACAAAGACACTCTAAAGGTCTCTCTCAAGAACTTTGAATTTGATTGTGTGACATGGGAGACACTGGCACAGGACTGCTCAGGATAGCATGCCCATATCAGAAAGGGTGCTGTGGTTTATGAACAAAGCAGAATTGAAACAGCACAAAGGAAATGTAGGATGTACAAATTTGGAGTATCCACCCCAAATATTCACAGTGACTATCTGTGTCCAATCTGTGGTAGAGCATTTTGAGCTCATATTGGTCTAATCAGCCATAGTAGGACACATTGAAACTTGACTTTATCATGGTGATGTCATTTTGGCCCTCTTTGAGAATGAAGGACAACAACCAACTCATTCCTGTAATAGCAGGACAAAATAAACACAAAAGGAAGAGGTACCATGTTCCACAGACATATGGTAACTGACTGATGGAATATGGCCAGTTGTTTCTTCTCCATTGAGCAGCTCGACATAGTGCCCTTCACTTGTAGCTGCTAAGAAAAGAGACTGAGAGATGGGCAGGTCATCCCTTTGGTATGTACTCTGGCTTCAGATCATCAACTCATGCTTCTATCTGCCAATTACAAGACTTTTCAGCAAAGTGCAGAATTAACTCCTAAGTCATGGCTTGAAGTCAGTTTGTCAGTTTCCATATAATAGCTTTGGAAGCAGGGAGAGAATATCTGTGAATGCTCTAAGGACTGAAACAGGAAAGTAAATATCTATACATGTTTCAAGGATTAAAACCAGTTACAGAAATTCTAGTTTTCAAGACTGAAAACAAGCCGAATATTCGTATATGCTTCAAGGAGTGAAACCAGGCAAGGGATATCTGCACATTATTCAAGGACTAGACTTCCCTTTTGTTAGTTTCTCCCTCCCATAAATATTTATTTTTAAATAAAATTTTTAATGTCTTGTGGTATTTTACAACATAGTCATTTCTCCCTATATCCCCAAGAAAACCTTCCTTTCCAACAAAGAAAACAGTTAAGGAAAACTGATCATTGAAGATACTCAAGTGACTTTATCTGACGTGTATTCAAAATTTTGTACCCATAGTCCCTTACTTTTCTATCCAGAAGAGAGAAGTGTGGTTTATCATAAATTCTCTGGGATAAAACAAAACAAAACAAGCAACAACAAACATTTATTAAACTCCTATTATGGGCCAGGCATTGTGCTAATCCCTTAGCAAATATTATCTCCTTTGATCCTTACAACAACAAACTAATCTTTCCTGGTAGGTGCTATTATTATCTCCCATTACAGCGGAGGAAATTGAGGCAGACAGAGGTTAATGGGAATAACTGAAGATGAATACAAAATAGAGTATAGTCCTATACTTAGTATAGTCCAATAATATTGCATCAGGAGCTCTAAAACTCAGAATTAACTCGTGTTAATGAAAATGAAAAGTTTTGTTTGGAAACTATGTTGGCAACAAGAGAAAAATAAGAAAAATGTTAGGAACTGTGCTCAGGATATAGGAGATGATGATAGTCTTTTTAATTATGTCTTATGAAGTAGGTACTTGCTTAAGCACCTAGATTTAGTGCTTTAAGGTGTGTAAAGCACTTCATAAAACTGATCTCATTTTATCCTCCCAACAACTCTGAAAAGTAGGTGCTAATTACCCCTATTTTTACAGATGAGGAAACTAAAGCAGACCTAGGTAAGTGACTTGTCCAAAGTCACACAGCTACTGTCTGAGGCTGGATTTGAATTCAGGTCTTCCTAATTACAGGTCCAACATTCTGTCCCATATTGGATATAGATCAGTATTGGTCTTTACTTTTAATCTGCTTATTTAGGTTGTTGTCATGTGTGTTGTGTTGGCTCTGCTTCCATCAGTCTTCAGTTGATAGAGATGTCAGATTTTTATTTCATTATTTTCATATATCACTTTGTTATCAGTTTTTGCTACATTACATAATATAGCTACAAGTATTTTTGTATGGGGGCAGGGAACCTTGTTGCTTTAGACCTCACTGGAGTTAAAACCCAGTATAGGTTTAGGTGAAAAGACATGAACATTTTAGTGACTTTTTTGTATTATTCCATATTGTTTCTCAGAAAGTTTGGACCAATTCACAAGCCTACCAATTTCTATCTTCCTCTTTGCCCTTGAAGATTGACTATTTCGGTCTTCTATCATCTATGTCATCTATACATCACCTATGTAATTTGATAGATATAGGGTAATAATTTTAATTTGCTTTTTAAAAATTATTAGTCATTAGAATTTTTATATGGCTATTGATAATTTCATGAAGTATACATTTTTAAAGAGGTTTCTTAAGGATTGATAAATATCTATTTGAGGAAATATTTACCATCCATCCATCCATCCATTCATTCAATCAACCAATGTTTATTGAAAGACTACTGCCAAAGAAAAAATGTTAATACTGCAAGTCCTTAGAAACAATCTTATTTAACATTATTCTAAATCCAAACCTTAGAACTAATTTTTTTTCTCTAACAGGAAAAGAAATGTCCAAGTAGCATAGTAAGTTTATACCCTCAAATTTTTCTTTACTTCAAGATCATTTGAGATGACATTTGAAGGAATCTTGAACTAGGAAAAGGATATAATAAATTAACATAAGCCAGAGCTCAACCCCTTTTGAGTAAGACTTTCAATCTCTCTCCATTTATAGGGAAGGAGTGCCCCAAGTTATATGCCAGGGTTTAACTCCCTTTCTATCAAATACTAGGGGCACAAAGACTATCACATTTTATTGTTACTGTTCAGTTATTTTTGTTTTTATTTTCAGTTATCTCCACCCTTCAGGACCCTATTTCAGGTTTTCTTGCCAGATACTAGAGTGGTTTCCCCTTTCCTTCTCTAGCTTATTTTACAGATGAGGAAACTAAAGCAAACAGGGTTAAGTGACATGTCCAGGATCACACAACAAGTAAGCCAGATTTGAACTCAGGAAGATGAGTCTTCCTGAATCCAAACTTTCTTTCCTTTGTGTCTTCTAGCTGCACTAATCACACATAGTGAATAGTAAATAAATCCATTTATTCAAACACATAGCAAAGAGAAATTTGAGAAGATATACAGATGAGACTATATTAGACAATACAAAGCTTTCTTTCTCACTTGGGACAAGATACCTCACATCAACCATAAAGGAGAAATAGTGGCTAAAATGCACTCTCTATAGTGGTACAGTGGCTAGAGTGTGGGCAACCTCAGACATCTAGCTGTGTAACTCTGGGCAAGTCACTTAACCTCTGCCTTGGTTTCCTCATCTGTAAAATGGGGGTAATAATAGTATCTACCTCCCAGGGTTGTTTGGAGGATCAAATGAGATGATAATTGTAAAGCACTTATATGGTGCTTGGCATTAGTATTATATAGATTACAGGTTTTACTATTGTTACAATAGAGTCCCTGATCTCACCCAAAGGGAAATTTCTCAGAGTTCCAGAGTGGTAAGCTAGAAACCATGACATGAGGGGCTGCCTTCTCTATACATTGGCTTTTTCCTGGTTGTTTTCTGTCTAAGTACCCTCCCCTTAAAGACAAGGAAATGACATACCACTCCAATATCTTGGTCAGTGAGATCACAAAGAGTCGAACATGAATGAAAGGACTGAATAAAACAACACCCTCTCTCTCAAAAAGGCCTGGAATCACATATATCCTCTCTAGAACCCATAAGCCAGAAGAACCAAGGATTTCTCCAACTCTCAGCTCTGCCTCAGACAGGCAGGAATCATTCTTATCAACATGGAGAATGTTATGCAAATGTGCTTGAATCTGGAATAAAATTCAAATACAGTTTTAGGTTAACTTTCTAGAACAATAGTTCCTATAGAATTCTGTACTATTCTCTAAAATCTTCACCCTTTTGAAATAGGAAACGAGAAGGCCTATTTATAGCAGGGTTAGATTTAGGGGATGGGGAAAGGAGGAAACTACTCTTTGATGGGTCAATAGGTCAATTACTTCAGGGAATGGGGAAGGCTATAAGGCCAGAAATACTATCTGTTCTATCGAAAGTTGATTATCCCTCTTAATTTATTTCCTTCAAAAAGGATTTTTGCTTTTACCTGTATCCACCTTTCTAAAAGCAAGGAAGAAGGCAAATCTGGAAAGGGCTTTTAAACCAGAGAAATATTTCTTATTCCAAAAGATTTCTAAATATGCTTTTATGTGACTATATACTTCATTCTGTGCTAAGAAAGTTTAAGACGCAGTTTCTGCTCTCCAGGAGTTTATAGTCTAGTTAGTGAGATAAGGCATGCTGTGCAAACAAATGAAATACAAAGAAGTCAGCATATTATAAAGGTCAGATGGCAGTAAAGGGAGTAAGTATCAACAATAATTTGAAAGAGCTCTTTTTGTGGTGACAAAGAGTTGCAAAATGAGGAAATGTCCCTTATTTAGGGAACGGTTGAACAAGTTGCAGTATACAATTGGGATGAAATACTATTGTGCTATCAGAAATTACTAAGGGGATGGATTCAGGAAAACCTGGGAAGATGTATATGAATTGATGCAAAGCAAAATGTGTAGAAGCAGAACATTGTACACATTAAGGGTAATATTATAATTGTGGCCAACTGTGAAAGACTCAGATACTCTGATTAATAAAATGAGCCACGATCATTCCAAAGGATTTATGTTGCTAACCACCTCCAGAGAGAGAGCGGATAAACTCTGAATGCATAATTTCCTCCCCTTTCTTTATTTTTGTCGGGTTTTTTTGTATCATGGCTAATATAGAAATATGTTTTGCATGACTTCATGTGCAGAATGAGCACCATATTTATTACTTGCCTTCTCAATGGATGGGGAAGGGAGAGAATTTAGAACTGAAAGTAAAAACAAACAAACATTAATTTGCAAGGGCTTAACTCAGTGACTTTTCACAAGATAGTATGCTTTGGTCAAGGAAAAATTCTTTATATGGGGGAGAGAATCTTAGCTTTTTAAGAGCTAGGTACTAAATTCTCAAGAGGAATCATCATCTCATCAATGTGGATATGACTCAGTCATGCAATAATAGTGAATTATTTGTATTAAAAATATGTAATAAAAAACAAAAAAAATTATACTAAAAATATGTAATACAAAAATTTGTACTAAAAAAATCTTCATTTCCGGGAGAAGTCTGGGGTCCTTAAAGAAAATTTGCAATTTCCCAAAGACAATATAGCTCATTTTCTTCCTCTTTAAACCTGGACCCAACTTGTTTATTTGCAGACTATTCAAAATACACCTATTGATGAATGAGTTCTATAGACTATCCATCGAATTGCAAGTTAAAACCTGGAAATTCAGCATTTTTCATTCACTTGATTGTTTTCTTTATGAATGATTAGGCCAATTTTTTTGAGTCATGCTCTATTTTGTTCAGGGAGCTCTATAATGCGGTACTTGACGCAATGTCATCTGCAAACTAGATCTCACATTTACAGAGAATCTTTCTCTTCACCTTGGACTCTGTGCTGTAGCTCTTTCATGACTTTCAGACATCATTTGTCTCCCTGTCATAACTTGACAAAGTCCCTCCTAATATTAATGATCAGAGGGTAATTGAACAAGATTATCTGTGTTGCTATGTCTTTCCAAGAATCTTGCATAATTTCGTTAAATACATTGGGAGCACCTTGTTGAAAGAAAGCCTTTAGAGTATCCTTTTGCTCTACTGAACCAATTATTTTAACGTCAGGACCTACAGAATAAAGTTCAATCTTAAATTCTCAACATCTTTCCGTCAATTGTGTGATAGTAAAGGTGTTGTGTACTATATTATACAGCACTTGTGAAAGCTCATCTATTCCATATTGATATCCTATTTAATGATGCTCTAATATTCTCATAATAATTTAATAGTTCTGGGAAAATAAGGATATAGATGGGTGGTTATTGATGTTATTTGTCAACCTTTTTGTTCTTGTTAATAAAATCTGAGATTTTTTCATACTTTTAATATTCTTCCCTACTAAAGGTATCTTGATAAATGATCCTATAACATCTTAACCATTCTTTTACCTTCAGCAGTCTCTTCCTACTTTACCTCATCCAGATGTTTTTCTCATCCTGTTCTCTATTGTAATAATTTTACCTGCTCCATAAACACATTGGAGACTGTGGTTTTAGAGCCCATACATGATGATGCCACTGTCTTAAATACTGAAAAAAAAGTTAGCAAAATCTGGGCAGAATATTTTTCATCTTTCTCCTGTTTGTCCTTTTTCATCCTTAAATGTCCTTGGGATAACTTGTCTAGGTTGAGTCTTTCCTCTTTCTCCAAACTTTCTTTGAACTTCTCTTTATTTTGTTAATGGATACTACATCCAGTCTTCTTTCAGTTTAATGTTAAGAACTTACAAATAAACATATATTTTAAATCTTTGTTGGTCTTGGCAGTTATATCTCCGTGCTTGGCAAGTAAGTCAAGCATTTGCCAAATAAGGTATTTTTAGCTTCTTTTGGTCTCTCCTTGTTGGTAATTGATAGATGATGGTTAAATTTCCATGTGAAATTTTCTAATTGGTATCAATTGTTCTTTCTTCTATCCATAACCCATTTTCTAGCAACATTAGCTCACAAAAATAGATTAGATTGAACTTGCTTTAATGGTACATCATATCTCTTTTTGATTTTTAATTCTAGTTTTGTGCTAATTTTGATCTTTGTTCTGACAAGGCAATGGTTTAACTATATATGAATTCCTGATTCAGGAATAACTCCCATATCCTTCACAAAGTCCTACTCCAATGCCTTATTATGATATGCATGTGACACTAAATTCTTTTGGTTTTTATTTTGTTTTTAAATTTTCATTTTTTTATTCTGAATTTAACAAAAAAACCTAGTCTTTGCACACGTGTATGCACACACACAGCAGAAGATGAAAATGAGATTCTTTACAAAATGGAATCTTTCTTTCATACATTTGTTTTTTTAAGTAAATAAGAAATTCTGCTTATTGCTTTCAAATCTGTCATGCTTGTCTTTTCTTCCTTCTGACCTTTCTTCTGTTTTCTTCTGCACATTAAAATTTTTTTCAACAGTTTCTTCTTATTTTGACAACTCTATTGCTAATCTCCCCATTTTTCTGGAAGTCACACAGAAGAGAGTGACTTTTCCTGGGACAGGACTAGACTTTCAATCTACCAGCCCATTGGAAGAGAGTTTTTGATACCTAATTTAGATCATAATCATGAACCGCTTCATAATTACCTTTCCAATGGCAAGATTACGACAAACTTTTTGTTTTTCAAAATCTACCTCATCAGACTTGAGTGTAACAAAGCTTAACAAACTCTGACCGTGTAATGGGAGTTAGATATATGCCTAGAAGATCTATGATGAATAACAAGGAAGATGCTAGGTAACTATTTCCATGAGGCTGGAGGACCAGTACATATGTGGGCATTCTGTGTTGACCTACCATGTAACTGGAAACAGCCCTTTTCCACTGGCTGCACAACCAGAATTGTTAACATTCTTAAAAACGACCGACTGAGCAGCAGCAAATGAGGCATTCAGTTTTAGGGGAAACGACTCCTTCACTCAGACCATGTGGAAAGTGGAGAGGAATGACTTTTTCTTCCTCTCCCTCTACTTAGGCCACATGGCCCTGAGAAATGAGTCTGGGTCCTTGACTTTTTCATTTGTTCTTCCCCATTCCAGGTGCAGGGAATGGAGTCTCTGATCTTTCCTGGGAGCATAAGCCATAGAGATTAGGGAGTCCAGGAATAGGCTAGGTATAAAAGACATCTCAGAAACAATATTTTGAGGGGAATGATCCTAGGGAGCCAGCTCAGCAGGACTTGAACTTGGTAGGACTAATGTAATATTATGTTAAAGATGGCTCACTGGGTTAAGCTGTGAGCCTAATCCTTTGGGATAATTATGTCCCTAAGGTATTGCAGAAGCCATTTGTGTGTTTGTCTTCCTGTATCTTTGAAGGAAATATCTCTGTAGAATATAATCTGATGTTAAGTGGTTCAAAGGAACTGGGCTGCTAACTACTGGACCCCCAAAATGGATGGAAAAGCCAGTGAGGGCTTAAACCAATGGCAGAGAAAAGAGACTCCTCAAACCTTCAGGGTACCAAAAGAATCCTGTAGAGTGGGAAATAAAATTATAACAGGCCAGGCCCTTACAGAGTAGATCCAGAGAAACCATGTTACCAAATTATCATTCTGGAAAGGTTTTGATGATGATCCCAGAAACACAGTGAATTTCTTTTCTGAGGATGAACTTAGATAATTACAGAAAGGCTCACTGCCAATAGGCTAGCCACTTAGTGATGAATGTTTTGACCCTGTCAGCCTGTGAAGCAAAGAAAAATACAAAATGACCCTTAGCTCTGATTAGTCCCCCATTTCTTTAGTCACAGTGGCAGAGCTGGTGGAAAGAGGGGCAGACTGTTGAAAAAATCATATAGTATTAGAACATCTATAAACTTTAACTTAGCTATTGGTACTCTAAATATAAGATCTTTGTCAAATGAATATTCATACTACTGGAAGTGGTGAATCCTGTTAATCTTTTTATAAATGAATTCAGAAGACAGAAGGATGTTGCCTCTAAATTGAAGTATGGTTTAGAGCTTTTCCTGACAACGGAATTGTCAGTTAGCTTTATTATGTGTCCAAAGATAACTAGAAACATCATTTCACAGAATTTGGTCATTATATATACAAACACAATTCAGGTACAAGTAAATACACTTATATACAATACACAAAAACATACATACATCATATATACATATGTATACCAGCATTTACTCTGGGCCCACTACCAGAAGGCCAGGTATGTTATATTTTACCCTGAGAGATCTCTCATAGCCTGAGGAATTTGGTGGAGGGGTTTGTCCTCTTGGCTAGAGTGCCATCGATCACATTCCCCCAATTTTAGGAGCCCAAGTCCCCCAGTTCCATTTAACCACTTAATAGTCAGATAATCTGTTACAAAGGAATTATTTTCTTTAACAAGAGCAAAAAAGCAAACATTTTTCTCAACATCTCAAAGGTCACTTTTCCCTATGCAACCTCAGCCCTTGGGAGAGGAAGGGATTAGGCTCATAATTTAATTCATTTTCTATATAGTATTAATCTCACCAGTTTCAAGTTCACCCACCCACCTAGAATTCTGAGATCCTGACTTCTTAGGACTTTCCTGCTCATCTGGCTACGAATCAAGCCTGGAATACTGAACTCTGAGACTCCCATGGCTCAGATTTCCAGATGGAAGAATGTACTTAGAATTAATATAAATATTTTTGTGTATATGAGTCCTTTTCCACTTTCTTGGATCTCTTTGGGTTTTAGACCTATGTCCATCAGTATTGCTGGGTTAAAGGGAATGGTTTTTGGGCATAGTTCCAAATTGCTTTCCAATATGTTTGAACCAGTTCATAGCTCAACCAACAACATACCTGCTTTCTCCACAGCCCCTCTAGCGTTTGTCATTTTCCAGTTTTTGTCAACTCATTCAATCTATAGGGTATGAAGTGGTACTTCAGAATTGTTTTAATTGTCATTTCTCTAATTATTAGTGATTTAGAGCATTATTTTCATATAGCTATAGGTAGCTTAGGTTTCCTCCTCTGAAAATGACATGACCATTTTTCACTTGGGGAATGGTTCTTATTCTTAAAAATTTGGTTCACTTCCCTATATATCTTAGAAATAAGACCTTAATTAATAAAGATTTCCTCCCAATTTCCTGCTTCTCTCCTAATTTTAGCTGCATTGGTTTTGTTTGCCTGTACTTAACATTGCAAAGGATAAATGAAACAGACCAAAACCCCCAAGCCTATTTCTCCAGGCCACATGACCTAAAGGGAGAGGGCAGTGGCCCTTAGACCCTTAGCTTTCTGCATGTTGTCACCAGCGGTGAACGAATAGGTTTTCATCCCTGACAGTCTGTCTGGATCAAGTAGTTTTAAAAGTACAGTGAGTTCTGGCTATGAAGCTAATGTTTGAAAGAGGCTGTTCCCAACCATGTAGTAAGCCAAAGCAGAATGAGAAGGCATGATCCAGTCTTCCTGTCTTCAAGAAGCAGATCCCTAGTATCTACCATGTGGATACCTCTATCTTAGGTGATCTGGGTATGGGTCCAACCCCATTACATATTGAAGTAGTCATAATATGTATATGCAAAAAGACCACCATGCAAACAATTTGATTATACAATATGTGCTCATCCTTCGTTGCTGAAGAAGACCATGCCATCAGAAAAATGATGACATGACTTGCACTTGACTTTGTTTTTGAGTGAGGGAGGCTGTGCAGGTCACCAGCCTCACTTCTCCTCCAGAGCCATCTGAATCCAGTGGCCAGATATTCATCAGGATGACTGGAGATGACCCAGGATGAGGCAGTTGGGGTTAAGTAACTTGCCCAAGGTCACACAGCTAGTGAGTGTCAAGTGTCTGAGGTGAGATTTGAACTCAGGTCCTTATGAGTCCTGCACTGGTGCTCTATCCACTGTACCACCTAGCTGCCCCTTATGCAACAGTAATATGCTGATAAATGTTTAACAACCAGCTTTCTGGAAAAAAAATATATACAATACATACTCTTCAATATACACTCTTAACTTTATTCTATATTATTAATATTTTCTCCATTACTTTCTTCACACTTAATGGGACATGAAAACAAGGCCTGGTTTCTATTATTTGTGAATTTGTAAGGTGTAGATGCTTATCAACTCCAGCATACCCGTGTATAGTATTAAAACTATGAAAAACTCAACATGATCCTACATGTTAAATTAATATATACTTACATACTCTTGACCTTAATGCCAAAATGAGAATAGGCAAGGGAATGGAAAACTGTCTGGGAAATATGAGTCAGCAATAAAAAATTAGGGAGACTAGAGACATGTAGATTACACAGAAGCCTCATGCTTATAAATCATGAATATTTTCTTCTAGAAAGGAATAAGAAAGTGCTAGAAAGGGTGAGCAGTGGATAACATCACCAAATAAAGAAATTAATTTTATTTTAATAGACTAGGAGAATTAGATAAAGTGTGCAATGATCAAATCCAAGCTTAAGATTTCTGGCCAGTTTATCGTATTGACACTGGGTGTCACTCTTGAGTCATCTAGAAGTTTTTGCCTGGGGTTGACTTCAAAAATACTTTTTCAAGTGTTTAGTATTCCATACTGGCAACATTGATGGTCTGATTTTTGGCTAATTATTACTCAGAACTCAACTTGAAAAAGCTTTCTTTAACTTGACTCACGGAATAGCATAGCATTGAAAGTCTCAGAAGACTCAAGACTGTTTTGCCCATGGGCATATGGATTTAAAGGGAAGTTGAATATATTGCACAATCAATCAGTTCTGGAGGGTGGATTCTTCTAGGATAGATCTGGGTAACAACGAATTAGTAAATAATCCACAAATACTTTATCTCATTTTTCAAGAATTACCTACTCTGAAGGTCTGACTGAACCCTCAGGATGGGGAGCTGCTGGTCTAGAGACTGGGAGAACTTGTAAGGCTCCCTTTACATCTAGCCTTCTAGCAGAGTGCTCTTTAAGTTCCATCCCTGCAGAGATCCCCCAAAAGAGAATGAACTAAGATCTGGGGCCTTTGGAGCCTTCCATAAATTGTCCGGTGTTAAGAGAAAACAATTCCTTCCCCTAAGGCATGGGAAGAGGCCTTTTTCTGGGAGAATTTTGCCTCGGTAAAATTTGTACTACCCTGCTAATTTCCTCATTGATTTTCTGGAATTTTTAATTCCTGGTAAACATTCTTCCAAACACAGTGATCCCTATCATGGGGGTGGGAATAACTCTCCTTGCTCTATTTGTTTAACAATGGCACATTTCGTATTGGATTCTTGGCTAGATCAAGGAAAGTTCTGCCATTTTAGCTATACGCTGGCATGAAACCCAGCCTCAGCTGTGTTGAAGATGCAGGGAATGGTTGTTTGTCCTTTGTTTGGAAGACCAATGACATCATGGGAAGATATCTTTTTTTATATATATAATATATTCATTTTATTTATTTTTAATGCTCTACAATCACTACCATAAAACTTAGATTTTTTTTTCCCGCTACCTACCCTCTACCACCCCCCTCCTTCCCCAAGATGGCATACAATTCTATATAGGATCTAAACATAAGTTCCTATTGAATACATTTTCGTTATAGTCATGCTGCATAGAAGAACTAAAATAAATGGGTGAAATCATACAACAAACCAAAACATAATACACACACACACACACACAGACACACATACACACACATACACACAATATGATCTGCTACATTCTATGACTGAATTTCATGGATCTTTCTCTGAATGTGGAAGGCATTTTGCCTTAGAAAACCAATGGGAATTTTTTTTTTTAAATGTCCTTGCATTGCTGTGAAGATCCAAGTCTACCAGAAAAAATTCTCGCACTCTGTGGTCGTTGCTGTGCACAAAGTTCTCCTGCTTCTGCTCCTTTCGCTCAGCATCAGATCATCTAAGTCCTTCCAGGCCTCTCTGAAGTCTTCTTGTTCTTTATTTCTTATGGCACAATAGTATTCCATTACATTCATATACCATAATTTATTCAGCCATTCCCCAATTGATGGACATCCCCTTGATTTCCAGTTTTTGGCAGCTACAAAGAGAGCTGCTATAACTACTTTTGTACATGTGGGACCCTTTCCCATTTTTATGATCTCTTGGGGATACAGTCCTAGAAGCAGTACTGCTGGGTCAAAGGGTATGCACATTTTTGTAGCCCTGGGATGATATGTTAACTGGCATATGAATTGGATTTAAGCTGCAGAAAAGTCATTCTGTCTTCCAGTCATCAAAGTCCAGTGGCAAGAGAAAAATCAAGATGATTGTCAATGGCCTGGGATGCAGTGGATGACCTTGGTGTCTTGGATATCTGACCAAGCTTCAAGATGTAGAGAAGGGTAGTGGATTTTTAGGGGGGACACAATGCTGTCCAATGATGTCAAACTTAAAAAAGAAATACAGACTCATAAACTATACATAAGTAGACAGTTCTTTGGAAAGGGTTGATATGGGCTGCGACAGAGACTATGAAATCATCTGGGATTCATTGATTGGTAGAATGTCAGAGATTGAAGCAACCTCTGAGGTCATCTTGTTCGGTGGTGTCAAACTCAAATAGAAATGGGTCCACTAAACTACATATATGAATCCCTGCTGGTTGTGCACTGAGTTAGAAAACATCACTACCTATGACCTATTGTCTTTTTATTTTGTTAAAGATTTCTCACTTAAATTTTTATCTGGTTATGGCAGCACTTTAGAGAGTGGCAAGCTGCATGTTGGACTTTTCTGATCTAGTCCAGCTTTCTTATTAGGTGAGAAAAATGAGCTCCAGAGACACTGTGATTTGTCCAGGGTCACAGAGCAAGTCAGTAGCAACACCTTAAAACCAATTTTTTTTCACTCCAATTTCAGTGTTCTTTATTTATTTTTTCTTTTTCTCGAAATGGTCTCAGAATTTCTAGGAAGTATTTGGGAGAGATTTTGTGACTACTGTGGCTTAATTATTTTTTTTACCAGGCATCCTCTTTAAGTACTTGCTTTCCAGGTGTTTTGGTGTAGTGTGTGTTCATCCTTCGTTGCCAAAGAAGACCATGCCATCAGAGAAATAATGATTTGACTTGCATTTGACTTTGTTTTGAGTGAGGGCTATGTAGGTCACCAGCCTCATTCTCCTCCAGAGTCATCTGAATCCAGTGACCAGATATTCATCAGGATGACTGGAGATGACCCAGGATGAGGCAATTGAGGTTAAGTGACTTGTCACATAGCTAGTGAGTGTCAAGTGTGTAAGGTGAGATTTGAACTCAGGTCCTCCTGACTCCTGCACTGGTGCTCTATCCACTGCACCACCTAGCTACCCCCTGGTGTAGTAGTAAAAGAACATTAAATGAAAAGTCAACAGACCTGTGTTCCAAGATCGGCCACTAACAACACAGAGTAAGCAGTTCAGACAACTGGTCAGAAAATTACAGGGGACCCTTCTGGCACTGGATGTATTTGTCTGTGATTGGCCCATAAATAGTTCTGGGTCTCAGTTCTAGGTCAGAGAAGAGTGCTTATGATGGGTTTCAAGGGAGTGGGATCCCTGATCACGGTTATAGGGCCAAGAGGAGCACTAGCACTAGTGGTTGTAGGGGACCAGGGACTCCTCCTAGGCAAAGAGCAGAATGAAGACCAGGAGAACAGTAACCACACTTTTCCCAGGATCTCATCACCTTGGAAGCACCAAAAACTTGTAAACCTCCAAAACTAGCTCTGAAAACAGCAACACAAAAAAGCCTAAAGTCTGGTACGGTGTCTCCTCACTCCCAGGTTAGTAGGGTCCAACTTTAACATAAAACTCAAAATAAAGAAATAGAGCTAGAAATGTGAGCAAACAACAGCAACAAAAAGAATTTGACCATACAAAGTGACAACAATAGCAGGGAAGACCAAGACACTAACTTAGAAGAAGACAACAATGTGAAAACAGCTATAAGTAAAACCTCAAAGAAAATGCTAACTGGACCTGAGCCCAACAAGAATTCCTGAAAGAGTTAAAGAAAGAGATAAAAGTGATAGAGGAAAAATTTGGAAAATAAATGAGAGTACTGCAAGATAATTATTTTTCATAATTATCTTTTTTATTATAATTTAATTATAATTTTCGAGAACAGCGTGGTAAAAGAGGCACAAAAAATATTAAAGAAAATATCACCTTAAAAACATAATTAGCATAATGGTAAAAGAAACACAAAAATTCATGAAGAAAAGAGCTCCTTTCAAAGCAGAGCAGGTCAAATGGAAAAAGAGGTAAAAAAAAATTCACTGAAGAAAATAGTTCCTCAAAAATTAGAATTGGGCTAGTGGAAGCTAATAACCCAACAGGACATCAAGAAACAATAAAACAAAGTCAAAAAAATGAAAAAGTAAAAGAAAATGTGAAATATCTCATTGGAAAAACAACTAACCTGGAAAAAATAAGAAGGAGAGGTAATTTAAGAATTGTTTAGACTATCTGACAGCCATGTTCAAAGGAAGAGCCTAGATGTCATATTTCAAGAAATTATCAAGGAAAACTGTCCCAATATCTTAGAACCAGAGGATAAAATAGAAATTGAAAGAATCCATTTCCGGAAATTTCTGAGCTTTCAGGTCAAGGAGAAAATATTGCAAACAGCCAGAAAGAAACCATTCAAATATTGTGGAGATGCAGTTAGGATCACACAAGATTTAGTGACTTCCACATTAAAAGATCAGAGGGCTTGGGATATGATATTCTGGAGAGCAAAGGAGCTAGAATTACAACCAAGAATACCCTGCCCAGTAAAACTGAGTAAAATTCTTCAGGAGGAAAAAATGGATATTTAATGAAATAAAGGATTTTCAAGTATTCCTGATAAAAAAATCAGAGCCAAATAGAAAATTTGACATTCAATCACAAGATTCAAGAGAAGCATAAAAAAGTAAACATGAAAGAGAATCAATAAGGTTAAATATTTACATTACTATATCAGAAGATCATAAATGTAATTCCTAAGAACTTTATTATTATTATTAGGGCACTTAGAAGGAGTCTGTATAGACAGAGGGCATGGGTATGAGTCAATTATGTTGGGATAATCTTTAAAAAAAAATGTAGGGATGAAAAAAAGGGGTACATTGGGAGAAGGGGAGAGGGAGAGGTAGAATGGGGCAAATTTTCTCACATAAAGGGGGTGCATGAAGAAGAGTTTTATATAGTGAAGGGGAAAATGGGCAGGGTGGTGGCTGGCAGTGCTTGATTCTCACTCTCACTGGAATTGATTCAAAGAGGGAAGTATATACACACACACACACACACACACACACACACACACACACATATTCAGTTGAGTATAGAAACATATCTTACCTAATAGGAAGATAAGAGGAGAGGATGGATATGAGGGGAGGTGGATATATATGTATTCAAATAATTTTCTCATTATGTTTTTCTTGCCATTTTTAATGATATGGCTAATATGCAAATGTTTTGCATGATTTTACAATGCATAATTTATTGCTTTCTCAGTGGATGGGGGAAGGGTGAGAGGGAAAGAAAGTCTAGACCTCAAAATTTAAAAAAAGAATATTTAAAATAAGTAAATATTATTTTGAAAATATCAAATTAATAGAATAGAATTGAATCTTGCCAGCGAATATTTGAGAGTATCCTCATATATCAGGCTCAGTTCCAGGAAAAAAATTTTAAATATGCAAATATGAAGTTTGTCTTTGATAACTAATTATTGTAGAGGGAACTACATTCAGAGTCAGCAGACACAGGTTCTGCCATTTACTCAATGTGTGACTTTGGGCAAATCAATTCTTTAAGCCCAAGTTTCCTCACTATAAAGTGAGTAGGTTGGACTAGATGACCTCTGAAAGGTCCCTCCCACCTCGAACTCCATGAAGGATTCTTAAGGTAGACAAAGGACCAGTGCCAAATGAATGATTTTAAATTAAAAAACTTTCACCTCCTAGACTTACTTGCATTTTAAAATGGGGTTCTTAGAGACCAGGATGAGAAGAAAATATTGTAACGAGCTCTCTCACATGCACCTGTGCAGGGACCACAGTGAGGAGCATTTAAAAAGCATAATCTTTATAAACTTACATATTTTTAGTGCCACAAAATTGTGTTTTTCCTAGCATATAGTTATTTACCGAGTGAGAAGTCAAATAGTATTTGAACCGTGAAGACTCAAACCTCAGATGGGCAGTAATACCAAAGGCTACAATGTTTAAACTTTGCTTGAGGGTGGACAAAGACTTTGTCCTAGAAAAAGACTTTGTAGCTTTGCCAGGAAGTCTTGGAAACACAAAAGAAAGACTTGTTAATAATAGAATTTCTGGCACTGAGAGGAGGAGGGGATAGGAGGATTTGGGGGGAAGGGGAGTCTGGAGGTCCTGCCTGGTTACCTCAAATAACATTATAGTAGATGGCCACCTATTTATATAAAAGGCTGGTGGTTTTTTTTATTAATAGCTTTTATTTGTCACCTTAATTTCTCAATCCCTTCCCTCCTTCTGTACCTTGCAACAAAAGCAAAAAGAAAGAGGGAAAAAATAGTTCAGCAAAACAAACCAGCATATTAATTGAGTGGGACTATATGTATGTTCAGCGTTTCACACCCCTAGTTGTCCATCTCTGCAAAGAAAGGAGAAAGATACATTTGTTCTCTTACAGCAGGTCCTGCTTCCATACCCTTGAATCAGTCACTTTTTGTGGTGAATTTTTAATGCTTTCTTCTATCTTGCTATTTTTTTTGCTAGCTCTGACAATGATATTATGTACAGGGCAACTACTAGACTAATAAAGGTCTTAGGGAAATATTTATCCTGGTTTTTCTTTAAAAGCAAGGAAGGAGTCTCCTCTAGAAAAGTAGGAATGATGTCCAAATAAGAAATAGTTTAAATGACTCATGGAATATTCCAAATTTTAATAACAGGGAGTGTTTCTCACATTAGGTCCCAGAATCCCCCTTCATTATCACTTCAGGGCCATACTTATAGAGGGAACAATTAATATTAATAATATCTTATATTTAGCTCCATAATAGCCCAAATTAGAAGGTCCTTTCTTCACAATGACTCTTTGAGCTAGGTAGTACCAAATAGTATCCCCATTACGCAGATGAGGATATTGAGGATCAGGGAGGTTAAATGATTTGCCCCCTGTCACCTAGTTAGTAAGGGATCTACAATCAGGTTTTTAAACTCTAAACTCTTTTCACTCTATTATCGTACCTTTACAATTGAAATTTAACTTCAGGTTCATTTGGAAGGGAAACAGGCTACTTTTAAATTTTTTCTGATTCTGTTTTCTGAGGCAACTAGGAGACAGTATATACAAGGCTGGACTTGGACTCAGGAAGACAAGTTCATCCTGCCTCAGACATTTTAGCTGTGTGACCCTGGGCAAGTCATTTAACTATTTTGTCTCTCAGTTCCTCTATCTGTAAAATAGGGGTAATTACAACTAGATCGCAGGATTGTTGGGCTATTGTGAGGGTCAAAGGATACACATACACACACACACACACACAAACACACACACATTTTGGACCATAAACTGCTATGTAAATGCTAGATGTTATTACTGTTCTGTAGAGAAAAAGACTGAAAATATGATGAAGACAAGACTTTTTTTTCCCTTCCCTGAATATTAAGTCTGGGGAAGAGAGGACTTAAGGGAAGACATGTAATTTGAAGCACTGTTATTGCGAAGAGAGACTAAATTTGTTCTGCTTGGTCCTAGAGAGCAAAACTAGAAACAATTGATGGAAATTGCAGAGAATCAAAATTTAGCTTGATGCTGAGAAAAACTCCCCAACAATTGGAGCTATCCAAAAAGTGGAGTGGGCTGGCCCAGAAGACAATGGATTCTCTTTAACTTGGAATCTTCAGCAGACTTCTGGATGACTATTCATTGGGTATGTTGTTAAGGGGATTTCTGTCTAGTTATGATTGGACTAGATGGCCTCTCAGGTGTTTCTCAATTCTGAGTTTCCATCTTAGGGTAGGTAGGTGGCACGGTGGATCAAATGCAAGCACTGGGGTTCGATAAACCTGAGCTCAAACCTGGCCTCAGACACTTACCAGCTACGTGGCCCTGTGTAAATTCACTTTGCCTCACTTTCCTCATTTGTAAAACAACCTGGAGAAGGAAGTGGCAAACCTCTCCAGTATCTTTGCCAAGAAAACCCCAAATACAGAGTTGGACACAACAACATGTCTTTCTTGCTTGGGCATTGTATGGGAGGTATGGACAGATCGTTTCTTAACTAAGGTCTAGATTGACATTAAGAGGATGAAACACAGCTTGGGGCATAACTAATAACAATAATAATTAGCTGCTCTTATAAAGCACTTTAAGGTTTGCAAAGCGCTTTACAAATACTTTATCATCACAGCAATGTTCACAACTGCGTGATGAATCTCATTGCCTGAGAAAACTCAGGCAAACAGAAATTAAGTGACTTGCCCAGGGTCATGGAGCTCATAAGTGTCTGAGGCTAGACTTGATATCAAGTCTTACTGATTCCAGACAGTGCCCTAAATATTGTGCTACCTAGCTAAGTGGAGGATAGAAAGTCAGTCTAGGAGTGAGGAAATACTGGGCTCATGTTCTGCCTCTGACACATACTGGCTAAATGACCCTGGGCAAGTTCACCTCTCCATGTCCCATGCAATTCTTTTAAGATGTGGATCTGCACTGGTAAAAGAAGTCACATTTTTTTTCTTTCAAAATTTAGTTAAATTTTCTTCTTTATTGTGAACTTAACAATTACCAAGAAACATTCCAATCTACAAAGAACAAAAAAGAAGACTGTATATGAAACTTCTTTCATATACAATTTTAAAAATGCATATCAAATTTAATATGGCAATTACAGAATTGCCCCCCTATTTTCCCCCTTTTGAACTTTTTCATCATCATCCTCATCATCACCATCGTCGTTGTTGTCATCATCATCACCATCGTTGTCGTCATCATCATCATCATCATCATCATCATCATCATCATCATCATGCATTTATTAATGTCTTACCATGTGCTAGGAACTATGCAAAGAACTAGGGATACAAAGAAAGGCCAAAACAAGATCTTTCCCAGCAGGAGCTGACACTCTAGTAGGCTTTATTTTCTTCTGTGTATTTTTTGTTTCACTGATGCTCCTTTTTTTTTCTTTTCTTCTTCCTTTCTTTCCTATTCTTCCTTCCTTCTTTCTCTCATTCCTTCCTCCTTCCCATCCTCTTTCTTTCTCTCTTTCTGTCTTTCTCTTTTTCTTTCTTTCTTTCTTCCTTCCTTCTTTTATATGTCTATCACTTTCCATAATTCCAGCATCCCCACCCTTGAAGGATAAGTTCCCCTTTGGAACCAATAAGAACATTGCTATACCTATAAATGCTTGTCTTAATTCTGCACTAGAAGGAGTTTCCTACACCAATGAAATCACAGTTTAAGACACAAAAAACAGTGCTGATATTTTTCTGGTGAGGTGATGTTTTTATGCATCATGGAGGAATAACACCGCCTTCAAAGAACTGAAGCTGAGAATCCCCCAAAGGGCAATGGAGAGGTCCACTGCTGCAACGTATTGTGAATGAGGAAATATACATGAGTATCCTACAGGATATCAAAGAAATGCATGAGTAAGACTGGATAATAAGATGAACTAGTCACATAGAAATAGTGAGGGGTAACCAAAGCACAGCTAGCAGATTTCATTATTGTCTATACAACATCAAGAGACCTAGAAGAAGATCCCTAATATGAGTATATTTTCTGTGGAGAATTACAACCTTACTGTCATTCTCAACTCTTTATTCTCACTCACCTTACGTGTCCAGTCTGTTGCCAAATTTTGTCATTTCTTTTTCCAGAACACCTCTAGGCTACCTCCCATTCTCTCCACTTACAGTCGTCACTTTAGTTCAGGTTTTTGTCTCTTATCTAAACTTTTTCATTAGCTTCCAAATGATCTCTCTCCCTCAAGTCTCTCCTTACTCCAATTCACTCTCCATTTAGATGCCAAAATTATTTTCCAAAAACCCAGGTCTGCACATATAATTCTCTAGTAGCTCTCTGTTCAACTAGGGCTGCTAGGTGGTGCAGTGGATAGAGTGGCAAGCATGGAGTCAGGAAGACTCAGCTTCCTAAATTCAAATCCTTAGATACTTATTAGCTACATGATCCTGGGCAAGTCATCCAACCATTTTCCTCAGTTTCCTCATCTGTAAAATGAGCTAGAGAAGAAAATGGCAAACGATCCACTATTTTTGTCAAGAAAATTCCAAATGGACTCATGAAGAATCTCTCATAACTGAACAGCAGCTCTCTATCACCCCTAGGATATATATTATAAACCCTGGCAATTAAAGTTCTTCACAAGCAGGTTCTTTATTATCTTTCCACATAGCTGACAATCCAATCATATAAGGTACTTACTGTTTCTCACATATGATACTCCATCTCCTTTCTCCATGCCTTTGTACCAGTTATCTTTCATTCTTGAAATGTTCTCCCTCTTCATCTGCATCTCTAACCTTTGGCTTCCTTCAGAACACAACTCAAATGCCATCTTCTGCAGGGATCCTTTCTGGGTCCCTCTCACTCTTTCTCCAGCAGTTAGTGCCTTAAATGTAGAGATAACACAGTACCTGGCACATAATCAGCACTTAATAATTGCTTGTCCTTTGATTGGTTGATTGAGGACATGGACAAAAGTCCAAGAGGATGGGCAATCATGGATGTACTAGAATCCACATTATTATGCAGGGGATGCTTACATTAACAAGCACATGGAAGCATTGGAATAATGAAATATTTTACAAGACTGCACAATACTGGAATCCAAATCACCCAAGGTCATTTGTATCAAATTTTACAGAGCCAAGTCTACAAATAGGTGAAAAAAAATGATGGTTAGCTTATTGTCATTATCATAGTGTTGGAGAGAACCAGGAGGTTTTAACAATTAAGATACAAATAAAGTCTGCTCCTGTCTCCAAAGAACAAGATCCCAAGGCTCCTGAAAACATGCTTAGAACATGTTTTTACATTTTTCTAAGAACAGGGTCTGGGCAGAATGTTTGGTGTCAGCTAATGGCTTGTCACCTCATGTCACTCTAAAGGCTGTGATCAAACTCCAAAGGAGTTTGCTATTGAGGAAAGGTCTGTACAGGTAAAAACACAAAGAGACCAAATGTTCTCGTGGGATAATTTATTTGTTAAAAAAAAGGCTGAAGTTTCATTGAGCAACTAGGGTGAAACAAATGCCTACATTTTCTAACTTCTTTTCCCCTGAATTTCTCCCTGATTCTGGAGGTACCAAGTGAAACTGATGTTTTGAGCATTTTGTTGGTAATTGTTTTGTACATGTCTGTTATCTGTCTTCAGAGTGGCCCAGAACAGTTTGCAGCAACAGCTCATTTGCACACACCTGCATCAGCATTTCTTGGGGATTCTCACCCTCATTTTGCAGATGGAGAAAACTGGAGAGAGGGTAAGTTATGTGATATATGTCATATTAAGAGCTTAGCTGGGTCTGTCTGGAACTCAGGTATCCTGATTCTCACTCTTGGCAAAACAAAATAGAGCGAAACATTTCAGCAAACATAAATCTTTTGCCCTCCTAAATCACCCTCCCCCCAATTCCCCTCACCTCTGCCTAAATCGTTAAGAGTTTAATGGCAGTTCTAGTTTGGGTGGAGACAGAGGAATTTAAATCAACTGCAAAGAAGCTATTATTGTTCTATGCTGATGTTTGAGAAGAAAAGCAGTCCCAGAAAACAACCTGAAAATGTCCCCAAGAGGTGAAAGTACCTCAGGACTTTTAGTGGGATTTGGGGAGCTAAGTTGTGGAGGAATTTTGAGTTTTTAGGCAAACTGCTTGTTCAGCAAGAGCAGAGAATTCAAGGAAACTTGCTTGAGAGTGAGGTTCCTGGGGTGATGAACCCACTAATGAAGTATTCAAAGCCAGCACTGATGGGAGTGGAGAATGAGAGGGTAAGCTGGAAAGGATCCAGATGTTCCAGTTGAGACTGAAGGATCAGTTAGGGGAAGTTCTATAGCTGGGTTGGGTTCTGACCCAACAGGTAATTCAGAGACAATGACTGATTTGGTTTTTAAGCAACGTGGAGAACAGAGCAGAGCAAATTCAAACAGAAGGCAGGAGGATGGACCTGGGTCACAAATAGAAAAAGACTTTGCTTCCCTAAAGACTAAAAGGGAGTTGCTTGCTCCCAGATTAGAGAGTATGAAAAATCCACAATAAAGCAGCAATTAGAAGGAGGTGTGTATATGTGAAAACAGGATCCTGAAAGAGTCTGTTTAGCTTCAAAATTTTACCAAGATAACAGTTAAATCAGAATTTGTATCTCCAATTGCCCTTAAACTGGAAATATTTTGTGTCCTGAAATCAGAGCTAGGACTAGGGCAGGGTAGTCAGATGGCAGATCCAACATGATTGCATAGAAGGAGACCATGAAGGGGAACTTTAAAATAGGATTTTAAAAAATAAATGCCCTTTTTTCTTAACAATTAACATTTATCTCATACCTCCTGTGTTCAAGGCACTGTGCTAGGAAACATGAAAAGGAGAAAGCTCCTACCATCAGAAAGTTTACATTCTGCTCTATCACAATGTAGTCACAGAAAAGTAAATAGAAAAGAGATAGGAAGTAAATACAAAGTTAGGCATTATGATGTGGAGTGGAGGAAGAGGGTGCCAGTGTTAAGAAAGGCCTTGTGGACTATTAGGTAGTACCTGGGCCTTGAAAGGAGCCAAGAATTCTAAAGGGAGGAGATGCTACATAGAACACAGAACATAATATTGTTGCTCTCCAGGGGCCAACTAGACCAACCCTGCTTGTTTTACAGATGAGAAAATTGAGGCCCAGGGAAGTTGAGTGATCACATGGGGAATAAGCATCAGAGGTGAGAATTGAACCCAGGTCAGAGATAACTGTGTGACAAAGAGGTGTGTTCTTCTGGTACACTGCAGCTGGGGACTGGGGCAGGGGTTCTATTTTCAGACTGCCTAGGGTACACAAATGCTTTCTCTGGGTTCTGTTGGAAATTTCTCGGCAGTACAGTGAAAATACTTGTGCGTACTTTTACAACAGCTTGTGGGCTATATCTCAGTGGATAATGGTGGGGCAGCAGTACAGGTTTTCTACTACTAGGTAGTAGTAACTGAAAGTTGGGGCTAGGAGAGAAGCTGGCTGAGGGGAACTTTTTTTTTTCTGGGGCTGCCCTGCTACTTTCTTCTTATCACTAGCCTATAAAGCCTAAAGAACCCTGTTCTAATTTTGCCGATGTGAAAAATTATGCCTTGTATGGATGAGTCAGCACTTCTCTGGTGCCTTTTGATAAGTGATAAAGGACTGACCCAAGGGCTTTGCTCTGATCAGAAGCTTTGCTCGTTTTTCTATCCTTAAAAGGCTGGGCTGCAAGATATAATCAGAAAATCAGTCAGCAGATGTGAATTCCAGTGCTATCCTTGTTTGGTCAGGTCTCTGCTGGTTTGGTCACAGAATTCCTATGTGTCTTGTACTGCTTCAGGAGAGTTCTGGGGATTTTCCTTTTGCTGTTTGAAAACTTCCACAACATTTAGCAGAGTTCCAGTGTTTCAAGTCATCCTTGGTCCTATGTCTCATCAGTTCAGGACACTGCCCCAGAGTACTGGGTTCAATTCTTCAGCTCCTTTCCTTCTCCCAGCCCCAGCTTCAGCCCCAGTCGCAGTCCTAGGGCTCTACAGTTTGTATTCCCAGGAAGTTTCAATACTGTGGTTCTACTTTCCTCATTAGTCAGTACCAATTACTGTCAAAAATGGCTAACTGCCCCCGAAGGTCTCTGGAACCAGCATGTTGACAGGGATGCAGCAGGGTTCTTCAACCCTCCTGGTGCCTTTTTATCGCCACTGTCTGCCTGGAAAATAATGAGTTGTCAGTGTGATCCTGTTATAGCAGGAATTTGGAGGGAGGGAGGGAATGACTTCCATGGGACTCCGGGAAGAACTTTGGGATGATGTAAAAAGCCTTTCTCCTAATTTTTTTTCTTTCTGGGGGGGTGTTTGGAGTGGAGTAGAAGTATCTGGGGAAGGGGAACATCCTTTTTAGTTTCCCCCTATCATAGTTTTTCCTAGTTCCAATAAATCAGCTGGAGACAACTATAATAACAGCTGATATTTATGTAACCTTGTAAGATTTGCAAAGTTTTTCATATATTATCTCATTTGCTTCTCACAGGCAAGCTAGGAGGTAGGCGCTGTTACTACCTCCATTTTATAGATAAGAAAACTGAGGCTCAGAGAGGTGAAATAGTTAGATATTCCTTTATGCCAATAACCAGTTAGTTATTGTGGCAATAAGCATTTATTAAACACCAGTGCTTTGTTAAGCAAGTAATACAAAGCAAGAATACAAAAAAAGACAAAACCAATCCCTGATGGGGAAGATTTGTTGTTGTTCAGTTGTGTAAAACTCCGTGACCTAATTTGAAATTTTCTTGGAAAAGACACTTGGAGTGGTCTGCCATTTCCTTCTCCATCTCATTTTACAGATGAGGAATTGATGAGGGTTAAGTGACTTGCCCAGGGTCACAGGACTAACTAATAAGTGTCTGAGGCTGGATTTGAACTCACGTATGATGAGTCTTCCTGATTCCAAGTCCCGTGCTCTATTCACTATGCCACTTCACTTCCCCAATGGGAGAGATTAGAAGCAAACAGGTTATATGTAGGAAATAATTGACAGTTGGAAGGCACTGGAATGAAGAAGTATTGGGAAAGGCTTCTTGTAGAATATGGGATTTTAGCTGGGACTTAAAGAAAGATGGGGGAGCTAGGAGGTGTGTATGTGTGTGTGTTCGTTCTTTATTGCCGAAGAAGACAAAACTATGAGAGAAATAATGACATGACTTGCACCTGACTTTGTTTTGAGTGAGAGAGCTCTGTGCAGGTCACCAGTCTCACTTCTCCTCCAGAGCCATCTGAATCCAGAGCAAGAAGGCAGATGTCATCGGATCAAAAAGTATGTAGGGGGTATGTAAAGTATAAGAAATATGAGGGGACTAGATTATGAAGGGCTCTGAATGCTAAATAGAGGATTTTGTATTTGATCCTGGAAGTAATATAGAGCAAACCCTTCTATTGGCTCCAAAGAAGCTTGTGCCAGAGGGGAAAAGGACCATATAAATGATGGTAATCTTGTAACAGGATCATCATGGGACAAGGTCTGGTATTCTGCTTGGCAGGCATAGGAACTTGATTTTTATCAATTCATCCAAGGGGACTGATTAAGTAAATTTATAACAAAATGGATTTTAATCCAGCATGTCAACGTATAAATGCATAATGGGTAACCAGAATTCTAATTGTCCAGAGTCTAGGGCACACTAACAACTATCAAGTCATGGAATCGGAGCAAAGAAAATTTTTCTATGGGCCTGATCCCATCTCATAAGAAGTGTCCTTTCTTAGAATTCCAATGTTAGTCATTCATTCCTTTGGATTGAGGACCTAATTCTCTAAGAATCTCTTGTGAAAATACAAATACCTGTAATGACAAGATAGTTTTGTGAGATATTTTAATTTAGGTCTGGTGGATTCTGGTTAATTTGTTGCACTACAGAGTAATAACTGACCTTTTAGCTTTACATATATTATCTCACTTGGGCTTCAAATTACCCTATATATTCCCACGGTCATGCAACTAAATAAGCATCAAGGGTGAAATTCAAAGCCTTGACTCCAAGTTCAGCACCCTTTGGCCTGCAGCATTCTTCGTCTACTAAGGCACTGCCTAGTACACCCAGCTATAGTATCTGAATGAACACTGGCAAATTCTCTTTGACATCCACTTTTTACATTGTATGTAAACATGTTAAGAGATTACTTTGAATATGGTATAGTTAACCAGATCACAGCTTATTTCAGATTAGTCACAATTTATTTTTAATTTATTTTTACTTATATCTTTAGTCTAAGCAGAATTGTCAAAAACAAATTTGTTTTCAGTGCCCTTTTACATTCTCCCACCCCATTTTGGGGTCCTTCCTCTTGCCAGTACCCTTAGGCAAACTTCTGATTGGCCAAAGTCCTCTACTGCAGTGTTCTTTTGGACTTGGGGTTTATCATTGCATTGATCAGAGTTCTAGAGTCTTTCAAAGTTGTTTTTTTTTATAATGTTGTTATCCCTGCAGAAATTGTACTAGCTCTGTTCACTTCACTGCATCACTTCATAAGAATCTTCTCAGTTTGCTCTGAAACTGCCATTGTGTCTTATAGTATAATAATATTCCATTTTATTCCTATTCCACAATTTGCTTATCCATTCCCCAATAGGAGGACACTTTATTTCAAATTTTTGGCTACAGTGAAAAGAGATGCCATAAATACTTCTGTAGCAGGCAGAGCAGTTGCCAATCAATACAAGTAAAGTCAGTTTCCTCTCTAAAAACTCTTCAGTTCAATGCAGTTATGGGTCTACTGCCCTCTCCACCCCCAGAAAAGATGGGCAAGATGACCTTAAGGTCCCTTGCCACACTAAATACAATTAACTTTCAATTTTTTTTGTATTTAAAGCCATCCATTTCATTTTTCATGGTCTCCTCCATTCCTTATTTATTTAAGAATCCTCCTTGGTGACGGACTAGTATTTTAGAATAGAGGTGGCTCAGTGGATAGACTGCTGTACATGAAAGTCAGGAAGACCTGAGCTCAAATCTTACCTCAACTACTTTCTAGCTGTGTGTTGCTAGGCAAGCTACTTAGCAGCTATTTGCCTCAGTTTTCTCATCTATAAAATGGGGATAAGAATAATATTCCCTCTGAAGGTTGTGAATATAAAATGAGATAAAATTTGTAATATGCTTCGCAAACCTTAAAGTGCATGAGAAAAGACTAGCATTATCATTGTAGAATGGGAAATACAATTTGGGACATGACCAATGTGTTGATTTGTTTTGCTTGATTGTACATATTTATTTATAGAGGACTTCTGTTTTGGGGGCTGGGGTACACGATGAGTTGGATAGTGATAGAAATACAAAGAAAGGAGAACATCAATAAAATACTGAAAAAATATACTGAAGGAAAGCAAAAAGAAGTGAAAGATGGGTCGCAGAAATTTTGTTGGCATCTTAATAATTTAACGTATACAAGAGTTTACTCTTGTGAGAATTTGTTATTTTTCCTTTTATTATTTGGGCTTCAGGGACATTCCTCCTGTAATTTTTGGTTAACTCAACATCTGTCTTAACATTAGCCTCACCTGACCAAAACCTGGCCCATAGGACACAAAAATTTTCTTAGTGCCTTAAACATTCCTTTGATAAGAAGTCAGAAAAAGACTTGCAACTGTCTCTCACTCCTCAACAACATGTAAATCTTCTCAATCAGCCTATTGAGAATCTTCTAAATGTAATTTAATCTGTAACCTATAAAGTTTATTTCATGAAGTTTGGTTTTTTAGGTAACGTACAAGATTATGACTGTTCAACTTTTATGACACTGAAGAAAGTGTAGGATTCTGGATCTATCTTCCGTTGAACATGGTTTAAGAGGAATGTACAAGACAGCAATAGTTACACAAACTATTTCTTTGTTACTTTGGTGTAATTTTGCCTATAAAAAGCCTCATCAGAATCATCATAATTGTTCAGATTTTCTCTGAGACCTCAATCTGTGCTTGAGTATAATGATAAAACAGGTTTTTACTTCCATAATTTCAGCATTGTGTTGCCCACTGCATGAATGCAGAGACTAGATATTTTCCCATAACACTCCATGAAAGAAAAAGTTCATAGTTTCTCATACATAGTTTCTCATACAAAATTTTATTCTTTATATATTGAAATATTTATGTTAGTTCGTGATTATTAAATTCATAATAAAAAAAGAAATAAAATAAAAAAGAAATAAAATAAAATAAAATAAAAATAAAAAAAAAAAGAAATTCTATGAACTTTCTTGTCTACAGCTTAGAGGAGCTCATTAGGCTGCGACTCTTCCTTTGCATGGTCCTGTTTTCAGGTCACCAAGGTGGTATAGAATATGGAATTTACACAAAGGATTCCTGATTACTAGAGATAGAACGGAATGTTCCAGGAGCTGTGGACTGTAGCATGCTTACACACACTGAACCAGTATCCAGTGAGAAACACATTCCAAATGATACCAAATTTCTATTAAAATGATCTAATTAACAGCATAGATATGATCTTAAGTATGATAATAAAATAATTAATTTTAGTCATAACTCATAATTGATGGTATCAATTTATGAAAACTTTTGTAATCAGAAAATTGAAACATATTGAAAATACATGGCCATATTTTAAAGTAGTTGCAAAATATATGGCATGCATATTATTCATATATTCATAATTTTATTACAGTACACTGGATTTTAAGATATTAGGAATTAAATGGAGAGTAAAAAGGACATTTTCTCTTAACTCCTATAAAAATTCCATAAGTGAAATTAATTTAGATGTTATAACTAGTTTTCAACAAATTCAAAAGCATTCTTCAAAACATTAGGTGTTTAATTAGGTTGGCAGTTCTTGCTTACTTGAAGAGCTAAATTACTGCAGACTTTCTTTAAAAAAATCTTTTAGAATGTCAGATCAGAGAAAGATTTTTTTCAAAGTGTCATATGAACAGCTGCTTTTCTCTAGCTGTTTTTCTTTGACTCAGAAAGTTTAAAAAATAGTTGAAAAGAGGAAGGGAATAAAAGGTTGAGAATTTAAATAATTTGCATTGATATTACAAAGAGTTCTAAGAAGCTGATACTGCATGTCACATTTTTCAAACTCCTTAGCTTCTCAGCATGTAAGATTCTCCACAATCTGTGGCCTCTATCTAGCTATCATTAGTTAATTAAACATTTATTATTCCATGTCTTTGTGCTGGGCTTTAGAGATACAAAGATAAAAACCAAACAGTTTCTGCCTTCAAGAAGCTTGTATTCTATTGGGGGCAAACAACACATATATAGATAAGTAAATGTAAAATGTTTACCAATCAAATATGAAGCCCCAGTTCCTAGCATTCTCCACCATGTACTCTGTGGTCCCCCCAAGCTATACTTCTTTCAGTACCTTAAACATGCTCTGTGCTTTCCAGTCTCTGTGCCTTTATTCTATTTCCTTGATTAGAATGTCTTTCTCTTCCTCTCCTTTGGAGCCCAAATGAAATACTCCCTCTTCCATGAAGCCATTCCAGGTATTCCCAATCTGTAGTGACACCCCCATCAGATTTCCCATAGGATTTCATTTGCACCTTTTCAGTGTACTTTTCACATTATTCTATATTATATTTATGTAAGTAAATACTTGTCAACTGATTGTATAAGCCTCCCTTCACTAGACTGTAAGATTCATAAGGTCAGGGACAATATATTATCTAAACTTTGTAACTGTCCCAGGTCCTAGCATAGCACCTTGTACAGAATGAACACGGTAGGTATTTGTTGAATTTCAAATCATCAAAGAATGTAGATGAAATCATCCGTATGTCCTATGTATTGTGAAACATTTGTGTTTAGGGATTAGACAAAAAAGAATCATGGGGAGAATTCAGTCATTCAAAAACCCACCTATAATATGAATCTTAAGATTTGGAACAATCAGAAAGTCCTACAAGTCAGAGTAAATCAGCTTCAAAAAGTCATGTAGAGTTGACAGAAGAGAGTATGGTGCTGAAAATGAGTGGGAGCTAAACACAAAATAGTTCATTCCTGGGCTTAACTCTTTACTCCTTACTCTAATCTGGCAAGCTTCCATGATCAATCTTCCCTTTAATTTCCAAAAAAAAACCTTTAAAATTGTTAATAGCTTTTGTTTTTGCATCAATAATTATATTTCTCAATATATACCTCCTCAATTCCTTCTTCCTTTCCAGAGAACCATCCTATATAGCAAAGAATTAAGAAGAGAAAAAAATAGTTGGCAAAACTAACCAATGCATTAACTGAGTTTGACATTATATACAATATTCCATACTCAGAGTCTTTCACTTCTCCAAAGAAGTGAGGGAGGTGCATTCCCGTGTCTCTTCTTTGGCTCTAAGTTAAGTTTTTATAATTTAAAGAATTCAGCTGAGATTATTGTTATTGTTTTTTCCATGAACATTCTTGTAGTCGTATGTGTTGTTTTCATGTTTCTGCTTATTTCACTTTGTACCCATTCAAATGAGTCTTCTCATTCTTCCCTATATTCAGCACATTCATTCATTCATCATTTCTTTTTGCTGCTGGTCAGTTGTTCAATCTTGTCCAACTCTTTGTGACTTCATGGACCATAACATGCCAGGCTCTTCTATCCTCTACTATCTCTCAAAGTACAGCAAAGTTCATGTTCATTGTTTCTATGATACTATCTGTCCATCTCATCCTCTGTTGCCCCCTTTTCCTTTTGCCTTGAGAGCCTTTTCCAATGAATTATATCATTTCATTATGTGATGAAAATATTCAAGCTTCACCTTTTACCTTCCAGTGAACGGTCTGAATTAATTTCTTTAAGTATGACTGATTTGATCTCCTTGCTGTCCAAGGGATTCTCAAAAGTCTTGTCCAGCATCACATTTGAAAAGCAGTGGTCCTGTAGTGCTCAACTTTCCCAGCAATCCAACTCTCACAACCATACATTGCTGCTGGAAAAACCACAGCTTTGACTTTACGAACTGTGGGCAAAATGATATCTCTACTTTTTAGTATGCTGTCCAGATTTGTCATAGTTCTCCAAGGAGCAAGTGTCTTTTAATTTTATGGCTGCAGTTTCTGTCTGCAATGATCTTTGAATATGAAATTTCATATTGTTTCCATTTCTTCTTCCTCTGTTTGCCAGGAAGTGATGGGATCGGCTGTCAAGATCTTTGTTTTTTTGATGTCGTTTCAAGTCAGCTTTTACATTCTCCTCTTTCACCCTCATCAAGAGGCTTCTTAATTGCTCTTTACTTTCTGCCATCAGAGTGGCATCACTTGCATTTCTGAGATTGTTGACGTTTCTCCTGGCAACTTTAATTCCAGCTTTTGATTCATCCAGCCTGGCATTTTGCATGATGTACTCTGCATATAAGTTAAATAAATAAGGTGACAACATACTGCCTTGTTGTACTCCTTTTCCAATCTTAAACCAATTAGTTATTCCATGTTCAATTCTAACTGTTGCTTTTTGGTCTATATACAGATTCCTCATGAGACAAGGAAGATGATATGGTACTACCATCTCTTTGAGGACTTGTCACATTCTGTCGCAATACACATAGTCAAAGGCTTTAGTGTAGTCAGTGAAGCAGAAATAGATGTTTTTCCTGGAACTCCTTTCTGTCTCCATTATCCAGCAAATGATGGCAATTTGGTCTTTTGTTCCTGCTTAGTTCCTAATTTTTTTGAAGAGATCTAGTCTTTCCCATTCTATTGTTTTTTTTCCATTTCTTTGCATTGCTCACTTAAGAAAACCTTCTTACCTCTCCTTGCCATTCTCTATAATTCTGCATTCATTTGGGTATTTCTTTCACTTTCTTCTTTCCTTCTCTCCTTAGCTATTTGTAAATTTGTTTCTTCCTCTTCTTTTCTTTGGAATGTCTTTCATTGCCACTTCCTATACAATATTGCAAACCTCTATCTACAGTTCTTCAGGCATTCTATCTACCAGATCTAATTCCATCAATCTATTTATCACCTTTGCTTCATATTCATAGAAGATATTATTTAGTTTATGCCTACTTCAATTTAAGCCTGAATTTTGAAACAAGAAGTTCATGATCTGAGTCACAGTTAAGTTCCATGTCTTGTTTGAACTGGTTGTATAGAACTTCTCCATCTTTGCTGTAAAGTAAATAATAAATCTGATTTCTATATTGACCATATTGAGTTGCCTTTTGGATTGTTGAAAAATAATGTTTGCTATAACCAGTAAGTTATCTTGATAAAACTCTCAGCCTCTGCCCTGAAATTTTGTGCTCCAAGGCCAAACTTGCCTGCTATTCTAATTATCTATCAATTTCATACTTTAGCATTCCAATCCCCCATGATGCATATGATACCTTGTTTTATTGTTATTTCTAAAAGATGCTGTAGGTTTTCACAGACCTGATCAACTTTGGCCTCTTTGGCATTGGTGGTTGGAGCATAGACTTGTATTATTGTGATGGTGAATGGTTTGCCTTGAGTTCTGTCATTTTCGAGATAGTATCCCGGGATTACTTTTCTCACCCTTTTACTGACTATGAGGGCTACTCCATTTCTTCTAAGGGATTCTTGCCCACAGTAGTATATTTAGTGATTATCTGAATTAAATTTGCCCATTCTTATTCATTTAAGTTCACTGACATCCTCTCAGTGCTTAATCTTTGCATCTCCTGTTGACCACATCTAAACTTGCCTTGCTTCACAGATCTTACATGAGAGGTTCCTATTGCTGACCTGAAAACTTGGTTAAAGAAAAGACAACAGGCTAAATGCATACATTCTATGATTTAATTAATTAATTAATCAATTCCCTATTAAGGAAAACGGTAACATAATGCATTATGGAGCCAGAAAGAAGTACAGAAATCTTCTGGCTTATATACGTTTTGCTGTGAGAAAGGAACTCTCTTAGTTGAACAAATCATAAATTTAGTAAGACAAGACAATTAACAAAGTAGTATCTGTAGGGCCTTGCGATTCCAGGCTATGTAAACATATGTCTTTGTGACTTATGATAAGAAAATCCCACCAGGCTTCCTGTCCTAAACAGGCCTTTGAAGTTGTGGTATCTTAACAGAGTTGACAAAGCTGAAGTTACAACCCAGGCCTTATCACTAAGATGCCTGAAAAAGGGTCTGGTAAGGAAGTCCCATTTGTTTGCTTGACATCAAAAGGTGTCCTCTATGTTAAACAAAGGAGACTATTAGGTCCAGGCTCTTCTTAAGTCAAACTTTGGCCCGTATTAAAGTCTAAAATTTATATTAAATATTATCACTATTTAACATTGGAACTTTATAGCATTGGACTTCCCTTTTGTCACCAGATACATCTGCAGCTGTTTCCTTCTGGTTTTGGCTCAGTCACTTTATTGGTACCAAAGCTACTTACAATTGTCCCCCACTCTTCCCCAGTAGCATATTGGACACCTTCCCGGGTAGCTAGATGGTGCAGTGAATAGAGCAGGAGTCAGGAGGACCTGAGTTCAAATCTCACCCCAGACACTTGACACTCACTGGCTGTGTGACCTTGGGCAAGTCACTTAACCTAAATTGCCTCATCCTGGGTCATCTCCAGTCATCCTGATGAATATGTGGTCACTGGATTCAGATGGCTCTGGAGGAAAAGTGGGGCTGGCAACCTGCACAGCCCTCCCTCATTCAAAATAAAGTCAAGTGCAAGTCATGTCATTATTTCTCTGATGGCATGGTCTTTTTTGGCAGCAAAGGATGAATACATACACATTGGACACCTTCCAACCTGAGTGGTTCATCTGCACTCTTTTATTTTAGTACTCTCCCAGGGGTTTTCTTGGCAAAGGTACTGGAATCATTTGCCATTTCTTTCTCCAGTAGATCACCTTTTGTCAGAACTCTCCACTATGACCTATCCATCTTTGGTAACACTGCATGGTATAGCTCATAGTTTCATTGAGATACACAAGGTACTCTGCAAGGACGAGGCAGTGATCTAGATGAGCCTCCCCCAGGAGGAGAGAGGCTCATCATTTCTTACAGGATAGTAATAATCCATTACATTCATGTAACACTATTTGTTTAACCATTCTCCTCTTGATGTACATCTTTGTTTCTAAGTCTTTGCTGCTATAAAAACATGCTGCTGATGGGGTTCAGACTCTGGGAACTTCCTTGAGCTTCCCTTGAATCTCCTCACTTAACTTGGCTTTTCATACTCAAATTGAATTCTCCTGGAATCTCCTCACTTAACCTGGCCTTTCATACTTAAATCTGTGGCCATTATCTGTTACCTCTTGATTGCCCCACTTGCATCCCACCTAGGCGCTTCATTGTCTGATGTCTCCGGATTGCCTCCAGCTGTTTCCAGCCTTTGATCCTCCTTAGATTCCCTCTTTGAACTTCTCCTCAGGACCCTCCCTAGACCCCTTCTCCCATCACTCTAGAGCACCAGCCCCCCCCCCCCCCCCCATCCCTCCTATAGTCTTTTCTGTATTTAGTCCCATCTTGCCTCCATGAAGGCACTCAGATGCAATCCAGCTCAGACTCTGTCTAGCTGAGATTCTATCTGGCCCGCTTGTGAATACAAGCATTACAAATGCTAAGGCTCCTTAAAAGCCAACCCAATTTGGCAAATCTTTAACAAACTTTGTTTTCTTTGGCTTTAAGAAGGTTTGAGTCGAATTCATTAGAGCACGACGTGGACTGTTGGTATTTTAGGGTCCCCATCACCCCTAAACCTCATCATTGCCATAAATATTTTGCTGTATATGGGATAAAAATGCAAATTTAAAACCTCTAAGTTTTAAAGCCCTTTATAACCTAGCCCAAGGCTGTCTTTCCAACTTGATTAGACATTTTCCTTCTTCCTAAACACTATGATTTAGCCAAAGTGACCCTCCATCTGTTTCACACACACAACATCCCTTCCCCCATCTCTTGCCTTTGCATAGGACACTTCACAGGATTGGAATGTACTTCCTACTTATCTCTACCTTTAAGATGTAACTTAAGTACCACTTTCTTCACAGGCCTTTTATTTCCCTTTTCCTAGTGTCCTCCCTCTCTAATTACCTTGTATTTGATTTTGTTGTATTATTCTCTGTATACTAACATATGTATACGTAGTCTTAGAATGTGAGCTCCTTTATAAGTAGTAATTAGCTCTTTCTTTGTATTTGTATACCCATTATTGAACCCAGCCCTGGGCACATAGAAGTAAGAACTTAACACATTTGTTGATTGATTCATTTCAATGTTGGCCTCTTTGCAGTGGATCTCAGGGGACAAAAACATAGATAGGCATGTCAATCACGTTCTTAGTTTAATTCAAGTTTTCATTCCAGAATTGTTGACCAGTTCATAGTTCCATCAACAGTATTAGTTTGTTTCTTTTCTCACAACCCCTTCAATATATAAATAAGGGAAATGCATGAGATCCAATCAAGAGAAAGAAAAGGCATAAAATCCTGTTGTGGATCTTTTCACAGGACTTACTTTGCCCTGGCTACAACGAATCCTACTTTATTAGATCTTAATTATGTAGAAATCTCTCTGCCCTCCTTTGAGCTACACAGTCAATTTTGCTTAGTCTGTTTCATAGTTGGAGAAAGTGTTACTTGTCATTTGGAATAAACAAAGGTTTAACCAAGTAATGATTTTACTTTATTTACAGTGGAATGGCTTGCAATGGAGGGAAATGTTCTTTGTTATATGGGAAAACACCAGTAAAATTTCTTTATGCAAACATCCTTTTGTCTATTATTTGTAGGGCTTTCGTGTTTCACTGTTGCTGTTAAGCAGTTAAGAATGACTTGTCCTAAGCAAACACTACAGTCTTTAACCATCAATTGTTTTGTAGCACAAATCCCTCTTTTGCTCCCCTAATCCCCATAGGTAGTGGCAAAAGTAGAGTCCCTAGTGGGATAACTCCCACCATTGTGTTTTCTCTTTAACAATCAGCCAGTAAACTCGTTTCTTCAACAAAGTCATTCACTCAAATCTCATAGCAAGAATAGTGATTATGGAGCATTTCCCTTGACATCAGGGACGTATTCTCCCACAAATACACAGATAGTTTATGAGAAAAAGACCAAGCATGAACTTAAAGTACAATGGTAATGAAGCCCTCAAATAAGAAATATACATGGACAAGGGAACTCACAACTCTAGAACAGTACAATCTTGACAGCCTTTCATTCTCTGAAAGGTCCTTATGAAGATCACTGTGAGGGGCTGATGCTGGTGATGGATGAGTTGCCCTGTTGTTCATCTAGTTGGTTGTCTGCTGTATACAGGGTTGATCTGGGCATGATTTTGTAGAATGTAGTGTCTTAGTTGCACTGGTAAGTCTACCGTTGGTTTGGGCCAAGCAGGTCACTTGATTGCTGAAGTTAGCAGTTGAAGTTAGTGAAGTTAGCAGTTGCTGGACTGGATTGCACTGGGTGTACTGATGAGCCATTGGGCTTGGCTGCTTCTAGCATGGATCAGACAGGTCCTTCAAAAACTAGACAATGTTCAGCAGGCCACACTACCCATTGAATAGTAGTTGCTAGACAGTGCTAGGCAGGCTACTCTGCTGTTGGTACTACCTAATTGGGCCAGGTAGGTTGCTCTCTCACTAGATTGCTGCTGCTAGGTTGAGCTGGGAAGGTTGCTCAACTACTGGCTCTTTTTTTTAGGGTATGGTGTTTCTACTGGATAGGTCAATCTCTCTGGACTCGTCCTGCAATGGGCAGTTAGTCTTTTTTTCATCTTCTACTACTCTAATATTCAATTGTGTTATTCTAGGGGTAATCTTATGGGTCATTATTCTTATTCTTGAACACCCTCCTCCCCCAACCAGTGTGCTTGCCATAAATAATCAGTCATTAGACTTAATTAACACTTAGCATAGTCATGTACTATGATGGTATTGGTAAGGACAGTTGGTACACAATATTTCTCCCCAAAGCCTGGAGTCACACCTTTCATTACTGATATAAATCGTACCTGGTCATAATGTAGTCACCTATTCATAATCTTTTCAATGTATTGTAGCCTCTTAGCTAATACTTCATTCAATATTTCCCTGTTCATATTCAGTAGAATGCTCATTAGATTTTTTTCTCTGAGTTGTCTCCCTCATTTAGATATCAAGACCATATTTAGATCATAGAAGGAAATTGGCAGTATCCCTGATTTTTCCATTTTTGAGAAGTTTATGTAATGTAGGAAATATAGTAATTGTTGCCTGACTGTTGGATATCATTCATATGTTCATCTATTTGGTCTTGTTTTTTTTTCCTTTGGGAGTTCATTTATGGTTTATTCACTTTGCTTTTTTGATATTGGGTTAAGTTTTCTATTTCTTGTTTTGTTAATTCATTGTTAATTTATATCTTTGTAGATGTTTACTTTAAAAAATTGTTATGTTTGTTGACATATGTAATGGAGGGACTGGTCAGTGAGGGCTTACCCCAGTGATACTGAGTATTTGATTGGCCTGACTCTAGAAGTTTGTGATGGGGAAACAATTGTCTGCTTCAAATTACTCAGTTATTATTATTATTTTATTATATATTATATATTTTATTACATAACTATTATATAATACTTTTTGTTTTTGTTTTCTACATGGTAAAGAAAAAGCATTTTCATTGCCTGCTAAGCCACAGCTGAGTGCATAACAGTCAGTTTGGTCTTGGACTCTCTTTTACCTGGTGTTGTTCAAGGCAAAGATTACTTTCACCTTCTAAGAGAGGAAAGAGACATAGAATGAGTACTCTACCCATCCAGGTTGACATGTAACCCTGAGTACATATAGAAGTAGATAGAAACAGTGCCCTAAGGGTTAAAATTAATATTAAAGGTTGCTTTTCCAGTACTCTGTGAAGCCCCTGGTTTATTTTCTAACCTGAAGGCATGCTAAAGTCCATCCTCCTTATTTTGAAACACCATAAAACTTCCCCCTTATCCATAAAATTCCTTGTCTCACCTCATCCTGGATCATAAAGTTTCCTGTCTACCTTATCTTGTGTCTTCCACCTTCCTCATCCTGTCCCTAAATCTCCAACCCCCATTAGAAACTCTAAAAATTACATCACCATCCTACAGGCTGTGTATACAAGTCTAGTCCTTCTCCTATATCACTGCCTTTGTTTAGCTCCTTGCTAAATCTCAGGCCTGCTGCTTTTGTGTCAATAAAGCTACCAAAAGATACAGAGAAGGTCTAATGAATTCATTCACATCTGAACCAGCTCTCCCATCACTCTCTTCAACATATGTGAAGCTTTTTTTTCTGTTTCTCTTGTGCCCCATTCCATCCCCCCACCCCCACCCACCCACCTGTTCTTAGGGAAATGGAATGAAATAGGCTATAATCTTATACACTTCAAAATGTCAGAAGAGTCACAGCTCTTCTGGTCCAGAAATGAGAGTCCATACTGGTATTTGCCAGAGATGGAGCTAACACAGCCCCTAGAAATGACTTGCTTAACCCAGAGCAGAAGTGGATCAGCTTAGTAGTAAAGATACCTCGTCCTGCAGTAAGAGAGCAACTTGTCTACTGGGTATTCTCTATTTGGAAGTGAATTTGGTAGGGTAAATACTTTATAGGAGAGACTTGAATTTTGAATCTATGTGGTCTTGGTTTTTTAGGGGGGCATTTTTGTTCTTTGGTTCTGGCGATATTTTTTCAGTAACTACTCCTTTGTAAAAGATAATTTACTAAATGACAGTGGGGGAACTAATTGTTGAATCAATAAATAATATAGGTGAGATATTAACTGGTACTGGTGATTGATATTGGGGAGAACATGCTGGAATGGGGGCATAAATCAATGGTATTAGAAGAATCCCACTAGCCCTCAGGAATACCTCTAGTACCCTGAAGGGAGATGTAGAATAGGGGAACCAAATCTGACAGTAAGAGTGTGAGTTGGGGTAAGGAGCTCCCAGAGTCTCTATTGGCTACATATATAATTGGACAAACTTGTTTTCAATAATTTCCTTTATTTCTTCATTTGTTATGATTTCTTTTATTTTTGATACTTCTAATTTGGTCTTCTCTTTTTCAAATCACACTGTGTTATCCATTTAATTGGTAAGCTATTTTATTGCTTTTCAAAAACAGTTTTTAGTTTTATTTGTCAATTCAAATTTTTTTTTTGCTTTCAATATTGTTAACAACTTTTTAATTTTCATAATTTGTATTTTAATGTTTGAATTTTCAGGTTTTAACGTTTTTATTTAAATTTTATTTATTTAATTTTAATGTTATTTAATTTATTTAAAAATTTTAAATGTTTATTATTTAATCTTAATGTTTTTAATTTTAATGTTTGACTTTTTTGGGTTTATTTTTGAATGTTGAATGTTTTGAATGTTTGAATTATTGAATGTTTTTAGTCCATTGTGTTAGTTGAGCATAGTTCATTGATTTGATCTATTTCTTTCTCTCTGATCTATTTCTCTTTTGATCAAAGTGTTTAAAGGTAGAACAGTTTCCCCTCAGAAGTGCTTTGGCTGCATCCCAAATGTTTTGTTGTCTGTCATAATTTTCCTCAATGAATTTTCTACTGTTTCTATGATTTTTTTTTAAAATCCATGAATTCTTTAGGATTAAATTACTTAGTCTCCAATTAATTTTTAATCCTTTCTTAAGAACCTCTTTACTGAACATAATTTTTATTTTAGTTGGCAGAGAATTTCTACTTTTCTTCTTTTGTGAAGTTTTTATGTTCTAATATGTGGTCAATTTTTGTAAAGGTGCAATGAGAATATGTATGTTGATTTCTGATACCATTTAGTAATTGCCAGAGAGTTGTCATTTCTAACTTTCCTAAAATTCTATTGAGGTCTTTAACTTCTTATTTTAACTTTCTTTTCATTTTGCACATTCATCTACCTTTGAAAAAGGTATACTGAGGTTTCCAACCATTATATTTTACTATTTCTCCCTATAAATCAGTTTTTCTTTTAAGTAGTTTGATGCTATTTTATTTGCTATTATTTTGGTATATGTTGAGCATTACTACCAATTTATTATTTATACCTTTAGGTATAATATAGTTTCCCAATTTATCATTTTTATATAATCATATCTATTATTTTTTTTTTTTACTATCGTCTTGTCTAAGATCACAACTGCTACCCCTGCCTTTTTGAATTTAGCCAAAGCATAATAAATTTTATTACAGTCCCTTGTCTTAATTTTGTGTTAATCTTTGTGTTTCAAAAGTTTTTTTTTTTTAGTTAAAAAATTTATTGTTGAATTCTACTTTCTAATCCATTTCTGCTATCCATCAATCAATAATCATTTATTAAGTGCCTACTGTGTGCCAGACACTGTTCTAAGTTCTGAGAATACAAAAAGAGGCAAAAGATGATCCCTGGTCTCAGGGATCTTACTATGTAATGGTGGAGACAACATGCAAACAAACATATACAAAGCAAACTACATGCAAGAATAGTAGAAAATAAGTAATAGAGGGTAGGCACTGGACTTAAGAGGTGTTGGGGAAGTCTTGTAGAAGGTAGGATTTTAATTGGGACTTAAAGGAAGCCAGGGAGGTCAGGAGTCATACTGGATGAGAGAGAGCATTCCAGGTGTTGGGCACAATCAGAGAAAATGCCCAGTACTGAAAGATGGAATGTCTTTTTTGGGAAACAGCCAGGAGGTCAGTTGTTACATCTAAGAATATTGTCAGAGTTGTAAGAAGACTTGAAAAATCAGAAGAAGGCTAGGTTATGAAGGGCTTTGAATGCTAAGCAAAGTATTTTGTATCTGCTCCTGGAGGTAATAGGAATTCACTAGAGGGGTGTGTGTGTGTGTGTGTGTGTGTGTGTGTGTGTGTGTGTGTGTGTGTGTGTGTGTGTGTGTGTGTGTGTGTGCGTGTGTATGACACCATAGGACCTGCTTTTTAGAAATTGGCTAAATGGCTGAATGAAGGATGGATGGGAGAGACCTGAGGCAGACAGACCCACCAGCAGGACATTGCTATCCTTTTCTCTTCTTGTAGGTGTATTTATTCTATCTATCTTCAAGGTAATAACTATAAAAGCCTTCTCTCCATTCTGTCCTCTTATATTTTTCCCTTTCCTCCTATAGTTGTAGAATCATTCTCTGCCTCCAGACTTGTGTCCTGGATGTCACTGGATCCCTAAACTTTATCTGTTTTTTCCCCTTTATCATTGATATTTTTTGTTTATGCATAGTTAAAATTTTTCTTTCTGAATTAGGACTTTGGTTTTTTTAAGGTCAGGTTCTGATGCTCTTGCACTTTGAACTGGACAGTGGGTTTCTTGTTTTGGTTCCTTGTTGCTTGTCTTGTCCTTCAGTAGTGTTGGTTGATTACAATGCGCTGGCAGGTCTCAGGTCTATACTCAGATACAGAGTGCTGAGCTCTTCTCTCTTGTTAAAGGCCATTCACATCTGCGGCTGCAAACTTTTGATCTACCAGGGTGGGAAAATGATCTCTGCCACCTTGGTTCGAGCCTTGATGTTTTTTAATCTCCAGAAGGAGGTTTCAAATCCTCCTCTCTGGAGTACTTTGACCATGAAGTATATTTGTCAACGCTGGGGTGTTCTTTAATGGAATGCTCTGAGGCTGTGGGAGCTGGTATTCTACATGTTTTATCCCTCTTCTCTGCCTGGGCCTCCTTCCTTAATGCCTTCAGATTTCTGGGTGTTCTCCTTTGCTAACCTAGGCTGGATCAAGGTACATGTTATAGTTTCTCTCTTTTATCCTTAATTATCATTCAGTTTTATCTTTTTATGTTGTACGTGTATGGGAATTAGGCTGTTCTGCTCCTCTTTACTCAGTTATCTTGGTGTTAAAAAAAGATAATCTCTAAAGGGAGAGAGTGCTAATTATTAGGTGGATCATGAAAAGCCTCATCTAGGAAGTTAGACCTGTTCTGTGTTTGAAGGAAGGTAGGGATTCTCAGTAGTCTATAAACATTTATTAAGAACCTACTATGTACTAGGCACTGGGCTAAGCGCTGGATTTTATGGGTAGATGTGTGAAAGGATCACATTCTAGACATGGTAGACCCCTTGTGCCAAGGAATGGAGATGGTAGATGGAATACTGCATACAAGGAATATCTTGTAAACTAGTTTGATTGGGTAGAGAGTGCACGAAGGGGAATAATATGAAACAAAAGAAAAAGTAGGTGGAAGTCATATTGTAAAATGCTTGAAGTATCAGGCTGGGTTAATTTTATGATTTTAGCAATATATACAGAATTTTAAAAAATAAGATACAACATCCATTCCTGTTTAAGAAACAAAACAGAACACTAGAAAGCATAGGAATAACATGACCTTTCCTTAATATGAAAAGCGGTAAAACTAACAGTCATAATATTTGTAATGGGGATAAACTAGATGCCTTTTCAATAAGATTTAAGGCAAAGTATAAGAGTGAGCACCCCAGCCTACACAGGGGGACCTGCTACCACAGGTTTGTAGATCTACATTCATAAAAGGAAAGACAGCTTCTGAGGGGCTAAAAATCACTTTAATTAAGACATGTATCATTCACCTAGGTCAGAGGAGTCAGCACCCTGAATTTCAAAGAAAATACAGAGAAATTAAAGCTCATCAGACATGGCTTCCTCTGCCTGACCATAATTCAAAAGACAGGCCCAACTGTCTGACCATAGTTACCAGAGACTGACATCTGGATTCTCAAAGGGGGTGGAGGGAGGGGAAGCCACTTTTCTTCAGCATTTTTTGGGGTCTCCTTTAGCAAGGTATTGACCCACTTTTCATGCTTTTCTTACATCTCTCTCATTTCTCTTCCCAGTTTTTCCTCCCCTTCTCTAACTTGATTTTCAAAATCCTTTTTGAGCTCTTTCATGGCCTGAGCCCATTGAATATTTATTCTGGATGTTTGGGATACTTTTATGTCTTTCCCTGATGGTAAGCATTGTTCTTCCTCATCAGAAAGGATGGGAGAAGATATCTGTTCACCCAGAAAGTAACCTTATATAGTCTTATTTTTTTTTCTCTTTTTTGGGCATTTTTCCCAACCAGTTACTTGACTTTTGGGTCCTTTGTCAAGAGCAGGGTATACTCTGGGAATCTGTAAGATCTCAGTTCCTCCAAGGTGGCACAATCAAGTGTGTACTGGTCTGGGTGTAGAGAGGGATTTTTGTGCCCAGAATCTTAGCAGTTACCTCTCCACAGCCACCTGGCCTCCTGTTCTGCCAAGTCAGCACTAGGGGCTGATTTTCAGATAAGCTGGATGGGCAGGGCTGCCATTCAGTGTGAGACAAAGACCAGCTCCCCCAGGGCCTCCACACAAGGCCGAAGCAAGAATCAGCTCCTCAGTGTCTGCAGGGTTTTTATGCTCCAACTATGGAGTCTGTTGCCGATGTGGCCTCTGCAGCAACTGCGTGAGGCCAGAGCTATGGAAGGCCCTTCTCCCTTCCTGGACAGCTGAAAAAACCCTGTCACTGACCTTTGGCACCTGTGGGTTGAGGGATCTGAGAACCCGCTGCTACTGGGACTGGGGATTCCGCAACTGGAGATTCTGCCACCAAGCGCTGTTTGAGGAGCTGTGCTCCACGTCTGGTGCAACAGACGTTTCCTGTGGGCCTTTCAGGTCACCCTGGGCTGGAAATCTCCTCCACTCTTTTGTTCTCCACTCCTGCTGCTCCAGAATTTGTTGAGAGCCTCTCTCCAGGTATTTTATGGGCTATGTGGGGAGAGCCTCTGTATCTGTGTCTTTCTACTCCACCATCTTGGCTCTGCCCCCCTGTATCTGTCTGTGGGTTTATTTTGTAACCTGCAAATTTACCAAAGTTTATTATTTCAAGTAATTTTTTACTTGATTCTCTGGGATTCTCTAAGTATATTATCATATCATCTGCAAAGAGTGATAACTTAGTTTCTTTGCCTAATCAAATTCCTTCAATTTCTTTTTCTTCTCTTATTGCTACAGTTAACATTTCTAGTACTATATTGAATAATAGTGGTGATAATGGACATCCTTGTTTCACTCCTGATCTTATTGGAAATGCATCTATCTTATCTCCATTGCATATAATGCTTGCTGAAGGTTTTAGGTAGGTACTGCTTATCTTTTTATTGAAAGTTCCATTTATTCCTATGCTCTCCAGTGTTTTCAATAGGAATGGGTGCTGTATTTTTTCAAAAGCTTTTTCTGCATCTACTGAAAGAATCATGTGGTTTCTGTTAGTTTTGTTGTTGATATGATCAATAAAGCTAATAGTTTTTCTAATATTGAAGCGGTCCTACATTCCTGGTATAAATCCTACCTGATCATAATGTATTATTCTTGTGAAAGTGACTGTATTCTTTTTGCTAGTATCTTATTCAAAATTTTTGCATCTATATTCGTTAGAGAAATTGGTCTATAATTTTCTTTCTCCGTTTCCCTCTTCCTGGTTTAGGTATCAGAACCATATTTGTATCATAAAAAGAATTTGGCAGGACTCCTTCTTTCCCAATTTTCTCAAATAGTCTATACAGTATTGGAATTAACTGTTCTTTAAATGTTTGACAGAATTTACTTGTAAATCCATCTGACCCTGGAGATTTTTTCCTAGGTAGTGTATTGATGGGTTATTCAATTTCTTTTTCTGAGATCGAGTTATTTAAGTATTCAACTTCCTCTTCTGTAAATCTAGACAATTTATGTTTTTTAAAATAACATCTATCTCATATAGATCGTCAAATTTATGGCATATAGTTGGGCAAAGCAGTTTCTTATTATTGTTTTAATTTCCTCCTCATTGGAAGTCTCATTTGTTCTTTATGATTATTATTCACATATCGTCAGCAATGGCTTGGCAATCTCATTTGCTATTTTTTCCCCCATACTCCAAGATGTAGTTCATCTGAATCTGGTGACTTTAACTTAAGGAAGGTACATAAAAACAACTTACTTTTGAAGGAGTTTCAATTCCCCTCTTCTTAATTACTTTTCTTTAAATCTTTCCAAATTGAAGATACATTCTTTAATACATAAAATACAAGCAAAATAAGATTTGAGTAGCTTTATTTAATTTTTTACAAGTTAAAGTTAAATTTAGAAGAGGCAGACATTTTCAGCAACAATTGTGATATAAAAACAGAGGATATCAATAAGATGTAACAAAGTCAACATCAAAAAAAGGCATGCTATTTTATAGTAGACAATGTTGAACTTGGATTTTTTTTTTGGTCTCTGTGTTAAAGACACATTAATAGAAATAGTTTATGAAAACCTTGTGAGATTCAAAAAAGATGTTTATAATAACTGAGGGTCATAACTATTTCTGAAAATGCCATTTTCCACTGAAAATATTATAGTTTGGGGAAAACAAGACATGATGAATTATTTTTGCAAATGTTTAGGGATTATACTATATTGAAGTATCTTAGCATGTCATATGCATTCTGTTACATAAAATATCAAATTGATAAAGAAATATAATTTGAGGGTAAGGCTCCATTGAGACCAGCTAGGTGGTATAGTGGATAGAGTGCTGGGCCTGAAATCAGGAAAACTCATCTTCCTGAGATCAAATCTGGCTTCAGCCACTTTCTAGCTATGTGATCCTGGGAAATTACTCTTTGCCTCAGTTTCCTCATCTGTAAAATGAGCTGGAGAAGGATATGGCAAACCCCTCAAGTATCTTTGCCAAAGAAACCTCAAATGGGGTCACAAAGAGTCAGACACAACTAAACAACAACTGAAGCTTTATTTTATCTTTGTTTGGGTATGTTTTCATATAGCTGCCCCTAAATTCAGTGACTTTTTTTGATTTAAAATGTTTTATGTTGATGTAATTTCTTAGAAACATCTTAGAGACAGGCATCTCAGAGACTCACTTTGAGATACAAGGTCAAATATCTATTGAATTGCCAAGGTTTATCTTGGTTTCCTGCTTAAACAATCTAACAAATTCAGGCTTAATTCCACATTTTTATTTCTAAGCCACAGATACACAGGAGTCAGTAGTGTATCACACCAATATTCTCTCTTTTCTGAGGATCTTACAGACCATAGGGGAGGGATTTAAACTCACTCCAGTACTAGACCAACTCACTAGTGGCAAATGGTTTGGTGATATTGGCTTTTATGGTCTAGCTTGTCTGCCTTCATGGAGTGGGGCATCCCTTGAACAGGACATGCTTTTTCTGCAGTGTCACAGCTGTTATTCATTCTCTTACATACTTCCCCACAAGTGTGACTTTCATAACCTGCTAGTGATCCTGTTTATTTTCTGTCACACAAATGAATATCTGTGAAGGTGAGAGATCTTTTTTGCTCCATAAGCCTACTACCATAGGCATTCAGAATCACCTTCCAGTGTTCCCTCACTCTCAACATTCATATTCAATCAGTCTCTGAAGGCTGGTGGAGATTAAAAAAGTCTGGAATTTAGCTCCAACTCTGACACTGAATTTAGCTGTGTGATGGTGGATACATCACTTAGCCTATTTAGGCTTCTGTTTCCTCATCTGTAAAATGGGGGTAATAACCTTTGCACTACCTTCTGCTAGGTGAGGCTTAGTGCTTTGTAAACTGCTAAGCATTATAAAAATGGAGGCTATAATTTTCATCCTCACGCCTCTCTTATTTCCACAATAACCATCCTAGTTTAAGCCTTTAATAATAATAGCTTACATTTATGTGGCATTTTAATGCTTACAAAGTGATTTCCAAATATTATCTCCTTTTATTCTCACAAAGACCCTGTGTGGTAGGTAGTAGAAATATTACTATTCTTTGTTTTAAGGATGGAGAATTAGAATATTAGACTGTTTAAGTGGCTTGTTTCTGGTCACAGAACTATTAAATATAGAGCAGTGGTATTCAAAGTATAGTATGTGGACCCATAATTGTACTAAGACATTATTTGCCTACTAAAATACTCCTCTCTTTCCCAACTATATATCTGTATGAGACTGGATTTTTTTCATATACTTCCATCAAAAAAATATAACATGATTATTTGAATAAAAAAACAAATATAAGAATCTAGCTGTCTTCTACATGAGAGATAGTTACATAAGTGTTTTTTAAAATTCTCATTTTCTTTTGTTTATAAAGTAGTTATTTTCATAAAATAGCTTATGTTAATGTTATTTTAAAAGAAAGAATAAAAATGTAAAATTATCAATTTTAATTTCTAATAAGGTAAATGTTCATAGAAATAACTCACATAAGCAAAAGTTCTTAGTGATCCTTAATAATTTTTAAGAGTATAAAGGAGTACTGAGATCAAATAAAACATAAAAGTTAGTTATTATTTTCAAAATACACCCAATATCAACACCCAACTCCATTGTCACTTGCTTTACCTCAACCAGGATATCACATTTACCTCATATTGTACTTAACACTACAATACATTGGAGTATCTGTGCATGTGCTTTGTGTCAATTGATAAATTGCAGGCTCTCTGAGGACAAGAACCCTGTCATGTATATATTTGTATTTTCCCGAATGCCAAGTATATTATATACATTTATAACACTTTCTCACAGTCTTTTGACACACAGTAGGTGATTAATAAATGCATGTTGAATGAATGAGTGAACAAAACCTTTAAACTGAACGTCTTCCTCTCCCTAACAACCCTCAGGATTATCTGCACCCTCCAAGTTCTACTTAATTCACCTGCTTGGGAAATAGCTTCTATAAATAAATAGTTTCTGTTTCATGAATGATTTACTTTTCATATTTACACTCCCTTAGTCTTGCCTCTAAGCTACCGCAAGTTAGGTTGCTTAGAAATTTGAATTTAGTTGGTATTCAAATCCTTAGCCACCAAGCCCCTAGTCTGAAAGGGAAAACCTCGTTAAAAAATAACCTCAGAACACAATGCACTATTTGATACTTAGCTGCTGTTGTTACTACATTTGTTAGGGGCAACTTGACAAGACTTTTCCTGTTCATTCTTATTTTTTTTTATGGTTCTCTAGTTTTGGGGGATACTGATACAGATGGCTCAAAAGTGCTTTCAAAATGAATATTTTGACAATTTGCTGTACACTTGCAAACCCTGTCACCTTCGATGTTCCAACACACCCCCTTTGGTGTGTCAGAGTTATTGTAATGCAAGTAAGTAATGGAATATTTCTCTTGCATTTATTTATTAGCTTGTTGTGCAGGTTCTGTATTTGTTCCAAGTAAAATATATAAGGAAGACAGTGACATTTTCTAAATAATGCATGATAATGACAGATTGCAATGATTAAATTGACAAAAATTATTCAAAACAGAACTGAATGCATTTATTCAATCTTATCAGTGCAATGTAGTTTATCAATTATTCAAACAGAGGGTTATTTAGATAATAGAAAGTCAATATTAATCAAGAAGAGAAATTTGAGAAATTATGTTATATTAAAATGGTGTTTGTGTTTTGTCTTGTCTTCATTATATCTGCCATTGTCTATCGATAAAGGTACTACCACTTCCTTGAAAATCACAGATGTGAGTATCTGGATCTGCACAGGTGTGGGAATAATTTCATCGTTGACAGTTTTCTTGTTAATACTTATCCTGAAGAAAATGATCCCTGAGAGATCAAAGGACGAATTGGAAAATACAGGTACAAAATGTTATGAATTTGATTTTAAATCTTTGAAATCAATCTTCATGAGATGGCAGCTGTAACTTTCAGTTTTTTCTTATTGTGTGTGTATAACTTTAGTATCTAAGTCATAAATCTTCTGAGTGCATTGGTGAATGAGTGAATTAGTTCAAATTCTGCAGATCAACATTCATTTCTACTGTATTCATTATGATGTTGACAGCACCCATGCCTTCCCCCCAAATCTTTCCATGAGGTATGACTATCAAAGAACAGAAGTATTTTTCAGAAAACATTGATATCTTTGCAAAGGTTGATTGATTAACTGATTAATGCTAACTAAGAGAAACTGTCAGCCCTATCCTTCAGTATCAGGAAAAATCTGACTGCATCTGTGAATGTATTTTTAATACAAATTTGAATGATTCACTTACGATAAAGTACTTAAGCCTTCACTGAGGAAGAATGTTCAAGTCAAGTTTTTCAGGCATTAGGCCTCCTTGGTCTAAGGTCTTCTAGTGAAGAGCTGGCAATAGAGTATTCATTGTCTCATTTAAGAACTCTTTATGAAAGAAATATTAAGGCTTAGGTTTCCATACCACCTCTGTCCATGACCTTATCCCTAAACATATCAGTCAGTTTCCCAACTTTTCTATTTAGGCTCTAATTTGTGAAAAACATCCATCTTTTTATTTATAATAGAACTAGAGAAGTGAGACATCTGTTCCACTTACTTCTTTTACTTTCATTGCCCAGAGGTCTTTCGGACAGGTAGGGTATAGTGTTTTATGAGGTTGTTAGTTTTTTAAAAATTTTAATAGAATTACTTTAGGAGAATGTCATGGAAAGTATTAAGACTTTTCTTCACATGTATACAATGTATGCATATATACAATATAATGGAAACTTTTTTACATTACATTCTCAATTCAGATTCCTTTAAAGAAAATTCATTAACTTAAAAAATGTAGACCAAATGAATATCAGCTTGTCTCTAGCTCCAAATTTTGAAGTCACTTATAGGGCACTCATGACATTGTGTAATATATGGTTACAGAGGATTCTGTCCTTGTTAAGAGTTTAAGGCCTACTGTGCAAAGACCACTTTGTGGAAAGATGTGCCTCTCAGTGATATCATAGCTTCATTGTCAAAACCTAAGACCTTTTATACTTAGATTTAAGGCAAAACTTTTAGAGCAACAGATGGATAATGCTGTACTTGTTTATATCTTTTCAGAGCCAAAAGCTGAGCTACAGGAGACTGCAAAAGTTGATCTTGATAGGAGTGAAAATAATGAAGCTGGAACTCTCCCTAGAAGCAGCACTTCTATGACATACATAGTAGAAGCATGCAAGTGTGAAGACTGTAATCTAGGCTCCGATATATCCTTCCCACTCCCAGCCATGGAAGAAGGAGCAACTGTTCTTGTCACCACAAAAACAAATTACTTTTGCAAGAGTTCACCAGTTTCCATGAATGACACTTTCATGGGGATATGGAAATCTATTTTCACCACATAATGATCTAGTTTGACTGGGATAGTGCCATTTGTAAAGTTTATGTCAGTGAACAGAGCAATGCATCTCATCCCTTTATAATAGTTGCTGTCATCTGTCATCAAGATAACTCTTTTTCATTTTAGAATCTTTCTTGATTTATTTCTCTATGTTTTGGTTGAGAGTCAACTATAAAAACCTTCTCCACTTCATTATTGCATTCTCTATTCATTAAGAAAAAGGAGTGATGTGTCAGTTTCAAAGTTTCTTATTTTTATATTTGCATATTTACTCAATATTCACTTATATAGTAGAGAAATAAACTGACCATCTCAGGACAGGTTTAAAGTTGTATTCATTGCTAAAGGAAATGAGGGACTGAAAAAATAGGAAATGCCTAAGATCATTTCAACATTAAAAGAGGACAGAAATTATTTTAGAAGACTTTAACGAACTTTTCCTTCAGATGGAGAGTTCATACACACATTAACAAGGCAAAATGGAAACAAGTGAAAATTGATAAATTGCAACACATATAGAGAGGTTCAAGGTACTATAAGAATTATGGCAGCCAGGTTAAAATTTAGATTTTTGTTTTGAGGTTTAGGATGTAGTGATCCTCTTTCATTCATTTACAGATCCCTTCATTTAAGAGAGCAGCTTTATCATACAATGGGAAGATGAAATCCTTCTCATATGGCAGCAAATGTTTTATTTATCCCACCTGTTGTCTGTAATGAAGCAGAAACTGTGGTAATTCAATATATTTTCAAATTAATTGTGAAAGTGTGCTGGTCAAGGAATTATCTATTAAAGTTTCCTGACTCTTCCTCTCCCAGTGAATGCAGTGGTAACATCTTTTGTTCTTGCAATTCAAGTGTTGATGAATTTTACCTGTCATGTAAATATGAATTATGTATTCCCTTTTCTGTTTTTGTGCCTGTTAAAATATTAAGTCATTTTGAGATCTGTGGTTTCTTCTTACATTGTAAGAGGTGCCTTTCATTCCTGGCTGAATTTGTTATGACAACTAAGTTTGATATTCTACTGGCTTTTCCCTGACAGTATCTTTGTAGTTTCTGGGAGGTGGACTGACTTGAAGGTAGAGGTGGGGCTACAAGGAAGAGGTTTTAGCTGGAATGAAGATTGGCTTGCTGATGGAGATCAAGTGTTTTTTATGAGTTTTAGGGACTTCTTGATCTATGGCTTTCAAACTTTCCAAGTTCATACACCATGGTGCAAAAAATTCAACAACTTCAATCACTCTTGATTAATTACTTATGTAAAAGCAATAGCATTGGAACAAATGGAAAGGACAGCATTGCTTTTTATTAGATACCAATAATATGCTCTGAAAAAGTGAACAAGTAAATTGACAGAAGTAGAAGTTTAAATATTACTAATGACCAACTTGTGGACTTCTTGGTAGCCTTTTACAGACCTTGTTGAAGATAAGAGAGAGTTTTAGAAGATGGGGGTGGGTGACTGAGTGCTCGTAGTGAACCTTTTACACTGGCCACACTGTCAAAGTGGTTACCTCAAGTCACTTCTGGCACTCAGATCCATAAGCTCAGGAATTTTATCAGTCTATCCAGGCTGTGAGGAGCTGTTTCTCCATTAAGCAAACTCAAAAGAGAATGAGTTATAAGGTAAAATAACAGATGATTATTTTTGTAGGGAATAGATCTTTTCAAGTATTAGGGAACTGATTATTAGCTAGAATGCTGCTTGGTAAATACGGAATCTAAGTGAAAGCTCTGCATTAGATTTAAAGGATGACAGATATATTGTTATATACACATACATATACATACACACAGACTTATATACATATATATAGACACATATATGTATATATATAAATATGTATATCTCTGGAAGGGACTTCAAAATTCATCTAGTTCAACATTATCTCTTGAAGGGACCTCAAAATCCATCTTATTCAACATGTCATTTTATAAATATAATATTCCTGCTAGGGTTAGTTCTAAACTTTGTACTCAAAGGTTAGGTATCTCTAGGGGATCCGTATCTTGGGTTCATAGCATTCTGTGTTTCTGCCCTCCTACAATTATAGTTAACAAGTTCCCAACGTTGAGCTTACCTTTTTTAACTTTCAGTCACCAGACACAATTAAATCAAAGCAATGGCATTTATTAAGATGGCATCATTCATTTAGGAGCTTAACACCTTGTTGTCTTTGTTATTTGCCACATATTTTCTGTGATAACTTCAACTAGGCTGGGTGGAAAATCATTGATCAGTGCCAATTGGCCCACATTATACAGATATAGAAACTCAGTGTTAGAGAGGTTAAGCGACTTACCCAAGGTCACATAGGTAGTAAGCATCAGGTAGTATGGTTTGATTCTGGGTCCTCTGCCATTGTCTTGAGGAATAATTCAACTAAGATATTGTTTCACTATGGAGAGAGTACACCTTTCTTCGAGCAGATATTTGAATTTATCAGATATGGTATTTCTCTCCCTTGGAGAATAGTGGATACACACTAGTGATTCAATTCAATGAACATTCATTAAGTACTTGCTATGTACACACTAGTATGGAATCAAGGATGATATATTTCTGTCATTAAAAAACTTATGTTCTACTGAGGGAACAGGAACCTGTCACATACACAAGTAACAATGGTGGGATAAGGACAATGAAGGGATCCAAAGTGCTCTTCAAAAGTTTGAGGAGGGGGAAAACACTGTCATTATTTCCAGAGAATATTTCCTAATTCTTTATTTGTTGAGAGTTGGTCCTGACTGATGTGATTAATAAGAAAGTATTCTAATACTGCAGAGCTAGAAGCTACCAGCTCCTTGGAGGAGTTTGCATGTGAAAAAAGATAGTTTAAAATGTACAAAGAAAGATAAGGAGATAATATCTCATGAGGTTATAATTTAGGGAACCAGGTAGGTTTGGCATATTGAGTAGGAAAATCTTAAAATTATTAAGCAATGAGTGGAATGGAATATTAACAATTATAGCAATTTTTTGAACTCAAAGCACTCTCTTACCTATCTTAGTACTCAGCCTTGTTTCTTGGATGATAAGACTGAAGCTTCAGTGAGAATAATGGAAAAGTAACTGTTGTTATCATTAGAAAATATTTAAGTGCTTTATAGCACATGACACCATCCTAGGCAATAGTCTTTCCCTCTGAAAGCTTAAAATTTAGCATAAAAACAGGATAATAAAGTATGAGGTTCTTTCCACTAGTCTAGGGATTCTCACCTTTTTTGTGTGATGGATCCCTTTGGATATGGTGAAACTTATGGATCTCTTTTCAGAATAATTTTTTAAATGTAGAATAAAATATGTAGTATCACAAAGGAAACTGATGATTTTTGAAATAAGGATGGACTTGTTTTCCCAATGAAGTTAATTGACCTTCTACTATAGACTAATGTTTATTGATTTTCATTGAAAATTTAGAATAAAGTCTATACTTAAACAGAATAAAACAAAACTTTAGAGCAGGGGTTCTTAACCTGGGGGTCAATGAATGCCAGGGATCCATGGTTAGATTTTAGAGAATCTATAAACTCAGATGGGAAAAAATGTATCTTTATCTTACTAACTTCTAGATGAAATCCAGGATTTCCTTCAATTATGCATGTAGGAAACAAACATTATTCTGCGAAGGGATTCGTTATCAGTGGAGTCCGTGATGCAAAAAAGGTTAAGAACCTTTACTTTAGAGGATAGAGTATTGTAATTCAATTCAATATAACAAATATTTATCCAATACCTTCTTCAGTACAAAGCAGGATATAAAAGCCCTCACCATGTGCTTTAGAGATTATATCTGGTTGGAGAAGTAGGGTTGGCTTCATGAAGGAAGTGAGGTTTGAATTGAGCCTTGAAGTATAAGTGCTACTCCTATCAGCAGAAATTTAATGGTAGAGGCACAGGGAATAGCATGAACAAAAATACACTTGCAGGGAAGTACGAGGCATATTTGGAGAACAGATGGGAATCCAGTTTGGATGAAGCACAAAGTCCATGTAAATGAGGAGTGTGAGAAAAGTTTAGAAGTATAGGATTGTGGGGAGGACTGTGAATGCTCAGCGGACCAGGGTGGTTTTATTTTATGCCACTGAATTTTTGGGGCAAGGAATCACGGAACCTAAGGGTAGTAAACAGGGGTATGCTGATAAATGTTTAACAACCACCTCTCTAGGAATTAAAAAGTAAGTACAATGTAAGTTTAAGTTTACTCTGTGTTATTAATCTTACCTATAGCTCTAGGAATCAACAAAAACAATAAATCAACCCTTGATTTACAGTTTCTACTTTGGCACAGCTCTAATTATTATGAAGTTTTTCTGTATATCAAGATAAATCTCTCTGCAACTTCTAGTCATCTGTCTTAACTGTGTCCTTTAGGACCAAACCAAAGAAATCTAATTTCTATTCTATATGACAGTCCCTTAAATATGCGAGGATTGTTATCAAGTTTTCTTAAGTTTTTCTGCTTCAGACTAACGTTCCTATTTCTTCTGCTGGTTCATCATATGACATATTATCCAGTCCTCTTGCCATTTTGGTTGCCCTCTTCCAGGTTATCTCCATCTATTTTGTATCACTGCTAAAAGGTGGTGCGTTGAATTAAACTCAGTACTCCAAATATGGCCCAATCAGAGCAGGAACTCCTAATTCCTTTATTGTAGAAACTAGGCCTCTCTATGCAGTGTAGGATAAAACTACCTTTTTTGGTTTCCATGTGACATTTGAGTCATATTGAACTGACAATCTAGCTTACAGACTACAGATCTCTTTTCAGATGAAGTATCCACATTCCCTCCATCTTGTATTTGTGAAGTTATAGTCTCAAATATATTTATTTTCTTTCTACTAGATACAGCCTACTGTTAAGATCCTTTGGGATCTTGGCTTGTCATCTGACATATTAGCTTTATTTCATCTTTGGATTCAATAAATACATATATCTTGAATAAATCTATCTGAGTCATTGACCAAGATGTTGAATAAAATGGAACCAAGACGCTGGTCTGGGATGCTCCATTAGAAACATTAAGCCATTATTAGCTAATTGGGTGGTCTGGTATGACTGCATTAGTGAATTCCCACTTCTCTTAATTTCTACTAAGATTTAGTCCAATGGGAACCACTGGGGATTTGTGATGTTGGTTCAAATGGTTCATACCAAAAATTCTTTAATGGTGCCTTAGGCACTAAATTACTAATATACTATTCCTTTGTGACAACAAGCATATGTATGTTTGAAGCATTATAGCTTGTTTCTGTAAGTTTGTTTTATTTCAAAAGCATCACTGTCATGAAAACGATTTCGTTGTTTCTGCAGTGACTATATCAAATTCTGATAATTTGTAATCATATCTCATCAGCTGTGTAATCATGTGATCAAGATGTTATGAACATTTGATTTCTTGCAGTGCAAATATTAGGCCACATGAAAATCGCTGGGCAGGTACTTTTCAAGCCATCTTGAAATCATTACAAACCATCACATTCTACAGAAGCATGCCTTATAGTAATAAAGCTTTTTTCTGATTTAAACTTATCCTCTTTTTATGTTACCATTCTTCTCTCTGGTGGATTTTCAAATTAACTGGTAGGCAGCAGCAATCATTCATTTTTTGTCAATTGGTTAGGTGGCTAAAAATAAAAGAAATTAATTTCTATTTCTTAGAAAGTGAGCTGATAAAATTTTTCTACATTTTTTTTTTACAACATATTTGTGTGAGTGAGCATTTTAACTTATTCTTGTTTTAAATAAAAATAAACTCACAGTGGAACCAGATTTAAGATTGTGTTTGCCCAGTGTGGAATCAAATACTGCAAACCTTTGTTCAAATAAAAAAATCCAACACTGAATTAAGTTTGTACATGATTATTTTATTATGTTACATTTTATATATCTTCCAAGTTGTAACTTATTTCTGTAAAAATCTAATTTACATTAAACAAAATTTGTAAAATCAATTTAGTATGAATTCTTGCAGATAACTAGAAGTATATGAAGTCTTGTTGGATTATTTTTAATTCTTACAGAATATTCTACATAAAATATTAACAATTATTGTATAGCATAATTTAATATTTAGAAATTTCAGTTATAGATAGAATAAAATTTCATATTTTATAATTACAATTATACAATGTAAAATTTATTTTGGAGCTTTTAGAGGCAAAAGTTATCACTGTAGTTATTCTAAGTACTTAGTGAATAAATATAAAGGAATGAGGAGCATATTAAATTTCCCTAGGGGTCACAACACACTTTTTGTTGTTATTGGAATTGTTATTGGAACAAAAAATGTTGGAAGCCACTGACTTTTTGACATCTTTCTACCTTGTACAAAAGATTATTGGAGAAACTTTGTCCACATTTTAGTAAAAGCAAGAAAATGACATGATCAGAGTTATGTTTAAGGAACGTTATTCTAGAGGTGGCATGGAGAATATATTGAAATCTATTCTTTAAATATGTAGTAAAAATTGAAAACGTGAGATACCAGAGTTGTGGAGCCTAATTAAAAGGCTACTACAATTATTTCTTTGCCAAAAGAGATCCTACGTGGGGTCACAGAGAGTCAGACATAACTGAAATGATTCAACAGCAACAGGGAACAGAATTGGAAGACAATCATTTCAGCATTAAAACTGAAAACTCTTTTTAACTGACTGAAAATAGGAGGTAAAGAAGGAGGGAATCAAAGATGACTCATGTTTTGCACCTGGGTGATTGGGAGAATAGTGATTGTCAACAGTTTTTGTCAGCAGGAGTTAATTTTGGGGGAGTGTCTCTAGGAGGGGATAAGAGGGGTTTAATATTGGACATAATTTTATTTGAAGTTCATAGAGATAGAGATGTTCAACCCATAACTGGAAATAAAAAACTGAAACTCAGGAGAGAAATTACAGGTAGATATAGAAATTTATGACTCATATGTAGAGAGAGGATAGTTCAATCCATATGAGGGGATGACATTATTTTGGGACTGGAGAAAAATAGGGAAAAGTACTAAGGAGAAAATCTTTGTGAATACATACATTTAAGAGGGAGGAAAAAAGCCCTCAGAAACAGAGGAAGAGATGGATAAGGAGAATCAGGAGTATTTCAGAAAACAAATGAAAATATGGCATAAATAAAATAGCTAGCACATGTTACAAGTGAGAAGTATCTCTGGAGCATCTAACTGAAGCTATCCAGCAGGAAGTTGGAAACACAGGCCTTGTGTACTGGTGAGAAGAGAGGGCTGGAGATGTATTTTTGGAACTCACTGCATATAGGTGATAACCAAAGCAGGGTGAAATACCTACCGATAGAATATACAGAGATGACAACAAGGTGAACGATAGGATATTGGAGGATGCCCACTTCTTTGGGAAGAAAGAATAAAGATATGTTGAAAGAGAAAGAAGAACCAGTCTCATAGGAAAACCATAAGAATACATTATGATGTACTCTTACATTGATATCAAGGGAGGAGAGACTATAAAATAAAGAGTAGTGTAAAATAAATCACATTAAGAAAGATGGGAATTAAATTTTAAGAGATCAAGGAGGATGAGAATTTTTAAAAGGTCACTGGAATTTGCTGAAAACGAAGCCAGTAGTGACCTACAAAGAAAGCAGTTCAATAGAGTGGTGGGCTTGGAAGGTAGATTTCACAGAATTGAGAAATGAGGTGGAGAATGTTCATAAATTTTCTTAGAAGTTTGGCAGTATCGGAGTAGAAGTAGCAGCTAAAGAAATGTCTTTTTTTAAAAGGCTAAGGGAGTACTTGGTATGCTTTTAGGCTAAAGGAAAAGGGCCAGTAGAGAAGGAGAGATTTGAGAAATTTAAGAGAGAAAGAATTCAGCAAGTTTGCAAAGCCGATCAGGTGGAACAGAGTCAAAGGCAGGTGGATGAAGTCAGCTTTGGCAAGGAGGAGAGTTACTTCATCTTTTGAGACCTAAAAGAAAAGGGAAGATGGATGGGGGCAAAGAGAGGTTTGAAAGACTGGTGTAGATGGAAAATGTATTAAATACAATATGAGGGTTGAGGAGGATGAGGACTGAAAAAAGATTACTGGATTATTGATGACTAATTTACTGGGAAACTTCAAGAGGGTGGTTTCACAAGAATGGTCAGCTTGGAAGCCAAGTTGGAAGGAGCTGAGGAGCCAGTGATAAAGAAGTAGGAGCAGACTACAGAACATTCTTTTTAGGGATTTAGTAGTGAAGGGAAGGGGAAGTATAGGTAGCTTGAAGGTATGAATTAAATGTCATTTTTGGGACAGGAAAGACTCTGTGTGTGTGTGTGACAGAGAGAGAGAGAGAGAGAGAGAGAGAGAGAGAGAGAGAGAGAGAGAGAGAGAGAGAGAGAGAGAGAAGAGACAGAGAGAGGGACAGGGAGAGGGACAGGATGAATATACTTGAGAGAAAAAAATCTCAGAAGAGAGTGGGATAAAAACCAAAGATGGAAGGGTTATCCTTTGCAAAAAGGAAAGACATTTGATCCTGAGAGACAGAAAAAAGAGAGAAAATGTAGGCAGAAATGAAGCTGAATCAATACCTGTGTAATGTAATCTCAGTAAAGTAGCAAACTGAGGTTATCTGTTGAGAGTACAAGCTAAGTTAAGGGCTAGAAAACACGGAAAAAGTTTTGAAAAAGGTGCTTGGAAAATATGATAAGGAATTTAGAATACGTTGTAACATCATTAAGGGTCCAGCTGAGGTCAAATAGCATGAATCAGTGATTTTTCTCCACCAATGCTTAGCTTCTAGGAGTGGAAGTATTTATATAGTGTCTACTATGTGCCAGCCACTGGGGTAAATGCTTTACAGTTATTGTCTCATTTGATCCTCACAACAACCCTGCAGTATAGGTGCTATTATCACCCTTGTTTTACAGTGGAGGAAAGTAAGGTAAACAGAAGTTAAAAGATTTGCTCAGGGTCACACAATGATTTCAAATTTGAACTCAGGTCTTCCAAACTCCAGATCCAGCACTCTATGGCATGAGATACCTTTAATGGAGATAGGCTGGCAATTAGAGTAAGACTGGTGGAAATGTCAAGCGGTTCTTTTGGTGACTGTTATCATTAAAATGGTAAAGCATGGAGTCTAGGGTATAAGATGGCCAGGCAATCGTTTGGGAGAACAGGGAGTGGTTGAAGGATGCTCAGTAAAGTAGAGATTAGTAGTAAATGACAGTTGCTATTTTATGACCTCAAGACAACTGTTGGTGGTAACCTCTGCTGTATTTCTCACTTCCTCTTCTTTCTCTCTCACTTCCTCTTCTCTTTCTCTGTTCCAATAAATGGCAAAATACCATAAGCTAGCAGGAATATGATTGTACTGGCTTTTGAAGCTCTGTAGTTTAGGAAAAGTGGGAAGAATGAGACTTCCCCATGACCTGTCATCTTTTAGATATCTTATAAGCCTAGCTGTATCCTCAGGAACTATCTAGACTCCCTCATGCTCCCCTTCCTGCCTCACAATTTTTTTAACAGCTTTAAAGCACATCATTGTACTCAGAACTGAATTTGTATCTCTTAGAACAATAATCAAAGCTTTTATTGATGCCTCTCTTTTTTTACACCTGCTATTTTGCAATATACCCCACCAGAATTTTTTCTGCTAACAGAAAATGTTAAGCAAGATGGTAAAAGGTGACCAAATGGTAGTAAATGAAATATTCTGCATCCATAGTCCACCTTTCTTACTGAAAGGTAGAAAGTATATTTCTTTTTCTGGTCTCTGGGACCAATATTAGTAATAACTGATCCGACTTTGCCTAGCTTTTAGTGTTTTTTTTTTTTTAAATTTATGCTTTTAGTCATTGTGTATATTATTCTCCTAGTTCTTATTTTGCTTGGTATCAGTTCATATAGGTCTCATATTTTCTGGACACTTCATTCTGATTGTTTCTTAAAGTACAATTATATTACACTAAATTCAGATACCACAATGTGTTCAGTCATTCCCCAGCAGTTGGGCACCCATATTTTTCCTCCATTTTTGTTATCACAAATAGATCTGCCATGTATTTTGATGTATACGGAATCCTTGTTTTTGTTTTCTTTGGGTATATGCTTAAGACTAATACATTTTGTGACTTTCATAGAATAACTTTCTAACTAGACTTTTGTATTGATCAGAAAGTAATTTGTTAATTTCTACAACTCTGTACTAGTCAGATATGAAACTCAAGTGACCTACCTCTCCCCTACCACTCTGAAAATCAATTCATTGTTAAGTTCTATATTATATGATTCAATACTTTTAAGTCTGTCACTTTGTTGGTATGGGAATACTCTTTACTTTATCATCATGTCTTGTACCTCTTGTATAACAGTGTGTGTATATGAGAATATTAACTTTTTTTGGGTCACGGACTCCTTTGGCAGTCTAGTGAAGCCTATAACCCCTTATCAGAACAGTATTTTTAAAAGCATAAAATACATAGGATTACAAAGAAAACCAAAAGTCCATGAAAATAAAGATATGGTTTTTTTTTCCCATACTATTTCATGGACTCCAGGTTAAGAATCTCTACCTTAGCAGATGGTCTCTGTGAATGGTTGTGGTCAAAGAATTCATTACTCTCTCATGAATCTCTTCCGTTGATCCAGTTTACAGCCTTTCCCAGCTGGAAAGGACCTACTTACCAAAGATTTTTGAGACTACAGGTTCACCTCCATTTGCGTAAAAATGTACATCCCAAGGACCAACTCTAGTCCCATCACCAACTTTTGTATAGGCTACAATTTGTCAGCCTTTGCTCTACATATTTAGCTGCATCAGTGTGCCACTTCTAGTGGTTCATGCCATGACATATACAACAGAAAAGGCCTAATAAACGTGTAAACTTGTAGTGGAAGACGCACTACAGCATGAGTCAACAGGCCTGCATTTTAGTCCAATCTCTGATACCTGTGATCTTGGACTTAAGCTCTTTGGACTTTGCCTTCAGATCTTACAAAATTTTTACACAATGGGAGTAAAATAATTGTTTAAAATAATGGTTCATTCAACAAACACCTACTAATTGACCTATTAGTCAAATAAACATTAAAGAAGCATCTGTTAGGTGAAGAGCACTGTGCAAGGCTTAAAGGCCATACAGTTAAGACTCAGTCCCTGACCTCATGGAGCTTATAGTTCAATATACTGATAATTATCAATAGTTGATAAATGACTGTAACAGACAATGCTATCAGTTGGTCAGTCAATACATAAGCATTTATACATCATTTACTACGTGCAGGCTATTGGTAAGTGCTGGGGATACAAAATGCTAGGCAAAAATACTCTTTGTCCTCAAGGGGCATAGATTCTAATGGAGGAAATATAAAAAATTCAGTATATGAGATATATATAAATATATATATATATATGGCAAGTGATCTGAGAAAGCAAGGCATTGTAAGTTAGAGGACTGGTAAAAGTTTTCAAGACTCAGAACTGAGTCTTGAAAGAAGCTAGAGAAACCAAGAGGCAGAGGTAAAGGGATGGAACATGGGGGGACAGATAGTGGAAGCCATTGATGTAGGAGTATCAACTATGGCAATGTAGCTGGCTTAGGGAATGAATGGAGGAGAGTAATGTAAAAAAAAACAAACCACACACACACACACACACACACACACACACACACACACACACACACACACACACACACCCAAAAGCTAGAAAAATTTTTCCAGACCAGATTATGAAGAGTATAATATAAAAAAGCATACAATACAGTATAAAATTGCTTTTCTCACAATATCCATGAGATATACAGTACAAATATTATTAGACCCATTTTATAGATAAATTGGGGCTCATAAATAATTAGTGTTAGGGCAGGGGCTGTTTTCACATTCAGTATTCTTTGCCTATTAAAGAAGATAAGGCAATGCAAATAACTAATAAAAAGGGAAAACATAAGTTATTCAGAGAGCTATATGTATTTAGAAGAGAGAACTTCTGGTTGGAGGAATCAGGGAAAGTTTCATGAAGAATGGGTTTGGATAGGTAAAGGAACAGAGCTGTTTCAGTAAGACGAGAATGATATAAACTAAGCTGTGGCACAATAATGAGCAGTCAAGTTTGGCCTGAGTATATCTGAAGAGTGAGAAATAAGATGGGAGAGGTTGATTGGGGTCAGAGAAGGGCATCCTTAGTGGCTGACTAAGGAATCTGGATTTAAAGATTCATGGAGCCCTAGAGCTGAATGGTACTTTGAGATCTTTTTATTTGAACCGCTTCCTTTTCATAATAAGAAATGGAAGCCCAGGGAGGGCAAGTGATTTATTCCAAGGTCACATGGAAAGTTAGTGGCACGTTTCCATACTCTTTAGTCTGGGGCTCTCTGCAGGAAACAGCTACTGAAAATCTTTGAGGAAACAATTACAAACTGTTAATAACCATATTAGAGAATGCTTCAAATCACTAATAATTAGAGAAACGATAATCAAAATAGCCCTTCTGGGGTTTCATCAACAGCAAACTGGCAAAGATGATAAAAGATGGGAGTAGACAACAAGGGAAGTGTTGTGTGAAGATGGATATGTTAGTGCTCTGTTGGTGACCAGTCAATCAGCAAAATCATTTTGGAAAACTGTTTGGAATTATGCAAATAAAGTGACTAAAAAGTCGTCAGTCAAAATTCATTTATCAAGAACCTACTATGTGCCAGGCACTATGCTAAGTCTCCCCCAAATCCTCCCAAACCCAACAACAAAAAAACCCCAGCCCCTGCTCTCAAGGAGCTCACAGTCTGATGGTGGAGACAACATGTAAAGAGTTTTGTACATATAAGATAGAGGAGAAAGTGGAGATAGAGAGTTCACACATAAGCCTCTACTCTCTGATCCAGAGTTTCTATTAGTCACTATTAAGAAGAAAGTCCCAGTTAGTGTTGGGCTCTGCTCGCTTCTGGCGGGGACATCTGGTCTGAGCTTCTGTCTTTTTATGACTTTCTGCTGTTTTCACAGTTTAGTCTGAAGGCCTTCAAGATTTGGTGTTTAGTGTTTCCAAGCTGGTATGATTTAGAGAGAAGTTTGTTCACTGCTCACCTGGTACGAGCTTTGTAAGTTCCTGACAGAGGTTTGAGTGAGTGTGCTTGTTTCAACAAACTGCTTTTACTGTTAACTTGGGAATTTCTGGCAGGTTCAGAGTGACTGAATTACCCTTTGGTGTTGGTTTCTTGCCCTAGTTATTCCACTGTAGGTTTGTGTGTAGGGCTAAAGGTTAGTTTAAAGATTAGTAAAAGGTGAGTTTCTCCTCTGTTCTTAGGCTCAATGCCCAAGATTTTTAGAACCTGTCCCTTGTTTGTTACATATCTCAAGACATTCTGGCTTGTGATCACTCTTCTTTTCCCTGAAATATTGACCTGGAACTGGGTAATGGGTAACAGAGCTGCCAGCTGGAACTGAATCCTGTTCCTAGGCCTGGTTAGGGGGCCCCTGGGATCTCTTTTTGCTCTGGTGCTTCTTATGAGGGCTGGAGGATGTGGAGTGAGACCCTGCAAAGACCAGAGTATAGGGACTGGTTGCCTGGAATGAATTCTCGGACTGAAGCATTCTTAGGTCAAGGTAAAGATTTATTACACTTTTTAGCAGGCAAGAGTTCTTAGGGAACCTGCAACCTTAGAGGGGTACAGGTAAAGTTTATATAGGATATTCTATGTAAAACATGTGCCAAATAGGGTAAGTAGGTGATTCAGGGCAGGATTTGGGAGTGATTAAGGAGTGGTTAGTTCTTAAAGGAACAAGCGCTTTTGGTATCTACTGTGTAAGTATTTTACCCAGAGCTTATAGGGAAATAGCCCAAGAGAGGGCTACAAGGAGGTGTGGTTTTAGGTCTGAACCATCACTAAGTCAACTAATGGTCAGGGCTGACTAATGAATACCAGGCTGCTCTCATTAATGTCTTGTTAGACAAGATAAACGTAAGGAAGTATACATACATCTAAGTCTACGAAAAATACACGAATAGTAAATGTCATTATGACCCAGCTCACAAGTCAACTCAGCCAGTACACATCTGGTTCATACTAATAAGTTCTATAGGTACAGCTGGCTACTGTATCAGGAAGAGAGACAATGGTTGTTGCTGGGGAGAAACTACTTGGGATAGTGTTTTGAGGCTAGGGAGAAATATAATATTAGAGAAATGTGATCTTAGAATTGGGGTCCAAGCACATGCACCCAAGCACCCCAACACTTCCAACCCTGGTATTCACCCTTAGCCTCCTTTATCGTCCCTGGGACCTAGAACATTCTCCACTGCTGCTTTGGCTGTCCTGGTGTTATGCTGCTGCCCAGCCTCCACCCAGTGTCCACAGACTTCACTATTTTCTTACGCTGGCTCCAGACTTGAAAAATGACTCACTGAGATTTTTTATGGCTTTCCTGATCAGAATTTGGTATAGCGTATTTTCTAAGTTAAAGAGGTGTGCTGGGTGAATACAGAAAATATACGCTCACTCTGCCTCTGATTTAAAATTTTTTAAAAAGTCTTTGAGAAAAGTAGAAATGTTTTAAATAGCTTAATGTGAGAGAAGTGTATAAGAGGCACTGGAAATAGAGAGATACTAGTTTCCTTTATAGATCTAGGCTCTATAATTACAATTTCCTAAAGAAGTCAATGCCTCAGGACAATTCTTTAGTAGATTGTAAGATTCATTAGAACAGGGATAGTATATCTAAAACATCATCCCTTTATTTGTACCTCCTAAATGAGACTCACAATTTCTCAAAAGAATTCACTCTTATCAGCTTTGGGCATAACAACTGAATGAACGCCCATTGTCTAGACTATTACAGGTAGTTGGATGGATAACCCACAGGATTGCTTCATCAGTAGGTATATCTCGGACAGGCACTGCATACAGACAATGAGCTCAGTGGTCCAGAACTGAAAAAGAAAGAGGGCTGAATTCCCTTTGGGAAACCATCGGTGCCTTTAATGATCCCAAACTTCTCCCTTCTACTCATTTGACATCAAGGTTCTTCCCAAGATGCCACAGTTTCCAAAGCATTAAGGTAGCAAGAGTAATTAGCAAAATGCATGTTGGGTGTGAACAGGTTTAACACAACCCCAAAGAATTGTGTAAGAGAAGGAGCATAAGGGATGTCATTAAAGAAATGTTAAGGCCAGAAAAGAATGTGGTTCTGTTTTGTCATTACAGTAACAGTAACAAATGATGGATCGCTTGCTTGCAACATTTGTATCCACTCAATGTTACAAGTGCTCCATCATCAGAGCGGCTGGGTGGCTCCCCTGGAAGATTTAAGGCAGGAAGCGAGCCTGGACGTCTTGCACAGGAGGAGACTGGGGAGAGGTCGAGATCTGCAACACTGAAGGTGGATCACCTGCTGATCCTTCCTGGGGGGGTCTAACTCAGAGCTCTGCACACAGCAGGCGCATACTACATGCTTGCTGAATCGAAATGTAACTTTCAGCTACGCCTCTACCCCCAGCCTCTCACTACTTTTTGGCCCCATTAATGTAGCAATTAATGTAGAAATTAATTCGGGCAATTGACGTGGCTTCCTCCAGCTTCGAATTCCTCCCAAAGCCCTGCAGGCCCCTCTCCTTCTTCTCTTCCTCCTCCAACCCCACCACCCAGAAGCTGCTTCCCCAGACATATCCCCAGGAGACATGTACCCCCGTCCTCCTCCTCTCCTCCCATACCCCCCTCCCACTTCTTCCGTGCGTGGAGATCTCTCCACTACCCCCTCCCCCCAAGTCCCCGCAGTCACTTGCCTCTGACACCCCAGGGAGGAGGAAGAGGCCGAACCCAAGCCAAGGCAGCCAAGCCGCTGACTCCAGCCCAGTCAGCTCCGGGGAGTCTGGAAGAGGATGTTTACATTCCGGGTCAGAGGGCGGGGCCTGCAGCCGGCGGCGCTTCACTTCCGGGGCGGGGCTGGCGCGCCGAGTGTCTCTCAGGGTCTCTCCCCCGCCTCCCCCTCCCCCCCCACCCCGGCCGGCCGGAGCAGCAGAGGCTGCGGCGGAGGCGGCACCGGCAGGATGAGCGGTGAGTGGCGGGCCCGCCCCGTGCTGCCCTTCCACCCGGACCCGGGGCCGGGGCTGGGGGGCGGGGGGGGGGGGGGGGGCAGCCCTCGGCTAGACCAGCCCTTGCGGACCCCCCGCCGTCACCGGCTCCTGCCCCTCGCTCCTGCTGTACCTGTCACCTGCTCCCCGGGCCCCGGGCGGCCCAGCCCCTGCTCCCCGGGCCCCCTGGGGGTCTGACCCTTGCCCCTCAGGACTCCCACATGTCTGACCCTTGCGCCCCAGGACCCCCGCAGGTCTGATCTCCCCTCCCGTCTGTCCGCTGGGCCGTCCGGGTGTCTGACCCCCAGCCTCCCACTCGCTACTACCCTTCTAGTCATCTGAGCCCCACCTTCCCAGACCCCTCTACATCCCTGACACTCCCCCCATTCCCCTAGGGCCCCCATGTGTCCACTCCTTGCTCCCGGGGCCCTTCAGTTATCTGACCCTCAGCTTCCCAGTCCTACCTGTCTGACCCTCCTCCTCTCCAGGATCTTCTCAGGCATCTGACCCATCCCCTGCTCTCCATAGCCTCCTACTCTCAGTCCTTTGACCTCCAGCTTCCCAGGCCCCCCACATGTATGACTCCTCCCTCCTCCCCGTGGCCTCCACATATTCATTTCCTGCTTTTTAGAAACCCCCCTCCTAGTCTTCTACTTCTCTGACCCTCCTCCCTAGAATCATCCCAGTCAGCTGACCCTCTGCTTCCCAGACCCATCACAGGTCCGACCTGTTAAACACATCATCCTCATGTGTTTAGCCCCTGCTTCTCAAGCCTCCTTAGTTATCCCACCCCCACCTTCCCATCCCTCCAGGACTCTCATCCTCAACTTTCCAGTCCTTCTAGTTGTCTGACCCTCCTACTTCCTTAGTATCCTCTCAGTCATTTGACTCCCAGCTTCCCAAACTCCACAAGTCTGCTCCCCCCTGCTCCCCAGGCCCTCTTAGGTTGTTTGACCCTCCTACTCCCCAGCCTCCTCCCAGTCATCTGACCCTCACCTTCCCAGTCCCTTCAGTTATCTGACCTCTCCTCCCCATGATCCCCATGTATTTATCACCAGCTCTCAGGGCCCCCTAATTATCTGACTCCCCTCCCTCCAGTTTCCTAATCCTACTTGTCTAATCTCTAGTGTCTTCCCAGTTATCGGATTCCTCTCTTTCCCAATTCCCTTAGGTATCTGATCCCTTTGCTCTCCAGGTCCCCCCAAGGTTACCTCTTTTCCCCCTGCTCCCTAGGTACACCACTCCTCCAACTCCTCAGCCTCCTCCCAGTCTTCTGACTCCCTGATTTCCAGGCCTTCCACTCTGTGGTCCCCCTACTTCAGCCTCTTCCATTTGTCTGACCCCATCCTTCTGCATCCCCTCCCCCAAATTTTCTAATTCTTTGCTTCTGGTTCTAGTCATCTACTCCCCTTCTCAGTCCCTCCCAGCTGTCTGTCTATGCCTACTCCCCAGGCTGCTGCCCTTCTGTTTCTTAGTCCCTCCCTCAGGTCACTTTGTTGTTTCACCCCCTGCTTCTTCCCAGTCACTACCTATCTTCCAGTTGCTTGATTGCCTAGGCTCACACTTTTCCTATTTGATTTTCTGTCACTCCTTCTTTCTCTAATAGTTGTTCAGTCTCTACCATCATTTTCTTAACCTGACTCCAGTAGTCTCAGGAGATGACCATTCTACCCAACTACCCTTCACTTCTTGCCCAGGATTTGGCACCTTCCTTTCCTCCCTACTTTCTGTCATTCCCTTTAGCTAGGATTGAGTTCTGGGCTGTTCTACTCTGAGACTGATATTTCCTTTGTTTTTGGCTTGGCTCTGGGTTTTGGTGCCTTGGGTTAGCCAGTCTCTTCTATTCTTGAACTGTGAAGGATCCTGCTCTTGTTTTGTTGCTAAGTCATTCCTGAATGTTTGTGTGTCTGGAGATGGCAGTGACTCAGGAAAACAATTGTGTGTGTATCTGTCACTGATTTGCCCCAGCTGATCTGGGATCAGATTTTTTTAAGTAGCTCCTTTGCTTTTGTTTGTGTATTTATTTCTTCTCTGCATTTTGTCTTTAAGGCTAATGACATTTATTTACTTGCTTTGTAACATGAAGTCTATTGATAACTCTTGATACGCTCTGAGAGGCTAAGTGAAGGGATTAATGTAACTATACATTTCCCCTTCCTTTCTAATGCAGCCATTTTAAAAGACTGTCTGATTTCCCCAGTGAAGTGTTTTCATTTTTCTTAAGTTTGTATGAATTTTATTCTTTTCTTTTAAGAGTAGTATTTGTGGAATTGGTAGTACCTGTGAGAGATGTATTCTTTTAGAACCAGTTATGGTTGTCAGTTTAATTAACGTGCAAGACTGAGCTGAATAGTTAGTAGATTGATTTTGTTTCTGCATCTACCTCTTTATTAGAATCATTTTATAATCGAAACTTTTATACTTAAGTCATACTTTTACAAACATATTTAATGAACCTAACTTTCTGATACGAAATATAAGAGTTGTGAAATTCAAACATACTTAAAAAATGTAAACAACTTTACTTTTCTATGCTCTGTCTTCAAGATACAATTTTATGCCATATTAAAAAATTAACTTTGGCCACAGAAGCATAAGCATAAATGTGGTTATGGCTATGAGTGGGCAGCGCATGTAATTGGTCCATAAGTATGGAGCAAATGGTTGCTCAGTGATTCCAGGGATTTGGAGGAGCTTTTAGGTTCTAATATATGTGTATTACAATACATTGAAGAAAAGATATATTTGTGAGACTGAGGCTTGCTTTTTCTAAGGAAGTGGTTGAATATGACTGTTTCATTCCTTAACAGCAGTAGGAAGGATATGGGGATCCTGTGTCAAGTGCTTAACAAATATGTATTATGTTGTGGGGAGCAGTGGAAAAATATTGAACTTGAAATTAAAAAGGTTTGAATGAATGAATTTTCCCTGGGGAGGGGAGAAGTATTTAAGTGTCTACTCTGTGCCATAGGTACTGTGCTAAGTGCTTTACAAGTATATCATTTGATAATATTACTATGTGCCAAGCACTGTCCTGAACACTGGTGATACAAATACAAAAGTAGACAGTAACTGCCCTCAAGGAGTTTATATTTCTCTTGTGGTAGAATGCACATAAAAGAGAATGATGACCATGGAGGGGTATTTTGGTTTAGAAAATTACAGGGACATTGAGTATAGCCACTGGGGAGTAGATTTAACACACCTCATCCAAGAACAGTGGCAGAGGGGATTTGGTCATGGTTCTTGATTCTAGAACTGGAGGGACCTGGGGTTGAGTAGTCTTGTATTCAGGTCCTGAATTTTGTTTCTTATGGGACCTGTTTTATAGAAATGTTGGAGTCAGTTGACATAACAAATATGAAAACCCATTGTAAGCTGTTTTGTAAACTAAAGTACTCTATATTATGGTGGCATTTTAAAGTGTTTGTTATGTACATATCCGTGTGCTGTGCTAGAGGTAGTGTGGGTTAGAGACAGACTTGGAGTTAGGACAGCCTGGTTCAAATCCAGCATCTGATGCTTGTGGGCTGCATGACTATGAACAAGATGACATAGGTTTGACTCCCACATCTGAGCCCTTGTGCCTTGGACAAGTCATTTAGCCTCTCTTGACCTCAGTTTGCTTACTTATAACACGAGAGCATTGTACTAGATGACCTCATTGGTCTGTTCCACTTAAATCCATGAGGATTAATCTGCCCAATCTTCAGTTTCCTCATTTGTAATATAGATAATAATACCTGTAGTACCTACTTCACAAAGTCATTGTGAATTGCAGATGAGATAATGTATGCATTATGCTTTGTAAAGTCAAGCCCACCAGCATTTATTAAGGGCTTACTCTATGCCAGGTACTGTGCTGAGGTCTGGGAATACAAAAAAAAGCAAAAAGGAAGACAAGTCTCTACCCTCTAGGATCTTCCATTCTAATGGGACAAGACAGCATACCAAAGGAGACTGAGAAGAGTCAGGAGTGGAATAAGAGAGTGGAGAGGAATAAAGGCATGGCCAACCTAGACACTGCCTTACAATGAAGGGTCTGGGAGGAACTGACCAATGAGAAGGAGGGGCTGCAAGAAGGCTGCTATGGCTTGGTGGGGAAAGTTCATAGAGTAAGAAATAGAGCTTGGAGAGAAGTGAAAGTAAGTTTGGAAAAAGCTAAATCAGTTGCTATGTTATTATTATAGTTTTTGACTAATAAGATATATATATATAAATATATATATACACATACACACACACACTTTAAGCAATTAGAAAACAAGATAGCACATAATTTATTTTTGTTGATATATTTTATTGTTTCCCAACAAAATCCCCTTCTTCCCCCCAAAAAATACATTGCCTACCTAATAGCATGATTCCATAACATTTTTCATTTTCTGTAGTTTACCAGAACTTATTTTACCTTAACAGAAAGGACAGATGTGTACTTTGATTTGGGTAGTATGATACCAATAATATTCATCTTATGACTTGGATTTGTTGCCATTTAGCATTAAGACAGTATACCATAACATACTAAGTTGTGTGAATGAGAAAAGAGTTCCAGTAAGTGTTCAGAGAAGGGAGAATGGAGTGAATTGGAGTTTATCAGGTCTCATGTGGGAATACAGGACTTGACATGATTCTGATTCATATCAGCAAATGTTGGTTTAATGTCTTCTGTGTGCTCCACATGAGACACAAAACAGGTATTACACAGAGACATTAATTTCAGGGAATTTGTCATTCTAATGGAGAGAACAGATTTCTACACAAATAAAATTCTGATCATAGATTTAGACTTGGAAGGAGCCTCAGAGAACATCTAGGACAGCCTTCTCATAAATGCAAAGAATAGGGCAAAATGCCATAAAAAATTAAAGAGGGAGAGGTCACTTTTAACTGGGAGGCCTTCATGTGACTTTGTAGAGGAGATAGCACTTGAGCCATGATTTGGAGGAAGGGAGAGACAATCTTTATGGGTGTTTTCATTTGTATTGGTCTGATCCTGTCAACTCACCCTTTAGGGGCAGCTAGGTGGTGCAGTGGATAGAGCACCAGTGCAGAAGTCAGGAGGACCTGAGTTCAAATCTCACTTCAGACACTTGACACTCACTAGCTATGTGACTTTGGGCAAGTCACTTAACCCAAATTGCCTCATCCTGGGTCATCTCCTGTCATTTTGATGAATATCTGGTCACTGGATTCAGATGGCTCTGGAGGAGAAGTGAGGCTGGTGACCTGCACAGCCCTCCCTCACTCAAAACAAAGTCAAGTGCAAGTCGTGTCGTTATTTCTCTGATGGCATTGTCTTTTTTGGCTACAAAGGACGAACACACACACAATATTTCCTGATACTTCAAGGATTAGATAGATTTTATTTAAATTGTTTGCATCAATATTCATTTAGTAAATTAATCTATAGTTTGCTTTTTCTGTTTTGATTCTCTTTTAAATCTAAAGTCCTTTGTTTGACATTTAGCCCCTCCCACCACCACCCCTCCCTTATCTTTCTGGTCTTATTACACAGTATTCCCCTTTCAGATACCTTATATGGCCCCCAGCCGTACTGGCCCATTTGGCATTCTTACCTACAAAATGAGTTCTTTCTCTCATCTCTTTGTCTTTGCACTGAGACTGACTGCCCCCCCCTGCCTAGAATGCTCTCCCTCCTCATCTCATCCTTTTAATCTTTGTTTTCCTTTAAGACTCAGTTTAAATACCCCCTTTTGTAGAAGGCCTAGAAAGATCTTGTCTTTACATTTCCCTCCCAGCTTCCCCCCAATTCCTCTTCAGTGCTTTTCCCTTTAAGGCTTCCCTTTCTCCCTCTACTTTCTATCTACTCTGTGTGTATCTTTTATGTACCTTACCTTACATGGCACCTTCCCTCATTAGAACATAAGTTCCCTTAGAGCAGGAACATGTCTTCTTTTTTTAACTTTTTCTTTGTATCTCTAATGTGTACCACACTGTAAGTATGTAATGAATACTTGTTGACTGAGTGTGTTTTAGGGGGAGAGGAGAAGGAAGACATTCATTCCTGGTCCTGGGGAACATGGGACCAAAGGCAAGAATATAGTGGAGGGCACAGTGAGCATGGGAATGGGTAGTAGTTCAGTTTGAATGGAAGTTAGCTAACATGGAGTGGCATGAAATAACACTGGAAAGATAGATTGGATTCAGATAGTAGAGGGATCAGGATTAGGAATGTGTACTTTATTAAAGTATATAGTGAAGAATCAGCTGCTCCAGATTCTTTGAGTGTTGTAGTCATAGCAATTCTTTAGGAAGTTCCTTGCCTTTCTTTTCTGGAGTTGGCTGTTTAAGGGAATTTGCGGCCCCAAGTTATAGTTGTCTTAGATATGAGCATAGGGATTCCTCTGCTTTGAGAAATATTGATGTTCCCCCATAGTGCCAGGGAGTTCTGATTTTTTTCACTTCTACATCACCTGATAGGACCCTACACAGAAAGGACTTGGTTTATTGACCTGATCTGAGGAGTTCTGGGAAGAGGAGTTGAGACTAGGAACTTCTCCATACACCTGTATCTTTGAACAAGATACCCTCACAAATACCCTGTCCTCCCTCAGGTTTGGTGACAGCTTTCTCTGGTTTTTCTCTTACCTGTCTGAACACTTGTTCTCTTTCTCCTTTGTGGGATCATCGTCTGTTCCACTTTCTAAGTATATGTGTATCCTAGAGCTCCATCCTGGGTCCTGGGCCCCCTGCCCTTTTCTCTCCCTTCTTTTTTCCTTGGTCATCTCATCAACTCCTGTGAATTTGATGATTTCTGTAGATGACTCCCATACCTACGTGTTCAATTCTTATTTCTTCCCTGAACTCCAGTCCTGAATTACCATTGCCTGCTGGAAATCAGATCTTATCTCAAACTTGACATGTTTAAAGTAGAATTTAAGCCCTCTGAGCCTCTGTTTTCTTCTATGTAAAATGGGGTTGATAATACTTTTTCTTCTTGGTATTACTTTGAGGATCAAATGACAGTTTTTACCCTAATGCTTTTACTCAGCCAAGAGACTCTGGTAAGAGAGGTAATAGTATTAAACATCCCAGTTTGGGCCCTTACCACTCTGCTATTATCAGACATTGGTAGATAAACTTGATCATAGTATAGTTATTACAGAAAAAGAAAATTGACTAAGTTGATCTGATCATCGCAAACATGAAGCAAAGAATGGCATTAACCTAAGGGGAAAAAAACCAACCAAAAACCCAAATGAACAAGAAAAATCCCCAAAGACCCAAAACAAAAAGAGTTCTTTGAAAAAAACTGAAGATTGAAAGTATTCTTTTCCTCAGACCATGACACATTTGGAGAGAGAACGCTGATATTGTTGTAAGGGGAAACCCAGGGTACTTTTCAGACTTTATTGGCAACAGGAGACCACAATGATCTGGCACTGGTAACATTGTTAATCAAAGATTCAGGACTGTAAAATTAAAGGTAAAGAGCTTTGTTCTCCCTCTTCACCAATGGGGGTGAAACTCATTTTGAGCTGAAGATTCTGATAGTCCAAAGTCAGTCTCAGTATTAATAATAGTTCAGATTTTAAAAGTAGTTTCTTCAAAACACCCTTGTGAGTTATAGATTATAGTTATAGAACAGGAAATGGAGGCTCGGAAAACTTAAGTGACTTGAGCAATGTCACATAAGTGGTGAATGGGTAACCTGGAATTCAAGACCTGCAAATCTAGCGCTCTTTCTATTCCAGTGGAAAAGGCCTTGATGATAAATGTTACAAAAAATAAAACTCATTTTTAAGAATCTGATATGCAGAAATGTTTGAATCCTTCTCTTAAGGTTAAGAAATCTGGATTTCATTTATTTCTCTTGTCTGTCAGACACTGAGCAAGGAAGTACAAAGAAAGCCAAAAACATGGTTTCTGCCCTCAAGAAGCTCACATTTTAATGGGGGGAAGAGCATGTAATCAACTATGTACATATAACACACACAGGGTAAATGGGAGGGAAGGCTTCAGCAGTGGGAAAGGCCTCTGTAGAAGATAGGATTTGAATTGGATTTTTAGGGAAGCCAGAGAAACCTGGAGGCAGAAATGAAGGGGGAGGTTTGAGGCATAGCCACTGAAAATGCATGGAGTTGAGACATTGAATGTCATGCTTGGGGAACAGTAAGAAGACTGAAATAGAGTCAAGGGAGGAGAATAAAGTATGAAATTGGAAAGCAAGAGGAGGTAAGATAGTAGAGGTCTTTAAAAGACAAGAGATTTTATATTTGATTCTGGAGGTAATAGTGAGCCACTGGTGTTCAGAGGTGGGGAGGGCAGGGTGACATAGTCTGATTGGCATTTTGGGAAGATCATTTTGGCTTGCATGGAGGATGGCTTCATGTGGGGAGAGACTTGGGGTTGGAGATTATCCAGAAGGCTTTTGCAGTTGTCCAGGCATGCGATAATGAGGGCCTGCACAAGAGTTCAGTGAGTCAGAGATAAGGGGATATAGAGAATGATATTGTGAAGATGAAAACAACAAAACTTGACAACAAACTGGATGTGCAGGGTGAGTGCAAGGGGGAAGTCAAGGATGACCCTGAGCTTAGGAGACTGAGAGGATAGTGGTGCTCTCAGTAGTAATGAGGATGCTGAGAAGAAGAGAGAGTTTTGTGGAAAGGAAAATGAGTTCTGTTTTGGACGTGCATTTGAGCTGGTTACAGGACAAGTCAGTTCAAGATGTCCTATGGACTTTTTGGTGGTTTAAGACTGGAGGTCAGGAGAGAACTTAGAGCTGGTGAAATAGATCTAAAATCATCTGCTTAGAGGTGATAATTGAATCGATGGGAGATGATGAGGTCAACAAGCAACATAGTATAGAGAATTGGGAGCCCCAGATCATTAAATAATTCTTAGTCTTATGTAATTTGATATTTATATTTTAATATCCTTTACACTCATTTAACTCATAATTATTATGCGCAGAATCCCTCTGTGGGTAGATTGCTCTTATCCCTTTCACAGGCAGAAGAGGTAAAAGTACATAACTATATATGTATATTATACGGTTTATTAGGTTTATTAGGGTTTGCAAGGTGAAAACCTAGTTTTCGTTTCCTGAGTTTTGGACTTGAGTTCCTTCATTGCTCTTTCTCTTCTTGTGCATATTTTAGCAGCATTTGGACGTTCCATTGGAAGTTCTGAACCTTTCCAACATTTTTATTTTCTTCTCGATATTGACTGTGAAATCTTGGTAAGAGCACTACGATGTAAGAGTCAAGAATCAATGGAAACGGACCTGAAATTACCCAAGATCCCATCCTTAAGCATGATTTTGTCCTTAATGATGTGTTTTCATAAAAAGCAAGAAAAGTGATGAGTTCCTCAGTCATTTACAAAAATGAAAGTAGTACATGATATATTAAGATAGAAAATAAACATTAAATATCCATCAGTGGGTTTGAACACTGAAATCCTAATGATTACAGTTGTTTACCTCAATTACTTGATGATAGGATAAGTAGCAAGGAACTAAACTTTTCAGTGCAGAAAAGCGTTGAAATGGCTTATTTGCTGTTGCCTATTATTGAGTTTGTTTGACATTTCATCATTTTTTAAAAGATTCTTAGGGTTGTTTCTTGGCATTGTGTGGAATTCTTATGTTTTGGTGGATTTTTATGACTTCGCATCAGGAGGTAACCTAGTCTATCTGAATTGTGGTGCAGAGGGAAGAGTAATGAATTCACAGAGATACTGGGTTTGTATTTGAGCTTTGCCATTGTCCTGTGTGACCTTGGGTAAGTTACTCTATCTCTCTTGGCCTCAGATCCCCATCTGTAAAGTATAGGAGTTCAGAGCATCATAGTTCTATAGCCATAAGGAACCTCAGAGACCATCTCATCTAACCCTCTTATTTTATAATAGGGAAATTGACATTCTGAAGAAATGAAATGGCTTACTCATGGTTGCATGGATAGTTAATGTAAGAGGCAGATTTTGAACCCAGGTCCTTTGGCTCCAGAGCTAGTTCATTGACCTCTAAGAACCCTTCTCTTTCTCCAAATCTGTAATCCTGTAATGACCATGAGGCCCTGGAAAGTTTCAGAATCTGTTTTTCACTAGAACTTTATCTGTGCTCACAAGCCAGGTTGTAATACCCAGTGCTCTTCTGCTGTGTTGTGGGGAGTTGTCTTTCTCATTGTCTTGTCTCTGCTACAGTACACAACACCATAATACTTCCAGCTAGTTTTCTGCATTGACTCAACAGAGCAGGTTCATGAGCTTTCACTTCACTATCTGATTCTTTCGCTGATAAGCCTTCATCTTCTAGTCTCCCAACATTCTGTTGTCAGTGCCGCTGAGGATCAGAGACCATGGACTTAGAAATCTTCCTCATATAACATTTGAAAAAGATAGGCCTAGAGATGATAAGTCATTTGCTCTTAGCCTCATAGGCTATAAGTAAGAGAAGCAGGTTTCAAACCAAGGTCCTTCTTCTGATTCCAATCCGGTCCTCTTTCCAGCGTACCATGATTTCAAATAGAGTCAGCCCTGGTAATCAGCTAAAGGACTTTCAGTGTTGTGACTTGATGACCTAGTATAAAGAATTCCACCCTATGTGATACTTTTATCTTGTGTAATAAACATTAATCAAAGAATCTTAGAGCTGGAAGGGCCATTACATATCCACAATCTAAAAAAGTACCAATTGTTGATATTCATAAACTAACCAGGGAATTTTATACTTGTACTCTAATGCTTTCCAAACCGAATTAGTTTGGCTGTGATAGCATGTGTATGTATTTAAAAAATGCAAACACAAGCAAGCCCATGTTTTTTTTTCTTCCCCTTGATCTGAAGGCTTACTGATTTTTTTCATATTTGGGTTTTTTGGTTTTTTTGGTCTTTTAAGAAAACAGTATTATTGCTAACCAGTTGCTGCTTCCATTAGAGTGACAGATGTAGGAATCCTCCATTCTTGCAAGTGTGTCTAAGTAAGAATTTTCTAGATACTTTGAATTCTCTTAATGTGGGTACTCTTTCCTGTGGTGCATATTGAAAGCTAACAATGCCTTCTGATTTTTAATTTGTTCATGCCCTCCTATAAATTTTCCTGAGGAGGGGTTTGAAGTACTGGGACCTTCTTCTGGATTACTTGACATTGAATAGATTCCAATTGAACATAGGCTATCATTGGTTATTCTTCATTTGTGATTTAAATTGAATACTTTGGATGTCATTGTATTCTATTTGGAATGTTTATTTTTTTGATGTGTCAGTAGAAGGAAACCTCAGAAATCATCCAGTTTGATGCCTTCATTTGACTGATGAGAAAAACTAAAGACCAAAGAAATGTACCTTTGCAAAGGCCACACAGGTAGTAAGTAGTTGAGGTGGGATTTGAACTCACCATTCTGCAGACTTGGAACCAAGAATACATGAGTTCAAATTTCACCTGATAATGACTACCTCTGTGACGTTGGTCAAATCTGGTCAAATCACTTAACTTCTCCAAACTTGTTTCCTTACCTGTAAGATGATGATTTTAACTAGATGGCCACTGGGGTCCCTTCCAGCTTTAGATTTATGATCCTTTTAGACAGTGGAGAGCATTCTTAGACCAACAAAATTGGCATATTCCCTGTTTTTATTCTATGATTCTTGGTTATGCAGCATCACCAAAAAGAACGTTGTTGAAAAGATGAGCCCTTATTTCAGGGAGAAGCTTAGGGTTATTAAAACTACTATAGAATTTTCTAAATATAATGTAGTCTATCCTCCTGCTCTGGTCTCAGTTCATTTGCCATCCTACACTGTTTGTTTGAGATAATAGGTATTGACTGACACAGAAATTTCTTCATCCAGGCAAGTAGCACCAACAGAGAAAAAAACCCTAAAATGCACCCTTGAATCAGTTTTTAAATTTGTAATATGATTCTAATGTAAAAGTAATTAAGGCATTCTGTTTGAGTGTTACTATAGTAGCTTAGACAGAATTTCAGACTTGGAAAGGACCTTGGAGATAATGTGATCCAACCCCCAGGATTTGGGGTCTTATACTTTTTTCTGCTGCACCTGAGTGCTTAATGGGGCTCTTATTCCAGGTGCCCAGGGAAAGGTAGCAAAGGGAATATTATCTACCTATATTTAGGAGGAAGTATTATAGCCTATGGAAAAGAAACTCATTTACTTGGAGGGGAGAGGAAACTGTGATGGGGAATAGAGGTGAGTGATTTGTGTGGAGAGATGGAATATAGATGAGTTCACAGCCTCTGTAGCCACTCAAAGCCCAAATTTTTTTCTTGCTTTTCAGCTAACTGGTGTGGGCTGAAGTTTGGATTAGGTCAAAGGGTTACACTTTTTGAGGAAACAGCTTGAGGACTTAGAGGGTCCCACCCTTGAATCTGAGCTCAAGCTTTCTTCACCTCTTTTCCTACTTTCCTGAAGAAAGCACACTTTTTTTTTTATGCTTTCTGTATTTCCCCTTGAGTCAAAGCCTTGGTTGTTCCCTGCTAGTTCTTGACCTGATAAACAACTCTATTGATTTGTCTGTTCACCCTAATAATGTCTGGACAGTTGACATTATTGACTTGATTTTTAATCTGTGGACAGTAAGGCTGTACTCTTCCAAGTGATTATAACTTTGATTTAGGATGCTCTGCAATGTTCTAGGCATCTAAAGAAAGGAGTGTCCTTAGTGTCTATAGGGGCTTCCTTTTAATTTGGATTCTGTGCCAAACATCATTCATGACAGTGGCAAATACCTTTGGCGAACATATGTCTTCATATTTTATGTTGAAATTGTTTTTAATAATTAGAGGATTGTCAAATAGTTATTTTTGTAGTTAAGGCTTTCAAGGAATTTTGTATGATTTTTAACATATGCATGGGAGACAATTTATTGGAGGAGATATATATATATATATGTTTTTTGGTTTGTAAAAATTCTTTATTAATACTGAGTGTGATTGATTATATAGTTACAACTTAGTTTTTATTAGTGGCACATTTGTGCCTAGAATAATTATTCTTTTTACTTTAAAACATTAGTTAAAGCATCTAAATATAATGCTAAATTTTAAACTCCTAGATATAACGCCGTCTCTTTTTAAAAATGTTTTATTTTTTCCCCAATCACATGCAAGGACAATTTCTAACATTCATTTAAAAATTTTTTTTGAGTTTCAAATTTTCTCTCTCCCTCTCTCACTTCTCTCCTCTCTGAGATGGCAAGCAACTCAACATAGATCATACGTATGCAGTCATACAAAATGTATCTCCATATATAATTCTGTTTCTTAAGAATAAAGTAGTCCACACCCTGGAAATTGAAGGAACAGGGTGGGGCGAGGATTACGGGGCTTTGACTACCTTTTTATTTTTTTAACCTATAATGCTTCTTGAACCTAAAATGAGTCAGAAACATAGTAGGAAAGAGAGTAGCAAATACTGAAAGGCCAATGAATGATTCAGGGACAACTATAGTTTAAATCATTTGCCCACTTTGACCTAGAGTACCATGGTATACTCTACACATTTGAGTTGAACACTGTTGGGATGAAGAGGGGCACACTAGCACTTATCTGCTATTTGCTAATAGGTGCTTTAGTGGCCCAAAGTGCCTTGTCGAGTATTCAGGTTGTACTAAACCTGTGGAAGATGGGCTATGGATTTTGTGTATGAGTGGTGGTAATTCCAAAGGCAGGTTTTAAGTAGTTATTTCTCTTAATAACGGATGGAGAAGATATTTTAAGGCAAATTTTTACCCTATAGAATGAAATACTTATTTCATAGCCAGCAAGCACCAAGTAACTTTTTTATTTTTCAGTCAGCTGTGTATTTGTAAAGGTGTGGTTTGCTATAGAATACTGTTTATGAAAGCCTTCGTTGGGGATATTTGTGTAGATAGAATGCTCATGAGAGATATAGATATGGGAAAGGAAGCTTATGTTTTGGTAATTATTGATGTTTTCTTAATACTCTTTTTTTGATGATAAGTTCCTGATTTTTTCCATGCATTGTATCTCTCCCCTCTTGGATATCTCAAAAACCTTAGAATTCTGTTACATTCAGAATGAGCTTTCCCAGCATGTTGGGACTGCTCCATCTTTTTGTCTGTATCTGTTCTTTCATTCTCTACACTCTCTACATCTGGGATGGTTACATTAGAGTCTGCATGTGGTGCTCAGGTGGTCGGTGGTAGAGGAGGGAGCTTGTTAATGTCATCCTGAGAGATCTGTTACATTGTTTGACTTTGGTTGTCCTGCCGGTCTAATCCATAAATGCCTCTGGAATGGTCTGGCTTAATTGGGTTCTGTGACTTGTTTGGCTCACTGTTTTCTAAGGTGACATTGCTCATACTATGCCCTCCTCCTCTGTAAGGTTTCATGAATGAATTCTCCAAGTGATAAATGGTCAAAGGATGTGAACAGGCAGTTTTCAGAGGAAGAAGTTAAAGGTATCTGTAGTCATATGAAAAAATGCTCTAAATCACTACTGATTAGAGAGATGCAAATCAAAACAACTCTGAGGTAGCACATCACACCTATCAGACTGGCAAACATGACAGAACAGGAAGATGATAAATATTGGAGAAGATGTGGGAGAGTTGGAACACCAACGTTGTTGGTGGAGCTGTGAACTGATTCAGCCATTCTGGAGAGCAATTTGGAACTGTGCCCAAAGAGCTACAAAAATGTGCATACCCTTTGACTCAGCAATAATACCGCTTCCAGGACTGTATCCCCAAGACATCATAAAAATGGGAAACGGTCCCACATGTACAAAAATATTTATAGCAGCACTCTTTGTGGTGGCCCAAAACTGGAAATCAAGGTCATGCCCATCAATTGGGGAATGGCTGAATAAATTATGGTATGTGAATGTAATGGAATACTATTGCACCATAAGAAATAATGAACAAGAAGACTTCAGAGAGGCCTGGAAGGACTTATGTGATCTGATGCTGAGCGAAAGGAGCAGAAGCAGGAGAACTTTGTGTACAGCAATGACCACAGAGTGCCAGAGTTTTTTCTGGTAGACTTGGAACTTCGTAACAAAGCAAGAACTTAAAAAAAAAAAAATTCCCAATGGTTTTCTAAGGCAAAATGCCTTCCACACTCGGAGAAAGAACTATGGAATTCATTCGCAGAATGTAGCAGATCATGTTTGTGTGTGTGTGTATGATGTTTTGATTTGTTATATGATTTCTTCCATTTATTTTAGTTCGTCTACACAGCATGACTATAGTGAAAACATATTCGGTAGGAAAGTATGTGTAGATCCTATATAGAATTGTGTGCTGTCTTGGGAGGGAGGAGGGTAGAGAAGGGTAGATGGGGGTGGAAATCTGGTAGTGATTTATGGTAGTGATTGTAGAACATTAAAAAAATATATAAAAAATAATAATTTTAAGTTTAAAAAAATAAATGAGTTGGGAGATTGAAAAAAATAAAATAAAAAAAAAGATTCTATGAATGAGTTTAATATATATTAAACTCACACTGCTTTTGATTGTTGTATCTCCATCCTTGGTGAGGTCAAATGTTTTGCTGAGTTGGTTTTTAGGTTCTTTTGGATTCTCTGTTGTGGTAATGGATCATTTGAACTTCTTAGGAAATGGTGATAGATTGACAATATCTATGACTTTAAAAAAAAAAACTATTTTTGACGCATTTTCCATATTTGTTGGAGGATAGGTTGGAGTTGCCTTATTTTCAAGCATAGCCCTTAATTTTTGCTTCTCTTAGTTCAGTTTTGATTTTGATTTTTTACTTTTACAAGATAATGGCTTATCTGTACATTGGATACCCAACCTGGAAGTCATTGCTATTTTAGAAGAATCATTTTCTGTCTGTTTTCTTTTTTTGTGGTGAGATTTGAGGTTAGGCATTTCTTGTTTCTTATTAGGCATTTCAGAGTTTCTTCTTGAAGAATGTATTAGTGATAGATATATAGCCTCTGTATGTATAGCTTTTGATTTATTTAATTTTAAATCTGAATATAAACATCAATTAAGCTGAACCTTTATACTCATCTATTTAAGCACATATTGATATATATATATATATATATATATATATGTGTATATATATATATATATGTATATATATATATATATATATATAGTAGAACAGAAAAAGAGGAATATACACGAAACTACAAATCTCTATTAGGCACAAGTTGCTTTTCTTTCAAAATATATAGTCAGTTCAACATGTAACTTTCAAAGATGTCTTGCTTTTCTGTGATTATTTCTGGCTTTCTCTTTTCTCTCATACATTAAAAATACTTCTGTTTTTCTTTTCCCCATGCTCCCACATCCCTATCCCTTTCTTCTTATCATGCCTCACACAGTCTTTAGGAGCAGTCTGTACAAGTATTGAGGATATTCTTGAAGGCATGACAGAAAAGGCAGGCTTTTACAAAAGAAAAACAAAAAAGAAAAGAACCCTTGTTATAAATATATGTGGCCAAGTGAAACACATGTCTACACTGAGGCCTCTGTATATATTGAAGCAGCTGGGTGGTGTAGTGGTGAGAACCTTGGGTCTGGAGTCAGGAAAGCCTGAATCTGATTCCATCTCCAGACACTAATGAGCTGGGTCACCTAACCTCTCGTTCTCCGATGTGAAGTGGGAACAATAATAGCGTCTACCTCACAAGGTGGTGTGTTATACACCAACACATGGACGCACACCATCTCACACATGCACACAGTTCCAACAGTCTTAGTGCCAGTACCTAAAGCTTTAAACTTTTGAGACTTCCTTTTCGGCATATGTGCATACATGTATGTATATGTGTTTAGTGCTTTGTAAACCTTAAAGTGTTACATTAATACTAGCTGTTATTATCATTCAATCAGTGAGTCTTTGGACTCTGTCATATCTTATTTCCAAAAAACATTTTCTGACATTTTTTACTGTCCTTTCCTATATCCATCTTTGCATTTAAATCTCTGGTTATTAAACCATATTTTGGTTTACTTTGGACGATCTTTGTAGAATTTTTCTACCCTCTTATCCTTTGTAACCGATCTTTGCATATAAGCTGTCATCTTCGTTGTGTTCTTTTTGTAAATATTTATTATGAGCACTGGAATGTGAAATAAGCATTGAAATGATGTTTCTTGTTGACTTTGGACATGCAATTAAAGATGTCATGCTCTTCTTCATTGGTTTCTTTGTGGGAAGCCATGGGAACCCTCCTTTCATTTAGCAACAACTTTTTGTCTTCTAATTTCCTTTATAGTTAGAATGACAAGATTGATATGATGAAGTATGTCTGCTGGATTGTCTTATATGTAGACTACCATTAATTAAGTTAATATTTATAGATTGTCTAAAAACTGTGTAATTCTTAGCATTTTCTCCTCCTTTTTCTTCCACTTTGATACTGGCACTGCAGGAGTGGAAAGGACACCTAGGATTGAGGATCATTTGTATTTTTCTTCATTCCATGGGTTGCTAAGGTTCTAGAATATACTACGAATTGGCTAATGTGCTGTTGATGAGTATCTCAGCCGGGTTGGTCCTCAGAAGCCAGACACAATCCTTTCCTGCCTGGTCTATACTTAGAGCCTTTCTAGAATATTAGAACCTGTTAAGAGCTTGTGCTTTACTGGCAAAGCCCCCAAGAACCCAAAGTTACTTCCGTACCAGGTTAGACTTTGGGGAGGAATTTAATCAGGAATCATGTTTGAAACCGTGTCTGGAGAGCACAGTAAATTCTTGCTTTGATGAAGGCTCTTAAAGATACTGCATTTTTATGTATTTAAACCTCCATCAGCACTTGGAACATATTATTGGGACTTCTGTTATATTTTCAGCTTGCTCCCTGATTACATTCATGTTAACAAAACAACTGGTTGGGTTCAATTCAGCAAACATTAAGCACATATTGTGGGCTTAGATAGAATCGTGCCCATCTCAGGAGTTTAAAACAGTTGCTTGTCTCCAGCACAGAATCACTGTTTCCTTTAATGTAATTGAACTAATGTGGATTACTTCATGGGGCTGGACTTGCATGAATAATATGACAGCAATAGGAATTTATGGGGCTGAGGACCCTGAATCTTCTCCTGATCTCCTTCACTGACATAGATACTCCTTGAGTTGACTTTGTTTAAAAGTTCTGAAAACTCATTTTCATGTGACTGTTCACTCAGAAAGTAGAGAACAGAGGGCAGAGTTCAATGTGGTTTACAGTTTGGCCTTCACTATTAACTTTGTCTGTTATTGAGTAAAGGATAAATAAGAATGAAGCAGTTGGAGAATTCTTTTTCTGTTCCTGTGTCAGATACAGAAGAGTTATTTTTAAAGTATTCTTGGGAGTAAGGTGACAATGTTAATCTTGTAGCATATTTTCTTTCATATCTCAGAAAGGATAACTGCAGTGGTAATGGTCAGGGAAACTTATTTTGGTGTAAAGGAGTATGGGTGATTGGGTGTTGAGAGATAACTTCAGACCAGAGATTGATTTGTTTTGATCAGTCAATCAATAAGTAACATTTATTAAGTGCCTACTTTGTGCCAGGCACTGTGCTAAGTTCTGTGGATACAAAAAAGAGGCAGAAGACAGTTCCTGCCTTCAAGGAGCTTACAAGCTGATAGAGGAGACAACGTACAAAGAGGTATATACAAAGCAGGCTATGTACAGCAGAAATAGGAAATAATTAAAACAGTAAAAGCATTGGAATTAGGGGCTTGGGAAGGCTTCCTGTAGAAGGTGGAGTTTTAGTTGGTCTTAAAGGAAGGCAGGGAGGTCAGGAGTTGGAGCGGAGGAGAGAGAATGTTCCAGGAAAGGAAACAGCCCGAGAAAATGATCAGAGCTGAGATATGGAGTGTCTTGTTTGTGGAATAGCTAGGAGACTAGTGTCACTAGATCGAAGAGTATGTGGAGAGGAGTAAGTTGTGTGTGTTCGTCCTTCGTTGCTGAAGAAGACCACGCCATCAGAGAAATGATGACATGACTTGCACTTGACTTTGTTTTGAGTGAGGGAGGGCGGTGCAGGCCACCAGCCTCACTTCTGCTCCAGAGCCATCTGAATCCAGTGACTGGAGATGACCCAGGATGAGGCAATTGGGATTAAGTGACTTGCCCAAGGTCACACAGCTATTGAGTATCAAGTGTCTGAGGTGAGATTTGAACTCAGGTCCTCCTGACTCCTGCACTGGTGTTCTATTCACCATGCTACCTAGCTGCCCTGGCGTAAGTTGTAAGAAGACTGGAAAGGTAGGCGGGGGCTGGGTCATGAAGGGCTTTGAATCCCAAACAGCATTTTGTATTTTCTGCTGGAGGTAATAATGTTATTGCTTTGTTCTTTGTTCTTGAAGAGGACCACAGCATCAGGAAGACGATGTCATGACTTGCAAGTGAATTGGATTTCAGTGAGGGAGGGCTGTGCAAAGTCACCAGCCTCACTCTCTCCTCCTGAGCCATCTGGGGTCCAGTGGCAAGATATAAATTAGGATGACAGGAGAGGGCCCCCTCCTGGAGATAATGGAAAGCCATTGGAGGTTGTTGTATGTGTGTGTGTGGAGACATGATAAGACCTACACTAGGAAGAACACTTTAGTGGCTGAATTGAGGATGAACTGAAGTGGGGAAAGACTTGAGGCAGACAGACTCACCAGTAGGCTTTTACAGTAGTTCCGGGGTGAAGTGGTGAGGGCCTTCATATTGTGGTAGCAGTGTCAGAAGAGAGAAGGGGATCTTCAAGAGATCTTGCCAAGACAAAATTGACAGGTTAAAAAAGGAGATGGGGAGAGGGTACAGAAAGTGCTAATGAAGGATGTAGGCTCAAGAAGGGTACATGAAAATAGGACGGAGACAGAAAATGGGAATTTTAGGGTCAGAACATAATTGATGAGTTAGTTAAGAATACAGCAGCATTAATCAAGTCAGAAGAGGAAGATTTGTTCTGCATGGAAAGTTCCCGTCTCTCTTAAGGCATAAGAACATTCAGAATAGCATGCCGAGTTTCAAACCGGCGCTGCTCAAAGGGCAGACTGACCCGAGTATAGTAACAGGGAAAAGAAAGAAAAACTTGTGTATTTCTGTTGAAAGAGTAGCACAGACCAAATCTTCAGTTATTTAAAGAACAAATTTTATTTATAGACACAGATGTTCAAAAGGTGTTTCAGGGACTTGAGTGAGAAAGCCAGGAGAGAACATGTCATCAGGTTAGAGTGAAAGTCTGTTTAAGAGCCTAACTCCCTTAGTAAGTTACAGATAGCAGTGTGTAAAAGGCTAACAGGTTTGAGGTCACTTGTTCTATCTAACATTGCATTTTAAGCATGTTATGTCGGTTCTGCTTGGAACATAGTAGGTGCTTAATAAATGCATGTTGACTTGTATCTTTTAGGAGTTAATCTTAGCGATATTTAAGAAGTTTGCAGAATGAATGTTGGTTGTCCTTAGCAAGAGTAATGTGGGTTTTGGTTTAGCATTGTTTTGAGAGATGATCACTTCAGAAGGGAAAACCATGTGCTACGATATCTTAAGTTGTAATATATGTTTGATAAATAAAATTAATATCATTTTGTTGCATTTTAGGATCACAGAGCAATGATACCAAAAGACAGTTTCTACTAGAGCGGTTGCTGGATGCTGTTAAACAGGTAAGAAAAAAACGTACATGTGTGATTCTGTGCAGTTGTATTGTCTTCAGTGTCAAGCAGTTCTTCCTCTGTTGGTGTGTGTGGGTAGGTATTCCTCCCCTGACTCAGCCATCAGTAGTAGACAGCCTTTATGGGTTATGGGAGCCTAGAAAGTTCACCACCTAGTTATTTCAGTAACTTTCTAGTAATCTTTTAACAATAAGTAGGTGATAAGTGTTTCCTTTTTCGTTTTAAAAAGATGAACTTTTCCTTGCTTCGTTTAAAACAGAAGCAGAGGGCCAGTTTCCTTGCTGACTTTTTAGTCTTGTCTTACAGCTAAAGTATAGCAAGATTCTGATTGAGCATTTTGAGTTTGTCCTTCCTGTGTCCTCTTCTCATTTCCCCCTCAAAATTGTTTGTACAGAGTTGTTTACATGTTTTCTCCTCCATTAGACTGAGTTTTTTGAGAGTAGGGACTGTCTTTTGTCTTTCTTTGTATGTTCTTAAGCACATGTCTAGGACATAGTAGGCACTTATTAAATGTATATTGGTGGACTGGCATTAATGTAAATGGCTTTTTTTTTTTTTTTTGGTGCAGTGTCAGATCCGCTTTGGAGGGAGAAAGGAAATAGCATCAGATTCTGATAGCAGGTAAAACATCCCTTTTAAAAAACTATTTTAAGTCAAGTATGAGACTGTGAAGAGAAGTTGACCTGATTCTATCTAAAAGCTAACAGGTGTCATAATCAGATTTGATAGACTTATTATGTCTTGTGTAATTTATCATGTGTTTGAAATAATGGAGTTAGCCTAAAGCCATGAAGAGCTGGATTCAAGTACACACACACACACACACACACACACACACACACACACACACACACACACACACACACACACACACACACACACACACACACACTCACACTGCACACCCACACCCATACACTCACACTCTCTCTGTGGTACTTTGGGTAAGTTAACTAACTCTTAGTGTTTTAAGGCAGCTCTCTAAGACTCTGAGGTTCAGACCAGGAGCTGACCTCCTTTGATAGAGGGATTTTCCTAGTTTGAAATACTCCTGCTGCTGCTTCTCTGTGCTTCTGGTTGCTGTGAGTATATTTGTGAGAAGTTACCTTACTTTGTTGATTGATATATTTTACATTTCTGTCCCCTTTTCTTAACTGCAACTTGGTATTACTTTCTAAATGAGATTTTTCTCATCTCAGAAATTTTTTCTCTGTCTTCATAAAAAAGAGAATTTTGGACCAATCAGCTTAGGAGCTATAAATGAAAGTTATTAAGACTAAATGATTCAGAGATAAAAGATCATGAAAACAAACTTTTGTATAGGTTTTTTAGATTATTGTTATTTAAGAAAAGCTGATTTAGTGGGGTAAGATTGTATCATTGACTCTACCTGTAATGATTTTTGCATTTACTTTGTATGTATAATAGCTACCATTTATATGGGGTTTTAAGGTTGGCAAAGCATTTTACACATTTTATCTCATCTAATCCTTAAAACCATCTTATGAAGCACTGTTACTATCCTATTATTACAGATGAGTCTGAGAGAAGTTAGGTGACCTGCCTAGCATCACACAGATGGTCAGCAGCTGGGGCAGGGTTGCAGCTTAGGGCTTCCTATCTCCTCTCTCCAATACTTTAAATTCTATCTTCTGGGCCACCTAGTTTTCTCATATGTGTCCATGTTGTTTGCGCCCAGTAGAATATAAGCTGCTTGAAGATAGGCATGACTTAGTTGGTCTTTGTATGTCTAGCACTTAGTACAATGTCTGGCATATCATAAATAAAGCATTGAATTTGGAATTCAGAGGACCTGAATTGGTGTCCTTTCTCAGTTCTTACTAGCTGTGTGACTTTGGATAACCTGTTTCCTCCTCTGTACAAGAGGGATGATAATAATAACACGTAACAAGGTGCTTGTGAGACTCACAAGAGATTACATGTGGAAAGTACTTTGTAGTTTGTGAAGCTCTGTTACAAGAAGCGCAAAGGGACGCCGTTCTTCTTGGGAGCTTTTCTTCAGAGTAGATTGTTGGCATCCACTTTACTCCATGAAGTTATTCCACTAACTTTGTTGGAAAGGAAAGATGGGGAAGGTACTTTATATAGTAGTTCAACTGGCTAATGCATGTCCATTTCTATCTTTTTAATCATATATAAATTAACATTTTCCTATTCTCGTTTTGTGAGTGTTTTTTTACTTTTTTTAGACACTTTATTTTTATAAATTGTTATTGACAGCTTTTCCCAACACTTGACTTTACATTCTCCCTCCTAGAGAGTTATCCCTTATGAGGAAGAAGACATAAGAAGAAAAAAAATTAGTTCTGCAAAATTAACCAGCATATTAAAAAAGTCTGACACTTATGTGAAGTGCTCCACACCCATTGTGCCCGCCTCTGCAAAGGCAGGAAAGATCGGTGCTTTCTTGTATCTCTTTTTTAGTTTCAGTTATTCTTTTATTTCTATTTACATTGTGTTTTGTTTTCTTGCTTCTTTTTACTTGGGCTTCTGTTCATAGGATCATAGATTTAAGGCTGAAAGGGACCTTAAAGGTCAGCAGATCCAACCCCCTCATTTTACATCTGAAGAAACTGAGATCCAGAGACTTTGAGTGACTTTCCCAGGATCACTTAGCTGATCATGAGGCGGGATTTGAACTCAAGTCTTCTGACCACATACCCAACTCTTTATTATTCTCTGTGCTATTCAGTGGCCTGAAGGCACATGGACTGAGAGTAGCTTCCCACGTGTCGGGGAGAATTCTGCCACTGAACCATTCAGGTACAGGGGCCTTCCTACATTTCTCTGTATTCATCATATTACATTGTAATATTTCCTTACATTCATGTACCACCACCCAGTTCATAGGCTACTTCTTTCTTTCCATTTCTTGGCTTCTACAGAAAGTGCTTGTGTAAATATTTTGGAATGAATCTGCCCTTTCTTTTTATCACTGACCTTCTTTGTCAACATGCTTAGTAGTGGAATATCTGGGACTAAGGATACGGGCATTTCTGTCACTTTGTCCAGCTTGCCTCCAACCGACAGCCCCCTCTTTCTTCAATCTTTGAACTTTTCTTATAAACTAGTTCTTTCCCTGTCACCTTCAGACATGCCCAAACTGTTTACTAGATCCTACCATCCACTTAAGCTAAGCATCGTCCCTCCAGAGTTACCCACATTCCCTTACTTGCCAGATCTGGTGGTCTTTTCTCAATCTTTATGCTTTTGCACTTATCGCTTGCATTTGATGTTGCCGACCACTCTGCTCTCTGGGATGTTGTGACCCTTTTCTCTCCTAATTCTCCTGCCTCTCAGGCTGTTCCTTCTCTGTCTCCTTACTGGCTCATAAGTTCTGTCATATTCCTCAACTTTGGGTATTCCACATGGTTTTGTCCGAGGCTCTCTTCTCTTCTCCATTTTCATGTCACACACACATGCACGTGACATACACACACACATCACACACACACACTCACTCTGTAAACTTATCAGTTCTCATGGATATAACTGTCATCTCTATGTAGATGATTCACAGATCTGTATATTTAGCTCTCATCTCTTCCTTGAACTTCACACAGCTCCAGGTGCTTCCTGGACGGCCTGTAGAAATCTTTAGAAGCAGGTGGTGAAGTGGATAGGGAGCATTGACCCTGGAACCAGAAAAACCTGAGTTCAGATCTAGCCATAGACACTTTATGGCTGTGTCACACACATGTATTTGTTGCCTTTCTCTTTAGAATGTAAACTTTTTGAGAGTAGTAATCATGCTTTATACCTGTATCATCAGTGCCTCGTACAGTGCTTGGCCCAAAGTGCTTAATCAGTGTTGTTGATTATTTAACATTTCCAAATTGCTTTCTAAAATATTTGGACTAATTTACAGATCTGCCAACACTGCATTCATGCATATTTCCATAATTCTTCCAACATTTATTATTCCTATATTTTGGCATTTTTGCGATTTTGATGTGCATATCTTTTATCAATTGTTTGGGGCAATGCATCATATGATTTTCTATAGTCCACAATTGCTTTTTAAAAAAAATTTCCAAAAATAGTTAAAAATTTTTTTTATTATAATCTTAACAGATGCCAAATATCAAAACAGAAAAGAAAAAGAGAATTGTATATGAGGTCGTGAATATCTCTTGTGCACAGTTTGAACTTCCTTTTAAGCATATAATAAATTCAGCATGCCCTACTTGTTTGTGCTTTTTTTTGGACTTCTTTCTGTTTACTTCTGTGCATTTAAAACAGTGCTTAATAAATCTCTTTTCCTTTTCTTTTTTTATGTTCTTATCACTAAAGCCATCTTCCTTCTCAGCTCCATTCTTAATAAAAAAAAAAAAAAGAAAAAAGAAAAGAAAGCAAATAAATTTGCTTTGTGGAAGCAAAGGTATTTTGTCAAAGCAAAACACATCCTCACATTCTCCAGGTCCAAAAGTATATGTCTTATTCTGCACCTTGAATCTGTTAGTTCTGTGTCTTGAGGTGGACTGCATGTTTCATCGCTGATCTCTGAATTTGTGCCTTTTACTTCTTACTAGACATAACCTGCCTCTGTTCCCAGATGAAATATTAGTGTTTCTTTTGTGAAGACTTTGAAATTTGGGGTCAAAAGATACTCTTGGTGTTTAAACATGGTTTTGATGTTAGACTGCTTTTTCTTTAATTATTTAAGAATGACTCATCTTGTGTGTATGGTTGGGCGATGATGTCCTTTTATAGAAGGACAGAATCATATTACAAATTTTTGCTGAGCATTACATTTCCAGGGAATGTCAGTCAGCATTTAGTAAGTCCCCACTCTGTGCTGGCATAGTACAAGGAAAAGAAAAGAGATACAATAATAGGTGACACTGATATAGCTTTTGAAGGTTTAGAAAGGCATTTTTATGAATGATTGTTGGACTTTGTCCTTACAATAATCTTGTGATGTAAAGACTGCAGGCGTTGTACCCATTTTACTGATGAGAAAACTGAAGCTCAGGGAAGTTTAGACCAGCAGGTTGTCATTTGGAGGCAGAAGCTGAATCTCTATCCAGTTCTAATTAAGTGACTAAAGTTGATCTAAAGTGACACAGCCACAAGCTTGGAGAATTTGAACCCAGCTTGCCTGATCCAAGTCCACTGTACTTCCTTCTTTGTAAACAGGAGCACTTTGTAAATGGGAGATGTTCATTCCTTATTGTGGCCCAGTTGGATTATTTCAAATATTTTATGTTTTCCTCAAGTTCCCAACTGTAGTTTAAGCAAATGACCTTTCTTCCTACTTTACTGAAAAGCTTATTAGCGTCTAATATAGACACTGTCAATCTCTTTATACCTGAGAGCTTGACAGCAACTTTACTTATTTTCCTTTATGGCCCTGCTATCTCAGAGGAATACATGGTCCTCTACTGGTGTTTTTGACCCTATTTTCTTCTGTTGAATTGCTTTTCAATTGTGTCTGATTCTTTGTGACCCTATTTGGGGTTTTCTTGGCAGATACTGGGATAGTTTGTCATTTCCTTCCTCAGCTCTCTTTGCAGATGAGGTAACTGAGGCAAACAGGGTGAAGTGACTGTCCCAAAGTCACACAGCTGTAGTACTTGTCTGAGGCTAGATTGAACTCGAGAAGATGAGTCTTCCTGATTCTAGACCCGACACTCCAACCTAACTTCCCTGTTTTCTTCTACCTGCTATATTCTCTCCCTCTTCACTTAAGATTTTTCTTTTATACAAATATGTCTTAGGCCTTTCCTGTCCTAAAAGCAAAACAGAAAGACTTTGTCTCTATTGAGTTGTAGGCCCATTTCTTTCCTTGCTTTTATTGTAAAGCTGGTAGAAAGCCCATTCTCCACTTCTGCTTCCATGTAGCTTCCTCCGTCTCAATTCTGGACACTCTGGCTTCCTTCTCTGCTCTTGTGGAAGCCGCTCTTCTCACTAGTAACTTTCTGAATGACCGATCTAGTTTTTTTAAGTTTAAAACACTAGAAAAATTTTAACTATTACAATTACTTTGTCCAAAACTGAATTTTCCTCTTCCTTGACTTTCCTAATATCAGCTAATGCCATCAACATTTTCCAGTCACCTACAGTTTAAATCTTGAAAATCTTTTATTTTTTAATTTTTAAAAAATGTATTCTATTTTTAGTTTCTGGAATAAAACAAGCATTTCTATAACATAGTACAATAAAAAGATGATTGCACATGAAACTATAAATCTCCTGTGTGCAATTTGCTATTCCTTTCAAATATGCAACCAAATTATCATGTAAATTCCTTTTTTTCCCCTTCTCTTCCTCCCTACTCTAGAGATGGCTACCGTTAGACACAAATATATATACACATATATATGTAAAATTATCCTGTACATACTTCTATTTGTCAGTTCATGCCTCTCTTTCTACGTCCGAATCCTCTCCTTCTACTTCTACCAGGTCTCATTCATCCTTCTTCCTTTTCCTGTAGATACCTTATCCTCTTATCTTATGAGGTGAGGTTCTCATGGGTGGGGATTAGGCCTGGTTTCATCCGTGTAATCTTCCTACCGTTGTACAAGGTGGGCGTATATTGCCTCTGAGGGATTCTGTGGATTTCTTCTTTTCTGCCTAACTTTACTACTTGGTTCAGCTTCATTCAGCATTCCTCCCATTTGGAGGAATGGAACCAGAGACCTGATTCTGGCCTCTGTCTGTAGGAAGCGCTAACTCAAAACCTTTTTTTGCAAAGCCTTTCCTTCCTTTGAACTCTCAAGTCGCTTTGCAGGTCCCTTTATTATTTATTTGTTACATTCTACTTTCTATTTATGTTTATACACATTTTCTTTCTTTTACTAGGTTTCTTTACATGGAGAGTCAGCTCCATGAGGGTAGAGAATGGCTTTCATTCTCTGCATTCCTCTTAGTGCCTAGCATGGTGCCATGGAGGAAGTGGTAAGAACTCAGGGCGTGTTTGTTATGTCACTGTCCAAGCATTTTTGTTAACATTTGCATTACTTAATTTCTCAGTTGTGTCACCGTAATATACAGCAGGCTCTACAATTTAAAAGATGTTTAGATCTAAGGAAGTCAGAGGGGGACTTTTTGCCTTTAAGCTTGTGTTCTTAGACATGTCCCTGGGAAGAAGCGGCTGACACGGACGTGGCTCCGTGGTTTGGCAACAGTGGTTCAGTTTCTGTTGGTCAGCTTTCATTGGTGCCTTTTCCTGCTCTTGTTTATTCCCTAGTTTTTCAGTCAGACTTGGGCTGCTGAAACAAGGGACTTGTAGAGACTCCTTAAGTATCCCTTGAGTTTTGTGGATTTTAGAAATAATGGACACGACGAATTCAGCAGGATATGGAAAGTTTCCTACATCTTCTCAACAGCCCAGAACCTTCACATACATTCAGTCAAAGGAACCATCATGAGGACTTTTTGACAGGAATCCTTACTTAAGGAATAGCGCTATATGTTCTTACAGATGGGTTTTTTGGAGAGACACATTTTGTTAAAGCTTCATACTGCTCAGGTGAGGAAAAAGCCTGGCCTCCATGACAATATCACAGACAAAGTGATGTTGAACTAAATTTAAGGAAATTCACCATAAGCGTGTTATGAGATGTCTGTGTTCAGTGTAAATTTTGGCGTTTGATTTTTTTCGATTTTCTAAAATGGAAGACTTTTCTGACCCTTTTAGATGACTTATTCATTGTGTTTCCTCATTCTTGCTGATCCACTGCCCCCTCCCCCACCAGCTGCTGTTACTGTCCCCTTTCATCTCCTGTGGAAAAAGCACATTCCTTGTGCAGTTGAGACACGTCACACATCTTCACTTTGGAACTTAGGAGATGTAATAGTTTCCCCAGGCATTTCTTTTCCTCTTTCTAAATGTCTCTGGATATTAATCATGTGGTTTTTATCTTTTTCTTTGCTACAGGATTCACATGCTGGACTATGCTTCAAGGCAAAGGGACATCCAAAGGAGTTTTATAACTGCTATCCTTATTAGAATTTTGTAGGGTTTAATAATATTATTCTTCCCTATCCTCTTCTGGCTACCAACTGGGACAAAGCCCTTTTATTTATAGTTTGTAGTACTTTAATTTGTAAATAGTTTTATGGCTTACATTTTTTGGTTATTTTTAATTGATAAAATAAATAATTTTTTTGGAACCTCTGTATGATTAATCCTATCGGGAGCTGATAGTATAATTGGCCAGTTTGTATTGTACTGTTTTTCTATCAATATCTGAATAAACACTTTCATAGTTTTCCTTGGTTGCTGTTAAGCTAAGTATTTCTATAGCAGGAGTTTTGTTTTTTAATTATCAAACATAATTTAGTGTTGATCTTATGGAAGCCATATGTTAGAATATCAGACTCTGGGAAAGTGGCGTGATAGGAGACCTGAGAAATTAGAGGTGATGGGATGTTTTCCGGCTAGCCCTCTGTGAGTATACTTTTCTTTAGTAGATCTAGCAAGTAACCAACATTTTGGAGTAGTTGGGCTGTTGACTTTTTCTGCTGTTTCCTCATACCCAGTTTCCTTACCACTATAATATCTTAACCTTGCTTCTACTTTTTCTGTAATCAGCGATTTCTAGTCTCTGTTTCTTCCCCTTCTGATCTTTTCTTACCTCACTGGTATCTAAATCTTAATTTAGGAGATCTCTACTCAAAAAGAGAATCTCAAGAGTTTATTATGATAATACTTTACGTTTCTATAGCTTTTAATAAAATATATAGCAAGTTGTTTTATGGTTGTTATCTAATTTGATCCATCCTGTGAAATAGACTGGGTAGCTCTTATTATCCCCATTTTACAGATAAGGAAAATGGGTTCAGACAAGTTGTAACTTACCCATGGTCTAATGAATAAGAGAGCTAAGATTATAGGTTCAACTTTTTGACTCCTACTCCAGTTTCTGGAGCAAGCTATTTATAACATCTGAACTGAAAAACCAACTTTGTTGCACTCTCTTGGAAAGATGATTCTGTTTTATGTTACCACTGTTTGGAAGATTGACAGGAGATACGCCATTAAAAAGCGGATTATTTCCCCTAGTTATACTTCCTAGGAGTAGATTACTACAATTGCCTTGTCCTTGCTGTATACTGCCATGAGGTTTTTTGCTGTTGGAGTGATATAATTCCATATTGCCACCTGAGTCATTGTAGTACAATCATAAGCATTTCATTTCTATTCAAGTAGGCTCATCTTTCCTTTTTGACCATTTTGTCTACTTTTCTCCACTTTCCATTTATTGTCGTTCCATCTTTGTCTCCTAATTTCCATTGGAAGAATTCTGTCAGTTTCCTTGCCCATGGCATGCACAGGGTGAGAGGGCTGTTGCACAAGGTATTATTGGTGTGGGAAAATTCCTTTAGGGAGGTCTTGTCCTTTACACTTCCAATCTTAAATTCCCAAAGATTTTCAAACAAAACGGATGTTATAAGGAAAAGAATACTCATCACAGCCTTTACAAAAATTCTCTACATATAATCTGAAGATTAGCATAGCATTATATTCTAGTTCTTAAGAATTGAATAATTAATCCAAGGCTTTATACAGAGACCTATTTCAAACAAGCCTCATGTAAAACCTGTGCCATAATAATGCTTTTAAAAATTTATGAAGCCTGCTTTTGTCATATATTTTGAGTCAATTGATTCTTGCAAGTGTAATCGTTCTTATGAGAGTGTCACATAACCATAGAGTTACCCAAGTGGGGAAAATCTGACCCATTTTTATATTGTATTTTAGCTCATGCTTTTGCTTTTCTCAAATAGGCCTGCTGAAAACCCTGCGATGTTAAATGATCCTTTTGATATGTGCTTCTCTATGACACCAGACAGGTTAATTTGGGTTGTCTGGGTGCAACCTGGGAAAATAGGACTTTGGTTAGCTTTTTCCAAAACAGTGTTTGCTTTTTAATAGCTGCTGTAGAAAGTATGAGATTCCTTGGAATTTTACTATACATTAACATGACAGGTTAGGTAGAACTAGAAATCTAGGACAGGGCTCATTAAAACAAATATTTGCTGAATCTTCATAATAAGGTAGTTGTCAGTGCTATGTCCAGAGATATTTAAGTTCATGGATAGTTTTAAGCTCAGTCTAGAGAAATAATTGTTAAAAATTTGGAAAAATGTCAGACTCATAAATTGACTACTACTTATGAGACTAGGAGAAAAAACTTAGTCTGAACAAAATGTTCACAAAAGCTTTCTGGTGTGCTCTCAGCACTAATTGTGCTAAATTCTAAATTGTACTAAACCTCAGACTAGAAATGATCTACCTAAAATACGTTTTCCTTCATAGGTCACTTTATTTGAATTGTTTTCCTTTAGTGAGGAATAGCTTTACTGCCATAGCCGTGTTCCATTCCTTTTATGACCACTGGGTACTGAAACTACTTCAACTAATGTAATATCACTGGTAGTGTAGGAATAACCATTGAGTTCCTTTGGATTCCAGTGAAAGTTGTTGAATCTGATTTAATATTCATGTTACCAGTCGGAGGGCAGTGGCCTCCAATGATTAGTTCTAGTTTTGAAAATTGAAGGGGGTTGTCCCCATTAGTTTTCTTTTTCTCTCTCTTGTTTTTTCTCAATTAAATGTAAAAAGGTTTTTTTAACATTCATTTTTTAAAATTTAAGTTCCAAATTCTCTTCCTTCCCATATCTTCCCCTTTGAGAAGGCAGGCAATTTGATATAGGTTATGTACACATTTCCATCTTAGCCATATTGCAAAAGAAAACACAGACCAAAAAACCCCAAGAAAAATACAGAAAGTGAAAAAGGTGTACTTCCATCTTCATCAGACTTCATCAGTTCTTTCTCGTCTTACATCACAAGGCCTTTGAAGGGATTGTCTTGGGTCATCGTCTGGCTGAGAAAAGCCGAGGTTGTTCACGGCTGATCCTGGTTACAGTGTGGCTGTCACTCTGTACGCTGTTCTTTTGGCTGTACTCACTTAGTTTTCAGTTTGTATAAAACTTCCCACCACTTGTTCAGTCATTCCCCATCTGGGCTTCCTCTCAGTTTCCAATTCTTTTAAGTGTTTTTGTACATGTGGGTTCTTTCTCGTTTTCTTTGATCTCTTTGGAATATAGACCTAGTACTGATATTACTGGGTCAAAGGGTATGCACAGGTTTATAACTCTTTGGGCATAGTTTTGAATTGTCTCTGGAATGGTTGGATCAGTTCACAACTCTACTAATGTTCCAATTTTTTCATATCCCCTCCAACATTTGTCATTTTCCCTTTCTTATGTGACTTTAGATAGCTTTGATTTCTTCTGAAAATTGCCTGTTCATATCCTTTGACCATTTATCAGTTGGAGAACGATTCATACTCTTATAAATTAATGCCACTAGTTTTCAATTCTGAGTATACCACTAGATAGCAAGTTGTATTGATGGGCTCAAGTTTTTCAGCTCAAGGTCATCAAACAAGTTTACAATTTGGTTTAAATGACTTGAATGTTCATCTGAGATCTTGTAATTTAGGAGAAAATTATATCTTAGATGAATTTTTAAGCTTTGGCTTCCCGTGGTTGGTACCAGCTAACAGATATACTTTGTGTCTTTTGTCTTTATGAAATGTGAAAGTCTTTCTTTGCAGATTTTTCAGTAATCTGTACTTCTTTTGTCTCCTGTAATGGCTGTAGACTTCTAAAACATGAGCAGGTTGGCTAAGGATCAGTTCAGATGAGAGACTGGAAAGTAGCATAGTTGTGTAGATGATGCTCATGACTTTGGGATTGAAGTTGACCCCTGTGCTACTTTTTAAGGCTAATTTTTACCTTCTAGGGTAGTGATTGTCAGTTTTAGTATTTTAATATACTCAGAATGTCTCTAGGTATTTTAAGAGGTATAAGAAACTTTAAAAAATGTTTTATTTTTGTCTACTTTAATTTTAACACTTCAAAAAATTTTAAACAGGAAAAATCTGCCTTTTTTGTGTCCCTCACATATCCTCACATAATCCTAGTTGAGAAACAAACAAAAAAACCCTTCAGAATCCCTGTTACAAACATGTTCAGTTAAGCAGAACAATTTTTTGCATTAGCTGTGTCCAAAAAAAAAAAAAAGTCTCATTCTGCACTGAATCCTTCGTATCTCTGTCAGGAGGTGAATAGCATGTTTCATCACGAGTCCCCTGGAGTCACGGCCAGTCATTAATGCTGGTCAGAATTCCTAAGTCTTCAAAAGTTGTTTGTCTTTACAGTGGTGTTGTGCTTGTATAAATCATTCTCTTCATTTCACTCTGAGTGAGTTTATATAGGTCTTCCCAGGTTGCTTTTAAACTATTTTCTTCATCATTTCTCTTCCTTCCTTCCTTCCTTCCTTCCTTCCTTCCTTCCTTCCTTCCTTCCTTCCTTCCTTCCTTCCTTCCTTCCTTCTCTCTTCCTTCCTTCCTTCTTCTCTCTTCCTTACTTCCTTCCTTCCTTCCTTCCTTCCTTCCTTCCTTCCTTCCTTCCTTCCTTCCTTCCTCTCCCTTCCTTCCTTCTTCTCCCTTCCTTCCTTCCTTCCTTCCTTCCTTCCTGTCTCTTCCTTCCTTCCTGTCTCTTCCTTCCTTCCTGTCTCTTCCTTCCTTCCTCTTCCTTCCTTCCTCTCTCTTCCTTCCTTTCTTCCTTCCTCTTCCTTCCTTCCTTCCTTTCTCTTCCTTCCTTCCTTTCTTCCTTCCTCTTCCTTCCTTCCTCTTCCTTCCTCTTCCTTCCTTCCTCTTCCTTCCTTCTTTCCTCTTCCTTCCTTCCTCTCCCTTCCTTCCTTCCTTCCTCTCTCTTCCTTCCTTCCTGTCTCTTCCTTCCTTCCTGTCCCTTCCTTCCTGTCTCTTCCTTCCTTCCTGTCTCTTCCTTCCTTCCTTCCTGTCTCTTCCTTCCTTCCTTCCTCTCTCTTCCTTCCTTCCTTCCTCTTCCTTCCTTCCTCTTCCTTCCTTCCTTCCTTCCTTCCTTCCTTCCTTCCTTCCTTCCTTCCTTCCTTCCTTCCTTCCTTCCTTCCTCTTCCTTCCTTCCTTCCTTCCTCTTCCTTCCTTCCTCTTCCTTCCTTCTTTCCTTCCTTTCTTCCTTCCTTCCCCTCTTCCCCTCATAGTAAACATTTATTAAATAATTAATTACCAGAGATGCAGACAAAAATGAAATAATGACTACCTTCAAGGAGCTTACAATCTACTGCCTTGTTTCCTAGTTTTACAAAATATTTTTCTGTGCCTAACTCTGTGTGTGTGTGTGTGTATGTGTGTGTGTTTACACGTACTCTTTCCTCCTTTGACCAGTTCAGATGAGAGTGAGGTTCAAGTATTAGCCGTTACTCCATTTCCTTATTATTTGTATCTACTTCTCTTTATATACTGCAGTTATGTGAGATAATATTTTCTAATCTTTTTTGCTTCCCCTTAAACTCATATACTCTTCTTCTCTCTTTCCATTCTCTTAAGATTATTAAGGTATAACAGAACCACTCCTGGGCCTTTTATCTAATTAGATTCCTTTGATGATCCCTTTTAATGATAGCGCTCAGAGGGGGCACATATCATCTCCCTATATTGCAATGTAAGCAGTTTATCCATGTTTAGGGGTAGCTAGGTGGTGCAGCGGATAGAATGGCAGGCCTAGAATCAGGACAATCTGAGTTCAGATGTCCTTAGGCACTTACCAGCTCTGTGACCCTGTGTTAACCTCTGCCTCAGTTGCTTCATCTGTGAATATGATGATCACAGTAGCACCTACCTCCCAGGGGCGCTGTGAGGGTCCTGAGATAACAAGTGTCAAATGCTTAGCACAGTGCCTAGCACCTATATATAGCACCTAGCACTGTATAAATGTTAGCTGCTGTTATTAGTGTGACCTTTTTGTGTTTCTCTTAACTCCCTTGTGGATCTTGAGAGTTTCTATGCCTCTCTGATATTTCCTTTGGAATATTTGAAGTCCTCTTTCAGGAAAGGTCTATTTACTTCTCTTATAGGATCGTACTCAGTTTTTCTGGGTAAATTATTCTTGGCTAGCAGCCCATGCCCTTTTTCTTTTGGAATACAGTATTCTGAGATCTCTGGCCTTCTGTAAGGGTGGTTGCTAAATCATGTGTGATTTTTTACTGTGGCTTCTTGGCATTTGAATTCTTTCTGGCTGTATTTTTTTTTTAACCTGGAAGCTCTGGATTTTGCCTATAGTGTTCCTGCGAGTTTTCATTTTGGTGTTTCTTTCATCAGGTGGCTGATGAGTTCTTTCTATTTTTACTTTGTACTCTGGTTTTAACTGGTAGTTTTCTTTTAAGATTTGTTAAAATAGGATCCTTTTTTTTTTTTTTTGGTCATGGCTTTCAGGTATTCCTGTGATTCTTTTTTTTTCCTCATTTTTCTCTTCTAGATTTGTTTTCCAGGTTATTTCTTTTTCCTATGAAATAAGTTACATTTTACTCTACTTCTTCAGCCCTTTGACATAAGACTACTGTCTTACAGAGTCATTGTTTTCTATTTGGTCCATTCTAATTTTCAGGGAATTTGTTGCTTGGGCAAGGTTTTGTACCTTTTGTGCAAAGCTGTGAATTCCTGTTCCAATTTTTTCTTTCATGGTTCTCGATTCTTATCCAGTTTTTCCCTCTAGAACTCTTTATTTCATCTATAAAAAACATTTCCCTTTCTCTTTTTGAAAATGTTTGCTTTATCTCTTTTAGGAATTCTGGTTTAATTTGTGCCCAAGCTGTGTTTTCCTTTGAGACTTTGTTTATAGATGTTGGAGTCATTCTCGGCTTGTGTATTTCAGTCTTGGGTGGCCCTGTCCCCAGAATAGCTTTTTAGGATATGATTTTTTTTTTTCCCCTTCTCATTCCTCCAGTCTCCTTCCTGACTTGAGAGTTTATGTTTAGACATTCTATAGGGAATGTCTGGGCTAGTCCTGCTGTTGCTTTTTTGGTTATTCCAGGATTTCAGGGACAGTTCAGACTTGGAACCTGTAAGCTTTTAGTGCTCCCAAAGTGGTCTGATCCAGGGCAGAGTTTATTTGCTGCTCTGCCTGATCTGAGCCCTGCAAGTTCCTACCCTGCGTTTGAACCTGATCAATGGGCCTGTGGATTTGCCTTTTTGGAGTTTCAGTAGATTGTGCTCTTGGTCTCAGCCATGATAAGACCACTGGAAAGCTTTCCTGGTTCTGTAGACTTTCCTTTGGTCTGGGGTATTCTTTTGCAGGCTTTAGACAGGCTAGAAGTTGGAATTGAGACCTTGTCTTGTTCCCAGAAGGCTGAGCCATACAACTTCTGTTTGTTTCTGACCTTGGTCCCTGCTCAGCACACAGTCTAGATTTGTGACTGCTCCTCACCCTATGATGCAGGTCCCCTCCTTAGTTTACCCTAGATCTCTAACTCAGAACTAGGAAGTGGGTGACAGAGCTGCAAGTTGGCATCTGTTCCTTTGGCCTACACAAGTTTAAGCCCCTATATGCTGGGTATGAGACCTCTTCTTGCCTTGGTATCTCTTCTCTCTGCACTTGAATGCTCTGCATGATATTCTCTTGGCTAGATGCCATCCTCAGTGTCCACAGACCTCTCTGTCTTCATATGCTGACCTGACCTGGAAAAATGACTCGTTGTGATCTATTTTTTATTTTCCAGTCAGGATTTGTTCTGATGCTTTTTCTAGATCTGTTGGGAGGAGATGGGGTGTGAGGAGTGGGAAACTTCCTGTACTTTCTGCCATGCAGCCATCTTGTCTCTGCTGCTCATTTACTTTTATTTTTTTGGGGGGGTGGGTGAGGCAGTTGGGGTTAAGTGACTTGCCCAGAGTCACACAGCTTGTAAACGTCAAGTGTCTGAGTCTGGATTTGTATGTAGGTCCTCCTGACTCCAGGGCAGATGCTCTATCCACTGCACTACCTAGCTGCCTTTGCTTATTTACTTTTATTTTAAGATTAAATTTTCTGCATAAGCATGCCTCTGCTTCTGTGCTCAGCATTGTCTTAAATATTAATCATATGAGACAGAATCCTAATTCTGCACATGCTATAGCCTGACTGGTCATGTGCTTTTAGTCATATTTTTAAATGTGCATGGAAAATTGGGCAAATAAAGATGGTAAGAAGCAAAGCATGGTTTTTCAGACAGTGACAGTTGTTTAGAGAGGTGAAACATGGAGCTGTGAAAAGTTGAGATTATTTAAAATATCCTCTTACAGGATTAGAAATCTCTCCAAATAAAGACAATAACTGAAGGGAGTATTAATTTTCAGTGACTCCCAGTTGCCTGTAGGATAAAACCCAGTCTCCTTAACCTTGGTGGTCAAGGTCATCATTTGTCTACTGCTAACTTGCCTTCTGAACCCGCTCTTCCACTATTTTCCTTTTACATGACTGGTGTGCTCACTGTCCCCTTGGTCACACCATCCGCCTTCCTCTCACCAAGCTTTTGCTTGCGTGTCTAATCTGCCACTTTTCATTCACAGAAGCCCAGCTGAAACTGCTTCTGTGAAGTCTTCTGCTTTAGCTCGTCATCTTATTTTATGTGTTGTTTGCACTGTTCATTGATCACTGAGCAAATCATTATTGATACTGTTATTTCTTGGGAGACATTTTGGCATAGTGGATAGAGAGCCACTCTTGAGGCTAAGAAGGCCTGGGTTCAAGTCTCATCTCTGAAACATGTCAGCTAGAAGATCTTGGGCAAGCAACTTCACCTCTCTGTGCCCTAGGGCCAGGCAATTCTCCAAGGTTATGAGTTGCAGAGAAGTTGCCAGCCTGCACAAGTAGAGGGAGTTTCCTCCCTTGGGGTTTCTCTCTACCAGTGAAATCAGAAGTGCAGGCCCTATCGCTGTTGTATGTAGATAGATCTTATGTAATGGCGTTTATTGGTTTCACAAAAAACCCCCACAACAACCCAGTATCACAAGGAGCAGTCCATTGCCTTGGAACAATGTTTGTTTCACAGTACCCTGCAGTCATTCTGCCAGCCATCTGCTCAGAGACTAACGTGCTGCTGTCTGAAGTAAGATTTGATGACCTTAGTGTTAGTGTATTGTTGTGAGACAGTTTTGGCCAGTACAGTGTTTGTGTGGTCTCAGCAGGCATGTTGGTAATTCTCAACTTCTTTATAAGCTTCTGGTAGACAGGTACCCTGTCTCAGACCTTTTGTATCCTAAATGGGACCTACTGCATTGTCTTACACTGGGCATGGTAGGTGCCTGATAGACATTTGATTGGATTTGATAAATCATTGCTTGCAGTCTTAGCCTCTGTGAGGCTTGGACAGAGGCTTTTTATAAATTTTTTAAAAGTGCCTTTAACTTTTATAGGTTGGGTTCCCTGTGCAGGAAGCATAGGTAATCCTAGAAGAGTGAGAAGGGGCCTTTGGGGAGGTGTGACTTGGGAACTTTGCTTTTCACAGTTTTTTTAATTTTTGAGAGTAGAATATCAAGGTGCCACCATCTGATCTGCCTTTCTGGCTAGCTTGTGCATGCAGCTGTAGTTGTGAATATGAGAAACAGCAGTGTGCCCTAAACTCTTACTTTCCTCTCCTTCCCATTCCCACTCCCATCTTGCCAGTACAGGCCTTCATTGCTTTTTGCTTGGGCTTTTGCACTGGTATTTTCACTGATCTTCTTGCTTTTAGTGTCTCATGTCTCTCATCAATCCTTTGTGCTGCTATTAGACTAATCTTTTTGTAAAATATTAAATTTGCTTGCTCAGAAACTTCAGTGTGTTATTACCTGCAAAATAAAGTCCAAACTCCTTCACCTGTTGTTCAAGGCCCTGTCTGCTTCAACCCCAACCTCCTTTTTTGGACTTATTTCAACCTGCTGTCTGTTACATACTGTGCTTTAACTACACTGGCTGACTTCACCCTCTGAGCGTAGCTATCACGCTCCTCTGCCTCTGCATCTTGGCTTGTGTCATTTGAAATACCTCTATTTGAAATACCTCTCTCATCCACTGCACCAGCCTTCTGCCCTTCTTTACATGTCCAAATTCTTATCTTTCATTACATCACTTTCTCTCTTAAGCTTTCCCTTATTCCCCTTTGTTGGATAGATCTCCAAACCAACGTATCACTTTGTACTTCTCTAGTATTTTCTAACTTGTTTTATAGTTATTTTTTTCATTCCCCCATTGGTTTATGAATTCCTTGATAATGGGGACTGTATTTATTCACCTTTGTACTCTCCTTGAAGTGCCTGTAATATGTGCTCAATAAACTGTTACATTTTTAGAAAAATCTAAAAAGATAGGTCTTTGTCATAAGGATCTTGTCTCCTCTTATCACCTTCCCCTCTGCTTCTTAAAGGAGGAAAAAAATGAAATACTTGATTCTGGCAACACTGAGTATTTTAAGACATCAGATTGTTGGTAATAACTGCAGAATTAAAGGTCATAAATCTAAGGTTGAAAGGGAACTCAGAGGCCATACAGTTCAACCCCTCCTTTTACAAATGAAGAAACTGAGGCACGAAGAGATCAGATGACTTGTGCAAGGTCCCACAGGTAGTGAACATCTGAGGGGGGAGTTGAACCATGTCCCTTGGACTTCAGAATCAGTGCTCTTTCCCTTGTGCCTTTTCTGTTTTCCTGGACATGGATTCCAGGAAATTTTCATTTCAGTAAGCTTATTTAAAATTTTCAAAAATTTTTAAGCTCATTCTAGGGAAACAGAAATGTTTGTGTAAGATAGTTTCAGGGATAGTGAACCTGTGGCCTTGAGGCCACGTGTGGCCTTCTAGGTCCTTGGGTGCAGCCTTTTGACTGAGTCCAAGTTTTACAGAACAAATCCTTTTACGAAGGGGATTTGTTCTGTGAAGTTTGGATTCAGTCACAGGACTGCCCTTAAGGATCTAGAGGGCCATCTGTGGCCTTGAGGCTGCAGGTTCTGCACCCTGGACTTTGGTAGACATCTCTGCAGCCAAGTAGCATATGGTTTCCAGTTATCTGAATATAGATGTGACAAACTGAATATAATATACAGTGACACACAGAAGAGAAGTTAGATAAGGTGTAGTTCTGAGATCATGGGTGGTTCAAGGACACAGTAATTATAATTTATGATAGTAATAGCTAGCATTCGCATAGCATTTTGCTGATGTCATCTCATTCTATCCTCATAACAAGCTTGGGAGGTGGATGCTCTTATTATCCCCATTTAGCAGATGAAATAACTGAGGCAGATGGAGGCTAAGTCAGATGCCCAGAGTCGCACGGCTGGTAGGTTATCAAGGACTGAGTTCAGCCTTGGTCTTTCTGACTCCTGGCTCAGTGCTAGATTTATCCCTTCTCTTTCTGAACTGATGAAGGGGAAAATGAAATGCTGTTCTCTTTGGACTGTAAGTCTTGGATTGAGTACAGGAGAATCAGGGGTAAGTAGGTTTATTTTTTGTGACTAGCAGGGGTGGAGTAGGAAGGGAAAGAAATTAGGTTGGGATGTGCCGTGCCAGGTGGTGGCTCAGTGACTCAATCAGCAAGCAGGGAAGTCTTGACTTCCTCAGACTGACTTATGTGTGACCTGGGGGAAGTCTCTGGGCTTCCCTTGTCTCATCTGTAAAGTGTGGAATTTGGCCGAGATGATCTTTCAGCCCTAAATCTATGACTCTCTGAATTGATAAGCAACAAGAATCAGAGGAATTTATGGAAAAGTGTGATTTTTGTGTTTTGTCTCTGTTGGTGACCATAATATTTAGGGTTCTAGTTCACTTTGCTAATGGGATCACAGGATCATAAATTTAGAGCTAGAAGAGAGCTTGTAGGCATCATAGTCCAGTTCTCTCATTTTACAGGTGAAGCAGCTGAGACCCAGAAAATTTAAGTGATTTGCCTGAGGCAACTTGCTTTGTGAGGCAGGATTTGAATTCAGGTCTTCTAGGCGCTCAAGTCCAGGGCCCTATCCACTGTGCCATAATTATCCCTCACTGTTATTGTGCGTAACATTGTACTCTGGTTGTGCCTTTTTTTAGTTGAAGATTTAGCCAACCCTGTCATTGACTTAAAAACTGAATCTCTGGCAAAACATCAGGTGCCTAATGAAGCAAAGAACAAGAATTTGGAAGTTCTGTTGTTTGTCAATGGATGTAACATGGCATGAAGTTACATGCAGTCTCTAACTTGGCACATTGTGAATTCAATCCATGAAAATATAATCTCGTTACTGCAAATGTGTGAGGCGAATTAGAGCTGAATCTGTGACTTGTGAATTGGATATGATTAACACTCCCACAGGCACCGATTTGTTTCTAAATGGATTTTTTCTTCTCTTGCCGCTCGTACAAATTTCATTTCCCTTGTCTTATGAATTGTTGTTACTGTGTTTTAATGAATACGATGAATATGGCTAGACTCTGTGATGCTCCCACGTAGTAAGTCAAATTAACATAAATCAAAGTTGTTTTTGCCATGTGTCCCACAGGAGTAAATTACCAAGTGTTTTCCTTTGGCATGCTGGTGCCCGTGTCTACCTTGATGCCCTGCATTCTTGCCCAGCGTCCGAATCAACTGCATCTGGATGTTGCTGCTGCTGCGTCTGTCAGTCTCATCACACGATGGTTTGATTAATCGTTTATTCTGTTGCAGAGTGACTTGTCTGTGTGCCCAGTTTGAATCTGTGTTACAGCATGGCTTGAAGAGGAGTCGCGGATTAGCGTTAACGGCAGCAGCGATCAGACAGGCAGCAGGATTCTCTAGCAAGACAGAGACAGGTACTGACTGCGCTGTTGAACAGGGCTTTGGTATTTTGCTCCCCTTTTATAAGTGTCTAGGCTTTTGGTATACGGAAGTGAGGGGTGGTAACTTGAATTGTAAGACTATGTTTGTTTTTTAATTTGGTAAACAATTCAGTGCTGAATGGGCTTTTTCAATCATCTTTATATTCTTGATGTAAGGTTCTCAAAGCTACATTAGGTTCTAAACACAATCCAGGATCCTGCAGGAGGATATTTTGGTGTAAAATGTATTTATTTCACAAATGTGGCATGGCAGTTGGCAGGAAATTAACACTTTGCTTAATATTATGCATGTGAAGAGCATGACATTTCATAATTCTGTCTTTAGAAACCATGGTCTCTGTTTGCAGGAGTTTTTGTGTGATATCTTGTAAGTCTGTGGTGCTAAAGAAGGCCATCCCTGTGTGCCATGCTTCAGTTCCTGTGACTTACTTCGACTGTTATTTACTTTGAAACTGTCACTTACAATTACATCAGTTCTAAGGAAGAAATCAGTGATGATTTACAAGTAATTTGTATTTTGGGCCACGTCTGTGCTTCCCAACATAGTTCAGGATTTTGGAATCTTTCTAAGCATCCTGCTAATGTCTGTGTTGCTGCTAATTAAAATGTGCTGTCTTATGATCGCCATCACTTTACAGGGAAATGAGAGCTCATTGCGCCTGATTTCTATTGAGAGTACATACTAAAACTGTTAAATATTTAGCATCCTAGAATATGCCAGGGCTGAAAGGGGCCTGGGAACTTATCCAATTCAGCTCCCTCAGTTTGTAGATCACCTTGCTGAGGTCCAGAGAAGGGAAACGTCTAGTCCAAGGTCATAAAGCCACTTAGTGGCAAAACTTGAATTAGAACCAGGACTCCTGACTCGCAAGTCTTGTTCTTTTCCACTGCTCATTTTACTTCTTTTTGATTCTGCCTTTCCTTGATGTAGTTTTATTTTTCTCTCCTCTGTCTTAGCTACTCTTCAACCCAATGTAGAGGTTGCCTTTTCATTTTGACAGTATGCAGACTCACGATTGCTTATCTGCCACAGAGCCTAGGAACATAGTAGGGGCTTAATACATGCTTGTTGATTGATTCATTTCAATGGTTTCTCAGTTTTAGAAATCAAAGTGTTTACTTCAGTGACTCGTTAGAACCTCCCTAATACATCAGGAGAATGTAAGTTCCTTGAAGGCAAGAGCTATTTTGTTTTTGCCTTTCTTATCTCCAGTACTTTGTAATCAGTAAATATTTTAGAAGTGTTTGTTGAGTTGAATTGAATTTGATAAAATCCAAACTCCTTAGTTATATTCAAGGTCATTTACAAACCTATATTACCTCATCTTAGCAAATTTATATCATACTACATCTTTACCACTTTTTTTATACTATAGCCAAAGTTGACTACTTGTTACCTCCTATACACGTTCTGGGCTTAACTCATGCTAATTCCTGTCCTTATAATGTTTTCCCTGGCTTTTTCTGCTAAATTAAAATCCTATTTACCCTTCAAGACTCCATCTAATTGTTCCTTTCTCTGTAAAGCTTTCTGTGATTCTGGGTTAGAAATGATCTTTCCTTGCTTGTGCCTAGCATAGCACTTTATGCTTCTTTTATGTACTTATATTTTTCTATTTTCTCTAGTTATTTGTATCAGTGCCATTTTTCTCCATTTAATAGTAATTCTCCATGAGAACTGGGGCAGTATCTTATTTATTCTTGTAGCTCTCTAAGGTCCAGCATGGTACTCTCCATAGTGTAGATGCTTAATTTTACTTTAAACTGAATTGAAAGTTGAAAGAGATTTCCACTTACTTGTTTCCTATTTTCTTTTCTTTTTCTTATTTTTTCCTTTCCTTTGCCTCATCTAATTAGGAAGTGTTCTGAGGTATGAGCCTTAAGGTGACCTTTTTTCCTAGGAAAAGAAACTATTTCATCAAATAGTAGCATATATTGTATAGGTGGGGCTTACATGGTATCATGGAGGACTAGTACCTCTGGTGTGAAAGCTTGCTGAGCCCTTTTCAGGACTGCTCATCCACTTTCGGTGTCTACTTGGCACTCACCTGTGGCTCCAACAAGCTGTAGCATGGACAGCAGCCACACCCTAGTAAAATTATCTTGGTAGATGGCTTAAACCAAATTGAGGGTAACTGAGAGGCCTCAAACCCATTGGAGAATCAGGGGAACATCTACTCAGATCATATGAAGACTTTCATTGTTCCAGTGACCATGAAGGCGGCTGAAGCAGGAGCTGTGGAGCGCTTAGAGCTTGGTCAGATATCCAGGACACCAAGGTCTTCCACAGCATCCTGGGCCATGGCCCTGCACTGGCCTTCAGTGATTCAGGAAGGGAGAGTGAGGCTTACGATTTGTGCAGCTCCACCTCACGTAAGTCGAGGCATTACCCCATAATGCTGCCGGTCCTTTTTGGCAATGAAGAACAAACAACATATTATAGAGGGGTTTGCACACCCCTAGTTTTGTGATATTTTCATAAAGCCACATGCTTACTGGTTGGTTCTGGGGATTGGAATAGCTTTTTTAGGACTTAACTTTTGAGAAGAGACTCTTAGGCATGTTGTGCTCTTGGTTCAGCCTAATACGAAGTCTACCTACTGTGCCCTGGTTGAGTGTGGGCAGGCAGAATGCAGTAACTGAGACTCATTTTATCTCTGTTTCCCAGTGTTTAACACATAGTATGTACTTCTTATTGATCGGTCTTACATTTGCTCTTTCCTCTCCTCTTGTCTCCCCCAGATGTCTCCTCTTTTTGTAACAGAGAATGACTACTTCCCAAACTGGATTTCTTATTATAAGAGAGCATCTAATTTAAGAATTTATATTGTTTTGGAGGAATAGAATGATTTCTCAGCTTCCTTCCCTCCTTCCCCCCTTTTTTCTTGAGGGTGGAAGAAACCACCTTGCAATCATTTGCACCAGAATTTCTGAGACAAAGTTTTTGGTAAAGTAACGATGAGTACAAGGGCAGGGCTTGAGCTTGGGGTATCTTCAGCTCCATTCATATGCAACCATTTATTTTTTACAAGGCTGTGGAAAATTATCTAGTTCTATCTGAGAGAGTCTAAGCTGTCTCTGGCCTTTGCTTTATCTTTCCTGTTTCCCTGTCAAAGTCTAGCTGGATTGTATGCATGAATTAAAAATAGATTAATTAATTATGAAAGCTATTATTTTTGTTTTATTCTGATAAACTTGTTGGTAGCTTTGTAGCAAATTAGAAAAAAAGAGAAAACATTTTTGATAGTTTGCCAACATGCCTTTTATAATTCTTGTCTTTAATTAATATTAATTAAACATTCAGAGTATACTAAATGGTATTCATCTGAGCAGGGCATAAAATGTGATCCCTTCTATTGTTTATTCAATAAAACCTCAGTACTTTGTCCTCATGAAGTACGTAGAGGCACACTTGTGATTAAAAATAGTCTTTGGAACCTTGGTGTTAAATGATAGTATCAGGGACTGTCACAGAAACAAGCAAAGGAAGACTTTCTGAAGTTTTTTTTGATAGGTAGAAAAACTGAGTCGATAGCTTGGGTTATTGAAAGAGATCTTGAAGAGAAATTTATCCATACTAAACAGTGGGAAGATTGGTGAAGAAGGAAGGTGGCTTAAACTTTGATTAGGAGAAGGGTGCCTGTACCACCTGAGCAGCTGATTTCTTGTGTAGACACCTACCTTGTCTGATTCTACATAATTACAAGGCAATCTTTAGACTTCTGATTTGGTTTCCGGAGGCCAGACTCAGAGAGGTAGACAGGTACAGAGAGGTAAGTATCATCGGTTCAGTGCCTCTCCTGATTGTTATTCAACGTTTCTTATGACCAAGAGCAGTTTGAATTTTTGAAAAGTTTTAATTATAGAATATTTAAAAAGAAGTTTTATTAGTCAGACATAAGATTTGAATAAAATTGTCTTGGGCATTTATTGTACATTGACGGCCTTAGAGGACCTATTATAGGGTATAGAATGACTTAAGGTTACCATGTCGATTATTTGCAAATGGTACTTCTGAAGTATGTGAAATTATATATTTTCTTTTGATTATTTTAAATATTCTTCTTAACAACTATAAGGTTTGTATTATCTTTTAAGAAAAGGTTAGTTAGATAAGCCAAGGTAAATTTTAGCCTAGCCTTTGTCCAACAGATAACAAATTCCAAATAGTGGCATTTGAATTAATGAGACTTTGCTACAGAGGTGTTTTTTCATGGTGAACAAGTACATTGTTTGTGATTATTACCCAGTCATCAACTAGAAAAGTTCCTCAATAAAAATCACAAATTGCTCATTCAGTATAACACTTCTGTTGAAAGTGACAAATCTAGAACTTAAGTTTTTCTAGACAATGTGTGTCTGTCTAATCTTTTCATTTGCCCCATCTCTCATAGCCATACTTTGATTTTTTGCAGTGAAGTTCCTGTTGAACTGGGATGCTCTATAAAACACACTATATATTACGAACATACAGATAGGAAAAAGTGGACAAAAATGCAGTTTTGGAGATAGCTAAGTAATTATGTATGAATTTATGATCTTGTGTAGTAAACAATGAATATTAAACACCTGTAGATCTCCAGAGCAGTATCCATATAGCCCAAACACCAAATGTATATTTACCTCTAAAAGACTATTTTATGGAAAACTTGTACAAGGCGAGTGCTCACATGAAAGTCAGAAGATGCGTGCAAGGATCCTCTCAGGGTCTCTCTGAAGAACTTTAGTACTGATTGTGATTTAGATTGATTGTGAGACAGGACTGCCTTGCATGGCATGCTCACATCCAAGAAGGTACAGAGCAGCATTGCAGCAGCTGGAAAGAAACGTGAGATATCTCCATCCCAAATGTTCTTCTGGACTATTTGTGTCCCACCTGTGGTGGAGCCTTCCAGGCTCATGCTGTACTGGTGAGCCACAGTCAAACACTCTGCACCTCGATCCCAACATTGTGATATCCTCAGCCTCTCTGAGTATGAAGATTGAACAACAACAAGGATGACATAGAGAGGAAAAGATAGTCTTTATCCTGAAATCTAAAATTATTCTTTTCAATTACTTGATTAGTATTTATTGAGGGTCTCTTTTGTGTCTAATGAGTAACCCTGGGTTAGATAGGTACTGTGGGTACACATGAGAAGTAGAAATGGTGGTATTTACATTCAGTGAATGTAAAAATTAGATAGGAAGGTGAGACTGGCATGTTTGAATCAAATAGGGTGCAGTATGAAGTCGCATTAAAAGATGTTAGTGATTAATCCTCTCTCTACAGTTCTAAGTTTGTTAGGTTGGAAATGGTACCAGTGAATTAGTGTTTTGGTCAACAAAAGAAGATGTTCTATTACTTTTGTTATTTATAATTTTAAATTTTGAAAATAGAAAACCTGAGCAGGTCATATAATAGTAGCCCTGGAACATTCCTGAGGAATCTGTCCAATCTAAACCCTTCATTTTATAGATTAGTTTAATGTTAAACTGACAAGATTGCTCTTGAGAATCTACAGAATTCATGTCACTAAGTAACTCCTGTTATAGAGGCAAAGAAAGGACATTTTCTCTTATAAATTCATGTACTTAGAACACCTGATTTCAAATTTTGACTTTCTCATTTTCTGCCAGAGTCCTGGGTTGAATGAGTGATCTACTGAGTTTTGTCTAGTATCTTTGCCAGTTGTTAACTACATTTTCTTTACAAGGGAATGTGCTTGTTTTTTTTTTTAAACCAGCTCAGAGAACAAGTTTGCCCTTAAAACAAAGATAAAACTAAAACAAACACCCATAAAATTTTTTATTAGTTATCCACAGTTCCTTTTTCTTTCATTTTCAAAATGATTTCATTAGCTCATTATATTTATCTCATGTTTTAGTTTCCTATTTTGCTTTCCTGTTTTATCTTTTTTATTCTTCTGTGTTTAATACACATTAATACACATTAATGTCAATTAATGTGTATTTCTGAGACAGTGAATGTCTCTGAGATAGACTCTGCAAATGAACCTGAACCCAGAATTGATCAGGAGGAGGAGATAATGCTAGGTTGTCTTTGATAAACTGTACAGCTCTTTTAATGACCCTAAGCTTCTTTCTGAAACAGGACCATCTTTTTTAACATCACGTTTCTTCTGGTGATGTACAATTTCAAATCACAGAGTCCTAGAGACTCTGAGGGATTGAAGTTGCAGATCACTCAAAGGGCAGTGGAGTGGTGAGTATAAACAGGTTGCCTCACATTATCAGTGAGAAATTAGGAGAAATAGTGGAAAGGATTTCAGAAAAAAGTATGATTCGAAAAAATATGGGCTATTCACATAGCACAAGTGAAAAATAACGCATGTGCATAACTGGTATCCATACAGTGTTAAGAGAACTAAAAGAAAGCCCCCAGGATGTTAAGCAAGCCCATTTGGGTCAGATTTGTGGGAGAACATGGACAGTTTTCACAGGCTGGACAAGTGTGGGTAGGTTGCAGCCTTTATTGTTGGAGGGAGTATATGTTAACAATGAGATTATGTAGATTCATTCCACTGTTTGAGATTTTGGGGATTGAGGCCACTTCTATAGCTGCGAAATCTTAGCCAGAGGCACCAAGAGTCTGGACAACTCACCTTTGGCTTTTTGTGGAGTAGTGAAGCATTTACCTAGAGGTATGCGTCATCTCTCCCTTAGATTCTTCTGGAATAGATTGGGCTGGTAAATTACACCAGATTCTTCAAGGACCAGCACAAGCTCACCCAATTTGTTGTAACTTGGAACCTGATTGAGATTCAAACCGTATCTCCAGAAATGGAGGACTGTTGTGTTGAGTGGAACCTTCACCATAGAATGATTGATTACTCTCAGAATTATTTATTTGCTGGTGAAATATAAAGTTACTTCTCCAGAATTCAGTGATTATATCTCATGACTCATATTCTTTTCCTTTTAGTCTTACGCAGTAGTGGCAGTGTCAATAAAAAGTCGGTGATATACTTAAAGAAAAAAGTAGTTTTTAAAATCGCATGTCTTTGGAACTATAGTCACAGATGATTTTGATTTAACCAAAGAGATAAAACAATTAGGAGTTTGACATGACTAAAGATCCCATGGTTTAAAAAAATTTTTTTTCTCACATTTTTAATTAAAGTTTCGAGTTCCAAGTTCTATTCCTCTCTCCCCTAGTTATTTTAAATGGAATTTTGTTGGGATTGGAAGCTCAATTCCGTGTGGACAGTCTCGGGCGGGTAAAGGTGGGAGCTTCTAAATCTTAGAGCTCTCACGAGACCCTCCCAGGAAACGGCAGGGGATCGAGGTGAACCAAGCTATCTCGGGTATTTCCGCCTCTCCCCGGGAGATACGTGATGGGTGGAGTCTCCCTGCCCTCGAGGTCGTCCCGGATCTGGGCACACTATTGTTATCTAACAGCACGGTATTGAGATGCAAACTGTGTGGCTGAAGGTTAAGTAGGATTGAGGAAGCCTGAAAGCTCTCTTAGCACGTAAGGAGCCAAGAGGACAGTAGGCTCCGTTTTCTTCTCTTCTCTCTCCCCTCCCCCTCTCTCCCCGCTTGTACTTCTACTTCCAATCCCTTAAGATCTTAGCCTCCTTAGGAAATCTCCCCCTCTTCCTCCTAAGAAAGAGCCCCCTGCACTTGTAACTAGACCCTGAAATAAAGCTCAACCCTTGTTCGACTCTGGAACGTCCTTTCTCTCATATGTGCATCCGGCGTGGCCAGACGAAGACTTCGGAGGTGAGGTAAGAAAGACTCGGGTAGCCCACACAGGCCTCTAGGCCTGGCAGAATTTCCCTTTCTATGTCTTGCTGCTGGTTTTGTTAGTAATATATAGAAATGCTAATAATTTATGTGGGTTTATTTTGTATCTTGAGACTTTGCTAAAGTTGTTAGTAATTTCAAGTAATTTTTTTAGTTGATTCTCTGGGATTTTCTAAGTATAACATATCTGTAAAGAGTGATAATTTTGTTTCTTCATTGTCTATTCTAATTCTTCCTATTCTAATTTATCTTCTCTTATTGCTATAGCTAACATTTCTAGTACAGTATTAAATAATAAAAGTGATAATGGGCATCCTTGCTTTACCCCTGATTGTATTGGGAAGACTTCTAGCTTATTCTCATTACAGATAATGCCAGCTAATGATTTTAGATAGTACTTATCATTTTAAGGTAAACTTCAATAAAGTTTTTAGTAGGAATGAGTGCTGTATTTTGTCAGACTTTTTCTGCATCTATTGAGATAATCATATGATTTTTGTTGGCTTTGTTATTGATATGGTCAGTTATGCTGATAGTTTCCCTAATGTTGAACCAACTTTGCATTCCATTTGGTTGTAGTATATGATTCTTGTGATATATTGCTGTAATCTCTTTGCTCGTATTTTATTTATAATTTTTGCATCAATATTCATTAGGAAAATTGGTCTACAATTTTCTTTCTCAGCTTTGACTCTTCCTGGTTTGGGTATCAGCACCATATTTGTGTTGTAAAAGGAATTGGTAGAATTCCCTCTTTGCCTATTTTTCCAAACAGTTTATATACTATTGGAATTAAGTGTTTTTTATATATTTGGTAGAATTCACTTGTAAATCCAGCTGGCCTTGGCAGTTTTTCTTAGGGAGTTTGTTGATGGCTTGTTCAATTTCTTTTTCTAAGATTGGGTTATTTAAGTATTTTATTTCTGCTGTTAATCTGAGTCATTTATATTTTTATAGATATTCATTTATTTCATTTAGATTGTCAAATTTATTGGCATATAATTGGGTAAAATAGCTCCTAACAGTTGTCTTAATTTCCTCTTCATTGGTACTGAATTTATCCCTTTCATTTTTGATACTAGTAATTTGATTTTCTTTCCTTTTTTCAAATGATACCAGTGGTTTATCTATTTTATTGTTTTTTTCCCCATAAAACCAGCTTCTAGTTTTATTTATTAGTTCAATGATTTTTTTACTTTCAATTTTATTTATTCTTTGATTTTCAGGTTCCAATTTGGTGTTTAATTGGGGATTTTTAATTTGTTCTTTTTCTAGTTTTTTAGTTGTATTCCCAATTTAATTAGATTTGCTTTTTCTCTATTTTATTGATGTAAGCAATTAGACATATAAATTTTCCCCTAAATGCTTCTTTGTCTCCATCCCACAAATTTTTGTATGTTGTCTCATTGTTGTCATTTTCCTTAACGAAATTATTGTTTTATGATTTTTCTTTGACCCACTTATTTTTTAGGATTAGATTATTTAATTTCTAATTAATTTTTGATCTCTCTTTCCATTGTCCATTATTGAATGTAATTTTTGTTGCATTATGATCTGAAAAGGATGCATTTGCTATTATTACTTTTGGTTGTGAGGTTTTTATGTCCTAATAGATGGTCATTTTTTTGTGTAAGTGCCATGTACTGCTGAGAAAAATGGTATTATCCTTTCTGTTCCCATTCAGTTTTCCCCAGAGATCTGTCATATCGAACTTATCCAGAATTTTATTCACCTCCTTAGCTTCTTTCTTATTTATTTTTTTGGTTAGATTTATCTAGCTCTGTGAGGGGAAAATTGAGGCCTCCCATTAGTATTTTTTATTATCTATTTCCTCTTGTAACCCATTCAACTTCTTCAAAAATTTTGATGCACCATTTGGTACACATATATTTGGTATTGATATGACTTCGTTGTCTATGGTACCTTTCAGCAAGATATAGTTTCCTTCTTTATCTCTTTTAATTAGATATATTTTTGCTTTTGTTTTGTCTGAGATCATGATTGCTACCCCTGCTTTCTTTGCTTCATAACAGATTCTGCTTCAGCCTCTTCCCTTTACCCTGTGTGTATCTCTGTGCTTCAAATGTGTTTATTGTAAACATCTTGTAGGATTCTGGTTTTTAATCCGTTCTGCTGTCTACTTCTCTTTGATGGGTGAGTTCATTCCATTCACATTTATAGTTATAACTAACTGCTTATTTCCCTTTATGTTACTATTTTGCTTGTTTATCCCCCTCTCTTTCTTACCCTCCCACCCTTTCCATCCTCACAAGTGTTTTACTTTTGATCACCAGCTTCTCCAATATACCTCCCTTTTATTAGTTCCCCCTCCCCCTTCTATTCTCCCTTCATTATGGGGTAAGATAGATTTCTATTTCAAATTGAGGGTGTGTATGTTATTCCCTCTTGGAGTGAGTTCTGATGAGGGTAAGGTTGAAGCTTTACCTGCCACCCCCAACTCCCATCTTCCTGTCCATTATAATAGCTCTTTCATGCCTCTTTTATGGTAGTTAATTTACCCGGCTCAGTATCCCATATCCTTCTTCCAATGTACTTTTCTTACCCCTTTATTTTGTATTTTTAGGGTATCATTCCATCAAAGTCACCTTATAGCCACACTTTGTCTACGTTGACTCTTAATTTCTCTTATAGTAATGAAGTTGTTAAGAGTTACAAATACTATCTTACCATATAGAAATATAGAACCTTACTGAATTTCTTATGTTTTTTCTTTCTTGTTCCCTTGAGTCTTGTATTTGAAGGTCAAATTTTTATTTGGCTCTCTGGTTCTGATATATCAGAGTAGTTCTCTTTGATGATTTCTTGAAAGATGTCCAGGCTTTTTTTTTTTTTTTAATCATGGCTTTCAGATAATTCTTTTTTTATCTCTCCTGGATCTATTTTCTAGGTCACTTATTTTTCCAGTGATGAATTTCATGTTTTTCTTCTATATTTTTCCTTTTTGGATTTTGTTTTATTGTATATTGATGGCTCGTAGAGTCATTAGTTTCCACTTAATTCTAACTTTTAAGGAATTATTTTCTTCAGTGAGCTTTTTTGCTTTCTTTTCCATTTGAACAATTCTGTTCTTTAGGGAATTATTTTCCTCAGTAAATTTTTGTATATCTTTTCCCATGCTATTGATTCTTTATTTATAATTCTCTTGCATTCCTCTCATTTCTTTTCCCAGTCTTTCTTCTACTTTAATTTACTTTTTAAAATTCTTTGTAAGCTCTTTTTGTGTCAAATTCTTTTTTGTGTCTAAGACCAAATTACATTTTTCTTTGAGGCTTCACACATAGCCACTTTGACAGTATTGTCTTCTTCTATGTTTATGACTTGATCTTCTCTATCACCGTAGTAACTTTCTATAGTCAAGCCCTTTTTTTGGTTTTTACTCATTTTTTTCTTGCCTTTTTTATTGGCTTGGTGTTATTATGTGAGAGTTCCGGTCCTGCACTGTCCCAAGCTTTTTGTGCTGAGCCTCTAGGTCTTACTGCTGGTTTTCACTGGACTTCAGGGCTTAGCTGCTTCCTTTCTCAGGAGGGTAGGCCTCCCTTCTGGCTTGTACTGGGTATAGGAGCCTCTCTATTGGCTTCCCCTGCTTGTGAGGTTTAGCTGTGGGCCTGCTCCAGGGGTAGGACCCTACTACTGGGTTGCTGTGGAGACAGGGTCTCTCTTCTGGTAGGCCTCAAGGTTGAGGTCTTGCTATTGCCTAGCCCTGGGGTGAGGCTCCACTACTAACTGGTAATGGGGTCAAGGCCTTGCTGGTGGCTTGTGCTGAGGGACTTAGTGTATTGTGTAGAGTGCTTGCTTGCCTCCAGGGGGCTGCTGGTTTGCAGAAGGGTGGGGCCTTGCTAGTGGAGTGCCCCAGGCTTGAAATAGACCTGTCCTGCCAGTCTGTTAAGGTGCTTCCTTGATCCTAGATCAATTCTGAGGTGGTTTTCTAGTTTTTTGGAGGGGAATTTGAAAGGACTTCAGAGGGTTCCTTCCTTATTCCACCTGACATGTTGCCGTGGGAAATTGACCCAGAGTTTTACAATGTGAATGAGTCTGCCCTGGTAAATTCTCATTGATGAAGCATACCTTCTGTTTCTTTTATGAAGAAGTGGATTCAGTTGCTGAAATAGGATGGGCCCAGAACTTGTGTGTGTGTTTGTCCGTGTTTTGCCGAAGAAGACCAAGCCCTGAACTTGTACTGATTATTGAAAGAAGAATTGAGTATTGGAAGAGCATGTACAAGATGAGTGGAGGATATTCCATAGCCATCATGAGGAGGGTAGAAGTTGGAACATAGTGATTTTTTACACAAGATATTTCTTTGTGCTGTACCATGGCAGGTCGTTATTCCCTAAACCTGTAGTTTTGTCATTTGTTAAATGGAGATAATGCATTTGTGTGAAGATTGGATAAAATGATGGAAATGAAAGTACTTTTAAACTATTTTCAAAAGTCCCTGCAGTTTTTATTCTTTCCAGAACTCCGTAGTCTAAATACGTGTTAGCAATATTTTATCAAATGGTAAAATTACAGAAACTGATCTCCTTGGTCCACTAATGCAATCCAACATATGTTTATTAATTTCCTACTACGTTCAGGCTGCTATGCTAGGTGATGGGGGTATGAAGACAAAGACAAAAAAAAAGTCTTGTTCTCCAGGTGCTTACATTATATATACTGAAAGTTATATATGCAGATCAATGTATGCAAGGTAATTTAAGGAGGGAGAAATTACTAATCACCCTGGGTGAGAGGAGGGAGCATGGAAGACTTCATAAGAAGTAGCTCCTGAGTTGAGCTTTGACGGAAACCCAGAATTCTGAAGGAATACATTCCTGGCATAGGAGATAGTCTGGGCAAAGTCACAGAGATGGAATGCTGCCTGCAGGGAACAGCTAGCTAGTAGGCCAATTTGATAGGAATGTAGAGATCCTGAAGGAGAGTAAAATGCAGTGAGTCTAGAAAGGTAGGTTAGTTGGAACCGTGTTTTTGAGGGTAGACTTTTGTAAATTGGTTACATTTGCATTATAATAAAAAATTTCAAATATCAAGCATTTTTTTTTCCTTTCTGCCACCTTCCAGTCCTCCTAAGTTTTCCTGAAACTGTTTTTCTTTGTTTCTTACAGGACAATAATATTCCATTACATTCACACGCCATAATTTGTTCAGCCATTCCCCAACTGGTGGGCATTCACTTAGTGTCCTTTTCTTCGCCACTACAGAAAGAGCTACTATAAGTATTTTTGTACATCGAAGACTTTTTTACCTTTGCTTTTAGACTTCATATCAATCAACTGTAAATTTAATATTTGCTGAGTATCTTTACTTTGGTATCAAGTTTTGATATTTAGCTTCTTTGGTATGTTTAACTCCTCCGTTCCTCAGGTCTTATGTTGAAAGGATGTCAGATGTGGTTTACATAGCATACTTTATTTGATGGGTTTGTCAAATACAAGAATAGATATAAACATGGACACATTCAGATTAATTAACAAAATAGTGACAGAAAAAAAACCCTGCGTAAAATATTGTTTACTTTTCAGGGGAAGAATGATTTTGTTTTTGAAGAATGATTTTTTTAAAAAAGAAAAAAATGTTAGGTTCTGGATAATCTGCTTACATTGGAAGAATATTCTACTGATCTTTTTTGATCAAAAGAGGAAGTCTGCTTCTTCTTTTTTTTTTTTTTTTGCTGTTCTCTTTTCCTTTAACAATTTCAGTTCTCTTTTAAAATTTCTGTTTTGAAAATACAAAACAAAGATTTCTTCTTGGAGAATCATCTTGAAAGGATGACTGTTGGGGCTATAAAGAAAGTCTTTAGATGTGTAAAAGATGAATACAGATACAGATCCAACTCAAGTATAAGGTTGTTTAGGGCTTGATATTCATGCAGGATTCTTTACTGTAAGAATTTTGAACATTTTAGACTTATTGTCATTGTTAGCAGAAAGGGAAATGAAACTCAAGTGAGGTGATTTTTTGCTTGTTCTTAAGAGTTGTTGGTGGGGAAAATTTCAACTTTTTGTTAAAATGAGGCATATTGGGAGCCATTTATAAGGTTGCCAAGGAAGATTGAACCATATTTTGTGGGGCTTTTTAGTAATGCAGTTATAGAAAGTATAGTATGGTTTTATGGTGTAGTGGAAAGAACTTTGGAGACTTTGGTTCAATTCAGCAAACGTTTAATTGCCTACACCAAGCAAGAGAATAGATTATAATCTAGGCTCTGCTCCTACTAGCTACATAAGTTGCATACCCACTATAGATTTCAATTTTTGGTTATGTAAAATAAGAAGGTCAGACTATATCATCTCAGTGATTGCTTGCATCTTTAAGATTCAGTGAATGAGTATATATCTTCTCTACTAAAGACCCCTGTACTATAACAGGGCTCTAATATATTTAATATAAGTATAGATTTCAGTTATATATGCTACCAGGGCCCTTCCTTCAGCATTTTAGAGTTTCTATATATAGACCTGTTAGAATTTCAAATTGTTGCGGATTTACTTGTTTGATCATATTTAATGAAAAGCAAAATGTTGTGGTGGAAAAAGAACCCTTGCCTTGGAGGCAGGAAACTTGAGTTCTAGTCCTAGAAATGCTGCCTACCATTTGTAAATTATTTAAGTTCTTTGAACATGTTTCCTCATCTCGTCTTCCCAACTGGTAATAAAGTTTTTCACCTTGGTCCTCTTAATAATGCCCCACAATGTCATTTTGTTCAGTGGTTGTTTATGCTGCGTTAAACTAATATTTCATCCAACATTTATTAAGTGCCTAATTCATTCAAGTCACTGTACTAGGTGCTGACGGAACTTCTAAGTTGATGAGGTAAGGCAAGATCTCTGGCCTTGTGGAACCTTTGAAAATTAATGGGAAGTAGAAAACAGGTAACTTATAGAATAATGTGACAGACAGAGTTGGAAGGGATTTTAGAGATCATCTATCCCACTCTTCTCATTTTACAGATGAGGAAAATGAGGTGCATACAGGTGAAGTGACCTGTTTGTGAAGAAAGAGCAACTCTGTGATTCAGACTTGGGTCCTCAGACTCCAGATACAGTTCTCTTTCACTTACACCCTGTTGCTGTCCCTGTTCTAGAGAAACAACATATCAGAATAGCCCGAATGCCCTAGAGGGCTGGAGTCCCAGGTGACCTTCAGGGCTCTCTCCTGGACCCTCTTTTATTTATCTTCCACTTTACTTACTAATCCCATGGATTTAGTTACCATCTCTCTGCTGATGATTCTCAGTCTACCTATCCTGCCCCAGCCTCTTTGCTGACCTCCAGTCTTGGATGTCCAGCTGTCTTTCAGACGTCACTACGTGGATGTTTAGTAGACATTTAAAAACACATATATTTTTCCAATTAAGTGTAAAAACAATTTTTGGCAGTTAAAAAAAAATTTGAACCCCTAATTCTCTTTTCCTTTACCTCTCTCCCATACTTTATTGAGAAGACAAGCAATTTGATATAGGTTATGCATGCTTAATTGTGCAGCACATCTCCATATTAGCCATGTTGCAAAAGAAAACAGAGACCAAAAAAAAAAAAATCCAAGAAAAATAGAGAAAGTCAAAAAAGAAAAGTTTGCTTCTTTCTACCATCAGGTACCATCTGGAGGTGGATGGCATTTTTCATCATAAGGGCTTTGGAATTGTCTTGGATCATTGCATTGCTGAGACTATCTAAGCCATTTACAGTTGATCATCATACAATATTGCTGTATTGATTGCTACATACTGATTCACTTTATATCAGTTCATGTCAGTTTTTTTCAGGCTTTTCTGAAAACATTCTTCTTCTTGTTTCTTATGGTACAATAGTATTCCATCACAATCAAATACCATGTCTTGTCAAGCCATTCTCCAGTTGATGGGCATCACCTCAATTTCAATTCTTTTACGCCACAAATAGAACTGCTATAAATATTTCTGTACGTGTCTTTTTTCCTCTTTTTGGGGAGGGTGATGTCTCTGGGATATAGAGCTAGTATTGCTAGGCCAAAGGGTATATTGGGTTTTTTTTTGTCCTTTGGGCACAGTTACACATTGCTCTCCTGAGTGGTTGAATCAGTTCACAATTCCACCATCCAGTAGACATTGTGAGCCCAACGTGCTTCAGAGAGAGCTCATTATCTTTCCTTCTAAACACTTCTCCTACCTTCCCTGTTACTGTAGAGGGCAATGCCATCCTCCAGTCCCTCTGACTTACAACCTGTGGGTCATCCTGGATTTTCCACTATCTCTCACCCCCCCACATCCAGTCTGTTGCCAAGGCCTATCAGTTTCACATTTGCCACATCTCTTGAATATGCCTTCTTCTTTCCTCTGATATTCCCCCCCTCTCCTGGACTGTTGCAGTGATCTGCTGCTGAATCCTCCATTCAGCCACTAGAGTGATTTTCCTAAAAGGAAAGTCTGATGGTGTCACCTTCGTACTCAATAAACTTTAGTGGCTCCCTATTGCCTTATTTGGGCATTCAGAATCCTTCATAGCCTAGCCCACTCCTGCCTTTCCAGTCTTCTTATGCCATATTCTCTAATGTGTGCTCTTCTGTCTAATGACACTGACTCCTGGCTGTTTCACCAGTCCACTCGAACTCGCCGCTCTGAGAATTTCCTGTCTGTCGCCCATGCTTGGAGTGCTCTCCCTCATCATCTCTGCTTGTTGCCTTCTCTGGCTTCCTGTAAGTCCCAACCAAAACCCCACCTTGTGCAGGAAGTCTTCCCCAACCCCTCTTAATTCCAGTGCCTTCCCTCTGTTAGTTATACACTATTTAGCCTGTAAATTGTTTGCTGTGTATATTTGCATGTTGTCTCCCCCATTACATTGTAAGCTCCATGAAGCAGTGACTGCCCTTTGCCTTTTTTTTATATCCTGAGCGCTTAGCACAGTGCCTTCCTCATGGCGCTTAATAAATATTTATTGATCGATTCACCTTGTTTTAAATCCTACCTTTGATATTTATGAGATATGTGAACATCCTCTTTGGGCCTCAACTTCCTTATCTGTAGAATGGGGATAATAACCCCAAGTAGATGGAGAGAGCAGTTTTCAAAATAAGAAATATCAGCTGTTAACAACCAAATGAAAAAATGCTCCAAGCATTAATTATAGGAGAAATGAAAATTAAAATAGTTCTGAAGTGGTATCATAGCTATCAAACTGGGAAAGGTGGTAAAAGATGGAGCTCATATGTGGGAAGCACATTTTTAGTGAAGCTGTGAAATAGCCCAAGGGTTCTATAAAATAATTTGGAATCCTGTAAGGAAAGTTTTTAAACTCTTCATCCTTTTTGACTCAGTGATCCCAGCAGCAGATATACTACAAGAAGATACAATTGAAATGTTTGCTATTTGAAAATTAATTTAAAATGATAATTTTTATACTAGCAAAAAGCTATCCACAAAGCACGTGCCCATTAATTGGGGAATGACTGAACAAATTGTGATATGTGACTATTATAGCTTATTATTATGTTGTGAGGTATTTAGAGAAATATGGGAAGACTTGTATGAACTGATGCATAGTAAAAAAAAAGTAGAATCAGGAAAACTAAATACACAACGACTACAGTAATATAAATGAAGACAGCACTAAAAACAGCAGAATGTTGTTCAGATGCAATGATCTGCATTGGTTCCAAAGGACTGACTGATTTTGGAGCATCTTTCCTTTTCTTGGAGAAGTAATGGAGTATAGATGCAGAATGTTACACACTTTGTTTTGTGAGATTGCTGTATCAGAGGGTTTTTTTAATGAAGAGGAAAATATGGGGAAGAGTTTATTGGGAAGTGATTATTGTAAAAAAAAAAAAACCAAGACCTTGTAAAACATTTTGAAAAGTCTACTTCAAATTGGAGTAATCATTTATTAAGGGGGGAATAAATTGAGTAAATGACTAAGAATGAAATACAAATACATTGGAGAAAGACATTTCAAAGACATGTTGACAGAAGGATACTACCCAGGGAACAGAAACTCCCAATAGTTAGGGCTAGAATGGAACTGGCAAGAGAAATTAATAAATGCGTTTTCTTTGAATAGCAACCTTGAACAGATGGGCCTAGGAGCCAGTGATAAGGCCTAGGGGTGCCCAGGAGATGAAAGTTAACAGCCATTCTAGGTATGAAGGAAAGCAAATGTCTAGATCAATGAAGACTTAATTTGCATTTAGGAGTTTATGTTTCTTTTAATCCTTTTTCTAGCTGGGGAATTAAATTGCTTACAAGAAGAAAGAAATTCTTCCTCTGTTTTCTTAATAAAGAATTATATTAATATAAGGAAAGAAAATGTCGGTAATTGTAAAATATGCATACTAATTTGAATTGAAAGACAACTCTTTGGAAGGTTACCAAAAACTAAATGGATAGGAAGAAATAAGTAAACAATTGTGGTAAGGAAAGATTCTTTTTTTTTTTTAATGGGGGAGAATACACATAAAGGATTGAGGACCTTTCTGTATTTATTAATTTGAGAAATGTTTCTGTTGATCTCAGGTTCCTTTAAGGATATTGGTAATAGCGGTGCTGTTTCAAGGTATTTTCCTTGGTATGATACTCATTTTATATTGAGGCATATATATGAATATGTAATATACATATAAGTTTTTATATTATATCTTTTTTCATTGAATGGTGAATCAGAAAGGAACAACAGTTTTGTATTCCCTGTGAAACAGGGTAAACTCATCAAATGAAATGTCATATTGTAACCTTGAAATGAAACATTAAAAGTGATTTGTTTAGACTGAGTCCAAACTCTGTATCAACGTTGTGCTATGGAGAATACAGAAATTAAATATGTGTGACCTCATTTCTGCTCCTTAAATTTGGCATGGGGGTTGGAGTTATTTTTTCTTTGTAGAATTTTGTCACGTAATTTTAAGGTAATATTCCTGACCCCTTAGAGGAAGGTCTGCTTTGGCAGTATCTGTGCACTTCTGTCTTTGGATTCTGGATTGGAATTTGATCATTGGCCTTATGAACTGCTGACAGTGTAGTGTAGTGTTATAAACTTGTTCTCAGTCTATTTTCTCTGAGGCAGGATGATCTGATTTACTCTGCTTTATGGGAATGGCAAGTAGTGGGGTTTTTTTTCCTATGTAGCTTTGTAGAGGCCATGTTAGAACTGCTCCACTAATAGATTCCCCATCCGATTCAGACTTAAATTTAGTCTTGTAGTTTTTCAGGTATCATATGTTTTTAATTAAACTTGGAGCATATTGTCAACTTTGGAAAGACCTCCACTGTTACCAAACTCCATTAAAAATGCTGCTGCCGTTGGACAACTTTCTCTCTCTCTTTCTCTCTCTCTCTTCCTTGGAAGATGGATTTCAGAGGTCCTGGTCATCAGTAAGTCTTTGCCCACTTTTGGAATTAGTTCAGCCTTTAGATACAAGAGATAGCAGTGTATACAATATCATAGTTCCTAATTAAATTTTGGATCCTACATGAATTAAGTGGTGGATGAATTGAACTTTGAATATACTACCTTAGATTTGGCAGTGGCAAAGGAGCCTCCTGGGATAATCCTTATCATCTTAAGCATTGCTGGGGACAAGCTACAGAAAAATTGTGTAGCAGTAAGCAATTTCCTAAATTGAAGGGTGAGAACATTCTGGAAAATGTTTTACCTGCACTGAAGGTCAATAGAAGGTGATGACAATTTTTAGAAAGACTGACTATGCTGGATAGAGTATTTGATCTGAAGTGTGACGAATGAATTTTAAAAACAGCTTTTTGGCTGAGTAGCCTGGGCATTATACCTAACAAATTCCTTCTGACCAGTCCTCTCCTGAAAAAGAGGCAGTCTGTGGAAAGAATGCCACTGGGTATGATTGGGTTGATTATACAGTTCGTAAGTTAATAGGTAGCCAGAATGACCCAGGTCACATAGGAGGATGAATGTACCTGACGCGAGTGTTTCTAGGCATCATATGGGATGATGGTTCTGTCCTTTCCCTTTTGCAGAGCCTGTATTTTGGTACTACGTGAAGGAAGTCCTGAATAAGCATGAACTACAGCGCTTCTACTCTCTGAGAAACATCAGCACAGATGTGGGAAGAGGGCGGGCGTGGCTGCGTTGTGCCCTCAACGAACATTCCTTGGAGCGCTATGTCCACATGCTGCTGGCCGACAAAATTAGATTGAGGTAACTGGGTGGCCAGTGGCTTGAAGCAGCCCTACAGTCCCCACTCTCAGGGGGTGCCCTGAAGGCTTGGCTCTTGGACATAGTCCAAGGGCTTTTTACGGGGGGAAACCATTTTCTTTAGAAGAGAATGTTACTTTTATTTCCTGACTGTTTAATTTGAGTTATTTTGAAATGTCCTTCTCTTAGAAACCAGAGGGGAAGAGACAATTTTGGATGCAGTCTCATGCTCTGCTTTTCCTTATAGATTGTGTGCTTTATTAATATCCCTGTTAACACGCTAGCAAGAGTAGCTGGCATTTACCTTATGTTTTATCGTTCCAAAAGATTTCATGCATATTCTTCTTTGATCCTTTTCACTTTCCTGTGCTGTAAGCTGCCCGACATTTTTATCCCACTTTTGCAGAGGTGGAAAGTGAGGTTCCTGAGAAGTTGAATTATCCAGAGTTATACAGTAGAGTAAATGGTTAAGCCAGAATTCACATCCAGGCCTTTTGATTACAAGTCCAAGGTTCTTTCCATTATATAATCTTTTATTTCAGGGGTTAAATAGAAGGCCGAGTTAATAAATGGCTTGAATTTAAGATTGGTGAAGAGCTGTTAAACTCCCATTTATTGCTCTCACAAAGGGGAATATCATAATCTTTCACTACCCCTTTTTGTTATCACAAATTGGCAGAGTTGCAAATCTAAATTCAGTTTGATATATTGGAATAATTTCTTAAAATAACTAATTAATTTTAAGTCAAGCGAAGGGATTTGGAATTTATTTATTGGACAGAAGAATGTGACTGAAAGTTTTCAAGTTGATGGGGGTGGGGTGGGGAGGAGTTGAATGATCAGACCTATGCTTTAGGAAGATTAATCTACATATAATTTATAGGAGAAGTTGGAGCTAGGAAGGCTAGTTAAGAGGTTGTAATACCTCTCATTAAGGCGTAACCAAAGCTCAGAGTGGAATGGTAGCAGAATGGAAAGAAGGCAATGAAAGAAGTAGAATCAACAGGGATTTGCAGCTGATTAAATATGAAGAGACAGAGACATTAAAGATCAAAGACTGAGGTCTTGAGCATGAATCATTGGGAGAATGGTGGTTGCACCATTATCAGAAACAGAGAATCTTCAGGAGGAAATGGCTTTTTTTTTTTTTTGGTGAAAATTGTGGTGTTCAGCTTGGACATGTTAAATTTTAGATGCTGATAAGGGACAGTGTGGTGTAGTAGACAGAGCATTAGATTTAGAATCAGAGAACTTAGGTTTGAATCCTGTCTTTGCTTCTTACAACCTTTGTGTCTTTGGTCTCTGGGCCTCAATTTCCTCATCTTTGAGATGAAGAGGGTGGATAAGATTATCCCCAAGGTTTTTTCAAGCTCTAAAACTAAAGCCATTTTCAGGTGCAGATATCCATCAGGCAGCTGGAAATGTGGATCTAGAGTTCAGGAGAACTGTTGGAGCTGGAAATAGAGATTTTGAGTCATTGTTTCAGAGGCCTGGTGAGTAGACGTTGGAAGGAGATCACTGGGAAGAGGGCTGAAGACGGCCCTTTGGTTGGAGACAGGAGGAAGGAAAGAAGGTGAAGAAAAGGGAAGAGAATTAGGAGGGACCAGGGAAGAAGGAAGTTGTACGTAGGATCCAGTGCTCATAAGGTGAAGGGATGGATGTGAACTGATAAAAAATCATTTTCCTTGGAGAGAGTAGTTAGTATGGTAGTTGGGACAGCAACCATGTTGCAAAGTTTGAGCATGGAGTGGGTGATGAAGTGGAAGCAACAAATATAGAATATCTGTGATATCATGTCTTAGATTTGGAAGGGATCTTACAGGTCCATTAGGCCAATCCTTTTTGACTTAATAATACTGTCTTAACAATATCCCCAAGTCACTTCATCTTTTTGAGTTCTGATTACGGTGGGGGTTGAACTCAGTGCTTCATGATGTGGCATATTCCACATGATTCTCTGTATGGAAGTTTGTTAGTGAAAGGAAACAGAAATTGGTTTTCTTTCTTTCTTTTTTTTTTTTTTTTTTTTTAGGAAAGGGTGGATTAGCATGTATGTAGGCAAAAGGGAAAGAGCCAGTGGGGGAGATGAGATCAAAGATGCAGGAGGGACTAAGGAGCAAATGCCCATAGTCAGTGGGAGGTAGGATCCCAAGTAGAAAGGTTGGTCTTGGAAAGGAGAAGGGATATTTTTAAATTTCCAAATTGCCAGGTGACTGGTTCAGCAATTGTGACATGAAGTTGCCTTCTGACCTCCTTCATTTGACCTCACAAATCCAATAGCTTATATCATCCCACTGTTAAAAAAAAACAAAAAAAAAACAAAAAAATTTCATTGGCTCTATATTGCATGTCAAGTAAAGTTCCTGACTGTCATTCAGGGCCCTCCAAAATCTGGTGCCACCCCACCTTTCCAGCTTTCTCTTAAGTTATTTGCTATTGTGAACTCCACACTTCAGTCAAATTGAATACTCTTTATTTCTGAGCATACCTTGTCCTTTTTCACCTTTGTGGCTAGAATGTTTTTACTCCCTACTTAACCTTTAAAGCTCAGCTTCAATTCTATCACTTCCTTGAAACCTTTCCTGAAGTCTTTTATGACTTTACCCTCCCTGACAGCCCAAGGACAATCCCCTCCTGGGGATCTCTCTTAGGTTGTGCACTGGATAGAGTACCAAACCCCCAGTAAGGAAGATTTACCTTCCTGAGTTCAGATCCAACCTGAGACACTGGGCAAGTCACTTAACCAGCTATTTGCCTCGGTTTCCTCATCTGTAAAATGAGCTGGAAGAGGAAATGGCAAATCACTCCAGTATCTTTGCCAAGAAAACCCCAAACGGGGTCATGAAAAGTTGAATGTGACTGAAACAACTGAACAACAGTGACAACTACATCCTTATTGTGAAATATTGTGTAGCATGGTTATCTGTATTTGTATCTATACTGACACTTGACTGAAAGCTCTGTGAGCTAGGGATCAGGTCTTATCTAAGCTTATCATGTCCCCTCGGGCCACTCTTTTACCTCCTGAGAGCTCCCCGTGCCTCACAGGCTCATCTAATGGTTTATGGGTACTCACATTTTGCTCTGGATTATTGCATATGATTATGCATTATATTATTTATGTGTGAAATTTGCATACATACATATGGAGAGAGAAAGAGGGAGGGGTACAAAGGGAGAGAGAGAGCAAGTGCACCTCAGATCGGTGAGCGAAATTACAGCCGGCCTTGGAGCAAGGACGCACCTGGGTTCAAGTCTCGTCTCTGATAGGAGCCGTGTGACTTTAGATACGTCCTAGGCCGCTTTGTGACTGTAAGACCGCAACAAATAGGTTGCAGAGAAAATTCTCATCAGCATTGGTAGAGGGAGTTCCTCACTTGGCTCCAACACTGATAAAATCCCGGGTCACCCTTTCTTCCCCCATCCCTCTAGAACTGTTTATTAAAAAGGCTTAAAGGGCCTGCAGAGGTCTCTGGCAGCTTTTTCTGTTTATTCCTGTTCAATGAGCAAAGCTGGTAGGCCCACTTTGTGGTTCTGCTATGGTGTCTGGGTCTTGATCTGTCTCTCAGAGGGACTTTTTTCATGGTAGTTAACTTTATGTCTGGGACTCTCAGTCTAAAGCTCTATAAGTACTGCATTTACATATAATATCTATTTTAGTTCTTTATCGTTTAGCCTCCCAAGAGACCAGCCAGGAAGTCACAAGACCTATGGGTTGCAGATCCTGTAATTATCCTTTGTTGAATTAGTAGAATTTACCACCCATCAGATACCTCTATATGTACAACATCCATTTTAGCAAGAATTATGATACATAAGAACTTCTAAAATGAGTTTTCTAGGTGTTCTTTTAATTCATTCAATTGGTTAATAGAATCAAATAACCATTTCTCAGAGTGCTTCCAAAACAGGCAATCTACCATAGATTATAGACTTCTCTTTTGTTTGGCAGCATTTTCTACGAAGACTGGGCCTTTGTAATGGATGAAGAACGGTCTAGCATGCTTCCTACCATGGCAGCTGGTAAGCCTTAGTGTCTTCAAATCAGTAGTGAATAGATCGTGATTTAAAGGCTTTTCTGGACTCGTAACTATTCCCATAAGAAAAGGTGGCAGTTAGCCTGAACTAAGTTGTAGAAGTGAAGTTAATAGCTTCTTTTTAATTAGAAGGGATATTAAGACTCCCCAGTTCTTCAGTGACCCTAGAACACTTGTTACTGACCTTCCTACAATGAAATACAATTCCTAGTTTGCTAAACAAGAATTAATAGTGTAGTATGTAGCATGCTCTCACTTGTTTTTTGTGGTTCAAATTAATTGTCATTTTGACTTCTGAGAGGTCCTTAAAAACACAACTGAGAAGTTAATGCAACTAAAATAAATAAAGCAGAGAATTCCCAGTCCTTTAATTACTGTTACTTTTCATAATACGTTGAAAACTTTACAGGTACCACATATTATGGAGTCAAAAAAAGAGCATTGTAGAAGCTGAAAATTTCAGTGCTTGATCAGTATTTGCCTGCATACATAGGGCATGTGGATGAAATCATTGCAGCCCAAGTGTCTTCCCCTTCTTGCTTCTTATTTGCAGCTATTTTAGCAGTATACTGGTGGAGGCAAGACCTGGAGTGGGCTGGCTACAGCTGCTGAAAGCCAAGGTAGAAGGGGTTCAGTTGCTTGTAGGTTTAGTATATATTAATTCTACTTTAGGCGAAGATTTTTGAAAAAATAAGTTTTAAAAGTCAGTGTACATTCTATAATTATAACGCAGGTGGTAGCCTGCGTGGAAGTTCTTGCTTTTCTTTATTGTTATATTTAGAGATGTATGCTTAGGAGTGAACGCTGCCGTTAGCAGACCTTTTCTCTTCATCATCAGGTCTGAATTCTATACTCTTTGCAATCAATATTGACAACAAGGACCTGAACGGGCAGAGTAAGTACACCCCAACTGTCTCTGACCTCCTAAAGGAATCTACACAAAATGTGACCTCCTTGCTGAAAGAATCCACCCAAGGTGTGAGCAGCCTTCTTCGAGAGATCACAGCATCTACTGCTGTCTCCATCCTAATCAAGCCAGACCAGGAATCTGACCCTTTACCAGTTGTATCCAGGGTCAGTACTGGTAAGTATCTTGGTAAGGATGGGCATCAGAGAATAATGGGAGATTAGATAGAGGCATTTGAAGTAATAATTGTCCTTGAAGTAATAATTGAAAATTAAAGACATAAATTGTACTACAGTATCCTGGTAAAAAACTGCTTTAGCCTTGGATTTATTTTAGAAATGTCATTTGGAAAATCAATGTATGTAAAAAGAATCTGAGTGAAGTGCATGGGCGGTGGCCCCTAATTTGTTGTAACTGTGCCTTTCTCTTGCTTATTTGATGTTGTCTAGACTTTCTCCTGAAAGTGCTGTAATGTATATGTATTTTACATATACATACATGTTATTTTAAAAATTATTGATACTTTTTATTTTTACATCAGTAATTTTCAGATATACTCCTACCCTTTTCAGTCTTCCCCTTCCCTGGATATTTTATTTATGCTTTGAAATTTTTTTCTTTGAAAATTTCATGGTCTTCCTTTAGGTTATCTGAGAAGGTGGCAATTGAGGGTATCACATGGTCAGGCTCGGGAATTCAGGACATTCATATATTGAGGGTCTTACTCTTGTTGTTCTGTGGTTCTTAAAACTTAACTGTAGACAGATTGGAATTTCCAGTAATGTTATGCAAATCATGACCTATGGATTAAATATGTGTTTTGTTTTGTCATGGGCTCATCTTTCTGATAGCTAAACTCTTTCTGGTGCTGGAAATATTTAGCATTTTTTCATCTTTTTTTATTAATTTATTTATCTATTTTTAGTTTTCAACATTCACTTCTATAAGATTTTGAGTTCCAAATTGTCTTCCCATTTTCCCCCCTCTCCTCACCCCAAGAATGCATGCAGTTTGATATAGGCTCTATGTATACATTCATATTAAACCTGTTTTCACATTAGTCATGTTGTAAAGAAGAATTAGAACCAAAGGGAGAAACGAGAAAGAAGAAACAAATAGAAAAGAAAAAAGAGAGCAAATAATATGTTTTGATCTACATTCAGGCTTTATAGTGACTTGTCTTAGATCCGTGCATTGCTGAGAGGAGATGCTTATCCAAGGTGGTCATCACACAGTGTGGCTGTTACTGTGTGCAGTGTTCTCCTGGTTCTGCTTACTTCTCTCAGCATCAGTTGAACATTGACTTTTTAAAGAGGTAGTTTATTCTCCAGCCTTTCTGACTTGAGATTTGATGCTCAGGCTTCTTTTAGCAGATTAGCCAGAACGTAGAATTTTCTTTACTGGAGATTTTGAAAGAATCCCAGACACACCCATCTTTGTGAATGATTTATGAGGCACAAAGCAATGTGGCTGATTTTTTAAAGAAGCACACTAGAATTTATCTAATTGAGGTTTGCTCTGTAGTCCCTTTGGGGGGTGCTGCACTTATTCCAAATATGTTGTTATTTCTTAAGATATTTGGGTAATAGTTCTTTGGAAGTTACCTTTAGAGCCCTTGGCATGTTTAAAATAAAATGTCTTTAGGAGTAGTACATCTTTGCCTTTTGGAATAGACCAAGCATCATTTGTAGCCAAATCTAATGGATAAGATGGGTGACAGTGCTGGTAAATCTGGTTTTTGACAAAAGCAAGAATAAGAGTATGCTGTGATGATAATATTATGAACCTTGACTTTTTTCTTGCAAATCTAATAACCTAGCCCAGAAGGTAACCTAACAGGAGACGTTCCACAAATGTTTTGAGTAATGATAGTATTGTTTAGATAAGTATAGAGTTTCTTAGGATGATCTTTGACAGTGCTCATTGGATGTATATATTCTGTTAAAGAGTGCCTTATTTAATAACTATGCTATACCTTCAGCCTTGTGGACGTAAAAGAGTAGATTAAATAACCTTTTGGGGGACTTTTTGGTTCTGAATCATCTAGGTTTTTTAAAAATTGTTTTTATATTTTTTTTTCAGAAGATTTAGGGAATTGTCACAAGCCATGAATAAGACATAGTAGTATTTCAGTTGTCTTGAAGACTTTTTCTTGTAACATATTTTTTCTTTTAACAGATGCAAAATGTAAAAAGGATAGGAAAAAGAAAAAGAAGGTGACTAATATAATTTCATTTGATGATGAGGAGGATGAGCAAAGTTTTGGGGACATTTTTAAAAAGACAGGTGGCACAGGAGAGAGCTCAGAAGAGAATTCAGATCGATCTTCAGTTCATATCATGTCTACTTTTGAAAGTCCCTTTGGACCAAATTCTAATGGAAGCCAAAGTAGCAACTCTTGGAAAATTGATTCTGTGTCTTTCAATGGGGAATATGGATACCAGAAGCTGGATGTGAAGAGTATTGATGATGAAGATATTGATGAAAATGAAGATGAAGTTTATGGAAAACCACTTGGGCAAAAAAGCATGGAAGATCACACAGAGGTTTCTGAGAAGTAAGTTTGATTTTATTTTTTTAAAGGAAGGAATTTCACGTGGAGTAAGTACTTCAGAGTCAGTCTTCATTTGCTCTTTAAACATTCGGTGTAGACAAGAACCTGAGCTGTTCCTTTTCTTTGAGCGCTGCTCAGTTAATCTCAGGTACTTTGTTTTGGAGGGCAGGAATGGTCTTTCCACCTTTCTGAGAATTAATAACACGAAAAGAGCTTATTGTGGGATTAATATCAAAAATTTAAGGGTGGACACTGTAACATTCTTGGGAAGTGTGTCACTTTCTGTCTGCTGTCTTATTTGGGTCAGATTTCTTTAGAGGCAGATGTGGTATAATGGAGAAAGCGTCCACTTTGGAGTCAGGAGACGTGTTCGTTTCCTGTGTTTGTCACTCACCAGATGATCATTGCGAACAAGTCATTTAGTTGCTCCAGTCCTCTATCTCTTAATTAGCAAACTGAGAAAGACGCCTTTCTTGCCTGCCTCGCAGGGCTGTTCTGATCATTAAATGGTATGACGTATGGAAAACATCTTGTCCTCAGTAACGGACTCTATAAGTGCCAGTGAATGCTATTTTATATCTTAATTTGCTGTCACTGCTGGATAGTCAGGGGGAAGGTAGGTTTGTGTTAAGGAAAGGGCGTAGACTAGTCCATTTGACATTTCTTTTCAAGGCAATGTGTGAGCAGTGGTATTTCAACATGGGCTCTTTTGTTGATTCATATATACCTTTTTGTTTAATACCTTGTGTTTTGTACCACTAAACTGGGACAGGGTACTGAAGGCTTAGGACCCAGATGTGACTTTATTGGAGTCCTGGTAGGAGCATCCTAACCCTTTTTTTTTTCACTTGGTTAGCTAAATGCATCCCATCACCCCCATCACTATGGACATCATCCTTTTCACTGTGTAGACTAGAATAACAGCCCATCATGTCCCCAACACAGCAGGGCCCTGAAAGAGAGCACCTCCCTTGGGGTTCACCCTTTATATCACTTAACATCTCTGAGCCTTGGTTGGAAGACTACCTGAACTACTTACTTCCATGTCACATAGCGGTTGGGATCAAACTGGATAATATGTGAGAACGGGCTTTGTTTATTAGAAAGAGTTCTCCAAACCTAAGTGGCTGTTATTATTGTTATTACCATGGTTATTAGAATGGCTTATTTCATTGATGTCTCTTGTCAGAGAGACTCCTCATTCCTTACCAGTGAGTCTGCCCACTGTTCTTACATGTATAGTTTTTGGGAGTTATTTGTGGTCACTGAGAGTTAAGTGAATGCCCAGGTTTAAACAACTAGAAAGTGCCAGATATGGAACTTGAACTCAGGTCTTTCTGGCTCCCAGCTGGCTTTTCTAGCCATTCATCCACAGTTTCTCTTTTTACTAATAATAATAAAATGTGAAAAGAATGGACCGAGTAGCATATTGCCACATGAGTTTACGTGTCACATAATAGTCATGGAATCCTAGATGTAGAGTGGGAAGGGGCCCCTTTATTTTGTACATGGGAGACTTAGAGACTTCATGAAGGGTAGGTGGAATTTGAACCTAATCCTTCTGACTTCAGTCAGTGCTTTTTCCACTACTGCATTGATAAGTTTCCTGTATTCCCCTTTTCCCAGAATTTAAGGCTGCATTTGTTTTACAATCCCTAATTTTTTTTACAATTTTTACAATTAATTTTTTTACAATTTTTTACAGTTAATTTTTTACAATCCCTAATTGTTTTGAAATCCTTAATTTTTCCTGTAGTCCTTAATTTGGCTGATTCCGGAACTAACATTTCTATTCTATGGCCGAGAAAAATAGCTTTATCTCTAGATTTGTCCATAATGTCATTAACAGATTTTTCTCCCTTATGCCAGAAATTCTTTTTTGCGCTCCACTCTCATGCTAAGGAGAGAGACTGGAGGATTGCAGAGGGGCAGCCCTGAGCCAAGCTAGCTGGCATTGTGATGTGCAGAAACACAGAATAAACAGGCCAGTGTGACTTTACATGTCCTCAGAGCTGACTGCAGTGTCGTCTTCCTATATCAGCTAGATGTGCCACAGCGGGGCCCATCCTAGAAAAAGAGGGAAAAAAATGTAACCACAGCTCAGCAAGTGAGTGGCCCTGTAACATGAATATACACTAGTTTGAGTTTAGGGTTTAGTTGATACCCGAGATGGGTGTTTGTAAAAGGGTTGTAAGTAGACAAACCCAATGAAGAGAACATCTTTGGGTGCTTCAACACCCTTCAGTGAAGCAGAGATGCTGTTAGGGTTCATTTTAAGGACTTTTAAGGTACCTGTTTAGCTAAAGGAAGGCAAGCTGTTGGCCAGTAATTCAGAACACAGGCGCTGTCGCCCCTTCCCGGTTTATATGTGGATTGCCAGGGGGTTGCAGGAGAATTTTTGTTCTTATTGCTTACTGTGGAGGTCTGGCCCAGAAGTGGGCAGAGTTGACCTTTAGCACACTGCAGCGAATGTTTCTTGACTACAGACATTCATACTCCCTCAGGTTATTACTATTGAAACTCTTGAGTTCAGATCCCTAGATTCTGTTGACCAAAGCAAGTAATGGCCCCTCGGGTTCCATAGAAGTAATGTTCTACGTGGAGCCTCGGAGGGAGGCATGGAGCTAGTCTAGCCTCTGCCATCAGAATGGAACGATGATGCTGTCAGCATTTTTAGCATTTCTTAATCACTCATTTAGATGGTGTGCATTGATCAGTGAGAAGTTAAAAAAACCAGCCCTTGTTCTATCTGCATTTAGAAGTTATTATACATTGCTATTTTTCGTGTTTGAAATTGTTACTCCATCTGACGTAGCCTGACTAACTTTTGTGGAAGCGTGATAAATAGATGTGGTTGTCATGCAAGCCCTCTGTGGCGCCAGGAGATCTGTTTACATCTGCATTCTTTCACCATCCTAGGCCCCTGGATGGCAACACCTGCCTTTCACAGATGCACAGCTGGGCGCCCCTGCAGGTGCTCCATGGGGACTCTGAGGTCCTTTTTCCTCTCAGTGGAGTGGGATCTTATGCCCCAGCAGGTGGGTCATTTCCTGTCTCTTTTGTTATCTGTAAAAGCTTTTGATTCTGAGTAGAGGCCGTGTGGTATCACTGTAGAGAGCCAGTTGGCCTACAAGGCAGGAAGACTGCCTCTTGAACCCCCACCTCTGACTCCTCCCCACAAGCTGTGTGTCCCTGGGCAAGTCTTTGGATATCTCAGGGCGTGCCACAGGCAACTCTTGAAGCTGCAGCCTAGTTGGTGATTCAAATTGGGAGAATAAGTTTCTTCCTTAGGAGTTCTCTATATCAGTAAAATCACAGGTCCAGTCCCGAATCAGAAGTTTGAAGTCTGAGAGAGAGGGTGACTTTCTAACATATCTTAGAGCCTTATGAAAGAAGGTCAGTGAGCATCCTGAGAGGTAGATCTTGGTGCTCATTATTGGGGTGCACATGGCCTTCTTTTCCAATGAGAAGCCTGCGTGTTACAACAAATAGAGGTGATCCTGAGACTCCACCTGAGTGGTGGAACTTTTAAAGGTTCCCCTAGCTTGAGTTAGATGTTGAGACAACTGAGTTTTTTCATGCTGACTCTGCCAATGAATTGTTGAACTTAGGCAGCATCAAATGTGTTTCATCTTCCACTATAAATAGTTCACCTATAGCTCATAGCAAGGGGAGAGGATCAGTGAGCTAACACAATAAAACTCAACTAATCAATCAGTCAATCAACAGGTATTTAGTAAGTTCCCAGTTCAGGCCCTGGAGATACAAAGATAATGAAGAAGACGTTCCCCAGTCACCAGGAGCTTACACTCCAAAAAGAGACGAGAAGTTTGTACATGAGCATATACAGAATGAATATAAAGAAAATGAATGGAAACAAGTACAGAGTAGGAGAAGAGTGCCGGAGAAGTAGAAAGCAGTCTTGCTTCAGTAGCTCTTTCATTGTCATTGTGCTTCCTTGTAGCTTTCCAATCCATTTGTTGTTTGTGAAGGACTAACATAAAATGGTTCCTGATTTTACTTATCCTTGTTGTTTAGCCTCAGTATGGAACCATGGCACCAAGAGGCAGCTAAAGAGCCAGGTTTCTTACTCCAGCCTTATTTTGTTCTCTCTCCTTTCAAAGGGAAATCAATTGTATTTTCTGTGGGCCCAAATTTAAGGCATTGTTTAAGGTTCTGTTGGGATTCTTAAAAAACAAAAACAAACAAAAAAACAAAACCAAAAAAGGTAAATTATTGTGAACTTATCTTTAAACCATAACAAAATCAACTAATCCTACATTTACAATCAATTAAACTTTAAAGTTCAAATTATTACATTAATTAAAGGGAAAAAAACCTTTTCAACATAGATCTGTTGATCTGTTCCTTCAGGGCTGTGCAGAAATCCTTGACTTGGTGTTATGTTGCCTGGCTCTGGATTTTTCTGGTCATGGTATCTAAGTGCTGATCACATTTGCTTTTTTTGTATGTTCCCTTTGTCAAGGTCACCAGCTTAGGTACAGATAATTTATTGTTTGCCTTGTTGCTAGTAAGCACAATGATTGCATAGTTAGTCAGTCAGCCAGCAAGCATTTATTATGTGTTTGTTATATTCCACATGCTGAGTTAAGTACTGTGGAGACAAAGAAAGGCAAAAACAATTCCTGTCCTCAAGGAACTTACAGATAACCAGATACATGCAAAGTATATATGAAGTAGATGGAAAGTCATCCGAGTGGCAGCCATCAGCAGCTGTGAAGGGTCTCCTGCAGAAGTGGAGATTTGAGATGAATCCTGATATGGGAGCTAGGGAAATTGAGTCAGAGGGTAGGAAGATGAGCATTGTAGGCATCAAGGGATAGTCAGTGAGTCATGGATGCTGAGATGGTGTGTTGTATATGAGAAGTGTCAGGTTAGACCATTGTAGCTGGATCTTGGCGTATGTGGAGGAGAAGAAAGTGTTCTGAAGCCAGGAAAAGGAAGAAGGGCCAGAGGACTTTGTATTTGATCTTGGAGGTATTATAGGTGGGAGGTGATATGGTCAGACCTGTGGTTTAAGGAAACTACTTTGGCATCACAGTGGAGTATGGATTGAAATCAGGTGAGATCAGAGAGATCAATTAAGAGGCTATTTCAGAATATCAGATGAGAGCTGATGGGGCCTGAACTTGTGTTGTGGCTTTGTGAGAAAAGAAAAGTATGTGAGAAAAGTTGTGGAAGTAGAAACTGATTGTTGTGAATTGACTGAGTAATCCCTCATCAAAAACAGCTCTAGTCATCTTGGTCAGTGGTGCCTGTGCTGGTTGTTGACTAACCTGGGAGAGGTAACTCAGAGTTACCCATTTCCTGTACATGTTGGTAATTCAGTGTATACAGCTGTGGGTGGGACCACACCCCTTGATTCAATGATTCCACAAAAATTTATTAAAAGTGCTTAATGTTCTTTCTACCAAACTCTGGCATGCCATATTAGACACAAATGAAGCAGTTATTGCTCCCAAAAGATTTTACTCTTTTGGGAGAAAAACATATAAACATATATTGAGAGAAAAATCGAGGAGACAGAGCACAAACGTGTGTGGATTAGGGAAGGTTTCATCTACGTAATGACATTTGAGTTGAGTCTTGAAGAGACAGATGAAGATGAAGACTGCATTCCAGGGATGAAGGCTGATCTTGCAAAATACGTGCCTTGAGGTAGAAGTGGACTGGGGAGTTTGAGAAACAGCTAGTATTCCAGGTTGGCTGTATAAGGCAGGACATGTAAGGAGGAGCCATATCTGTAGTGGGGTTTAACTATTATTCTGAGAAATGAGAATTTTATCCTACATGCATGTCTATAGGGAATCACCACTACTGAAGTTTTTGCAGAAGGGGGATCTCATGGTCATATTTGTTCCTTATGAAGAAGACTCTTTAAGTTTAGATCAGAGAGGGGACAGTATAAAAGGAGAGAGGATGATGACTGAGAAAAGGCTATTGAATTCAACAGTTAAGAAATAGTTGGTAACTTTAGAAGGAGCACTTTTGGTCAACTAATGGAGTTGGAAGCCAAATAGGTTAGAAAATGAGGTAATGGGGGCTGGTCATATAGACGATTCTTTCTGGAGTTTGACAGTAAAAAGGAAGAGAGGGGTTGGGCAGTGCTTTGAGGGGATAGCAGGGGCCAGTGAGATTTTTTAAAGGATAAGGAGACCTGAACATGGCTGTGGATTTTAAGGAAATCGACAGACATATAAAGAGGAGGAGAGAAAGAATGGATGGAAGAAGGAATAAAGTTGTCTTGATACTCCTAAACAGCTACCTTGATTTTCCTGCTGTTTTTTCACCGAACTATTATTTAGATATTTTGGATACCATTGTGAGATCTATTGGTTGTAGCCAGTGAAAGTTGTGGCATATGGTCTGTGCAATAAGCATGCAGAGGCTGATTTATTCAAAGGTAATTTTTCTTGGAATGATACTTTAGCAGCCACAAATCTATTTATGAGAATCACTAATGTTCTTTCACTACTGTATCTAGATTTTATTTATGGCAGCATTTTCTGTGAATGCCTTCTCAAAATGCAAATGAATTTGGGGACACTTTCTTTAAGACAAAGGTGAACGAATAAGTAAAAATAAACAAAAGCCCCAAAGCCTTTGTTGCCTTTATATATAGATCAGGTACTGTTAATGAGTTAGACTGTACTGCCCTCCAGTGTTGGTTTTACATCCTTGCAGATGGGAACCGAGTTCCAATATGATGTGGTTTGATTATAATCTGTGATGACTCCACAGTCCTCACAGTTGACCCTAAATGACTTCTTAGTCCTAATGGGGATACAGGCAGTCTCTAGGTGAGAACAATTCACAGTTCATGAGATGAGTTTGGCCAATTTAATGAACAAGATCAAATCTAAGATTATAGATTTTTTAAAAAAATTTTGACCTGTGAAATCATTGGTATAGGGAAATTCCAGTGGAGCTCCCTATGCCAGTGTAGATTCCCCACTGTTGCGTAAGTTACAGTTTTAGAGTATTATCCAGGGCACTGGTCGTATAGTCCATGTGTATCAGGTGCACCTGGACTCAGGTCTTCCTCCCTCAGGTGGCCTCGTTTTCCATCATGCCAGGATACTTTATAGATAGAGAAAGGAAAGTGGGCAGCAGAGAAACTCCTGTGTGTCAGTGAAGCAAGAAACAAACCAGCCATGTCCGTAAGTGAGCAGATGCACTGTTTGAGTTTTCTCATCCTGATTGATTTCTGTTCTACAGATGCCGCCTTAAATACCCTGGAGAATGGCAGTGGACCCCAGAGCAGCATTCTCACTGGGCCTGAACTTCAGTACAGGTTCATATAAAAAAATTAGCTTTCTTTGGGATTAAAATCTTAATCTAGTCATTAGAAGGTATTTTATTTCTCTGAGATTAAAGATTATATATTGATTTGTCCCCTAAAGGATGGCCAGATTTTTTTGCCCTCTACCCTCTTCCTATTGTCCTTTGCCCTTCTCTCCCTTGATTGCTTGATGGTTATTAAATTATCTTCATCCAAGGAATACATAAACCTTTTTTTTTCTATTGAGAGTCCTTTTGGAGTCATGCTATTCACATAACCCGCTTCTGGCTCCAGCTTCTCTCTGAGTAGTCATGTCATTGTAGCTATGTTCGGCAAAATAACGGATAGACTTAGGACAGAAGGGAGTTCTTGAGGCCTGTGTATGACAATTAGAGAGTAACATAGACTTGATGTTAATCAGCTGTGGCATCTCTTAAATAAACGGCATGTGGACAACATCTTTGAATAGGGGAAATACAGAACTGGATGTTGGGAAATAAATGCTGGTTCTAATTCCTGCCTTTCAATTGATAGACTGTTTTTGATCCTAAGTAAGTTATCTAACTAACTACTTTGGTTCCTAGTTTCTCTATTAGTACAGTCTTTTTGAGAATTTTCCCCATAGAAATGTATTAATAGTAATCACAACAGTGATGATAGCTAACTTATGTAACATTGATTATAAAATGCTTTAGATATGGGTTCTCATGTGAGTCTTATAAAACCTGTGTGGTTTGTAATGCAAGCAGTATTGTCCCCATTTTATGGATGAGGACACAGAAACTCAGCAAGGTTGGGTGATTTGCCCCAAATCATACAAGCCAATAAATGACAGAGGCAAGATCTCCGATCTGGGTAATGTGACTTAAAAGTCTGGTGACCTTCCTTCTGCTTGAGCATAGACAAAATAGCACGAGTGAAAGGCATTGCACTCCAAAGTATTCTCATTGTCTTCATTGATTCTTAATTCCAAAGATTATTTTTATTTTTAGAACTAAGAGACTTGTTTGCATTTTATTAACTGATGACATAGTAGCTAGGATGAGTATCGCTATTAATTCTTGTATATCTGCACCTTCTTCCTCAAGTAATATGTGCCACTTGGTATTTGAATAGATTTCCATCTTTTTAATTGTCTTTGAGGTCTAGATTTTGTATTAAATTCTACAATATTAGCACTTAACATTGTTCTCTCTTTTAAAAAAAATTCAGTGTGGAAGCCAGTCCTCCAGTCCAAGGGAGCCCTTTAAACAACCTCTTGCCTTCCACACCTGTGCCAGAATCAATGACAATTAGTAAGTATTTTCAGAATTATTTATACCAAGAGTGGATAACCCATCAGTCCCTACCAAATTGCCTTGTTTTTGTACTTTTTCTGAGTTTTCATACTTAGTAAGAAGTATATTCAGTTAGTCAACAAGCATTTATTGTGTTTATCCTGTTCTTATTGCTGGGTTAGAAAAGCTAGAGTGAAACTGTCCCATCTCCCGAGGAGCTTACTTGCATTCTAAGATGGGATACAACATGTACATAAGTATATCTGTAATACATATATAATGAATATGCAAGGTCGCTTGAGGGAGGGAGGCAGGATTGAATCAGGAAAGAAAGACTTCCTGTAGAAAGTGGCACGTGAATGTAGTCTCGAAGGAAACCAGTTATTTCAAAAGGTAGAGGTGAGGAGGGAGTGCCTTCCAGGCATCAGAGACAGCTAACGGCATGGAGACTGGACATGGAAGAGCCTATATATGGAACACTAAGAATAGGCCAGTATGTTTGGATTGCAGATGGTGTGGTGGAGAGTAATATGTAAGAAGACTGGCAAGGTGGGACAGAATCACGTTGTGAAGTCTTAAATGCCAAGCAGAGGTGGAGATAGTTATCCTAACAGCAATAGGGAGACCATGGAATTTATTGGGTAGGGGTTTGACATTATCAGGTTGTTCTTTAGGAAAATCGTTTTGGTGGTTCTGAGGAAGAGGAAATGCTTCGATAGAGACCAAGCAGGCAGCCATTTCAGGGGAGCTCGTGTGGTATTTGTCTTGAGTAGACAGCGGGGCACACGTATGAAGGATGTTATAGAGACAGAAACTACAAGATTTGGCAACTGATTGAATGTGTGGGGTGAAAGTAAAGAAGTGTAAACCTGAGTAGCTGGAATGATGGCATGGCAGTGGGGAAATCTAGAAGAAACGTGGAAGATAACTAGTTCTGTTTTAGATACGTTGAGTTAGATATCTATGGGACATCCAGTTTGAAAGATATACTAATCAAGTGGGATTGCAGGGATGGAGCTTAGAAGTAGATTGGGGCTAGATATATGGATCTGGGAATTATTTGCATAGGGAGGGAAATTAAATATAGGGGGAGTTGGTGAGGCTAACAAATGAGCTTGTATAGAGAGAAGAGAGTCTGAGACAGAACTTTGGGGTTCAATCACATGGATGAGTCATCAGCAAAGGAAACTGAGAAGCCAGTCAGACAGATTGGAGGAGAACCAGGAGAGAACAGTGTCGGTGAAATTCGGGGGGGAGAGAATCCGGGGGAGAGAATGGTCAACAGTTTCAAATCTTGAAGAGAGGTCGAGAAGGATGAACACTATAGTTTGAACAAGGTAGTTTGTTTTAGCGATTAAGAGATCGTTTGGGCATAACAGTTTCACTTGAGGAATGAGTTTTGAAGTCAGATTATAGGAGAGGAAGGGAAATGAAAGCACCCGGTGGAGAAGGCATTTTCAAGTAGTTCCCTTGGAAAGGGAAGATAGATATAAGATGGTAGTTTGCAGGGATGATGGAATCTAGCCAGGGATTTTTGAAAATAAGGGAGATCTGGATGTTATAGGCAGGAGGGAGGGCATCAGTGCACACAGACTGTGGAAGAGAGGGAGGAAGGAGAATACTGAGAGGGCAGTTAGCTGGAGAAGATGAATGGTGTGGGCTCAAGGACAGATGTAGTGTCTTTATCAGAGCCTGGAGGAAAGGAGAAAATGATGAAGAATGAATAGGGTTCTCGGTAGGTTTTTGAGAGGAGGAGGAAGAGGAGGAGGGATTGTGAGATAAAGAGGAGGGAAAAGAGGCAGCTCCTCATGCATTGTCTTTTATGTTCTTCATAAAGTGTGAGCCACATACCTCAGATGAGAGGGTTTAGGGATAGGGGTGCTCTGGAATGCTTGAGGAGAGAGGAAAAAGAACATGAGTTTGCAGCAAACAAAATCGACATGGTTATGTGACTTTTAGCTTTGTTTAGCAATATTAGCTAAGTTTTGCAGACAGGAGTGGAGGAAGAAGAAAGCTGAGACTTGGCAAGGTATGAGGTTTATTTTCTTTTCACTTTGAGGGAGCATCAATACATATTTTTTAAAATCTAATTTTATTTTTTCAGTCAACAAAATAATACTTTATCTTGCTCCTACCTCCTCCTATTGGGGAAAAAGGAATAAAACAAAACCTTTGTAACAAATATGCAGTAATCAAGCACAATTAATTCCTGCATTGGAGTTCCTGCATCATAAAAATAAATGTCTCCATCTGTTTCCTGACTCTATCACCTGTCAGGAGAGAGGTAGCATATTTCATTATCTGTCCTCTCATTGTCATTTTGTTGGTGAGGGTTCTTAAGTTTTGGTTATTTGTCTTTGTGTTGTTGTTGTAGAAATTGCTTTCTTGGTACCATTCATTTTATTCTTCTTTATTTCATATAAGCCTTCCCAGCTTTCTTGGAAACAGTCCCTCTGAAATGAGGTCTTCATAATTTCTTACAGAACAATAGTATTCTGTTCCACTCATATACCATAATTTGTTCAGCCTTTCCCCAGTTCATGGGCACCTTCTAGTTTCCAGTTCTTTGCCACCACAAAAAGAGCTAATATAAATACAGGGTGTTCCAAAAGTCTTATTCCCTTCTAAGCTTTAGTTTGAAATCTCACTAAGCCTTTTGGAACACCCTGTATTTTTATACATGTGGATCTTTTTTCTGTTTGTTTGATTTCTTTGGGGTATATGCCTAGTAGTGGTAGTGTGGAGTCAAAGGGTTTGCATAGTTTAGTAACTTTTTGGGCATAGTTCCAAATTGCTTTCCAGAACGACTGAATTTACAGCTCCAACAACAGTGCATTAATCCTGCAGCTTCTCCAATATTTGTCATTTTCATCAACTTTGCCAACACAAAGTAGAACCTCCCAGTTGCTTTAATTTTTATTTCTTTAATTATTAGGAAATGGCAAACTACCCTGGTATTTTTACCAGTAAAACTCCAAATGGGGTCACGAAGATTTGGACACAACTGAAATGACTGAACAACACCATATTATTAGTTATTTGAAATACTTTTTCAAATACTCATTGATGGCTTGGATTTCTTCCTCTGAAAACTGCTTGTGTATTTACTTTCACCATTTACTAGTTGGGGAATATCTTTTATTCTTATTAATTTGTATTACTTTTAAGGCATAAGTTTTGCTAGAAAAATAGGGCAAAGGATTCTGGAGGAGAGGAAAGTGTAGAGTTGAACTGCTTCACTAAACAGTCTAGTTTGGGAAGGGAAGAGAAGGTGGCGCCAGAGCAAGGGTGCTGGCCCTGCAAAGGACTGAGGGGTGCAGAGATTATAGGATGTGGGAGGATTAAGATTAGGTTTGGGAGAAGAGTAAGGCATGTGGAGAGATGACTGGAGATTGCGATCTGATAAAGGATTTTTATGTTTCTTGATCACGGACATGTCCATGTGGGCGATGGAGAGATCATGGGCATGACCATTTCTGTGTGTAGGTAGTTGAGGTGGAATGGTGGAGTAGACCATGAGAATTTAGCAAACTGAGAAAATGCAAGATTTGGTTATCTGAAAGAGCATTTATGGGGAGACTGTGATCCAGGTACTCAACTCATTGAGAAAGGAGGGAGAATATTTTGAAGGCTGGTAGGTAATGATCACTAGGGTGTGGATTAGGTGATAGATTTGGATAAAGGAAACCTCGGAGTGACGGTGGTACGGAAATTGGAAGTTACAGTAGAGTATTCCAATTCCATCTATGGTCCTAGTAATTTGGAAGGTATGAGAATAAATAGATGCCAACAGTATTGGAAGGGAAGGGCTAGGAGGTAGGATCACCTGAGAGGAGCCAATTTTCTGTGACAGAAGGAACATGAGAGGAAGAAGCCTAAAATGAAAGGATATTTATTAATTATAGAGTGAGAATTTCAGGGCACCTAGGGGAAAGGGTTGGAAGATATGGGGTACAACAATAAGGGGGGTGTGGGGCTAATGGGTCTCAGGATACAAGAGTCGGTGTTTGGGATTAGAGAATGGGGTTTGTTCTTTGGGAGTCTGGGATTCATTATCCCACTACAGTTATCCCTTTCACATCACAACTTTCCCCAATCAAGGTTTTGATATATCACAAGTCAGTAGAAGTTACAGACAACATGTGAAAGCCAGCAGATAATAGAGAAAAAGTTTAGAAATTCAGAAATACATCAAATATATGTATAGTATTGTATGATATCAACATATTTTATCTCAATACCATTGTAATTCATACTTCTTCTCAGGTACAAAGGGAGAAGTAAAAAATTTTACATGTATTTTCCAGATCATGGGGGCACCATGTTCCTCACCCCCATGATATGAAAGGGATAACTGTATCTTCATTTTACACATGAGAAAGTTGAGACTCCTAGAGATACATAGATTTTCTGAAAGGTCATAAAGTTATTGAGCTGTGGAGCCAGGACTCAAGTGCAAGTTACTTAACTCCTAGCCCTAGTGAAATTAGGAATTTACTGACTGTTGGGGAATAAGTCCAGGCAGAGATCCCGTGAACTGGAGGAACTCAGTTAAGGAGGGCAAGTGAACTGAACTTTCACCTGCTCTTACCTTAAAGTCTAGCCTCTAAGTTTCACCTTGTATTCTTTTTATCTTTGTGCCTGATAGTCTGGGTTCCTATGGAATACCTGTGCCATCCTGGCAGGGGCAGCACCAGGGAGCTCATCCCCAGCAGGGAGGCCTGTGCCCTGGTATCACCAACAATAGCTCCGGTGACCTGAGCTGGGAAACCAGGGGTCTGACACACATTTCAGAGTAGGATTGGGAGCTTTTGAGTAATTGTGGATTTTGGATTTATTTTCTTTGAGATAATTATAGAAGTATTATTTCAGTTAATTTTGCCAAAGATTCCTTTGTCATTTTAGGTGTCATTTATTAAATAAATGCAGAGCTCAAACACTGGACATGGATTGTAAAGCGGGGTGATAGATTGGGACTCAGATCCTCTTCCAATACCCTTATACCCTTATTTTACATACACAAAGTATCAATATATTCTCCTCTTCTTTGCCTCTACAGCTGTTTCTGTGCATAGCTACAGCCTTCTTGGCTTTGAAGATAATGATGACCCTGGTTTATGCAGTTTGTTTGAGTTTGACTCCCTGACAGTTTGATGCTGCTGGGATCAGGCTTGGAGTCGTTTTCTATTTTCTGTTACAATTTCCAACAAATATAAATTTATTCTTAGTTGATGTCTTTGACAGGTAAGAACATAGCAAGATTTTTAGACTCCAGTGTCTGAAGAAAAATGTCAGTCCATCCTCTGCCTCATTTTAAACTTGCATGACAAGGTAGTTGGTCTTAAAGGATATAAACCTTTGGTCACAAATAAGCCACTGGTCTTAAAGGATACCTTTAGGGATGGTGGCTGTCCATCCCTGTCATGTCTTTCAGAATTGCTCAGAGATGCAGATTCTTAGAAATTTTGAGTGCAGACTGGTTTTGGCTTAATTTCCCACACCTCCTTCCTGTGCCACATGAGATAAAAATAAGAGCAGACCTATTTGGGTGTCTGATGTGTCCTGAGAATGATCCAAATTCAGATTTGAATCTCATCCCAGTATGTAAAGCCCGTGGAATTTCAGTTTAGACAAAAACTCACAGTAACCACAGAACCATCCACCAGAGAGGAGCTGATCTATTCTGATAAATATTTTCAACCCTTCTCAAGAGTGCTAAATATTTAGGTAGATCCATACAAGATTACCCCTCTAGATTCTTTTAATCCATAAGTGGCCAGGCTTCCTGAAACTATAATTCTGAGCTTTATGCACAGAAAATTGCCCTGTGATTGACAAGGCCAATTTGCTGGCTCCTTTTCCTCCCCTTCTCTGTTGCCTTTGATTTTAACAGCTAAGAGCTGGTATTTAAATGGTGTTTTAAGATTTGCGCAGTGCTTTACAGATATCTCATTTTATTCTCATAATAACCCTGGGAAGTAGGTGCGTTGCCCTGAAGCCAACTTAACCTGTCTTTTTGAGTTGCCATATTTTACAGAAACACTGGACTTGGGATATATCTTATAGGGTATGAGACCCTGAATGAATCAAGGATACACCCCTCCCCCGGCCCTGCCCCCAGCTGACCTAATTTGTTGTTTGCCCCTTTAGCTAGAATCTCAGTGGGTTTTTGAGGGTCAAATCAGCTACACAACAGTTACTAGTTAGCCTGCACCAGATTGATTAACTGTCTGAGCAGCTGGGCGCTTGTAGAAAAGCAGACCATCCTACCTTCATAATCTAGCAGTTCCCAAGGGAGAAGAATGCTGCTTTTGCCGTCCTACTTACTCCTGTTCCCCCTCCTCCTTTCTTCCTCCTCCCATGCCACTCCTTTTTGGGATTGATATTTTATGTATTTTGAAATACTGTTCTGGTAAACAGTTTCAGCAGTGCTAAAGGATTCCATGACACAAAAAAAGGGATAAGAAATCTCTTAGTCTAGACCAGTAGCATCAAACTCAAATAGAAATGAGAGCCACCAAACCATATGTAAGGAATTCTGTGGTTCCCATATTGACTGGTTTTACAATGTAATATCTGTTTCATTATATCTTTATTCATTTTGTTAACTATTTCCCCTTTACATTTTGAGAGACAGCACTGTGACAGGCGCTTCCTTCGACCAGCAAGGACCAGGACTGATTCGTTGGCGTTCCTCCCCTACTGTTTAGGTTCTGTTACTACCATGCCTCTGGTTCAGGCCACACCCAGGAGTGCTGTGGGCCGTGTTTTTGGTTGCCCTCCACCCCTCTCATGAGACTTCCCCCTTTTTGTAGCTCACGAATATTTAAGATTCTGCCTGGATTGTGAAGTCCATCACACTCATGTTAGGAGTTCCACATGTGTGCATGTTTCTTTTGTAATAAATACAGTCTCACACATCTCGTGGACTTGTGATTTTTTTTTTTGTTAACAGTTGCTGTTATTATTCCCATTATATGGAAGATGAGAGTGCGACAGAGGTTAAATGACATAGCCAAGGGCTAGTAAGTGTCTGAGGCTAGATTTGAACTCAGGATTTCCTTGCTCCAGGCCCAGCCCTCTATTCACTAAACCACCTATTTTCCTCTATGAAGTCACTTTCTTCTGGGGACTTTTTTGTACAGTCCTTGTTTCTGTTCTAATAAAGATTGCCCGTTCCTCATTCTACTACTTCTCCCTTGTGCTTTGTACTCTTTTATAGAAGCAGCTAAGTGGCACAGCGGCTATAGGGCATTGGGGCTAGGAAAACCGGAGTTCAAATTCAGCCTCAGGTGCTTACAACTGTGTGATCCTGGACACGGCACTGAGAATCATTAGTGTCTTCAGTAGGAAAATGTAGATCGTGATATCATTGACCTTTCAGGTTTATTGTGAGGATCAAATGGGTAATATTTGTAAAGCACTTAGTACGTGCCTGGAACATAGTGGACACTTAATAAATGCTGGTTTCCTTCCTTCCTTCCTTCCCTCCCTCCTTCCTTCCTTCCTTCCTTCCCTCCTTCCCTCTTTCCCTCCCTCCTTCCTTCCTTCCCTCCTTCCTTCCCTCCTTCCTTCCTTCCCTCCTTCCCTCCCTCCTTCCTTCCCTCCTTCCTTCCTTCCTTCCCTTCTTCCCTCCCTCCTTCCTTCCTTCCTTCCTTCCTTCCTTCCTTCCTTCCTTCCTTCCTTCCTTCCTTCCTTCCTTCCCTCCTTCCCTCCTTCCTTCCCTCCTTCCTTCCTTCCCTCCTTCCTTCCTTCCCTCCTTCCTTCCTTCCCTCCTTTCCTCCCTCCTTCCCTCCCTACTTCCTTCCCTCCTTCCCTTCTTCCCTCCTTCCCTTCTTCCCTCCTTCCTTCCCTCCTTCCTTCCCTCCTTCCCTCCTTCCTTCCTTCCTTCCTTCCTTCCTTCCTTCCTTCCTTCCTTCCTTCCTTCCTCCTTCCCTCCCTTCCTTCCTTCCTTCCTTCCTTCCTCCCTCCCCTCCCTCCCTCCCTCCCTTCCTCCCTCCCTCCCTCCCTTCCTTCCTTCCTTCCTTCCTTCCTTCCTTCCTTCCTTCCTTCCTTCTTTCCTTCCTCCCTCCCTCCCTCCCTCCCTCCCTTCCTTCCTTCCTTCCCTCCCCTTTTACTGATCATTAGAAAACCTTGCCTTTTATGTAAAGAGAGTTGAAAATAGAGGTGAATCTTAGACAACTTTGCCATTTACTAGGGACCATTAGGTGAAAATGGGTTAGGGGAGGTAGATGAAAGGGACAGCTAATGCGAACTTCAGTATCAGTTATTTACTTTGCTTGCCTTTTCCTCTCCTCCTTACTATTATCACGGTCATTGAGTTTTGTCTACAATAACATCCTCTCTTGTATGTTGTCTCTTGTTCTTCCATCTGAAGTTTGGAGGTTGTCTGAAGTTGTCCTTTTCCAGTTAGACACAGTCCTTTTGTCTGAGATCCCCTTGTGTTCAGACAGTGACAGACATCTGCTAATGCTATCGTCTTCCAACTATTTCCATTAGAAGTTTTGAAGATCAGTACGTGATAGATTCTTTTTCTGTCAAATGAAACCAAACTTCTAGAAATTTCAATAAACTGTTTTTTGAAGGGAAATGAGAATTGCACCCTTTCTTTTCTCTTTTCCTTTCTGATCAGGCCTGTATTTGTTTTTCTGTTTTTGAATGCATACTTTGTACTACAAAATACTCAAATATTTATTGAATTGATCAGTGTATAAAAATTGGAAAAAAAAAAAGAAAAAACCCACCCCCCTACCTTTTCAAAGAAAATGGCCCACTAAAAAACAACAGTAAAAAGTAGCATTTTGTTCAGTATTTAGATCTCACAGATTTCTGTAGTTTCTTTTTTTAAAATTGAATTATTTGTTTTCAGTGTTTGACAATCACTTCCATATATATATCTTAGATTTTTTTTCCACCTCCTCCCCCATACTCCCCCTCCCTTCCCACTCCCTCCCTGAGACAGCGTACAATCTTATGTAGGTTCTACATGTGCATTCCTATAAAATGCATGTTGCATAGAAGAATTAAAATGAGTGGGAGAAACCATAAAACAAAACAAAACAGAATAATACAAAATAAAATGGTCTGTTTCTATCTATAGTCCAATTCCATAGTTCTTTCTCTGGATGTGGAAGGCATTTTGCTTCAAGAGTCCATTGGGAATTTTTTAGGTCCTTGCATTTCAATGAAGTGTTAAGTCTACCAGAAAAATTCCTCACACTCTGTGGTTATTACTGTGTACAAAGTTCTCCTGGTTCTGCTCCTTTCACTCAGCATCAGATCATATAAGTCTTCCCAGGCCTCTCTGAAGTCTTCCTATTCATCATTTCTTCTAGTGCAATAGTATTCCATTACATTCATATATCACAATTTATTCAGCCATTCCCCATTTGATGGGCATCTCCTTGATTTCCAGTTTTTGGCCACCACAAAGAGAGCTGCTATAAATATTTTTGTACATGTGGGACCCTTTCCCATTTTTATTATTTCTTGGGGATACAGTCCTAGAAGCAGTACTGCTGGGTCAAAAGGTATGCACATTTTTGTAGCCCTTTGGGCATAGTTCCAAATTACTCTCCAGAATGGATGGATCAGCTCACAGCTCCACCAATCATGAATTAGTGTTCCAACTCTCCCACATCTTCTCCAGCATTTATCATCTTCCTCTTTTGTCATGTTAGCCAATCTGATAGGTGTGATGTGGTACCTTAGAGTTATTTTGATTTGCATCTCTCTGTTTTTTACTATGAATATAGGTAGCTTTGATTTCTTCCTCTGAAAATTCCCTGTTCAAATCCTTTGACCATTTATCAATTGGGGAATGACTTGTATTTTTGTATGTTTGACTCAGTTCTCTATATATTTTAGAAATGAGGCCTTTATCCCAGATACTAGTTGCAAAAATTCTTTCCCAGTTTTCTGCTTCCCTCCTAATCTTGGTTGCATTGGGTTTGTTTGTGCAAAAACTTTTCACTTTAATGTAATCAAAATTATCCATTTTGCACTTCATAATGTTCTCTATCTCTTGTTGGGTTATAAATTCCTCCATTTTCCACAGATCTGACAAATACACTGATCCTTGCTCCACTAATTTGTTTATAGTATCAATCTTTATACCTGGATCATGTGTCCATTTGGACTTTATTCTTGTGTACGGTGTCAGGCACTGGTCTATGCCCAGTTTCTGCCACACTGTTATCCAGTTTTCCCAGCAATTTTTGTCAAACAGTGAGTTCTTATCCCAGAAGCTGGGGTCTGCATTTTCTTAAGAAACAAAATTGTGTAAACATACAAATATAAAATGTGCATAGACATTAGCATACAATAAAAATACAATACAATAAAAATGCTTTCTTAATGCAGGTTCTCCTTCAGTTATTATCACTGCCTGCAAATGCTCCATTCATATGGGTGTCCAGTTGTCGTGTTCTCCCTTCTCCCAATTACCCTGAAACCACTCTGACTTTAGTGTCTGGCTATGGAAGCTGTCTAACCCTGTGCTTCCTTCTGACTGTTCTCCTTTTTTCACCTTCCAGGAGATCACACACATGCCACGTTTCTCTTTTGCATTCCTTGTCATTGCCCACGGTCAGTTACTTCCATTTTAGGTAGTCTGTCTTACATGGATACATGTATCTTCTCTAATAAAAAGAAAAAACATTTTCATGATCACTTTTGTCTTTCTATTCTTCTCATTTCCAAATATACCTCTCCTTCCCCCCTTACACAGAAAGAGATCGGAGTGAAAGAGGAAAAATAGATTTTTAGCAACTCATCCCAACTGTGTTTCTGGTAGCGCATGCATCATTTGTAACCTTCGTTTCCCACTTCTGTTTTTTCAACTCTCCCCTGGAGGTCATGTGTCCTTTCCCTCTCTCTTCCAAACTGTTTCTGTAAACCTCAGGAACATCCCTTCCTGTCTTCCCACATTTTAACTCTCTCCTTTTTAACCTGTGCCTAAAAAATGACTAATTATGGTTGATGTGAGGAGTGAGCTGTACTCCTATTTAAAGAAAAGGAAAGCTATCAATTTTAAAAGGAGATTCTTATTTTCCTTTTCTAGTTTAAACCTGCTTTTCTTAAAGCTTCATAATTCAAGTTAAAAAGGTTTTTTATTGAATTTTATTAGTTTCAAAAAACTTTCAAAGCTGTTTTTGCATATCATCTAATTTTTCTGTCCTAAGTCTTTCCCTAATCTTTTCTCCACTCAGCTGCCAAAGTGATTTTCCTTAAAATAAAAGGCTGCCTGTGTTGCATGCTCAGTAAACTTCGGTGGCTCCCTGTTACCTCCAGGATCAAATGTAAAGTCTTTTTTGTTGTTGTGTTTTATATTAGACTGGAAGTGAGAATTTTATATTAAATAAGAAGCCATGAATTTTGAAGTGAGATTATGCATAATAATTGGTGACATCAATCTTGAAAACCCTTAAAAATGCTTTTAGGATTTTCATTAAAGTCTTCCATCTACCTGGCACAGTATCAGTCTGTTCATCACTAACTGTGGCAGTGGTACCTGAGATATGAATCTGGAAATAGAGTGAATTAGAGTTGATTTTATAATCTGACAATTTACAGGAAAAAGGGATGAAAAAGAATTTATAGTGGCCCTAGTACATGACTTTGTTCCACGAGTGTTTTGCTGTTGCCATAAGGGAAATGTCAAAATGTCAGATATTTCTTCTTGAATTTTGAAAGGGTTTTTTGTATATTGCGACATTATGCCTTGGGATATGTAATGCTGTTGTATATTCTTTGATATTTATAGAATCATAGGCTTTTTGAACTAGAAGGGACCTTAGAGATAGTCTAATTTAACACACATTTTATAGATGAAGAAACAGGCCCAGAAATGTGAAGTGTCTTTCCCAAGGTCAGATAGCAGGTCTGTGGCAGAACTTGGACTACGACCTTGAGCTCTTGACTCCCATGCCAGGCTCTTTCTGTTATTGCATTGAAGAAGACCTCCTGTAAGCTGCTGCTCACTCACAGAATGTCTGTAGATTGGATCAGAACAATCCAAAACATGGCCTGTGGCCCACATGTGTCCCACCGCGCTCCTGAGTGTGGCCTGAGCCAGAGACATGGTAGTAATAGAACCTAAACAGTAGGGATGAATGCCAATGAGTTAGGTTTGGTCCTTGCTGGTGAAAAAAACACCTATCACAGGGTTGTCTCTCAAAATATGGGGAGATATTTAACAAAATAAATAAAGACATATAAAACAGATACAACATTTTAAAATTTCAGTCAATATAGGAGCCACAGAATTCCTTACGTATGGTTTGGTGGCTCTCATTTCTATTTGAATTTGATGCTACAGGTCTAGACTAAGGGATTTCTTATCCCTTTTTTTTGTGTCATGGAATTCTTTAGCAATCTGCTGAAACTGCTTACCAGAATAGTATTTTAAAATGCATAAAATAGTATACACAGGATTCAAAAGTAAACCAATTACATTGAGATGCAGTTATCAAAGTATTGACAAAATCAAGATCATGTACTCCAGGTTAAGCACTCCTAGTCTAGATAGTAATTATTGGTTTATTGGTTTTATGTATTTAATTCTGCATACTAATGATTGGTTTATTAGTTCTGTATCCTTATTTCATTTCTAGATTTTGTGTTTTATTTAATTTGGTCATAGGTCTGAAAAAGGGATGAGGTAGCTTGCATATAACAGTATGTTCAATTAATATATTCTTTTAACATTAAGGTAATAGCTTACAGGCTCTCTCCTGTGTGAAACACAGTAGGAAAGGAGTTACTCCTCTCAAATTATCTGAGTTATTCATTTTCTGAATTATTTTTGTAATGTTGTTGGCCTGAAACAGCCAAGGACCATGTGATAACAGAGTTTTTCTTTGATTAGCAAGGACCAGGCCTGATCTATTGACACCCATTCCCTACTATTTGGATTCTGCTACTACCATGTATCTTCTCTAAGCTGCATCCCCCAGCATCTGTCTTAGCCTATGAGAGAAAATGCATACCTTTTTAATTTCTTTCTGCTGTGTTCTCTGGAAACATATGATCTTTCTTTAGTTTTTTTTTTTTAAGAGTTTAATACCATGTGAGTCCTTCTTTCTTTCCTTTTACTTCTCTGCTACAGCATGTGGTTGTTTTTTTCTGGTTTGAAGGGGAAATCATGTGGTTTATTTTTTAGTAGCTGACTCAATTTCTTTTTTTTCCCCTTTTTTCTGTAAATAGTATTTTATTTTTTCCAATTACATGTAAAAATAGTTTTCAGCATTCATTTTTTTTTTAAGATTTGAGTTCCAGATTTTTCTACCTCCTTCCCTCCTCTAACCCCTCCCCAAGATAGCAAGCAATCAGATATAGGTTATAAATGTGAAATCATGTTGAACATGTTTCCATATTAGTCATGGTGTGAAAGAAGAATAAGAACAAAAGGGGAAAAACCATGAGAAAGAAAAAGAAAAAACCAAAAGGTGAAAATAGTATGCTTTGACCTGCATTTCGTCTCCATAGTTCTTTCTCTGGATGTGGATGGTATTTTCTAACCCAGGTCTTTACGAGTTGTCTCGGATCTCTGCATTGCTGAGAAGACGCAAGTCTGTCATAGTTGATCATCACACATTGTTCTAATTGTGGGTATCTCTCAAAAGATCTTTGCTGGGCCATCTTCCTGTTGTATATTTGCTGATTGTTGTTGGTCAGCTCCTACATCTTCAAATATTATGCCTATGCAGATGACTCCCAAATCTATATTGTTATTCCTAAGTTCCTTTCCTGAACTTTAGTCCCATACCATCCGATTTCTGATGGACATCTCTTCATCATTTCCCATTTGGAACTTATCACTTTTTTGTCTAATCATCATATCCCTCCAAACTTCTTCCTTCTTGGTAGGGATGCGACTATCCTCTTATTCACTTAGGTTTGTAAACTGGGAGTCACACTGGTCTTTTCCCTCTTTTTCTCCTCACATACATGCTACCCCATAACATCTTTTGCATCTCTGTTTTTTTCCCTCTACACTCTAGTTCAGGTCCTTAATACTTCTTAGCTGGACTTTCTCAGTGGCAACTTATTCATCTCCTTGCTTCCACTTTCATTTCTTTCTTTACTTTCTTACATTCTGCATAGCTCCCAAAATACCTTTCCTAAGGGATTCCACTTATGTCATTCTCCTGCTTAAAAGCCTTGAGTTATGCCTCTGGCATCCAGGACAAAATACATACTCCCCAGCCTCCAAAGCCCCTGGAATCTTGCATTACTTCTCTTTTATGCATTGTGTTTCTGTTAAGTTGGACCATTAGCTATTTCCTAAATTCAGCTGTCCCTCTCCTGCTTCTTCCTCCACATTTACAAAACAATTCTCATGCCTAGAATGGGCTTCTTTTGCATCTTGGTCTTTTAGAATGCTAAGTGGCCATGGCAGAGATAGTGCAGTGGATAGAGTACCAAGCCTGGAACCATGAAGACATGAGTTCAAATTCAGCCTCAGACACTTACTAGCTGTATGATCCTGGGCCAGTCACTTAAATCCTATTTGCCTCAGTTTCCTCATCTGTAAAATGAGCTGGATAAGGAAATGTATCTTTGAAGTATCTTTCCCAAGAAAACCCCAAATGGGGTCATGAAGTGCCAGGCCTAGAGGCCTGAGGGCTACCCGAGTCTTCCCTTACCTCTATCGGAGGTCTTCGGTTGGCCAAACCGGATGCTCGTATGAGAGAAAGGATGTTCCAGAGTTGAACAAGGGTTGAGCTTTATTTCAGGGTCTAGTTACAAGTGCAGGGGAATTCTTCCTTAGGAGGGAGCGAAGAATCTCCCAAGGAGGCAAAGATCTTACAATAAGAGATTGGAAGTAGAAGTGTAAGTGGGGAGAGAGGGGGAGGGGAGAGAGAAGAGAGGAAAAGCGGAGCCTTGTTGTCCTGTCCGCTCCGCGCCCCTCCGCCCAAGAGAACTTTCAGGCTTTCCTGATCCTACTTAAACTCTCCAGCAGCATAATTTGCATCTGAATACCGTGCTGTTAGATAACAATAGTGTGCCCAGATCCGGGACAATCTTGAGGGCGGGGAGAGCTCTCTCCCATCATGTTTCTCACGGGAAGAGGCGGAAATACGCGAGATAGCTCGGTTCACCTCGATTCCCAGTCGTTTCCTGGGGGGGCCTCGTGAGAACTCTAAGATTTAGAAGTTCCCACCTTTACCCGCCCGAGACTGTCCACATTGAATTGAGCTTCCATCCCCAGCAATGAAGATTTGGCCATGACTGGACAAAGTCTTCTTCAAAGTCAGCTTACCTACTTTTTGAAATCTTCCCTGAGTTCTTCCCCACTCCCCACCTTCTCACCCCTATTACTAGTGCTCTTTCATCAATTTCTTTCTATGTATTTACATATGTTCATGTTATTTCCTGTCTCCTTTAGTAGAATACAAGTTCCTAGACAGCTGAGGATGCTTTTGTTTTGTCTTTGTGTTATCAACACTCCTCTGAGCACCTTACATGGAGTAGATGGTAAAATTTATTGAATTGAATTGGCATAACAATTTTTGATACATCTTTAATCCTAGCGTGGATTTTCCTTGACCATCTGTAACCATTCTCTAATTGCTTCTTCCCACTACTGGTTTTCTACTCTGAGAAAACAAATTAATCTTAATTGCCTAAGTAAAACATGATCAAAAAGATAGTATCAGCTGAAAAAAAATCATAGTTTAATGCTTTTTTAAAAAACAAAATGTATACTTTTTTGCTTATATGCTATTTTTTCAAAAATTCATGGCACTGCTCATAGAATTTCTGCATGGTTGAATTCAATCTTTTGATCTAGGCTGCTATCCCTACATTTATTTATACTAAGTTGTAGAGTTTTCATTTTGAAGCTGTAGGCAAAAAAAATTGAAATTCTTGGGTACCTTGTTAACCGGATTTGGGTACCAATTTGGTTACGTATTAGTTACATTGAAGGTAAATATCCCATTTGTGAAATATTACTATGAAGGTAATAAGATTGATTTTTTCAATAAATATGTTAGAATTCTTACCTCCAAATAAGGACTGGTCCTTAAAGCTCCTCCCTTTAGGGAAGGGGTGTCACAATCTACTTTCTTTTGTAGTTTCTTCTGTGTCCCAAATATTGTTGAGACTTTCTTTTTAGAATTGCTTTTATAGCTACACAGTTTGTAGGCGTATCTTACCACCTTTGCCTTCTCAGACAACCTGAAATGGTGCCATTCAGTATTATCCGCATACCATATTTACCAGACTTGGCCCTAATGACTCTTGGCTTTTTCTAGAAATCAGTTAAGCCTCAAAAGGGGAAACTTTTGACTTCAAGATATCGTGGAAGAATTCTATTACTCCTCCCTTTCCCTTCCCCCGTTGAACAAATTATTCTGCTTTCATTTTTTATCCTGTTTTTCCTATTTGATAATGTTGTTGATACCTTTTATTTTTAACGCCCCACCAATTCTCCATACTCTATGTCTCTCCTGCCCCAAATTGAACCTTCCCTTTCATAGGAAAGCAGTTTAACAAAATCAACTGCTATACAATCCACATTTGACAGTGTATACTGCTCTCATAATATCTTGAGCATTGGCATGATTTTTGAGTAAAGAAATGGCTTCCCAGGATTACTGCCCACTTTGAAAGGGAGAGGTATGATGCTGATTTATGTGAACAAGTTTGGATGCATTTGTTTGAAAATCAGCCCCATTGCTCTATTGTCTCTATTTATGCTTTTACATCTGAGTAAAGGGTCATACCTTGCTGGATCTCATTTTCTCATTGATTTGAAAATAATAAAATGCTTTATTTTTGCTATGGACAAATACAGAAACTGACCAAACTCAGATTTTTCTCCAAATAGTGTTAAAATTCTCCAGTAAAATTCTTATGAGGCTGTTGACTTTGCACAACCCTCTCTCACTTAAATTTATTCACTTACATGTCATGGCATCACCTCCCTGATGTCATGGTCCTTTTCGAGAATGAAGGACAAACAACCACCTTCATTGTAGCATGTAGATAACCTTGAATTCTTGAAGATTGTGGCTGCTAAGCACAAGTTCTGTCAGGTCCTGCCAAGCTAGGAAAGCTTTCACTTCAGGACCATCAATAGGTCATCTGTCTGTAGTCAGAGCATTAGTCTGTATTCAGACAGTTTCACCACCATGTTATAGGATTTTGAATTTATTGGTCAGCAATTTTGAAGTATGATTTGCTAAGGTGGAAAGCTCATTATTATAGCCAGTGCCTATGAAATTACAAATATCTGAAGTATAAATGTTAAAAAAAAGTGAGCAATAGTTAAAACTGTTTATGTATTAACAAATATATTACCTAACCTATGTCTTAGGGCCCATGAAACTCTGGTCTCTCACAGGACTGTACTGGGTTTGATCTAGTATCCTGGGTTCCACCCTTGGGGACGACCCCCCCCAGAGGGTCAGTTTCTCCTTTATAAATTTTGGGTATAATATTGCTTGAGTCAAGGTTTCTCCAATATGGGCTATAGCTCCTCAATTCCTGCAGTCACTCAGTGCATAGATACAGGTAGAGGGTCTGAGAGAGCTTTTATTTCACCCTCACAGAAAATCTGTACGTAATGCCAAGTCCTTACAGGAGCTCATGGATAAATACAGAAAATGCAGCATGCATATGTAGTTCTTTAGACTTAACTGGAAGGTAACTGTACTTGGGGGACTGCTAGGCAGGTACTTCCCTCCACCTCAGACCTAAGATGATGGTCTGTTCTCAGGAACTCTAGTATGGAAACATTTTTAAAAACCTCCTTTTTTGTTTCTGCAGAAATATAAAGATATACTCTTTCTCCAGCCTATAGCTCTTTCCAGACCTTTCCCTTTGGAAAAGCGGGAAGAGCAAAGACTGAGGCTTTCTTTTGAAGTGAACTAGTGTTGCTAATCAAACTTAACTTCACTAGATAGGCCTTTTCCCTCATCTGATACACCTGCGGACAGTGTTTTCTCTTTGCAATTTGATCACAGGAAGGAACTCTTAAGGGGAAGTGGTTCATTAAAGAACTGAGTGATGATATTCTGAAATGTTAGCCCCAAACTATATTTTAACATATAATTTTTTCCTTGTTCAAGATTCCTACAAATGTTATCAGAAATATTCTTGAGACAGAGAATTATGTCCAGAAGTAATTAAGGACTGTGCCCATTTGGAAATCTTTCTTCTAGCTAGAAATGGTTTGAATGTATATGTTTTAATAGATTGTTTTTGGAAGACTGAAGCCTAAATCACAGAGGACATTGTTAGTATTAATTTTTTTTCTTTGACATGAGTCTCTGACCTGTCCTCAGAAAAGGAAACAGAAAGATGAAATGAGGCCAGGAAATTGACTCAGAAACGAGAGCTTTAGGAACCTCAGGCCAACTCGATCAGAACATATCAGAACATCGTGTGTTTTTCCTTCAAGATACAATTATTGGTGGTAAATGTGGATGTGTGTGGTGGAAGAAGTTCTTTGCCCTTACCTTTGTTTCAACTGCTCTGGAGGTCCAAGGGGGAAGGGAGCCTAAAAAAAAGGTATCAAACTAGTTCATAGCTCACTTTTATGCACCACTGGGGAAGGGAAAAGAATTTATACTCCCAACTTTCAACTGTCAGTCATTTTTGAGGAACTCCTCCCTACCCCCCACCCTTCTCACTTCCCATCAGAAAAGTTCCCTGTGTCCTTTCAGCAAGATGCCAGGGTACATACCCTATAATCTCAGTGTTTATTGGTGCTTAGGAAATCTGTCAACCTTCCTTTTTCACAGATCAGTTATTCTTTTGGAAATTAATTTATAAATCTGAAATATTTAATTTTTTTGTAATAAGCAGAAGGAAGTCAGAATACTTACTAACACTAAATGTAGATCTTGTACCAATGTCACTTTTCATCTGTACCCAAAGTACTTCCCTTTCAAAGAAAAATAACTAAACAAAATGAACCACTACATAATTCACATTTGACAGTGTATTCTGTTCTCATACCATTTTGAGGATTGGTATAATTTTTCGAGTAAAGATATGGCCTCCAAGTATGGCTGCCTACTTTGAAGGGTATGGTACTTAGTCTGTTAGGGCTATGGAAAAGCTTTGCTAAGTAGGGATGTTCTCGTCAAAATTTTTTCTGTTTCATCAATTTATGTCCACAGTGGTTTAGTGCACCTATTTCCCATGGCCTGGAAGGCCATACTTGCATTGGTGGAGGGCACTCATATAATTGAAAAATCTTACAAATCTTTTGAAGTCTTGATTGAAGTAAGTCTATAGATTGGTAAGAAATAGATATAAACACCTAGACCAGGATGGGGAAACTGCAGCAGTTTCCCTATCCTGGCCTAGATGCGTATCTAAATACATGAGGAGAGGGTCTCTGCTGTAACAGCACATTTGTCTGTGTGTAGTGCAAATGGGCAGCAACCATAGTTTTTCAACACAAGAAAAGGCATAATTTAATGTTATGTGTTTTCTTGGTATGCCTTCTAATTTCAAACTTCTCTTGAAACTTATTTCTAATTTTTAACTATTTAAATTTTTTTCTCCTTATTTTTTTTATTTAATTTTTAACATTCATTTTCACAAAATTTTGGGTTACAAATTTTCTCCCCTTTTATCCCCCCCCCCCAACCCCAAGCATTCTAATTGCCCCTGTGACCAATCTACTCTTTCTTCTATCATCCCTCCCTGCCCTTGTCTCTGTCTTCTCTTTTGTCCTGTAGGGCCAGATAGCTTTCTTTACCCCTTTACCTGTATTTCTTATTTCCTAGTGGTAAGAACATTACAGTTGATCCTAACACTTTGAGTTCCAACTTCTTTAGCTCCCTCCCTCTCCATCCCTTCCCTTTGGAAGGCAAGCAATTCAATATAGGCCAAATCTGTGTAGTTTTGCAAATGACTTCCATAATAGTTGTGTTGTATAGGACTAACTATATTTCCTTCCATCCTATCCTTTCCCCCATTACTTCTATTCTTTTTTGATCCTATCCCTCCCCATGAGTGTCGACCTCAATTTGCATTCTCCTCCCCATGCCCTCCCTTCTATCATCCCCCCCACCCTGCTTGTCCCCTTGTCCCCCACTTTCCTGTATTGTGAGATAGGTTTTCCTACCAAAATGAGTGTGCATTTTATTCTTTCCTTTAGTGGAATGTGATGAGAGTAGACTTCATGTTTTTCTCTCACTTCCCCTCTTTATCCCTCCACTAATGAGTCTTTTGCTTGCCTCTTTTATGAGAGATAATTTGCCCCATTCAGTTTCTCCCTTTCTCCTCCCAATATATTTCTCTGTCACTGCTTGATTTCATTTTTTTTTTAAGATATGATCCCATCCTCTTCAATTCACTCTGTGCACTCTGTCTCTATGTATGTGTGCGTGTGTGCGTGTGTATGTGTGTACTCCCACCCAGTTCCCAGATACTGAAATGTTTCAAGAGTTACAAATATTGTCTTTCCATGTAGGAATGTAAACAGTTCAACTTTAGTAAGTCCCTTCTGACTTCTCTTTGCTGTTTACCTTTTCATGGTTCTCTTCATTCTTGTGTTTAAAAGTCAAATTTTCTTTTCAGCTCTGGTCTTTTCATCAAGAAAATTTGAAAATCCTCTATTTCATTGAAAGACCATTTTTTCCCCTGAAGTATTATACTCAGTTTTGCTGGGTAGGTGATTCTTGGTTTTAGTCCTAGTTCCTTTGACTTCTGGAATATCCTATTCCATGCCCTTCGATCCCTTAATGTAGAGGCTGCTAGATCTTGTGTTATCCTGATTGTATTTCCACAATACTTGAATTGTTTCTTTCTAGCTGCTTGCAGTATTTTCTCCTTGACCTGGGAACTCTGGAATTTGGCCACAATGTTCCTAGGAGTTTCTCTTTTTGGATCTCTTTCAGGTGGTGTTCTGTGGATTCCTTGAATATTTATTTTGCCTTCTGGTTCTAGAATCTCAGGGCAGTTTTCCTTGATAATTTCATGGAAGATGATGTCTAGGCTCTTCTTTTGATCATGGCTTTCAGGTAGTCCCAAAATTTTTAAATTGTCTCTCCTGAATCTATTTTCCAGGTCAGTTGTTTTTCCAATAAGATATTTCACATTATCTTCCATTTTTCCATTCTTCTCTCTTTGTTCTGTGATATCATACTTTCTCGCAAAGTCCTTAGCCTCCATCTGTGCCATTCTAGTTTTGAAAGAACTATTTTCTTCAGTGAGCTTTTGAGTCTTCTTTTCCATTTGGCTAATTCTGCTTTTGAAAGCATTCTTCTCCTCATTGGCTTTTTGAACCTCTTTTGCCAATTGAGTTAGGCTAGTTTTCAAGGTGTTAATTTCTTCAACATTTTTTTGGTTCTCCTTTAGCAGGGAGCTGATCTGCTTTTCATGCTTTTCTTTCATCTCTCTCATTTCTCTTCCCAGTTTTTCCTCCACCTCTCTAACTTGATTTTCAAAATTCCTTTTGAGCTCTTCCATGGCCTGAGCCCATTGGGTGGGCTGGGACACAGAAGCCTTGATTTCTGTGTCTTTGCCTGATGGTAAGCATTGTTCTTCCTCATCAGAAAGGAAGGGAGGAAATGTCTGTTCTCCAAGAAAGTAGCCTTCAATAGTCTTATTTCTTTTCCCTTTTCTGGGCATTTTTCCAGCCAGTGACTTGACCTCTGAATTTTCTCCTCACACCCACCTCGACTCCTGGTCCTCCCAGCCAGTGTTTGGGGTCTGAGATTCAAATGCTGCTTCCAGCCTTAGGGCTTTTGGCGGGGGCAGGGCTGCTATTCAGTGTGAGAATTAAGTTCAGGTGGTCAGGTCGGGGCAGGGCTGCCTCTCAGGGTCAGTTCCCTCAGGGGGTTTATGCACAGACCTTCCACAATGGATCCAGGCTCCCGCCCGCTTGGGGAGCCCTGGTCTGCAGCCGCCTCTCAGCTTCTACCTCCCGGGGGGGCCCGAATCATGGGGGCACCCCACTCCTCTTTCGACCTGCCAAAGAGACTCTCTCACCGACCCCCGTCACCTGTGGGCGGAGGGACTTGTGCGGCCGCTGGAGATCCTGTCCCTGAAGCTTGCTCGGGTCTGTTTCTCTTGGTGCCGTGGCCGCAGCAGGTCTGGGCTGGGCTGGGCTCCGCGTCTGCAGCGCGACGGACCTTTTGTGAGAGGTTTGCAGGTTCCTCTGTGGGTGGAGGGACCCGTGTGGCCGCTGGAGATCCCGTCCCCGAAGCCCGCTCGGATCTTTTCCTCTCGGTGCCGCGGCCGCTGCAGGGCTGCCCTCAGCTCCCAGTCCCGGCGCCTAGTCGGCAGCGGGAAGGACCCCCCACGAGAGTTTTGCAGGTCCCTCCGGAACAGAAATCTCCCTCGCTCCAATATTCTGTGGCCTCTGGGTGCAGAATTCGCCGTGAGTTTCTCCCCTGTAGCCGTTCTGTGGGTTGTGGGTTCGGAGCTATGTGTATGTGCGTCTTTCTACTCCGCCATCTTGGCTCCGCCCCCCCTTCTCCTTATTTTAAAATAAAATTATTCAACGAATAAAAACATTTTCTCAAATTGGGGGATAAAAGGAAGAGAAAGACAAAATCCTCATAACAAATATACTAAAGTGAAACAAATTCCTCACTAGCCATATTCAAAGGATGTCTCAGTCTGTACTCTGACTTCCTCTCCTCTCTGTCAGGAGGTGGTAATCATGGTTGGCCATTGTATTGATCAGAGTTCATAAGTCTCTCAGAGGTATTTTTTTTTTACTTTAGAAAAAAATATTTAGAGTACATATTTTCATTTTGTGATCTGATGTGGAAACAAATGTTCACTTGGTTGTAGAAAGCAGAATCAGGGGACGGTAGGGGGAGCAGTGGGTTTTTAATTTTCTATGATTTCCTTTTGGCATTGTTGTTCCTGTCAGTTTTTAATGAAAAAACGCTAGTGTTTCTTATTTCAGTAGATGCAGCTCCTAATACAAATACATATATCAAGGATGTATAAAAATGATTTTGTATATGATATCCTTATTACCAATAAACTTACTAAAAAAAATTCGTATTTTATTTTTATTTGAAAAAAGATACTTAGCTAATTAGCAAATGTCAGTATCGTGTGTGAGATTTAGCTGATTATTCATGAATATTTATGTAAATATTGAAGCCAGAATTCCTTTCTTTTCTTTTTCTCTCTCTCCCCTCTTCCCCCATCCCCCTTTTTCTCTTTCTTTGTGGGAATAAAAGCAGTGAAGGCGTTTTCTTTAAAGTTTTTAGTCATTGATTCAGGCCACGGAGAATAAGAAAAAGTCTTGCTTGTCAATAAGATTTTTTTAGTGGATTTGTTTTTTTTTTTTTTTCGCTCAGCCATCATAGGAAGGGTGGATATTTGACTGCTGGTGAAGATTTCTAGCTTGTTGCATGGCAACATAATTCCAAACATTCAGATGGCTTAGGAAATGAAATTCTTCTGCTGTAGTAAGGCATATAAAGAGATGCCAAATAGCAAGGAGCATTTGTTTTCTTTGGTTGTAGACCTTATGATAACAGGGACAGGGTGAAAGAATAGTGTGCCTGCTGTTTTCTTGGCTGCATTGCAGCGACTGATTGAAGTTGATGAAATAAACAAGAAAAATCCTCAAAGATTATTGGTAGAGTTTAAGAAATTTCTTGGAAGGGAAATCTTTTTGTTAAATTCTCTTATGTTGGCGATTGGGGTAACAGATTAGGTTAACTAATTTTTACTTAAAACAGACTCTTTACTTCTGTGATGATGCTTTTAAACGGCCCCAAGGACTGAGGTACATTTTGAGGGACTTTCTTCACTATAAAGAAGAAGTATTTAATTTGTTAAGAGTCTGTTTACATATTACACATCTTGCTTGCTCCAGATGTTGAAGAGCTTAAGTTCTATAATAAATACAGATGATTGGTAGGTGGGAAGAATGTTTTAATGTTTCCTGAGTGTTCCACTAATTCTGTTATTGTTATAAGCCCAGTTCCAGCAAGTCTTCTAAAGAAAAACACTACATATGGATGACAGAGCCTTCAGAAAAAGTCAGTCCTGTTCCAGACTTGCACCCTTCAGTACAGTTGATAATGAACCTACCTGTTTCTTTACAGCTGTGATTTTATTTTCTTGATCTCTTTTCATGTTAAACAGGATTTTTCAGGAATTCATTATCTTTGTTTTGCTCTATTGCTTTTCAAGTTTGTTTGCATATCTCTTTTAAAACTGGGACTGTAAAATTTCTTAGGAGCCCATTGGTAAAAGGCTGTTGTTATAGGATTACCCTATTCCCAATCTCTAAAAAAGCTGGGATGATTTAAAAAATTTTTAGTCGCTTTTCTTTTTCTGTGGTATGTAGCAGTTTATAAAACAGTTCAGAGTGCTTGCCCCTTTGCTGAGGTGAAATCAGATTCTTTCAAATGTCAGATGTACCCCTTAGAGTAGTTTATGGCTTTGTGAAGTTATATGCCTAGTCAGAGCTAGTATACTTATGATTCATTTTGGGATAGATAGGATATTTGTTAGAATCATTTCGGCTCCTCTGTTGCTAAGTCAGTCAAAGATAGTTAGCCAAATATGTGTAAGCTCTGTTCCTAATCTTTGAGTGTAACATTCTGTAGGTCTAGCTAGCACTATTAGACTTTCTCATAAAGTGTCTCATTGAGCTGAGTACTGTTCTAGATGAGTCTCTGACAATTTTTGGATCCTGAAGTATGGCCCTTTTTGACTAATAAGAAATGAAGGTCTTCAACCATATAACTGACATACACCCCCAAAGTTCAAGCCTGATGAATTAACTTACTCAGTATTTTTTTTCTGAGTCAAAAAGGTATTTGTAAGTAGTTTCTCCTGGCTTTATCAGCATTAGAGAAATGAGGACTATAAGTAGGTAGCGTTCAATTCAACCCTGATGTTGAATCTGAGAATGATTTAATTCAGTGCAGGGGAGGGTAAAGGAGAATGATGACAGCAGAAAAGAAAATGACCTCCTAGAGATACAATAGTTGGTACTTAATATGTCAAGAAAGATTTTTTTTTAATTGTTCTTTAGTTGCTTGGGACATGTTTTCTGTTGGACTTTTTGCTGTTCCCATCTCTGTGATCTCTTCTTTCTCGTTCATCCTGAAATATTTCTCTTAAACGTAGGAACATTACTGAAATCAGGAAAGTATTGCATGTTGAGATTGACTGCTCACTAGATCCTTTATTTAGACGTGATTAAATGATGCTGTTTTGTTAGCACTGCTCTTTATGTGTCAGTGACAACAAAGTAGATATATCAATTTACTGTAGAAGGAAAAGCTTTGCCTTCATTCTCTTACAAATCTACCTACCCCACTGGGGAACCATTTCTTGACAATGCTGCACTAGGGCGTCACTTTTAAAGTCAGGAGTCTTTAAGAAAAAAAATCCTCATTCTGACACTGAACTACTTAGTTGACTTTATTTTAAATATCCTGCTGTGCTAATGGAAGCAAAGCTTTCTTCCTTTCTCTTCAAGCTTCTAAATCTGACAGTGAAAGGAAACATTATCTGCAAGGAAACACGTTTAGGTTTGATGTGAGGAAAAACTTAAATAATTAGGGCAGATTGCTTTTGTGTATGGGCTGGACTAGGTAAATTCTATGATTTTTAAATTCATCCTCTCTTGCTTAACCCCAGGCTGTTTGGCATAAGTACCCTGAGAGCTTACTTTGCTTTTCAGTCAAACTACCTTTTGATGGTCTTGAGCAGAGGACTATTGAAAGATAGTTGACACTGAAATTCTTGTTGAAGGTTTTCTTTTCTTTTTTTAAACTTGTTGCTTTTTCCTTTTAGCTATTTATTCATTGAGGTGACAGCTCATACCATTGGGGCCCATACAGTAATACAGTAGTCAAGCCAGACTTCTGACCTGGTGATATACTTCCCATTAGACTCCATGTCACCCTGCTAGAAATAGGCAGCAGAGTGATGCCTATACTGGTCATAGGGCAGCAGGACCTGAGTCTCCCATCCAAAACAGTTAATATACCAGATGCCTAGCATGGCAAGCAGCACAGGGGTATTCTTCTCCAGGGAGGTGGTGAGGAAGTGATTGTCTATCCAGTAAGCCTCCGACAACAGCTGTCCAAAGTTATCAAAACCAGCATGTAGGACAGTGGAGAGGCCAGTAGCTGACCATGAGTAACATCCACCAACACAGTCTTAGAATTGAGATATATTTTGAGTGTTGATTCCAGACTCTTGAATTGAAAGGCATTGAAAGGCAAGGCCACAAAGTGCTTTGCCACAGCTGAAGGATCCTTTGCTACCTGAAGGAACCATTCTTTGGCTGTCTCTGCATTGGTAATGATCTCCTAGGTGGTGAAAGTTTTTGAGGCAACGATAAAGGCACAAGTTTCTGGGTTAAGTTCAGCAAGGGTCTTGGCAATGTGGGTACCTTCACTATTGGAGACAAATCAGATATGAGGGCCTCCTTTGGAATAGGGCTTCAGGGCTTCTTTCCTCAACAGGGGACCTAAGTCAAAACCTCCGTTGCCAGTGTTGATCACATCTGTATCACCCAGGCAATATTCACAGCTCCAAGGGCAACTATGAATATGCCAGTGTAATTCTGAATCACAAAGTATAATAGACTCTCCATATAGAAGGCAGAAGAAAAACATTTATTCAGACACCAAAAAAGCCAAATCCATTCTAGTAACAAAGAAATCTGTTCACAATAACAATGTAGAGGGCAATACAGTCCCCAAGCCTTCCCTCTGTTACGTTTCCCACAAACAGGCTCCCTTAAATAGACCACAAACAGTCTTCCTTAAATCACAAACAAGCTCTCTCACTCATGCTAGCCAGCTGCCTGTTTTCTCTCTCTCCCTCAGTTCTGACTGCTCTGACCAATTTTCTCTCAGCTCTACCCTAGCTCCACCCCTTCCTGTTCCATGTGAAGACCCATGTGACTCAGGCTTCCCTGTGACTTAAGCAGGTCACATGGACCTGTTAATGAATGGGACAGATCTTCCCATTAATAAGCAAAATTACATGAACAATAAGCAAAAATGCATTATCAATACAATATCTGTAATCGTCTTCCTGGTATAGCCTTTCCAGTCTCCACCACAGACATGCTAGCAGAATGCCTTCATTTTCTCTAGCACTTTGTTCACCTCTGGTACCATGTCCTTGCTGTCCACTTGCGATGGGTGTATTGGAGTGATTTGCAATTCCACATAGAACATAGCCTGGTCTTCCTCCCCTTGAACATTTTTTACTGAGCATCTTCCACCCCTTGAGACTTAGCCAGCTCAGTAAGCATCTTCATCACATTTTTTGTGAGGTAGTTCTTGGAATAATCCACAAAGATATATCCATTTTTGGTGTCGAGATTCAGGTTGAGTGGTCCTGGTCTTCCTCAAAAAGGTGCCAGAGGTTGAGTTTAGACCTTTTCTTGAAGTGCCACTAGACGAGCTTCTGGAAGTTTGAGTCCTGACTGAGTGAGGCCATGGTGGGGACATGGATGGCCCGGAAAGATACGGCATGAAATGGAATCACTTTATAGTTTGAAGTTGGAGTATCAACAGTAATTTTTTTCAGATGTGCTATTGAAAACTTTTAAGGTGAAGTCAAATGCTGTGTTATTAAAGGGACTTTTTTTTCTCCCCTAGAAACCTTGGATTTCAGTTAAGAACCTGTCAAACAAAGGAGAAATGTTCTTCAATGGGGGAATGCTGTGCTTAAAATAGTTTTGCAAGGGATTGTTCTGATAAATATTAAGTTAAAGTGATTGCATCGAGGAGTCAAAACCAAGGGTACCTATGCATATGTGGGAGGAGTCATGTGTAGTTTGTGCTAGGTAAGTGTAGGAGAAGATTAAGAGTTATTGCTTTCAGGAGAGGTTCTGCCATCATTTATCTTCACTAAGTTTCTCTTGCTCTGTAGTGTCTCTCCTTTAGGGATTGAATGCTTTTTATTATCTCCATAATGAGATGAGTAGCATAGAAGTCCCATAGCAAGATCATCACATATCAGTATCGGATTCACTAGGGAACTTAAAAGTATTGGTTATATAATTTCATTTTGTCTCATCTCTGTCACGTGTGGGTGAGAATGCTGATAATGCTTTGGTCATTGTGTGTGTTAAGAACTGCATACACTGGAGAGAAAAACACATTTGTGTTTATTATTTCCTTTGGAAATTGATCACATAATTCTTTGCTGTTTTGATTGACATGACTGGATTAAGACTTGCTTTCATTAAGACTTGAGAGAAAACTAGAAAAAAGAAATTTGAAAGGTCAGTATTGAGCTGGCAGAGTTTTCCTAGTAGATTTATTACTTGATGTTAATGTTTAGGGAAATATTTATGAATATCATATTTAAAAGAGAATAACTCATCCTTTCTAACTGGAATGACAGACTGAACTTAGAGTTTGAACCATGCTTTCTGTTGATAACTCCAAGGACGAGAGGAGCCTTCACTGAGAAGCTCTGAAAACATGCCCAAGAAGAAAATGGAATCCTTCAGATTTGGCATAAAGATTTGATACTTTGTAGCAAGATATTCAGAAAGGGGGCAAATGTAGGACCCCGGACTAATCTTTAACCAGAAGATTGGAATGAATCAATCCTATTTCCTAATACTTTTAAAAGAGATATATATCCCATCCCAGGTGATGGTAAACTGATGGTTACTGATGTGCAATTGCCACTGTTTGCTGATCATGCAGGACTAACTCCCGCACTTTCAAGATCAGAAGTAGGTTTGCAGAGCTGGATGGGCAGTTTGCCAGTTTCCTTCTTTGGAGGCTTAATCGATTAAAATCCTCCAAAATAAGGGGGATACTTCTTCCCTTCATGGCAGCAATTTCTTCAGTGGTACCTGAGGATGGGACTTAGAAAAGAGAGAGTATTTGTTCAGGCCTTTGTTTTAGCTAGCACCTCCTTTCTTTTAATTAGTCAGTTAACTGATAGGCTTTTTGAGTACCTACTATGCAATCAGTGTTGGGGAGGACACAGAAGGTAGGGTGTGTGTGTGTGTGTGTGTGTGTGTGTGTGCGTGTGCGTGTGCGTGTGCATGTCTGTGTGTGTCTGTGTCTCTGTGTGTCTGTGTGTGTCTGTGTCTGTGTCTGTCTGTGTGTCTGTCTTTCTGTGTGTCTGTGTGTGTGTCTGTGTGTCTGTGTGTGTCTGTGTGTGTGTGTGTGTGTGTGTGTGTGTGTGTGTGTGAATTGAACCTCTAATCTCCAAGCATCTTGTAGCCTGGTTGTATACAGCAGCCATACATACCTGAAATACTTGTAGAAGAAGATAAGATAGTTTAAAGAAAGGCAAATGTATGGTATAGATAGTAACTGTGGTAAAGTTTATAAAGATGAGTGGGTTTTGGAGTACTTGAGAAAGTCTGGGCTTGACTAGGTTAAGATCTTAGTCTTAGAATGAGATAGGACTTGAGAAGTTCAACATCATTTTACAGATAAAGAAACTGAGGCACAGAGGGGTCAAATTGATGCAACTAGAGTCACCTAGATCATAAGTGACATCCTTGGGATTTGAACTGAGGTCTCATTCAGAGCCCTGCATGTTTTCCACTGTAGCACATGGTGGTCTGTGATGTGAGAGACTGCAGCAGATTTGGATATTTAGAAGAAGAGAAAGGTCTTCTGCCTTCTTTCCCCCTCTTGAGATCTTATCCTCTTGCCCAGACTAAATACTTTCCTCAGCCTTAAGGGTACCGAATTTTGTCCATTTATTTGGGTACCTAATTCCTTGGTTACTGATGAATAGATTTCTTCTTTCCTCTACCTTAAACCTTTTTGTTGTTTTATTCACTTATTTATTTATTTTGCTTTCATAAAAATAGGGAATAGAGAGGTGAGGAGAGAGTACGTTTGAACCATCTTTTTCTCATACGTTTAGCTTGCACTAATTCCTGGGAATGACCCAAATGCCTGCTTGTCAGTAACGCCCTGCTTCCATTTTCACCAGCCAGTAGGCTGGGGTGTCATTTGCTTTGTTTTATTTTGCATTGCATTCAAATGGATAGGTAGTGTGGTGTAGTGACTAAGAAGCCAGGAAGACCTGGGTTCAAATTTGCTTTTGACATCTAGATTAATAAAGCAGTCATTAACATCTTACTACATGTTAGGTACTGTTCTAAGCTGATACATAATCATCTAACCAGGAGTCATTTGTCACGTGCCTAGTATATGCCAGGCACCATGCCTTTAACACCTACTGACTGTGTAGACCTAGTAATTAATGTACACTTTCAGTGCTCTTGGCACCTTTTTAAGACTGTAAGCTGCCAAGAAGGGGATAGCCTGAATTGGTTGAGGAAGTCTCATCGAGGAGTTCCCTATACCAGTGAAATCACAGATCAAGTCCTTATCCTTAGGGTTTATAATAGCTTATACACCTTAAGCCAGTGTCTGCTTTTGTAATGTGAAATCAAAAATAAAGAACAAAATGCAAACTGTAGGATTTTAATTAAAAATGAGGATCAACTAGTGTCATTGTACTGTGCTCATTGTTTAGTTTTGGAAGTCTGGCTTTCAGCTGATAAGGGCCTGGAATCAAGTACTTTTCACCTCTTTTGGGTTGGTGAACTCAGTCTTGGTGGAAAGAATGGACGGAGACTTGGAATTGGCTCTGGATACTTGCTTCTGCTTATCCGTTTTGCCTGGTTTGGTGGGCCACGTCCAATTGCTAGTTATTTAAAAGCTTCTTATCCAACAAGCTGGGATTAAAGCAGGTCTGAGGAGTGGTGAGACTCTGACAGCACAGTATTTGGGTGGAGAGAGAATGGGATCAATTTATAGGAAATCATTCTATGCGCCCTGTTGGTGCCCAATGAAAATAAACTGAATTTCTTTAGGATTGAAGCTATCTATAATTCCTTGTGGTTCCTCACTGACATGGAAGGAGAAGAGAGAAGGTGCTTTTTTTCTTCAACCCTGATTAACATCTTACATAAACTCACATACATAGCTTCTTTCTGGATAAGGAGGAGGCAGCTTATTTTATCAGAATATAGCAAAGAAACCTATCCAATAAGTACTCCTTAAGTCATCTTCAGTTAAAAAAACCATTGTAGAGTATGCAACGGTAAGCTGAGTTTAGACTGATCAATACATGCAAACTCCAAGCCAGATGTTTATTTGATTGTAGAGGAAATGGTCAGGAGGGGACTGTTTTAAAGAGTGCATTTGTTCTTTTAGGGCATTACTTGAATTCTTTAGATAGAAAAATAGTTGACATATTTCCTGTGGTGGAATTCTTTGCCATTTTGTTTGGCTAGTTGAAAAGATGTTTGTTTCTCTTTTTTATCTCTCATCCCATAAATAATAAGTACTTTGTATCCTAGATAGCTTGTAAAACATGTTATTAAACCCAATAGGAACAATCAGTTTTAAGTAGAATCTAAATTAAAGTCAAATTATTTTAAATACTTTTATAAGAAGCTTATTGAGACTTTGATTTGGTGTAATAAATACGTAAACACATCGACAGATGCGTAGCACAAACATGTGCCTGCGTATGTAAGGTGAGTATGAAATAACGAAGCTTATTTATGTGTCTTCCTTACATATTCATGTTACAGTCCTGTGGCATGTCTATTTCAGGGTGGTTTAAAAACCTTTTAGATCATTAGGTACAAACTCTAGGGTCAATACACTTTTTTTTTGTAAATTTTTTTATTTTAAATTTAAATACAAAAGAAAAAAACAAATAGTAAAACTAAAGTAATACAAAATAAGAAAAGAAAAAAGCATTGCTATGTGCACAGCAGAACGTGAGAGAGGATTCAAAGTAATCAGCAATAAACTTTCATTTCAAGAAAGCCTATGTGATAAATACTGCAAGTGGTGTTGAGAGCTCTCCATCTTTTCTTTGCTTCCTTGTACATTTTCTTTTATTATATGCTGGGCACTTTTTACTTTGTTCTTTTTTCCCTCTTCCTCCCTGAACCCCTCAAAGACTATATTAAGCTCGCACACACGCATACACACACACACACACATTTATATGTACATATATACACACACGTACATATGTAGATACATACACACAAAGACAAACATACATGTCCACACATATGTCCTCACATACATACGCTTACTTATACATGTATATACTTAGATATCAATAATCATAGACATATATAGACATATACATTCATGTACATCTATGTAAGACTGTGTTATACTTATTTATTTATATTTATCCTCCACTTCTCTGAGGGTGCATAACCTTTCCCTTCATAAGTCCAAATCTTACCATATTTTTCCAAGTCCACTAACTTGTCATTTCCTCCATATCAATAACATTCACACCTTTTAGTGTCTTGTTTTTTTAAATAATTCAAAACGATGTTGATAAATATGTCTGACACAGTGTACTTTCCCTATTTTTCTCTTTTGATTAACTCTATTTTAACCTTGACTTTATCTGAGATTGTGACTGCTGCCCCTGCTTCTTTTTCCTAAACAAATTCTATTCCTAATCTTTATTTTATGTTTGTGTGTATCTCATTTCCTATCCCTCTTGACTTCTCTACTTCTACCCACTACATTGCCCTCCTATTACTTAACCTACCCCCCTTCCAAGGAGCCCTCGTTTATCCTTCCATTCTCATTAATGTAAACACCCTTCTATACACCCTTTTAATCTATTCCCTCACTTTCCCCGAGATCCCTCCTTTATCCTCTCCCTTTTCTCCCTATCCCCCTAGCGTTTTATTTCTTAATGAATTTAGAAGACTTTTATACTATTTTAGAGATATATATGTGTTGTTCCTTCTTGAACTCATTAGTGATGAAGGTAAGTTTCCCCGAACTACCAGCCCTCCTCCCCCATCTAATTTCTCTGTATTGGTTCCTCCTCTAGCACCTCATTTATATAAGATAATTACTCTTTTTAGCTGCTCCTAAACGGTTTTACTTTTTAAAGTTATATCATACTCAGGTTTACTCCAGTCTTTCTTATGAACCATGCAATTACTAATAACAATCTTAGACATATGTTTTATATTTTACATACATAAAAGTTAAGCAGCCTGTCTTTATTGAATCCTTTATAATTAGTCTTTGGTATGTACCTTGTGTTTCTCTTGGCTCTTATATGTCATATCTTCTAGTAATTTCAGGTTATTTCCTTTTTTTTAACAAAGTCCTGAAAGTCTGACAATTCATTAAATGTTCACTTTTTTCATTAAGGATTATGCTTTAGCTTTGCTGGGTATGGTATTTTTGGCTGTAACCTCAGTTCTTTTGCTCTTCTATATATACGGTTTTGAGACCTGCATTTAATATCACCACTGCTAGGTCTTGTGTGATTCTAATTGTGCTACCACCATATTTAAATTGTTTTTTTCTCTTGTTGCTTATAGTATTTTATCCTTGAGCTGAACTCTTAAGCTTTAAGCTTAATAAGAATTGAGTATAATTTCTAGAGATAATTTGACTTTAATATTCCTGTGGATTTTCCTCATAGGATATCCTTCAGATGGTGATTAGTAGATTTTTTTCCTGTTTTAGTTTCCCTTCTTGTTCTAATGCTTCAGGATGGTTTTCTTTATTTCTTGTCTTATTGTATCAAGATTCTTTCTTTCTTTTTTTTTTTTAATTATAGCTTTCAGATAATCTGATTATTCCTATGTTTTCTCTTCTTGATCTTTTCTCCAGATCAGTTGTCTTTCTTATGAGATATTTCACATTCTTTTCTATTTCTTCATTCTTTATTTTTTTTATTGTTTCTCAATCTCTTATAATTTTGCTTCTCTCCGTTACTCACTTCTGATTTTCAAGGAGTCATTTTCTTCCTTAAGATTCTGAATCTCTTTTTCCAGTTGGTTGATTTTCTTTTCATAATCTTGTTTTTCTTGGATTGTTGTTCTTATTTTTTAAAAAAATTTTCCTTCATCTCTCACATTTGATTTTTAAAGTTTTTTAAGTTCTTCTCTGAATTCTCTTTGTGCAGGTGATGATTTGATGTTACTCTTTGGAGTAGAAGAGGGTTTCTTTGCTTTACTATCCTTCTCTGAAGATGAACCCTGGTCTTCTCTATTCCCATAGTAACTCTCTGCAGTGCAGGAGTCAGGAGGACCTGAGTTCAATCTCACCTCAGACACTTGACACTCACTAGCTGTGTGACCTTGGGCAAGTCATTTAACCTCAATTGCCTCATCCTGGGTCATCTCCAGTCATCCTGATGAATATCTGGTCACTGGATTCAGATGGCTCTGGAGGAGAAGTGAGGCTGGTGACCTGCACAGCCCTCCCTCACTTAAAACAAAGTCAAGTGCAAGTCATGTCATTTCTCTGATGGCATGATCTTCTTCAGCAGTGAAGTATGAACATACAGTAACTCTCTATGGTTGAATTCTCTTTCCTTTGTTCATTTTATTTTATTTAATTTTTTACATTTTCACTATAGTCATGTTGTATAGAAGAATTAAAATGAATGGGAGAAATCATATAGCAAACCAAAACCAAAAGAAAATGATCGGCTACATCTGCGATTGAATTCCATAATTTTTTCTCTGGATGTGGAAGGCATTTTGCCTTAAAAGACCATTGGGAATTTTTTAAGTCCTTGCATTGCAATGAGGTTCTGAGTCTACCAGAAAAAATCCTCACACACTGTGGTTGTTACTGTGTACGAAGTTCTCCTGGTTCTGCTCCTGTCGCTCAGCATCAGATCATATAAATCTTTCCATGCCTCTCTGAAGTCTTCCTATTCATCATTTCTTATAGTGCAATAGTATTCCATTACATTCATATACCATAATTTATTCAGCCATTCCCCAATTGGTGGGCATCCCCTTGATTTCCAGTTTTTGGCCACCACAAAGAGAGCTGCTATAAATATTTTTGTACATGTGGGACCCTTTCCCATTTTTATGATCTCTTGGGGATACAGCTTTGTTGATTTTTAAAAAGCTTAGTTTTTGTAATCAACTCTAGTACTGGAATATGGGGGTGGTGCCTCTGGTCTCAGATCTTTCTTCAGTTTTTCCCTCTGGTCTGGAACTAAGTGCCCACAGCCAGAGGCGTCCCTGCGCCACTGCTTCTGCACTCACTGGTAACCCAGCTCATTCTCTTCCTTCTGTCTCCCTCTCCCCTTCCTTTGGGGCTTTGGGGTTTACTGGCTAGATGTCCTCCTTCCTTCCTTCCTTCCTTCCTTCCTTCCTTCCTTCCTTCCTTCCTTCCTTCCTTCCTTCCTTCCTTCCTTCCTTCCTTCCTTCCTTCCTTCCTTCCTTCCTTTTCCCAAAACTTTAAATCCCGTGCACTCTGAAGCTCATGGACTACACAGTAGGTCCCTGCCCAAGCTCCACTTACTGCCTGGCTTAGAGTGATTATCACTAGTAACACTTTCTGTTCATTTATTTTTTCTTTTGTTCATTGCAAGGATCATTCCCTGACTACTTCTTAAAGAGGCCTATTCACTCAATGGGTGTTACCTCCCTCTAAGTGAGTACCTAAAAAGGCCAACCTAAGAAGGCCAGGGTCTCCCAGTGTATCCTAGGCCATCTTCAGTCATCCTAATGAATATCTGGTCCCTGAATCCAAATGGCTCAGGAGGAGAGAGTGAAGTTGTTGACCTTGCACAGCCTCCCTCACTCAAAACAAGGTCAAGTGCAAGTCATGCCATCATCTCTCTGATGTTCATAGTCTTCTTTGAAAACAAAGGATGAGCACAGACAGGTTCCTTCTCACTCCCTGACTGCCTGCACCCTTGAGGGACATGTACATTCAGTTTCTAGCTAAAGAAGGGTCATGGTTTCCCCAGACTGAATTTATCCTTTCATGTCTGGCCAACTGGAGTAGTAACAGAGGAAGGAGACTTACTGTATGCTGTGGTTGATGGCAGTGATTGGGCAGTTGTACTGTTCATATTTAGCTCTTTCTGGATCGTAGAATAAGCATTCAGAGCTGAAGGGGGTCTTAGATGTCATTCGGCGTCTTAAAGATGAATAACAGAGGCCCAGAGAAATTGTGATATGGCTAGTTTTCAGTAAAACCAGGACTAGAACCAAAGTCTCTTGATTCCCAATGCAAAATGATTTTTATTACATGACACTGTCTTATTTGTAATAGTTGTATTCCTCTTTCTGCTTAGCTCATACCACACCTCTCCTAAATACCAGTGACCCAAGTTCTAAATGCATGTTTTCACCATGCTCATTGGGATTGTGGAGGACTTTTTTTTTTTTTTTTTACCATTGGTCTCCTTGGCTTTTGTTGTTATAGTTTAAAACATGGAGGTAGTTCCATATTTTAGGAAAGACATCAGTAAACTGTAAAGTATCCAGAGGAGAACAAGACTGTGAAGGGTCTTAAAATATGCCATGTTTGCAGCAGTTGATGAAATTGGGATTGTTTGGTCTGGAGAAGAGAAGACTTGGGGCCTGGAGTTATCTTTGAGTTTTTGAAGATAGGTCATGTGGAAGAAGGATAAAACTTGTTCATCTTGACCCCAGATGATAAAATTTAGAACAATGAATGAAAATTGAACAAAGGCAAATTTTCTTTTGATATTAGAAAAAACTTCCTAATCATTAGATTGATATAAATGTGGAAGAAATTACCCTAGGATGTCACAGTTGAATGATTAGTTGTTTGCTATGTGATAGAGCAGCTTCTTAGATATGGATTGGACTGGGCAGCTACTGACTGAGATCTCTTTCAGCTCTGAGATTCTTCCAGAATAGGTATCACTGATAGATGTACAAGCCGCTTTGGTGTGAATATTAGAAAACTTTAGAAAGTAGATGATAGGACAGTGGCAACCAATTTGGAGGTCTACTAGTTAAGACTTAAAATCTGAAGATTCTGATTTATGAATTGAGGAGCCATGCAAAAAATAAAATTATAACTCACCATCATGTAGTAGGTATTCTATGAAAAAGCTTGTGCAAATCTCTATACTTTGTAACCTGATTCCTGTTTCAGATGCAATGGGGAAGTCACAGTAATATTCTGTCATGATCACATGATCACATACCACAACTTCTTTAGCCATTCCATAACTGGCAAACATCCCAATAATGTTTAGTTCTTTGCCACCACAAAGAGAGCTACTGTAAATATTTTAGAATACATAGTTCTTTTTCTTTTTCCCTAATAGTCTTGGGAAACAGACCTAGTAGTGGTATTATTGGACCAAAGACAGTTTAATAACTCTTTGGGCATAATTCTAGATTGTTCTCCACAATGGCTGGATTAGTTTGGAGTTTTGCCAGCAGCCAATTAGTGTCCCAATTTTTCCATATCCCCTCCAACACGTTTTACTTTCCTTTTCAATCATTTTAGCCAATCTAATAGGTGTAAAATATCTCAATATTGTTTTAATTTGTTTCTCTTATCAATAATGATTTAGAGCATTTTTATATGACTATAAATTGTTTTGATTTCTGTATCTAAAAACTGCCTATTCATATCCTTTGAACATTTATAAAATGGAAATGAACTGTATTCTTTTAGATTTGACAAAGTTATTTATATATTTGAGATGAGACCTTTATCTGAGACTCTTATAAATTCTCCCAATTTTTTGTTTTCCTTCTGATCTTAGCCATATTTGTTTTACTTGTACAAAACCTTTTTGATGTAATGTAATAAAAATTATCTGTTTTACATCTCACACTGCTCTCTGTCTCTTGTTTATTCATAAATTGTTTTCCTATCCATAAATCTGATAGGTAATATGTTCCATCTTCATATTTTCTTGTAATCTCTCTCTTTATAGCTAGATCATATATCCATTTTGATCTTGTCTTGGTGAATGGTGTGAGATATTGGTCTATGCCCAGTTTCTGCCAGACAGCTTTCCAGCTTTCCCAATGATTTTTTGCCAAATAATGAATTTTTATCCCCCAAATTTAAGTTATTACACTTAGCAAACACAAGGTTACTATAGCTATTTGCTGCTGTGTATTACGTCTGCTCTGTACTACCTTTCTGTTTCTTAGCCAGTACCAGATAGTTTTTGATAGTAATGTTTTATATATGTATATATATATAAATAATATTATATATATGAGTATATAATATGTGTATTATAATGTAGCTTAAGATCTGGTACTGCTAAATCTTTCTTTACAATTTTTTCATTAGTTTCTTTGATATTCTTGACTTTTTGTTTTTCCAAATGAATTTTATTATTTTTTCTAACTTGGTAAAATAATATTTGTTAATTTAATTAGGATGGTATGGAATGTATATACTAGTTTAGGTAAAATTGTCATTTTTATTATATTGACCCTGCCTACCCATGAACAGTTATTTAAATCTGATTTTATTTGTATAAAAAGTTTTTTTATAATTTTGTTCATATAGTTCCTGGGTTTGTTTTGACAGGTGTACTTCCAAGTATTTTATACTATCTGGAGTTATTTTAAATGGGTTATATCTTACTGTCTCTTTTAAGGTGTTTTTTTTTGTGATATATAGGAAAATTGATGATTTATGGGGATTTGTGTTTATAAACTGCTAATCTGTTAAAATTATTAATTGTTTCAACTAGTTTTTTATTTGAGTCTTTGGAATTTTTCAAGTATATCATCAGGTTGCTCTCAAAAAGAGAGTTTTATTACCTCATTTGCCATTCTGATTTCTTCTGCTTCTTTTTCTTCTTATGCTGTTGCTAGCATTTCCAATACCATTTTGAATAATATTGTTGACAGTAGGCATCTGTGTTTCACTCCTGATCTTACTGGAAAGGCTTCTAGCTTATCAAGGAAAAAATCCATTTATATCTTTATTTTCAAGAGTTTCAACAGAAATTTAATAGAAATGAATGTTGTATTTTATCAAAAACTTTTTGATAGAATCAAATGATTTTTATTAGTTTTATTGTTGATGTAATCAATTATGTTAATAGTCTTCTGTGCATTCTTGGTATAAATCCTACTTGGACGTATAATACCTCGTTGTATATATTGTAATATACTTCTAGGTAGCATTTTATTTATGATTTTTGTATACGTATTTATTAATGAAATTAGTCTTTTCTTTTTCTGTTTTTACTCTTTTTTGGTTAGTTATCATTATCATATTTTTTTCATAAAAGAAGTTTGGTAGAGTCTCTTCTTTGCCTCTTATTTCAAATAATTTATTTACTATTAGAATTAGTTGATTGTTAAATGTTTGATAGAATTCACTTGTAAATCCATCTGGTCTCAATACCTTTTTCTTAGGAAGCTCATTTATTACCTGTTCAATTTCTTTTTCTAGAATAATTTATATAATTTAGAATTTTTAAATAATTTCTATATTATATATTTATGTATAATTTATATATATAATTTAGAATAATTTATATTATTCTAGAATAATTTAAATTTTCTATTTCCTCTTTTGCTAATCTAGGCAGTTTATATTTTTGTAAATATTCTTCCATTTTATTTAAATTGTTAAATTTATTGACATATTTTTGGGCAAAATAACTCCCTATAATTTCTTTGATTTCATCTTCTTTAGTGGTATATTCACCCTTTTCATTTTTAATATCAATGATTTGGTTTTCTTCTGAACTTTTAAAAATCATATTAACCAATGGTTTTATCTATTTTAGGTGTTTTCATAAAAGCACTCTTAAGTTATATTTGTTGATTCAGTGGTTTTCTTACATTTTATTAATCTTACCTTTAATTTTTAATTTGATCAGCTTGAAGAATCTAGTGATGTGACAATGTGGCTAGACCCTCTCTGACACTGGCATTTGAAGTTGATGTTCACCTTGCTTGATTAGAAGTGTGGCTGCATTTTGACTCTGTAGTATTACGTCTCTAGTGGTCTTTGAGACTTGTGAAAATTTGCTTCTTAAGTCATATGAAAAGAATGATGAACTCTCTCCTCATGCCTGATTAATAGTGCATGATATAAGAGGAGGATTGGGGAAACCTTAATAGGTCAAACTTTTCAAGGCATTGGAAGATTAAAGATTGTCTGTTGTCATTTGAAATTTGTACTTTGTCAGGTAATAAAGAAGACCACAATGATAGAAACTAAACAGATAATGAAATGTGCAGTATTGGGAAGAAGAGAGAAAATTATATAGTACCGACTGTAGTTCTGGTATTGTATGTTGCTTGTGATTGGTGAAGTGTAATATTTATTAGATCTATGAAAATAAACCCCTAAGTTACTGCCTGAGGACAGTGGCAGCAATGCACTGTGGCAGTATATGAAGGCACGTTAACATTGAATGCAAGTTAAAAAATAGTAAAGCCCTCTGAGGGTGGATTTTATTAGGATTTTGGATCTCAGCCTCTCCCTGGTTTTGTGGTCACTGTAAATGTGCCTTTGCAGAGTAGTCAAGCTCTAGCAGCAGTTCTTGCTGAGGCCAATTTTTTTTTTCACTGTGAGTATTGGACTACTATTTTTCTTGCTATTTTGTAAGTGCTACTGCAAGTCATTCTGATGCTGACAAGTATATAGAGACATTCTACTGGAGACTGAAAATGCACATGAAGGGGTGAAAGAGACAGTAAACGTTTTATCACTTGTGGCATGTCTCACATCAGTGTTAGTCAGGTATGCTGTATCCCAGTGTGGGGGCTTTGGGGCTACAATTTGTGCTGATCAAAGGCATTTCTGTGTCTAAGGATGTTAAGAATAGTGCCACTTTCTTTTTAGGAAGAGAGGGAACGTTTTCCACCTTCTATCAAACTGAAGGTTTTCTTTACTTTTTTAAAAAAAATTTTCACGTGGGATCTTGATTTGACTTGCAGTATTGTAGTGGTTATTTCTCATTCCTCTGTTCTGCCCTTTATTCTTAATGCCTGGCCTTGTGCTCAGTAGAATAACTCATAGATAGGTAGTGGCCTATGTTCTCTGTCCCATAGTTGGGAGATCACTCTCTGGCTCTTATTTCATATGATGTACCTGACGATTGTGTTTAAATGACAGAAACATCTATTTTCCCGGAAATGTTGCAAATTTTCTGCAGGTGGAAACTACTATTCTGTATTCACTATGCTAAGAAATAGCCTTCTGTTTGAAGACTGTTTATGTTTCCTTTTAAAATTCTCTGAAAAAAGGTTTTGTTAAGCTTTCCAAAAATCATTGCTGGCCTAGTTGCATAAAGTGTAATATTCTCTCACTTTTGATCTTAGATTCTTAAAAAAGTTCCGTGTGGCCTTGTTTATACTTGTGAAAGTAGAATGTCCTTAGAATAAATAAAATTTTAGTCTGAAATTATGCTAATATCACAAAAAATTAGAAAATCCATTTTCCTAAAAAGTTTGCAAATTTGCTGGAGGCTGAGTCCACTTATGTATTCACAGTGTTGTTTAACTAATATTTTCCCCTATGCACAGTTGGAACATGGGAAATACAGGCAGAGCCCTCCCTGTCTTATAACACTCCATTCAGAAATAAGCCAATAACTGATACAGAGGAATGATTTCTGTTGTCATTCTCTCTTTTGTGTTGGCATACTTTTCTGAAGGTTCCTGTCTGTGGGAGCTCCACATGGTTGTTAGGGTAGTATCTATTAAAATTCCTGTCTTCCCACCTTTTTGCTGCTGCTACTTTCTACCTGTGTTGATATAAGCATAAGCAAAGTGGGATTTTTGTTGTTTTCTTTTTGGAGTTCAGTTTCCCAGGCTCTGGCTAAATTGTGAACATTTGAAGATTGATTTCTTTTGAACCCTGACAATTTACACCTGTGCTGAGTCATGTAAGTTTTGTGCCTACTGGCTCTGTGCCAATCAGGGGCCAAGTCTTTGTTACATATTCTGGGAGGTTGGCATTTTGCTGAAACTAAAATCTCTTTTTGTCTCCATTCCCCACTTGCAAGATAAAAAAATCAGTTGCTTCTCTTGACTTTTTAATGGTATTACCAATCTCTCAGTTCCTTAGGCTGAAATAGTAAGTGATTTTTGATTCCTTCCCTTTTCTTTGCCTCCTTTATCCAATCAGTTGCAAAGTCCTTTCAGTTCTGTCACTAAAATATATGGCTCCAGATCCATCCATTCTCACCATTTCTGCTACCAAAACTCTGATATTGGCCCTATTACCTCTGAACAATCACAGGCTTCTAATTGATCTTTTCACTTCTTCATCTTCCTCTTTCTATCTTACACATGACTGTTGTAATATTCTTTCCAAGCCCAACTGTGATGATGTTACTTTCTTGCTTTCACCAAAACATTTAATCATCTTTCAGGTTATTCTTATGGAGAGACTAGAGAGATCTTGCTTATATGATAGGGAAGCATGGTAGATTGGAAACTGGTGGAATGACTTAATCCAAAGATTGATTCCTCATGGTGTAATGTTGGTTTTGACGGAAGGCCTTGAGTCTGTGTCTTCAAAGTCTTTATCAATGACCTAGGAGAAGTTAAAGGAAATAGAAAAGTTAAATTTGTGGATGACACAAAGGTAACATGTTGGATGACAAAGCCAGGGTCCAGAAAGATCTGAACAGGCTAGAAGAAGAAGCTACCTAAACAGGTGGGGCTAGGTGACTTTTAACCGCCTTTCAGACTCAGATTCTGAATTGCTCTTTATTGCCAGAGGAAGCTCCCACACTCCTCGATCTCCCCCTTGCTGCAATCATATTCTTTAATGTATTTGAACAATAATAGTAATGATAATAACTATTTATATAGAACTTCTAAGTTTTGCAAAGCATTTTACAATTATTATCTCATTTTATACTCATAATAACTCTGGGAGGTAGGTGGTTATAATCCCCATCTTATAGATGAAGAAACTGAGGCAGCCAGAAATTAAGTGACTTGCCCAGAGTTACACCGCTAGTAATTGTCTAAAGCTGCCTGCAAGGAGCTTATTTCCGCTGAGGGAAAGAACATGTAAGTAGATAAAGAAATAGAAGATAATTTGAAGAGGTAAGGAGAACTAACAAGTAAATCAAGAACAGCTTTCGGTAGTGTGAGTGAGTGGAGTTGAGTCCTGCAGGAAGCTAAGAATTCCAAGGGGTGAAAGTAAAGAGAGTACATTGCAAACACTAGGATAGCCTTCACAAGGACATGGAGATAGGAGATCAAGTGTCGAATTTATGGAACTCACTCATCAGTAAAAACAACTCATGTTCAAGATGGGAGTTCCAAAATTGAGTGGATAGGGATGAGGGTGTGTTGTATGAAGGTTCGGTCCAGAGGGTTCCTGTTTTGTTCAGGAACAAGTCAGGTAGCAGCAGGGCAAATCAGTGTTTTCATGATGAAAATTTTGTTTACAGAGCCAAGTTAACCTAAATATTGCCCAGAATATAGCATAGCCAGAAATTTCAGGCATTTTTTCCCCTAGTAGCCTATTGATTCATGTGTGTTAATTAGTTAAGACTCTTTTTTTCCCAAAAAGTTTCAGATGGGTCAACCTAGTTTTCGGGAGAGTGTACTGATCATTTTCTTAGAGGTCTTAGGTAGAAAACCTGAATAATTTCATATCAGCTCCATTGTACACTCCTCATATTTTCCACAAATCCTAACCAAAGAGACTTTTCCACTATAAAAATAGCAATGAATGAAAAACCATCCTGTTGGCCCCTTTTAGGGCACAAACAGACCTTGGTTTAAACAAACACTTTTCCAATTTCCTGAGCTCTTGATGCGTGACTGAAAGATTGTAGAGTTTTCAAGGTTTCATGGAGATAAAAACTAAGGACAGATGATCCTGCCTTTCTGCAAAAAATATGTTATGTTATTTTACCTTTCTCATGACCATGGTGTCATGATTTAGACTGAATCACCTGAATCTGTTGCAGATAGCTGTTTTCAATATTTCCACGAGTTTTTAAAAATATAGAAAATGAATATCAGATTATTTCATTTTTGAGTCTTTGTTGGTGATTGAATATGTGCTGATTGGAACATTAGGTTTATGTTAGCTGTATGTTTTAATGTGTGTGAAAGGAAATAAATGCTTTTTTTTAAGATTTAAGAACTAATTAGCTGGAAGCTTAGCTTTTTTATTTGGAGGTAATTTAGAAAATCATTGTTTCTCTTTCCCTTCCTCTTTTCCTTGAGATCTAGGTGGAGGAAACTTGTTGTTTGGGGCAGAAATAGGAAGAAAAGTTTAATTTCTTGCATAGAGCACCTTAACTTAGTCCTTTGATAGGAATGAAAAAATTGTAAGCAATTCATTGCTAACAGGGCAATGAAAAGCTCTTGAAATGAGAAGAGAACTTAGAATGATACATTTAATTTAACAGAACACCCATTGCACTCAGTGTTTTATTATCTGAAAATACATATTTGTTCAGATTTATCAAAATTCTTAACAGCTTCAGTTTCAACACTCATGGTAATAGCTGACATTTATATAGCATTGTAAGGTTTGCAAAGTGTTTGATGTGTATTATTTGATTGGGTCTTCAGTGAAACATAGAGTGAGCTTATCTGGAAGATGATAAACTTACTTTTTCTTTCCTTACTAAATGATAATCTGATCATCCTCATATGTGAACTTGTTTATGAAAGACATTTCATTAAGGATGGAAATATTCTGTAATGTGATATATCCCTTATGATATTCCATAGTATAATCACTTGCTGGAATTAATTTAAATATTTTTCTTAATGTTGGCTTTTTCTGTCTTGGTTTTAGTTCAGAATATTTCACATGAATTTTTTTCTATATTCAATATTCTTTTTTAGGAATTTAAGACAAGAAAGCAAAGTGATCTTGTCATTTTCCTATTAAAAAACATTAAATGGCTCTCACTTCATATAGGATAAAATCTCAACTTCCTAACAAAGTATTTCAGCCCTTTTTGCCCAATTTATTTTTACAGCTTTCATAGATACTATACTGTAGCTAAGTTGGTACAACACCACCCCTGAACATTCATCACTCATTCTTACATTTGTGCCTTTTCCTGTGCTTCTTTCCACCCTGAAAGTGGTTCCTAATTCCTAATTCCTCTTCATCAATCCAGATCATACCTGTCCTTTGTAGGTATGTAGGTATGTAGGTCCAGCACAAATCCCTCCACCTTTGTGATACAGTTCCTCCTTTCATAGCATTCCATACCTGTATTATTTAGAGAATTCTGGAGTTGGAAGGGAGTTTAGAGGACTGTGAAGGTGTGTGCTGCAGCATGTCTGACAGACCTTGAATACTTAAGTGATGAGGAGCAAAATAAATGTTGAGGCTTCCCATTCTCTGTTGAAATCTCAATTAAAATCTGCATTCCTATAACTTGCAACCATTACACCCTTGTTATGTCCTTTGTAACAAAGTAGAATAAACCTGATTCTTCCTCTAGATGATGGACTTTCACGTAGTTGAAGATGACTGTTGGGTTCTTTCCTAACCCCTTTCTTTTTTCAAACTAACTCTCCATAGCTCCTTAAACCTATTCTCATATGGCATGGTTTCCAGAATCTGCAGCACGCTGTTCTTTTTTTTTTTCTGACTGTGCCAGAGTTTGTCAATAACTCCCAGAATTGAAAATCTATACCTTCAGCAAGAGAAGGAATTTCTCTTTTTTAAAATGCAGCCTAAAATTTTACTACTTTCAACTTTTTGGTACTTATTACTAACTTATGTTGTGTTTTAGATGTACATATACATGCGCACATACATGTGTGTATCTATACAGATATATAAATATATACCTTTGCACATATATGTGTGCATATTTCTCTACATCTCTATCAATATAGCTTGCCTACTTAACTGGATTGCAAAACTTTGAGGGCTAGTCCGTGTATTTTATCCCCCATTGTGCCTAATATCTAAATATATTTAGTAAATAGTTGTTGATATGAAATCCCACTTATATCAGCCACCTTGAAAATTAACTTTTCTTTTCTCTCAGATAAGACTGTTAGGGATTACTTCTCTATAGAACAAAGATCCTCCTCCAGACAAGTTATTTTTAATGACATAGGATGCTGAGATATAAAGTGATGTAATAGGTTTGACCTGTCACTTAATTTGTCTTTGCTTTTTTTCCTTTTAGATGAGCTGCGTCAAGCTATCGTGGCTATGATGAATAGAAAAGACGAACTGGAAGAAGAAAACAGGTATCTTGCGGCTTTCAAAGGATCAAATCCTACTCTCCCCTACCCCTTTTTGGTGCTATTTGTCTGAGGCTAAGTGACTATACACACACACAGAGTAAATGAAACTTATTCTATTTTATGCAAAAATGTATAAAATAGAATTTAAAAAAAAATCTTTTCGTGTCTGTCTTTCAGTGTAACATTGTTCCCCAGAGTAACAAGGGCACCTCTTAGTTTCCTGAATCACTGTTGTTATTAAGAGGTCCTTAAATGGTGTGGTACTTTTAACTATTTAAAAATTCTTTTACCTTTTTCTCCTTATGTGACAAAATGAGTGTTGTCATTCCTATTTTTAGTACAGTATGGTGAAATCACCTTTTTGCCCACTCACAAGAGTAGTTACTGGCTAAGGTTTGACTAGAAATTAGGTCTCTTGACGTCAGGTTCCACGCACTGGAAAGATGGAAGGATTTGTACCCTGAAACATTTCCCATTGTTCACCTCGTGAGTAAGAAATTGCCTTCTATTTTACGACTGCCCATATTTCTCTTTAAAAGTCTCTGAAAAATGTTGTGCAGAGCTTTCCCAAACTGTTGCTGACCTAGTTGCATAAAGTGTGATACATTCTCATTTTAGATTTTAGGCACTTAAGGAAGCTCCATTTGGCCTTGGTTGTGCTTGTGAAAGTGTCTTGCCTTTAGAACAAATGCAGTGGGGCTAGTACTCTGGTGTCAGGTAGCAATATTTGTTCAGGTGTTTAGTGTGTAAGTGGGCTTCCTCTCCAGAAAGGAAAAAGCTTGATGCTTAGGTATAAACGCTGGCAAAGCCATATTTGACTTGCTTTTCAGCAGTAACATTTTGAGTAGCTTTGGAAAGAACTGCCTACTCTTTGGTCTGGAACCAGAAACGATGTTCACAGAGAACTTTTGGTGGGCTGAGAAGCTCTGGAAGGCAAGACATAATTTGTTGTGAAATGGTGGAACGTCAGCACAAAATGTGTTTAATGGGTAATAATAATGGGTATCTTGTAAAGGAAACATCTTTTGTATAATTTGCACATTCTGTGCGTATTTGCATGCCCTTGATTATTTTCCCAACCTTTGTATTCATTTTCTTTGCTAAACTCCTTTTCAGTAAGGCTATCACAAGGTGACCCCTATTTAAAACAAAAAAAGCCAAACAAAACATAAAAGACTAATTTAATGCAGTAAAGGCTTAAATACAGCTCGTTTGGCACCCTCTCTATAATCAGGTCAGGCTAACATTTTTTTATTTTCCCTGAATCTCTTAAATTGGTGACTTGATAACTGACTCTTAGGTATATATTTCCTTGGTCTTATTGACTCTCACTCATTAGCCCTATCATCTAATGTTCTTTTTGCCCTGAGACTCCTGGACATGCTTTAGAACACTCTTTTAAATAACTTTACCTGAAGGAACTTAAATAAATTTTTATTTTAGAGCAGAGGAAAAAAATCCACTGGATTTTAGCAGCAGCTCTATTTTGGTCTTGATGGGCATTTGGCTTTTGTTGTCCAAAAACTTACAGCGCCCTTTTTGCTCCAGATCATTGCGGAACCTACTTGATGGAGAGATGGAGCACTCGGCAGTGCTTAGGCAAGAAATTGACAACTTGAAACGAAAAGTGTCTGAACAGGAGGAGCGACATGTGGCAAAGATCCAGGCTTTGGCAAGGTGGGTAAAATGAAGTTGAGAATTATATGATGGGGAGTTTTATTTTAAAGACGATAGGACGTTGACCAAATAACATGCTGTTCTTTAGAAATGCATTTAGGAGAGAGCAGGATGTAAAACTCTCAGGAAAAGCAGCAAGGCAAACATGAAAATTGAGTGATTCTCAACATATGTCCTTAGGAGGTTGGACACACATGAATGTAAAAATACTGGTTATTGTCCTTCGTTCTCAAAGAGGACCAAAATGACATCACTGTGCTAAAGTCAAGTTCCAGTGTGTCCAACTGTGACTGATCAGACCAATATGAGCTCGGAATGCTCTACCACAGGTTGGGCACAGATAGTCTGCATGAATATTTGGGGTGGATACTCCAGATTTGCATATCCTGTGTTTCCTTTGTGCTGTCTGAATTCTGCTTTGTTCATAGAGCACAGCACCCGTTCTGATGTAGGCCTACCATACTGAGTGGTCCTGTGCCAGTGTCTCGCATGTTGCACAGTCAAATCCAAAGTTCTTGAGAGAGGACCTTGAGAGTGTTCTTGTATTGCGTCTTCTGACCACCATATGATCGCCTGCCCCTTGCAAGTTCTCCGTAAACTAGTTTTTTGGCAAGTGTGCATTTTGCATTTGAACAACATGACCAGCCCATCAGAGTTGCGCTCTCTGAAGCATAGTTTTGAATGCTTGGCAGTTCAGCTTGATCAAGGACTTCAGTGTCTGGTACCTTATCCTGCCAGGTGATCCTCAGAATCTTCCTAAGACAGTTCAGATGGAAGCAATTCAGTTTCTTGGAACCATCGGTTACAACAAATGGAGCAGTTTTGAATGCTGTGGATAAGTTCACTTACCTTGGTAGTGTACTTTTCCAGGGATGTACACATTGACAGTGAGGTTGACACAGGCATTGCCAGAGCTAGCTCAGTGTTTGAGAGGCTCCCAGAAAAGTATGGTAGAGAAGAGGTATTAGACTGACTACTAAACTGAAGGTCTGCAGAGCCATTATGCTGACCTCATTATTGTCTGCCTGTGAAACATGGTTAAAAATACTAGTATTTTAATAGATTATAACATTATATTGCTGTATAATTGACTCTGTGATGAAATCCTGTGTTCATGGTGAGCAGGTGTTTGTTGATAGAGTTTTAATAAAGCTCATTCTTTAGTTTTACTTTAAATACAGGGAAATCCTTGATCTTCCCCTTCATTTCTCTCTCTTTTCTTCCCTATTTTTCTCTCCTTTTCCTTCCCCCTGACATATTCCTGTCACTTCAGGGTTTTAAAGTGAAATCTGAGCGGAAAGAGATAATAGTACAGTAAAACCAGAGATTACACATGCTGTATTTATAGATGTTGTGTACCAAAACTCCCACCAAAATTCTGCTGTGTTCCCTCATTGTGGTGTGGAAGTGATTCTGGTGTCTTCAGGGTGATGTCAATGAAACGTAAGCTCTAGCAGTTCCTACTAATTTATAAAGGTGGGATGGTGTAGAGTAAGTTTTAGATATATAGTTAGAAGATCTTTTTTATTCCCAGTTCTTTTATTGTCTATGTGATGCTGGGCAAATCATTTAGCTGATTTGGATCTATGTTTCTTCACTGGTGAAAATAAAATGGTTGGACAAGGTCATCTCAAAGGTCCTATCCAACTCCAAACCCTGTGATTTTATGACAGGTCTTTGAGTAGCTCACATGTCTTTTATGAAAGGACTAAGTCTAGCTAGTTTGAAGAACTTTGTTACTGGAATGTTGATTGGACATTAGGTGATTAATTTCTTTTTAAACAATGAAGTTGCAAGTTTTTAAAGGCATTGAAATAAATGTCCAGGGAAGGAGAAGTTGATGCTTCCTTTTCCTTCCCTACTAGTCAGAGCTCATAAGTTTCATTGTGTTCGGTTATGGACTCAACACTTAAAACAGGATATGGTCGATTGGAAGCACATAAAGGAGAGAACCTAGGATAGTTAGAGGACTCAAAACCATGTTGTATGAGGAGGACTTGGAAGGAGTTGGTCTGTATGATTTTGGGAAGAGTGAAACCCTACAGTGTATAGGACTAAAGAGCTTCCCTGCAGAAGGCGAACTAAACTATTACATGTAGTTCCATGACTCAGAACTCGGATCAGGGTTTGAAGTTAACAGAAGATTTTTATCTCAGCATAAGGAAGAATTTTTATTAATTAAAAAAAACAATTAGAGCTCTCCAATGGTAGAATGTTCTACATTATTTATGTGATGAGTTCCCTCTTGCTGGAGGTGTTTCAGCAGATATTGACTGACTCTGTTGGGAGAGGGTTTTGAATAAATAGCATCTCAGTTTCCTTCCAACTCTGAGGTTCTGTAATTCAGCACTTTTCTGTTTCAACCAACAGCTCTGCAAATCTGTAGTGTGGAGGAATTAGATATTCAGAATGAGAACCTGAGGCGCTGCAAGTTCTTGAAGTGTCTTCTGACTCATCAGAGAAAGATTCAGTTAACTCTGTGATGGGCAAAGCCCTTCATTTCGTAGGGTCTCAGTATCCTCATCTCTAAAATGAGGAGGTTGTGCTAGATGATGGCTATTGCCCTTTCTTTTTCTGAAGTCTAATTCTGTTATTCGAGATATTTGAAAACCAGCAACCTTTGTATAGTATGTAATGCTATACAATAATCTCTTAGGCAGATAATTTGATTAATCATTATTTCCCTCCAGTTTTGCCAAGTCAGCCCAATTACTCAGAGTTTACTGTACTTCAAAAGTTCTAACATTCAGATTGTCTGTAAAACAGACAACTACTTGGGATGAAGAGACAAAAAGAAGTGAAATGGAATAATTACATGGTTGTGGTATTTATTACGGAATATGTTTGTTTTCAGTTGTGTTCATATCTATCTGCAGCTAAATTCTCTGACAAAGTTCCCTTGTCTTTGGCCCCTTTTGATTAACATGAGCACCGTGTCATCAAGTGTATGTTGTTCCTGTATCAACAGAAGCCTTGGATATCTGAATATTTGGTTTAGCCTGGTTGCTTGCATGCTTGCCATGGTGTGTCTAGGAATCAGCCTTACTGATAGGAAGACTCATTGTTTAGGCAGTGGCCTTCTGAACCAGCCAGGGCGAATTCAAACAGAGGCTTAGAGGGGGGAGCAATCCCAGGGATCAGCTAGATCAGTCAGTTATTTGCTATGTGTCAAGGCTAGGTACAGTTTTGGAGCTACAGTGTTTTTGGAGTAGAACTGGGGTAAATTATGAGATAATATGTATATAAACTTGACATCATGTGAATGTCAAGTATTATTATTATTGATTTTTTTATGGGCTCATCATTCTAGGCATGTTAACCAAACGTAACTTGCCATTTTCTCTAGGTCATTCTCCCTAAAGCTTAGCTACAGTTTAGTCCTTAACTGATCTTGGTGCCACAGTTGTTTGGGATGAATGGTGATGTTTATGCCAGGTTAAAAAAGCATCTTTTCCTTGTATGCACTTTCCAGGGAGCCACAGAATTCATTGTGTCCAGGCCCATTACTCTTCATTTGACACAATACTCCTGTTTCTATGTTCTTCAGGCCTTGACTGCCTTGCAAGCTTTCTTCTTTGTATGTCTGTCCTCTGTGAATAGGTGATGGATGAAGCTTGCTATTTATTCATGGAATGAGTTGCACCCATACCTGAAAGGGACAGGTAGAAATGAGTTATTCTCTGCTGAGTTATGGCTAGTTAGATACCATGTATTGCCTTTCTATGAAAACTCTAAATCTCTGCCTTTGCTCCCAGGCTCTTTCTCCTAAGTTTTAAAGAGAAAAGTCATTCAGGGAGTGAGAATCAATTTCTTGTATATCTGTCCAAAGGGATTAATGGAATTCTTGTCTAAAGAGGTAAAAGGCAAGAACAAAAGCTCTCAGATAGTCGCCTAGTATGGAATTGGCTTGGGAACCACCTACTCATAAGAGCCTGTGAACGTCCAGGGCCAATTCCTGGTGGTCCCAAGTGACGATTGTTCATAGGATCACCTCAGAAGACTAGCCGGAATGGATCTTGGAGGTCATCTAGTCCAACCCCCTTATCTGGAAGATGAAGAGCTCTGGTTTGGAGAGATTAAAGAACTTTCCTACGCTCACAAAGGTATAAAGTAGCAAAGTCAGGATTTGGTCCCAGGTCATTTGACTCTAAAGCCAGTGCTCTTTCTGCTGTACCATGCTCCATGAACTTATTGTTTTCAGTATTATGATAACTGCATGTTCATATAATTGGTTTCCTGTTTGTTTTATGCATTTCAAAACATTATCCTGCCAAAGGTGTCCTTGATGCAAAAAAAGGTTAAGAACTCCTATCTTAGAAGGCTCATGAATATAGCTTGGAGTGATGGCCTAGGCTAGAGTCAGAGGAAGGCCATGTAAGATGGAATTGGAATTATGAAACATAGCTGGTGGTATGATATAAAGGAAAGACAACAGGGAGTGTGAAGGTCATTTGCTTGTTCATATCCAAAGACTAGTGAAAATATTGGAGTTATGGACCCACTGTGTATGTTACTTGGGGGTTAATATTCTCCCCTTTAACGTTATCTTACAAGTGAACAGAGACCAGAAATGAGCTTCACTCTCATCCTATATATCATCTTTATCATCACCTCAAAACTAAATACAGGTTTAGATGTCTAGGCCTAATTCTATATATGCTCTAGTTTTCGGATCTTTCAGTCTAGTGTCTTTCTGAGATGTACTCTATACCTTCTATCAGTGTTTGTAGTTATGATCTAATTTTGTCATTCTGTCATCATTCTATTTTCTTAGATGACAAATGGAGTAGTTGGCTAGTTTATTAGACTGAGTTTCATTTGGTAAAGTAGGCGGTACTTCTTTCTCCTCCTGTAGTACTTTATCAATGACTGACAAGTCTATAGTGACTCATATCACAACAGGCAAAGGAAGTATGTAGGGTGAGGAAATAAAGATGTTTTGTGAGATATGAATGTAAGACACAGATATTTGGATAAGACCTGAGATATTTAAGGACAGTTGTTTTCCTTAGAGTTTGCCAGAATTTAATCCTGAAGTCAGCAGTGCATTTTTTATCATTGCTGAGAATTTGGGGTAACAGTTCATCTAGTAATTAATACTTATTACCTTTTTCTTTTGAGGAAACACCTAAAGAACGGGGATTGACTCCTGCTGTTACTTAGAAGGACGCGTTGCCTACCTAATATACACCAACCTGTTCTTATGTCTCCTCATTTGGTTTGGATTTTTCATAATATTTAGGTAAATAATCCAGCTTTTTCAAATGAGCTAATAGATGTTTTACAGAGGTAACCTGGTTTGTTGACCTTCAAAGAAGAATTCCTAAAAGTAACTTCTTGTTTGTAACACCAATTAGTTGTTTAGAAGATTCTTGTAATGAATTTGTTAGTGCCGTTTAAACAATTTAACCTTTCCAGACTGGACCCTGAGAATGGTCGAAGGAGTTAGGAATGTTAGGATGATGTTAGGAGTCATCCGTTTTGTGTTTTAGGATAGGCTCTCCCTTGAGGATTACATACTGTTCCCTGATTTGGTTGGGAGCTCTTGATGGGGCTCCTACTTCCACTATCAGGCAGGAAAATGCGAGCACTTGGAGCCATCTCTCTGCTACTGGTCACTTTAGCTTTCACCAGTCATGGAAAATGAAGATGTCCTTTCTGGCAGAAATTGTATGGATAATGTATCTCTTAGGAGTAATTAAAAATGGGAGTCAGGGAGAGATAGAAGTAAGTAAAACCTAGGTTTATTTGTGCCTGTGTTTGAGACTATATCATCATCTTCTCAAAGCGTTAAAGAGTATAGAACCATCCATTTATTCAACCCCATGAAAGGTTCTCCCTTAAGGCAGGGATTCTTAAACTTTTTTGTCATGGGCAACTTGAACAGTCTGTTGAAGCCTATAGATTTTTTTCTCAGAATATTATTTAAAAAAAATAAATTATAATCTGAGGAAGTGTTAAATTTCATGTAAAGGTTTGCCAAAAAACCCCAAAAAAGATGTAACTTTTTCTCCATTCAGGTTCTCAGACCCCTTGAAATCTATTTATGAATCTTCAGGCTAAGAACCCCTATTTTAAGAGTTGTCCCCCCATAGGATCACAATTCTAAAGCAGGAAGGGACTTCACAGGCTAATTTCTTCACTTTACAAATGAGTAAACTAAGTATCAGCAAGGAGATTAATGACTTGTCCAAGGTCACACACACAAAAAAAATAATCTCAGATATGGGATATTAACTTAGTTTTTCTGACTTCAGACTCAGCATATTAAGCATGACCTCTGTTAGTTTCAGAAGTACATCATGGTAAAGGCAGAGCTAGATAGCAGTCAGCTTTCTCAATAATTATCCATGTGAAAGTTGTGGAAGAGAGGGCCCAGAACTGAGCATCTTTCCCTGATGTACCAGAAAAAAAGAAATCAACATATTTATCCTTTATGTTCACTCTGGATTCCAACTAAGAACACAGGTTCAGTTTATTTAGTTGATGAGTTAAATTTTTTAGGGGGTAAACAAAAGGAACAGCTGTATTTGAAGCATGTGTCCATATACAATTAGTGAGGTGTTAGCACCATTAGCACCCGCACCAGATGTTCACCATGAAGCCTGCATCAAATGTGGGCTTGGGTGGTTCATCAAAATGCTGAAAATGTGCAGCTGTTTTTAAGGAGAAAGAAAGAAGTCCAAGTCTGAGTCACTGTTTTATCAAAGGGAACAAGCAAGAAGGGATAAAAATTTACAGGAAGCAATAAATATGATACAGTTCTCATTAAAAGGTTAGTGTAGTTATCCAGTGGGGAGAGAAATACATTTATATTATTAATGTTACATTTTGCTGTCTTGTGTAATTAGAAGTGGCCAAAAAATCTCCTCAAAGAAACACAAAGCACAGAGCAGCTGTGTGCAGTGACAGCAGAGGGCAGGTGATGGGTGAGGCCAGGTGAATGAGACTTTTTCACATATCTGCCCTTTGCTGATCTCAGTACTTTGAGACCGCGTTGCTCAGTTTAAGCCCTTCCCTTTTCCCTTCCACTTTGGTGAGGCAGGAATGTAACCTGGTTGTTCCTAGAAGATCATTTTTTGAATCTTCTTTTCTGGTAGCTCACAAGGTGGCAATTTCCGTGTCACTGAATATGAAGACTGGATCTTAAATATAGCCAACATGTGAGTGCCCTGCAGGTGGTAACAGTTCTGATGACATCACTGCCAACCGAGTTCTTGTTATTTGAGTGCTGGTGAGGGAAGCAGCAGGAAGCTGAGCAGAGGAGATATTCTTGGCAGCATCGACAATTCAGTACAAAGAAAGACAACTGCCAAGTCCACATGGCTTTTGAAAGTTAGGGAAATGATTGCTCTAGGGGTCCAGTCATATCTTGGTTATGGTAACAGGAAACAAAGGAGGTAGAATAGGTCATTGAAATCCACTGACAATTGAAAAAACCTCATTTTCATTTAGTGCAGTCATTTCCCCCATTCACCCATGAGGCCTTTCAGCTAACTGCTAAAAAGGAACAAAACTGAGACCAATTTCATCTTCTTTCATCATTTCCTCATCGTGTTCTTGATGACAGTGTAGTGTGTGGTGCCCAAAAGTCAAGGGCCACGCAGAGACATGAGAGCCTCTGAGTGATGGAAAGGTGATTGAGATTTCTTTTCCCCTGGAACCACAGTTGCAGAGTTGTGCAAACTCCATGCTTTGCTTTGTGGTAGAGGGAAGCTGTTGTTTCTTTGCTTTCTTTTTTTTTTTTATCACTTCTGGATGGCTTGCCAGAGCAGGTGAGACATAACTATGCAATTTCCTCTTTGTGATGATCTCTGCCAAGTTCATAGATAGTCTCTATGGTCTCTACATCTTCTGCCGTGGCCTGGAAGACCCTGCTGCTAATGCACACAGCAGCACCTGTGCATCAGGTGGTCTGATGTAGAGCTGCAGAGGTGAGCAGAATTACCCCTGTTGAAAGAGTGAGAATTTTGTTTTCACGGGGTGCTGAGGAGCTGGGAAACAGCTGCAGGTCTGCATTGTACTGTGCTGCGCTGCATACTGTTATAGTTACGATGATGACCCCCAAACAGAGCACTTGTAAGAAACAAAAAAAAGGACAGTGAAGCCTGAATTATATATTGGGGCTAACTTCAGTTTCCCTCACCCTCTGCAGCTCCTCATGTAATACATGAAATTCACAGATTTCTCATTACCAATAAAGACCATTTTTTAAAGCTGGCATCAAGGCTCTTCCCTTTTTGGCTCAAACAAACTTTATAGTCAGATTATTCTGTTAAGTGAAGGCAGTGTGATATAGTGGATAGAATACTGGACTTAAAGACCAGGAAAATTAGAAAGTCAGTATTTGATAGATTCCAATTCTGTCCTTCCTCTTTAACTGTCCTGCCATGGATAATTCATTCACTCTCTCTGACATTCAGTTTATTCATCTGTAAAATGGAGACACTAGTAGCAGTAGTACCTGCCTCATAGAATTCATTTTTGTGAGGCTGAAATGGATTATGTGCATACGTAAAGTACTTTGTGCATGGTGTAAATGTCAGTTATTATTTGTGTCAGACACTTTGTCAAACTGTATTACTTACTGATCCCCAACTACTTCGCTACCTTAATCACTTTATTTGTACCATTCATAAAATTTTGAATTCCTTCGTCATTACCTTTTGAAAACCTGGTTAATTCTCCAAGACCTAGCTGAGATTCCATGTTAGTGAAGGCTTCTTGGGATCCCCCCAACTGTAAAAAATTTCTTTCAGTCATCATGGTATTTTGTATCTCTTATATTTGTTCTTAGTGTATCTTTCTGTATGTGGCAGGGTGATGGTGTGGAAAGAACACTGGATTAGGAATCATGAGATCTACATTCCAGTTCTTGCTCTTCTACTTAATATAGTCATGAGTCAGGTCAAGTCCCTTTCCATTTCTGGACCTAAGTTTCTTTGTCCTTAAATTGTAGGAGCCTGCTTAGATGATTTCTAATGTCTCAGCTCTAAATCTGGTGATGCTGTTGGAATTCTTCATTTGGATATTCTTTCTATTGTCATTTCAGACTCAGCATATCCAAAAGAGATCCTATTATCTTCCTCTGCGATGTTCCTCTTGGTCTGTCTGAACTCTCCAGTTTCTTTTGAGCATGCCACCATTCTTCTTGTCTCTCCGGTTCATAACCACAGACTTATCTTTGACTTTTCCTTCTCTTTCACCTTCTCCTGATCCAACATCCAGTCATTTGCAGAGGCTTGTTACTTCTGTCATGATGACATCCTTTGATTTTACTCTTTCCGTTCCCCTTCTCTTTTTTCCCTTCTCCATTTTCTTCACTTTTGTAGCTGCCACTTTGAATCTTGGTCTTTATCACTTATGGTCTGACATCCTTCAGTTCTGGTTTACCCTCTACACTGTCAGAATAATCTTCAAGGATATACCTATCATTCATTCATTCAAAAAATCTTCACTTCTTTTCTTGCTCTTGGGATAAAGTATAAGCTTATATCTTTAGTATCTAAAACTCTGTCTAATATCATTTAGATATTAGACTATGTGCCAGGTGCTATGGTAGAATTTGAAGTGATAAAGATAAAAGTGAAACAGGCCCTGCCTTCAAGGAGTTGTGTTCTAATTATCTTAGATACAAGGTAATGTTTTTGTGGGGAGACACTTGGGGGGATGCAGGAAAGGCCTCATAGAGAAGGGGATGCTTCAGCTGAGTCTTGAAGAGAGATGGCAGCTGCTTTGCCTGGTTTAGTTCTTATCATTCCCCTTCACACACTCCCAGTTCCAGCCAAATTGGTCGATTAGCTGATCCCCAAACTCAGCATTTGATTCCCTGAATCTGTGCCTTTGTTTTGATTTTCTCTTGGATGCCTAGAGTGCATTCTCTGTGCCTCTTGAAACCATTGTCTTCATTTCAAGCTCAGCTTGAGCATCTCCTCCCTTGGGAAGGCTTGCTTTCCCTGTCTATCTCTCCATTGTGCTGTAGGGTGAGCATTTATTTTTCCTTCCTCATACTCACTTCAATGTAAGTTTCTTAAGGGTAGGGATGGCTTCATTTTTTTCTTCTTATTCTATCTAATATTATTGTAACATACATAATAGGAGCTCAATATGAGGTCTTCTCCTGGATTTAAGACTTCTTCAGAGCAGGGACCCTGTTTTATTTTCATTTGGGTCCCTTCAACATCAAGCACAGTCCTTTTTGCTTGTAAGCACTTAAGAAATGTGTGTTGATTTGAGCTATTATCATTTCTCACTTAGAACTCTTAGATTCTCTTTCCAGTCAGTTTATCCCACAAATGGGGCCATGATAGCATATACAGAAAGTAGTTGTATATGGTGAGGTTTGAGAGGAGGTAGGTGGAGGCCTTGATCTAGTTTTTAAAAAATGTGGTAGTGATGCCATTTTTAAAAAAAATAATGTTTCTTCTAAGTTTCCCTTTCCTTTTGTTCATTCCTACTTGGTTAAATGAGTGGCAGAAAAAAAATGCTAGAAAAAAAGGATGTATAAAGCAATTTGTATAGTCATATAACTTTCTCTGATGTGTGACTAGCTCTTCTTTTTAGATATGATTTGATTAATTGATGAGTTAAGTTACTTTTATTTCATCTTACAGTTTGTAAATTTGTTCCCAAGTTCTGTAACTATTTTGTTATTTGTGTCTTTGAGTATGATATGATCCCACATTGACTTCATATTGTTTTTTTAGATGCATCAAAATGCACTTCACACATTATGCAGTTGCCTTCTTGGGTCTGTTTAACACTGAATCTTTACATAGTTGGTATTCTTTTGGATTAGCAGGATGGAAGGTTCATTTCATGTTGACTGTGATATTTTATTTCACCAAGTTACATGGGGTATATAGTAATATAATTGAGTCTAGTGATTTGGTAGGCTCAATTAATATGGACCATTGTATATTGTTTAATGGACAAATGGAATACTTTGTGTCAGTCCATACCCTTGAAAGGCAGAATGCCAGGTAGTCAGGGAATAGAAACCATTTATTGTTGAAGTTATATCTGAGACTACCTTGGTTGCATATCTAGCTTTAATGGGTCACTCACTGGGTTAGCAGATCCATGTTATTCTCTAATACCCTTAGCTGATAGGGTCTTATAGTTGTGGTTTTTAAAATTTTATAGTTATATGTTAATCAGACTGGATCCTGTCAGAAGTTTTAGAGTTTAATTTTAAACAATTTTCTAAGAAAATTTAGGATTAAGGAACCAAAATTAAAATGAAATTGACCATAACATTTTAAGATTTTTAGGAAGTAAGTATAGAAAGAGCACAGTCCAGGAACCAGTAGATCTGAATTTTTGTTATTATTTGTTCTTTACAAAGTAATTCATAATTGCAGTGTGCCTCATTTTTCTCCTCCTTGAAAAGTAGGAATAACATTTCCAATCTCATTGAATTATCTGAGGATATAGTGGAAATATTGGCTGTATCTGAATAGTTAGGAAACATCTGGGGTAGTCATTTCTGAATCAGTTGTTTGTATGTGGTCTAATTATTGATTGTTAGAACAGTGATCAAAATCAACATCATATTAGTAGAATAAAAGGGGAAGATATGGCATGCAGTTAAAACAGCCTGACCTACTTAAATAACTATCGGCACTGAAAACTGATAAATGGAGAAAAGACCAGGTACCAACACAGACTATCATCATTTTCAAAGGAAGTTCAGTGGTTGAAAATTCATTACCACAGTGAGGAGGCCAATAGAATATTCAAAAGCCTTCAGCCTACAGACACATCATCCATTTGGCACATGGAAAGATATGACAGCTAAGAGCATTTCAGAGAAGGATGGTAGATTATGAACAATATTAATTCATAAAACATCAAGAAGTGGTAGAGGAAATGAATTTAGATAAAACTTCTTATGTTATCCAATTAAGCCAGAATATCTTGGGAGCATTTGAAGGTGAAACTGGAAGAAAGACAATAAGTAAGACCAAAAAGGGGAGAAGATCAGTTCAGATTATTACAACAAAATATTTTCTGCATCATTGAACGTAGATTCGCCACATTTAGACCAGTATCACAGCCCTGATCGTGTTGTGTGAGGTGCTGTTACCAAAGCAAAAAAACTCAGAGTTGGAAGGAACCTTAGTGAGTGAATAACTGAATGAATAAAATATTATTTATTAAACACTATGTTCAAAGCACTGCTTTTTCAGTTAAGAAGGAAAAAAATTTTTGATTTCCAAATAGAACCAATTAGGAAAGCAAAAAATTACTTTGTGGTTTCAAGAAATCCAAGTAAAAATTGGATTATGATATTCCAGAGAGCATCAATTGGTAACCCAAAATAGCATGTTTTGCCAAGCTAAAGAATATCACCCATAGAAACTAACTGGCCATCCAGTGGTGAGCAGAGTATTCAGAATGCAAACTGATCAAAGAGCTGAAAGTTAAATATTTTCAAGTAATAATAACAGATTAAGAGGATGTATAATGTGTCTTTCTAGTTTGACCTGCCCACTCTAGTATAACTGAAAAGTAGCCATTCGGCTCTGGCTTGAAAACCTACTGTCTCCCCAGATATCCATTTTGCTTTGGGATAGGTCTCATTTTTAAGATCCTTTTTCTTGCATTGAGTCCACATTTGCTTTTTTGAAACTTTAGCGTTTCTGCTTTTTCTGTCCTTTGGGGCCAAGCAGAACAAATCTAACCTCCCTTTCATTTCACTGCCCTTTAGGTACTTGAAGACAATATCATATTCCCCACACGGGTTGCTTTTTTTCTTCAGACTAAACATTTCCATATCTTTCAGCTGGTCCTCATGGCTTGGTCTTGAGACTTTTTGCTATTCTGGTTGCCCTCCTTTGGATGTTCTCTGTTTTATCAACATTTTTTCTGAAATGTGGTGTAGAACTGAGCACATTAAGATATGTATGGTCTTTCTAGAATGAAGCGCAAGGAGAGTATCACTTTCTAGCCCTGAACACTGATCCTTTCTTCTTAAAGCCTCAGATTGAATTAGCTTTTATTTTCTTTTTTTGCTGTCATGTCACTCTCAACTCAAATTGGGCTGGCAGTCCACTAAAAACCTTACACGTTGTTCACAGAAATTGCTTTAAAATCATGCCTCCCTCATCTTGTACTTGTGAAGTTGATTTTTTTAAACCCAAGTATGACTTTACATTTATCCCTCTTTAATTTTTTTCTTATTAGATTCAGCCCAGTACTCTCTCTGTCAAGATATTTTTGGATCCTATTTTTGTCATCCTTTGAGTTAGCTAGCTATCCCTTTCAGCTTTGTGTCATCTACAAATTTGATAGGCATCCATCTAAGGTTTTTCCCAAGTTTCTGATAAAAGTCAGAAACAGCTCAAAGCTAAGAAGAAAGGTTCCCTGAGGGTATGCCCCTTGGAGACCTACTGCCACTTTCACATTGAACCACGAATGACTGTTTTCTGCTCTTCTACCATCTCTGAATCCATGTAATCATACTACCATCTCTGAATCCATGTAATCATACTACCATCTGGACCACTTCTGTATAGGACTTTGTCACACCCTTTACTAAAATTTAGGTAAACTGCACGTGCAACTTTTTCCTGAGCTATTAGGTTAGTTAAAAAAATAAAGAAAAAAAAGAAATAAGCTTAGTCTTTCTGGTATAATCTCTTCTTTCAGAAGCTCTACTGATTCCTTTTCTAGGTGATCATTGACTCTCTCTCTTATTACATTTTGAAATTTTGCCAGTGATTGAATTCCAACTTATTGGTCACAGTTTGCAGATATTTTTCTTACTCCCTTTTTTGGAAACTGGGGCAACACCTTCTCTGATGCTTTGTTATCTCTTCCATTACAGTCTTTCACATGTGTTGATAGTAACTTAATATCACATCTTCCAGTTCTTACAGTGCCCAAAGATGTAGTTCATTAGGACCAGGTGAATGAAGAAAAGTTAGGTTCTCTCTTATTTTCTCTCCTTACATACACATTGATTATCAATTCCCTAGTAGCTATTTCTATTTTCCTGTTTCTTTTCCAAACATCATTTGTTTTGGTAGAGAAAACATAAGCCAGATCAATGTTAAGCAGCCTGGATTTCTCTCTGTCAGTTATCACCATTCCATCCATCTGAACAATAATCCTATCCCTTCTTTGACTTAATTCTTTTCAACAATGTAGCTAAGAAAGCATTTTTTGTCCTTTTTAAGTTTCCCTGGTAGCAGTCCTCTCCTTATTTTTCATTCAACTCTGTTCAACAATATGGGAGCATTTTTTTGTCCTGAAGTTTCCTGTTTGGTCTTAGCCCCTTCTGAGCCTTAGAGTCCCTGACACTGTTCATACAGTACCGTGTCATTGCTTTTGTAAGCATCTTCTGTTATCTGCCCTTGCTTTCATCTTTTGTATGTCACTTTAAAAAAACCTAAGTTAGTTGTTTTGTTCTCAGCCATTTCAGAATTTTACTTATTAGAATTGTTTATGTCTTCGGAATTTAGTTCTTGAAAATTTTCCACCCCTTGGGTTTACTTCCCATAGAATTTTAGCTGATATTACAGATCTTTCCCTTTCCTTCCACTGAACCCTTTGAAATCTGCTCTGCCAGAATCCAGGGTGCATGTCACATCTTAAAGTAGAATTGACATAATAAAAAAAAATAGCTGAGAAGAACATGTGAGCAAGACCAAAGAGGTATAGATGTAGTACCTGCTGGAGGCATCACAGTTTTGAGGACATTGAGGGCTCAGTTCTCAAGTTGTCTGAGAGGGAAAGATTGAAAACCAGGGAAGTCTTACAGACTTTATTAGAGTCGAAAAAAATCATAGAGAAGAGGGCAACAGCTAATAACTCAAGCGACCACTTTCTCATCGCTACAAAATATTTCTGGGAATAGTTTACACATCATACATTTTCCACCTTTGGAGAGACCACCCAAAACAATAAGATCCCAAGCAATTGAAGTATAGATAGATAAAGCATTTATTGTTTACTCTGTGTTATTTACTGTGCTAAGCAGTGGGGATGCACTCAAGGACCTTACATTTTAGTTGGGGAGATAACATGCAAAAAACTGTGTACATGCAAGTTATGTACCCAGTGTAAGTGGAAGGTCATTTCAGAGGAAAGCAAGGAGGGGCAGCGGGAAGGACTCCTGCAGAAAGTGGGATTTGAGTTTAGGTTTTAAGGAAGCTAGAAGTCAGAGGTAAAGGGAGCAAGTGTTCTAGGCATGATGGGAAACCAGTGCAAATGAACAGAATAGTGAGGGAGGACTGTATGAGGAATGGCTGAATCTTAGAGTGTCAATGGGAGTGAACAAAGGAGGTCTGGATGGTCAGATTGTGAAGGGTTTTCAAGTGTCAAAAAAATGATTTGATGTTTGATCCTGGAGGAACTGGAGAGTGCTTGGAGTTTGAGTCGTGGGGTGACATGGTCAGACCTACAGTCTACAGGGGTGGGAAACCTGCAGCCTTGAGACCACAGGTGACCTTGGTCTGTGAGTGCAGCCTTTTGACTGAGTCCCAAGTTTTACAGAACAAATCCTAAGGGGATTTATTTTGTGAAATTTGGATTCAGCCAGAGGGCCACACTTGAGGACTTAGAAGGCCACATGTGGCATCAAGGCCACAGGTTCCCTACTCTTAGCTAAGAGAATCATTTTGGCAGCTGAGTGGAGGATATTTTCAGAGTGGGGCATAGACTTGAGGCATCCATTGTTCTTTACTCTTGCTGCATGCCTGTCTCCCCTTCATGTTTATAAAACTCTCTGTAATCTTTTATTCTACTTCTTTCCTGTGACGTTAATATCACCATCCTTATTTTTCATTGTGGTTGTTGATTTCAATTCTTATTGTGTTCACCTTGTGCTAACCTAACACCTTTAGTAACATTACTTCAGGGGAGAATCAGCATCACGCCTTTAAATAGCTACAGTTCTTGGTTAGTAATGAACTAATTCCTGAACAACAAAGATGCCTTGAACACATCACCAGATTATATTTGAGAGCCTAATTTTTCTTAATTACTGCAGTTGCAGTCCATGAGCAGGAGAAGATATTTGTCCTTGTGTGACCCAACTGGGCACAGAGAATGACTTCTTTTCACTCGTCTGGTGGGAGCTCACTGGCTTTGCTTGTATTTATCACTGCTGGAGTTGGTTATAGTGAAGAGATAGTGTCATTTAGTAGCTGAAACATCAGAATGGGAGTAGGACTACCTGCATATTTCCAGATTCATTATTATCAATAATGGGACGTTGTCTTTCTGAGTTACTTAACCTGTCTAAGGTTGAAATTTCTCAGGTATAAGTTGAAAATGACATGGTAATTCTTCTTTCTTTGTTCTTTTGGAAAGATGTTTATGTGAAATGGAATGATACCTGTATAACTCTCGACTTCTTAAAAAAAAAACCCCTAATATTTACAATGTTTCACTTGTACTTTTGCCATGACAAAGTGACCTATTATAAAAACTAACACATAACAGTATTGAAACTAGGTGTTTTGATACTGACCCAGTCCACTTTTATAATCTTTTTTTTCTCCCAGAACTTCCCGTTATATACTTTTTCTTCTGAACTAAGTTGAACTATTTGTTATTATCCAAATATTCCCTGGGCTTTTCTTTTTACATATTTCTGTGCATTCTGTTCCCCCATTTGAAACACCTCAGCTCTCCTGTCACATGAGCTTTGCCTTCAAAGCTGGCTTAATTTCTACTTGCTCTATGAAGTTTTCCCCACTTCCCCTAGCTGTTAACAGACTTTTTCAACTTCGAAATGTTGAAGCATTTTATGTCTCTCTTATGATACCTGCCATATTCTCCCTTAGGATCAAAGCTTTAAAACTGGAAGGGTGGCAGTGTGGTACTGTGCAAAAGATTATGGGGCTTAAGTTTAAAACCAGCTCTGACATTTATTGCTATCTATGTGACTTTTGTCAAGTGATTTAACCTCGTTGGGCCTTTGTTACTTGTAAATTGAGAAAGTTGTACTAGATGGTCTCTGATGTTCTAGAAAGGACATCAAAGCTAGAAAGCTCTAAACTTAGGGTCATACAATTCTAGGACCTGAATTCAAAACCTGATTCTGCCACTTAATACCTTTGTGACCTTGGGCAATTGACTAACCTTTCTGGGTCTCATTTTCCTCATCTATAAAACAAGGACTAGATAACCTGTCTCGTAGCCTCCAGCTCTAGATCCATGATTTTATGATCTAGTTTTATCCCCTTATTTTGGAGATGAGAAAACAGTCATAGAAAGAGGTGTTATGTGATTTTATCAGAATCACATAGTTAATAGATGTCTGAGGGAGGATTCATACTGAGATCTTAACTCTGACTCCAACACTCCATCCATTGTGCCTGCTTGCTCTCAGTAGTAGTGAGAAATAACTATCTAGCAAATAGCTAAGCTGGGATTTGAAACCAAGTTTTCTGGCCTGAAATTCTTTGTACCTCACGTTCCCTCTTGTAATTTTTGTGTGCATGATGTATATGCTCTCTAAAGCGATGTTTTTATCTTTATATCTGCCACATTACTTAGCAAAGTATTTACCACATAATAGTCAGAAAATGTGTTGTTGTGGTTGTGTTCGTCCTTCATTGTGTGGTAAGTTAAGTCTGAGTCTTTAATAAAAGGAAATCCATGGTGGTGGTTATTCTAGCAAGTGACAAATGACAACCAAACTAATCATAACTTTTAATTTCTCTAGCACCTTTTTTGTTCTAAGGAGGTCAGAGCATCTTAGTTTTAAGCCTCATATTTCCTCTCTTACGTGCTGAGCAGGTGATATCTTAACCTGCTTTTTTACAAATGAGGAAACTAAAATAGAGAGGGATTATGCTATATTTCCTGAAGGTTATATGATCATTTCTTAGCAGATGGAGAACTCAAGGACTTAGCCTAGGCCTTTCCCCCCCAGACCATGCTGTCTGTCATTGAGAGATACTTTGAGAGGAAAATTTATTCTATGAATCTTTTTGTTGATTTTTTGACACAATTGCCAAATGTTGGGCAGATTCTTCTAAAAAAATCCCTTGCTTATTCCTGATCTGTATAGAACTCAGCAGGAATCTTACCACCTTTGAAGCTAACAGTTGCTCATGTACTATACATTTTTAAAAAATATTTTATTTTTCCCAATGCCATGTAAAAACAATTTTTAACATTTGTTTTTAAAAATTTTGAGCTCCATATTCCCTTTCGCTCTCCTTCCCCTTCCTCTTCCCTGAAATGGAAAGCAATTTGATAAGGTTATACATATGCAATCATGCAAAACATTTACATTTTAGTCATGTTGTGAAAGAAAACGCAGACCAAAAAAGCCCCACAAAAAATGAAAGAAAGTGAAAAATAGTATGCTTCAGTTTGTATAGAAAATCCATTCATTCTTTCTTTGGAGGTAGATAGCATTTTTCATCATGAGTCCTTTGGAATTGTCATAGATTTTTGTATTGCTGAGAATGACTACGTCTTTGGAGTTGATCATCATACAGCATTGCTGTTACTGTGTACAGTATTCTTTGGGTTCTGTTCACTTCACTTTACATCAATTCATGTCAGACTGTTCAGGTTTTTCTAGAATTATCCTGTTTTTCATTTCCTATAGCACAGTAGCGATAGTCCATTATAGTCCATGATAGTCATGTACCACAATTTGTTTAGCCATTCCACAATTGATGAGTATCCCCTCAATTTCTAATTCTTTATCATCACAAAAAAGCTATTATAAATATTTTTGTATAAACAGACCCTTTTTCCTTATTTTTTTTCGATCTCTTTGGGATACAGACCTAATATACTAGTATTAAAGGGTATGCACAATTTTATCACCCTTTGGGCATCATTCCAAATTGCTCTCCAGAAGGTTGGATCAGTTCACAATTCCAACAGTACCTTTGTATATTACATTTTTTTAAAGAAAATTATGGGAAAGACGCACATACACATAGCTCCGAACACACAAACCACAGAATGGCTAGAGGGGACCAAGCCAGGGCGAATTCTGCATCCAGAGACCGCGGAGTATTGGAGCGAGGGAGATTTCTGCTCCAGAGAGACCTGTGGACCTCTCGCGGGGGGTCCTTTGCGCCGCGGACTGGGCGCCGGGACGGGAGTGGAGTGCGGCCCTGCCGCGGCCGCGACACTGAGGGGAGGAGATCCGAGAGGGCTACGGGGACGGGATCTCCAGCGGCCACGCGGGTCTCCCCACCCACAGAGGGACCTGCAAACCTCTCACAAAAGGTCCGTCGCGCTGCAGACGCGGAGCCCAGCCTGGACCTGCGGCGGCAGCGGCGGCCGCGGATCCGAGAGGCACAGATCTGAGAGGGTTCAGGAGGCGGGATCTTCAGCGGCGGCACGGGCCCCCCCACCAACAGGTGACTGACGGGGATGGGTGAGAGAATCTCTTTGGTGGGTTGAGAGGGGAGTGGGGTGCCCCCATGGCTCGGGCCCCCCCCGGGAGGTGGGGGCTGAGAGGCGGCTGCGGACGGGGGCTCCCCAAACGGGCAGGAGCCTGGATCCATTGTGGAAGGTCTGTGCATAAACCCCCAGAGGGAACTGTGCCTGAGAGGCGGCCCGCCCCTGACCACCTGAACTTAATTCTCACACTGAATAGCAGCCCTGCCCCCACCAAAAATCCTAAGGCTGGAAGCAGCATTTGAATCTCAGTCCCCAAACGCTGGCTGGGAGGACCAGGAGGCGAGGTGGGTGTGAGGAGAACATTCAGAGGTCAGGCCACTGGTTGGAAAAAATGCCAAGAAAAGGGAAAAGAAATAAAACTATTGAAGGGTACTTTATCGGAGAAAAGACACTTTCTCCCTTTCTTTCTGATGGGGAGGAACAATGCTTGCCATCAGGCAAAGACACAGAAATCGAGGATTCTGTGTCCCAGCCCACCCAATGGGCTCGGGCCATGGAAGAGCTCAAGAGGAATTTTGAAAATCAAGTTAGAGAGGTGGAGGAAAGACTGGGAAGGGAAATGAGAGGGATGAGGGAGAAGCATGAAAAGCAGATCAGCTCCCTGCTAAAGGAGAACCAAAAAAATCTTGAAGAAATTGGCACCTTGAGAACTAGCCTAACTCAGCTGGCAAGGGAGGTGCAAGGGGCCAGTGAGGAGAAGAATGCTTTCAAAAGCAGAATTAACCAAATGGAAAAGGAGATTCAAAAGCTCACTGAAGAAAATAGATCTTTCAAAACTGGAATGGTACGGATGGACGCTAAGGACTTTTCGAGAAAGACAGATATCTCAGAACATACCGCGCAGATTCGAAAAATGAAAGATAATGTGAAATATCTTATTGGAAAAACAACTGACCTGGAAAATAGAATCAGGAGAGACAATGTAAAAATTCTGGGACTACCTGAAAACCATGATCAAAAGAAGAGCCTAGACATCATCTTCCATGAAATTATCAAGGAAAACTGCCCTGAGATTCTAGAACCAGAGGGCAAAATAAATATTCAAGGAATCCGCAGAACACCGCATGAAAGAGATCCAAAAAGAGAAACTCCTAGGAGCATTGTGGCCAAATTCCAGAATTCCCAGGTGAAAGAGAAAATATTGCAAGCAGCTAGAAAGAAACAATTCAAGTATTGTGGAAATACAATCAGGATAGCACAAGATCTGGCACCCTCTACATTGAGGGATAGAAGGGAATGGAATAGGATATTCCAGAAGTCAAAGGAACTAGGACTGAAGCCAGGAATCACCTACCCAGCAAAACTGAGTATAATACTTCAGGAGAAAAAATGGTCTTTCAATGAAATAGAAGACTTTAAAATTTTCCTGATGAAAAGACCAGAGCTGGAAAGAAAATTTGACTTTCTAACACAAGAATGAAGAGAACCATGAAAAGGTGAACAGCAAAGAGAAGTCCTAAGGGACTTACTAAAGTTGAACTGTTTACATTCCTACATGGAAAGACAATATTTATAACTCTTGAAACATTTCAGTATCTGGGTACTGGGTGGGAGTACACACACACACACATGCACACACGCACACATACATAGAGACAGTGCACAGAGTGAATTGAAGAGAATGGGATCATATATTAAAAAAAAAAATGAAATCAAGCAGTGAGAGAGAAATATTGGGAGGAGAAAGGGAGAAGTTATATGGGGCAAATTATCTCTCATAAAAGAGGCAAGCAAAAGACTTATTAGTGGTGGGATAAAGAGGGGAGGCAAGAGAAAAACATGAGGTCTACTCTCATCACATTCCACTAAAGGAAAGAATATAATGCACACTCATTTTGATAGGAAAACCTATCTCATAATACAGGAGAGTGGGGGACAGGGGCACAAGCAGGGTGGAGGGGAGGATGGAGGGGAGGGCATGGGGAGGAGAATGCAATTCGAGGTCGACACTCATGGGGAGGGAAAGGACCATAAGAAAATAGAAGTAAAGGGGGACAGGATAGGATGGAGGGAAATATAGTTAGTCCTATACAACACAACTAGTATGGAAATCATTTGCAAAACTAAACAGATATGGCCTATATTGAATTGCCTGTCTTTCAAGGGGAAGGGGTGGAGAGGGAGGGAGCTAAGGAGGTTGGAACTCAAAGTGTTACGACCAAATGTAATGTTCTTACCACTGGGTAACAAGAAATACAGGTTAAGGGGTCAAGAAAGCTATCTGGTCCTACAGGACAAAAGAGAAGACGGAGACAAGGGCAGGGAGGGAGGATAGAGGAGAGAGCAGATAGGTCACAGGGGCAATTAGAAAGCTCGGGTTTGGGGGGGGGGAGGGGATAAAAGGGGAGAAAATTTGTAACCCAAAATTGTGTGAAAATAAATGTTAAAAATTAATAAAAAAAAAAAAAGAAAATTATGAAACAGTATGTGTGGGAAGAAATGCCTTTACCAGAATTAAATTCAACAAATAATTTAAAAACATTTATTAAATGCCTACTGTGCCCTAGGCACTGTGCTAAATACTCAGAATACAAACAAGAAAGAGAGAGAGTCTTTGCCTCAAGGAGCTTGTAATCCAAAGGAGGAAAACAACACCTGAAAGGAAGCTGAAAAAAGGGAGGGCGGCATGAGCAGGGGTGTTCTGTGCAGGGGCATGTTCTGTGCAGTTGCAGCCAAGCAGAGCTGCTGATGGGGAATGGTGATGATTAGTAATGGTATGATTAGTATCTCCCTGAGTTATTAGGAAAAGCATGTCATTCTTGCACTGGTTTCTCTTTTTTTTGAAATTTATTTTTTAACCATAATAGTAGATGAGGAAATAAAATTAAAAACCTGGATGATTGACTTCATAAGGGCTGTTTGTGATTTGACTGGCCTCAACTGACCATAGGGATGAAACACTGGATTCCTAGAGCTCAAGAGGGAAGAGAGAGATGGGCTGCCAGTCAGTAGGCTGAGGGTCAGGTAGATTAATGTAGTGCCAAACGTGGAAGAAATACCCGAGCTCAGGGATTGGGAAACCTGCAGCCTCGAGGCCACATGTGGCCTTCTAAGTCCTTGGGTACAGCCTTTTAACTGAGTCCAAGTTTTATTAAGGGAACTTTTTCTGTGAAGTTTGGATTCACTTGAAGACTGTAGTTGAGAAACTAGAGGACCACATGTGGTCTTGAGGCCTTAGGTTCCCCACCCCTGTCCTAGGTATTGAACAGCTTGCCATGAAGTTGATTTGTTTTTGCAAAGGAACAGATAAGAACAGACCGCATGCTAGAAAAAACAATCAGTGTTGAGTCATTGTGAGACTTAGATGGGATGAGATGAGTGAGATGAGTACACACATACAAATCTGTCTGTCTGTCTGTCTGTCTATCTATCTATCTATCTATCTATCTATCTATCTATCTATCTATCTATCTATCTATCTATCTATCTTTCTATCTATCTGCCTGCCTGCCTGCCTATCTATCTATCTGTCTGTCTGTCTATCTATCTATCTATCTATCTATCTATCTATCTATCTATCTATCTATCTATCTACCTACCTACCTACCTATCCATCCATCCATCCATCCATCCATCCATCCATCCATCCATCCATCCATCCATCCATCTATCTATATCTACTTTATAAACTGCTAAGTGATACATGAATGTGTACTGCTTTTTTGGGTCCAAACCTGTAAGTTCATCCTGTGTGAGAAGTTCCCCACATGGAACCTCTCTCTACCAAAACAAATCAGCAATTGTTTCTTTTTCTTTTTTTTATTCAGTTTTTTTCTAGTCCCAGATTCTTTCATTCTCTTCTTCCTCTCCCTTTTCCATACTCTTTGAGAAGTCAAGAAGAACAAAATGCATTGCAAATATGTGTAATTATGCAGAACAAATTCCTGTGTTAACCATGTCCAAAAAAAATTAAGGAAAGGAAAAGAATGAAAGAAAAGAAAATATGCTTCAGTCTGTACTCTTGAGTCAATGAGCTCTCCATCATGAGGTGGATAGCATGTTTCATCATTAGTCCTTTGGAATTGTGGTGGATCATTGTGTTAATCAGAGTTCTTAAGTCTTCCAAAGTTCATTAACTTTACAATACTGTGATTATTGTGTAAATTATTTTGGTTCTGCCCACTTCATTTGGCATCAATCCATACAAGTTTCTCAGGTTTTTCTGATACTATCCCCATCACATTCATATAGCATAACTTCTTCAACCTTTCCCTGATTGATGGGCATCCCCTCAGTTTTGATTTCTTTGTCACTACAAAAAGAGCTGTTGTAAATGTTTTTACTCATATGGGTCATTTTATTCTTTCTTTCATCTCTTTGGGGTGTAGAACACAGTTGAGTAGCTTTTGGGGCAAAGTTGCAAGTTACTTTCCAGAATAGTTAGGCCAGTCCATAGTACAGTAGCTGTTTCTGACACTTAGAGTGTCCCAGTATTGCACAGGATTCTGAGAGCATAAGTCGCTAGCCCAGAGTCACATCACTAGCATTTGTCATAGGTGGGATGTGAGCCCTCGGTTCTCCAGTCAGACATCAGGTCTCCATTCACTCTGCTGCCCAGTGATTGTTGTTAACAGTAATAATAGCTCATATTTCTACAGTGTTGTGCCATTTGAAAAATATTTTCCTGACAACTGTGTGAGGTAGGTAATAGGGATTAGGACTGCCCTTGTGATATCATCTGTGTAGATAGCCCCTAGGGAAGGAAACTCCGTCTCCCTATGCAGGTCAGCAATTTTAGAGTCCTCATAAGGGGAGGGGGGGTGGGTGGGGGGAGTAGGGGGGGTGGGGTGGGGGGGCGGGCATCAGGAAAGGCCTGGGGCAGGATGTGGTACTTCCTTTGAAGGAAGGTTGTGATTCTCAGAGTTAGGAGTAGAGATAAAATGTCTTCTAGATATACTGTAGATGACTACTCATGCAGAGTCCGGAAATGGAATGTTGTATAAAAGGAAAAGCTACAAGAGTGTTTGATTGGAAAAGTGTGTGAAGAAGAATGATATTTCTAAGACTGGAAATATAAGGGGGTATCAGATTGTATGAGATATTAAATATCAGGCTTAGGATTTTGGATTTTACCCCAGGGTTGCAAGGGAAAGGCACTGAAGATTATTTTTTAGGGGTCGTGGTGTGATATGGTCAGATTCATGTTTTAGAGAGATCAGTTTGGCAGCTGTGTGCAAGATGGATTGGAGTGAATCAGTAACTGGGACAATTGCTTATAGTCACAAAATTGGTCTTTAGAGAAGAGGACTTTTTTTTTTAAAGCTACAGTATACTAGTAGGACAGCTATTTTTTTCCTTTAAAGATAGAGCAGTGGATAATATTTTACAAGATACTTGATCTTTTCAAAAGGACTCTAATTTTGTATTCTCATGGCAATTTTTTTTTGGTTTGTTTCTGTGTGACCTGAGCTTCTGAGGGAAATTGATTCGTTTTCCCTTTTTATTTGGAGATATTTCCATATAGGGTATCATACCCTTACCTGCAGGTGCTCTACCCAAAGGAATGTAAATTTTGATCTCTGAAACTGCACAAAATCTTGGGATTGATGGAACTAGATTTTTTTTTTCCCAGTAAGAACCATGCCTTAAATCCAAATTGCTCTGGCTCTCATTGATTGGCCAACACTAGGTCCTGGGCCAAGCCCTCCTTAGTCATTGTTTGCATCCTGATTGGTCCAGAATGAATGTAAATAGCAGTTGTTTATACTTTGGCCAGAAATCCTAAGGGTCTTCCCCTCTCAGATTTTTCTTTTTCTTTTTCTTTTGACTAGTGATAATATTTAATATAAATTTTAGACTTTAATAAGGGCCAAAGTTTAACTTAGAGGATGCCTTTTGATGTCAAGCAAATGGGACTTCCTTACCAGACCCTTCTTCTAGCATCCTAGTGTTAAGAGAAAAACACAAATACCTTGGGGTGTGACTTCAGCTTTGTCAAACTTTGTTAAGATAAACAACTTCAAAGGCCTGTTTAGGAGAGGATATTTGTTATCCGGGTGATGGGACTTTTTCCTTATCTTAAATCACAGAGACATGCTATGGAAAGAAGATGCCCATAGCTTGGGATCATAAAACCCAACTGATGATACTTTGTTTTCAGTGTGTTTATCTAAGAGAACTCCTTTCTCACGGCAAAATGTATATAAGCCAGAAGATTTCTGTACTGGGTAGCCAGAACATTTCTGGCTCCATAATGCATTATGTTACCGTTGTCTTTAATAGGGAATTGATTAATTAATTAAATCATAAAATGTATGCATTCAGCCTGTTGCCTTTTCTTGGTAAGTTTTCAGGTCAACACTAGGTAAAAGAGACCTTTCTCTGTCTCATTTCTTACTCAGCCTTAATCACTGAATGGGTGTTGCCTCAGTCAAACTGAGACCTGTTAAAGACCTTAGCTTAAAAAGGTCAAGGTCTCCCACTGCATCCAGGACCATCTGGAGTCATCCTGATCTATATCTCGCCACTGTACCCAGATGGCTCTGGAGAAGAGAGTGAGGCTTGGTGACTTTGCACAGCCCTCTCTCACTTAAATCCAATTCACCTGCATGTCATGGCATCGCCTCCCTGATGTCATGGTCCTCTTTGAGAAGGAAGGACAAATATAAGTTTCCATATGATCTTCCTTTTTTTTCTGCATAATGGTTTAAATGTAATATTTGTTTTGTACTCCAGCTCACAGGTAGCCTGGGATTTCATGATTGAGTTGTTTTCCTTCTTTTTTACAATCAGCTCGTGTGTAAGTATTGTAGTATTGTTTGTGAGCTCAGCATTACTGAATGAAGTGATGCACCTAGTTTGTGGACTTGTTACTCCTAGATTGGTCCCTGGAAGCATCTGAAGAGCTCAAGGTGCCTACATTTCACTTTGCCTATCCTTGGGACCATTTCTTTTGGCTTCCTCTAGACAGGATGGCTGTGAAAATTCTATTTACCATAAAGTTAATAATGTCACACCATAGAGAGTTATTGAAGACTAAAATGGAGGTGAATGGCTTTGAGATCTTCAAACAGAATGTACCTTGCAAGGCTAAGAAAATTCTGTATTCAAAGAGCTTTCTTTATAAAATAGTGGGTGGGGTGATTATTTAGATTTAAAAAGGTTTCTTTGCTTTGTCTGTGGTTTATGTAATTTATCAGTATGCCCATTTTAAAAGCTCTTTTTATTGAAGCAGTATTAGTCTCCTGATGAATGTATTCTTTGCCTTAATAAGCTGTTTTCCAACTCTTACCAGAAGCCTATCATTTTGAAATGGTCCTGTCAAGCAGGAGCAAACTTAGTGGAAGATACAGTACCATGTTTGTAGCCAAATGTTAACTTCCTATAAACTCATTTTTTCCTTCTAAAGACAGGATCTTTAGCTCAAAGAAGGATTGAAATAATGACCTGTGTCCCCTGATCTCCCAGGGACCTTATTCGATTGTCTGAAGTCACTGGAGATGTATCCCAGGTTTCTTTTTGCTACATCATTTGTTTCTACATGAGTCAGCAGAAGTGGGTAGTGCTTGGTGGGTTTAATGAGTTTTGGCAGGCTTTTAATCACGTCTCAAATATGTGTTCTGGGAAGGCAGCACACCTCATGATTGGCAATACCATGTCTGCATATGGCAGTCTCCATATACCTCTTCTCACTTCCAGTCAAATCTTGTACATTTGTAAAAAATGACTTAACCTCTTACAGTATATAGAAAATTTAGGCTAATGTGATTTGAATTCCTTCAACTACTCTCAGAACTTCTCAGCATCATTACCTGATCTCTTTTCCTTATGACACAGAGAAAACAAGAAGTGTTCCTGTTCTTTGCTAAGGTTAGTTCATCCTTCTGCCTGTGCCCCTATGCCATCCCTTCCCTCTTGCTCTAACATCCTACTATTGCAATCGTCTCCTTTCTCTAATGTAGCTTCATTTGCCCCTCCTCCATTGCTTTCTTCCCATCTGTCTGTAAACAATTTGAAAATTCAGAATGTTGAGGGAAATAATCATTGACCACCGTACACTTCTTCCTTCTCAGATGGAGATATGTCCATGCCACTTGCTAAAGTCTGCATGACTTCTTTCATGTGTCACTGAGTGAGTTGCTGCTTCTGCTTTGGAAGGTCAAAGCCTATCTTGAGTATTGTGTTAGGTCTGACTGAGTCATCTGTTTAGGGTGGACATTGATAACCCAGAAAGTGTACAGTTAGAGGGTAATAGGGATGGTGAAGGGCCACACTTCAGATCATGTCATATAAGGAAGGAACTGGAGAAGAGCAGACATGGGGGAACACAGCGGCTACCTTGGAGTATTTGAAGGACTGTCTCATGGAGGCTGTTTGAGACACTGCTTGGCCCGAGAGGGCCAGGTGAAAGTTTTCAAAGAGGCAAATTTTTGTTTTGCTATATGGAAAAACTTGATAATGATTAAATCTATCCAAAAGTAGAATGGCTAGTTCTAAAGCTATGGTTTCACCTTTACCAATACCTTCAGACAGAGGTTGTAGAGGAGATTTTGATTCTGGTACAGGTTAAGCTACCATTTAGAAGTTTTCAAGGGGTTACCAGAGAGAGCTACAAAAGACTGATCCATTTGATAGCGAGGAACTAGGAATACCAAGGGATTCCTCTTTCCCTTGTTTTATTTTTGTGCCCCTTCCAGCCCTGAGATTTTTGGATTTTTTGATTCTTTGAAAGTCTCACTTCAGCATCCCCAGGCTTCCATGAAGAAGGGAACCTCTGTGATCACTCCTGTTGTGTGGGGATGAGTCTTTTTTTTCTCTGCATCACATTCTTCCCCTAATAAACCTTTTGACTCTGTCTTAGATTGTACTTCACTTCCTTGGCTTATTCTTCCTCCAGATTCCTTCCATCTAAAAAATTCTCTCTAATATTAGTCAAAGACTAGAGTGGCAGTCTTTAAGCTCTTTCTCCTTCCTTCTGGCATAGAGATTTATTTGCATTTTCAGCATACATCATTGGTGATCATGCCATGTAGAAAGTTGTATTTAGGAATTTAGGGAACAGTGGAACACTAGGCCTTTGGGAATCGTCCTTTCTGGGCATCAAACTTCACTTTAGCTTTTTCTATCCCCTTTGTCAGCGCCCCATGTAAATTGCCAGGTGGCCACTTCTTATCTTAGGCCTGTACTTGCTCTTCCATTTTGGAATAGGCCCAAGGCCCATTAAAAAAAAATTGTTTTTTTTAGAGTTTGGCTGGCTTTATTTTGTGGTCAAGATAGAGTTCTTGTGGTATTTTTTTAAGGACAAAACTATTTTATTTTAGTTAATTTTCTAACTTCCAGAGATGATGGAAAATACAGATTATTTTTTGTCTCTTTAATGTGCTCTGCAGATGCCCACTAATATTCTTAAATGATATTCTCCAACAAAAAACAGGAAATGTATTGAACATTTTCTTTTCTTATTCTTTTAAGTTAAAAATCTAACACACAACACAGGGCAGTTCAGTTGTGGGCCTTATTTCTGCTGTGCTTCTACTCCTCAAGGACAGCCCTTTTGCTAATTCAGTTTCCCTTTCTCTCTTCCTTTCACTCACTCTGATTAAGCCATGAGGTGACAAGGGAAGGAAAATATTTGCTGAATGATTCGTTGAGTGACTACCAGGTCATAGGACTTGCCTGAAATAGACCCTCTAAAAGCAAGGACAAATTGTTCCTCAATAATTTCAATTTCCTCCCCAATTGATAAATGGTCAAAGGATATGAACAGGCAATTTTCAGAGGAAGAAATTAAAGATATCGATAATCATATGAAAAAATGCTCTAAATCACTATTGATTAGAGAGATGCAAATCAAAACAACTCTGAGGTACCACATCACACCTATAAGATTGGCAAACATGACAGAACAAGAAAATGATAAATGCTGGAGAGGATGTGGGAGAGTTGGAACACTAATTCATTGTTGGTGGAGCTGCGAGCACATCCAACCATTCTGGAGAGCAATTTGGAACTATGCCCAAAGGGCTACAAAAATGTGCATACCCTTTGACCCAGCAATATTGCTACTAGGACTATATCCCCAAGAGATCATAAAAATGGGAAAGGGTCCCACATGTACAAAAATATTTATAGCAGCACTCTATGTAGTTGCCAAAAACTGGAAGTCAAGGGGATGTCCATCAATTGGGGAATGGCTGAATAAATTATGGTATATGAATGTAATGGAGTACTATTGTGCCATAAGAAATGATGAACAAGAAGACTTCAGACCGGCCTGGGAGGACTTATATGACCTGATGCTGAGTGAAAGGAGCAGAACCAGGAGAACTTTGTGCACAGCAACGACCACAGTGTGCAAGAGTTTTTTCTGGTAGACTTGGAATTTTGTAATAACGCAAAAACTTCTTATAAAAAAAAAAAAATCCCAAAGGTGGTTCTCAAGGCAAAATGCCTTCCACACTCAGAGAAAGAAATATGGAAGTCATTCACAAAATGTAGCAGATCATGTTTGTGTATGTGTATGTGTTTGTGTATCATGTTTTGATTTATTATATGATTTCTTTCATTTATTTTAGTCTGACTACATAGCATGACTATAGTGAAAATATACTCAATAGGAAAGTATATGTAGAACCTATACAGAATTGTATGCAGTCGTGGGGAGGGAGGGGGGTAGTGGGGGATAGGTGTGGGGGGGATAAAATCTCAATTGTATGGCAGTGATTGTTAAACATTAAAAAATAATAATAAAAAGAAAAAAAATAATTTCAATTTCCTTTCTTTTGGCCCCTTTCCACCACTATTGCCTTTATAAAAATAGGGTTTTTTTTCTTGCTGTCATTCTGGGGAGCATATCTTTTTTACTTGCAATTTCCTTTCAGATCTTCACTGCCCTTTTCTTATGTCTTAGGTAGTTTGTTTCCAAATGGGCCTGAGGAACTCTCATGGTGATTAGGAAAGTTATATTCCTACCTTTTCAAATCCTGTTCAAAGGTTTATGTCTACAGTAATGATGTATCATCTTCTAAAATATTTTCTTATTCTCAGAACTTGAGTTCTCTACCTCATCCTTTCCTGTCTCTAGGGGCTGGAGATACCTGCTAACTTGCACAGCTGTGCCATGATATTGAGGAAAATACCTGTCAGCCCTTTGTGTATTTGCTCCTTAAATCGAATCCTTATGGCAGGTTCTTTGGTATTTTGTCCAGAAAGTTTTGTGTACATAGGCAGTGTGGCAAGAAGACAAATAGTTTGCCTTTAAATTGAAGAAAAGCATGAAATAATTTGTCTCTGCTCCACTTATGTTCTTTTACCTTTTTTCTTAGGCTCTGAATTATAAGCATGATCTCCTGCTACATTGAAGGTGAAAATGTTAGTCTGAGTTTCATCAGGAAACTTCATATTAAAAATATGGAGATCAATTATATATAAAATATCACCCTTTTATTTTTAGAAAGTAAAAGTTGAAACATTTTTTGAAAGGAGAAATTACAGAGCAAGGTGGCACAGTCCATAGAGCCCTAGAGTCTAGAGGACCTGAATTCTGGTCGCAGACACTTATTAGCAGTGTGACTCTGGGCAAATCACTTAACTCTGTTTGCCTCATTTGTAAAAATGAGGTAGAGAAGGAAATGGCAAACCACTCCAGCATCTTTGCCAAGAAGGCCCTAGACAGGGCATGTAGAGTTGGACACAATTGAAACCAAATACAAGTTTTGGTAAAGATCCGGCCGTCTGCTTTCTGGAGGAGCCAGTTGTCTGCTTGAGTGCAGTATGTTGCTGTCCCTGTACCTAGCTGACACTCAGTAAAAAAGTGAATTGAATGAGTGAATGAAACATATTTATTATGTACCTAAGACATTCACAGCTTTGAAGGACCTTATGTTCTGACAGTGAAAGAAAAATATTGGGGAGTGGTGGTCAGGGAAAGGTGTTTTGGTGCTGGTAGGATAGATGAAGTATTGTTGGGTCTGGAGGTAGCTAGATATGGTGGGCTCACATCTGGAAGGAGCCTGTGCCCTTAGGGCAGGATTTCCAAATTTAAGTGGTCTTAGTTCCTTCAGGGCATGGTCTCTCTGGAGGCCTCTTTTATAAGATACAGTAGTGACTGGGCTGACACAAAGAAGATAGGTGAGGAGAATGGAATGAGTAGGGTCTTTGTGATTAAGATACTTTCCAATACTGGAGAAAAATCCTAATTGGGATAAACCCTCCAGATTTTCATATTAATGAGAACAAACCAACATTTGGAGAAGTTTCCCTTGCCAGGGAATATGAAGAATGGACAGGTTGCCTGACTAGTCACCAGCCTGGTGGGCCATGGCAGGGTTAAGTACATACCATGTTTCCCTGTATAATTAGCACCACCACATAATTGTTACCACCATATAACTGTCTCACCCTGGTTTTTTCAGTCCAGAAATTGGTTTATAACCTTTCCTCTTATAATTGTTATATAGTTTAATTCTGTTCATTATACAGCTTAAAAGGTAAACAGAGCAGCAGTGTATTCACCAGTGGCATATGAATATGCATTTGTCTCTTGTGCATTGGAGCTTGTCAGTATATTTTTGGAAGGTGACTTGGTTTAGAGGGCTGCAGTATTAATGGTATTGTCACCCAACACAATGAAGAGCCATGGTGCAAGGGGAGCTGGTGGACAGGCAAAGCTGCCGTGAGTAAGTCATGTGAAATGGCAAGACTTGGATCTTCTCAATTCTATCTTGTACCAAAGATAGTTTAGTAATAAATGATTTTTAAGTAATACTGGCACCATTGCTAGAAAGTTTCACATAATGATTGCAACCCTACTTTTTTTTTGCAAAAAATTTGGCATGGGGGCAGAGCCAAGATGGTGGAGTAGAAAGATGTACATATACTAGCTCTTCCTACACAGCCTATAAAATACCTGTAAAGAAAGACTCTCAACAAATTCTAGAGCAGCAGAAGTGGAGAACAGCAGAATGGAGGAGATTTCCAGCCCAGGGTGACCTGAAGGGCTGATGGGAAATATCTGTCCCACCAGATGTGGAGCCCAGCGGCTCTGGGAGGAGGACATGAGTAGGCCTTGGGGGTGGAATCCCCAGTTGCAGTAGCAGTGATTCGCAGTAGCAGCGATTTGCAGATCCCTCAACCCACAGGCGCCAAAGGTCAGTGATAGAATTTTTTTAGCTGGCCAAGAAGGGAGAAGGGCCTTCCCATAGCTCCTGCCTCAGGCAGTGGCTGCAGAGGCCACATTGGGCAGGTGGCAGCAGTTCCTACAGCAGCCCGCATCCACTGTTGGATCGTAAAACCCCTGGGGTCACTGGGCAGCTGATTCTTACCTCAGCCCTATGTAGAGGCCCTGCAGCAGCTGATCTTTATCTCACGCTGAATGGAGGCCCTGCCCATCCAGCTTATCTGAATCTTAGCCCCCAGTGCTGGCTTGGCAGAACTGGAGGTGAGGTGTTTGTGAGGAGGAAACTCTACTTAAGATTCTGGGCACAAAAATCTCTACTTGCTCTCAGACCAGTGTACACACTTGATTGTGCCACCTTGGAGGAACTGAGATCTTACAGATCCCCAGAGTATACCCTACTCTTGACAGAGGACCCAATGCCCCCAAAAGGGGAAAAAAATAAGACTATAGAAGGTTACTTTCTGGGTGAACAGATATCTTCTCCCATTCTTTCTGATGAGGAAGAACAATGCTTACCATCAGGGTAAGACATAAAAGTCAAGGCTTCTATATCCCAAACATCCAAAATAAATATTCAGTGGTCTCAGGCCATGGAAGAACTCAAAAAGGATTTTGAAAATCAGGTAAGAGAGGTGGAAGAAAAATTGGGAAGAGAAATGAGAGAGATGCAAAAAAACCATGAAAGTGGGTCAGCAGCCTGCTAAAGGAGACCAAAATACATGCTGAAGAAAATAACACCTTTAACAATAGGCTAACTCAATTGGCAAAAGAGGTTCAAAAAGCCAATGAGGAGAAAAATGCTTTAAAAAGTAGAATTAGCCAAATGGAAAAGGAAACCTCCTTTTCAGTGACCTCAAAAGCTCACTGAAGAAAATAGTTCTTTAAAAATTAGAATGAAACAGATGGAGGCTAATGACTTTATGAGAAACCAAGAAAAAAAAATTTGGCATAAAATCTATGACAGTTATGGGGTACTCTAGGTAAAAATGGTGGCAGAACCTTTCTGGTAGTTGTCAACTATCATCAACTATCCTGGCTCTTTATTCTATCTTTAGGTTTCAGAGTTCTTAAGCTTTTTATTCTGATGCCTTCCATACTCTTGTTTTGAATTTACTCCTTAACACTGAGGATTATTAATATAACAATAATGATAGTAACAACAACTAACATTTATACATCACTTTAAGCTTTGCAAAGCACTTCACGTAGGTTGTCGAATTTGATCCTTAGGAACCTGGAGACTGTTGCCTGTTTGCAGGTCCCTTCATCCTCCTGAAGCTGGAAAAGGAAAAAGGAAAAAGGAAAAAGGAAAAAAAAGAAATTAGAATTACTAATTCCCTTTGTCTACAGATGGCAGTATAGATTATTTCAGGAAAAAGGGTCTGTACAAGGCTGTGAAATACAAATTCTTTCAGTAACCCCTAGGCAAATGTTGACTTGGCTATCATTCTTAGAATACCCTGTTCCGAGGTTTAACTAGTATAAGCTGACAGGAACTTTGCCTCAGGCAGGAAATTTAGAGGCCTCTTCCCTAGCCTTAACTCCCAAATTAACACACTTCTTCCTCCAGGTGTGAGGAAGTGAGGAATACCTAAGCTCAGATGATGGCTGGGAAGAAGAGGGTTACGTCTGAGTCAGGTATGGGGATAGGAATATGTTCTCTTCCTCTGTCTATCCCATATAGAAATCCTAAGCCTTTTCCTCTCCTCAGATTTCAGAAACAGTTCTTGATATATGAGAATTTTGTTTTATCTGGGTAAAATCTATTGTTCTATACTTGATTTTAAGTCTTATCTTTTTTTAGTACACTCTTTCCATAGAATTTCATGTTCTGACATGATGCAAAATAGAAATGTGACCTTAACCAAAGACAATATTTCTTTAAAAAAATTTCATTTTGGAAGGGATTAGGGGAAGATCTGTGGGAAACTCTTAAGGGGTTTATGATCATTCATATACATCTCATAGATAGCAAGTCGAAGAAGATTTTGGAAAACTCAGACCATTTTATTTACTTATCTTGGATACAGGATGCCTTGGAATTTGTAAGATTGAAATTTTCATCTTAAGTGTAAAAAAGCATTTGATGGGAATCTAGAAATCTTTAATAACAAATCTGAAGAATGGGCATGTGATTAAATTCTTAGCCATAAGGGCGGAGCCAAGATGGCGGAGTAGAAAGACACGCATACACTAGCTCTTACCACACAGCCCGTAAAATACCTGTAAAGAAGAACTCTCAACAAATTCTAGAGCAGCAGAAGCCACAGAACAGTGGAGTGGAGGAAATTGCTAGCCCAGAGTGACCTGAAAGACTGATGGGAAAGGTCTGTCACACCAGACATGGATCACAGCCTTGGCCACGCAGCACCGGGAGGAGCAGAACTGAGCAGGCTTCAGGGACAGAATCTCCAGCAGCAGCACAGATCCCTCAACCCTCAGGTGCCAGAAGTCAGTGAGAGGGTCTTTTCGGTTGGCCAAGAAAGGAGCAGGGTGTCCCCATAATTCGGGCTTCCTCAGGTGGCAGCAGTAGAGGCAGCAGCAGACGGGGCTCCCAAAGCAGGCAGTAGCTCACTTGCATTGTTGAAGGTCTCAATATAAATCCTCTGAGGGAACTGAGCGCTGCGTGGTAGCCCTGCCCCTGCCTAAAGCCCCTGAGGGTTTGGAGCAGCTCATCTGAATCTCAGCCCCCAGTGCTGGCTTGATGAAACTGGAGGTGAGGTGGTTGTGGAGAAGAAACTCAGAAGTCAAGTAATTGGCTGGGAAAATGCCTAACAAAAGGAAAAAAAATAAGACCATAGAAGATTACTTTCTTGGGAAACACGTGTCTCCCCCTATCCTTTCGGATGAGGAAGAACAAGGCATACTATCAGAGGAAGTCAAGGCCTCTGCCTCCAGAGCCTCCAAAGGGAACTTAAACTGGACTCAGGCAATAGAAGACCTTAAAAAAACAAGTTAGTAGCTTACTAAAGGAGAACCAAAAAAATGCTGAGGAAAATAACAGCTTTAAAAAGAGGCTAACTCGATTGGAAAAAGAGATCCAAAAAACCAATGAGGAGAAGGAGGTTTTAAAAGGCAGAATTAGCCAAATGAAGGAGAAGGTTCAAAAAGCTCACTGAAAAAATAATTTGTTGAAAGAGAGAATTAAGTTCAGAGAAATGAATGACTATGAGTTAAATCAAGCAGTTAGCAAACAAAACCAAAAATTTGAAAAAATAGAAGACACTGTGAACCATCTCATTGGAAAAACAACTGACCTGGAAAATAGATCCAGGAGAAACAATTTAAAAATTATGGGACTACCTGAAAGCCATGATCAAAAAAAGAACCTAGACATTATCTTTCATGAAGTTATCAAGGAAAACTGCCCTGATATTCTAGAACCAGAGGGCAAAATAAATATTGAAAGAATCCACCAATCACCTCCTGAAAGAGACCCGAAAAGAGAAACTCCTAGGAATATTGTGGCCAAATTTCAGAGCTCCCAGATAAAGGAGAAAATACTATAAGCAGCTAGAAAGAAGCAGTTCGAGTATTGTGGAAATACAATCAGGACAACACAGGATCTGGCAGCTTCAACATTAAGGGATCGAAGGGCTTGGAATGGGATATTTCAGAGGTCAAAGGAACTGGGATTGAAACCAAGAATCACCTACCCAGCAAATCTGAGTATGATACTTCAAGGGAATAAATGGTCATTCAATGATATCGAGGACTTTCAATCATTCATATAGAGGAAAAGACCAGATCTATATAGAAAATTTGACTTCCCAAAACAAGAATCAAGAGATGCATGAAAAGGTAAACAGGAAAGAAAAATCATAAAAGACTCTCTAAAGCTGAACTGTTTACATGACTACATGGAAAGAAAATATTTATAACTCTTGAATCTTTTCTCAGTATTTGGGTAGATGGAGAGATTGTCCATACACCCCCCCCCCCCCCCCCACACACACACATAGATAGAGAGTACAGGGTGTGTTGAGTCAGAAGAGATGATATCCACACACACAAAAAATAAAATAAAAATTAAGGGGTGAAGGAGGAAAATACCAGGAAGAGAAAAGGAGAAGTGGAATGGGGCAGGCTATAACTCATAAAAGAGATAAGAAAAATCTTGTTCAATGGAGGAGAAAAGGGAGAAGGGGAGAGGGGAAAAATGAAACTACTCTCTCCACATGTGGCTGAAGGAGGGAATAACATGCTCACTAAATTTGATATGAAAATTTATATCACACCATGGGAATGTAGGAGAGGGAGTGACAAGTGGGGTGAGGGGAAAGTTAGAAGGAAGGGCAAATGGGAGAAGGTAGTTGCTAGAAATAAACACTTTCAAGAAGGGACAGGGTCAGTTGTGGGGGGAAAAATAAGGGGGGATAGAGTAGGACAGAGAGCAATATAATTAGTATTACAGAACGTGATTATTATGGAAGTCTTTTGCAAAGCAACACATATTTAGTCTGTATTGAATTGCTTGCTTTCTCAGTGGGGCTGGGGAGGGTGGGGGGAGGGAGAGAAGTTGGAATTCAAAGTATTAGCAATGAATGTTGAGAATTTTTATTGTATCTAATCAGGAAATAAGAAATACAGGGAATGGGGTATAGAAATTTATCTTGCCCTACAAGAAAACAGAAAATATGGGGATAAGGAAAGCGTGGGGTGTAATAGAAGGGAGGGTACATTGAGGGAAGGAGTAATCAGAATGCAAGGTATTAGGAAGTGAGGGGGGAGGGGAGTGATGGGGAGAAAAATTGGACATGTTATAAAGTGAGATAAAAGCAATTAGTATTAACTAATTGACTGAATTAATTACTGAGAATAAATCAATGACATCTTTAGTTTGGGGAAAAGAATTTTAGTCTAAATTTCCTAGAGGAAGGTAACCTTGGATAAAATTTGGCATTGATGGAAAAGTTAAAGTTCTAATGGTAAATTTGATTTTATGATTGCTATTTAATCAGGAACTAGAACATGTATAGAAAGGCATGTAAGCCACTTAAGACTTGCCTCAAAAGATGTTCCTTAGTCAAAGTGAAACTATAATCATATTTGAAACCTGGTTATTGGAACTTGCCATTTTTAGATGCTATGGGACTATTAAGTGACTGTTCTTCTGAGTCTAATCTAGGTATGGATAGCAAGAAAGGCAGTCTGAGCCTCCAATCCATGATGCCAGTAAGCCGGTGAGATGCTGGTATGAATTGCAAAAGATGATCTCATGGGAAGGGTGGGAGAGTGCCTGTTCAGCCTGGGCTGAGGTAGGATTCTCCTGACTCAATTTCCCCACTGACACCTGGCAGACTTTAAGCCTGACTGAATGCCAGTAGACAATCTAATCCTGCCTGGAGTTGACATGAAGTTGGGGAAATATTGTATCCCTACAGTGTCCCTACTCTTGGTGGCAATTTCCTATAGTCAAAAGGTTTGTAAGCTTAATACCAGATCTATTAAATTATAGATTATTGGTAGGGCAACATCTGAGGTTAAGTCTAAAATTAAGCTATTAGTCATAGAACTTTAGACCCACAACAATAAGTTAGGGTCCTTTAATTCTTAGTAATACTGTGGAGACAATTAGGTCAAGAGCTTGCGAAGTTAGCAACATAAATATTATTTGTGTCTCAGTTGGTTAATGTTTAAAAAAAAGAAAAATTCTTTTGTGGTCCATATTGTAAATGCTTTAAAAAGAAGTATCACTTGACCAAAAGTTTGAATTGTTTTATCTGTTATAAACTGTGTTAAAAATGAAAAATAAAATAAAATTCTTAGCCATAGTTTCCTCATCTCTAAAGTAGGAATAATATGTGTACCTTGTTGGGTTGTTGTGAGGTTAAAATGAGGCAATTATCATAACATTTATATGGTGCTTTAAAGTCTACCCATGTGTCTAAGTGCATATCATTAATTAATGGGTGGTCTAAGACTAGAACTTTTAAACAATTCTTTTAATTCTCAAACCTTTCTTTATCCAGATGTCCACTCATAGGTTATTGTGGAGGCATAATTTCAAGCTATGAGTTTTTATTTGTGAGGGCTTTGGATTTGAGTTTTGGGTATCTCAGAATAAACATAATAAATTGTCACTTATTGAAATATAATATCACACTTGTTTTAGGAAATAAGAATACTCTAACACTTTTTATAATGAACACTTTACAATGAACTTTGAATTTTCTTGTTTTGGGCAATAAAATTTGCATGAAATTTGTTTATTCATATTTTTTTGACTCATTTCTCACACAGTTGTATTTCAGTTTGCATTGACATCACTTGAGTGTGTCAGAGATTTGTTATGCTCACAAGTCTTTTGAGGAACAAATAATGAATTTTTTATGAGAACCTTAGAAGAGATATTAACATATTACATGGAAAAGCACATGATTTAATGTAAATAAGTATAAACATTGTGTTTAGCAAGTAGGTAAGCATGCAGTGTTTATTTTGGTGTCTTCCTAGGTTCATGTGCTTAAATACTTGGCTAAATAGCATGTAGAATGTTGTACCCTGAGTGAGACTTAATTTTTAATAACTGCAAACATCTGTTTTGACTGAAGACAGTCATCTTTACTCCTGAGATTCTCAGACTTGTTCTCAATGTAATAACCTAATTGGAGTTTAATAAAGGTAAACGAGTATAATAAATGTAGTGTAATCAAATTATTGCTTAACAACTTTTAGCAAAAAAGACCAACAAAACGTTACATAATATAGGATTTGGAGTAAGAAAACTGGGGTTTCTGTCACTAACACTGATTAGTTTTGTCACCAAGAGCAAGTCACTTGACCTCTCTTTGCCTCAGGTTCAATCTGTTAAACAAGAGTAATAATATTTACACTACCTACCTTGTACTTATTACCTTCTCGTAGAATAGGATGTGTTAGTGAATAGAACGCTTGGTGCAGTCAGTTGTGAAGTCGCCTTGTCTCTGACACTAGTTATTTAAGCCTGGGGAGCTTGGTGATGCAGTGGATAGAGGGCTGGGTCTAAAGTCAAGAAGGCTCATTTTTGTGGGTTCAAATCTGTCCTCAGACACTTGTTAGCTGTCTGCCCCTGGGCCACTCACTTGATCCTGTTTGCCTCAGTTCTTCCTCTGTAAAATGGGCTGGAAAAGGAAATGGCAAACCACTTTTTTATCCTTGCCAAGCAAACCCCAAATGGGGTCACGAAGAGTCAAACATGACTGAAAAATGACTGAACAGCAACAAGAAATCACTTGTTCAGGAAAAACTCTTTTAAGATTTGCCTACCATGTCCTAGACTGGAAGGTCCCCAGCTTGACCAAAAATATAGGTTCTTTAGATATTCGTACTTCATCAGTTTGTTGTGGAAAAAGTCCTTTGTAAAACTTAAAATTGGACGTCACTGTGAGTCATTGCTATTGTACAACTGAGACATAGTGTCCTAAGAGTAGCAAGCCTGATCGAGTCCTGAAAGTAGTAGCAGTTACTTTTCTGAGGAGCCTACCTGTTCATTTGAATGGGTCATTGAGCAAGTAAGCCTGAGGTTGGGGAATTACATAAGAATATGTATTGTTGATTAAAGTTAATCATGTTTTAGAAAAAAGCTGGTACATACCAGGTAAAACGTATCATTTTGAGAGTCTCCTCTAGACTTCCTGGTTAAGCAGAGAATGAGACCTTTGTCTGTTTGATCATTGTGTTGCTGAGAAGAGCTGAGTCATTCATAGTTGATCATCACACAGTGTTGCTGATACTGTGTATAATGTTTTCCTGGTTCTGTTTATTTCACTTTGTATCAGTTTGTACAAGGCTTTCCAGGTTTTTCTTAAATCTGCCTGTTATCATGTCTTATTGCACAATAATAATCCATTACATTCACATGCCACAGCCTCTTCAGCCATTCCCCTAATTGATGGACATCCCCTCAAATTCCAATATTTTGCCACCATGAAAAGGAGTGCTATAAATATTTTCACACATGTAGGTTTGTTCCCCTTTTTTGTGATCTCTTTGGGATACAGACTTAGTGTGGTATTGCTGGATCAAAGGGTTTGGTTGCACAGTTTGGTTGCTCTTTTTGTCATAGTTCCACTCCTCTCCAGAATGCTCATATCAGTTCACAAGTCCAACAGTGCATTAGTCTCCCAGTTTCCCCACATTCTCTCCAGTATTTATCATTTTCCATTTTTGTCATATTAGTTGTGTTGCCAAGGCAATATTCACAGCACTGAGGGTAACTGTGAATATATTGGTGTAGTTCTGAATCATAAAGTATAACAGACTCTTCATATAGAAGATAAAAGAAAAACATTTTTTCACACACCAAAAAGCCAAATCCATCATAGTAACCAAGAAGTCAATACACATTATCACTGGAGGGGACAAAGCTATTCCCAAGCCTCCCCCCCAGCTGCTGGGGCCTTTCCATCTTCCCATAAGCAGGCACTCACAAGACTAGCTGTGTCTGTCTGCCTGTGTCCTCTCTTCCACCCTAACTGCTCTCACTAACTTTCTCCCCGATCTGCTCCACCCTTCCTATTGCACCCATTCAGCAAACTCTTCCTACCACATGTAACTTAGGCTTCCATGTGATTTAAGCAGGTCACATGGGCCTATTAATGAATGGAGAAGATCTTCCTATTTAAATTACCGTTACAGTTAGCCAATCTGATATGTGTGATGTGGTACCTCATAGTTATTTTAATTTTCATTTCTCTAATCAAAAGTGATTTAGAGCACCTCTAAATATGCCTATTTCTTCATTGGAAAACTACCTGTTCATATCCTTTGACCATTTATTAGTTTGAGAATGGCTTGTATTCTTATAAATTTGAGTCAGTTCTCTATATATTTGAGAAATGAGGCTTTTATCAGAGATACTTGCTGTAAAGGTTGTTTCTCAGCTTTCTGCTTTCTTTCTAATCTTGTTTGTATTGGTTTGGTTTGTGCAAAAACTTTTAAATTTAATATAATCAAAATTATCTGTTTTACATTTCATACTGCTTTATCTCGTTTGTTGAAGAACCCATAACTCACTTAATTTCTCCTTTAAGAATTTGGATACTATACCACTTGGTGCATATATGTTTAGTGTTGATATTACTTCATTGTCTATGGTTTTAGGAAGATGTAGTTGCCTTCCTTATCTCTTTCAATTGGGTATTTTTTGGTTTTACTTTGTCTGAGATCGGGATTGCTACCCCTGCGTTTTACTTGAGCTGAAGCATAATTGATTCTGCTCCAGCCCCTGTCTGTGTCTCTCTGCTTCAGATGTGTTTTTTATAAACAACATCTTAGTAGGATTCTGGTTTTTGATCCGCTCTGCTATCTACTTCCATTTTATGGGAGCATTATTCCCATTCATATTCACAGGTATGATTACTACATATTTCCTTTCATCCTCTTTTTCTTCCTGTTTGTGCTCTTAATCCTTTTTCTCCCTGACAGTGTTTTGCTTCTGTCTATTTCCTCCATCAGTCTTCCCTCTCTTCTTTTACTTTACTTTACCCCTTCACCCCTTTACTTCATCTCCTTCCCTCCTACTTTCCTGTTGTGCAAGATAGATTTTTATATTCAACTGATTGTGTATATTATTCCCTCTTTGAGATGATTCTGATGAGAGTAAGGTTCAAGTGATGTCCATCACCTACCCTCCCATTTTCCCCTCCACTGTAGTAGATTTTTTGTACCTCTTCATGTGAAATAATTTACCCCATTTCACCTCTCCCTCCCTACTGCACCCAGCGTATTCCTCATTCTTATCCCTTAATTATTTTTTATGTCATTTCCTCCAGTTCACCATATACTCATACCCACTTTCTAGCTGTACAATTTTTAAGAATTACAAGTATCATCTTCCCATGTAGGGATATAAACAATTCAACTCCATTGATCTCCTTCTGGTTTCTATTCTCTTTTCCCTTTTTTAGCCTTCTCTTGGGTCTTGATATGGGAGATCAGATTTTTTATTCAACTCTAGTCTTTTCCTTATGAAAACTTCAAATCCTTCTTTTTAATTGAATGACCATTTTCCTTCTTGATCTATTATGTTTAATTTCACTAAGTAGGTGATTTTTGGTTCTAGTTCTAGCTTCTTTGCCTTCTGCACTATCATGTTCAATGACCTCCGATCCTTTAATGTTGTAGCTGCTAAATCCTGTGTAATCCTGATTTTGGTTACCCAGTATTTGAATTGTTTCTTTCTGGTCACTTGCAGTATTTTTTCCTTGATTTGATAGTTCTGTAATTTGGTGATAATATTTCTTGGAGTTTTTATTTTAGGATCCTGAGGTGATTGGTGAATTATTTCATTGCTTATTTTGCGTTCTGGTTCCAGGATATCAGTGCAGTTTTCCTTGATAATTTCTTTAAAGATGACATCCAGGTCCTCTTTTTGATTATGGTTTTCAGGTAGTCTAATGATTCTGATGTTGTCTGTCTTGGATCTATTTTCCAAGTCAGTTTTTTTTCTAGTAAGGTATTTTCTATTTTTTTCATTCTTTTAAATTAATGAGATTGATTCTTGATGTCTTATAGAATCATTAGCTTCTAGTTGCCCAATTCTAACTTTTAAGGAGTTGTTTTCCTCAGTTAGCTTTTTTACTTCCTTTTCCATTTGGTTAATTCTGCTTTTATAGTAATTATTTTCTTTTTTCAAGTTGTTGACTCTTTTTTCATAATTCTTTTGCATCACTCTCATTTCTTTTCCCAATTTTTCTTTTACCTCTCTTATATGATTTTAAAGTTCCTTTTTAAGTTCTTTCTGGGCTTGAGACTACTTCCTATTTTAATTTGGGTTTTTACCTATAGGTGTTTTGACATTGTTGTCATCTTCTGAGTTTGTGACCTGATCTTTCCTGTTACCATAATAACTTTCTCTGGTCAGATTTTTTTGTTATTGTTACTTTTTGCTGATATTCTTTGGCTTTTTTCAAAAAAAAATTTCAGCTCTTTTCCTAGAGTGGAAAGGGCACTGTCTCAGACTTCTTGTGCCTGTGGCTACAGGCTCTGGCTATTTACCTGGAGCTTCACTGATGTTGTGCTTAGGCCTACAGGGGATTCTGTGGAGTCTGTGAGGGTTGGAGTTGGGGGTGTCTGGCACTGCTGAAGGCCATAGGGGTCTAGCAGCTCACATAGTGCTGAGCCAGGGTTCTAGTATTGGTATCTGGTATGTGCTCAGGCTGGTGAAGTATTTCTTTGTTTCCCTGGGCTACCCTGAAGCACAGGTGGTCTGGCTGCTGGTGGCTGCCTGTTAGTCTGGGGCTATGCTGAAACATTGTGGGGGCTGGGGAGGGGTAAGATGCTGGCCATTTGCTTAGGCACCTACTGTAGAGTTGGCTCTACTCCTTTGCCTGGGGCTATCCTGAAGCATGTGGAGGTCTGGCTGCTAGAGGTTATCTGTTTGCCCTGGGCTATACTGAAGGATGGGGAGGTTCTTGGAGCTAGAGTCTGCCTGTTTCCTCTGCCTATGCTGAGGCATGTCGGGGGTTCTGGTGTTGACATTTGCCTGCTCCACTGCACTGGGGCTCAGGGTCTCCCACTGGTTTGCTGAGATGGGGCTTCTTGCTTGCTTGCTGGGATGCTTCCTGTCCTGGACTGCAATTCAGTCCTCTTTTTATCTAAGTGAGACATCTTTTTTTCTGAGCTTCCAAGTTTCTTGGGCTAAAATATTATTTCACTTTGTCTTTTTGCTGGTTCTGCTGTTTCAAGATTTTTTTGGAGGTGCTGTTTTATTGTTGTTTAGAGGTGAATGTGGGAGAGTAATGGCAATTTATTGCTTACTTCACCATCTTGACTCCCCAAAATGAGGTTAACTTCCTATATATTTCATGACCAAAAACTGTATCCATAACTCTGGCAAGACCATGTTTCAAATACCTAACTTTGGTCACAAGTTTTGTATTATAGAATCATAGAGTTAATGCTAGAAGGGATTAGAGGCCTTACAGTTCAACCTTCTAAATTTAGAGAATAATTATAATTGTTTCCTTATTTCATAGTGTAATGGTAATTACACTATGGGAAGATCTTTCCCATTCATTAATAGGCCCATGTGACTTGCTTAAATCACATGGATGCCTAAGTCGCATGTGGTTGGAGGAGCTTGCTGAATGGGTGGAACAGGAATGGTAGAGCAGATCTGGGAGGAAGTGAGTGAGAGCAGTTAGGGCAGAGGAGAAAGGACACAGGCAGGCAGGTTCAGCTAGTCTTGTGAGTGTTTGCTTGTGGGAAGGCTCTGGCAGGGGGTGAGGGAGGAAGCTTGGGAATGACTTTATCCCTTGCAATGGTAATGTGTATTGACTTCTTGGTTGCTATGATGTGTTTGGCTTTCCGATGTTGGGATTTTGCTTTTTGGTGTCTGAATAAATGTTTTTCTTCTGCCTTCTATATGGAGAGTCTGTTATACTTTGTGATTCAGAGCTACACCAACACATTCATATTCGCCCTTGGGGCTGTGAATATTGCCTTGGTGATGCACATAGATGAGGCAGAGAGAAGTTAGTCACCTGGCTAGTAGCCACACAGCCAATCAGTGTCAACAGTAGGATTTCAACACAAGTTTTCCTGACTAATAGACTAGGCCTTGGTCCACTAAACCACAGTATACTTGGTTATACTGTGTCAGGTACTAAGTCACCATTTTGTACTTTGATTTTTTTTTTTTTTGACTGGTTCACCTTCCCCAGTAATATATAATGATTCTTAGAGGATACGCTGTCATCAACAATTGTGATTCTCTTATTATGATTTAAAATAACGACTTCTGGCCAAAGTGCTTCTTGCAAGCCAAGAATTGTTTTATTGCTCTGAGTTTTGGTGGTATTAAGCATTGTGGTTACTTTTACTAGCCTGTTTAATATTCTGTCATGTTTTCTGATAATAGCAATGCTTAAATGATACTAGAAATGACAAAACACATGTCTGAATGTCCTGGTGCCTCAAACCAATAATGCTATCCCCTGAACAAAATCTTTGTGCAATATTTAATAGATTAGAGTCCATTCTGGTGAGTACATCATCGGTTGGCAGATTGGGTGAAAGTAAGCAATTGATGCCAAAAGAGGCAATTGAAAATTCTTTGCCCTTATCAACTTCATCAATCAGTCTGGCTATAAAATTGGTGAATTACCCATTTTAAAATGTTTCATTCCCTCAAGAACCAATCAGCAGTCATTAAGTCTTTGTGATGAAATTACGTAAGTTGTTCTTTAATTTTAGTTTTTTGGTAGCTGACCATTTGGTGGCCAAAGACCAGTTTGTTAGTAAAAATTAAAGTCTCATTATAAAATTCGTCTTCCATTGAACCATTTATGTATTTAGCAAGATCTAACTGTCGACTAGTTTTATTCTGTTTTTCGCTGTCTCTCAGAGAAGATTATAAGGAATCTGATCCAGGTCTATTTGTATTGATAATCTTGTCCTGGAAGCCATTTGACTAATATCAACTGCTAAAATTAAGGGCAATATATTAATTCTGTCCATTCTAAAGGGTAGTTATAGTGTTTAACCCTACCTCTCTGGGGAAGATTTAACCATATTTTCCCTGCTTTTTTGATTGCCCTCAAAGTTTGATGACACTTTTTTAGGAATCACACCATTCTTGAAGACAAACCTAGCAAAAGCCTCTCATCTTGTCTTGCCCACACAGGTCTTTATGCTGATCTCACATCATCCTTGTAAGTAGAGATGGTTTCATTTGTAAGAATTGTATCCTCAGGACTCATAACAGTACTCATAACATGGATTAGGCACTTAAAATATTTAAGGGAAATATGGATTAATTATTTCAGCCTCAATAGGGCAGTTTTGCAACTAATATGTTTAAAGATATATGTAAGATTTAAGTAATAGTTTGTTGTTGTTCAGTTGTTTTAGTCATGTCCAACTCTTATGACCTCATTTGAGATTTTCTTGACAAAGATTCAGGAGTGGTTTGCCATTTCCTTCCCCAATTCAATTTACAGATGAGGAACCGAGGCAGACAGGGTTAAGTGACTTGGCCAGCGTCACATAGCTAGTGTCTTAGGACAGATTTGAACTTCTGAAGGTGAGTCTTCCTCACTGCAGGCCTGGCACTCGGTTATCCACTATGCCACCTAGCAGCCCTGTAATGTAATAGTGATATCTGATTTTATATGTAAAATTTCTTTTTCCTTTTCTCCTTTGTATGTAGAAATGTTTATTTTTGTCATTGTTTGGGAAGTTTAGAATAATGAAAACAAGAAAATGGATTTGGAAGGGACTTTAAAGATTTCAAAGTTGAGTTTTTTTTATGTCTATTGATATTAATTCGGTAGAATGGTGGTATAATAACACAAACAAATTCATGCTGTTTTTGGTTCTTATTTTTCCTAATGTTCACAGTTACTTTAGTAAAAGAAGATTAAACCATAACTATAAGAAATGGAGAAGCAGGAAGAGAACATAAATAGGCTTAGGCAAGAAGAATCCTCCAGTTCACCCACCAAAAACTGAAAATACTATGACATGATTCAAGTTTCTTTCAGAGCTGAAAAGGAAATGCCCATTTCACTTTGTACAAGGTGAACATACATGGGAAGCAGGCAAAAATCTGTATTACAACAGGATCGAGTAATTTTGACAGGTGATGGGAGTAACACAGGGCTGAGGTTTGGCAAGAAATGAGTGGTGGCAGGACAAGGCATCAAGGGATTTAAGAGCCCGGCACAGTGTAGAGTTGAAATGGCCAACGTCAAGATTAGAAAGAAAGTTAAGGGAAGTTAGAACGGGGGTAAAGGCTTGAGAAGTACTGAGGAATGGGTAGATCGGGGGTTTTGATGCAATTAAGTGCAGAGAAAGGTCAAATAATAGTAGATTGTGGTCAGAGCAAGGAATGTCTGCATTTCTATTTCAGAAAATGGAATACGCGTGAAAAATGATACGATCCAGTGTATGACTGTTATTATGCATAGAGGAGGTAGTATGTCACGAAAGATAAAGAAATGTAACTGAGAGATGGAGATTAATATGTTTCGATGACTGGGAACTCACCTCATTTAAATTCCATTGAAAACCTGTGATCTGTAATCAAGGGTGGACTTGGAAAAAGTGGATTGTTTGTCAGAGGTACACTTAATATCTAATCTGATAAAAATGTAACTTCATGATAAATTAGAATGTTTCAAAATTTTGTAAACTCAACGCCAAATCATGTAAAATAAGTGATTGCAACAAAGGGAAGACACATTTCACATTTTAAAAGTTTATGTAGACATAAATATTTGTAAGGTTTATTTAATGTCAATAAATGTCATAGCACTGTAGGAACCATGAATAGTTATTGCAGAAGCATATGCATAGAGGTGGGAGTGATTGATTCAGGGAACCTAGTCACAGAATTAAAAAGGAACCCGGAAGTCATCGGCTCCAACCAATATCAGAAGAAGAATCTATCTCCTCTGTAACACCCCCAAGAATGGGTCATCTACACTTTTCTTAAAGAAAAGTCTTCAATTGTGACCTCCAGAAGCAACCCATCTGACTTTTATCTAGCTCTTTTGGTTAGGAAGTTTTTCCATATACTGAACCACAAATACTTCTTCAGCTTTTACTCTTTGATTCCTCTAGAGCCAAATGGATCAATTCTTATTCCTCTTAAACATGAGAGTTCTATAGGTAGTTCAAGATAGCTGTCATGTCACCCTATTAGGTTTCATCCCATTTAAGCTCAACATTCCTACTTCCCTCAGTTCTGATCTATATGACAAGATCTCATGTCCCTTCACTATCCTAGTTGTGTTCCACTAGACATTATCTGGTTTATGAATGTCCTTCCTATGGTGTGATGTTCCAAGAACTGAACACAGTGCTCCAACTATGGTCTGACCAGAACAGACTACAAAGCAAAAGAAGAGAGAGTATTGCAAGAGAAGGTAGTTAACAAGTGTCAAAAGCTACAGAAAAATTAATAACAAGAAGAACTAGGGAAAGGTCATTCAATTTGTCAATTTAGAGATTATTGTAGCTTGGGAGACCAATTTCAGTTTTGTGATGAGGTCAGAAGTCAGATTCCATGGGGTTGAGAAATACTTGACTGTATAGACAGAAAATGTAGATTTTTTTTCTGTCCAGTCCAAGAGAAAAATGATGAGAGCCTGTACTGAAGTATTGACTATGTGAGCGAAAAGACAACTGAGAGCAGAAATTCAACCTGTCAGTCAACAAACATTTACAGAAAGCTTTACAGTGTGCCAGGTGCAGTGCTGAATGCTAGCCGTATAAAGAAAGGCAGAAGGAGTTTCTGCTTCTAGGATGTCATGGAGATAGCTGGTCAGCTTGACAACTTGTTGGATGTAAGAATGGTGTATGGTAAAAGGAAAAATGAATTTAAGGTATTAACTTGAATGATTGGGAATATTTGGTGGGATGAAAAAGACAGCCAATTCTGTTTTGAGATGCATAAGTACAACCAGGATTTTGCGTCTAGAAGACAGTTAATAATGTGCCACTGGAGTTCAGGAGAGAAATTAGGGATAAGAATATAGATTTGGGAATCGTGAGTGTAAAGATGGTATGTGAATCATTGTTACAGACTGTTACTGCAGGAACCTCCTAGTTGGAGTCCCTGCCTTCAGTCTTCTCCTCTGATCCATCTTCTAAAAATAACTTATGTTATGTTCTTTATATTGTATTTTTTCCCAACTATATACAGAAACCATTTTTAACATTCATTTTTTGAAATTTTGAGTTCCAAATTCTCTCCCTCCCTCATTATGATAGGCTTTAAGGATAAAATACAAATGTGAATGTAAAACCTGATATTTATAGCTCCCGACCATCTGACTCTCACCTGTCTTTTGAATCTTAATTCATAGCATTCTTCATTACGGTGAAACTGGTTTATTAGCTGTCCACTGTGCACGCCATTCCATGTCTCACTTTTTGCTTTTGTACAGATAGCTTGCCTCATGTTTTGACTGTACTCTCTCCTCACTTGTACCTCATAGACTTCTTAACTTTCTCCCAATCACAGTTCATGTGCTGTTCTTTCAAGATGTTTTTCCTGAATCTTGTCCCTTTCCCCTCATTATTGACATTCTTTTTCTGTTGAAATTGCTTTGTTTTGCTTTAAAAAATTTTTTTTTATTGTGGAATAGAATGTATATAATATTAAAAAAAATCAAAAGCTAATCTGGCATTTATTTGTGTTTTCTTTCCCTAGTGATCAAATTGTAAGCTTGGAATTCATTTGTACTTTCTAGGGGCCTTGGTCTGCTCATGCTACTCCTTTCTTCAGGGGGGAGCCATAGGGAGAGATGTGGAAAATGACCTCTAAGGATGACTCATTGCATCCAAGTTGGAAGGAGGTCCTTGACTTGGCCTCATTTTTTCCCCTTAGTTCTTCTTGTGTATGATGAAATAGTCACAGAATGCAAATAGTGAACAGAGTCTGAAATCTACCTTTTCCATTTTGCACTGGTCTAGATCCTTCACAATCTTGTTTACAGCTCAGTTCTAGTATCATAGAAATCCAAGGAACTGTTGTTTCATGAGGACTTTAAAGCCTCTTTTGTTAAGTAGTATTTTTCTCTTGCAAAATTTTGAAAGAGGAACATCATGGCTTTCCTAGTATGTTCTATATGAGGAAACATCTTGGTGTGTTCTTTTGAAACCGCCTAAATGAAGAGATACAGCAACTCTGCTCACATACACACAGAGGGTGAGAAGATAGCAGCAGGCTGTGTTATCCTTAGTTTTTAGGTGTGGGTGGCAGAGAAGCAGGAGCTTTGTATTACTTCTTATTTCTCTAACCACCAAATAGAATCTTGAGTGAGTTCAGGCACTCACAGCATTGCTATGGTAACCTCCTGTGTGCAGGTAAAGCCATCCAGCCAGGCTCTCCTGCAGATGCTAGGTCCTTGCTCTTGTCATCTCCTTTCAGGGACTATCTTTTGAAAGGTATGTGGAAAAGTCTTCTATTTTTACCTCTCTCCTTCCCAGGCCTCTCCAACTGAAGTAACAGTGCCTTTTCTCCATGTATTACACTGCTCTCTCACTCATTGTGACTTCTTAATTAATCTCTTAATTTATTTATGCATTTATGTATGTATGCATTTATTTTTACAAAAGGGAAAGAAAATAGATCTAGAATTTTCCTCTCTTTGGTCTCACATACATTGGCAAGACTTATGGAAAATGCCACAGCCTTTCTCTGTCTGCCTTGGTGCCCCTGGAACCTAACTCAGCTTTGTTCAGCCAAGTATCTCCCTTCTCTGAAAGGTGAAATTCCTCCTCTTTCCTCATTCTGTGCATTAAATAGCAGCAGCACACATTCTGTGTCTTATTGGCCAGGACGTTTTGTAACAGATTAATGACTGAAAACTGAAAGTAGATGTTTTGGAAAGGGACAAAACTTCCAAATCCTGGCTGCCTCTCAGACTTCTTTATTGGGACAATGTGAGCAGAAACTGAAAGACAGTGACAAACTGGACTTTTTCCTGAGAAAAAGAGGGGAAGACAGAAACTACCTCACCTTCCAGTTTTATCCTGCGCAGAAGAGAAGATTCAGTTTGTTACATAGTTCAGATTTATAATGTCACCATTGTTCCTGGTTTTGGCTATTATTTCTGTCCATGCTCTGGCCGATCTGATGGCGTGTCCATAGCGCTACTTTTGTGGTTCTTAGCATCCTTTTTCCACAAGCCCACTGCTGCTCAAGGTTAATTTCAGACTTCCTGGAATTTAGGGAAACATGATCCCTTCTTGGAGGCTTTTGAATCAGTGCCGCATTGAGTAGGGCTAAAAGGAGGGTTTATATTTACTTGTGTACATGTTGCTCCTTGACTCTCCGCCCTCCCCTCCAGTAGAACATGAACTCGTTGAGGGTGAGGAGTGTTCATGTTTATCTTTGTATTTCAATATCTTGTGCAATGCTTGTTCATGGTAGCCATTTAATAAATGTTTTTTTAAATGAGTTGAGGAGAGCTAGGAGAGAGCTGGATTGTACAAGCCAAAGGAAAAGGGAATAAGAAGGAGGAGGGGTTGATCTACTTGTAGGACTTCTTAAATTTTTTCTACTCCTGCCTACATTCATATTCTATGGCCTGAGGGCGTGCGCATGCAAAGTGCACGTGCTTTGTGTTCAGAACCAAGGCTGCCATGGAGTTGCTCAATGCAAAACGGGCAAGTGGTGCCAGAAACATCTTGGATTCATCATGCATTTGATTTTGAATTCATTTTTGGTCCTAGTGTATTTAGAGAGGCCTTTTACTAGCTTTTGTGACCCTGTTTGGGGTTGTGACCTACAGTTTAAGAAATGCTGGTCTGCAGTGTCAGAAGCAAACAAATTGTTGAGTTTGAAGATAAAAGAAACAGAAAGTGATTGATTCCAAGTCTAGAAGGGGAAGGAATCAAAGGCACAAGTGGGGAACTTTGTCAAGGAAGAAGGCCACCATCAAACATTGGAGAGAGAGGCCTTGTACTAGGGAGTTGAGGCAGTGAAAGAACTCATGATGTATTAATAGCTAGGTTTTTTTAATCTCTCAGTAGAATGTGACCTTTTTGAGGTCAGGACTACTTGATTTTTGACTTTGCATCCTCATCATCTACCATAGTGCCTTGGACTTTAATAGTGTTTAATGATTGCTTGTTGTATTGTTGAATTAAAGAGAGGCATGTGAAGTCACTGGGGACTTGAGGAGAGACTGAGTAGCTCCTGATGGAGGAGGAGTAAGAGAAGGACTCAAAAGAAGAATGAAAAAATAAAAAATTCTAATATTTATATAAAAAAGCTTGGAGAGTTATTTCTAATTTGAACTTAAAAAAGCAAGGCTGTTAAGATGTAGTACGAATTTTTAAAGGGTTTATCAGCTAAGCTTGATAGATTTCAATTTCAGTTGCAATTTTCCAGTCATCTCACCTTTCACCCCAAATGTTGACCCCCTTCATACATGGAGAATGCTGAAACTTAGTTTTTATGAAAGTAAATAACACGCTAATTTTTTGGGGGGGGGGGCAAAATTGCTTATTAGATTAGGAATCTTAGATTTCACTGCTACTTGAAAATTCTTTCCTTAGGAATATGTTTCCACAGGTGAGTAATATGTATTTGGGGGTGCCTATGAGATGTAGTTAAGTGATGACACTTTTATTGAAATGACGTTGTTACTGATGCTCTTTCATCATCAAAAGTTTGATCTTTGATTTGATGACATTTGATTCAGGAGATTTTTAGTCTGATTTGCTGTTGCTTTCTGAATTCAATCACCCAAAATGGTGTTGGTTTTTTTTTAATCCACTGATACGATACCCTTATTTGCTGTCTCTGGGTGTATTTTTTCTCATAGTTGGAGTTGACTAGTGATTAATGGTGGAAATAAAAATAAATGGTGATTTTGATTTTTTCTCTGTCTTGCTATTTCAGTGGTGACATTGTTGTCCGGTAAAATGTATTTCATGTAGTTTCCAGTTGTCTATGCTTTGCTTTCTAGGGTATAGAAATGATTTTGTATCATCTGTGTGAGCCAAGACTAGGGGAATGAAATGATATCCCTGAAGGAGGGTAGATTTGCAAGCATTGATCTCTTATTTGCTTCAGTGCAATTCTTGGCTGTTATTGTCCTTAAACTTTTGTTGAATATGTTACGTATTTTTTTCTTCTATCTCTTGATTTCAGTGGCCTTTGCCTAAACCAAAATGTTATTTTTCTCAAGAGGTGGGGTTGAAAGAAGGCGTATGAAGTAGGCCTGTAGAAAGCAGGAAGTCTCCCATCTCCATTTTGGTCTGCAAAACTAATGCAGGTCATTTAGCTTCTATGGTGAAGAGCAGGGCTCTGTCAGTACTTTGTTTTCTGTATCCTTCTGGTTTACTTTTCTCCCGATTATGCCTTAGACCAATTCAGCTCTGAAGTCCTCCACTCAAAGGTATTTCCCCCTCAATACATATGGTAATTTAATTCATTTAAGTTCAGTTCAACCAATGTTTATGGGGTCCATATTACATATAACATACTGTGCTGAGAGTTGAAGATACAAGATGAATTATCATAAATGAGTGATATGATGCTTTAAGATTTATATGCATTATCTTATTTTGTCCTCATAACAATCCCTTGAGGTAGGTTCAGTTATAACCATTTTACAAATATGGAAACTGAGGCTCAGGTTTAGTGACTTTCTCTTTGTTGCATGTCTAGGTAGGATTTGAACCTAGGGCTTTCCGATTCCAAATCCACTGTCATCTCTCTTATATATACTTGCTTCTCAAGAAAATATGGTTTATGCCATGGGTGAGGACCCTGCATCGTTGAGGCCAAGTGTGACCCTCTAGATGCTCAAATGTGTCCCTTTGATTGAATCCAAACTTTATAGAAAAAAAATCCCCTTAATAAAAGGGGATTGTTCTGTAAAACTTGGACTCAGTCAAAAGGCTGCACCCAAGGACCTAGAAGGCCACATGTAACCTTGAGGCCACAGCTTCCCCACTTCTGGTTTATACCCTCTAAGGAGTTTATGATCTAAAAGTGAAGATAAGAGAGTGACATAAATGTAGCACAGATTTGAATAGGACTTAAATATATGTGAAAAGTACAAAAAAAGTACGTAGAGATGAAAAAGGAAAAATTACTCCCTGTTGGGGCAGCTGGGTGGTGCAGTGGACACCGTGCTGGGCCTGGAGTTAGGAACACCTCAGTTTGCTGTGTGACCCCAGGCAATCATACAGAATGAATGATTGTAACTAACTGATATGATGCTTTAAGATTTACATACATTATTTTACTTTGTCCTGTTTGCCTCAGTTTCCTTATCTGTAAAATGACCTGGAGGAGGAAATGGCAAACCACTCCAGTATCTTTGCCAAGAAAATCCCAAATGGGGTCACTAAGAGTTGGACACACCTGAAATGACTGAACAACACCAATGCTGGGGAAGATCAGAGAAATTTCATAGAAAAGGTAGTGCCTTCAAAGCTAGGCCTTGAAGGAAAAGTAAGATTTGTGAAGGTGAAGACTGATGAGGCTATTGTAGCAAAGATGGTTGATGTATCTTGGAAAGGACTCTAAGGCTTGCTGCCCTGAATAACAGAGAGTAGACTGGAGTCTAGAAGAAATAATGTTCTTAGAACTTGGTAATACTTTAAAGTTGCCATATTCCCAGCTGTTTGTTTCCTCTGATGATTACTCAGTTATAATGAGGCTGTTTGATGACATTTTCCTATCCCTTTTTTCTTTCTGCTGTTTGGTATTTTTTACTGTAGCTTCTCTATATAAATTGTTAAATAAATTCATATCAGGTGCATTTTGGCAAATTGCCTTCTCGTTTTAGGAAAACATTTGGAAAGGGAAAGAAAGTTGAAGAAAGTAATTTGTGTTTGGAAATTATCAGAATTCTGGATTAAATTGTACTTGTAGCATCTGTTCTGTGGTCCTGATGAAACATGAATCCAGAGGACTTTGTGTACCCAAGAACAGTGGTTATAGAGAGAGACCTCAGGAAAGAGATGCTTCAGACTTAATGGTAGCATAAAAAGACCAGATATCTGACAGTTCCACATGTTAACAAAGTAAAAGATGCCTTAGGAAAATGATGTATCATTAGTTTAAGCATTCAAAACCTTTTTTAGAATGTTAATTGTAATTGATTTAGATAATTAAGCTCCAGGACTGAAAAAGCATGCTATTCTCTAAAATTTAGATACCAAGTCAGCAGAGCACACTTTATTTGAAACTAGCTAGAATTGACATATGATGGACTGATTTAATTGTTTATGGGAATCCTGAGTGGGAAGAACTCTTCTGAAATGATCTGGATGTGACCTAATGGTGAGATAAAGATATATCTTTGATATCTGAAGCAGCTATCATAAAATGTAATCCCTGAGAGTTCAACCTAACATTAAAAATTTATAATACACCAAGGTCATGTGTCACAATGACAAATGCAAAAAAAAAGTGGTGCTTTATGTGGAGTTCAGAAAGCTCGATAATAGTAATAATAATTTATATTAATGTAGTATTTTTGTTTTCCAAAACAAATATTCTTATTTTACAGTCATATGAACCACATGAAGTAGAGAGGGTAGATATTATATATGTTTTAGAGGTGAGGGTCAGAGGGTAAGTGAACTTCTCAAGGTTAAATGGCTGGTGTGGAGCAGAAATAGGCTTTGGAGGACAGTTCTTCTGACTCCCAGTTTACTGTTACATCTATTATACCATCCTGTCTCTTATAAATTTGAAGATATTACAACATTTTCAATGTTTATTCAGCAGTAAAAAAGAGAAGTCCTTCATGAAGACACAAGGGTTACCATCACTAAAGTTGTATTCATTACTGGAGCACGATAATTCATTGGGGTTATCATAACCTTGGTGAAATATCCTTCCAGATCTTCTAATTTCTTTTGCTCCGATTCTTTGGCCACTAGGAATGGCTCTGTACCTGTCTACTTGAAAGGGTGTTCTCTAGAGCAGAGGAGTCAAACGTGGAGCCTGGCGTTGCAGCCCTGATCTAACCAGATTAAAATGTAATTGAGAAATATTTAACAAAATACACAAAAGTAAAATAGAGGATAGGTAATGTCAGCATATGGTTTTCTAACCTTTGGGAACCCTTACGTAGAGATTCGTGGGTCCCATTTCAGTTTAAGTTTGACACAGTTGCTATCGGTAGCATTTTGGACATAGGAATTCAGTTCCCCCATAGTCAATTTGTAAATTGCTGTTCTAATTTAGGAATTAGTCTCTTTTGAATTTATTTAATATGAAACAGTCTTCAGAATCTAATTATGCACGAATAAAACAATGAAGTTGAGTTTTTGAGCCTCCGAAACTAAGGGCCAGACTCTGTACCAAAATGTTCCTAACAAGAAACTGCCTGTGCAAGTTTATTTGAGACAGTCAAACTAAATTCTTTACTATTCTAGGATAAATGAAAGGTAAAAATAAATTACTAGACTGAAATGTTTTGAAGGGAAGACTTTTTTTCCCTTATTTCTTTTCTTTTATTTTCTTTTTTATTTTTTCTCCACATGTGCTGAGAATATTAACAGGTATTCAGGAGAATTTACAGATTGATTAACTTTTATTATTAGAATTCATCTTAAATATCATCTAGTCTTATCTCATTTTATAGCTGAGAAAATGGAAATCTAGAGAGGTCAATGACCTAATTAAGATCACAAAAAAGTTTTATTCACAGACGCAAGTTTGGTCAAGTTTTTTGACTGCAAGTTGAATGCATCCGGCACTTCTTAAATTGAATTGAAGAGACAGTTATACAAGTGGTGTAATATTTCACTGCATTTATAGCTCAGAGTTGGACAATAATAGCTTGAATTTATTTCCATTATCTAAAAGTCGCTAGTCTTTTTAATGCATGTTATGAAAAAGATATCCCATGAAGTTGATATAAATTTTAAAGGTTCTCTTATAGAAAGAAGTATATGTTACTTTGTGATTTTTGAGGATTAATATCTGAGGCTGTTTATCCACTTTATTGTGAAGTGAATGACTTCAGTAATTTTTGAGATTTTGTCATGTAGGTTGTAGTATATTTGAAATGAAAAAAGAAATGTCTGTAGTTTGAGCTGAGGAATGAAAAAGATGTCTTTATTACTAGCTAGGTATGTTAAGTGTGATATGGAGAGTTTTCCTAGTTGAATTTCTGTATTGTCATGTGTTCATCCTTCGTTTTCAAAGAAGTGCAAGACATCAGAGAAATAATGACATAACTTGCACTTTACTTTGTTTTGAGTGAAGGAGGGCTATGCCTAGCCTCACTTTCTCTTCCTGAGCCATCTGAATCCAGTGAGCAGATATACATCAGGATGACTGGAGATGGCCCAGGATGCAGTGGCAAACCTTGGCCTTTTTAGGCTAGGCCTTTTCAGGTACTCATTTAGAGAGAGGTAACGCCCATTGAGAGAATAGGCCTCTTTGAAAAGTAGTCAGGGAATGGCCCTTTTAGTGAGCAAAAGAAAAAAATAAATCAAACTGGAAGGGAAAGAGAAACTGTTACTATTGATAATCACAGCCATTAAGTGGAGCTTGGGCAGGGACCTTTTGTTGTCTAACCCATGGACTTCAGAGTGCACTGGGTTTAAGGTTTTGGGAACAACAAGGGAGGAAGGAAGGAGGAAAGGAAGGAAGGAGGAAAGGAGAGACGGAGGGAGGGAAGAAGGACATTTAGCCAGTAAACCTCAAAGGAAGGGAAGAGGGAGATAGAAGGGAGAGGATGAGCTGGGTTCGAGCTGGGTCCCCACTCAGGCAGCTCAGTCTTCTTGCAGGTTGTGTTTGTTCTTCATTTTTGAAGACGACCATGACATTAGAGAAATGATGATATGACTTATACTTGACTTTATTTTCAGTGAAGGAGGGCTGTGCAGGTCATCAGCCTCACTTCTTGTCCTCTATTTCCAGAAACAGGCTTGCCGAAATTGCATATGGATACACAATAGACAGAATATATTTTTCATGATCTAAGGATTGGGCCCTCATTGGCTGGCCAGTCATTACAATACATTTTATATTTACTTGTGTTCTTGTGTCCCCTCCACTCCTCTGTAGCATGTAAGCTCCTTGAGGGTAGAAACTGTTTCATGTTTCATCTTTGTATCCCCAGTGCTTAAAACTGTACTGTACACATAATAGGTTCTTAATAAGTGTTTACTTAAGTGGCATTTTAGTACACATAAAGGAAATCCGGGTCGATGATGTCATTTTTCAAATTTGATTTTATTTTTAAGTTCCGACTTTTCTCCCTCCATCCACTGAAAAGTCAAGAATTACAATATCCATCATACATACGAAATCATGCAAAAATAATTCTGTATTTGCCACATTCTGAATACAAAAACAAAGGTTCAGTATGCGCTTTGTTCTCTATTATCAGTTCTCCATTTTTAAAAATCATGAATCCTTTTGGATTTTGGAATTGTGGTGGATTGTTGTTTTGGTCAGAGTTACTAAGTCTTGCACAGTTGATTATCTTTACAGTATTTCTATTACTCTGTAAATTGTTCTCCTTATTTCACTTTGCATCAGTTCATGTAAGTCTTTCCAGGTTTTTATGAAGCCAACCCCTTCATCATTTCTTATAGCATAATAGTATTGTCATCAAGTCATATGTTCATCTGTTTCCCCAATTGATGGGTATCCTCTCAGTGTCCAATTCTTTGCCACCATAAAAAGAATTACTATATATGTTTTTATACATACAGGTCCTTTTCATAATGCCACATTTTTTTTAAAGCAGTGATGAGATGTTTCATAAAATATTTTAGAAAGAAGAATGTACCAAAAGAATGAGGGTTGGGGAGTCATAATCCAAAAAGATGATCAAGAGATGCTAATCTTAGGATCCCTAAGGAGGCAAAGAAGAGCCTGTTTAGCTGTATCAACCGTGATATTTGTTAACAGCCATTTAGACATTTAAAAAATATTCATACTAGTCCTTCCAGTAGCTACATTCATTCATTTATTCATTCGTTTGTCTGTACGTCTGTTTGTTTTTTTATTTATGCCAAAGCAGCATATAAAGCAGATGTTACTAAAATGATTCCAGTTCAGCCTTGGAGAAAGGAGTTTGAAACTCTTGATTGTTGAACATTTCTCTTAATATCTTTTATTCTCATATTGAGTGCTTTGAATAATTATTTTGAATCAGTAGAAGAAAATGAAGTACTTTGAACACTTGGCTATTTTGAATGAATTAGTGAAAAATAAATGAAAAAGAATTTATTTATTGCTCTTTGTCAAGTGAGATAGTACCTGTCCTCAAATAATTTAATTTTAATAGTCAAGACAACACACATTTTTTCTGGTGATCAAGGAGGAGTGTTTTGTTTGGAAATTCATAGATCCAGTGAATGGAGCTGTAGAGGAGTTGATTGGAGTGCTCTTTCCTGAAGCATTGACATGCTGATTTGATTATAGTTTCCAGAGGAAGAAGTAAGGGCAGATGGTTGGGCATGGGTACCCAGACCATGGTCTCTGTAATTAGATTAATCTGGAGGGTACAGTGACAAAGTAGATGGCAAGAAGCTGGCCAGGGTGTAATGTGAAACATAGCTGAGACTGGTTTATATGAGTTAGCACTGAAACTGTCACCAAATAGGAAAGTGTGGATCTTAGGGCTGGAGTAGGTAAGTGGATTAAAGTGTCTCAGAATAGGGTGTTTGGATATCCAGTGCTCCAGATGATGAAACAGGAAGAACATGATTGGGGTATAATGTGAACTTGACTTGGAGGAGTTAGATATAGTCAGTCATCTGAGTTTTTGCTCATGCACTCATCAGTCTCACCTTTGCAGATGTCAGCTCATCTCCTCCTTCAGTTAAGCAAGCAACATATATTTATTAAGTGCCTACTGTGTTTGGGGCCCTATGTTAGGTGCTAGGAATTCAAAGACATCAGTGAAAGATTCCCTATCCTCAAGAAGCTTACCTTCCTAGGGAGGAGGAGAGATAACATGCACATACAAAGCAAGTATAGAGTAACTTTGAATAGGAAGACTATAGCAGGAAGAGTCTAGGGGAGGACAGGAAAGGTCTTATGAAGAAGGCAGTATCTGAACTAGGTCTTGAAAAGCAGGAGTTATGAGAGGTGGAATTGAAGTGAGTAGAGAAGAATTCCAAGAGTGAGAGATAACCAGTGCAAAGACACAGATGGGAGGTAGAGTGTTGTGTGTAAGAGAACAAAAGATGTTCAGGATCACTACTGGAGAGTGCAAGGAGGGGAAGTTATGAGTAATAACACTGAAAACACAGGAAGGGATGAGGTTACGAAGAGCTTTAAATGACAAAGGAGTTCAGATTTGTTCCTAGAATCATGGGTGATGGGGAGATACTGTAGTTTATTGAGTGAGAGGAGTGATGTAGTCAGACTTGATACTCTAAAAAAATCACTTTGGCAGCTATATGGAGGGTGAAATGGATTAAGGGAAGACTTGAGGCAGGAAGACCAATTAGCAGGCAGTTTTAATAGTCCATGGAAGAGATGATGAGGGCCTGAACTAGAGTGGTGGTTGTGTGAGTAGACAGAAGGGGGTAGAGAAATTATGAAGATAGGGAAGACATTTGGCCACTGGTGAGTGAGAGCAGGCTATTGAGGATGATACCTAGGATGCAAATATGGGTAGCTGAAAGGATGGTAGAATTACCAGAGGTTTGGAAGAAGGACAGGTTTGAAAGGGAAAGGTGAATTTTGTTTTGGATCTGTTGAGTTTTATATGCCTCCAGGACATTCTACTTGAAATATCCAGTAGGGAGTTGATGATAGGGAATGGAGCTCTGGAGAGGGACAAGGGCTCTGAGAGTCATCTGATTGTAGTTGATTGAATCCATGAGAGACTGTGGAGAAAAAAAAAAAGGGGACCCAGAGGGAAGGTTTGATTGACACCCATAGTAAAAAGATGTGTCCTGGATGATGGTCCAGCAGAAGAGACTGAGGAGGAGTCAGACAGACAAGAGGAAAACTAGAAGAGAGAAAAGTTTCATGGTAACTCGGAGGGGAGAGAGTATCCAGGAAGAGAGGTTAATGACATCATGTGCTGCAGCGAGGCCAGGAGAGAGGAGGACTGAGAAAAGGCTGTTGATTAATGGCCAACTTTGAGACTGAGGGTTTGGCAACACTGAAGAGAGTAATTGCACTTGAGGCATAAGGTTGCAAGCCAGTTCCAGAGGGCTTAGAAAAGGACAGTACAGGCATTAACTGGAGACAGGTTTTTAAGGCAATTTGGTAAAGGAATGAGAGATACAGGACAATAGCTGGTGAGAATGGTGGGGTCTAGTAAGATTTCTTGGGAGTGACTGGGAATCTCACTGAACATGTCCTGGAGTGCTCTGGGACTTGATGCATTATGTCCTCTTGCAGATAGTAGCTTCTGAAAAACGTCACTATCTTCAGGGGAAGATGTCATACACTTTTATCGTATTAGTTTCCATGGGGGCAGCTAGGTGGTGCAGTGGATAGAGCACCAGTGCAGGAGTCAGGAGGACCTGAGTTCAAATCTCACCTCAGACACTTGACACTCAGTAGTTGTGTGACCTTGGGCAAGTCACTTAACCCCAATTGCCTCATCCTGGGTCATCTCCAGTCATCCTGATGAATATCTGGTCACTGGATTCAGATGGCTCAGGAAGAGAAGTGAGGCTGGTGACCTACACAGCCCTCCCTCACTCAAAACAAAGTCAAGTGCAAGTCATGTCATCATTTCTCTGATGGCATGGTCTTCTTCAGCAACGAAGGACGAACACACACACTCATTAGTTTCCATGGCTTATTCTTGTTTTGGTGTTATCAATTAGAGTATCATTGAATAAAGTTATCTGCTATGTTTGCATCTAATAAAGATTTTTTTTAATGGCAGATGCATGTGAGATCCTTTGTTGGAAGAGAATCTTTAAGGTTGAGTTTTGCTTTACTGAGTAAAATTTCCTCAAACTGTAGATACATACACAGTTTTTCTTTATCATCCAGTTAATTGTATGACAATGAAGATATAATCTGCTTTAGAAAAATCGTCTTTGAAAATTAGGCCATTTTCTCATATTTTCATGAAGGATATTCTTCATGCTTGTATAGACCATTATCATAAATATTTTGTGAAAAAGAAAGCATAATAATATGGATTGGTAGTTGATATTTTTAGTGGCTTTTAAAAATTTTGGCAGTAATTGTTTTATTGTTAGCCATTAGCATTGCAAATATTTTAAAATGTCTGTTAAATCATCTTCCTCTATCTTTTTGTATATGTTTTCCTAAATTTCACAGAACTTCTCCAATATTTATTCTGGTACAATTATTTTCTGCAATTTAGGTTTTTCTTATCCATTTAATAAGGAGAAATGTTGCATAAAATTGAAGTTTATATTGGTTCACGTTCATTCTAGTGCTATTTGGTGTTACTTATGTGGAATTTGTCTGGTATCTTGTAATGGAGCAAAGGTGGGGAAGTTTACATTATAATTTAAGAGGGGGGGAAACAAAAACAGATGGGAGAGTAGGGGCAAGATTGAAAACCAGATATACAAATGAGGCTAAATAAAGCCTCAAAGAGCCAAAATGTTTCTTTGGTTTGAATACTATCGTAAGCTAAAATAATTAAATGGTTGACCATGTAGTGTAGTCATTCATGTAGGTTTCAAATACTAATGCTGTTCTATCCAGGGGAGATTGGGTTCCTGTGGTGGGCAGAACATTATCTGCCTTTGTGGCTTGGGGATATAATTTAGTATTACATATGTAAAATACCTATAAATAAGTTTAATATTTTATGCTTTAACTTGTTTTTACTTTCACTTTTACCCTCTTGCAAATATGGTGCTCCATACTTTTGTTTGTTGACAATGCAGAAAAAGTAAATCTGAATAACTAGTAACAATTATGGGAAACAGCATCATCTTGTTTGTTAAGCGTCCTAGAGAGTGGAGAGAAGATTACCAACTCCTTTTGCTTTCTTGTTGGTACTCTCAATCATCCAAATGCTCCCTCCATCCCAAAATATTTTTCATTTTGCATTTTCATTTCCATGGCTCAGGTTGCTGTAATGAACAAATTATGGAATATAATTCTGCCATATAGCAAGTGGCCTCACAGTTTTCCTTTTGACCTCAGAAAACCTTAAAACCTGTCATATCTTTGTGTAAAGTTGGTAAAAAAAAAAAAATCCCCATCTTGCAAGATAAGTAACTTTGGGTTTTCATCTGTGGCCTCTGTGAGAAGAAAAGTGCCGAAGCACTTCATTTTCATCATTTCTGTCAGCAGCCTGGAATATTTGCAGCTCAACACATGGAAGGTGGACAGCTCTAACAATGAGTTTCAACCAACCATGCAAACACACAGGATCTTCAATTGACCCACTTCAGGATAGGAGGGGAATTAATGATGATAGGCAGACTATGTTGTGTGTCATCCACAGACTTTCAAGGAAGCATCTAAACCAGTACAATCAAATTCTAAAAGCTCATTTAAAAACAGAAGGAAATAGATTCATTTTACATAAGATTACACTGTTGGTGCTTCACAAATAATGAATAATAAATAGGTTAGGTGTTTATGGAATACATGAAAATAAAATTGCCACCCTGGAGCCTGTTTGAAAGCTCCCAAGTTCCTAATTCTTCTTAGTTATGCAGTTAAAAATATCAACATATTTAAGAAGATTTTCCATTTGTCTATTTTGGGTCTAGGACTTTTCACAGAAAAGGTACTTTACAAATTCAAAGTTTTATAAAATATTTTTAAAACATAATTCCCGTATCCCAGAAGTTTAGGAGTAAGTAAATAATTTCTTGTCCACTTTCCACAAGGTGATAATTAGAAGAATGCTGATTTTATTTTATTTTTTTCCCTTGTGTGACTTCAAGAGGATTAATGGATTGGAGAAATTTTTTTTTGCTTGTACTGTTGAGTTTTAATTCTCATTTTCAAGTTTTTACTTAAATTATTTCAAGAGGTAGAGAAATGGAAAGAGCACTTTCAATTCTCTTTCAGTGCCTTTGTTCCTATTATTTCACATGTTTGTAATGGACCCCACTCCCTCCTCCGTATCTTGTTCTGGTGAAGCCCCTCCATTCTTTCAGGGCCCAACTTAAAAGCCATCTCCTTCATCAAGTCTTACCTGACTCCAGGGCTCAGGAGGAGAAAGTGAGGCTGGTGACCTGCACAGCCCTCTCTCACTCAAAACAAAGTCAAGTGCAAGTCATGTCATCATTCCTCTGATATCACAGTCTTCTTTGAAAATGAAGGAGGAACACACATCCTGACTCCACAGGGTAAAGTGATTTCTTTCTCCTAAACTTTGCATTTGTCTCCTAGGCCTTTGTTTGTTTGTTCATTCTGTTATTGCAAATGTTTTGTGAATTTTCAGGAACTGGGAGGAATAGCTGGTTGAAGCATCATAGCAATTCTTACTTAGAGTGCAGTGAAATATTGCATCTGGTCTTTAGTGCTATCAAGATTTCTTCATTTCTGAGATTGTATATTGCCCCAAAGGGCTTCATGGTTTAATGGGTAGTGTAATGGGCTAGTTGTCAGATCTCACCTGTGATACTAGCTGTGTTTGTTGGGTAAGACACTGATTCCTCTGAGAATTAAGCAACTAAGACTTAAAAGACTAGTTGTGATGTGCCTTGGTTGAAAGAGTTCCCACACTGCTGAAAAAAAAAATATATGTGGTCTAAAAACTATGCAGACCAAAAGATGTATGAAGATTTGGCCTTATTCATGGTAACTTTTCTTTGGATAGAATTGAGTTTTTTGAAAATTGATAATTTACGTATGGCATATATGATAACAATTAAGTACATTCTTACTATGTATACCATAAAACCAGAACATCTCAATCTTCAATCATTCTTGTATAAATAGGAATATACAGGATACCTTTTACAGTAGTGAATCTGCCTCCTTCGCAAGTAAAACTCTCCACAAGGAATCTATCAATGATTGTAAGAAGTGGAGGTAATTCGTTAGTAATAGCGCAGGATTAATCGTAATGGGTCAGAATTTATTACCAGCTTGAAACTGTTTAAGATGGTTACTCCTGATAAAATATGTTTATTTCACCCCCAGCGCATACACTTTTACTTTTGCGGGTTAATATTATAGACAGCTATGGGTAGGTTTTGCCATTGGGTTTTTGTTTCTCCAGTGGTCTCTAACCCTACTCTGCCTAGTGAGAGAGACTATTATAATACTTGAGAATTTAATTTTATTTTTCAACCCTAACCTTTATGAAGTTTTAAAAAATTATATTCCTAGGCAATATTTACTGGCTTTCTTATATTTAGTGACTGCCATGCTGGGACCTGTGAATTCAGAGTACTGACTCTTAAATTTCAATATTTCTTTTTCTGCTGGCCTTTCAATATTTATCACTAAAGTGCTCATTGAGATTGAATAGAGGCATAGAAATGTTTTAATCAACTATGTACTCTGGCAGTAGTGACAGACTGCTTTGAGCAGCATTGGGTTTTCTTATGCTTTGTCAACTTTCTGAGCCATTAACTTGTGAAATGAAAATAAATTTGCTACTTCTGAAACAGGCTGTAAATGTCCCTGGTCCTTTGGGCTTCTTTTGTGCTGAGATAGGTGTGTTTATATAATTATATTAGTATCTTCGTTGAACCTTCTGAGTTAGAGTAATAGCTTTTGCTCCCCACCTCCAAAAAGTGTGTTTTTTTAGACCTGTATTTTTGTAGTAATTTGATTTCTGCGCTTTGGCCTTGGTGCACTCCCTGACATTCCAGACTCATGGATAACACTTGAATTCCAAAGCACCTGAGTGCTCACTTACGGTAAATAGATTTCTCTCCCATAAGCAATGTTTTTCTCTCAGCTATTCTGTTTCTTGCTCTTCCACTTAAATTGCTGTCTATCTCTTCTCTATTTCCCATAGAGATTGGGTTTTTGTAAAAATAGTTTGACCCAAGAAAAAGCAGTATTTATTCTGAATTAGCAATTCATTGTTCACACACACACATCTGTCATAGAAAGGTACCTCTTGTATTCTAGGAGCACTTTTCTTTCCCATCAAAATAGTTTGCTAAATAATAACAGTAATTATATTGTGTTTTTATCTGGCACCTTTTGAAGGACTTCATAGATTTTTTTTCCTCCTTGGTAATCTTTACAGCATACCCATGAAGCAGGCAGTCAGGTATTGTAAACTTCAGAGAATTATGATGTTTATTATAGTGATAATAACAATCATGAATTTTGCTATTCTTAAATGTGTTTTTATATTTAATACGTTTGTATTTGTGTTTCCAAAGCAAGCTTTCTTACATTATGTGTGCTTTCAGACTATTGTTCAATCCATTTTTCCAGGTTTCCAACTTGGGTAGTGAGTGCATATTTATGAATAGTGTCTCATCTTAAAGAAGTTGTATTTATTTTTATTTCTGTTCTGTTTGTGCTCGAACATAGTGGATAGCTTACAAATATACTATCCAGTTTGCTGATGGGAAAATCAAAATCAAGAGGTAAAAATTATTTGGGCAACAAGGGTAGGAGACTCATATTTTTGACTAATAGTTTCAGTCTACCTTCTGTCCAATACTTCTGTCTTCTTAGTGATTCCTTATAGTATAATTAATTTTTATTATGTTTGTTTCATAACTGAAGCCCTTGTCCTAACATTGCTTCTTGGGATAGTAGTTCTTTGATGAGTGGTTTTTCATATTTTACTTCTCCTATATATTTGTCTGTTTGGCAATAAGCGTCATTATTATCATTATTTTTCCACTATCCACATAGATTCTTAGTTCTTAGAGTGTAATAGCCATATAACAATTCTGTCTGAATGTCTTTGTTTTTGTTTTTTTAATTGTGAAAACAATACTTTTAGAGTGAGAGGATTTCTAGTCAGTTTCTGACTAGAACAGTTTATAAAGCAGTTTGCTTTTACTCCACAGTTCCCATGGAATGAGACCTACAGGGTTAAAATGTATATTTCACAACTACCTACCATTGAAGAAAATGATAGTGGATCCCCACCCTTAGAAATGCTGTCTGCTGCCCTGGAGCCCTAAGGATTTTCTAGGACTGCTCTTGTTCCCTTTGTTTTTCAAGAAAGCATTCCTTTCCTGAGGTAGAGCAATAACTGAGCACTACCTCGAGAAAACCTTGTACTACAATCTTTCTTCATGTGCCATTGAAAATGCTTGGGTGCAGGGTGTGTATGAAATAAGAACAAAATAGAAAATGAGGTTCTAAGATTAGAATACTCCAACTATTACATGTTGCATTTGGTGCCTTTGGAGGGATGTATTACCTACAGTTAATTATTTTCATGAGTTATTTGATGTTTGGGTTGTTTCCTTGGCCTCAGCTATGAAGTGAGGAAAACAGGTTGCTGTGGAACTGAATTTACTGGGTGGCTAATCAGATGGAGTTTATAGGAGAAATAATATAATGATGGAAATGGGAGAGTGCACTAAAAACCAGACAAACTTTTAATGTATTTTTCTTTCTACCTGGCAGAAATTAGAAACTGCACAGAAAAAATAGCAGAAAGTCAGCAACAAAGTCAAGGAGAAATATAAGAAACTATATGTTTATCTGCTCAATTCTCCCACCTTTAAAGGAGAATTAAACATTATTTGTTCCTTGTGACTGAGAGAAGAAAAAGCTCTTGTTCAGTTTTCTGAATGGTTTATAGGTCTAAACTCGACAGATTTGCTTTCTGTTGATGATTATGGCTTGTGACCCTTAGTACAGCCAGAACCCTGATTATCTCAGCTGATGGAGCCTGTCCTTCTTTTCCCTCAGCTGGCAATTAGGAGACCTAGGAAAATAATGGAAAGAGGTCTCTTTGGAAATGGAAAAGAGCTTGAATTTGGAAAGGAGCTATAAAGGATGGAAGGGAAAGTCTGAGAAATAGAGTTGATCAGAAAGCAAAGGTGTTAAGTACTCATTCACATACATGATCTCTTGATTAGTGCCTTGAGTATCGCCACCCTCACTTTATAGAGGAGGGAACTAAATTAAATTCTTCCTTCTGAATGGCTTGGTTTTATCCTAATCCACAGTAAGAGGCAAACTCCTGTCTAGGCACCTAAGTCACATTCTACCTGTTCTTCTGTAGCAGATTGCCCCCTCTTTTGCTAACTTCAGCTTCTTTCCATCTACTGGCTGTTTCTTTGCTGCCTACACACATTCCCATGTCTCTCCTATCCTTAAAAATCCTGTGCTTGAACCTTCAGTTCTGGCTAGCTATTGTCCTACATCTCTCCTGTCATTGCCATTTGCTTATTTGACATATCCAACCAGTTGTCTCATATCTAACCAGACATCTCAAATTCACATGTAATAAAGTAAACTCCTCTTTTTTCCCCCAAAGCCTTGCCTCTTCAGAACTTCCCTACTAATGTCCTCACCTTCCTTCAAGAGGAATGCATGGAGTCTTCAGGGAGGACTAACACCTCTGGTATGAGGGCTGGCTGAACCCTTTTCAGGGTTGCTCATTCACCTTTGGTGTCCACCTGTCATTCAACTCTCACCTGTGTCTCCAAGAAGCTGTAGCATGTACAGTAGCCACACCCTGGTAAAACCATCTTGGCAGATGGACTAAACCAGGTTGAGGGTAACTGACAAGCCTCAGATCTGTTGGTGAGTTAAGGGGATGTCTGCCCCAAGCATATGAAGATTTCTGGCCAAATGGGTGGATGAAAACAGTTTGTGCTAGTGACCATGAAGGTGGCCAAAGCAGACACTGTGGAGAGCTTAGAGCTTGGTCAGACACTGAAGACACCAAGGTCATCTACTCCATCCCAGGCCATCACCTGTCATCTTGACTTTTATCTTGCCACTGGGCTTTGATGACTCTAGAAGAGAGAGTGAGGCTGATGAGGTTGTGCAACTCTGCTTTCCTTGAATCCAGTTCACCTAGTCTCTTCCCTCCTTTCTTCTTCCTCTCTTTGTCTTCTCTCATTTCAGTGCTCCCTTCCTCCCTCCCTCCCTTTCTCCCTCCCTCCCTCTCTCCCCTCCCTCCCTCCCTCTTCCCACCCTTCCTTCCTTCCTTCCTTCCTTCCTTCCTTCCTTCCTTCCTTCCTTCCTTCCTTCCTTCCTTCCTTCCTTCCTTCCTTCCTTCCTTCCTTCCTTCCTTCCTTCCTTCCTTCCTTCCTTCATCTTTCCTGCTTCTCTTACCCCCTCTCCACCCCCAAGGAAGGACCAGTACCTTTGGTGTGATGTCTGCTGAGCCCTTCCACCTTTGGTGTCCACCTGTTCTGCCTAACTCTCATCTGTGCAGGCCCACTTCCCCCCCCCCCCCCCCCCGCCAGGTAAACTGTCTTGGCAGGCGGGCCAAAGCAGGTTGAGGGTAACCTAGGATTCTCAAACCCATTGGTGACTTAGGGGGGTGTCTACCCCATGTGAAGACTTCCTCTGGTGAAATGGGTGGATGAGAACAATTTTTTCCAACGTCCATGAAGGCAGATGAAGCAGGTGATGTGGAGCACTTAGAGCTTGGTTAGACACCGAAGACACCAGTGTCATCCACTGCATCCTGAGCCATCGCCAGCCGTCTGTTAACTCTGTCCTGCCACTGGACTATGATGACTCTGGAGGAGACAGTGAGGCTGATGATTTCATGCAACTCCTCCTCATTTAAATCCAATTAATGCACAAATCAAAAGAAATCACTCATACCATTTCACCACTTCCCTGACCCTCTTTTCCTTCATGCCCTTTCCCTGTCTTTCCTTCCCTTCCTCACTCTCTCCCCCTTCTTTCATGCCTTCTTTCATTCTGTGCCTCCTTCCTCCCTCCATCTTCTTATTTCCTGCCTCCCTTCTTTCCACTTTCCTTTTTTCCTTCACTCTTTTCTTCCTTCCCTCTCCTTTCTTTTCCCTTTCCCTTTTGCTGCTTTTATATAACCATTATAGTTGAGCATTTAACGACTTATTTATATATTTACTTTCCCATTGAATCATAATCTTGGCTCCTGGTGATCAATTCTTTCTTTGGGTATAACAGCTGATTGTTCCTTATTCAAGAGTAGTATCATGTTCTTGATCCAAGGTAGATTAGACTAAATATATTCTTGTTGGGGATTGGGGTGGGAATTGCTTTTGTACCTTTGTGTTGTGCAGTTGTGACACTTGTGTCTTTGTAGATACCCTGGAAGGGCTTATTAGTTTTGTTTCAAGTAATTATTCTTGCACAGCAGTGTTGTCTTCAGTGCTTAGTTGTTTATTCTGACACTGGGGCAGCAATAATTACCTCAACTTATAAACATTAATTATTGAAGTAATTTGCAGATAGTTCACTAGCATTTGCAATTTACCTGATGCTTTGCTTTGTCTTCCTGCTGTTTTAAACCAACCGGCAGTGTGTTGTATGGTCGAGGTATGTGTTTATGTAAGATTTATCTGATATGTAAAGGTTAATTAATATGTGTTTATTCACAGTGGTGGAGTGTTGATACGTTACTTTTAGCTTTTTTTATGATCTCTGACTGTATGAAATATACTATGCCCTTTTCATGTGGTTAGATTTTCATATTACTTTGTGTCCTTTATTCTCTGATTATTTATTAGATAATATATGTATATAAATATGTATAATAGAGTGATTGTTTTTATTGCCATTAGCACTCATAAATGCCTATGCTATCATCTGTGGTGTGTAACATTTTATGATGACAGTCCAGAAGTAAATACTTTTCCTTGTGTATATTACAAGTAAGCCACTGGAGCATAATTAGAATTTACATTAGGACATAAGCTCCTTGAAAGCAGTGCTCATATTTGTATTCTGAGAGCTTAGCACAGTGCCTGGCACATAGTAGGTTCTTAAAAATGCTTGTTAATTGACTGTAAGGATCACAGCTTTTAGAAAAATTCCCATCCTTGTTTGTTGTGTTATTCTTAAAGCAGATGCTTCGTAATTTTTTTCTTGGTGATGATGTAGCTATATTGCAATCAAAGAATGAGATTTGCTGGTTGTCAAGTCCTGTAGTTATTTTAGTATGCTAGATGAAATGAAAATTAAATACAATTATAAAATTCCTTTGATGAACCTATTTTATGTCATTTGAACTCTATCACATTTAATACAAAGAAAAAGATAATCATCATGGAATATGTCTAAAGCATACAGATGTGTTAAATTTAAAAATACCCTATTATTGTAAATTTTCCATAATCCAGCATGATTTGAAGAATGGGTTATTCCTTAATCACATATTCTGGCTAATAGAGTATCATCATGTATGCTACATGTTGATTTGTGGTTTTCATATAATTAAAATTTAATAAAATGCGTTTAATAGTCTTCCCTGAGCCTTTTGGTGATTGTGAAAGCACATCAGGATATTGCAGGTCTTTAGATTCATCATTATGCATGCCAGTCACTACCCTGGATCTGTGTGGACCTACTGTGTAATGTGGATCCCTGCATGGAAGACTAGAACCTGATCAGAGTTTATCATATATAGTTTTTTTCAGTTTTTATAAAATCATTTTTCCTTTACAAGGTAATGAGCCTTAAACTTCAGATTTCACTCTGTGTAATAGTTAAGGAAAAGTCCTTCCCCCTCTCCACCAATGTCACACTCAGTGCTGACACTTATTTATATTCACGTTTGCCTGATCATCTTTCTTAAAAGAATAAGAATTTTAGAAGATCATTCTGCTCTGTCAGAAGCTTATTTTGTTATTGTTTTTTTTCTGCACAAAAAGATGCTGTAGAAAGGAACCAAACATAATGGCGCCATCTGGTTGCAGGTTATTCTTAGTAGTCAGATCATTTTGCTTCAAGTTTAAAAGCATGTAATACTCCAGTTTGTTTCATTAACTATATCAGGTTATGCCGTTCTTCAGATGTGAAGATGTTTCTATTGATCCTTATTAGCTGAATGTCTATTTTCTTTTCCTGCATTAGTAACAGATTTGTGATTATCAGTCACTTTGCCTGTCTTACCTGTGACCAGTGACAGCTGGTTGTGGACGAGGATACAGTCTGTGTTTATACAGCCAAGCAAAGACAACCTGCCAATAGAAGATTTGACCTTGTCCTTGTTCATATGTATAAAATAATTTTCCCCCCAAGGTGATAATTCTAGGACCAACATGTTTACGACTTGGATCAGTAGGCTTCATTTCTTATTTCATATTTATTTTATATTCTTATTTTTATGGCCATGTATGTTTGTATTTTGTACATTGTTTCACATATGAAAGTATGTGGTATGTAGTATATTTTATGATGACCATGTAGAAACAATACTTTACCTTGTGTATTTTAAAAGTAAGCCACTACAGGATTATTAGAATTGACATGAGAGCATAAGCTACTTGACTGCAGTGACTGTCTTTCTGCTTATATTTGTGTTCGCAGGGCTTAGCACAGTGCTTAGTAACATAGTAAGCTCTTAAATGCTTTTGACTGATGAACAGTAAGGAACATATCTTTTTGAAAAATTCCCACCCCTGTTTATAGTGTTATCCTTAGAGCAGTGTGAATGTACTATTGATTTTTTGAGTAGTTTTAAAATGTTTTTTGAAAAGAATCCAGAATTTTATCCCCTTTCCCCCATTTCCATTTACAGAGTAACACAGAAAAAGATGGTATGCTCTCAGTTGTAAGAATAAAGCATGGAGACAAATGTGAGTGAGGAATACATCCTAATTATTTCATTTAATGAATCCATCTTATCTGTCTTATTCTACAACTAGCAAGGTAGAAGCTATCATTCCAAAGGCCTGTGCCCTCTGGTGCAGAGATTCTTAACTCTGAGTCCATAGACCCCAAAAGGTCTACAGCTAGATTTCAAGGGTGCTGTGAACTTGGATGTTATTTTCACTGACCTGTGACTGAAATTTAATATTTCTGTCAAATATGCACGTAAGCAACAAACACTATTCCAAGAAGTGGTCTGTAGATATCACCAGATTTCCAGAGGGATCTATGACACAAAAAGGTTAAGAACTTCTGCTCAAATATTTCCTTAGGGTTTTGGTTATGCCTTACTTGCTGTTTTGCAACTATTTTATCTGGAAATAATTTATCCAGAAACATTTATCTCTCTAATTCCAGAGAGGATACTCTGCTGTTTAAGCGGTTTCTTTATTCCATTCTAACTGAGGCATCTAGGTGGTACATTGCATAGAATATGTATGGTCGATGGATCCTGGGGGTCCCAGAGGCCTCTTCAGGGGTCTATGAGGTCAAAATTATTTTAATAAAAACACTAAGACAGTATTTGCCTATTAAAATACAACTACAACTCTATGTGAGACTGGATTTTCTTCATATACTTCAATCAAAACTGTATTTTGCAACAGACTGAGTGCAGAAACAGATATGAGAATCCAGCTGTCTTCCATTAAGCTGTGCATTACAGAGATATGCAGATATGTAAAATGATACTTTCATTACTAAATTCTTTTGTTTTGGAAAAGTATTTTTATAACAATGTTATTTACATTAATATGTAGTAGGCTTACTATTCTTTTAAATGAATTAATAGTTTTTAAAAACTTATCAGTTTTAATTTCTGGTATGATAAATTTAAATAGATTTAATCCGCATAAACAAAAGCTCTTTGTAATCCTCAATAATTTTTAAGAGTATAAAAGATTCTGATACCAAAAAGTTTGAAAACTCAATTCAGTAAGCTTTTCTAAATGCCTGCTATGTGCCAGGTACCTCTAAGCACAGGAAATACAAACAAGAAAAAAAAGTTTTTGCCCTCCAGGAGCTTACAATCTAATGGGCCAAGACAACATACAAAAAGAAGCTGGAAAGGTGGGAGGAGTGACACACAACAAGGGTTCTCCTTAGTGGGGGCTCTTGTTCTGTGGAGTTGAAATTAAATAATGCTGTAGATGGAAAAATGGAGTCAGCTAAAAATTTAATTCCTGCCCTCTAAAAAGGAACAGTTTGTAAGGAATTTAGTGCTCTGCTCTCCGGTCCTTGAATTAGAGGAGAGAGGAGGCTAGATAGAGCATACAATTTGGAATCAGGAAGATTTCAGTTCAAATGCTGTCTCAGACACTTACTAATCATGTAACCCAGGGTGAATCCCTCTCCCAGCCTTAGTTTTCCTACCTGTAAAATCAGGGTAATAATAGAACATATCTCAGATGGGTATTGTGTGGATCAATCAAGATAACATGTAAAGTGCTATATCAATGAATATAATGAATACATAACATATATAATAATATATTAATGAAAGCATTTATTAGTAAGCACTTACTAAGTGCAGAGTACTTTGTTAAGTGCTGTGGATACAAATAGAAATATAGGACATAATAGAAAAGTAACACAATGATAGTCTACATTTTAATGGAGCAGATAATGGAAATGTTAACTTTAATTATTCAATTTATTTCCTTTAAAGAAAGAAGATATCATATTTCCTCTGTCATTCCTCTTCTGAGAAATCTTCAGTGGTTCCAGCCTTTTGCTCACTGAATAAAGTTCAGATTTGTCTGGCATTCAAGGCTCTTCAAAATCTGATACTGTTTTATCTCATATTATTCCTCCTTGTTTATTAAAAACAAAATCTTTTTAGAAGAGTTAAATAAAAAAATGCTAGGCATAGACCTAACTTTCCAAAATAGTTAATAAAACATTTAAAATTATTACATTTAAAACCAGGGATTATCTTGGGTCATATAATTTCTGATTGGGAATCCTGAGTGATAGTATGAGTTAAAATTCCACAATAAGTGATCTCATTACAGCAAAAACCTATTATGGGAAAAAAAAAGATCTCTAAATCTTAATTGTTCATATACGTAAAGCAGGATTAGATACTTAATTCCACATACATTTGTGCTATCTTTGGAAGTTGTTATAATATGATTAGTCTCATAGCTGCAGACTTTGGAGGAAATCAGCACATGTTGTGGAAAGGGTATTGGGGTTTATGGTTGGTTCTTCTTCTTTCAAATTCTGCCTCTTCTACTTGCTATAATTTATTCTTGGGCATGTCACTTAATCTCTGTGCCTCAGTTTTCTCCCTTAAAAGTGAGGGAATTGGACCAGATGATTTCTAAGGTCCCTTCTGGCTAAATCTATGAGGCTACTCTCTTCCACATGCTCTACCAAACTCATTTGCTCATTCCTTCCTCTGAGCTCTTGTCTGAAATGCCCCAGCTTCCTTTCTTTGCCTGTTGAATATCTATGCATATTTTTAAATCCAACTTACATGCCATCTCCTCCATAAAGAAAGTTTTTTCTCCCTCTTTCCTCCTGCCTTTATTAGGATCCATCCTGCTTTGATTTCATGTAATGTTTTGTACTGTTTTTGTAGTATCCTCATTTATGTATATGTTTCTTGCCCTCTTCTTAGATTGTAAAAACTCTAATTGAGAAGGGACAATCTCTTAAATACACCTTTTAAAAAATTAATCTTATTTTGGGTTTAGCAAAAGACTTGGCACACAGTAGGGATTCATTGAATATTTGTTAAATGAATTTAATTTTTCCTCCCTGTGATATATGGTTTTGTTCTTTGCCTTTCTTTTACCTGATGCTAAGAACGTTAGAACTGCTTTCCTGAGCAAGTGAAACCTGTGAACACTGAATGAGTATAACTTAAAGACTAAGAGGAATATGTCTTTAAGTTCCTACAGGTACTTATTAAAAATGATGGTGGCCTTCTTGATACATTTAACTTTTCGGTACCTACTTTTGCCTTTAACATTGTTGCTGTTCTGTAGAATTGAGGGACAGTCTTCAGAAGGGTGAATTACTTGATTTTAATATGCATGTATATAATGAGGCTAAAGCTGAAAGAAGCCAATCTTTGGTAGCAGCTGAGTTGCCAGCAAATAAATGATTTGTTAGTCTCATTAAAGAACAATCCCAAGCATGACCCTGGAGTCAGGATGTGATAGGAATTCTGAAGGAGTAAACCTTTATATCAGTAGAGTACTGAGTCTACCATATCTTTTCCAACCAAAAGTTTGTCTTTCATCTCTATTGAAATGTATAGTTAGGGGATGAATAAACAGTTCTAAGAATTGTTGAGACAACTGAGTAAATTTGGTAGGGGAGACTTTGCTCCCAAAGCAACCTATTTATATTAAACCTACTTTTTTTAAAATCTTGGTATCAACCAGTTTAAATGACCTACTTTTTTGGTTGATTGGAACATGAATGTGCCCAGGCTTGTTTTTTGTCCAGAAGTTTATTGCTCATTAGGATTATAAAGGATCATAGACTTAGAGCTGAATATCATTTATAATGCCTTTCTCAGCATGAGAATTGTGTTTTGGATAGCATTCATTTACAGAATTTATGTACTACATATTAATGTCCAAAAAGTCAATTCACTCCTCCACCCAAAAAAAAGTGATCAGTTCAATCTTCAACTACTATTTAAAGCAAAATTTTCTTCTACTTTTATAATTCTGAAACATCTCCATGTAGTGATTGCTATTTTGCCCACAATTTCCCGATCATTTTGTTTGGAATTGTACTTTTATTAAGATCTTATTGCCTTTTATTTATCAGACTCAGTTTTAGATAGATTCTTATGGTATTCTTAAGGAAAAAAAATGAGGTGGTTAAGACTCAAAAAAAGGGAAGTGTTAGTTCAGTGTGGAAAGATAGATTGAGGTAGATTGAGATGAATGAAGATGCTGAGAGGCTGTCTGACTCTCAACAGTCTGAGGATTTCAACAGATATGAACAGATAACCTATTTGTTAAGTCATGTGTATAATGTTCTTCTGTATACAGTTTTTATTAAATTTCTGTAATATAGAAACATATCTAAATTGTGTTTGTGCTTTACCTTTTTCTTTAAAAAATGTATGTGATTTGAATTCAAATTTAGAGTTCAGGAATAGAGAGAAGAATATTCAGAGGAGGAAAGGAAAATGAAAAGTTCTTTGAAACTTTTTTTTCATTAACCAACCTTTGTGGTTTTACATAGTTTAGCCAATTAGTTTGCTAATACTTCCTTCTATTACAGATAGAGAAAATCAATATGCTTCTAGAAGGAGCCATTGAAAAATAGAATTGGCTTGTGAATTAAGGGAGAATTTACTCATTTACAGTTTCCAGAGCTCTCGTGTTGATTTCAGAGGCTTCAGGAAAGACTTAATTGTATTATTTTAAAATCCATATAGATAGTACATGCCTCACAGTGTTTTGAGAATCTAATGTGATCATAATGCATGTCACATGCTTTGCAAGCCTTAAAGTGCAGCTTCTTCTGATGGAGAATCTGTGATTCTGTGATTATCATAATCCTTTCTTGATGTTGTGTGTAAAAAGCCAGAGACAAAATAAAATAATCCTGGTAACTGAGAATCTTCCTCAAAAATCTGTGAAATAATGTGTATTATTATTATCCTATTTAATAAATGAGGGAACTTGGGTTTCAGAAGGTTAATTGGTTCAATGATCATGCGCATCAGAGCTGATACTGGAGTTTAAGTTCAGTACCAAATCTTGGGGCTTTGAGGCCTAATCCAATTACAGTTTGTTTTTCATGCCTCTATCAACAGAGAGGAAATCCAGGCTTATGGCATCACTAGGGGGAGCTGAAACAGTAGAAAATGGGAATTTACAGCTTTCTTCACGTTGAAGCCAAAGCATAATCCGTAAAAATAAAGCAGACATCACTTATTCCCTATATGAATATATGTTGCTCTTGCTCAAGAGGAAGAAGCAAATTTTTCTGGGAGCTTAAAAAAAACAACCCAGCAGTCAGGTGTTTTCCCTGATCCATCTCATTAAGATGGTTAATACAGGCTTTAAAAAATTATGTATATGTGTGCATACATGTGCATCTTTTTCAGTGCTGCAGAAGGAAAAGTCATCCCCTCTTTGACTTATTAAATGCTTCCTTGAGAATTTCCGTAGAATTTAAGTGACTTGCTCAGGTTCTCACATCTAATAAATACTAAGGGTGAATTTGTGTCCATGTTCCCACTGTGGGTGATCTTTGTAGTTTAGTCTTTTATATAGGTTAAAGAGTAGTCTTGATATTTCCCAGGTGGTGATTATTTTGACTTAGCTTTGGAAGTGTTCCTTAAGGTAATAGCTATCCTCAAAGTGCTACAGGTTAACTTTAAGATGTGGTATAATATAGCAGCTAGAATGCTGGGCTTGGGGCCAGAAAAGCCTGTGTTCTCTTTCTGTTTTTAGCACTCCTTAATTAAATTACCCTAGGCTAGTCCCTTCACCTTTCTGAGCCTCTATTTTCTCATGTGTAAAATGGAATAAGTAGAGCTCTAATGGCTGTCTCACAGCATTGTTGTGAGGATCAAATGATATCCCACATGGAAAGATGTTCAAAACCTTAAAAATTCTAAGTTACATTATTCAGTTATAGAGTAAAACATACTGACTTTAGAATAAGCATAGTGAATTAGTGTGTGCTAGAGCCACTTAGCTTAGTATTTTCCCTTTTGTAAAAAATAGCTCTTGAAGGTCCCACTCATGCACGCCTAGTCTTCTGTTAAAAAATTCACTTCTGTATTTTCCCAGGGATAATAATCTTTAAGACAGACTGAACATTAATATTTATAGGAAGCACAGCACATGTTTTTCTTTATATAGGTTTTTCTGCCTCCAATTTGCTCATGTGTTAGTATCCTTTTAAAAATTCTTTTTTTTTTCTGCAGAGAAAATGAAGTGCTGAAAGTACAACTGAAGAAGTATGTTGGAGCTGTCCAGATGCTGAAAAGAGAAGGACAATCTGCTGAAGGTGAGGAGAAGGGGGAAAAAACGGCAGAAAGTATTAGCCACAACCTGGGCAAATTAATTTCATGAAAACTCCTTTTAAAACTTCTTACAAGATATTATTAACATAATAAGAGCTTGGACTGGGGATTAGGAGACCTTATTTTAGTCTTGGTTTGTTCTGCCTCCCTATTGACCTTGGGAAATTTACTTAGCCCTGTGTGATGCAGGTTTCTGTCCTGTAAAATTTGGCTTTTTACTTTATGAGGATCTTTCTAGTTCTTAAATTCTATTAATTGCTGAGTGGACATTCGTTTCTTGAATTATTAAGTAGCATACTTAAAATTTCTTAAAGTTCAATTAAAGCTCGCAGTTTCTTAAAGATCTGAAGAATTTTTAAAATAATAAATCTAGGAAAATGATGATGAAAAGACAAATAGTTATTTGTCCTCATGTTCCAAATCCAGAAAATCAGGTAGACATGAAACCCAAACTCACACAGAGCAGAAAGAAAAGTGTTCTGCTTCTGTTTTTGACCCCAAGTTAGCATCACAATTTTTATTAGATGTTTCTCAAAAAATCATCAGGAAAGGAACTCTTGACTTTGATTTTAATAATGGTAATAATAGTTATCATTTCTGTGGTACCTACTATGTGCCAGGCAGTGTGCTAAACATTTTACAATTATTATCTCACCTGATCCTCCCAACAGCCCTTCAGGGTAGGTGCTATTATCCTCATCTTACAGTTGAGGAAACTCAGACAGCCAGAAGTTAAGTGACAGCCAGTAAGTGTCTGAACTGTTCTCCAGGCCCATAATTCTATTCATTAAACCATGTAGCTGCCAATGGAATCTAAGATAACTCACACATTTGGTACCTGGCAAAGACACTAAATGTATCCATAAACGGTATAACTTCCTATAAGGAATTTTTTAACAAGTGAATTTAAGTTTATTTTTTGTGGCCATATTCACCATTAACACTATGTAGATGTGCCATCTGATAGAGGGAAGTAGGCTTTGAATCTGGTTATGCCTTGTGACATAAACTCATTAAATTTTGCAAAGCCCAAACTGGGTTTATCATGAAGGTTGAGTTTCTTTTAGTTTAAATTTGATTCTGCCTAATCTTTAATGTTTATATTTATGCAACATGATTATCTCAAAAACAGTTTATAACAGTTGACAATCTAAAATCTACACGTAAACTGAAAGGTAAAGTACATATCAAAAGATAATGACAATGAACAACCCTTGAGGAGAAGAGAACAGCTACTTAGGTGAGATGGCCTGGTGAAAATTAAAGGTTTAGAGGGTGTGGAGGTTACAATGCATGTGAAGAGAAAGGTTTTTTTGTTTTTTAAGGGAAGACGGGGGACAGGTGAAAAGCCAATAGATTTTGGTCAAATAAGGTGATAACATAGTTCTTGAACATGGAATTGTTGTGGATAATGGCACAATCAAGGGTCTGACCATGTTTGTGTGTGACTGAGGTTGGGTGGCAGTGTAGCTCATGGGATGTGGGTAGGTTGAAGAACTGAATGTTCAAGGTGTTTGAGGGAGAATCATTATGTATGTTAAAGTCCCCTAGTATGAGGACACAGGTTGGGGAGGAAAGAAAAATTGTGAGCCAAGTATTAGATTCACTGAGGAAGGAGGGAGATTGATGAGGGGTGGAAGTGGCAAGGGGTGGGGGGAGCTAGAGGGATGAGAGGGAGTATGTGGACAACTGTTACCAAGATTCGGTTTGGGTAGTAAATGTGAATAACATTAACTTCAAAGGAAAAGAGGTTACTGAATGAAGGAGTTAAGGGATAACCTAGAACAGGCCTGCATAACCTGGGGCTGCCAAAGGATTTTGGGAATTCATCCTCTACGTTTTTTGGGGGCTCTCACACTGTAGGTTATACAGGCCTGACCTAGAAGCACTAATGGGGAACAAGTAGTATTCCAGCTCCCCACTTCAACCAGTGAAACAAGGACAATGAGTGAAAGTACAACCAGTACTGGAATATATGGCTAAGGAAGCCGTATCATCAAGGGGAAAACCAGGTTCAGTAAGAGCTAGTCAATGAAAGGAGTAGAAAAAACAGTAGATTTAAGATGAAGGGAAGTTTGTTTTCTGTAGAATGGGCTGGATGGAGTTAGGATGTGGAGGGGCTGGATAGTTTGGCTGAATTTTTGAAGATAGGAAGGCTGGGATAGATGGGAATGAATAATCACATGGTTGGGGAAGTAATAAAACTTGCCCAAGTTTACCATGTAGACTCAGATTCAAACTTAGATCCTCTTGCTCCAAAATCAGGATTCTTTTTATTATAATAATTGGTTTAGGTAAACTGTAACTTTTCAAATTCAACCAAGTTTTCATGGTTGGATAGGGAGAGCATTCCAAGTGTGAGTATTGTTCAGTCTTTTTTAGTTGTGTCTGACTCTTTGTAACCCCATTTGGGGTTTTCTTGGCATAGATACTGGAGTGTTTTGCTATTTTCTTCTCCAGCTCATTTGATGAGGAAACTGAGGCAAACAGAGTTAAATGATTTGCCCAGGATCACATGGCCAGTAAATGTCTGTGGCTAGATTTGAACTCAGAAAGATGAGTCTTCCTGACTCAAGGCCAGCCATGCTATCCATTGAGCCACCTAGCTTCCCAAGTATGGGTGATCACCAGTGCAATGGCACAGGTTAGGAAGAAGATAGTGTGTGATATTTGAGGAACAGCAAGGATTATAGAGTTTATAAGATCAGCTCTAAGCTATAAGAGGACTGGAAAGGTATGGATGGGGATGTCATAAAGACCTTTGAACACCAAAGAGAGAATTTTATATTTCATATTGGAGAAAATAAGAGGCTACTGGAGTTTACTGAATGGGGAAGGGAAGGAATAACATGGTCAGACATATGCTTTAGGAGGATCACTTTGGTAGCTAAGTGGGAGATGGATTAGATTTTGAGGCAAGGACAAACCATCAGGTTATTGCATATGTCTAGGCATGAAGTGATTAGGACTTATACAAAGTAGTGGCAGTGTCAGGAGAGAAGGGGGTTTCTAAGAGACTTGTTGTGAAGGTAGAATTGACAGGACTTTATAACAGATGGGATATTATTGTCAATGTTTTTATTTGGCAGATTGAACTTTTGAATTGCAAGCCCTTTGCTTTTTTTTTCTTCTTGTGTCATATTACTTTTTACGTTCAATGTGAATTAACTTTGCATGACATTCAATGAGAAGACTCTAAAGGAGCTAAGTAAATCTTTATACTCTTGGAGAATGGCAGTATGGAGTAGCCTGTTAATAATCTTCCAATGCACACAGTGGCTTTTTGAGCCTTTATTTCAGGGGTTAACATGGAAGGGCTTTGTTCATGGAAAGATATTTCCGTATCTATTGTTGCTTGATCTCAAGGATCACATTTATGAAACTAAATTCCCCTTCTTTTCATCAGACCATAGACTTTCCTGCTTGTTTGAGTTGAGCTTGGGAATTTATGTATGTCTTTGACTTTGTACCAAATACTGTCACCCATACATTCATGATTTTGCACAAACAAGTGAACCTATCTGTGTGGAAGACCGTCTTAAGCTTAAATAAAATGCTTTAATTTCTTCAGATTTATTTTATTTGATTTATTCTAAATATTTTTCTCAATGTCAATAAAACCTTTCCCTCTTTCTCTCTCATCTCTCTAACCAGGCATGTTCAGCAGTGTTTTGCATTCGTGGTGTCATAAGTCCCTGTTCCACAGTGATTAATTTCAAAGTTACAAACTTTTATTGGTGGATTCATTAATTAATCTGCAATAGGCACAGGGATATTAGGGAGGAGAAATGGCTTGTTGATAGAAGCAATTTCAGTAATCAGCAGTAAGAAGAGATGGAAAAATGGAATGATTTGATGGATGAGGAAGCCTTGGAAATAATTTTAAATGTTGTTTAGATTGTAGTAGCTGCAAGAAACAAAGGAAAATGATGCCAGCTATCCATTCTTGTGTCACTGCTGATTTGTTGCACGTTTGGTAACCAACCAACTCTACTTTCATAGATTCCATACATTTTCTGTTAGAAGTGATTTCCCTCAGCTCTCAGGAACTAGGTCAGAACAACATAGGAGGTCTGTAATATATGGAGACAGATGATCTTGTGGGTACATACTCTCAAAGCATTCATGATTTTTAAAACAAAGAACATATACATACACACACATATATTTAAGTAGTTTTGTGGGACTAGGAAGAATCTTGTGTTGAAAGTGGCTCTGTACTGAACTTTGAAACAAAATGGAGATTTTAGAGGTGGAAGTGAGATTCCAGGCATGGGGGGTAGTCTATGCAGAGTCATAAAGGTGAGATAGAATGCTATGAAGAGCAAAAGAAACGGTTTGGGTGGACTGGGAGTGTGTGAAAGGGAATAACATAAAAAGGGTGAAAAGGTCATGTGAAACCAGATTCCAAACATTTCATATGCCAAATAGAGGACTTTGTTGTATTTGCTTCTAGAAGTAATGGAGAGCTACTGAAATATATTGAGCAAGGAAGTGACATGGTCGTATGTGTGCTTTAGGAATATCGCTTTGGCATTCCACCATTCCGTGGATGATGTGTCAGAGAAGAGAGGAAATGAAGTAACAAATGGCCAAATGAAGAGGTTATTGGAGTAGAAAGAAGTGTGAAAAGATGTAATAAATCCATTAAGTAGTTGGAAGTTTTGGCCTGGAGATCAAGATAGAGATGGGTGATGTAGAGCAGAGATGGAGGTTTCAGAGTTAATTATATAGATTTATCTTTCCGCATGCACCAAATTAAAATCATCTTCTTAGGGAACCTTTCCCCCTCTGGCTACCCTATTTATGTCAGTGGTAGCATAATATTCAGGTGTGTGTAACCCTATAGTTATTTATGACTCCTCCCTCTTCTTCAGCCCCTTTATACAAGCAATCAACAAGTACCATGAATTCCTGTTCCCAACTTGTCTTACTTTCCTTCTTTCTTTGTTTTTTGAAGAAACGAGTACAGGGTAACTTTTGGGGACTTCGTATGGGTGATACTATTAGCATATAATATGTGTATGTTATTACTGACATAATTATAATCGTACAATTAGCATAATTATACTAGTAGCAAATAATATTATGTTAGATAACCTCCCATTAATGACTGTGCTTAGGGATGAGCAGTGAATATCTGTAAAAGTCCCAAATGGGAATTCCTTGATGACCTCCCAAACTTGAAAAGATTCCACCTTAGCCTAGGAGACTGAGGAGACCTGGGATACCACACATCAACCAATTACTGACAGGTCATTTTGAACTCTGCCCTGCCATGAGTATCTGAGCTTCGATCTATATCCTTAAATAAATCTCAACATTAACAAAGCCCCATGTCTGCCCTTTCTCAGTATATCCCCCCCCCCCCCCTCCCCAATCTTGCTTACATTTCTAATGCCTCCATGAAGTCTGGACCCTCATTATCTCATTCTTGGAATGCTGCCAGGGCTTTCTCATTGATCTCTTTGCCTCCAGTTACTTTCCCCAATTCAATGTAGCCTGAAGACTATATTAATGAAGGCAGTGCTTTCCTCATATCATTCTCTTGTTTAAGAATTTATGATCTGTATGATAACATTTTAAAAGACAACCAACTTTGAAAAATTTGAGATAAATGCAATAACCAAACATGATTCCAGAGGACTGATGATGATCTGTACTGCTCACATGCAGACTGAGACAGATTTTTGGACATAGCCAATGTATGATTTTTTGGGGCATGATTGTGCATATTTTTACACAGGTTTTATTATTATTTTTGAAATTTTGCAGTTTATGCCAGGGAGAGAAAATAAAGGCTTGTTAATTGAAAAAAACATTTAAATGAGTTTATTATCACTATTAGATCAGGCCTAAAGTCCTCTGACCTGCTAGTCAAGATTATTTGTAAACTGACCTAATCCTGTTTCCCAGGATTATCTCCCATTTGTTTCTGTTTGCCCAGAGTCAAGTATATTTTAGTGATATTTTTTGGTATATAGCTTAAGACATGCATAAATTGAATGTCAGCGGTTCATTGAAAATAAGGGAAGGGGCGTTTTCGTCTCCCACATAGTAACTTTTCAAGTGAGCAACAAGAGATATGGAAATACCTTTCTAAGAGCAAAGTCCTTTCACAAAATGTAACTGTCATAAGCTCCGGAAACTACCTTTGCCAGGTGCATGGGAAGAATGTGAATAGTCAGTATAGTAAAACAGGATGCTCCATTCCACCATTCTCCAAGAATGTAAAAACTTATTTAGTTTCTGCAGAGTCTTCTCTTTGAATGTTATACGAAGTTAATTCACATCATAAGAAATAGAGAAAAGTCATGGGGCTTGCAGTTCAGAAGATCAGTTTGTCAAACAATAATATGAAACGTAATATCCCCAATGCAGCCTGTTGCTAAGGGTTATCCACATTGGCCTTTTCTTACAGTCATCCAGATTCCTTGCTGTCCCATTCATGTACATGCCATCTTTGAAAGTTGAGAAGATTGCAGGGGATATAAAAGTTCTGGAGGAGTTTTCCTTGTTTTGTTTGGTTTTCTAACAGCAGGAACTTTCTTCATTTTACTCATAGCAGTGTTATTTGGACCTTCAAACTCTAAATCTATGGTCATATAAAAGAAAAAGTATAATAAGAGTTCGTAGATGAGTAAGATCAATATGAGCTGAGAAGGCTTCATGGAAGAGGGAGAACAGAGCCTGGATCTAGACCTTGGTTGGTGATGAGAGAAATGGAAGGTGCACCAGGGAGAGAAGAAGTATGACTGAAGTCAAGGAGGGGAGGTGGCAGGTTTTCTTGGTCTGTATTTGTTTTTTATTTCTTGTGCTATACCAGCCTTGGTATCATCCTTGGCTCTTCTTTCTCTCCCATGCCCCATTTTCCCTTCAGCTATGAAGGTTTGTCATTTCTACTTCCGTGACATACAATTAGCAGTTCAGAATCTTGTCTCCTCTCATCTGAATAATAGCAGTCTCCTATTTAGACTCCTTGCTTCCAGTTTCTCTCTTCTGCAATTTTCTTTCATAAAACTATTAAGTTAATATTGCTAAAATCTAAATATAGTTTTATTACTCCTCTACTGGAAAATCCATCGTGGCTCTCTGTTCTCAGGTGAAGTGGAAGATTCACAATCTCATATTCAAAGCCCTTACGGTATGGTGCTTATCTATCTTATTTCCTGTTATGCTCCTTCAGTTGCTTTCTGTTTCAGTCTAATTGGCTTGCTAGTAGTTCCTTGTGTGTGATATCTTCATACTTTTTTTTCCCCTTGCCTTTAAATGAATGTCCCCCATGTCTGGAAGTAGGTTTCTTGCTCACCTCCTCTTCTTTGAATCCCTAGCTTCCTTCAGGATATACCTGTAGTAGCACCTCTCATACAAAGCCTTTCTGGATTCCCCCTAGTTGTTAGTACTCACTGCCTTTTGAAATAGCTTTGTATATGCTCTTTACTTTTTGTTAACTCTCTAACTATGAGTGTCTCCTCCCCGCCAAACTCTGTGATGGACTCTTTTTCTTTTTCCTCTATGCTAGTTCTCTTAATGGTCTCATGAGTTTAGTCATCATTGCTATGTAGATAATTTTCAGATCTATACATCCAGCCCTAGTTTTTCTGCTGAGCTTCAGTCACAATTGTCCCACTACCTTTTAGACATCTCCAAATGGATGTCCCATAGACATCTCAAATGTGATAAGTACAATGCAGAACTCATTATCTTTCCTCCTCTCCTCCCCCAGTTCTCCCCATTTCTGAATTTCCCTATTACTGATAAGGACACCATCATCTTCTCAGTCACCCAGGCTTGCAACCTTTGGGTCATCCTTGGTTCATCAGTTTCACTCACTTCACATTCCAAGCCATTGCCAAACTGTCATTTCTACCTTCACAGTATTTTTTTTATACATCCTTTCCTCTCTTGTCATACACCCACAACTCTAGTTTAGGGCCTTATTATCTTTTTTTCATTACTCTAAATAGCCTTGTAATCTTCAAGTCTTCTCACTCTAATCCATCCTCCACTCAGTTCAAGGTGATTCCAAAGCATAGGACTGACCATGTCATTCCACTGCTCACAGAGCACCAGTGGTTCACTACTACTTCCAGGATTAGATATAAAGTCCTTGTATGGCATTTAAAGCTCACCATAGCTTAACCTGTTGCTACCTTTCAGCCTTCTTATACCTTCTTTTCCTCCACACTATGATCCAAAGACACTGTCCTCCTTATTATTCCTTGCACATGGACATCCATCTATATCCTTACTCTTTGCCTTGGCACTAGATGTTCCTTTTCCTGGAATGCTGTACCCATTCCCCTTTTCCTCTTTGTTTCCCTGGCTTCCTTTAGGATCCAGCCCTAATACTGCCTTTTGCAGGAACTTTTTCCTGCCCCAGCTGCCAATGTCTTCCCTTTGCAGATTACCTTCATATATTTTATGTATACACACACACACACACACACACACACACACACATATAGTGTGTACCTAAAGATTTACATCTTGTCTCTTCCATGGAATGTATGTTCCTAGAGACCAGAGATTTTGAGGGCTTTTTTTTTTCTTTCTTTGAAATGGCAGTGCTTGGCACAATGCCTGTCACATAGTAATGTTTGAGAGAAACTTTCATTCTCTTTGTATACTATGAAAATACTCATTGTGAATCTCTGGATTCTTCTATAGCAGTCATTTTTGCTTGTGTTGGAAGCTGGTTTATAGACCTTTGATAATAAGATTAAAAGAGGTCAGAAAAAAACACTTGAGTAGTAATATCTTTTACACAGTCATTGAGTATAAATAAAACATAAGCTTTAGGTGATTGGAAATATTGTATTACTTTGGGGAATTTGTGTTTAGTGTGTTGTTGTTAGACTCTTTAGAATTTTAAGATATATTGATAGGTTTACCACCATCTGATTATCACCCCACCCTTTGGGTTTGTCTAATTTTTTCCCTTTCTGTGCTATCTAATTTTAGCCACACTGGGTTAACTTCTGTGTGTCCCAAATTTATCCCATATTTTCTTGTTTCTATCTTTACTTATATCAGTCCCTGTGACTGTGCAATTTTTTGTCCATAAAAATGTATCATTTTCATATGTGCTTATGTCTTCTTTCCTAAATAAACTCACTTCTTGAAGTCCAGAACTCTAGTATTACAAATTTTTTATCTTGCACAATGCTCAATAAGCAGTGAGCAGCTAGGTGGTAAAGTGGATAGAGTGCCTGGCTTAGAGTCAGGAAGACTCCTCTTCCAGAATTCAAATCTGGCCTCAGACACTTGCAAGCAGTGTGACCCTGAACAAGTCACTTAACTCTGTTTGCCTCAGTTTCCTCATCTGTAAAATGAGTTACAGAAAGAAATGGCAAACCACTCTAGTATCTTTGTCAAGAAAACCCCAAATGAGGTCATAAATGTCAAGAGTTGGGCATGACTGAAAAATGGCTGAACAACAGTGTACTTCAATCTGTTTAATAAATGTTTGTTCATTGTTGAATGAAAATTACAAGTTTGATTCCTCTAGGATCTAGATTTGCAGAGTTTAAAATGTTTCATACCTGCTGTAATTCTTCCTTTTTTTCATCTGCTTTGAAACGGAATCCTTCTGTATATTTTGTCTATCTTAATGAGAATGTAAGCTTCTTGAGTATAGGGGCAATCTAGCTTTTTTTCATGCTTTTAAAAGTTGATTTGTTGGATTACTTCTTAAAGCTGTGTTAGTCGTTTATTTACAAATAACAATCATTAGTCTGGGAAATATTGTCATTTGTATTGATATTACAGTTCCTTAAAAAAAACTGTCAACAAAAACTGTCTGCAAACTAGAATATACATAGAAAATAGAATTAAGATACATTTATTTTCATATGCATGTGTATGTAGGCACATGTGTATATATAGATGTGCATACATGACTTTGTGGTGGTTTGTACCTCCTTTTTTACCCCCAAAGCAGCACCTAATGCTTAGAATGACCTTTTTTTCTTACCCTTGCCATGCAGTTTTTCTTTTTTTTCCTTTTTAAAAAATATATAGTTTATTTTTTGGTTCTTAACATTCACTTCCACAAGAATTTGAATTCAAAATTTTCTTCCCACCTCTTGCTATCACCCACCCCAGGACAACATGCACCCCTTCCTCCAGTCTGTCCTCCCTTCTATTACCTAGCCTTCTTCCATCCTCCTTCCCCTCTGTTTTCCTGTAGGACAAAATAGATTTCTGTGCTCCATTGCTTCTGTAGTTTCATTTCCAGTTACATGCTAAAACAGTTTTTAACATTCATTCTTAAAGCTTTGAGTTCCATATTCTCTCCCTCCCCTCCCGCCCCCCCACCATTGAGAAAACAAGCAATTCAATATAGGTCAAATGTGTAGCAATGCAAAGCACTTCCATAATATTTATGTTGTTGTAAAAGACTAACCACACATTTCCCTCTGTCCTCTCCTGCCCGTCATTTATTCCATTTTCTCCCTTGACCTGTCCTCCCACTATAGTGTCTGCTTCTGATTATCCCTTTTCCCAAATTGTTGTCCTTTCTATTATCTTCCCTCTCCTATTCCCTTCCCCCTTGCCTTCCTGCAGGGTAAGATAGATTTCCATATCCAACTAAGCGTGTGTTATTCTCTCCTTAAGCCAAATCCCATGAGAGTAAGGCTCAATTATTTCCTTTCACCTCCCCACTCTTCCCCTCCATTGTAGAAGCTCTTTCTTCTCTCTTGTATGTGAGATGATTCCCTACATTCTACCTCTCCCTTTCTCTTACTCCTAGTACATTCCCTCTAAATACCCTAATACCGAAAAATATCTCATGAGTTACAAATAACATCTTTCCATGTAGGAATGTCAACAGTTCAACTTTAATGAATTTCTTAAGACTTCTCTTTCCTGTTTACCTTTTCATGTTTCTCTTGATTCTTGTATTTGAAAGCCAAAGTTTCTATTCAACTTTTCATGATTTTCTTGCATTGCTCTCATTTCTTTTCCCAATTTTTCCTCCACCTCTCTTACTTGTTTTTCAAAATCCTTTTTGAGCTCTTCCATGGCCTGAGACCATTGCGTATTTTGTTTTGGAGGTTTTCAATGTAGAAGCCTTGACTTTGATGTTTTCCTCTGATAGTATGCTTTATTCCTCCTCATCTGAAAGGATGGAAGAAAATACCTGTTCACCAAGAAAGTAACCTTGTATAGTCTTACTTTTTTTACTTTTTTAAAGCATTTTCCCAGCCAGTTACTTAACTTCTGAGTCCTTTGTCAACTGGAGGTTATACTGTAGGGACCTGTAAGTTCTCAGTTCCTCTAAGGTGGCACAATCAAGGGAGAGGAGCTTACTCCTCTCCTGGCCTGTGCTCTGGTCTGGGAGCAACCACAAGCACTCTTTTCTGCCCAGGATCTGAGAGAAGGATTCCCTCTCCAGAGCCTACACCAGTTCCACCACACCAGTGCTCCTCCTCACCCCAGAACTGCTACTCAGGACCGAGACCCAGATCAGCTACTTGATTCCCCTAGGGTCTTTAGGCCAAGGGTTCCGAAAATGGACATTGCTGCCACAATGGCTGCTGCCACCCTGCAGCTGGGGTGGAGCCAGACCACACTCCCTTCTCACCCAGGTGAAATAGCTTTCTTACTGATCTTTGAAACTGTTTCTGGGATTTGTGGGTTGAGAAATCCGGGAACCCCAGCTGTTACCTGCCCTGAAGCCTGCTCCAGTTCTGTCCTTGCCATGTGGCTCAGGCTGGCCTGCGCTCCACTCCCAGCCTGGTGTGATAGACCTTTCCTGTTAGCCTTCCAGGCTGTTGGGCTGGAAATCTCTTTCACTTTGTTGTTTTGTTGCTTCTGCTGCTCTAGACTTTGTTTAGAGTCATTTTTTACAGGTATTTTATGGGCTATGGGGGTAGAACTAGAACTGGTCTGTCTTTATACCTGCCATGCAGTTTTTTAGCCATCTTTTTAATGACTTCCGAAAGTCACCCTTCTTCATGATGCCTTCTTATATTGATACATCTAAAGCTGGTATTTACACACAGACTTACCCAGTGAAAAACTGGGTCTTCTTTGGCAATTCTCTTGAATCTTCTTCTACTGGTATACTTCCACAGCAGTATATCTTGGATTATAAGTTCCCAGTGGCTGGGGATTCTATGTATTCTTTCTTTATAAGAGGGATGGCATTTCAGAGGTTTGAAATACTCCATCATCAGAAAGCATTTCCTGGCTAACAAAGTGGGCATGATGCTGTACTATAATATCCATTTGTAAAGAAAGAATTCCCAGTCCCCAGGAATCTATAATGTCTGATGCACCAACGTGGATATAACCCATTAGAGGAAGATTTAAGACACTCAGAACAATTTGCCCACAACTTGTACTTTCCTAGATAGAACTTTCCAACTAATTGACAAGTATTTATTGAATGCTTACTATGTGTTCAGCAGAGCACTATTGAGAAGTCTTAGGTGGATGGGAATTAGAGTTCATAAGAGCTTAAGAAGGGAACAAAGGACATGCATCCTAGACTTTCAGAAAAATAGAATGTTCAGAGACAGGAGAGGCATGATCATATCATTGCACATTCCATTGACTTTTTAATGTATTTATTTTTGCCTCATGAAGTCATTGATTTATATTTGGTCCATTAGAATTTTCATAGATTTGTTGCTTGGATGTAGTTTTGTACCTTTTTTTTTTTTTTTTTACCAAGCAAATTTCTTTCTTGTAATTTTTTTTTTATTATCTGTTTATTTTACTTTATTTTTTTCCAATTACATGTAAAGATAGTTATTAACATTCATTCTTAAAATAAGATATTGAGTTCCAAATTTCTCTTCCTCCCTCTCCTTCACCCTCCCAAGACACCAAACAATATGTTATAGTAGGTTGTGCTTGTACGATCATGTTAAACATATTTTCACTTTAGTCATGTTGTTGAAGAAGAATCAGAACAATATTTGTGAAAGAAGAATCAGAAGTAAAGGGGAAAACCCTGAGAAAGAAAAACCAAAAAAGTGAAAATAGTATGTTTTGATCTGCATTTAGATTCAATAGTTCATTCTCTGGAAATAGATCTATGTTGCTAATTTCTTTTCCAATTCTTTTTTTCCATGACTCTCATTTCTTTTCCTTTCCCTTCCCCCTCCCCCCCAATCATAAAAACATTTTTCTGGACTCTTCATCTGTTAGAGGAATTGTGGTTGAGTTTGTGCCTAATCTGGGTGTTTCTGTAAGGGCTTTGCTTGTAGATGTCATTATTTTCTTCTGCATTTGTGTCTGAGCATCCCTGCCAACATAATAGCTCTTTGCGGTGTGGCTCTTTGTTTGCCTATTCTTCTAGCCTGTCTCCTGATTTTGGATTTGATATTAGGGTTAGTCTCTACCACACTTCTGGAGTGAAGTTGTGAGCTGGTCCTGTTGCATCATCTAAGGGGAGATGGTGGTGATGGTGTAGTTTGAACTATCTGTCAAATGATGCCTCCTGTTTTTCCATCTAGATGCCTTTCTGCTTCATCTCATCGGGTTCCTTGCTTGGTTTGTGGTAGTTGTTGAGGATGACTGGTCCCTTTACCACAGGAGCCAGTTCCTCAGGTGATAACTGTAAGAGGTAGACTAGACACAGGACCAGGTTTGACGAGTTCTGCCACTTGCAGAGCTTTTGTGCTTGTCTGCTGACTGTCAGCAGCTGGTCTTCAGGCATTGCTGGTGGTGATGAGAAGGTGAGCCTCTTCTCCAGAGTGGATCCACTGATGGCTAAAGAATTGGATCATACAGGAAGTTTGCTGTTGATTCCCAAATGAACCAGTCAGTGGAGGAGGTCGCACATGCCTCCTGAGCTTTTTGTCCATTCAGGACACTGACATCTCTAAAATTATTGCAAAAGCAATTTCCTGGAAATTCTAAGTATTGATCCATAATGACTGTACATCTTCCTTTTGTTATTTTGGTTCAGGGAAAGGCCCAGAAACAAAATGAAAAGTTTCCCAAAGATCGAATTATTTGAAAGACTGAACATGCATGAATGTTTTTGTGGTTTTTTTAGTATCGTGCCATTTGTCAATCTCTCCTTTTATTTGAAAGCTACTACTCTTATTGGAAGTATTAGGTTGGTGTGTTTTGGTTCTTAAAAGACTTCTTGGTTTAATTTTATTAAGTTACAGGATTTATAAAACAAGTAGGCATTTTGTTTTGTTTGGATGGATGATGATATCAAGTACCTTTGTTTAGAAGTGACTTATGAAATGTAAGGTAGTTTTCTCTGAACTGAAAAGAAATAATCGATAATGGATAATTCCACATTCATAAGAAGAAGAACCTGTATTTTCACCTACCCTTTGTCCCAGGGGAAGCCTGGATTTCTTCAGAGTACCTCAGTGCACTTTCTATAGGAGACCTTTTCTTCTCCATTCAATTATTAACAGTTCTCTCCCTCAAAGTTAGAGAGTGCTAAGTTGTAGTTTTCCAAGTCAATATGAGACACACAGGAATCCATTTATATTTAAGTTTAACATCAGTGCTTTAGAAGAATGATTTTCTGTTTCTACATAGTTTTTATTTTTTGTCATCTTATTTTTAAGTTTTAATTTTATCACTTTGAAATCTGAAAATGCAGCATGTGTAATTTTGTCACATTCGAACCTGCTGCAGGATCAGTTTTTTTTTTTGAGCATCCCATGTGTATCTGAAAAGGATGTGTACCTCCCCCCCATTTACCTCACTTAGTTCTCTATACTTGTTTTAATTACAATTTAAATAAGTAGTTCAGATCTGTGATTTCTTCATTGTTAGTTTTAAAATTTGATTTGTCATTCTCATAATGGAACATGATAGGTTCCCCACAATTATTATAATTGTGTTAATCTTTCTTTTATTGATTTAAATGTTGAATTGTTTGGTGCACATACATTTATTCATTTTTCCTGTCATTATTTTGTAATGCCTTGTCAGTCTCTTTCAATTTTGAGTTCCTCTTTAACAGAGGAATTTGAACTGGCAGTTAGCCTGATCTTTTAGACCAAACTTTTAAATCACTGAATCTTTTGACTAGATGTGGGCATTAAAGTCCTGTCAATTTAAGGAGGATCAGTGATGAACAGCTGGGGATATAACAACTTTTGGACAAGTGGGAGTGGGGAAATTTTTAATGCTTCCAGCAGAATGACCTTTGGAGAAATCCAGGATTTAGACTGAGTATGTAGGTGGGTGTGGGAAAGGATTCCCCTATTTTTTTGCTCCATTAAAGTTTGAGTGTGTGTGTGGAAGACATCTAGTGATAGGCTCCATTTTTCCAGTAGGTTAACAATTTTAATATAGTCCTCTCTGGAACTCATTAGTACAGGGAGCTTTGGGCTCTCTTTATTTGAGGACAGGTATTTGGTTGGGACTACCAGAGGGACTAGACTCTCACATTGTCATATGGGATGTAGAAAGAGGAATTATTCATTTCCAGTTTGGGGAGGCTCTGCATGGTAGATTGAGACCATTTTGGGTGTGGTTTATGGAACTAATTAGCATAGAACCAAGTGGGATGGAATGGTTTATGGATGATTTAAGTCCTTGGGCAGCCTATGGTTCATGACTCAAACTGGTAGTTAATGTGGGGAGGTGGTTCTGGTTAGACCTGCTCAGGCTGCCCTTGGGAGTGTAATAGGCAGCAACCAGAGTAGCAATATCAATTTTTCTCAAGATGATTTTCTACTTGTGTGTGTGTGTGTGTGTGAATGAATGTGTAGGTTTGTGTATTGATGGAATTTCTGTTTCTTGAAGGCCCCACTGGCTCCCTAGCTTCTTTCCACTCTGCTGTCTTACATGAAGGTCTGTATGGCAAGGCAGGAATCAGGAGACCAGGATCTGTGTCTTGGTTTCATGACCATAGAAGAGTCATCCAATTTCTCTGAAACTTGTTTGCCTTATTTGTAAAATGGGAATAATGGCTATATTGCATTATAGTAGTATCATTTCTCTCCTTGCTGCTCATGATCTTCAGAAACTCATTTTTCTGAAGATGAATTTATCTCTATAACTTCTAATTTCCCAGGTCATTTCCTACTTCTATTGCTAAGTACTTTTCCCCCGCTGCCCTCCATTTTCCAGCTTCTTTTTATGTGTTGATTAGATTGTAAGCTCCTTCGGGGCAGGGATTGTCTTAACCCTCTCTATGTACCCCCAGCATTTAACCCAATGCCTAGCACATAGTAGGCTTTTAATAAATGTTTATTTACTCTGATTCTGGCTATAACACTTATTTTAGTGTGGTGTTGTGGAAAAAAAAACTTTGTAAATCTTAAAGTACTATAGAAAAGTGAACTCTTTTCAAGAAACATTTCTTAAATGACATCTATCATCCATCCATCCATCCATCCATCCATCCATCCATCCATCCATCCTTCTATCTATCTATCTATCTATCTATCTATCTATCTATCTATCTATCTATCTATCTATCTATCTATCTGTCTTCACTAGAATCATAATCATGTAAACCATGCTCATTTCAATGTGGAAGTAACCTTGTGTTCTCAAAGACTATGCCAATGGAGCATAAGCTGTAATAGGTTCTACCAAGATAAAGATACTAAAAGTTTCAGCTAGGATGGATTGCATAGAAATTCCAGAGGCTCATCACTAGGAGTTGGGCTATAAGATGATTTTTTGTCTTTCTTTTTGATTACTACAATTCATGAAACCAACTTCAAGACTGGGGAAGGGAAACAGCCTTCCTGGTGCATAGAGTTAATTATGTTGGTGAAATCAGAAATCTTTTAAAGTATTAGGGTTTGTTCAAGCGCTACACTAACCTGTAGGAGACACGAAGATCAATAGGAGGCTGAGCGGTATAGTAGATAGAATGCTGGACCTATAGTCGGAAAGAACCAAGTTTGAATGTGACCTCAGACATTTAGTAGTGTGACTCTTGATGAATCATTTAATCTCTAAGCTTTCTCAGTTGGAAAAAGGGAATTAGTAATAGTACCTATCTCCTAGGGTTATTGTGAAGATCAAATGAGATAACATTTGTAAAATGCTTTGTAAAACTTAACGTTATACATGCTATTATTGTTATTATTATTATATCAGGCCTGAATATAGTTTGTAGGTACTATAAGATACACATAAGAAATGTTACAAGTACATAAAAGAGTGTAATGAGATGCCATGAGAACTTCAAAGACAAATAAATTATTTGTGAATTAGGACTGACATGGGCCAACGTGAATTTGGGGCCTGCAGGATGCAGCATTTAGAGATTTGGTATGGGGAGAAAAGGGAATGCGTAGAGGGATCAGCATGAACAAATGCTTTGATGTGGGCATAATAGCATAGATGTAAAAGGATAAAGGAGGCAGCTACCCATAGTCAGGAAGACATGAGTTGAAACCCAGTCCCAGACATTTATTAACTTTGTGACCACTTAACCTCTGTTTGCCTTCAGCCATTGGAAAAAAAAATGGCAAATCACTCTGGTATCTTTGCCAAAAAAAACCCAAATCCCATGGACATTGTGGTCCATGGGATCATAAAGAGTCAGACACGACTGAACAATCACAATCAGAAGGAGAAAAGCCATTAGTCTAGTTTGACAGGACCATAGAGTATATGAAAATAAAGATAGAACATAAAGGTGGAAGGGCAGAGTTAGAAGTAAGCTGTTTGAAAATTAACTCATAGTCAGTTTAGACCTATAGAGGTATAAGACCCTCTGTACATGGAATGGCAGGATGGGAAGCGCTGAATATATTCATTAGTTAGTGAGGTTGATAATGATAGAGACACTGTCTTCTTTGTGTGAGTGTACAGTGTAATTGTAGGAGTGCAAAAGAGTGAAGATGTAAAGATTGCTTTGTATTCTTCAGAATTGATAAATTATAATTTTAACTTATTTATCAATGATAGAGAAGTTGGGGAATAAAGCTCATGTTTAAATGGATTGGGAGTGGTTTCATTGGCTACTGTTGTTATCTTTTTGAATGTGGTGTACTATCATTACCTCAAACAAGAATATTTATTATGGGTATTTGTGTATATGTATTACATATGGTTCTTTTTAGCTTAAGAAATTTGATGAAGGAATCTTATTGTTAAACTTTTTCATTCAGCAATGCCTTTTATTTTGAATAGTATAAAAGCAACATTTTATATAATGTAGAAAGAACCTTATTCCCTCAGGGAGTAAGAGGTTTTCACAAAGAACCAGAGAGATGAGAAATGTTTAAAATAGAACTTAATTTCACCATGTTTAACTCATCTAAAGCTAGACTTAAAGCCTAACACTTAGGGACAAGAAAATATGGGTAAAAGGGCAATGAATGAAATGGAATTTAGGGCAAAGAGTACACTTGGATCTGTTGGTAGACCCTTGAATATGGTGCTGTTAGGTCATGATAGGAAAAGGAAGGATTATAGGCATGCCACATCTAAAATTCCCTTAGATTCTTCCTAGTGTGGGAGATATTTGCATTCCTGTAATTTCCACAGTGGAGTCATTTCTAACTTTAGGGTGATAAATGGCTTTTTTATAGAGATGGGGAACTAACAAATCCCTGGGCTCCACTTGCTTCTGACTTCAAAATCGAGTGAACTAGGCAGGGAACACATATTGCTGAAGGGTTGAGTTCAATGTGTATGACCTTCTGGGTGCTTCTAGACAGCTTCTGAGGTAAAGAAAAAGGGTGGGAAAGGGGAAGTGTACAGAGAACCACACTGTCTTAACATTCTAACACCAAAGACGTGGGGTGGTCTTGGTGGCATTGTAGAAAGAGCACTAAACTTAATTCTTTGAATTGGGTTTGAGTCTCAGTTCTGTCCCATACTATCTTTGTGACTGTGAATTAACCTTTCACTTTTATCTTCTTCACCTTGAACATGAAGATAATGATTCTGGCCTTGCCTTCTTTATGTGGTGATGGATATCAAATGAGATAATGTGTGAAAGAGCTTTGTAAATGGTAAAGTGAGGTACAAATATAAGATATTATCATTATCATCATCATTGCCTCTCTTAATTTTCTCATAATGGTTTATTCAGTGACCTATTATTTGTGCCACAAAAAAGCCACAGAGGAGCCATGAAATTAGTCCTGAGAGAACCATTTTAGCTTCCATTATTATTACCTGTGATAAGATCTTAGGAGAAGGTCTAGTTGTGATATTTCTTACTAATAAGAAGTTCAGTATCTTAACAGTATTTTAGTCTTTTACGTTTATGCATAGTCCAGTGAGGAGATATTTTCCCACTTTCCCCCTTCTTTACTGTGCTAGAACTTTTAGTTAGAGATACAGGGTTGTGCTTATATACCCTTGGATTCAGGGTGAAATCAACTTTTATCGGTATCATATGGCTTTTCACCCTCTTTTTAAAAAAATTTAGTCTTATCTGAGAGCTCCATGCTGAACCTTCATGAGCCATTAGATGTTTGAATATTTTGCTAGAGTTGTTTCTTCCAAGTAGGGATTTTTAAGGTAAACCTTTGAGGTCTAAATCTTAATCTATCAGTAGTGTAGGACAGGATTTTATTCTGTCTGTTTGATACTGAATTACTCGTTACTCTGCATATTTCTGTTGTCATAGTTCACTGTTCTAGTCTTAATTGTTGCTATTTGGATATAGGGTGAAAAGTCACTATTAAAGGGAACAGTTGAATGTGGATCATGAAGTGGCACAGAATCATGGAGTCAAAGAACTTTTATTGGAGATGATGCTGAGATTTTATTTTCTCATTGTTTTGTTTTCTCCTTTGTTTTCTCCATTGTTTTCTCCTTTCTGAGAACTTTCTGATATCTACATGACTTATGTACAAATAGGATGTCTCTTCTCTATACATATAATCTTCTCCCTGTCACCCCTGCCCTGCTCAGAGTTTCTGAACCTCTCTATATTTGGAGCTGTTCATACTGGAAATTTTTAGTTCCAAGGCTAAATGCAACAAACCTGATTATGGTAGCACACTTGAGAAACTAATCAGACATACTTGATCAAGTTGTGTTAAAGCTGTTTGGTGTGAAATGATGAATGTAGAGCCATTGCTTGGGGATAAATAGTATAATGTTGCACATGATAGAGAGAAGGCAGTGCTATTTACAGATATTCTAATTTTTTATCAAGATGAACAGCCTTGCCAACTACAAGGTATAAAGGAAACCTCACTAACAAGGCATTGAAGCTAATAATCATTGTGTAGATAATAAGAAAGCGCTTAATTGTTTTAAATGCGTTCATGTCTTCAGGTCTAGACACATGACATCATAAGGTACTGAAGAAGCTGGCAGGTGTGATCCCAGAAATAGGAATATTTGAAAATCATAGATTGCAGCAGAAATAACAGTTAACTGATAATGGGGAAAATGTTCTGGTTTTTAAGAGGGGTGGTGGTGGGGGAAGCCAGGTTTCAGAAACCGAAGATAAGTAAGTTGATGATCCTTGGCAGAAGTTTAGAATCGTTTGGTTTGTGAACTCTTAGCAAATAAAGGGGTGATCATTAGAAGCCAGCATGGGAGGTTGGTTCCCAAGTGTTTTATATATTCTATAGTTGTTTTAAATGGAATGTCTCTCTCTTTGTTTTTTTGCTGGTTTCATACAGAAATGCTGATGATTTCTCTGGATTTATTTAACATTCTACAACTTTGCAGAAGTTTTTATTTCAATTAATTTTTCACTTGATTCTCTAGGGTTTTCCCCAAGTATACATACTATCATCTTATTTGCAAAAAGTGATAATTTTTTCTTTTTTCTAACCTGTGCTTAGTCTCTCAATTTCTTTACTGCTAAAGAAGAACACTACCTATATCATGACAGAAAGGTGATAGACTAATATGCAGAATGAGAAATGTATTTTTGAATGTTGCAAATTTGGGAATTGTTTGACTATCTTTATATGATACAAAGATACATCCCTTCCTCTCACTTTTCCTCCCCGTTGTCTTTCATGTAGGGTAAAGGGTAAAAAAATTATTCACAAATTTAATATATTTGTTTGAAGACTTAAGAGTTTATTGATTGTAAATTCAGGCTGAGCCATCAGTTTGAGTGAGGTGCCTTCATAAAAAAGTGTTTGTTTGTAATATTAATCTTGTATTATTTCTGTTAAAGTGTTGTCTTCCAGTGTATTCTGTATTATTCAGAGGGTACTATTTAGACCCAGTGTGGATTTGTGTGTCCTGTTGTGCCTTACTTTTAAAAGGACATTGTCAAATTAGAGAACTGATGAGGAAGATTGAGACCCAGGATAGGAGGTAATATGGAAACTGTATTTTTAGTGTATGATTGAAGAGGTTAGATGATTTAATTTCTAAAATATAGTTGTGTGGATATAGTTTAAATGAAAGCATATACATGTGTCTCCCAGAAAGTGGAAATTACAGTGATAGTGATTATGGCTGAAATACAAGGGTAGTGGTATAGCCTCTGTTAGAAAGGTCTCAGCCTAGTCACTAGAAGCGTTTAAATAAAAGGGGGATGTTTCTCTCAGGAGTGTTCTTAATCCTTCCTTATAGGCTCAGCTCATGTGCTACTTTTTATGGGACAGCTTTCCCAGTCCTCCTAGTTGTTGGAGGGGGGAGGACTTTATCAATTTATCTTTATTTATTTACTATATTTCTTTATCTTCATACCTGTTGTATCACACAGTAGAATTTAAGTGCCTTGAAGGTAGAGATTTCTTCTGGACTTTGTGTACTCGGTGTTTCCTAGAGTGCATTGTAGGCACTTACTAGAAGTTGTGCTTGTACCCTGTACTTATTTGGGACAGAATTACTATTTATGTCATAGTTTATATAATCTTATCAATAAAAGAAGCTTTAAAGTCCAACCACTCATATTATATATGAGAAAACCAAGGACCAATGATGGGGTAGTGACTCACAAGACCTTATGGCTAGTTAATGGCAGAGATTACACGAGAATATGTGTCTTGATTTCTAGTCTGCTAGACTTTTTACTGTGCCTTGCAGAAAAAAAAATAAATGAATAGGAGCTGTCATCGCATTAGGACTTTCACTGGGACTAAGACATAGATGTGATTCTATCAGGTATTATGGGGAGAAGATTTTGACATCTAGTACAGTTGTAACTCTCTTGCCACTCTTAGACTGTATTGATTCAATAAAACCTTGACTAGACGTTGGAATGGCCAGCATTTCTGCCTCCTTTTAGACCCTCCTGCTGGTGACACAATCACATCTATAAGAGGACAGAATGAGAAACGCACTGGTGAGTGACCATTGTGAAGTCTTCTGCCACAAATCTGTCTGGATATTCTGAGTTAGTGAATACAGAACAGTTTCTATGTATTGAAGAATGAATAAATAAATGGAGGTCTTTCCCAGCAACTCTGTGCGTCTCTGAGTTATTTCTGGGGCCTCCTTTGTTTTGTTGTTGTTGCCTTTACTTGGAAAAAGGAAATGGAATAATGATGAAAGAACCATTGATTTGGACCCTCAGAGTACAGCAGTGAGTGCGTCTGCTTGATGCCAGATGTCTGCACACTTCTGTCTTCCAGTTCCTTCGGGTAGTTCTAGGTATGTGATATGGACTTAAGATCATAAAGGCTTCTACCTCCTTTGGTATAGGTTTGCCTCATTGTGCCTGGACGATTGCCTTCTGGGTGATACCCCTGCCTTAAGTCACTCCCCACTCCCGTCTCCTCTATTCAGCTGTCAAAGTGATCCTCCTCATCCCTCACTCATAAACCCTAGTGGTTCCCTGTCACCTTTAGCAACAAATACAAATCTTTTCTGACTTTTAAAGTCCTTTATATTCTGGTTCCTTTTTACCTTTTCAGTCTTGTTATGCTTTCCTCCTGTCCACATTTCTGAGTGTACCACAGCCTTCTGTTCTGGGCCCTCTTCTGCTGTTCCTATAGACATGACCACTTCTCTGCTGCTGGTTCTCAGATCTGCCTGTCCTGCTCAGACATCTCTGCTGACTTCAGTCTTGCATTTCCAACTGCCTTTCAAATTTTCATTTCAATAAATGTTTATTAGGTGCCCCCAGTGTACCAGGGACTGTGCTAAGTGCCAGAGATACAAAACGAGGCAAAAGACAGTCTCTGCCCTCCAGTGGCTCAGACACCTTGAACTGGATGTCCAAAATGGAACTCGCTATCTTTCCCCCTAAACTCTAGCCCCTTCCTACTTTCCTGTTAATTTAGAGGGCTTCATATCCTCCCAATCTCAGTTTTTCAACCTACAAGTCATCCTCATCTTCTTCGCACATCCAGTCTGTTGCTAAGGGCAGTTAATTTCACCTTCTTGAATATGATCCTTTGCTGCTCTGATACTGCCACCATCCTGGTACAGGCCTCCTTCCCTTTACAACTGGACTATTGCGATAACCTGCTTGTGAATTGGCTTGCCTTAAGTCCCTCCCTATTCCAATCTGTCCACCAAAGTGATTTTCCTGAAGCGCAAATTCAACCACATTACTCCCCACCTACTCAGTAAACTCCAGTGGCTCCCTATCACCTCCAGCATCAAATATAAAATGTCCTGTTTAGCATTCAAAGCCCTTCAAAACCTAGCTCTCTCCTACATTTCCAGTCTTCTTACAACCTACTCCCTGATGTGTACTCTTCTATCCAGTGACGCAGACTGGCCTCCTTCCTGTTCCTCCAAAAAGACACTCCATTTCTCAGCTCTGGGCATTTTTTTCTGTCTATCCTGGAGTGCTTTTCCTTTTCATCTCTGACTCCTAGGTGCCTTTAAGTTCTGACTAAAATCCCATCATCCTATAGGAAGTCTTTTCTGACCCCTCTGAATTCTAGTGTCTTCTCTCTCGTAATTATTTCCTATTTATCTTGTGTGTGTGTATGTATGTGTGCACGTGCACACATAAATGTTTATTAATTGATTGCTTGATTTTTCTTGATGCAACAACATTGACTTCATTGCTGTTCCTCTCACATGACACCTCCATCTCCTGCCTCCATGACTTTTTAGTGACTGTTGGCAGTGCCTTTCCCTCCTCACCTCCATTTTCTGGTTGCTGGTCTCCTGTAGGGGGTGTTTTGTCTCCCCTCCCCAGGGCCTTCCTTTTGAGATTACCTTCTGGCCATACCAGTTACGTCTTGTATGTACAGTTTTTTTACATGTTATTCCCCCAGTAGAGTGGGATCACCTTGAAGGCAGGGACCCTGCTTTTGCCTTTCTGTATATCGCTAGCACTAAGGAGAATCCCTCGTAGACAGTAAGCACATCAGAGATGCTTGTAGATTAAATATCAGCTGGACTTAGTGAACGTGTCCCAGTTTCTCCTTCAGGTCAAGAAGATGACAATGAAAGTTTTTACTTGCTTTTTATAAGTAATTTCCAAAGCAAGGGATGTAGAATAAAAACCTAGTTCTTTATTCTTTTCATTTTGAGAGTCATTGCCTCACTTTGACCTCATGCATGTGCTTTGAGGGAAAAAAAAATGATTTTTTAAGTCATGAACACAGGGAGAGTGCATTTGTGGCAGAAGTAAGTTTGCTTACATTGTCATGTAATTGTGCTTCCATATTTTCTCCTCCCCCCGTCATTTGCCAATCTTGCCTACAGCATGAATTTCTTTTACTGCTCTAGACATTGAGTATATCAGAAACTATGCTGTCTTTAAAAGGAAATGTTGTTTTTAGATACCTACATTAAAAAAAAAATTCTGACATTGTTTGAATTTAATGATTCATATTAAGAATTATTCATGAAAATGATCTTTTAAGCTTCTTATAATAGCTGAAATTATCCTTCATTAGAAACTGACAGTTTCTGTGATGGGTGTAATTATAAAAAATATTCTTAGTCTTCGCTGTATTCTGCAGTGTTAAAATTACGCAAATGAGAAAGATAAGAATAGAAAGTGAGTAGGATGGTCAGAATTCATGGGAGAAAAGGGGGGTGGAAGAGTAGCAAAATCTCTAAAAATGAATAAAAATGTGCTGTTACACGTTAAGTGGGCTTTATTACAGTCTACGCTAAGGCATACCCTCCTTTTGTTGGCAGAGGGGAGAATTAATTTTATTACAGCGAATTGTTTGTAGCTCCTTTCCATATGTGAATTCCTATGAAAGGCAAGGGAGGTTTCTTTTTTTTTCCTTTTCTCCAGTCAGCATTTTATGTTAGGCACTTTATAGTAATCTCCTGTGCTGTGTAAGATTTGGCTCCTCTGTCACTAATACAGGCAAGGCTGAGGGGAGCAGTGTGGGAAGGCATGGCAGGGGGAAAGGTGGGACTCCGCCGTTGTGAATCCCTGTGCCTGTTTAACTGAGAATGAGAAAAATAACAACACATGCTATTTGCTTTTTGACTATTTGGCTGCCAACCTTCTTGTCTTTCAACTTTAGAGACCCAGTGGGAAATTATTGCAGATAAAGTTGTCATAAATTCAGAAGAGAGTGTGTTATTCCATTCAGATATTTATTACATGTACCTACTGTGGTGCAGGTTACTGTGTCAGGTGCTCAGAATACCAAGATATTTGACACACACCTGATATTCAAGAGGGAGGACTTGTCCTCAAATAGATAGAAAGAAGAAAGGTCCAGGAAAGGCAACATGCAAATTTGAGAAAGATATAGAACACTTTTACATTTAAAAGGACGCTCATATGGTAGCATGAAGCATTAAAGGATGCTTCCCAGAAGAGGTTGTAGTTGAATTTGGACTTAAAGTAAGGGAAGAACTTCAATAGGCAAAGAAAATATGAGTGTATATGGGTGAATCCATTCCAGTGATAGGGAACAGGTTGAGCAAAGGTGTTGAGCTGAGAGAGGACAAGATGGAAGGAAACATAGTCCAGATTACTTAGAAGTAAAATATATGAAATACAGCAGTTTGAATTAAGGCTAGACAAATAGGTTGGAGCCAGACTATAGAGATTTAGGTGAATGGTTTTGTGGAGGCCTTTATGTTTTACCTGGTTGATAGTGGGGAATTGCTAGAATTTGTATTGTAGAGGGGCTCATAGCAGAGCATGAGGAAGACTCAGACAGCAGCAATAAGGAAGAATGGGTAACACAGCAGATAAAATACAAGAGAAAAAACCCTTTTGGAGACAACATAATTCTAGCCAGGGAGAGCTGGGGACCTAGATTGTGGTGGGAATGGAGAGAAATGACTCCATATAAGAGCTGTTAGGGAGGCAATTGAAGAGAGAGTCTTCAATATGGGAGAAAGAGTCAAAGATGACTCAAGAGTCACTTGAATGGAAACTTGGGCTGATAGTGGTGCTGTTAATAGAAATAAAGAAGATAAAGTAGGCTTAGTGGAGAAAGTGGTAAGTTCAGTTTTGGACGTAAGACTTAGAGTCTGGAAAGTACCATTGTGATTTCTATTGTGCAGCCATTTTGTTTTCCAAATGAAGAAACTGAGAGATAGGAAGTGGCTTGCCCACAACCATGTTAAGCAGCAGAGATAATTTTTGGACTTTAAAATCCAGTTTGATAATCAGAAATCCAAAATTTATTCTGTTGTTCCCAGTTGAATGTGTTTTGTGGTGCTCCCAGATAATCCAGGTTGAATCCAGGTAGCTAAAAGTAAGAAATGAGGCTCTGGGGAAAACTTGGGGTTGTTCATAATGATGATGATTGAGGCTATGGGTTGGTTGCGATTACCAGGGGAGAGATAATGAAGAACGGAGATCAAGACCTAGGCCAGAATCTTTTTCGATAACTCTTATTGAAGATGAAAGATGGAGATAGAGGAGTAGAAGAATTGTGAATTCAGTGTTTACAGAGACTAAGGAGGAGAGGGTATCAGGAAGGAGAAGTTAGTAAGAAAGAGAGGATCTTACACAGTATCTTATGATGCAGAGAGGTCAAAGAGGATGACATAATAAAGGCCATTGGATTGGATACCTTTGGAAAAGCCTATTTTGTTAGATGGACGGACAAAACTCAGTGCTAAATATGAAGGAGTGATTGGATAATGAGGAAATTGAGGCAGCGAATGTTAACTAATTGCTCTAGGATGGTTTTTTTTTTTTTAATTAAGGATAGGGTATATTTGACAATGATTATAGGCTGAGTTGAAGGACTTACTTTGAAGATGCATGAGAGTAGATAACTGGTGGAACAACAAAGTCTAAAACAAGAAAGAGTGGGATTCCCAGTACAGGTGGAAATGAGGAGGCCTCACTCTTCTTTGAGTGCTGTGTCTTGCACATAACAGATGCTTACTACATGTTTCTTGAATTTAATTGAGTTTAGGGGAAAGGAGGTCATGTGGGAAGAGATAGAGGGGATTACAAAAATTGAAGAGGGAAGTTGTGAGAGTTTATTGTTTGACCTCAGTCTTTTCACTAAAGTAGCAAAGGAGATCTCTTAAGATTGAAGTGGGAAGACAGCGAGACAGAGATTTTAGGGGAGGGAAGGTTTAAAACAGCCACTGTGGTGAGTGTAATGAAATGTTAATAAAGGTTTAGATGGGCTTAAATATTCTTTATTTGTAGTGAGACGGAATCCTCTTGACTTTATTCTCGTTATTTATTTATCTTGGGTTTTGTTAGATTGCATGCTCGTAGAAGGCAAAGACCATTTATTTCATCTTGTCACTCCTAGTGTCTAGACCAGGACCACCTCACACGGAGTAAGCACTTAACAAATATATGTTAGATTGAATTGAAAGGTACAACTTCACTTCTCAAGACTGTGTGGCCCATGGGAGTTGGTTCCTATTAATCACATGTCCTCCAGTGGTTACTCTCTAATGTTCTGAGTTCTTCAGCAGGAATTCTTGTCACTGTTGTTCATTGATAACGTTCAGCATCTCTGAAGAAGTTAATATGTGCTACATGCTGGTGGAAATGTAGATGATTATGGTTACTATTTATATGGTGCTTAAGATTTGCAAAGCACTTGAAGTATATTGATCTCATTTAATCCTTCCAATGACCCTGTGAGACAGGTGTTATTATTATCCCCATGGTATATAGTTGAAGAATATGAGACTGAGAGATTACTTGACATGTTCAAGGTCAATCCAGCCTCAGTTACTTACAGCTAAGAAATATCTGAGAGAGAGTTCAAACTCAGGTCTTCCTAATTCCAGGGCCTACACTGTCTATGCCAAGAGATCTAGGTATCTAGGACCTTGCTGTCAATGAGCTTATAGTTTAGATGGGAATACAGCATATGTACTCTTATTTATATGAATAGCTTTTGCACAAAGTAAAATGTCAAAGATATTAAGTCAAGAAATGAATAGGAGGAATGTAGTGGGCTTAATTACATCTGTGTAGTTGTACAATACTTTTAATAACTAAGCTTCTCCTTGAAACAGAGGTACATCTTTGAAAAACCAGTATTCTATTTCTGATGTTTATAGTAGTAAGTAATGAAATACCACAGTCTCCAAAAACTTAAAGTTGAGCATCCCTTAGCAATAGAGTCAGCATGGTGGATGTGAGCAGGTTTCAACACATTACTTTCTTACTGGAGGAGGTATGTTGTCATGTATTGAGTGTGAGCAATAGACCACTTGCTCCATTGGACTTACGACAATATCAAAAGGCCTGGAAGGCCCCTAGGAGACAACCCACTGTGGAGTGTTTACTAAAACACAGGAACAAGAGCCCCACAGGACAGGAAAGCATGGATGAGTTGTATTTGTACTATGATTTATTTTTAGTTTTTGTGAGGCATGCAAGGTTAAGTGACTTGCCCAGGGTCACATAGCTAGTAAATATCAAGTATCTGAGGCCAGATTTGAACTTGCATCCACCTGACTCCAGGGCTGGTGGTCTATTCACTGCTCCACCTAACTGTTTCTATTTGTACCGTTTGATGGATTTCCTGCCTCATTGGAATCCCTGGCTTCCTTCAAAACTATTCAAGAGCCACTTTCTCCATGAAACTTTCTCACCAGCTGTTATTGTACCCCTTTCCAGAACCACTTTGTATTCATTTTGTGTATGTTATTTATATATGTGTATATATATGCATATATACACATACATATATGCACATACACACATATGTTGTCTTTACTGTTGGGATGTAAGCTTCTTGAGGCCTGAAGCTTTTGTCTTTGTATCCCCAGCTTTTGTCTAGCCCAAGAGCGTTTCCAATAGTAGGATCTCCTAGACCATCAACTCTAAATCCAGCCCAATCTCAATAGCTGTCATCTAGGGAAATGACCTTTGTAAAGATGTGACCTGGTGACTGCCTCTGTAGTTGCTGCAGCCTTTGCCTCCTCAGTAGCCATAGATATTGAAGACCCAGGAAAGAAAATTCTCACCATCAAAAATCCTTGAAATACCATAGTCTCCAAAGTTTTTGGAATATACCAGTTACCAAAAAGTTAAAGTTGAGAGTCATTTGGCAGTAGAGTGAGCATGGGGAACATGAGCTGGTTTCATCACATTGCTGTCTGATTAGAGAAGGAGGTATGTTGTAAGAATGAAGAATAAATTACTTGCTACATTGGAATTATGGCAATAACAAAAGGTCTACAAGGCTCCTAGGATAGAACCACTATCAAGTGATTGAAAATAAAAATTAAAAAAATAAAAAATAAAAAAATAAATAAAATAAAAAAAATAAAAAAATAATAAAAATAAAAAATTGATATAATTTTATCAGATTTAAAGAAGATACAACATTATTTGCTTTGATGATGAACCCACAGGATTATGAAGCCTTACCATCTCATGGCCTTTATGTGTTGTTTCCCCCTGTTAGAATGTGAACTTCTTAAAAGCAGGGACTTTATATCCCTGGTATTTAGCACATGGTAAATCATTAATAAGTACTTTCCCCCCATTCATTTCCTGTATCCTGCAATCATTTTTAGGCAGTTGACTCTTCATATTAATGATCCTTCTGAATACCTTAGCCCTTTCAGTTCCTTTACCTTCTCCATTCCAAGGCCTGTCCATTTAGTCATTGTGTGTCCAATATTATTTATTATTAAAAACATTCTGAGTGTGCTGTGTCCCTTTTTCTTGTACACTCTCTCTTGTACTCTCTCTCCATCACTATAGAAGGGTATGGAAATCACATAGGACTGAGTTTTTCTTGGTTTTGTAGGTTACCATAGCCAATTTAACTGCCTAGTAGCAAAATTACTGGTGATGAGCCTTTCCATTCTTAGCTAGATTGGTGCTTGGATCACAGACAGTGTAACAAAGACTTTTTCTAATTGTAGTACCTGCTAGATCTTGCACTCTACTGGAATATCCTTTAAGAAAATAGCATCAGGATTGAGCCAAGATGGCAGAGTAAAGGCAGGGACTCACCTGAGCTTTCCCAAATTTCCCTCCAGACAACTTTAAAATAATACCTCAAGTTAATTTCTGGAATGGCAGAACCAGGAAGTGGTTGGGATGAAATAATTTTCAAGCCCAGGACTATTTGGGAGGTCTGCAAGAAAGATTTATCTCAGCTGGTAGTGATGATCTGGAACCCAACACTGACCTAGTAGCACAAGCTGCCTCAGGGCACCAGTAGCAGGCCTTGTCAGAACTTCATCAGTGGCAGCAGCAGTTTCAGGGGCTTTCAACCCATAGATGATAATGGAAATTGGACAGCTAGTTAAAAGGAGATTATAGGGACCTCTTTGCTGGCACTGGGTGCAGGATTTTGTCATGTTGCCTATACATAATTCTAGGTCAGAATCCCAGGGCATAGAGGAGCACCAACTCACTAGTGCTTGTGACGGTAGGGGTATGGGGATCCTTGTTACAGTTTCAGGGCAGAGAACAGTACTTTCCATTGATCAGAGGTCAGAGCACAGGTCAAGAGATCAATGACCATACCTTTCCTTAGATCACACCACCTTGGAAGAACAAAAAACCTATCGACTTCCAGAGCTAGCTTTGAAAATAGCTGTAAGAAAGGCCAGAAACTTGGGACAGTGCCCCCTTACACTGGGAACAGAGCGCAACTTTAACATAAAGTTATACGTCAACAAATAGGCTGAAGAACTGAGCTAACAACAACAACAAAAAGAACTTGACTGTAGGAGGTTACTGTGGTTACAGGAAGGATCAAGACACAAACTCAGAAGACAATCAAGTAAAAACAGCTACATGCAAAGCTTCAAAGGAAAATGTGAATTTGTCACAGGCCCCCAAAAAAGAATTCCTGAAAGAATTCAAAAATGATTTTAAAAGTAAAATAAGAGAGGTAGTGTAAAAATGGGGAAAATGAATGAAAGTGATACAAGAAAATTATGAAAATATAGCCGACAGCTTGATGGAGACACAAAAAAACATGCTGAAAAAAATCACAGGTTAAAAAATAGAATTGACTTCTGGTGCCAAGGTTACTTAGTGAGGACAGAACGTTCTGAAACCCCCAAATTCTCCTCCAAACAACTGGAAAACCACCTCAGGATCTAGAAGCAGGGAAGCAGCTTGGTAAGCATGGCAGGAAAGGTGTGTTTCACTGGGGTGGGAGAAGAACCAGGTTCAAGAACAGCAGCAGTAGCCAGCCTCACAAAAGGGGATCTGCAGTAAGGCTTCAAGTCTGGGGCCCTGCCCTCCTGCAAACCAGCAAGCCCCAGGCAAGTGAACAGTCTGTGCAGTTTTACCAGGTCCCACTCTCAGCACAAGCCACCAGCAAGGCTGTGTATCCAGTTGTTTCATCCTGGGCTGGGTCAAAGGGTATGCACATTTTTTAGCCCTTTGGGCACAGTGGAACTCAAAACTTTAAGTAAAAATATTAAAAAATTGAATAAAAAAACCCCAGAATTGGCCAAATGGTAAAAGAGGCACAAAGATCCCCTGGTGAGAAGAATACCTTAAAAAGTAGAATTGACCAAGTAAAAGAAGAGGCGAAAATAATTCATTTAATTCATTGAAGAATAGCCCTCTTTAAAAAAGAATTGGCCAAGTGGAAAAGGATGTTAAAATAATTCTTTAAAAATTAGTTAGACAAGTGGAAGCTAATGACTCTATGAAACATTAAGAAACAATTGCCTGGATTGACAGAAGAGGAAATAGAAAACTTAAGAATTTGAACAAGCCGTCAGTGAGCTCCCTAAGAAAAAATCCCCAGGACTAGATGGATTCACAAGTGAATTCTACCAAAAGTTACAGAACAATTAATTCTAGTAATGCAAAAACTATTTAGAACAATAGTCAAAGAAGGAGTCCTACCCAATTCCTTTTATGACAGAAATATGGTGCTGATATCTAAACCAGGAAGATGAAGAACAGAAACAAAACAACTATAGACCCTAAGAAATATTGATGCAGATTTTTTCAATGATGTCCTAGAAAGAAATATATGTGTGTGTATCATCAATATCTATCTGTTAGTAATTATATACATGTATATACTTGTACCTATATATACATATATATATGGATAAAACCTCAATATATCACAAAGATCATATACTATGACTAGGTGAAATTTATAACAAATTCAGGTCTGGTTCAGTATTAGGAAAGCTTTGAGCTTAATTGACCATATCAATAACAAAAACAACAAAAATCATATGATTATCTCAATAGATGCAGAATAAGCTTTTGACAAAATGCAGCACTTACTCCTTTAAAAATACTGAAAGCATAGGCATAATTGGAGCTTTCCCTAAAATGATAAGTAGTATCAGTCCAAAACCATCAGCAAACATTACCTATAATGGGGATAAGCTAGAAGCCTTCCCAGTAAGATCAGTTGTGAAACAAGGAAGACCATTATTACAACTATTATTCAATATTGCACTAGAAATGTTAGCTATAGCCATAAGAGAAGAAAATGAAATTAAAGGAATTAGAATTGGCAACAAAGAAACAAAACCATTGCTCTTTGTGACTGATATGAGAGTATGCTTAGAGAATCCTAGAGGATCAACTAAAAAACTAGTTGAAATAATTAACAACTTCACTGAAGCTGCAGGATATAAAATAAACTAATTAAATCATCAACATTTCTGTATGTTACCAACAAAATCTAGCAGGAAGAGATAGAAAGAGAAATGCCATTTAAAATAAAGGCATATAACATAAAATACGCAGGAGTCTACCTGCTAACACAAACCCAGGATCTATATGAACTCAATTACAAAACACTTTTCACACAAAGTCATATCTAAACAATTGGAAAAATATTAATTCCTAATGAATAGGCTGAGCCAATATAATAAATATGATAATTCTACTTAATTTACTTGTTCAATACCATACCAATCAAATTACTAAAAAAATTATTTTATAGAGATAGAAAAAATAATAAAATCCATCTGAAAGATAAAAGCTTCAGTATATCAAGATAATCAGTGAAAAAAAATGTGAATGAAGGTGTTCTAGATCTCAAACTGTATTACAAAGAACTAATCATTAAAGCAATCTGGTGCTGGCTAAGAAATACAGTGATGGACCAGTGGAATAGATTAGATACATAGTACACAATAGTAAATGATAATAGTCTCATGTTCGATAAACACAAAGATCCAAGCTCTTTTGGGACAAGAACTCTCTATCTGACAAAAATTACTAGGAAAACTGGAAAGCAGTTTATCAGAAACTAGGTATAGACCAATGTCTTATACCATATACTAAGATAAGGTCAAAATGGGTATGTGATTTAGATATAAAAGTGATACCATAAGCAAATTTGGGGAGCATGGAATATCTTATCTGTCAGATCTATGGATAAGGAAAGAAGTTATAACTAAACGAGATAGAGAGCATGGTGGGAAGTAAAATGGATAATTTTGATTAAATTAAATAGTATACAAACAAATGAGAAAGGAAGCATAAAACTGAGATTTTTTTATACAGTAGGTTTCTCTGATAAAGGCCATATTTCTCCATTATATATAGAGAATTATGTCCAATCTATATGAATAGAAGGCATTATTACCCCATTGAACTGAATTCCCTAAAGAATGTGAACAGTTTTCAGAAGAAGAAATCAGAGCTATTTCTGGTCATATGAAAAAAATGCTCTGAATCACTATAGATTAGAAAAATATAAATTAAAACAACTCTGAGGTACCACCTCACCTTTCAGATTGACTAATATGACATAAGAGGCAAATGACAAATGTTGGATGGGATGTGGAAAAATTAGGGATACTAATGAAGTTAGTGGAGATGTGAACCATTCTGGAGAACATTCTCCAACCATTCTGGAGAACATTTTGAAACTATCTCCAAAGGGCCGTAAACCTTTTGACCCAGAAATAACACTACTAAGTCTGTATCCCAAAGATATCCCCAAAATATCCCAAAGTCTGTATCACCTATATGTGAAAAAAAATTTATATCAGCTCTTTTTGTGGTGACAAAAGAATAGAAAATTGAGGGAATACCCATCAATTGGGGAATTACTATTGTGCTATGAGAAATGATGAGCAGAAGGATTTTGAAAAGACTTATATGAACTGATGCAAAGTGAAATGTACAGAATCAGGACAACATTTCCAGTGGTGACTAATGTTGAAGAGAAGTAGTTTTAGTGTGTGTCACTGAGGAAATGTTTGACTGGAAGAGGTGACAGCCTAGGTCTAAAGTGAAAGTGATGCATAACAGATACAATATCCAATGTCCTGCTTACAAAATGTAACAAGATTTCAAGACTTGCAGCTTATTGGCCTGATCTGTGGAAGACAAAGGATAAGAATCATTCAGGATGACAAAGTCTGGCTAAGATAGAATTTGAACAGATTGGGGAATGTCCTTATTAAGAAAATTAAAGATTCTCTGGAAGATTGAAATATTCAAGGTTTTTAAGAAAGGATGGATGTGCATATGAGTGTGTCAAGAGGCAAACTTTATAGTAGAAATATCTAGGGAAGCCAGAGAGTTCTTTTTGTTTTGTTTGAAAGTTTAAGGAACAGATTTTAGTATTTAGTAAGTTAATTTTTTCCTTTGGTAATTTACCAAGATATCTCCAAATATGATTTTGTTTCTGTAGAAGTACGCTGATTAGAAGTGGGGGGTGTTTTGTTATGGGTCCTTCAATGAAAAGCCCACATTTCCTTTATCATTTTTATTTAATGTTCTTAATTTAATATTAATGAATTGAAATGAATAATGTGACTCTTCTGCCTTTTAACTGACCAGTATTAGACAGATGAAGCAATTTGTATTTTATACTTGGAAAGTATCCAGAAATGTTACTTTGGCAAGAGCTGAATTTATCAGAGATGTTGCAGAATCTGTCTGCTACAAATGATTTCTCCGGTAATCGTTTCCCATCACAACAATTAATCTTAGTGATGATTAATATTCTTTATCCATTATCTAAAGAAAAGCCTTGTTAAACATGCTGGGAAGCTGGGAGCATGGTATTATATATGTGTTTAATGTTAATATGCAACTACTTTGAGAGATGAAGAATAAATCGAGTTTATGTTGTCTGGGAGTTAGCGATGTAGTAACTAGCAGAAGTCCAAAGGAGAAATATGTGTTAGTTGGATGCATGAATCAAATGCGCTCTTTGTGAGAGTGTTCCCATGTTTTTTTAATGGCAACTAAAAATTAATGTACAACATTAAGGTGAACTCTTTAAAGATTAAAGCTTCCCTAATGTTGGTTTAAAAAAATAAATCTTTAGAACAAATGACGGATATGAAGACAGTACTTGAGCTTATCTTTGTCAGAGCTCTGTCCCAGGTTTTCTGTTTACAGTTGCTCAGTGGCTTCTTGCTCCAGGGGAGCTTATTGCCCTAGTCTGAACAGTTGGAGCTTTGGCATGGTTTACTGAATATTGAATACACTGGGCAGCTGATTCTGTCAGTAGGCAGCAGGGGTTGGCTCTGCTCCAGAATTCAGACCTGATAAGATTCAGTAGCTGTGAGTACAATTTGGACTTGTTTGCTTTGGAATAGCTGTGTTTGTGGTCAAATAATCATTGAATGACCGAGCTCCCCATGAGAATTCATAGGGGGTATTTGAAAGTGCAAATGTGATCATAATGCAACTTGGTTAGAAAGGCCTGGAAGCTTTCCCTTTTTGTTTATCCTGACTCATTTCTAACCTCTCTGTAGGCCTTAATGTAAAGATAATGGCTTTATTGGTAAAACCAGATTCATTCAACACATTTACATGCCTTTTCCCTCAGTCTTTTTTGGATCCAAAATGATATCATTCATCAAGATGGTAAGATGCATGTCCTTCAAAGCCTAAAATAAAGCTAAATTATCTCATAGCAGACTGAAGATGTTGCCCATGTTATACAGTGACCTTTCCCTTTATTCATTGGTCTTCACTTTTCTGAATGTTTTTCTCAGTTCTTTGTGTGTTGACTCAGGGCTTATATGAGTATCCTGAGGAGGCGTAACCCAACTTGAATTTCAAAAAAATCCTTTCTTTAGATGTCTGTCTAGATTGGGAAGTAATATATAGCTAGGTTGTGTTAATGCTATTTAATTGTTGTACATGAGATGGTTGTAATATGCATGAGGAGCTGAGCCATTTGTGAGTGATTTTAGAGCTTTCCAAACAAAAATCTGTCATCCCTTATTCTATCAAAAAAAAGTCTGAGTATAATATTAACAGAATGTAACATGTACCATTCCCTCCCTTAAGTAAGATGCATATTTTCCTTCATGTAGGACTTAGGTCATTCATTCATTTATTAATTTGTTTATAAGCATTTATCAAGTACCTGTTATGGGTGTATGGAGATTTCACAGAATTTGAAATAGAGTGTGTCTTCTTTGGTGGGTTTGGAGTTGTTAATGGGGAGATATAACCAACCTGTGAGGGGAAATAATTTTATTTCTGGTTTCTTTTGAAACCCCACCATCCTTGCTAAATTTCACAGTGTAGTTTCTTACATTTTTTTTTTAAAGAGCTTCCTGCTGTGGATCATGGCATGTAGTGCCCATTGTCTTAGATACAAATAACTTCCTTGTGTTTAAGGTTATAGGATTTGCCTTTTTTCCTCATAGAAGTATCTAGTATTTTTGTTACTCAACAAATCTGTGTAGTACACTAGGAAAGCATTGCATCGAAGCCATTTTGAAACACAGTAGTTCTTAGATTTGAAGAAGCAAGCACCATTGTCCTTTTCTTATTACTTGAGATTCAAACTATCATTTATCATTTACAAAATAATGGTTTTAATTTTTCAACAAATAGTCATGTTTTCTTCATTTTTGGCTAATCTTCCAGTTCCTGTAGTGTTGCTTGTTCTTGCTTAGCACTGCTAGCATGCGAAGGTAATTCCTTGGTATCTGCTTTCAAATTTGTCATTGGATTTGCCAGTTTGATTTGGGAATTTCCCCCACTGATGCAGATTGCACCCTGTCCATACCTCCCTATCCTTTGTGACTCTTGTCCTCCCACATGTTCACCATATGTTGCCCACTCAGTGTGCTGGAGGCCTTCCTTGCCTTCATTTGACTTCATGAAGATCCTAGAGCAGCACTCCTACTGTCTATTCCTTGCTCTTATTGTGTGACCAGCCCATTATCTGTTCCTATCACAGACTTCTATGATGATATTTTTTACTCTTCTTTTTCTTCAAAGATTCTTGATATGTTACAACCTTCTCACACTCACCATGTACTTTTCCATTTTCCTTCTGTGTTCTTTCTTCCTGTCAAAGCCAACTCCTCTATGTACCCTTCATTCCATCTTCATTCATCTCTCAGGCAGATTGTAGCTTTAGCCATCTCTCCCCCTTCATCTTAACCTCTCCCTACTTACTGGTTCATGTTTCTTTTTACTTTCTTCAAACATAACTATCTCCTTTATTTTAAAAAATGTTCATTGTTCCCAACAAGTTATCATTCTATACCTTTACTCCCTTTCTTAGCAAAACTCCTTGAAAAAGCTAACTATGCTCATTGTTTCTACTTTTTCTCCTCCCAAGAATCCCTCACCCTTTTGTAATTTGGCTTCTAAACTCAATACTTAACTGAAATTGCTGTCTCCAGAATAATCAGTGATCTCTTAATTGTAAAACTGATATCTTCCCTCATTTTCATCCTTCTTGATCTATCTGCTGTATTTTACATTGTTGATCATCTCTTCCCGTTACTCTCCTCTTATCTGTCTAGACACTCTTAAGTTTCTTTTGTTCTTTTACCATCTAAATTATGCCACTTAACTAGTATAGCACTTAACTAGTAGGGCACTTAACTAGTATGGCACTAAAAGAATGTGTTCTGAGTCCTCTTTTCTTGTCTAGCTACACTCTCATACTTGGTGACCTTATTAGCTCCCATAGGTTTTATCATCTCTATACAGATCGCTCATAAATCTCTCTATCTAGCATAATTTTCTACCCTAAGCTTTAGTCCCAATTCACTATTTGCCTGTTGGACACTTTTAACTGGATATCTTGGATGCATTTTAATCTCAACATATACAAAACAACTCATCATTTTCCCTTCTCAAACCCACCCTTCTTCCAAAGTACTTTATTTTTGTTGAAGGGACCACCATTCTTTTAGTTTCATAGGTTTATCAGCTACCATTATCTTTGATTCCTCACTCATTTATCCTAAATAACCAACCAGTTACCAAATCTACACAACATATCTCATGTTGGACTTATTCTCAGAACTCAGAGTTTCCATTTTTATGCAGGGCCCCATCACCTATTACCTAGATCTTTGTCTACTAATAGGACTCTTCCAACTCCCATTTGTTCCTTTATGTTGCTGCTTAAAATGTTTTTCTTTAACAGAAAGTTTGACCATGACACTTCTTTGCTTTTAAAAAAAAAACATTTTATTCTTTCCGCTCTTACACATAAAGACAGTTTTTAACATTGATTTAAAAATTTTTTTGAGTTCCAATTTTTTCTCTCCCTCTCTCACCTCTCCCTTCTCTGAGACAGTAAACACATTCAATCATGCAAAACATATTACTGTTATTAGTCATGCTGTGAAAGAAGATACAGATCCAAATGGGGGAAAAAACATGAAAAAACTACAGAAATGGAAAAATAGTATGCTTTGATCTGCATTCAGACTCCATCAGTTCTACCTCTGGAGGTGGATAGCATTGTCTTAGATCATTATATTCCTGAGAATAGCCAAGTCCTTCACAGTGTATCATGCAGTATTGTTGTAACTGTGTACAATGTTCTTCTGGTTCTGCTCATTTCACTTTGCATTAGTTTATATAGGTCTTTCCAAGTTTTTCTGAAATCATCCTGCTTATCATTTCTTATAGCCCAGTAATATTCCATTATAATAATTTACCTCAACTTGTTCAGCTATTCCCTAATTGATGGGCATCCCCTCAATTTCTAGTTCTTTTCCACCACAAAAAGAGCTGCTTTAAATATTTTTGTATAAATAGGTCCTCTCCCCTTCCTCTTTTTAAAATCTCTTTGGCATACAGCCCTAATGACAGTCCCTTCCTTACTAAATTCCTGAGGCCCCCTATTGCCCCAGGATAAAATACAAACTCCTGTATAGCTTTTAAATCCCTTTACAATCAGGTATCCACCTCTCTTTCCAGTCTCATTTCACATTATTCCCCTTCATGCTCTCTGAGAATAGTGTAGCCAAACTGACCTTCTTTGTCACTCACTTTAGATGCTCTATTTTCCGTCTCTATACCTCTTCACTTGCTGTCCTTTCTCCCTGGAATGTGCTTTCTCTTCATTTCCACCTCATACAATTCCTTTCTTTAAGATTCAACTCAAATAGCATTTTCTTCCAGAAGCCTTTCTGGATCCCCTTGACTGCTAATGCCTTCCCTTTCAATCCATGTTGGATTTGATGACATTGTATTTGTATTTATTCTCTGTATATTTTGAATACATGTGTATATGTCCTTGCTCTTTTCCCTGTTAGCATACAAGCTTCTGAAGAGTTGGGATTGTTTCATTGTTTTGTGTTCTCTAAGCCTTAACATGGGTCCTGGCATGGAGTAGATATTTAAAAATGCTTTTTGATTGATAGAGCAGCACTAGTAGAGCATTGGTGTTAAATATGGGCCTTTGCTTTTATTGAGGGAATTTGGCGATCAGTAAATAAATTTTGCTATTTGTACTCTCTGTCCTAAATATATAGATAGGCATATTCATAGTTCTTTATCCAAATGCATGATGTAATCTGGGCAACATTCTTTATTCACTTGGTCTTTCTTATGCTGAAGGTCATGCCAGATTCCTTTGAGTGATTATGGCTGATATAATCATTACAATGACATCCATATCTAGAGAACTTCATTATTTTTGAGGAACTCCTCTTTTACTTACACTCTCTTCTGGAACTCTTCTTGATTGTGGCACATACATTTGGTGAGCTTGCATCTCCCTGTTTTATGCCTGGCCAGATCTTTATGATCAGTGGGTAGTTGAACAGGCATTTTTCTCTTCTTTTACCTTTGAGTGAAACTTAAATAATTGGATGAGAGACACTTTTTTGAAAAAGATTGTAAGAAGGCATTTTTGTTTTATTGAATCAGATGCTTTTTTTCTAACCAACAAACAGTAATTATTGTGAGATCTTATATTGTCTACATCTTTCAGTCAGTTGTAAAATGATAAAGATGTGGTCCATTGTTGCATATTGCTCATGGAAGCCTGTTTATCCCCTGCTTATTCCCTTGTCAGGTTTGCCCTAAATTCCTGTATGGATTATTCATGAAAATGTTGTATAAATTGGAGAGTATGGTTATTGATGTTCTGTTAGTTGACTTTTTAAGAAATTCATGAAGTCTGAGATTTTTTTCCCACATCCTTTGCATATTCCCTCCTTCTGACACCATCTATAGTGATTCCTCAATGCCCTCACTATTTTGTTATCTCCAGCATGGATCTTCTCTGTACACTGTCAAGTCCAGCTGCTTTTCCTATCTTGACTTTTTTCGTGCCATTTTGACCTGCTGTGTCAGCATATCTGGGACTGGGACATTAGTATCCAAGTTGTTTGGTTCCACTGCCCTTAATGGGCAAAAGTTTATTAAAATATTTGCTATCAACACTTTCTATTTTACTTCTGTTTATTGTTTTCTTTCTACTTTTGTCTTTAAATGTCATTAGTATTACTTTGCATAGTTAGATATCTTGTCTATCTTAACACTTCTATTTCTGAGACTAAATGACTCCTAATTATTTATAACTCTTCTTTATGAGATTTTACAAATAAGTTTAGCTTCTAACTTGCTTGCTGTCTTTCCTTGTTTGGGCAGATGTCTACTGACTTAGTTATTTTCTGGTCTCTTTGTGGCAATTAATTTATGCTGGCTAAACTTCTTTATGAAATTATTATCATCATTGCCAATGCCTTTTCTCTTGTCCAAAATATATTTTTTAAGATGAAAAGGATTTATTTAACACTTACTATGTGCCAGGGGTTACGCTGAGAGCTGGGAATTCAAATGTAAAAATGAGCCTTTCTATGTTCTGAGAGCTTACATTCCAATGGAAATAATCCAAATTGGAGAATGATAGCCAGAGGAGAAAGTTTTGGTCTGGGAAATCATAACTAGGGTGAGTAGAACAGTAGAGCAGTCTGGTAACACAAACTTTCTTTTTAACACTCATTTTTTAAAAATTCTGAGTTCCAAATTTTGCTTGTTACTCACTCCAGTCTTTCTCGCCTCTCATTGAGAAGTCAAGCAACATGATATCCATTAAACATCTGATGACATGTATGTCTCCATATTAGCCCTACTGAAAAAAAAAAAGCAAGAAAATAAAGTGAAAAACAATATGCTTCAGTCTGCACTTAGAGTTCCTCAATTCACTTTCAGGGGGTAAAGAACATTTTTCATTGTAATCCCTTTGAAATTCAGTCAGTGTATTGATCAGAGTAGCTAAGTCTTTGACTGTTGATAACTGTTACAATGTTGCTATTACTTGTACAAAGTTCTAGTTCTGCTCACTTCACTTTGCATCAGTTCATATATATCTAATGAGGTTTTTCTACAAAATATTCTTTATGTGTTTCATCCTATTGTAGTTCTTATCAGATGGATTAGAAAAATTGGAAATCACTGTAGTAGTGTATTATTCAGGTAGGGAATATTTTGGCTTATGTGTAGAAATCAGCCATTTTGCATACAAGCTTGTCTGCTTCTGTTCCAGGGAGCTTTGTTTAATGTAGAAAACCATCCATTCAAAAGCCAATGAAATGTCAACACTTTGAAAAGAGGTCACTTTATTGATAGGAAATTTCCCTCCTATTCTTCTCCCACTTCCTCCACCCTGAAGACCATAAACAAATTTGTAGGAGTTAGATACTTGTAACACAGACTAAAAGGCAAATCAGAAGAAACAAGGGAATGGAAAGAACCCCAACGGGGCTGATGGAGGGAAGAAGGGGAGAGGAGAAGAAAGGAAGGAAGGAAGGAGGGAATGAGGAAGGGAAGCAGGGAGGTGAATAGGCATGCCCTGTGCCCCTCAGCCATTCCTTAGTGTGTTTGTTTTATTCCACCCCTCCACCCCCCCCCCCCCCCCCCCCCCCCCCCCCCGTCATCAAATCAGATGTGGGAGGGACTTGCTTTGGCCTTGGGGGAGGCTGTGTTGGAAAGGTCACCAGCTTGGGGGGAGGAGTGGCATTAAAGCCCTTAAGGGTGTAGTTGGGGCTGGAGGTAGGGCAGGGGGAAAAACAAGCTGTGCAATTGGAGATCTTCCAAGTAGGGGGAGAGGATCTTCATTCCTTCTCCCACCCTGTACTTTATTGATAAGGGGCAGCTAGGTGGTGCAGTGGATAGAGCACTAGTGCAGGAGTCAGGAGGACCTGAGTTCAAATCTCACCTCAGACACTTGACACTCACTAGCTGTGTGACCTTGGGCAAGTCACTTAACCCCAATTGCCTCATCCTGGGTCATCTCCAGTCATCCTGATGAATATCTGGTCATTGGATTCAGATGGCTGTGGAGGAGAAGTAAGGCTGGTGACCTGCACAGCCCTCCTTCACTTAAAACAAAGTCAAGCGCAAGTCATGTCATCATTTCTCTGATGGCATGGTCTTCTTTGGCATCAAAGGATGAACACATTTTATTGGTAGGAAATTGATAGGAATATTGGTGAAACTTTTCGGTTCCAAGTCCTTGCTTGTGATTAGTTTCCCAGAAAAAATAACCAAAGCTAGGTTATACTTAATGAGGGGTTGTTTTGAGGATGTTTGTTCAACAATTTTCATGACTTTGAATAATATTGTGCTAAATGTTCCTTTTTATTGAGGTGGGGTCCATCAGTCTTTCTGTGGATGGACGCAGCCATCTGTAAATGGGCCAGTTTCTATACAATGAGAAATAAAAACAAAAAGTCTAAATTCCTGGGGAGAATTCTATGAGGTCTTTACCATCTTCTTTGTAGTGTTCTCCAAAGGGCTTGTGATCATTAGGAAAAACCCCAGCATGTGTAGTAAGCCTTGCTGAAATCTCACTGTGATCTCTGCTTCAGGATAATTGCTTCACTAGTCTATGATTCAGAAGATTGAACTCTATGTTTAAATTTCCACTGGTAAACAAGAGAACAACTTTCCTTTTTAATCTCCCAAAGAACCTCACAGCAGGATAGTTGAAACTCCAGGTAATCTGGCAGCTCTTGAGAATGTTATTTCCCCCGCAGCAACAAAAAAGCTTGGTATTGAATCTCTGTTTTGTCAATTATAGTGAACATTAAGCAGGAGTTTATGACGGGTTAAGGAAATTGTGACAGTTGTTAATATCATTAAATGCCTGGTTTATGTCTCTCCCTACAGTGGGTGCTCGGAGGGAATGTAAAAGAAGTATAGGACACAATCCCTGCCCTTGAGGAAATTGCAATAGAGAGACAGAAAAATCAAGATATTTATAAATTGCTAGTTTGGGATTTGAATTTTTTCTTTCCTGTTTGCTTTGGTTTATCTTTCTTTATGGTATAGTCATTTTACTTTAAAAAACAGTTGTAATTAAGAAATAAGAAATGGTTTGCAGATCAAGCTGAATTGGACAAATACCATCTACATTTATGTTAATTATTCTGTTAGCATTTAGATATTAAAAAGTCTCATGTCACAGTGGTCATATGCTGAAACCTTTCTCTATTTTTACTGAAATATGAGGCGCTATGATACAGCAGAAATGAAACTGAAGCTGGTGTAACTGAACCTGACTTTGAATCCCTTCACCACTTTATTCCTGTGTGACCTTAGGCAAGTCATTGAGTTTCTTTGATCCTCTGTTTCTGCATCTTTATAATGAGGAGGTTGGACTAAATAACTTCTAAAGGCCCTTCTAGCTCTAGAACTCTGTGAAACTTCCCAATAGATGGACAAGTTATTGAATCTCCTGTCAAATTTGGATTTAGGCTCAAATCTAAACTTGCTATGTATTTCTTCCGTTATCTTGAATGCATAGCTTTACCTCTCTGGCCCCAGTTTCCACAGATGTGTAATACTGACTTCTTGATATGGGACCTTGAGATTGTGAAGCTTTCATGTTGTCTTCCTTAAATTTATAGACAGTGTCTCAGTGATTGTTGGTCAACAAGAGTGTAGGATCAGAACTCTCCACCAGGTGGTGTTTTACTTGAGTCACCAGTCCAGCCTTGACAGTTCCTGTTGATGGAGCTTGCTGGATTGGACACTTTTTTGATAGGCTGACTTGCCTGAAAATGTCTAGTTCCATCTACTTCTAAGCCCATGGGGGAGGAGGGGATGCTGAAGCAGATTTGATTAATCCTATGTCTGATGCGTGAGAATTAAACTGTGTCATGGACTGACCACTTTGGCAGTCTGTTGAAGCCTGTGGATCTCTTCTCAGAATAATGTTTTAAAATAATTGAAGGTAATGGCAGATTTCAATTAGTTTAATTAAAACAAAGATGCATTTTTCTTCCACCTAAATTCCTGGGCTCCAGGTTAAAAACTTCTGATCTAAGGAATGAAATGGTACATTGCTCAATATACTGAGATTTGAAATCTGCTGTCCATACCTTGCTCAGAGTCCCTACCCTGTCTGGGTCCTACTCCCTCAGTTCACTTCTCACTAGATTCAGAGACTTTGTGGGGTCTGATCACATCATTTACTATACAAAGAATGAAATGAAAAAGAAATTAGACCAAATCCTCTTGCATAGAGACATTAATTTCCTGCTTCTTCCTGGTTCCCCTTCTGTATCCCTCCTGTACCATTAACATGTTTAAGAATTCTGAAATTTCCTATCTGATCATAATCTATTGACTTTCTACCTCTCTTTCTTCCCATGTTAAATCCTCCTCTTTATCTACACTATGAACTCTAATTATTTGACCTCTTAGATCTCTCCTAGGCCCTCACCTGCGAGTACTAGCCACTCTCTCCTCCTTTCCCTGTCTTAATTCTTTGGTGATCCATTATCCTCTTTTCTTGAGTTCCCAGCCCCCTTAACATATTACCAGTTGTGCTGTGCCAAGCCTTAGCCTTGGCTCACTTTCATGATCATCTCCCTTCACTCCTACACATGTGCTGTTCAATGGAGGTGGTGGAGAAAAATCATGCAACCATTCTATCATCCTACATTTCTTCTGCCCTCTGTGGCTAATCTCCTTGAGAAGGCTGTCTACAGTAAGTGCTTCTACTTTTCTTCTCATCCTCTTAACTCCCTGTAATCATAAAATAAGGTGAATAGACTAGCTGTTCTCCAAAGTCCCTTTCAACTCTGAATTCCCAAACTCTAAATCTGAATCACTCTTGCTTTCATATAGATGGCTTTTATTTCTTAAGTATCTCTTCTCTCTCTTAAGTATACCATACCCCAATTCTTATTAAGATGCCTGCTGAGATTTTTGTCTCTAAGGGTCTCCAAGAGACAGTTGTCCCTGTTTCTGCAGCCTTAGCCCCAGTTTCATGTTTCTCAGTACTAAGAAGAGACCTTAGAGGATTGCTAAATGCTCAGATGTGAGATTTAGACGAGGACGTGATTTGACATTGAGGCATAATAAAAGGAGGTGATCTTTCATTTCTATTCAGACTTTTAGTGGTGGTGAGTCCTAGCATGTGCTGGACATGACTTATGCATTGTCATGATTCTAGAAATGAAAATTATGGTTTGACAGAGTTGAGCTAGTGGCTACTGTGTTATCTGGCAGTGATTCCCTGGTCTCTTGGGAATTAAATATTCTTTCATATGTATAAATGTGTATAAATCATGTCATCTAAATTTTGAGGCCTTTATGAAAAACATTTCTCCTAAACCTGCCCTATTTTCTTTTCCTTCTCTTCCTCATCTCATTTTTTTGTCTTCTCTTTCTTTTGAGAAGTTTACACTATCATATGATTGGTCGCATGCTGAGAGGCAGTGTGGTAGAATGGATACAGTAAAGGAAGACCTGAGTTTAAGCCCAAACTCAGATACTAACTCGCTATGGAACATGGGCATGTCACTTAACCACCTGAAGGTCCCTTGCAGCTCTTCATCTATGATCCCATGAGTACAGTTACATATTGGAAACCCTTCTGTCCCCATGGCCCCTTTGATTGGATGGCTCCTTCCAGAACCTCCATTTAAAGAGGGTGACTAGTGCTGCTTCATTCCTCCCCAGTCTGCACTCAGGACCTTCTTTGTCATGCTCCTGTGCCCCCTGCTGCCCCTGCCTTCCTAGTTTACTCTTATGTGTTGTGTTCACCATTAGAATTAGCTCTTTGAGGACAAGGACGGTCTTTCTTTCTGCTTGTCTTTGTATTTTTAGCACTCAGCACAGTGTCTGGCACTTAATAAATGCTTAAAAAATGTTTGTTGACTGCCTGGAGTCCTGCCTCCATTATTTTCTTGTCTACCTCTTACTACCCCCCTCCCTTTAATAAATGTAGGGAGGTATTAAAATATTATTTTTCTTCTTCTTATTATGCTCATTGAGTTCGCAGAAGTCATTCACTGGACAGTTGCAGATGAGCATTGTGATGCATATTTTTCTTTCTAGGATCATCCTTATTTTGAGCTTTAGTTAGGGGACTGTAGTAATAAATTTTCAGAATGATAGGTAACTTTGCTGAGTGGCAGAAGGGAACATCATAGTCCAATTATTCCCTGAATATAGACTTCACTATTTCTGCTTCTCAATTTTTCCAGGTTATTTTCCAATATTGATATGTTCTCCTGTATAACAGTATGAGAAAGGAATCTACTTCCAACATACTTTCTAGTTCAAGTCAAAATAAGACATATGAGGGGAATTTCAAAAAAAATGATCCCTAGGTAAAGATGATTTATGCTCAACATTATGTGCAATGAAAGGAAAATTATTCAGTGTTTTCCACAGAAACTTAATAAAATATAGATGAAAAACAGATCATCAGTTTTATCTTAGTATTTGTATTGGGAGAACAGGTTCTGCTTGTAGAATCAGAATTTCTCTTGCAATACCTAGAAATCTCAGAAAACAAAACAACAGGAGTCTTGTTCAGGATTAGTATTAAGTTAAGGGTTTAGAAATCAGCATTGTTGCTTTTTCGTATGGCCCAATTCTGTATACGAAGGAAGGCCAAGGAACATAAAACACTGGCACTTTCTCTTCTTTGAAAATATGTCTTCAGGTCATGGAGAAAGCCAAATACAATCTTTGAATATTTATTTCCTAGTATTTAACTCTTTGGTGTCTTTTTTAAAAAATTTATTTATTTAACTTTTAACATTCATTTTCACAAAATTTTGGGTTCCAAATTTTCTCCCCATTTATCCCCTCCCTCCACCCCCAAACACTGAGCATTCTAATTGCCCCTATCACCAATCTGCCCTCTCTTCTATCATCCCTCCCTTCCCTTGTCCCCATCTTCTCTTTTGTCCTGTAGGGCCAGATAACTTTCTATACCCCATTACCTGTATTTCTTATTTCCTAGTAGCAAGAACGGTACTCCACAGTTGTTCCTAAAACTTTGAGTTCCAGCTTCTCTTCATCCCTGCCTTCCCACCCATTCCCTTTGGAAGGCAAGCAATTCAATATAGGCCATATCTGTGTAGTTTTGCAAATGACTTCCATAATAGTCGTGTTGTGTAAGACTAACTATATTTCCCTCCATCCTATCCTGCCCCCCATTGCTTCTGTTCTCTCTTTTGATCCTGTCCCTCCCCAAGAGTGTTGACTTCAAATTGCTCCCTCCTCCCATTGCCCTCCCTTCCATCCTCCCCCCCTCCCTGCTTATCCCCTTATCCCCCACTTTCCTGTATTGTAAGATAGGTTTTCATACCAAAATGAGTATGCATTTTATTCCTTCCTTTAGTGGAATGTGATGAGAGTAAACTTCATGTTTTTCTCTCACCTCCCCTCTTTTTCCCTCCACTAAAAAGTCTTTTGCCTATCTCTTTTATGAGAGATAATTTGCCCCATTCCATTTCTCCCTTTCTCCTCCCAATATATTTCTCTCTCACCCCTTAATTTAATTTTTTTTAAGATATGATCCCATCCTATTCCATTCACTCTGTGCTCTCTGTGTCTGTGTGTGTGTGCGTGTGTGTGTCTGTGTGTATGTAATCCCACCAACTACCCAGATACTGAATAGTTTCAAGAGTTACAAATATTGTCTTTCCATGTAGGAATGTAAGCAGTTCAACTTTAATGAAGTCCCTTATGACTTCTCTTTGCTGTTTACCTTTTCATGCTTCTCTTCATTCTTGTATTTGAAGGTCAAATTTTCTTTTCAGCTCTGGTCTTTTCATCAGGAATGCTTGAAAGTCCTCTATTTCATTGAAAGACCATTTTTTCCCCTGAAGTATTATACTCAGTTTTGCTGGGTAAGTGATTCTTGGTTTTAGTCCTAGTTCCTTTGACTTCTGGAAAATCCTATTCCATGTCCTTCGATCCCTTAATGTAGAAGCTGCTAGATCTTGTGTTATCCTGATTGTATTTCCACACTACTTGAATTGTTTCTTTCTAGCTGCTTGTAATATTTTCTCCTTGACTAGGGAACTCTGGAATTTGTCCACAATGTTCCTAGGAGTTTCTCTTTTTGGATCTCTTTCAGGTGGTGATCAGTGGATTCCTTGAATACTTATTTTGCCCTCTGGTTCTAAAATCTCAGGGCAGTTTTCCTTGATAATTTCATGAAAGATGATGTCTAGGCTCTTTTTTTGATCATGGCTTTCAGGTAATTCCATAATTTTTAAATTGTCTCTCCTGGATCTATTTTCCAGGTCAGTTGTTTTTCCAATGAGATATTTCACATGATCTTCCATTTTTTCATTGTTTTGGTTTTGTTTTGTGATTTCTTGGTTTCTCATAAAGTCATTAGCCTCCATCTGTGCCATTCTAGTTTTGAAAGAACTATTTTCTTCAGTGAGCTTTTGAACCTCCTTTTCCATTTGGCTAATTCTGCTTTTGAAAGCATTCTTCTCCTCATTGGCTTTTTGAACCTCTTTTGCCAATTGAGTTAGGCTAGTTTTCAAGGTGTTAATTTCTTCAACATTTTTTTGGTTCTCCTTTAGCAGGGAGCTGATCTGCTTTTCATGCTTTTCTTTCATCTCTCTCATTTCTCTTCCCAGTTTTTCCTCCACCTCTCTAACTTGATTTTCAAAATTCCTTTTGAGCTCTTCCATGGCCTGAGCCCATTGGGTGGGCTGGGACACAGAAGCCTTGATTTCTGTGTCTTTGCCTGATGGTAAGCATTGTTCTTCCTCATCAGAAAGGAAGGGAGGAAATGTCTGTTCTCCAAGAAAGTAGCCTTCAATAGTCTTATTTTTTTCCCTTTTCTGGGCATTTTCCCAGCCAGTGACTTGACTTCTGAGTGTCCTCTCCACACCCACCACGCCTCCAGATCCACCCAGCCAGGCTTGGGGTCTGAGATTCAAATGCTGCTTCCCAGCCTCAGGGCTTTTTGCTGGGCGGGGCTGCTGTTCCGAGTGAGATTAAGTTCAGCTGCTTCGGTGGGGGTAGGGCCACCACACGGGGCTCAGTTCCCTCAGGGGGTTTATGTGGAGACCTTCAACAATGGATCCAGGCTCCTGCCTGCTTTGGGAGCCCTTGTCTGCTGCTGCCTCCGCTGTTCCCTCCCGAAGGGGCCTGAGTTATGGAGGCACCCTGCTCCCTTCTTGGCCAGCTAAAGAGACTCTCTCACTGACCTTTGCCGCCTGTGGGTGGAGGGACCTGCACAGCCGCTGGAGATTCTGTCCCTGAAGCCTGCTCGGATCTGCTCCTCTCAGTGCCATGTGGCTGAGACAGGGCTGGGCTCTGGGCCGGTTCCAGGGTGCCACAGACCTTTTGTGTTGGCTTTTCACGGCTCTCTGGAACAGAAATCTCCTCTGCTCTGTTCTTCTGTGGCTTCTGCTGCTCCAGAATTTGTTGGGAGTTCTTCTTTACAGATATTTTATGGGATGTGGGTTAGGAGCTAGCATATGTGTATCTTTCTACTCTGCCATCTTGGCTCCTCCCTCTTTGGTGTCTTTTCGGCGTGTCCTCACACATCTATCCGACAAAAGTTTCATTAAACAGATGAGTCTTTTCATGTTTCCTAACAGTTAATAAATGTGGATTTTGTTGAACCAGAAGCAGAGAGGGTAGATTTCAGTCTTAGACCCTTTATGTCATGCATACTGTCTTCAGGCCCCAGTAAAGATATTTTGCAGTGGTCCTGTAGCATTCCTTGTTTTGTTCCATTGTCCATATGACTCAGTGTGGACTGGTAGCTGACGATGCCTTTCAGGCACTCCTGGTCCTACCTCATCATACGGCCTCTTGGCTCTCATCTATTTCACTTGTTACCTGACTGCCTTTCTCCCTTGGTTCACTTGACTGTGTTCCATGCATGTTCTCCTCCTCAAACACATCTCTATCCAGTGCTTTTCCATATTCTTCATTGGATCTTCTTTTTCTTTTTATTCTTTGCATTTGGTCATATTATCCCAAGGTTTTTCCCTTTACCCTTGGACCTTCTCCCTCCCAAGTTCTCCTCCGTGATGATTGCATGTAGCTCCGTTGACTCCCAAATCTTTGTTTCAAACCCTCCTCTTCACCATATGGCTTGAGTTTACTTTTTCATCTTATTTGGAAGTATTCCCCTTTATCTTTTCCTTTGTACACTACAGTTCCAAATGCAACCCTAGCTGTTTCTTGATTTTATTCTGTCTCTTTCTGTGCATTTCTGTTCAAGTCTTTGGAATTCTCCCTGTTTCCTTGGCCCCTGCCTCACTCTTCAGGCTCTTAACATTGATCATATTTAACTTGTATTAGTTTTAATCATGTGTATGCTTTATTGATCATTCTAGATAGGATTGGTAAGTACCCTCTTTATGGTAGGAACTGCGCCATTTTTCATCCTTTTGCTCATAAATCCTGTCTAAATATGTTGTTCTACACAAAGTGGTAAATGAATTGAATTGAATTGCATTGTCTCGACCCAAGTAGTGATCCACACATGACTGGTCATGAAGTTTGGGCCTCTTTCATCCTAACACCTCTGTAAGTTACCTCAGTTTCACTTCTCCTTCAAACAAGAACAAATAATTATTATCTACTATCTTCCTAAACTTCTCACTACACATATCCCTTCCTGTCAGCAGAGGACTTTGTCTTATACTTTTCTGAAAAAACGGTGATCATATCACCATGAACTCTTCCCCTCTATCCTACTTATCATAATCCCTTGATATCACCTTTCATTCTCCCCTCCTTTACTCCAGTCTCTGGTAAGGAGTGACCCCTATCCTGGTGATGACTACATTTTTTTAACTTAAGTTTTGACCCTAGATTTCCTGGCACATGCCATTCCTCCCTTCCCCAGTCATTCTTTCCTTTTTTCTGATCTTTAGTCTCTCTCTGCCCTATCCTATCTGTCCCCTCCCCTCTCCCTATTTGAAAACAAACAAACCCCTTTCATTGTACCCTGCCTTTCCCTCACATTTTTGTCTGATTTAGCCCTTCTCTACCAACAAACTAGAAAAAAAATCTTCTTTTCTTACCTTCACTTTTTCCCATACTTTCTTAACTCTTTATATTGTGCTGTTGTGCTTCATTATGCAATTGAACATTTTATCTCCAAGGTTACCAATAATTTCTTAATTCTTAAATTTAGTGTCCTTTTCTCAGAATTCTTTCTTGGTGACAAGGGTTGTTAAGTGGCACCATAGATAGAGTGCTGGGCCTTTAGTTAGGAAGGCCTGAGTTCAAATAAAGCCTCAGATACTTTCAAGCTGTGTGACCCTTGGCAAGACACTTAACTTCTCTTTGCCTCAGTTTCCTCATCTGTAAAATGGAGATAATAATAGCACCTACTACTTAGGGATCAAATGAGATCATTATAAAGTGTTTAATGCAGTGCCTCGGACATAGTAAGTGCTATTTATTAGCTATTATTATTGTTATCAAGCAGCGTATTATTTGACAGTGTTGGCCACTGTTTCCTCCTAGGTGTTCTTTTCTCCCTTGGTTTTTGTGACATTATTCTCTCTTGATGCTCTTCAGTATCATTTGCTGAAGTGCAGTTTATACCCATGTGTATCCTTGATGGTTCTGTCCTGCTCCCTCTTTTTTTCCTCCTCTACATCGTCTGTCTTGGTGATTTCTCCTACTCCCATGTGTTTAGAAGTCATCTATACATCCAGTTCTAATCTCTCTCCTGAGCTCCAGTTCTAGAGCATCTGCTGTGCTTCTCCCTCTGGATGTCCCACATCTCAACATGTTCACAATGGGCTTTATCACATCCCTCGTATTCCTTGGGCCTGTTCCCGGGTTTCTTTCTTTTGAGGATACTACTATTCTTTCAGTCACTTAGGTTTGTAACTTTGGAATTAGCCTCAACTGTTCCCTCTTCTTTCTACCTTTCCCTACCTCCATTTGCCTCCTATTGCCTTGTGCTGTCAGTTGTCAACTCTGTTTGAATATTGCCACAATATATTTCTCTCCAGTTATACAACTATTACTCACATTCAGGCCCTCATCTGACTATTACAAGTCTCCCACTTGAATTCTAGCTTCCAGGCTTTTTATCCTTTTTAATCCATGCTCTAACAAAAGTGCCGACATAATCTTTCTGAAGTACGTCTCACCCTATCACTCCCATGTTCAATAAACGTCAGTTATTTTCTGTTGTCTCTGGAATAAAGTGAAACTTTCTTAGTTTTCCATTTAAAACTCCTCAGTCTGGCTGCAGTGTACCTTTCTATATTTATTTATTATTACTTCCCTTTTTGTATTCTCCTTTCTTGCCAAACTCCCTCCTTATGGTTCTCCATTACCTTACCTCTCCCATGCCTTTACATAGGCTATTTTGCGTGCCTAGAATGCCCCCCTCTTCACCTCTGCCTCTTTGAATCATAGATTTAGAACTGATGAAATCTCAGACTCCATTAAGTCCTGTAGTAAACTGAGGCTTCCCCAAGTGTCACACAGCTGGAAAGTAGCAGAGACAGGACTTGAACCTGGGTCTTCCTGACACCAAGGTCTGTGTACTATCCAATATGCCACACTACATCTTGAATCCTTGGGCTTTCTAAAACTCAGCTCACATGTCAACTCATGAACAGCTTTTCCTAGTTCTCCTAGTTGTTAACATGAAATTTCTTCTTCCTAAATTATCAGGCATATGCTTATCTACTTATGTGTTATATCCTCTTTGGGGAATGTAAGCTCTTTAGAGGAGAAACTTTTCACGGTCTTTATTACCAGCACTGAATATAATGCCTTGCACATTACAGGTACCTAATAAATATTCATTGTTTTGTACCGTAGGGGAGCTGTGGTTAAGGAATTAGATTCTGAAAAGGTTGAGCCACCCAACCATTTTGCTAATATTTAGCCTCCACCAAGTCAGCATACTGACAAGACCCATAAAATTTAGGCTATTTAGGGGCAGATGTGAGCCAAAGAAGTTTTTCAGTTCTGGAGCCCAAGTACCTGATGTTAAACACTGCTTGTGATTCTTAACTGTGTGATGTCAGCAGAGCATTTAGCTACCCGTGTCTCGGTGCTTTCACTTATAAAATGAGAGGGTTTCCTTCTGAAGTCTCTTTCAGCTCTAGATTTATGATCCTATAATCCTAAGTAAGACAGAATAAAGTTAATTTTTTTCCAAGTGGGACTAGTATTGACTATTATGATTCCTGGATTTTCAAAATTCTTTGTTCATTATTTTTACTCTGTATTATTACTTTTGGCATTTTAAAATGTCTAAAATAACTGTATACTGGAATCAAGGGAGAAGAGAAGGGTCTATATCTCTTCCTGAGTCTTGTGTCAGTACCATGGGTTTTGAGAAAAGTCATGGTAATGGTAGCTAGAAACCATCAGGAGCCAGTAGTAAAGTGGAGTATGCTAGTTGCTGAAAAAGGTGTTGTTTTGGGTGCTGTAGTAAGTTCCATACAGGTGAATATTGACTTGATATGAGGAAAGACTTCATATTTAGTATCTCTCTAGTAGAGAAATTCTTCCTGTCTTTCAAGGCCCAGCTCAAGTACTCCTCCATGAAAGGTTCTCAGATCTCTCTTTGAAGAGCTTCTCTCACTTCATTTTCCCTGCTTCTCTCACATGTTTTCACAGAGAGGCAACAAGGTGAGCACTTGGAGTTGTCTTTGAAGTCAAAAACATCTGGACTAAAGTCCCACCTCTGACATCTGCTGGCTGTATGACTCAGGTTCAGTCACTTAACTTTTCAGAGCCCAGGCAACTCTCTTTAAGACAGAAGTTGCAGAGGAGATGAGATGCCTTTCCGCATTAGTCAAGGAAGCATCCTTACTGAGAGGTTTCTGTACCATTACAAGCACGATTCTGGTCCTAAAGAAAGTCATCACATTGTAATGATTTATATATTTGTCTTATCTTTCCTGGAACATTGTAAATTCCTTAAGACTTTTTTGAATCCAAGTTAAAGATTTACAAATTTGGTAAGGCTGCCATCCATGCCTTTATCTAAGATATGGAAAGCCAAGTCAGGTTTCAAGTTGACATTAAACTGTTTGTCCCTGCTCTTTGGTTCCCATTGTTCAGCCAGTTTTCATATGTATTATCATATTTTATGTAAGAATAACCTGTGATACTTTGTCATATGCCTTTAGAGACCCACTAAACTGTATGTGCTGTGTTGCCATGAACTTTCTATCTAATATCCCTGTGGAAAAAGGAAATGAGCTTAGTCTAGTATGACTTATTCTTCATGAAGTCATCCAGACTCTTTTTGATTGGACAGTTTATTTTTCTGGATGTTTATTGTCCTTTTAATTAACCATTCTAGAACTTTGCCAGGAATTAAGATGAAGCCTAGGGAATCTAGAATTTGCAAACTATTTTTTTCCTTTACTGAGAAATGAGACATCCTGGTTCTCGAGTACCTTTACTGTTCTCCATTATCTTTCAAAGGTTCCTGACTGTGGCTTAGAAATAATATGTGCCAATTCTTCTAGAATGCTGGTGTGAGATAAGGTCTCTCAGAAATGAAGCCTCCTCAGAGTTAATTGTTTCTTGTACTGTTAAAACATACTCCCTTGAACATCTGCAGCTAGCTAACATTGTAGAGAAGCACACTTTATATCTTGTACTGTGCCTGACTTCCCCTTGGTCCTGACCTTGTCTGTGCCTTACACCCCCCACCCTCCACTTCCCTTCCTTTTTTTTTTTTTTTTTTGCTGAGCAAACAGTTCCGTTTCATGCCTTTTTGTCTTTTGTTCTTGGGAAGAAGGTCCTGCATTTAGACTGTGAGCTCTGAGGCCCAGCCAATGGAAGAAGGAGCCAGTGGATGGGTGGAGGTTCTGCGTTAGGGACTATATAAACTTGCTTTGAGCTGTGTGTATTTGTACTCCCTGGCTGGTGCTATTAGGGCTATGAAAAGAGTGGGCGGATCCCTTTCTCATGAAAAAGCAATAAACTCCTTTTTGCCTTTCCGAAGACAAGTCTCTGACTGATTATTACAAGGGATCAAAAATACCCCACACAGTGGCATATAGTTTGCCTGTGCCTGGTGAGGTAGTGGTGTGCAGTCTGAGGGCTGGGGTTGAAATCCTAACTTTGTCTCTTAGCATCCTCTCTCTTGGGCTTAGTTTTCAGGACTAGCTGACTCAGGAGTTTCCTTTCACCTCTATGTTTATGAAGTTGTAACTTGAATTTATCTAGGGCAGTTAGCTGTTTGTTGCTATCTCCCTCTTTGTTAACTTGGATTTTTCTCTACTCTTTCCAATTCAAAGGTCTTTATTCTTGGTAGAAAACAAAAAAAGCAAAGTAAGGCTTGAACAGCCCTTGGCTCTGTTGCCTGCGATCATCACACTCCTCATTCTCTCAGTCCTGCACCTTTATTTCACTTTTCTGTGCCCAGGCTTTCAGAATTCTCTTTTTGTTGTTGTGTTTCTCACTTCTCTTGTTCTTCCAGAGCCTCAGTGTCGCTGACACTGCTCTTATATGAGAATGCAAGGCTTCCGTGTTCTCCCTCTCTTACATGCCTTTGTTTCCATCCAATGCTGTTTTTAAAAGACACAACACAATATATTTATATTAACAACCATATAGAAGTTGGCTGGTAATTTGCCTGTGTATTCTCTTCCGTCTCTCTAGACAGCTTTTTCTTTTCTCCTCATCAGAATTTGTTTCTCTTTAGAATTTCATTCTTGAGAGCTTCTTATCTTTCCTGTGTTGACTTTCTCTATAGAATTTTAGACTTGGAAATTTAATTCAATTCAACAAAAATGCATTAAGTAGCTCCCTTGTGTCAGGCACTGTTCTGACTGCTGCAGATCCAAAGGTAAAAGACCACTCCATCTTCAGTCTTGTGGTAGAGAAGGCGTGGTCTGACATGCACCCTAGATTTTAGGAAAACAGATTCCAGAGAGTTAGCGTGGTATAATAAATAGAGCTCTGGACTATGAGTCAGAAGACTTAACTCCGATCACCCTGGACAAGTCACTTAACCTCTTAGATCCTCAGTTTTCTCATCTGTAAAATGAGGGGGTTTCCTTCAGTCATCTCTATGAGTCCTTCTCTAAATCTTTGATCTTATGAATAGGGCTGTCCCCTTTGTTTTCTTGCCTTTTTACCCTTCACTCCTCTCTGCATTTAATCAGCATAGGGAGATAGGCAAAAATGTTTTAATTCTTTTTAGCAATATGCCCCATTGGTTCACAAAAGCCGTTCTCTGACCAGATGGAGGTGAGCATTGTAATTAATGTAAGGGGAAAGCAGGTGGGTGATCTTCAGTATACTTCAAAGATAATGTCACTTATGTTTCTACTTTTGTCAATTTCTCAATCAAATGCTTTCTGCTATGCATTCTATCTTTGGTCCTTGGATTTCCTCACCTGAATTTTTTTTTCATTTTTCATTTTCTTTTCCAAATGAAAATCCACATTTTCTCCCTCTCATCTCCTTCCCTATTGCCTTGCCCTTACCTGTTCTCTTTGTTTTGAATGAAGGTTGCACTACTACAGCCACATTCCAGCCATGTGTTCCATTCCTCTATTTTCATGATAGCAGTGAGGTCAAATCTGCTTCTTTGTGTCACAATCAGTAGTTGATTTTTTATCATATGCTGTGTATTTGTATATAAAAATATGAGGACATGGATTTTATTTCTGACCTCTTTGTTAGATTTTGTCCCTTGCAAATTTCTTTTCTTGGCTGTTCATCTTACTTCTACATCACAGATACTATCTTTGATATTGGGTTTTGTGAATAAATATAAAGATCATTATATTTGATTGTCAGTCTTTATTTTCCTCTCTAATTTAATCCCAGTCAGATGTTGCCGAGATATTTCCTCCATTGTGTTTGCGTCTTAAGTATTTTCATTAAAGATGGAGAAAGGTGAAATTCGTCCCCTACGTGCTAGTGCTTGTTACTGTGTCTTTACCCCTTTTAGGGTTGTCTATGCAGAGATCCTGCAGTGCTCTTCCATTTCCTTCCCCAGTTCATTTTACAAATGAGGAATCCAAGGCAAAGAGGGTGATGTCACTTGCCCAGGGTCACACAGCTAAGAAAGTGTCTGAGGCTACATTTGAACCCACAAAGATAAGTCTTCCTGATTTTAGGCCTGGCCCTCTATCTACTGCACAACCTAGCTGCTCAAGCTCGTGCTTAAGGAAGTTTGAAAGATAGAAACTATCAAAAATTTGGACAAGAAATTCTTGTCTTATTAATTTCATGACCCTGGACAAGTTATTTAACCTCTCTGTGCCTCACTTTCCTTGACTATATAATGAGAGTAGTTATACTCAATGGCCTCTGTAGTTCTTTCCAGCAGCAGTAAATTTTGACCAAATGAGATGTTTGTAAAGTGCTTAGCACAGCACCTAGTACATAGTAAGTGTTTAATAATATCTTGTTCTCTTCCTCTTCCCTTTCCTTGAAAGGTTTCATGTTGAGAGATGGGGAAATTGTATGCCTTTAAAAAGCCAAAAATACAGTAAATTCACATCTTACATGAGGTTTAAGTTATAAAGTAAGCACATTAAGGTGAAAATTCTGTGTCATCAAGATTACTTTTGGAAATCGATTAAATTGACCATAAAGTATAGTACAGCATTTTAAAAGTCATGCTTGCAAAGGGGCCAACATTTCTTTACAAGAAGGTAATCTGTGTCAGAGAGCAAATATATCAGAGGTAGTTGTGGGGAAAATAGCTGAATATTAATTTTATTTTTCATTGCACTTAGCTAAGTTGTTGATCAGGATAAATGTTGGAACCAAAATGGCTCAAATAAATGTGAACAAAGGTGAGTGAAAACTCAGGAAGGAAGAAAATAAACATTTATTACTGAGCTAAGTACTTTTGATCCTCACAAAACTTTGAGAGGTAGGTGCTATTATTCCCTCCCTTTTTATAGTTGGGGAAACTGAGGCAAACAGGTTAAGTGACTTGCCCAGGGTTACACAATAAATGTCTGAGGTCAAATTTGAACTCGGAACTTCCTGACTCCAAGGTTCAGTGCTCTTTCCAATGTACCACCTAATAGTCTAGTAGGAAAATTGATAACTTAAAAAAAAAGATGCCCTTTGAAAAGTCTTCACATTTAAATGTAATTAGAACCTAATCATGAAACAGCTAAATCATTTCTTTTTTCTTATTTACCACAATGTAAGAGTAGACACAATGAATTTAGAGAGAGCACAGCAGGGGCCTTCTACTGTAGTTCACCAAGAATCCTAGGAAGGCGAATTAATAAGACTCGTTGATTCTGCTAGTCCACGCATACTGAATAGACTGTGGTATGATGGAAAGGAGATTCTCAAATTGAAATCAGTTTAGTGAGATTCTTGTGCTGATGGGAGGCATCGAGGGACTGAGACTGACTAGGGAAGCCACAGATTCACATCTTCCATCCTACTGAGTCATCTACTCACTGAATGGGTTAAATCAGCCTGAATTATTTACATGGTTTCTCTCTCTCTCTTTCTCTCTCTTACTTTTTCTCTCTCTCTCCCACCCCTCCCCATCTGATAAATCTTTATAGTTGAATTAATAGAATTTAAATCCATTCACTCTATGCAATCATTGTACAGTCTAATTAAGATAATATCCTCAACTTGGCAAATACCAACAGACTCAGACATTTTCACCTGAAAAAGAACAGAGAGGATTATGTATGAAACTGAGTCCCATTTAGTAAAACTTTTTTTTAAAAGTATGTCTTCAGTTTAACACATTAATTCCACAGCTGTCTTGATGGTTTTCTGAACTCTACCTTCTCTTATTTTCTGTGCATTTTCTTTAAATGCTTTATTGGTACTCTTTTCTTTCTTTTGGCATCACTGTTACTAGATTCCTCTTCCCCAGTAACAAAAACAAAAAACCTCCCTTGTAACAAGTTAACATAGGCAAGCCAAACCCTTGGACTCATTGGCCATGTCCAAACAATGTCTATCACATGTTGCACCACTAGATCAGCACTTCTTACTATGGGTCACACCCCTATACCGAGTTGTGAAAAATTTGGCAGCAGTAAAAGGTTTCTGAATGCACAATGGCCAAAACGAATTCAAAATCAAATGCATAATGAATCCGAGGTGTTTCTGGCAGTGCTTGGTTGTGTTACATCATACACCTTCCCTGCAACCTTGGTTCTGAACACAAAAAGCAGCTGCCCTATGCCCTGCAGACACCCCGTTCCCTGCTGCGCCTTCAGGCCACACGACACCAGTGAACGCTGCTGAGATGTGAGAAGGGGGCGAGTGGACAGAGTATAGGATGCCCTGCTCTGGATCCTTGCCCCTGCATCAGGAGGGGGAGCTTGCTGCATCCGTAGTCCTCTGTCGTCATATGTGGTTGTTGCGCTGATCTCAGCTCCTTAACTCCAAGTTGTTTTTCCTTATATTGTTCTCCTGGTTCCATTCACTTTACGCTTCATGAGTTTATGAAAGGCCTTTGTCTTGGCCAGACCCCAGTCACAGATGTTTACATTCTTCTTTCCTTTCAACTTCCCATTTTTGATGTACTCTCTGTGTATTTGAGATTGGTTTTGCATGTGGCCATTTTTTCTCCTATTCTCACGTTGCCTCCACTTTAAATCTCTTTCCCCTTTTCCTTATTCCTGCTTGTTTCTTGTTCTGCTTTGAGTGTAATGTATTACTGCACCAAAGTGTGCAAGGGTGTGAGTGTATGTACGTGTGTGTGTGTGTGTGTGTGTGTGTGAGACTCTCTTTTGTCTTCAGTTAAGAGTGAACTTCATGTTACATTTAATGAAATAGTCAGTAATGAGACACAGGAAGTTACATCTCCCTTTCTCTCATTTTTCCCATAGTGTTTTCCTTTTTTCTTCCTTGTTCTTTTCTCCCTTTAGACAGTCAAAACAGAACAAAGCCACCTCTGTTCCCAGTGTTGGTCATATATAATCGACTTTGTCACCCATGAAGACATTGTCATTATTTGTGGTTATTCAGTTGTTTAACTGTGTCTGATTTTTTGCGGCACTGTGGGCATCAGTGCTGGTCACGGGGTTTTCCTGGCAAAGGTGGTGGAGTGGTTTACCATTTCCTTCTCTAGGCAAACAGAGGTTAAGTGACTTGCCCAGGGTCGCTCAGCCAGTAAGTTTCTGAGGCTGGATTTAAAGTCAGGTCTTCCTGACTCCAGGCCTGCTTATTGTGTAGTGTCTTTCAGTTACTCAAATGTGTGTACCTTTCTAGGTTTCCATTGATTCCAACACTTATAATTCATTGTTTTAGCTCTGGTCTCTTAATCAGGCATGCTTGAAAGTCTTCTGTTCCATTAATGTTTGCTTTTCCCCTGTAGGACAAGTTATTTATTCTTAGTTGTAAACTCATATCTTGCATTTTGCAGTAACATATTACAGGATTTTCTCTTGTTTACAGTAGTGGTTGCCAAGTTTTATAAGATCTAAATTGTGGTCCCTTGGCCATATGAATTTTTTTCTTTCTGGTTGCTTCTAGCATTTTTTCTTTAACTTTCAATCTTTGGAAGTTCTCAAATTCTTTCAGGGAGTTTTGACTTGTGAATTTTTTCCCCATTTTTTTTCTAGTTTTCACTGCTTCTGATTCTAGTAAATTTGGGTAGTTTTCATTATTTCTTGAAATATAGCTTTTCATTTGGTGATGGGAGTCTAATGATTTTAAAATTATCTCTCCCTGATCAGTTTTTCCAGGTGTGATGTTTTTGATAGAAGATAGCTTACGTTTAATTCCATTTTTCAGGTTTTTGATTTTCCAGTTAGTCAGCAGTCAGCAAGCATTTATTAAATGTCTTTCTTTGAGTCTTTCATACTTAGCACACACAAACCTCCATTTCTTCAACACGGAACTCTCAGATCATACTAAAAAAGGACAGGGGGCCTTCAGTTTGCTGAATGCACCTAATCTGACTATTCCACAGCTTCTTTGTATGACCATGTACCTCCCCTACTCAATTAATTCCTTTGTTTGCTCTTTCCAGTCTGACCCCAATCTTCTTTTTCAGTCTCATTGGATATTACTTTTTCTCCTACACTCTGTTAAGGACCTTATTTGTTTGAAAAGGCCAGGGTCTCCCATGGCATCCTGCGCCATCTCCAGTTGTCCTGATCTGTATCTGGCCATTGGACCCATTGGCTCAGGAGGTGAAAGTGAGGCTGGTGACTGCACAGCTCTTCCTCACTTAAATCCAATTCGCTTACATGTCATGGCATCACCTTTCTGACGTCATGTTTCTCTGAGAACAAATGACAGATATTGGCAGCGACTTAGCGCAGTGCCTGGCGAGTGGTAGGTGCTTAATAAGTGCTTGTTGACTAACTGACCACAGTCTTATACTGAAACAGTTCTACTGATGTTTTTTCCTCTCTTGCCTCTATGCTGACAGTGTTGGCATTTGCTTTCATTTGGGATGTTTGCAAAATATTCTATTGGTGGGAACATGTATGTAATTCAGAGGCATCTGTAAGGAGCTGCTTTATTTTGTTTATCTTACCCTTTATGCTTTTTTTTGCATTCCATTGGGCTTTCCATAGACCTTCCTTCAGCTGATCACTGTAATGGGTTTATCTTGTAGGCATGTTTTTATTTAGCTCTGTCAATTATGAAGTCATTTCTTTTTGAAAAAGAAATTGATACATACGGTTTTTCACAGAAAAGACTTGTCAAGAGACAACCAAGTAAAACTCCATCTCCAAGTACATTCACATGATTCTTTCTTTTCTTTCTTTCTTTTTTTTTTTGGCTGGGACCTTCACTTATTTATTTATTTTCAGTGTTCCACAATCACTACCATACAACCTAGATTTTTTCTTTTCCTCACTCTCTCCCCCTGCCTTCCCCCTCCCTCCCTGAGACAGCATACAATTTTATATAGGTTCTACACATACACTCCTATTAAATACATTTTCACCATAGTCATGTTGTATAGAAGAATGGGAAAAGTCATATAACAAACCAAAACATAATACAAAAGAAAATGATCTCCAATCTGCGATTGAATTCCATAGTTCTTTCTCTGGATGTGGAAGGCATTTTGCCTTAAAAGACCATTGGGAACTTTTTTTAAGGCCTTGCATTGCAGTGAAGTTCTAAGTATACCAGAAAAAATCCTCACACACTGTGGTTGTTGCTATGTAAAAAGTTCTCCTGGTTCTGCTCCTTTCACTCAGCATCAGATCATATAAATCTTTCCAGGCCTCTCTGAAGTCTTCCTGTTCATCATTTCTTTTAGCAAAACAGTATTTCATTACATTCATATACCACAATTTGTTCAGCCATTCCCCATTGATGGGCATCCCCTTGATTTCCAGTTTTGGGCCACCACAAAGAGAGCTGTTATAAATATTTTTGTACATGTGGGACCCTTTCCCATTTATATGATCTCTTGGGGATACAGTCCTAGAAGCAACATTGCTGGGTCAAAGGGTATGCATATTTTTGTAGCCCTTTGGGCATAGTTCCAAATTGCTCTCCAGAATGGTTGGATCAGCTCCCAGCTCCACCAACAGTGAGTTAGTGTTCCAACTCTCCCACATCTTCTCCAACATTTGATTATTTCTGTATATGCTGTAAAGAGAGAGCAGAAGAGGTTTCATTTTCGATAGGCTTATTTGTGATTGGCATGCCCTGAATAGGAGCAGATAGCATGCATAACGTGATTGTGACTCTCAGGAATGGACGGAACTGTTACACTACTCTGTGTGTGGTCACTGTTCATTCACGATATCCCCACCATCCCCCATGTTTTTGTTTCGTACCTTAATCACATAATTAGTATTTTTAAAACTCTGGCTTGTTCAAAGAACATCTTATACTATCTGAAAATGTCTAATAGAAGACTAAACAGGTAATGTAATGACAAAAAAGTTAAAAAATGACATATAGAAGAGAATTTTTAGCTTCAGGATTAGATTAATTTCTTTCCAAAAGCGTTCCTCCAGTGCTGTTTGTATATGACATATAGGCAGGTAGGTGGTACAGTGGATAGAGCACCAAGCCTAGAGTCAGGAAGACCTGAGTTCAAATGTGACCTCCCACATTTACTATTTTGTGATCCTAGACAGGTCAGTAAAATGAGCTGGAGAAGCAAATGGCAAACCATTCTAATGGGGCCATGAAGAATCCGACAAGACTGAAATGACTGAATGACAAAAATATGACATATAATACGTCTATATCCTCATTCATGTTATTTGGAGTATTAGCCCCATGTGCTATTTTTACTCAACTGTATAACTCTTCAGCTACCTTCTACAGTGCTACTTCGCACATAGTAGCTGCTTGGCAAAAATTTGTTGCGTTGAATTTTTATCCCAATTCATTCCCTTCTGTTCTTTGATTTACTAAGCTCATTCATTCAATAGCCTTTTGTTTATCGTTGCTTAAGGAGAAAGCCTAATGAACTTAGCCATCACTTAATCCTGAAATTGATGAGATGTTGATATTTGTGACCCTAATATCTCTGAGGTTTACTTAGTCACTTAGCAAATCTCAAAACAGTATTGAGTTTTAGAAGTTAAAGTACATATTACGCTACAGTATTCATTATGCACTTTTGCTGTGTTACAGCAGCCATTTTTTTGCCCTCAAGATATTACAAGTTAGAATTTTTAAATGTAAGAAAAATATTTTAATCATATATACACATAGAACATCTGTGGTACTCTTAATTTATTTTTCTTGTTTAAGGAATATAAGCCAGTGAAAGGATATATACATGAATATTGATTTTGGTTATCAAATTATATATCTGAAGACAGTCACTCTTCATCCCCAAACAGCCCCAAAATCCAAAACACCTTTAGCTGTAGTAAATCATTAGGATGGATTAATATGGAAAGCCTTTAGCTAGTTTTCAAATACAGATGCAAAAAGTTCCAGGAGTCACGTTGCACACCATTTTTTATTGTTAATCTGAAATGACAGTTTTGCGATTTCAAAAGAAGTCACATTTTTTTTCCAGGTTTGTTTATGTTAATTTATTAATCATCTAATTACAGTGCTGGAAAGGAGCTTCAAGTAGAACCACAAATAAATTGTTTATCATTACCTTTTAAAAAATTAAGAAGAACATATTTTCTTCATAAAAGCAGGCAAGCTAGATTTCCTAAAAAGTGTTGTTAAAGAGCTAACTTTTCTTTCCTGAATGCTAGATTTTTTGGTTTTGTTAGGATCTGTTAGCATGTTAAGTTGTAGGAACTTTCCTTTACTTTTTAATAGCCTTATGATGGTGACCCTATAGAGTTGCTTTTTTGAGCTTAAAAAAAAAACCCTTCCTCTCCCTCCAAGTTAAAGCTGTGTTTTATATATCTACAGATGTTTGTAGGAAATTTATAATTTTATTTAAACTCCAAAATTTTAATTGACATTTATTTCACTTGAGTTTCCAGTCCTCCAAATTATATCACAGAACTCAGGGTGAAATGGTGAATTCTGAAACATTTTTTTTTTTCTTCAAGAATTGGTATATGATGACTTGGGAGGAAGCACGTTAAGTATTGGCTATTTCAGTACAACTTGGTGGGAGAGGAGAGCTGTAACATGGTTTTATTTACTAATTATGAGTTTTCTTGTTGACCTAGAACTATTTTTAATCTATGTGGTAGGTATGCCCAGTTTCCTTTAATAAGTCCCATCCCTTTACTTGGATTTTTAGAACCTTGGAAACTTCAAGTTGGAAGGAACTTCAGGAGTCACTTAAATCTTCATCCCTATTTGACATATGAATCCTCTTTTACTGTAATTGGTATGTCCTGATAGTAATAGATAACATGTACTATGTGATTATGGACAGAGCTGTCATCTGCTGCATGCAGTTACCCTTTATCCCAGATCTTCCCACCATCCCCAGTGTTGTTTGGTGCCTTAGTCACATTATCAGGGTTTTTAAAACTCTGTGTTGTTTGAATAGCATCGTATGCCAGCTGAAAAGACCAACCTGGTATCTGTTTACAGGGTATAAGTGATAACAGTGCTTGTCACTTCCTTCTTATAAAGAAAATTAGGGAAATGCATGTGCCTATATAAGTATGTGTATGTGTATGTGTGTGTGTGTATGTGTATGTGTATGTGTGTGCATGTGTATGTGTGTGCATGTGTATGTGTATGTGTGTGCATGTGTATGTGTGTACGTGTGTGTATGTGTGTGTATGTGTATGTATGTGTATGTATGTATTTGTGTGATGTCAATATAATCAAATAAAATAGGATGTAACATCAGATTTCATTGCCATCACCAACATTCTGGAATGGTCTAATCTCATCTTTAATGGACTACTCTTAACGTTGGCATAACGTGACATTAACATAAGTGACTGATTACAGAAATTATAAAGGGAAAAGATCTATTTAAATGCTGTTTAAAAAAAACAAAACCAAGCCATGCAGCATACATTCTGCTGTCACTGAGTAGCTATCTGCTGTCTGGTGAAATCAAACAAAGTTCTTAAAGACATAAAGCAAACATCTCACTTCTCTGAAGACATTCTTCTTTCCCCCAAAGCAGGAATAAGTCAGTGGGAAAATGCCATTACCCCTCTAAACTGGTGGCCAGAACTCTCATTCCCTTTAATTTTCTTGTAGCCCATTTCAATGAAAACTACACAGGAATTGGTGTAAGAAAGCCTGGGTTTGTGGCTGGACCCTTGAAACTCTGAATGAGCAATTATTCAGCTTCAGTTTCCTCATTTGTAAAAAAGATAGTAGTACTCCACAACCTCACAGGGTTTTTGTGAGAAAAGCACTTAGTAAACCTTAAAACACCATGAGGAGTTAGTATTATTAGATGTAGTAATAGTAGCTGAATGACAGTCCTTTGTCAACATTGTATTTAATATTCACAAGGCTCTTGACTTATTAAACTTAGTCTGAGTGAATCTTAGATAACATCAGAAAAATAAAAATTGTAGAATCACAGAATCATAAATTTAGAGCTAGAAAGGACTACTGCCTCTAATCTAACCAGAAGTTAGGTGATTTGCCTCAGTTCATATGTCAAAAGTAGTAGAGCTGGATTTCTATTTCAGGTACTCTAATTGCATATCTGGAGCTTTTCTCACTTTGTTGTTGTTTAGTTGATGCCAAGAAAACACAGGTGCCCCATTGGGTGCCACCACACCATTCATATATGGCACCATTGGTTACATCAAATGGAGAAGTTCTGAATGCTGTGGATAAGTTCACTTACCTTGGTAGTGTACTTTCCAGGGATGTACACATTGACAATGAGGTTGATGCACACGTTGCCAGAGGTAGCTCAGTGTTTGGGAGTCTGTAAGGAAAATTATGGGAGAGAAGAGGTAACTGAAGGTTTATAGACCTGTTATGCTGACCTCATTGCCTGTGAAATGTGGACAGTTTCCAGGAAACTGAATCACTTGCATTTGAATTGTCTTAGGAAAATTCTGAAGATCACCTGGCAGGATAAGGTACCAGGCACGGAGGTCCTTTCTTGAACTATACTGCCAAGCATTCAAACTCTCCTTCAGAGAGAACAATTCTGATGGGCAGATCACATTGTTCCAATGCAAAACATATGCTTCCCAAAAGACTATTTTATGGAGAATTCACACAGGGCAAGTGTTCACATGGTGGTCAGGAGAAGTGATACAGAGACACTCTCAAGGTCTCTCTTAAGAACTTTGGAATTGATTGTGTGACATGGGAGACACTGGCATAGGACTGCTTATCATGGCGTGCTCATATCAGAGAAGGTACTGTGCTCTGTGAGCAAAGCAGAATTGAAGCAGCTCAAAGGAAACACAGGATGCACAAATTTAAAGAACCCACTACAAATGTTCATATGAACTATTTGTGTCCAACTTGTGATAGAGCATTCCCAGCTTGTACTGATCTGATCAGCCACAATTGAACACACTGAAACCTGACTCTAGCATAGTGCTGAGAATGAAGGACAACAACCAATCAACAGATAGTATCCAAGGCTTCATCTTTCTTTGCAAAGATACTCAGGTTTGCCATTTCTTTCTCCAGCTCATTTAACAGATGAGGAAACTGAGGCAAACAGTGTTGCCTGGGGTCACAGCTATTAAGTGTCTGAGGCTAGATTTGAATTCAGGTCCTCCTGACTCCAGAACTGGCACTCTTATCCACTGTGCCATCTGACTGTAATTGAACTGTTTACAGATCTTTTAGATCCCAGTTGTCAAAAGAATGGAATTCCAACCTTGGATTCAGAGCCTTTTTTTATTTTGAATATCATAAATTGATTGGTGAATGTCACTTGTGGGGAATTATAAGACAAAAAGAAGAGAACTTCGAAAGAGATTCTGAAGGAAATCCCTACCATTCCACATAAACCCTTACTACCTCTTAAATACAATTCATGTGTTGAAAATAAAATTAAGGATCAAACAACTTTCCTGGCTGTTACATTTATCAACCAATATTTTTCTTCTTTAGATGTTTTGTATCCTTTACTTTTCTAAACTTTTCTTTAGCAGTCTTGTAGAATCAGTTTTTCTACTTCATTTTACAAATCATTTATAAACAAAAATAAATATTTTCCAAGTGAAAGTTTCTTACCTTCCAGATGAAGTAAAGAAATAAGTTGAACAACTCAGATGAGCATTGATTTTCACTGAGAAAGGAACCACTGTACCATGATTTTATACAAGTTTAAACTGTGCTCTGGTAGATTATCAGTTTTATATTTCCAAAATGTATTGCAGGAAACATTTCTAATGGCATTGGAATATTGTTAGTTTATTTTTAGTGCTCATTACGGTTTGCACAGAACGATGGAATTTCAGAGTTATAAGGGACATGAACAGCATAGTTAGAGGGCACATTCCAAGTGTGTCCAAGTACACATCAACTAGACATTTTCCCGCTTTTCGAGTCCTTTGGCTATTTATATTGGTGGCTTAGTGTATAGTATATGATCCTGAGGCTATGATTTGTATGAGGAAGATAAACAAATTAAATTTTAAGAAGTTATCCGTTTGGTCACCAGTCCTTAAATTGCATCACCAGCTGTCCTTTGCAAAATATTGGGGCCCAGGCAATAGGGTCTAATTGTTGAGATGTTTTCTTCCTTTCCCTTTCCCTTGCCCTTCCCTTTCTCCTTTCCCTTTTCTCCTTCCCCTAGCCCTTCCCCTTTTCTGTTCCGTTTCCCTTCCCCTCCACTTTCCCTTTCTCTTCTTCCTTCTTCATATTGATGAAAAGGTTTTTCTGCATTTTAGGGAATGAGGAATGGCTTAATTAAAAGGAATCCTTTACAAATTTTTTATTTTAAAGTAAAATTTTGTTGTGAAAAAGTTAAATTTAGTTCAGCTTTAGTTGCCTGATGAGTATTCATTGTTTGCCTTAAAAAAATTAAAGAATGTTCTCTACTTAGTATGTAACTAATGAAATATGCTGCACTCCGCCATGCTCAGCAGTTATCTAGCCCAATCTGTGTCCCAAAAAGAGTCCTCATTACTTCATCTGGGACAAGACTCATCTTTACTGTGAAGGGGGACCCACTCATTACCTCCCAAGGCAGCTTACCCCACTTTCCAGTAGTTGTGTTAGGAAGTTAAATATACCTGTGATCTTCTATCCAGTATTCCTGGTTTTAGCTGTGGAGTGAATCAGAACAAGTCTTTCCCCTCTTTTCCCTGGATAGTCCTTCAAATACTTGATGTCAGTTCCCTTGTACTTCATTTCTTCAGCTTTTCCTGATGAAATGGACCTGAGGCCCTACTCCATTCTACCTGCCTTACTTAGGATTTTTCCATCTTATCATCATCCTTCTTGAACTGTTGGTTCCATAACTGAGTATGGTATTCCAGATGGGGTTAGAAACAGGGCAGAGTAAACCAGGACTATCACTTTCTTAGTACTTGAAGCTGCACCTCCTTATTGCTGCCCAAGATTTCATGAGTTTGGTTTTGGCTGCCATATCGCACTATTGAGTTGTATTGAATTTGTAGCCCACCAAATCCCCAGCTTTCCTTTAGATGAAGTGCTGTCTAACCACATCTCCTTGTCTTATATTTGTGAAGTCAGTTTGTTGAAATCAGGTGTAAAATTTTCCATTAGTCTTATGAAATTGCCTATTGGAATTTAGTTTTTACAAGTCTCAGTTCCATGCCATTTCCAGAAGATTTTTTTTTTTTAAGGCAGTATTACTTGTATGGCACCCTTTAATATATGCCATTGGAGTACATCCTACTAAAGGAAAACAGCTGTTCAGGCAGCTTCATTTGTGTCTCATTTGAGGAACTGAGCTTCTGTGAAAGAAGTACTAAATCAGATTCATACAGAGCTTTAGTGTTTTAAAATAAGAAAAATACATTTTAAAATGATGATCATTTTTAAATTCATAAAAAATGACATGTTGCAGCTAGTAGAGTTAGTGGGATAGAAACGGGCTACTAATCTGTACATAAAAATCACTGTGGGCTGCATATTCATATCCTTTTAAGTTGTATTATCAGTGTTTTATTGTGTTTTTTAGTTATTTTGTCAAATATTTCCCAATTACATTTCATTCTGGTTGGGCCAACCTACAGAGGCTTGTTGGCCACATGCAGCCTTCAGGCAACATGCTTAATTCACTTCATTCCCTGGCAGGTGCACCAAGGGGTTATTTGTTGGGAGTAGTCATGGTTATGTCCTAAGACCCTAGATTCAAAATATTAGGGACATTCTTTAAACATCTCAAAACTTTTCCTTAAAGATCATGTGGGATCATCAAATTTAGAGTTGGAAAGGACCTTACAGATGATCCTAAATGACCCCTTCCTTTTACACATGACTTTTACAGGAAACTAAGATCTTGAGAGACCAAGTAACTTTATGTCACCCAACTAGTAAATGGAAGACCTGGGATTATTTCCCCCATAGGCCATCTGCCACCACAGCTAGTGCTCTTTCCGCTCCATAAATAGGTTATAGATTCAAGTGGTATATGTTCCTAAAGCCACTTGGAAGCCATTTATATATAGTTTTAGCCTGTACGGTAAGAAATGTAAGTTGCATTGATTTATGACCAACTTTTTGGTTGTAGAATTTCCTTTTCTTTGTTCTGGGGCCTAATGAACAAGATCTTGTTCTTTTTGCTCAAATCTATAAAAGCAAACTTAAAAGGCAGTCCTCAGTTTAAAGGGGCTTTGGGCACCTTGCCATGCAGCCCCTTCGTGAAGCTCCAGCTGGTTCTGCAGACTGCAACACTGCCTGCAATAACTGAGAGCAGCTGCCTCTTCCAGCTGTCTAATGGCTCATCAGATTCACTCCAGCATCTGGTTTTTTTTTTCTTAAAGTGCATTAGCTTCTTCACCTGAAACCATCTTTTTTATTGTTTAGATTGCTAATTTTTTTTGGTGGAGGTGCTGGGGTGATTACATTTAATTGGGGAAGGCTTCAAGTCCATGTGAAGCAGTTGTTGATATTTTGACTTCCTGGTCATTTCTGCCCCTGGGGAAATATAAGGCAAAGTTCTTAATTTATGGAGCCCTTTGGTAAAACTTATGGACCCTTTCATATAATTAAAAAAAAAAAATCCAATTAAATGCTGTATTTCAAGTAGAGAGTAATGACAATAAAGATTCATTTTTTTCTTCATATCCAAGTTCATGGACCCTCTGAAATCTGTGCGTGGACCTTTTGGGGATCTGTAGACCATGTGTTAGGGAGCCCTGTTCTATAGAGAAAGTAATAAATGATGCTTTTTATCCTGATGTATGTTAATTTAGGAGAAGGTACACAGTACTCTCGAATTATGAGAGCTCTGGGGTGCCTTTTGGAGAAGTAATTTAATTTTTTCTATCTCTCAGTCTTCTCATTAGCTTAAGTGGAAATAAATACTTCCCATCTGTCACATGAAATTTCAGAATTCTGGAGTAAGGGCTTAAAAGCATTTTGAATATGCTCAGATGAAGGCATTATGAACATATAGCATATGTATTATATATATGTGTGTATATATATGCATATATATGTATGTGTACATGGATCTCTCTCTGTGTCTCAGTCTGTCTCTCCTTTGTCTTTTATCATTGCTGTACACTCCAATTTTATAGTATAAACAAGGGATCAAAAGTAGATGAGTCCATCTAAAGATCAGTAAGTAAATTTGTATTACCAGCCTGTATGTAATACTTTCCCCCCAGAACTCAGTTTTTTAAAAAATATTTTTCTCTTGTTTAATTTTTCTTTGCTTGCTTGGGATGCAATTAAGATTTTTTGAGGAAATTGCAGGATCCTTTGTGGGCTTTTTGCTCTAGTTTCTTATGATTATATTTTAAATATGCCAGCATTTTCCTTCCTAAGTGAGAAAATACATCAGATTTTTATATTCACATGTCATTTGAAATAGAATATGATATTGGCAAATCAGCATTTCTTATTTTTGAAGTTATGAACTCTTTTTTGGAGGGGGGTCTAGACTTATAATTTTATAACTGAGGGAAAATCATCCTGTAGAAACTCCCTTCACTGTTGTAGATATGAATAGCTAGTAGCATTGACATACAGTGCCTTAGGCTTTACAAAGCACTTTACACATTATCATTTGTTCCTCAACAGTAATCTGGAAGGGAGAAAGTTTTATCCCCATTTTACAGAGTTAGAAATTGAGCCTCAGAATGACTCCTCTGTGAGCAAATCAAGGCAGCTAAGTGCCTGTTACGTGCCAGGCACTGGATTTAGTGCCAGAGATACAAAGAAAGGCAAAAGATGGTCCCTTCTTCCCATGAGCTCACTGTCTAGTGGTGGATACAACATACACATGTCTATATATATATATATTTAGTATGTACAGGAAGAATTAGGGTAATCAGCAGAGGGAAGGCATTAACATTAATGGAAACTGAGAAAAACTTCTTTAGAAGGTACGATTTTGGCTAGGACTTCAAGGAAGCCAGAAAAGACAGGAGGGAAAGCATTCCTTATACGAGAAAGACCCAGTGAAAATGCCTGAGGTCAAAAAATAAGAGTGTCAAAGACGATGGATCGCTGAGTGTGTGGGAAAGAGTCAAATGTACAGACTGGAAAAGTGGAGATTATGAAGGGTTTGTTGCGTGTCAAACGGAGGATTTATATTTGATCTTAGAGATGGGAGGGAGACACTAGAGTTTTGACTAGGGGAGTGACGTGTTCAGGTCTGCGTAAGTTTAATTTGACAACTGAGGGGAGGGAGGATGCACTGGGGTGGTAGGGGAGGCTCGAGGCGAGAACAAACAAGCAACTAGTGCAGCTGCCCAGCTATGAGATGATAAAGGCCTGTACTGGGGGTGGCAGTGTTAAAGGAGAGAAGGTGGGGTATATGGGAGTGGTTGCTAAGGTAGAAATGGCGGAGCATGACTGTTGATTGGGTGTGGAGAATGAGTCAGAGGGAGGAGTTGAGGATGACATCTAGGTTGGTAGTCTTAACAGTAACAGGAGAATTAGGAAGAGGGGAGGTTTTGAGGGAAAAGATAATGAGTTCAGTTTTAGATATGTTGACTTTAAGATGTTGATGGAACATCCACATTTGAGATTTCCAGTGGGCAGTTAGAGGTGTGTGTGTGTGAAGTTAGAAGAGGTCAGAAGACCAATAGATTTGAGACTCTTTAGCATTGAGATGATAATTAAATCAATCAGAACTGATAAAATCTCAGTGAAATAATGAAATAGGAGAAGAGAGGGAGACCCAGGACAAAACCCTGGGAGATACTCACTTTTGTAGGATATGCTGCTAATTGTCTGAGGGAGAAGAATCCTCTAATCTTCAGAGTTCAGCAACTCCATTGCAATTTACAGTTTGATGGTATTTCCTGGGGCATTGGAAAATGACTTTGCCCAGGGACACAGCTCCAAGGTCATCCAGCTCTCAGCTGTGGGACTTGAACAGGGACTCTGGAATATCCACTATAGTTTTCTGTTGCTGTGGACTCTTAACCTATGTTATTTTTGCGTGATTAGACACGCACACATCAAATGACTCAGTAGGAATTACTGCTTTCTGAAATTTTAGCATTAGTATTTTGGGCCCAAACAGTTTAGGGAAGTTGTATATTTTCCCTGTTTTCTTGACTTTATATATATTTTTGGGGTGCTTACCTTTCATCCCTAATCACTTAACTTCAGGTCTCTACTTCATCTTGATTTCCAAATTTCTTTTTCTGGCACATAAATAAACCTTGTGATCCTGTCCTTGAATTGTTTCTGCCTTGTAAGAGTAGGATTTTGATGACCTCTTTTTTTTAGGATGTACATCTATTTTTCTTTGTCCTTCTTTTGCCCCTTTCTGAGATGCCAGGTTGGACATTCAGTGTTTATGTGAATCTACGTAGTATGCACATTAGTAAACCAACTGACCTGTTGTCATGGCCTTTTCCTTATCACCAAGGCCTTCCTTCTTTAAAGCCTTGTGGCATGTTTTAGAATTCATAAACATTTGACTTTCAAAGTTACTTTCTTTTATACTCTGTCATATTTTTTCCTTTAAAAAAATGGCTTTTTTTGAGCTTGAGTTTCACTGTTGATATTTTTTCTCACGCTGTAAATTAGAATTTTTAGAATTTTTTTCTAAAAATTTTTTAGAATTTTCATTTTTAGAATTGTCATTGTTCCTTCTTGGTGCTCCTGTAGTGGGGATGTAATTTAGTTAGTTTTTTTTTTTTTTAACCATTAGTTGAAGTCTTCCTCCCTTGTTGCCCTCCTAGACTGGCTTGTGCTATGGTTTATTGGGTTCCATATCTTTTGAAATCCTTGCTCCTTAGAGAGCACATCTTTTCCATGGCTGATGACTGTTTTATATTACTGCTTTTTCTTAATACATTTCCCCATATATCTTATGTTCATGACCAAGCATTCTCCTACTGTTTCCCAGTCCTGTATTCTGCCATTTTGGTTGAGAATGCTTTAGTTTTGTGGTTGTGCTCTGCTCGTATTTTTGTTTGTTGGTTTGTCGTCTTTGGTCAGACTTCCTTTGGAGAGTGGTTTTGTGTGCTCTGAGCAGTGTGGTTTAGTGGAAAGAGTACTGGATTTGGAGTTAAAGAACCTGGGTTCAGTTATGGTTCTGCTACTTAAAAACTGTTAGGCCTTGTCACTGTTAAGAAGTCATTTGGTCTCTCTCGGGCTCATTTTTCTCATATGTAAAATGAGGACTTGGACTAAATTGACATCTAAGCTCTTTTCCAGCTCGAAACATAAGACTACGTGATTCTAAGTCAGGGGTGGGCAACCTGCGACCTTGAGGCCACATGTGGCTCTCTAGGTTCTCAAGTGCAGCCCTTGGATTGAATCCAGACTTCACAGAATAAATCCCCTTAATGAAAGGAGCTGTTCTGTAAAACTTGGACTTAGTCCAAAGGCTGCACCCAAGGAGCTAAAAGGCCACATGTGGCCTGGAATACTCCTGTCCTAAGTATATCTCTTTCCATGCCCTTTCTCATCTTTTTTGACTCTGTTTCGAATCATAGGGTTGTCAGTGCTGGAACAGGCCGGTAGAGATTGTTTAGTCCAGTCCTTCGTTTTATAATTTAGCTAACTGGTGTCCTAGTGGATTAAGCAACTTCTTCAAGGTCACATAGCTAATCTGAGGCAGAGTTGGAAGCAGAACTTAAGTTTTCCTGATTTTGTGGTCTTGTATCCTTTTTACCATACTACTAAGGAAGAACGTTCCATGATTTAAAAAAAAATCCCTGTAATATTGTGACTTTAAAACTAAGCTTTGTCTTTTTCCCGCTTTGTCTCCATAGTAAACATCATTCATTCTACCCGCTTGGACAAAGCTAATATTATGGGAGTGCTATTCCTATGATTTTTTGTTATTTTTTCCTCTTTTATTTCACAGTACCATTTTGTGTGCATTAAGTAAGTTAATAAATGTACAAATAAGTGCTTTGGCAAGTGTAAAAGTAATTACCTATAGATTGACTGTTCCATGCTAGATGTTTTATGCAATACCTTAAAAAGATTTCTTGATTACACTGGTAAACAATTTTAATACAAAGGTAACATCATACGATTACTAGATCTGAGAATTCATAGTAGGCACATTCTGGTGATGGGGATGGAATTCTTAATTAAAGTGTCAGTTTCTGGTTTGATCAACCACAATTGAAAGTTTTATACATTTAGACACCTCTCTGAAGCAAGAGATGTTGATCAATGCATTAATGCAATAGCTTGATTGCCTTGTTAAATAATGACCATCGCTATTCTAGTAGCTGTAGGGGATACCAAAGAAATCACGTTTATAATCCTTGTCCTCCAGTTTATACTTTACTTAGAGAAAGAAGACTAACCCATTTGAAATAATCTACAAAATCGTAGATGGTTAACTGCTAAAAGATATGGTAGAAATTCTTTGTTGTAGTAGGCAGTGGGGGTGGGGTGGTTCTCTATTCCTCCTCCTTTCTGTGTAGCCTCAAAAAACCCAATTTGCTATTCATTAAGATGAAATTGTGTGAATTTTTCATCAGATTTTAATTTCTCTAAGCTTAGGGTTTATAGATTAGCAACAAGTTACTGGCTAAGGATGTGTTGAAACATATACCATTTCCATAATTCTGTTGCCATCTTGGGACCAGATTATAAAGATGCTATTTTCACACAATTTTTTGATATAAACATATTTTTGTAGAATGTGCTATTTTTAAAATGAGTATTTAAAACCTATACAGAATTGTATGCAGTTGTGGGGAGGGAGGGGGGTAGTGGGGGGTAGGTATGGGGGGGATAAAATCTCAATTGTATGGCAGTGATTGTTAAACATTAAAAAATAATAATAAAAAAAAAAGAAAAAAAAATGAGTATTTAGAACTGTTGAGAAGGCCAAGTGTCCTGTTGCTCCCCCTTCCCCTGCCCATTTCTGTCATTGTAGTTACTTATTCTGTGATCCTACATTGGTTAGATGGAATCTGTGTCCAGAGTTTTATGCAACAAATACTTTTCTGTCCTTTGGATAAAGATGAAAAAAATGACTTCATCTGGCATGACTGTCTGAATATTTTATTTCAGCTCAAAAGTAGTTTTCACTGTCAAACTGCTCTTCACTCAGCACAATTTTAAAGTGTGTATCAAAGATTCTGCTATTCTGCATCACATGAGCAGGTGAAAATCTGGTTTGTGAAGAGTGTGATGACAGTTCTGATTTTATAAAATAGTCATTCCCAGCTGTATTTCTGCATGTTATAAATTTAGATAATATCTCTTGCAAGAAGGATGAGGCATTTGAGCAGGTGAGCAGGTCTTTCTGGAGAAGAAAACTGAAAGGTTAATGAGTGACGGTGGCTGACATGAAAAACTGAAGTAAGACTTGTGGGCTCTTTGTGTTTGTCATCATATGACCACAATGCTTCTGGTCAAGAGGTCTCAAAAGTCTTATTTACATCAGTAAAATAGAATGGGGTGTGCATGAGGTTCATTTCCAGCTGACAAGTCTGAGACTCTGGCGTACACAGCTTGCCTGATGGTATGTATGACTCTGTGTATGGTATAGCTCAGTCTGCATTTTTTCTTTGACAATTAGGTTCTGGTCTCTCAATTATTTTTTTCCCACCTCTCCTCTCTCCCACCAGAAGTTACGAATTATAAAGAAGATCACAGAATGCTAGATACAGAGCTAGAAAGGACCACTGATTCTGACCTCTTCACTTTGGAGTTAAGGAAATTGAGTCCTAGTGAAAGGAAGTGACTTGCTCAAGGTCACATAGGTAATTTGTAACAGAGACAGGATTTAAATCCTGGCCACTCACAATTTCAGTACCTACTATATGTCTGCCTCTATGCTAAGTGCAGGGAATACAAAGAAAAGCAAAAACATGGTCCTTACCTTCAAGGAGCTCAAATTCTAATGGGGCAGACAAAAAAAAATTGTACAATCGAGATATTTATAATGTAAATGGAAGATAACCTCAGAGAGAGAAAGCAATAGCCATAAGGAGGTCAGGGAGAAAAGACTTCTTTTAGAAGGCATGATTCAAGCTGATTCTTGAAGGAAGCAAGAGATACTAAGTAGAAGGCTAAGGGGAGGAAGGGGAGTGTTCCAGGACTGGGGGAGCCATCAAAAAGGTACAGAGTTGGAAGCTGGAACATCCCATGTGAGGAACAGCAAGCAAGCTGGTATTGCTGGATCATAGAGTACATGAAGGGGAGTAAAGTCTACAAAAAATAGGAAGGGGCCAGACTGTGAAGGGCTTTACATGCTAAATAGAGGATTTTCTGTTTGATCCTGGAGATAATAGGGAGCCATTGAGTATGGAGGTGTGATCAGAACTGCTTTAGGAAGAATGCTTTTGATAACTTCCTGAAGAATAGATTAGAGTGGGGAGACATTTTAAGCGAGGTGACCAAATCGCAGGCTATTGCAGTAATCTAAGGCTGAGGTGATGAGGGCCTGCTCTAGGACAGTAGCTGTGCACCCAGAATGAAGAGTTCATACATGTAGGTGAGAAGTTTTGAAAGTAGAAATGACAAGATTTGGCAGCAGATTGGGTATGTGGGGATGATTGAGAGGAGTCAAAGATGACACTTTGGGGCTTGGTTTGGTTTGGGGCTTGGTTAAGTAGGATAATGGTACCCTGGACAGTAATAGGGCAGTAGATATTACTCTCCTTTCCTTACTTTATGATTCTGCCAAATTGTCCTTCTTGTTGCTCCTACCAAAAGGCACTTCGTTTTATCTCCTTGCCTTGGCACAAGCTTAGAATGCCCTCCTTCATCACTTCCACGTTACAGATTCCTTCTCTTCCTTCAAAACTCAGAAAGTCACCTTCTGCATGGTTTTTTTGAATCATTACTAGTGCTCTCTTTCCAATACTACTTTGTATTTCCTGTCCCCTCCCCATATCCCTCTCCCGAATAAGCTCCTTGAGGTCGGTGACTTCATATTTTTCTACAGCACAATGCCTGGCACTCAGTAGAGGCTTAGTAAATACTTGTTGATTTGTTCTCTCTTCCAGTATTACTTTGTATTTTTAAAAAACTTATTCTGTATAAGTACTTGCTATGCCTTCCCCAAATCCATCTCCTAAGTAAGCTTCTTGAAGACCAGGATTGTTTCATTCTTTTTATCTGTTTTTATAACACAATGCCTGGCGCACAGTAGAAGCTTAATAAATGCTTGTTGATTGATGTCGAGTAGAAGTGGGCATATTGATGGCATCAACTTTCTTGCCTCTGTATGGTTTGAGGATGCACTGCATGGAATTTTAAATCTCTGGACCCCTTCAGCCTTCCCTTTGCTTGCTTGGGTTTCTACAATCTGTAATTACTTCACTGAGGGAAGAAATAAAGTTTGGTCTGTTGAATGTGCTAATTTTCTTGTTTTGTTTCTAGTGGGTTTGAGGATGCTATATGCCTTAACTGATTAACTGAATGGTATCTTAGAAGAATTTATGGAGTTTATCCCTTGGAAATTTCCTAATGTTCAATAATTGCTATGTCGCAAAGCACAGCTTTCTGTTTCTAAGCCTAGGTTTACTTCCTTTTATTAAAGTTAGAAAATCCTATGAAATCAGACCTGAATTTTATGCTACTTTTAATTCTTGTCAAGTCAAGAAACTTTTAAGTGCCTACTAAGTTCCAGGCACTGTGCTAAGTTCTGGGGATACAAAAAAAGGGGGGATAAAGAAAATTGAAAACAGCCTTGCTACACTGCATATCCATATGGATATCCTTATCCATAGATCTTGGAAAGTTATTCAATAGTACGTTAGACAGAAGTGTTCATTTGCTTTCTGGATCACAAAAGTAAAACAGCCACAAAATAACCACTTAATTTTTCAAAGTACTTAGCCAGAGAGCCATGCAAACAGGTATTGCCCTCTGAAATGACTAAGAACTGTAATGTGCTTTCTAAGTTTAAAAGGATCTAAATGTTTTCACCAGAACCGGCAGCTTTCTGAGCAATAATAACAAAAAGCTTTCTGTAACAAAGGATATGCTGTTTCCTTGGTTTTTGGCAAAACACAGTTTTGGGTTCTGATGACATAGCTTAAAGAAGAGAAGTTTTGTTACTTTTTTCCGCATTATGCTTTTTTCCCCCTCTAGAGCACTTTCAGTTTTCAGTCTGTTTTCTGTAATTATATCATCAGAGAAGTGTGGGAGAAAATTGACTTTGACTTCTCTGAGTGTATTTAATGCACACAGCATTGATTTTTGTTAGAAATAATTATAATTTTCTCAGCACTAATGGTATTAATGGGCATAAAACATCAATACTTTTGGCATCACTTCCAAATTATGAATACTCCTACTGATACAGATTGCAGCCCCTGTGTGTCTCAATAGAGGGTCTTCATAATGGATGGAATGTTGAACTTAGGATAACTTGATTTGAATTCTGTCTCAGCCACTGCTCTGGGACCATGGAAAAGTCATTAAACTCCTCAATGTCATTTTCCTCATTTATGAAATAGATACTAGTACTGTGTAACTTGCATGATTATTATGAGACTTAAATGTGATAATGTACATAAAGTTCTTTGTAAAACTTAATGTGCTTTTTTCGTTTTTAAAAATTTATTTTACTTTTAATTCAGGAAACAAAGCAAACATTTCCATAATACAATACAGTGAGAAAGATGGTGACACTTGAAACTGCAGATCTGCCTTGTACAACTTGTTATTCCCTCTAAGTATACAACAAATTTGTCTTGTAAATTTACTTTTTTTCCTTTTATTCTTCCTTCCCTCTACCCCCTCGTCCTTCCCTTCCCTAGAGAGGGCTACCATTAGACGTGAATAGGTGTGTTTATGTGTGTGTGTGTGTGTTCTACACATCATTATTCTATACATCTTTTTCTGGATACAAATAGCATCTCTTCATATCCTTTATTTTTATTTTGTGTGTTTACAATATGCTTTTTAAAATTAATTTTAAAACATTTATCACTTGGTGGTTAACTATCATATACTTTTTAAAATTAATTTTAAAAACATCACTTGGTGGCTATCAATAATTCTCTTAACTTTTTTGGACAAAAGACATGGTCTATTGCTGGGCTTGTATTTCTGGTTTGGGTAAGTCCTGCCAGAGGCGATGTTCCTTTGGCATAACAAATGTAGGTGGAGGGGCGCATTGGGAGCCATGTTACAGGTGTAGCATTTTGTAGGGTAGATTTGTAGCCATAAGACCTAGACGTTGTGATGTACTGGTTATGTGAACTTGAACAAGTCATCTTGATGTCCTCATCTGTAAAGTGGGAGTGGATTGGGTTGGACTAGATGACGTTTAAGTCTCCTTCATGTCTAAATCTGTTGTAGAACCTTTGATATTATTACCAGAACTTCTCTTTTATCCTGTAATTAGGCATTAGAATAAGAATTTGATGGGGCTAATTCCTGCTGACAAAGAGTAATAAACCATCAAGTTAATTTGCTGTCTTATACATGAGAAAAGTCCCTTTTATAAATGTATGAAAACATGTTTCAGAATTTGAGTTGGAAATGTAGGACCCCCCTTTTTTATTGCCTTCAGGATAAGTTGAATTGGAAAGATGATTACATTTGAAGGTAGGAAAACCTGGGCCCTGGGCTTGGCTCTGTTGCTGACTTTAGCTCTTCACATCTCCTCTTTCCTTCTCTGTGAAATAGAAATAATAATCCCTACTAGAGAGAGGATTACATTCTGAAGTGCTTTATAAACTTGAAGCCCACTGTATGAAGGCAAGCCATTTTTATCATCTTCCTCAGAATGCTAGTGAATTACTTCTTCAAGAGAAATATTGAGTCACATCTAGTACTAGCATTAGGCTTGGAAAACCTAGACTCCCTTGAATACAGTGAGCACCGTCTTTGACTGGGACCTTGGAGCAACTCATGCCATACCTCTGGCCCTAAATGTCCTTCTCTGTACACTGAGGTATTGCAGAGTAGACAGTCTCCAAGGGCCTTTCTTACTCATGAAGTCTAAAACTTGTTTTCTTTGCAATGTCACTGCCAAATATTGACAGTTCTACTTTTTTCTGCTATTTTGGACAAAGGCAGGTTTTAAGCTGTGATGTCAAAATAATTCTGAAATAGACCCAAATGGTTCATGGTTAAATTTTAGATATAAGCTGAAGTTTTGCTAGCAAATGTTTTGAAACATCATTTTGTTTAAATTCAAAGTTTGTATTTATGGACAATCATAGAGAAGCATGATTTTCTTGTAGGGTATTAAATTGTCACTCATTTGATTTCAGAACTAATGCCCCCCCCCCTCAGAAAAGCTGCATTTTTTCTCTTTTCTATCTGATCAGTCACATATATTTGTGTTTATTCTTTATATTCTACTTCTGTGACACTGCACTTTACTCAGTTCATGTTGATTGACATACGTAGTGAAAACAGAATGCTGACTGTACTTCTTACTCATTTGTTAGACTCTGTGAGACTTAAGCTTTCTTGAAGTTTTTATTGTCCACTTGGAACTTAAATAGCTAACATTTTTGTTAACTTTAGAGATAAAGTAGAAGCTTCTTATTAGAGAAGAATAAAAGTCAGTAGTTATGTACCTACAGGTCCATAAACTTAGCTGTCTAGAACATAATTTCTCATGTGTGTTATTTTAACCGTAGAGTAGTAATGGGGAAAGAATGAAGTGGGGAGAAGGAATGGACATTTTCTAATTTATTAAATGCCCAAGCTTCTAATACTGGTAACTGATATAGATGCCTTGGGCAAGAGACCAAACCTGCATAATATAGAAAGACCCTTAGATTTGGAAGAAGAAGAATGGGCTTGGAATCCCAGTTCTTTTATTTCAGTACAATTCACTGAGCATTTATTAAACAGCTACTGTTGACATGGCACAATATTCAAAAACAAAAAGTGAAATAGTCCCTGTTCTCAAGGTGCTTGCATTCTCCTGGGAAGAGGGAAACATTTATTAAGTACCTATTGTGTGCCATCCATATTTCACTTGATTCTCACTGCAACCCTTGTGGGAAGTGTAAAAGTAGAGTTGATAAAATTTGGCAGCTGCTTGGATATGGGCGTGTTAGAAAGAAGGAAGAGTCAAGGATAACTCTGAGGTTGAGATCTGAGGCAACTGGAGGGATAGTAGAAATAGGTGTATTTTGAGGAAGAATAGGTTTTTGAGAAAATGTGATTTCGAGATTAATATTTAATGTTCTATCGAAAACCTCTCCCAATGCAAAACTGGAGGTCAGGAGAGTTTTGGTGGGCATGCTGATCTGAGAGTCATTTGCAAAGAGATAATAATTAAATTCATGAGAGTTGGTGAGAGAAAAAGGATATAGAGAGAAAAGATAATGACTGAGGGCAGAGACTTGGTAAATGACCACACTTTTTACAGCATAATAATCTAGCAAATGACACTGAGATGGAAATTTCAAACAAGTCAGAAAGGGCACAAAGAGAGAGCAGTGTCAAAGAAGCCAAGGGAAGGAAGGCTTATCCTGAAGGAAGGGGATATTCAGCAATGTAAAAACTGCAGAGTGCTCCTTTAGAATGAGGACTGAGGACTGAAGGTAATTGGACTGAGAAGATCTTCAGCAGCCTCAGAAAGAGTAGTATTCGCTCAATAAGCAGTAATCAAAAGCAGTTTGATGAGGCCTAAGAAGTGAGTGGGAGATGGAGAAACAGAGGAATTGCAGATCGCTGCCCCATTTAGAAGTCTGATGAGGCTTGATCTCTGCGGGCCTTTATTTTTTCCCTTCCCAGGTGATCTTTAAGTGTTCTTCTAGACCTAAGTCCTCTGACTTGGAATCAGAAGACAGTTCACTTGGGCCTCTATACAGTGCTCTCACAGCAAGGCAACTGTGTGGATAGGAAGAGAGGAAGCATCGAATTTGTTTTGTGACGAGAAGGCACACTGTGCGCACACACTTATTACTGATAGTTTCTTTTAAAGTGGAAGCCATTTTCTAACTACAGCTTGGGAAATTTGATTGAAAAGTTGAAATTGATTATTTTCATTGTTTTTTTTGTATTTGTTTTGAAAACTAATTCTAGCAGTTTTTAATTTTGAGATGTTTATGGTTTAAAGACATTTCTAAGTGTCTGTGTATAAAATCCATCCTCCTTCCCCTCTCTGTGCTGCATAGCCCTTCTCTTCTTTTTCCTTATCAGACCACGATTTGTGTGTGGAGCAGTGACATCAGTGGCTAACTTTTTTGATTAAGGAATGAGAACATTCATGAGATTAAAGGAGAAAAGTGAATTTACATCTATTTTGTCAAGGTGATAGATATTTTTCATTGGGAAAAGCATGTGGTGTAAAGATTATCCCCAGGGTTCTTGCATTTGTCCTCATGACAACACTTACAATGTTTTTTACAGCTTGTCATTCATATTATTGTACTTGGGTGAAAAATTTGCTGTTACAGTAATTAGCAATTGTGATTTTTAAAAAGATCACTTTCTCTGGAGAATCAGTTTGGAAAGAGATAAAATGTTTTACTCAGAGTATAATTTCCTAGTAGTATTAAAATATTCATGAAGTGTCTTTCTTTTTCTAAAGTTGTGCCAAATCTTTGGAACATTGATGGAGAAGTTACGGTCCCTGAGCAAAAGCCTGTAGAAGTCAGTGAGGAACTAGCAAGCTCCTATGAAAGAAAGCTCATAGAGGTAAGAATGTTGGAGACTGGAGAATCTCCGGCTTGAATGTACTTACGCCGGTATTTTTTTATTGCTGTCTTGTCTAGTTTTATTAATGGGCTGACTGAAACAAGCTGTTTAAATGCATGCCAAGTATTGATTAAGTTCTCTATGTATTAGAAAGGTAAAAGAATTGGAAACATTTTAAGTTTTGTGGCTGTTAAAATAACCCTAAACATTTCAATGACTTGTATGTGATCAATACTAGTCTGGGTAGGGGAAATAGGATATATGAATAATCTCAACTTAAAATATCTGAATTTAAATATACTCAAACTTTTATGAATTTAAGTTCAGTTTTTGAAAGTCTCAGCCATGAACTCAGAGGTACACTACATCCTCTTTTCCCCATGGAGGAAAAAAACCAAAGCCATGCCCATCTTTGATGCCCTGGGACTGTGAATTGCCACTTTGCTGACAAGGAACAATGAAAACTGCTGTGGAAAAAGACCCAAAGTTTTGAGAATACACTCTGGGCATTACACTAATAATACAGTTTGGGGAGTCACTTTGCTGATCAGAAGGAAGAGTGCTTTGTTTGATTAGCATTAGCAGAAGGTCACTTTTTTTGCACAAAAACCAAGAAACATGGGAGAAAAGCCAGAAGAGAGAAGTAAAGATGGAGCAAAGAGAGAAAAGAGAAGAGAAAATAAAGTGACAGATTAGAGGAGATGGCAGTGGGGAGCTCATTGTCTGGTCATCATGGAACAGGAGATACAGGGTAGGCCAGCTCTTTTGTCAAGGCACTCATCAGTCATACCAGAAGACATACAGTCCTGTACCTCTGTTGTTTTTATGTGTGTTTAGGGGTTTGCAGGGAGGCAAACCCTCTGTACCTTTGTCTTCCTTGGTAGACCATTAGATCAGCTGAATCCACCCAAGTATTGATTGACTCTCAGGTGGCTGCTCTTGACACTAAGGGTGAAAATGATTATAACCCTTCTAGGAAGTATTTGGTAGGAAGATAAAGTATGGTACAGAGAGCACTGAAATTAAAGTCAGGAGACTTGGCCTCTGTTTCAATTCAATGTATTATCATTTTAACCTTGATTCTTTAGAGCCTCATTATATTCATCTATTTTATGGGAATAATGATACTATGAGGCTTGTATGAGATATGATGTATTTATAGTACTTGTAACCCTAAGGCCTTTTATAAATAATTATTTATTTTCATGACTATTATGCATTTTAAAAGAGGGCCATGTTAGCTTAAATTAATATTTAATTTGCAGAACTATGTGGTGAGAATTTTTCACTGTCTCTGTGCAGCTTGCCAATTGCCCCTCCTCCTCCTCCACCAGAACAGCAGCATTCATTCTTCACCTTGGCACCCCATTTATGCAAGATACATTAGATTTAGGCCATTTCTGCTAAGAGATTATTCTTTTTGTATATTTACTGCAATTGTTATTAAAAAAGTAATGAGGCCAACATTATGGCTTTGAAATATTTGCATAAGTGAGCCAACAAATGGGAAAAACAATACAGTTTTGCAATTATACTGAGGTTTTCTAGCCTTTAGATATGGCTTTATATGATGCATGATGTAACTCTCCAGTACAGTTGAAAGGAGCTGGCTATTATCTCTCCATAGCTATGTTTTCATATGTGTTTTTGCTTGTGTGTACATCAGTAGTCAGGCAAAATGTATTTGAATGTGCAGCATTTTTGTAGATTTTTTTTTATATAGGGGAAAAAAACTGCTTTGGGGCTGGAATTGGTAATCAGATAGAGAGCATGGCAGATCAATAGACCATAGACCTTAGTTAGGCTACTCGTGTATATTAAGAATTTGCTGGCTTCTGGCATTTTCCCTTTCTTGCTTGAGATTCCTTCTTGACTTCAATAAAAGATATGGGTTTGGTTTGTGTTAATGGGACAGTGCCCCATGGTGAATGTTGATATGTATAGGGATACCAGTGCTGTTAAAGGCCTTATTTTTGGTGGTATGTCTGGACTAGGAATCTGAATTTCTTGAGAAAGAATAGATGAATGCCCCCAGAGAGACATTTGGAAAATGATCTAGTTCTCTTTTTTGGGAGATAGATAAAAATACTTATAATTATAGTGGCTGGGATTCAGCTTTTCAGGCTTGCACTATTTTGGGCCCTTTTCATAATTGCTTTCCTCTCTGAGGCAGAAAGTGGCTTCTATCAAAGCCACTTCTGTGCTCCCAGGAAGAGTTACCTTGTCATGAAAAAAAGGGATTATAGGATAGAACATAAGAATCATTGTCTCCTCTGGGTGGAGCTCAGCTCTTGAGGCATACTTGGGGAAATGTATAAAATGGTTAAATGTAGGAAGTGAGATGATTGAATTGGTCAGTAGTGAGTGGTGTATTCAGCATCAGTGAAAAATTATTGTGATAAATTTTTGCTGATAATCAAATAGAATACCCTTTCCAAAAGGGGAAGGGTCAGTGTAAAGGCCAGATGCAGGGGGCATGGGGAAGCAGGATATAAGAAAGTCAAAGGATGGTAATGGAGTTAGGGTAAGTAAATGGAATCAATTAATGATATGCTTACTGTTATCTGCCAGGCTCTGTACTAAGGACTGAGGATATCATTCTAGGAATGGGGAACTGTCAGGACAAAGGCATAGAAGGAGCATTGTGGGTCAGAAACAGCTAGCAGGGCAAAATGGCTTGGTCGTAGAGAATGTGTAGAGGGGGGCACTACTAAAGAAGCCTGGCAAATAGGAGGGGAGCAGATTGGGGGAAGTTTTAAATTCTACTCAGCTCACTGGTGATGAGAGTCTGTACTGGAGTGGTGACTGCATTGGGCCGGCAAGGAGATGTATGCTGGAGAACTGTAGTGAAGGAAAGCAGGGGTGTATTCCTTATTGCCTTTACTCCCTGAGTCAAAGTTAGAAGCTTCCTAGGTCAGCTGATTCCGCCCCTCCCAGAATCAAGATTCTCCGCTACACCATACCTGAGGAGTTAGCCAGCCTTTTTTTGTTCAGTCAAGTTTGTACCTCTTTTTCCAAACTGTTAATTCTCTTTTCATATATTCTTTAATTCTTGCTTCTGTCCTATTTTTTCCTCTCTCACTCTCATTTGGTTTTTAAAATAATTTTTTAACTTTAAAAATAAAAAAGCCCAAAACAAACTCCTGTGTTAACTCTTTGAAGAGTTTTTGTTGGACTTCTGTACGAGCAGCATTTTTTCTTTGGGGCCTTTCTATGGATTTTTTTTTAGTCATTCTCTTCTTCTGTATTTGTGTTTTGTTTCCCTGTCACCACAATAGCTCTTTATGGTTGGATTCTTTTTTTTTTTAATTTGCTCATTCTTCCATCTTTCTTATAAGTCAATAAGACTTTTGTTAGTGCTGAGCTCTGGATACTTCTGGGGTTGTGGGGTTTGTGTCCTGATCATCTGTCCTCTTAAATTCTTCTACTGCTTTTACAGCTCAGGCTGGGATGCTTGCAAGCTTTCCATGCTTTCAGAGTGACGGGAATCAAAAGGAAGTTCTGTTTTACCTCCTGGTCTGAGCTCTTCAAGGTCTTAGCCTGGGTTTCAGTCTGTCAGTTTGTCCCTGGTTGGGAGTTTCAATAGAGTGATGCAGGACTTAGCCATTATTAGCCCACTGGGAGACTGTGCAGATCAGAGGGACTGAACCTCAAGTTTTCCTTTGGTCTCAAATTCCTGCGCTGGTTATTTCATGGCAGGCTTTCCTACTGGACCAGAGGCTAGACCTGAGTTGCTGCTGTGTTCCTAGTATCAGAGCCGTACGGGTGTTTCGCTTCTCAAAACTCATTCCTAGCAGAGTATACAGTTAAATCTTGTAATAAGGAAATATAGCCAAAAGAAACGAATCCATGTAATGGTCCTGCTACAAATCCATACAATGGTCCTGCTTTTTTGGCAGCTTATTTCTGCGATCTCTCTGTAAGGAGTTTGATAATAGACTTTTCCATAGGTCCTCTGGCAACGATTGCTCGTTACAGTAATCTGAGTCTTTGTTACTTTCTGTTTATAATTTGTTCCCCTGGTTGTGCTCTCTTCACTCTGCATCAGTTGATGCTATTAGGATTTTCTGAAATCATTTCTTGCTATTTCTTATGACAATTGTTTTCGGTTATACCACAGTCTGTTCAATCATTCCCCAATCCAAGGCACCGTCTTAGATTGTGGTTCTTTTATTTTTTTTTCTCCTGCCCTTTTCAATCCTTGCTTTCATTTTCTTTGCAAAGCTTTTAAGCCTTAGTTTGCCAATGAATTCTGCTGTAGTAACATTGGCTTCTTTAGATAACTCTTTTTTTCTTCTTCAAGAAAAAAAATCAAATTAATTTTCAAAATAATCTTTAAAATAATTTGTCAGAATTTCATTTTTGATAGTCTTAAATTTCTTTTAAGCCAATTTTTAAAAAGTAGTATCTTAGGCTGTGGGTTCCTACCCATCCTTTATCTACTGCTTTGAAATCTTCCCTTCCCAAAGTGTAGAGTACTTGCCAGCTAATTCCAGATATTTCCCCTCATTATTTACCGTGATTGATAATGTGGACATGGTAACTTTCTTCCAAGGTTCCCATCATATCTACTATGGTAACTTGTATTCTGTAGTGGTTAGAATGTGATCTGTTTGTCACTACTTCTACTAGGAAGTAGTACTGAAATTATTGGCAAAACAAATTAAGACCATTTAGCACAGCAAAGAGCTTTGTGCGGTGGTGATGTATAAGTACCTTATGAGATCCAACCAAGGAATGATTATTTCAAGTAGATATCAAGATGGTTGAAGACCTCTGTTGCCTCTGGAAAGTTTTGAGATCTAATTTCAGAATTTATTATTCATTTGTTCCTTCAGGCTAGACAATGCTTGTTTTTTTTTACACCTAAATATTCGTGACCATACACCAATAGTGTATTTCCCACCCAGCAGTGTCTATATACCTTTAAGAGTCTAAATTCTACCATAGATGACAAGTTAAAATATGTAAGGAAGAAAAATGTTTGTCTTCTCTCTGTATGTCTGTCTCTCTGACATATGCACATCATTGAAGTCACTCTCTGAATCCTAAGCAGCCATTTCTGAATTGTTAAAAATTTGTTCATCACAAAATTCATTAGCTGAGGGAGACTTTTGACTTTTAAAAATATTTTGCTCGTCAGTTTTAAAAGCTAATGCTAATAAAGATTTAAGCTGGAATGGTTTTTAAAAGTACGTAGCTTAGTAACTAAATTAGGTTCTATATTATAAAATTATGGAGAACTATGGTATAGTAGAAAGAAAACTGACCTGAGAGGTAGAGACCTGGTTCAGATTTTGTGCCTGTGACCAACCAAGTATGTGAACGTAGGTCCTTTAATTTCCCTGGTCCTCTGTTTCTCCATCTGTAAGATGAGGGAATTGAACTATATGATTTCTAAGGACCCTTCCTGCTCTATCATTCTATATCTTGTGTGTGTCTGCTATTTTAGAAATGCCCCTCCACATAGGATGCTTAAGTATGTGGAATTATGGTTTTAATAGTCTAATTTTTTTTGTGAAATTAATTTGAAAATTATTGGAAAATAATTATTAGAAAATAACTCTGGGGCAATGCTGTCTTTTGCCTTCTTTTGTATATATTCCGTCACTTAGCACAGTGCCTGACACATAGTTGATTTTTAAGTAGATGTTTATTCAATCAGTTAATTGAATATTGAAGTTTTTAGGATTTTTGCTTTGGCAATATGGATTATCACAAATAAAACATTACCAAGCCCACCCTAAGATCAAGTGTAATTTTTGCCACCTTCCACTGCCAAATTCCAATCTTAATCCAATCCCCAGGTGTCAACATTTTATCAATATTGTACATGTTAAGTCTCTTCTTTCAGTTTAGCTGTTAATATCACAAAGGAATATTAGACCTATAAATATTTTTATAGGAGCTATTAACTTATAAGGTCATGCCTATATTTTTAATAACATTACAAGAAATAGGCAACGTTATTTCTTCCACACAGTGGCTTCTGTAACAGAAAAAAAATTTTAAAATGAGTTCTTTTGAAAACTTTTAATATATTTCAATAAGCTCATTGATTTATTTATTCAACTTCTTGAAGGAGGGAGAGTCCAGGGGTATTTGGCTCCTGAATCCTTAGGTTGCTCTTAAATCAGTTATCTTCCCTCTCTACACGTTGTACTAGAACTCATTGGTTTTAAGAGCAGTTCAGGCTTATTAAAAACACATACGTAGAACAAAAATTCCAAATTCAACTTGGTTATTTATCATAAGATAAAAGAATACACACTGCATAACAAAAGCAAAATGAGATGTGGAAGAACAGAAATTAAGTTCTGGCATACAAATGTACATGATTTAGCACAGTCTATTTCTTTCAGTGCTTTTGGCTTAAGTATGACCCTAAAATTAGTTCTCTGGAGAAGGAAAAATATTGAGGCATTTCTGACTACCCTCACTGTTCTCTGAAGTGTGGACCTAGATAGAAGGCATCTTTGGTGGTGGAGTAAAAGTGGAGAGATCTCTACAAAGAGCACTGTGTTTACTTTTCGGAATTCAAACAATTGCTCAAATTTATTAAATAGATACATTTTTTCTATAAGAGATTTTCAGGTGAGGTATGATTCAGTGTACTTTTCCTTTAATTTTTCTGTTTCTCTGAAAGGTATGTTGTACCCTCTTCTGTTGTGGACAGTAGGTTTCTTTCCTTCTTTTTAAAAGACAATATCGTGTAAGAGTTGTCCTTTTTGGCTAAATCAGAAACTATAGGTTAGGGCAGACCTGTATAACTTGGCAGGAAGTAGGGTCCAAAATTAAAATAGGCTAACCTTCTTTGGGCCACAGATAGTCTAGTCCAGGCCTGTTCAACATACAACCTGCTGGCCTTGTGTCCCACCAAAGAATTTAAGGTGGTCCAGGAAATATGTAGGGTTGCCACTGTGCACTCTCCTGTTTGTCACATGATTTGTGGCAACCATAGTCAGTCTGTCTGTAGTCTAATCTGTCTTCAGCCTGAAGAAGTTTAGCCTCTTTTAATTTTGGCCCCTACCTACTGTCAGGTTGTGCAGATCTGGTCTAGCTACTGGAGACAGACTGACAATGGTTGATTGCTGTGGGTCACATGACAAACAGGAGAAAGTGTGCCAGTGGCAATCCACCCACCAAGTTACATGACACTAGTGGAAAGCAGGTAAGCAGGGCTCAGACACGGTACTCATTACATCTTTACTTTCTTTTACATTCTCTTCATCTTTCCTGGGCTTCCCCAAATCCTTTGGCGGGCTATAAGTGGCTATGGCTCGTGGACTGTATGTTGTGCAGGCCTTGGTCAGGAAATCCATGATCAGGAAGGAATTAGCCATTCCTTCCAATCCTTTGGCAGAATATTCATCTTTTAGCCTAGGAAGGATGTTACAGACCATCTGGTCTAAAATCTTTATTTTACTAATGAAGAAAATGAGTCCCAAAGGGGTGAAGTGAATTGCCTAAAGGGTCACGGAGATGGTAATTATCAGAGTAAGGATTTGAATTCAAATAGTCATTGATCTCCAGATCCAGGTCTCATTCCGCTATAACTCTGTTATCTTCTTGTTATCTCGACAGCTAATTTGTGTCCCCCTGCCCTCTTTCCCTAACTTCCTCTGACTTCTGATGAGTTATTGTGCTTGCTACTGTTTCCTCATTAGCAAATAAATCCCCTTCTTCTGACTCTGATACTGCCCTGGTGCAGGCCCTGATTGTTTAGGCTTAGACTATTGCAATGGCCTGCTGCTAGGTCTGCTCTCCTCAAATCAGAGTGATTTTTCTGAAGGGCAGATTCAACAAAATCATCTCCCTGCTCAGTAAAATCCAGTGACTCCCAGTCACTTCCAGGATCAAATAAAAGTCCTCTGTTGGCATTTAAAGCCTTCATAACCTATGCCCCCCTCCCTGTAACACCCCACCCCCACCCCACCAACCTTCCTTATTCAATACTTCTTATACCTTAACTGCCCTCTACAAACTCTTCAATCCATTGACACTGGCCTCTTTGTTGTTCCTCCACCAAGGCACTTCTTTAGACTCTGGGTATTTTCACTGGCTGTCCCCACCATACCTGGAATGTTCTCCTTCCTCATCTTTAACTCCTGGTTTCCCTAGGTTGCTTCACATCCAAACTAAAACCGTGTCTTCTACAGGAAACCTGTTCCAACCTCTCTTAATTCTGCTGCCTTCTTTTTGTTATTTCCTATTTATCCCATACATAACTTGTTTGTGCATTTTCATTTAATTGTTGTCTGCCCCATTAGATTGTGAGCTTCTTGAAAGCAGGGACTGCCCTTTGCCTCTTTTTATACCCTCAGCACTTAGCACAGTGACTGGCACATAGTAGGCACTTAATAAATGCTTATTTACTAATTAACATTCCTGGGATTCACTAACATATCCAAGCAGCCTAATTTAATTGTATGTAATCTTAGCAGCCCAAGACTAAGTCTAACCTCCTTGTTATAATATAGTCTCAATATAACAAATGAGATAATATTTGTAAAGACTGCTTAGCATAGTGCCTGACATATAGTTGATTGATTGTTGTCCTTCATTCTCAAAGAGGACCAAAATGGCATCATTATGTTGGGATCAAGATCAGTATGGCTGACTTGGAAGGCTCTGCTGTAGGTTGGGCACAAATAGTCCATACGAACATTTGGCGTGGAGATGTCTCTAAATTTACACATCTCATGGGTTTTGGTTTTTTTGAGCCACTGCAATTCTTCTTTCACAGAGCACAGGATCTTTTTTGATATGGGCATGCCATGCTGGGCGGTCCTGTGCCAGTGTTCCCCTTGTCTCACAATTGACTCCAAAGTTCTTCAGAGACCTTGAAGAGTGTCTTTGTATTGTTTCTTCTGACCTTGTGTGAGTTCTTCATAAAGTAGTCTTTTCAGCAAACATACATTTGAGTGCTCTTTGCAGTAAGGTTTGAATGTTTGGCAGTTTAGCTCAAGAAAGGACCTCAGTGTTTGATACCTTATCTTGCCAGGTGATCTTTAGAATCTTTCTAAGACAATTCAAATGGAGGCGATTCAGTTTCCTAGTGTGGTGCTGGTGTACTGTTTAGGTTTCACAGTCATACAATGAGGAGAGTGGCAAAACAGGTTTGGTAGTCGGTCTCTTCTCTCTTCTCTCCCACATTTTCCTTTGGAGGCTCACAAACGCTAAGCTGGCTCTAGCATCAACCTCATTTTCTTTGTGTACATCCCTAAAAAGTATACTGCCAAGGTAAGTGAACTTATCGATAGCATTCGAAAGCTGTAACTGATGGTTCCAGGCATGGATGTTGTGGTGCTGGGTGGTGGAGAACCTCTATTTTCTTGCTGTTAATTTTCAGACCACAATTAGCACACGCAATGGAGAATTGATAGATACTTTGTTGCATCCCAGCACAATCATTTGTGAACAAAAAGTTATGCACCAATTCTCCCTCAAGTTTAGTCTTGGCCAGGGGTGAGGAACCTGGAGTTTGAGGCCACATGTGACCCTCTAGATCCTCAGGTGCATCCCTTTGACTGAATCTAAATGTCACAGAACAAATCTGTGTGGCAGCTGATCTTGATGCCATTTTTATCCTCATTTTGAAGGCATCTGACAACATTGCTGAAAACATCATGCCAAAAAAGCAAGGGAGCAAGCAAGCACATGACCCTGCTTCCTTCCGTGGGTGGCTAGGACACTGCGCGAGCATCCTCTGCCATTTAGAACTCATGGAAGCGCACCCTCCTAGAATTAACATACAGTGGGCACTGTTCTTGCAATATTGTGGGATGGTTTTATACCTCAGCCCTAACTGCTCCTGAAGCATTATTTTACTGAATTATTTATTACTTAATTTGTTATTTGTTATGAAGCATTATTTCACCCAAGTTTGTGACTTCCTAGATCTAGTTCCTGACTTTAGGTAATCTGTGACTTCTGTGGTCTCACTCAGAAGATATGCTTATTTAGGAATATACGTGTTCACTGACATTTTCAGCAGAGATTGAGTTTGATGTCTAAAAATTTGAGGCTTTCTTTGGCCTGAAATTGTTCATCTCCTAAAGTATTACATATGGCAGAATTTGGAACTTTTGACAACTTTATTGAGATTGTAGTCTCTTTTATTTCAGTGTAAATTTAACAAATTAACTATGTTATTTTATTGTTAAATTTCTTTTAAATAGTCATATAAAAAGAACAAATTCAACATTGCTTTATCCATTTTGGTAGTGTGTTTAAGCATTGAGTTCCCTGCTTAATTAATTCTGAACCATTTAGTTGTTTTGTGAGATATTGCACATGATGATTGCTTGTTAGATGGATCATCTGATAGTGTCCATATCTAAAATGTAAAAAAAAGCCCAATGAAATAAGAGTAATACTTTGATCTGGATGCTGGCATAAGAGCAGATACAAAGACTAAAATGAAAGCTATTTAATTCTCTCTTAGTCTCTTTCTCTCTCTCTGGTTCTTTTCCTACCATCCACGACAGTGGATTTTGATTATGACCTGTGTGCAGAGCACCTGAATTACAGTTGAAGCTTTATTTTCCCCGGCCTTCAGCCCCCTTGTCAAAGGTGTAGCAGGACCATGGGGCCATCTTTCTACTTATTGTGGATTGTCTGAGAAAGGATAATTGAATCTTTTAACTCCAACTCTTTCCACTAACTTGAGAACTTTCTTTTGCCAACTTTTCCTTGGTTTTGTTGTTTGAAAAACAGCCCTTTGTAACTTCCTCTGTGACTGATTTCTCTCCATCAGCTTTCTTGCTTTCAGTGTCTTCTGTTGATGAAGGTAAAAGTCAGCTCAAGATCCGGTGAAGCAAAGGCTGAATATACCCTATTTCCTCGGGCCTACTCGCTATGACTCACACCTTCCATTTCTAGTACATGAATACCGAGCTCTGCTAGGGCAAACTGTCAGCCTTTCACTTATTGTGACAAGTACTTTTAAAAAGCATTTTTTAAATAAATCCTTTAAAAAGTCCCAATTCACAAACATCCTCACTTAATACAACTAACTTTTTGCCCTGCTCCGGTAGAAAAAATGGTATCTTTTCACCTGGGACTATCTAAGTTGGTGCATGGTTAGGTTTCCTGTACGAAGCTTAAAACTCAGATTTTAATAACATAAGTTTATATATGGCAAGGAAGCCCTACAAAACCTTTCAGGCTTTTTCCTTACAAAGACCATTTTTTACATCCAATTCTTTCATTTCCAGAAGACTGAGATTAATGCTACTGAAAATGAGTCTTTTAAATTCTAATTCTATAAGTGAAATGTGTTATACAGTAAAAGCACAATTTTTTCTATATAATATGTAGAAATTATTTTCTCTTTGTGGAGAAAACTGAATTTAAATGCTAAAATATTGCCTTTTTGTCTTCTTGAAATATCTTTTCTGCATTCTGTGGTAAAGGCTTTTAAAATTAATGGGAAAAATGTATTTCCCCCTTTCTCTTTGGCTCAGGGAAATAGAGAAGATAATCAATTTAGCAGTAAATGACTTGCCAACTAGTTTATACAGTGTCTGAAGTATGAATTTCTTTGTTGGCATAAATTTTGAAGCAAAGCATTGTGATCAGTTTGGTTGAAAGTTTATAAAAACCAAACAAATCAAATTGGCATTTGTTACTTCATAACGTTTATAGATAGAAGTAGATTTAGAGGTAATTTAGTCCAACCTTCATTTTGTAGATGAGGAAACTGGGACCCAGAGAGGTGAAAAGTTTTCCCAAGGTCATCCAAAGATTTTTCCCAAGGTCATCCAAAGGGTAGGTAGCAGAACCTGTATATTCAAACTCAGATTTTTTTTGATTCCTTATCTATTGCTTAAGTTTTGAGCCACATCACGACATAGAAGACTAATTAATTTTTAATTCTAGTGTTTGCCCATTCATAATGATCTCCCTTCTCTTTTCTAATAGAAAAACTAACTGAAAAAACCAAGAATGTTGCCAAGCAAAAATTTTATCCATGGCCTTTTCCTCACTGCTTTCTCTGACTTCCAGTTTCTTTCTTCATCATATTAGACATTTGTTTTTCCCTTGTCTACCATCCATAGCAGTGTTTCCTAGCTTTAGCTATGCTAGCTTCTGCCAGCAGCCTTTAGAGGTTTTTCTTGTTCATTGATACTTTGCCGTTGCATGCTTTTGACATTTTTTCAGAGCTCAAGCAATTTTACGTACATCATGTCCTATATGCTTTGTTGAACCTAAGATTTCCTTCTTGGCTAAAACATTCTGTTATCAGTTCCCACTATTAAAGGCATAACCTTTCTATAGTATTTAGGGCATTTGTTAGGCAGGTGAAATATTGACTTTGAGAGTAAATGTTAAGATATCTTGACTTCAGGGTATAGATATTGATCAAAGACAGTGGAATCCAATATTTATTTAGAAGCACAGTATATAATAATTCTGACAGAGACAATAAACCAATGGACTTATACATCAATAACTTAGTTGTTAGAATTGGCAATAGATCCCAATTTAACATTTTTCTTTAATATTTAGATTACAGGTAGGCTGTATAGAGAAAAAGCATGGTTAAAAACAAAACAGATTCAACTGTTAAAAGCAGCATGATTTCTACAAGTTTTTCATCACTAACTATCTTTCTCTTAGAACTGTTAACTAAGAAATATTTTTAAAGGTTTTGTGCAGTCTGTTTCTAATGTGAATGTATTTTAAAAGGAATATCCTCAAAATAATTTCCCACAAATATTTAATTTTCTGAAAGTGCTTAAGCGATCTTCTGGGCTGACTAAACTTCTGCAAGCATTAATGCCTCCATTAAAGTGGTTAGGGAAATCATATTGATCATTTTATTGCTCTGTTGTCTGTACTCTAAGATAGAAAGTTTGAGTTACTTCTCTGTCCATAATAAAAAAAACCTGACATTTTAAAAGCACCTTAACATTGATAAAATACTTTAAAAACATTTTCTGATTTGATCCTCAAAGACTATCTTATTTTGTCCTATACTTGATATTATCTTTTATGATTATCTCTTCTGAGACTATTTAATATGACATGCTGGGGAAAGTATTCTAAAAAGACAGTGCTTGAACTTCCTCTTGTCACAAGAGAACTCTTCCGAATTTGGGAGGAAGGACTTTGCCCAAAGTACTCAGACTGATTAAATGTGTAACTGAGAGAGAGTATAGGTGTGAGTTTCTACTCCCTCCCACAATTAAGGCAATTAGAAGGTCTTAAGTGTAAGTTTTGCCACATATGAAGAGCTTTTAGATGTTAGAACAGGGTGATTTGTGCATCATCAATTGGTGAACTGCTGTTTCCTCCTCTTTATAAAATGGGGTTAACCACATTTGTCATAATTACCTCCCAGGGCTATGGGGAAGAACAAATGAGATAATCTTGTAAAATGCTTTAAAAAATTTAAATGCTAAATAAATGTTAGCCATTATTACAGATTTCCTTCTTTTTGGAGGAAAAAAACACCCAAATTTTTCATTTTCTGTGATCCCAGTCTTGATTCTTAATCACCCTTCCCAGCCTTGCCTTTTATCTTAGTTTACTTGGTTGCTTATTTCTTACCTGTTGTTATAAATGAGGGACAAAGCAAAAAAAAAAAAAAAAAGAAATGGAAGAATATAAAAATAGGAAGTCTTTAAGTCCTACTTAGTTCCATATGTGATGAGTCTGGGAGAATGTCAAGTTAAGTTAGTTTATCTTCTTAGGAAGATAATTCTTCTGTAACAGAATAATCAGAAAAAAAATATGCCTTAGAGTTTATTATAAGAGAATTTTGCAATTAATTTTTAAAAAATGTCCAAGCAAAAAGACCCAAACTTGCTGTCCTAAATATTGAATGATTCCCTTACGACAGCATGCCAAGTCAGTTTTGTGATATTGACTTGGACTTAATAAAGGCAAAGTGAACAAGAAAGGCTTTGACTCCAGTGGCAAATCTTCATGTGCTCTATTTTTTATGAATGTGAAAGATAAGAGGTATTGATGAAAGACTCATAATGTAAGCTGAAATATATGGTCTAGTGAAGGGGAAAAGTTCTTTAATGCTACAATCAATTAAAACAAAAGCTGTAGTCTTTCTCTGAGAATTCTATGTTTGCATATATAGAAAGTTAGTGAAATTCAAATGAAAATCATAAACATTTCCTCATCAACATAAGACTTTTCCCTCCTTGATTTCTGTCATTGCCATAGTATAGAACTGGGATATAAAGATAGTTGTCAGTGTTCTGGGGTTGTTGGGGTTAATTCCAGTAGAAATATAGTGAAAAACATATTGGACTGAGAGTAACATGATTTTAATTTGAGACCTTGCCTTACCACTTGTCAATTACATGACATCCTCTCGGAACCTGTTTCCTTATTTGTAAAATGGGGATGATATTTTCATTACCATCACAGGGTGCTTATTATGGGGATCAAATGAAATAACGTATATAAAGCCCTGTGAAGTGATGTGTGTGTGTGTGTGTGTGTGTGTGTGTGTGTGTGTATGTAAAATGTTATTAGGAATAACATGAATTGTTGTTGTATTTTAGTTTCAGGAACCCAGAGAAAACTTTTGGCTTAATAAGTTAATTGATAAACTGTTATGCTCTGGAGGTTTCATGGTTCAAATCCTGACTCTTATTTCTAAGTTCCTGGCACTAAGAAGATATGAAACAAATGGGTCCAGCAGGAAATAATGTGTTCCTCAGAAGGAATGTGAAGGAGGAGAGAGCAGATTAATCACTATTATATCTATTAAATACTCTTAGATGGAAACTGTTTATAGAACAATACTGTTAGACTTCTATAATGTGATCAAAAACTTAGTCATTTATAAATAATGTGACATTAATATATGATTCAGTTATTCAATATTAAAGAGGCAAAAGCCTTTTAAGTACAAGCAGCAAACACACATTTATCCAGAATGGTTGGAGACTGAATGTGTTCTATTTTGTTGAACATTCATGGGTTGCCATTAAAAAAAATAGAATAATATTGGAGTGAAATTACCATGAAACCTCATTTACTGTATTTTTGACTATTTTTGGATCAGAAGTCACTTCAGGGGCTTGTATTATCTCTTGGTCATCCTTACAAACTTTGCTTTTCATTGGAGAGACCATGTAGTGTGTGACTGGCTCTGGAGACAGAAGACCTGGATTTATCATACCAGATCAGTTCTGATACAGTTCTCATTACCTATGTAATTTTAGGCAAGTCATTTAATATAGGTGAGCTCTCAGGACCCTTCTACTTGTAAATCATGATCGCCCTGTGTAGTGCTGAGAAATAATTTCAGAACTTGAGCTTTCTGATTGGTTTTTAGATAAATCATTAGATTTAGTTAACATCAAGAATATAAGTAGGTATTCAGATCAGATCTTATGACTATAAGGAATAGGGAAGGGAAGCAACATAGTGTAGTGGAAGAGACGTGGATTTTAGACTGTTCTGTCATTAACCAGCTGGCTGTATGGGCAGAGGAACGACATCATTTTTTTGGCCTTTATTTTTCTTATCTATTGGCTGAGTTAGATCATATCTTTAATGTCTCCTTCTATTCTAAAATCCCATGATATGTGTATATGTGTAAATGCAACTAAAATTTATGTATACATATTATAATATCTCATGTATATGTGTGATTATCATTCATAATTATGGCTCTTTATGCATGGAATACAAAAGAACAGCATGATTGCCTTTTTAACGTATGTAAATCAATTACTCTTTCTAAGCAAAGCATATTCAAAGAAATAACCAGTCACCAACCAGCATATGTTTAGAGTTGTTCCTTCTTTTAAAAGGTGTTGAAATAGTGAAATCTCTATACTCAATTAGATGGAAAATTAAAATATTACATAATTCTTGAAATTCTTGTCTGGAGGTAGCTGTACATAAATGCAAAATCTCTTTTGAATGTGCATTTTATATGCTTTACCATCACATTTCCCTATTAATGAAAATGAAAGCAATCTTAAAGTTTTAGATGATCATATGTTGTTGATCAACTGATAATGCTACAATGCTATAGTGCCTGTGAACTGCTTTGATCTTTGGGGTGCTGGTCACATCTCTCTCTCTCTCTCTCTCTCTCTCTCTCTCTCCCTCTCACACACACACACACACACAGATATACACATACCAAATGTATATATACACACAAATATATACATTTGACTTACCTAACACTTTAGAAAAAATATGAAAAAGCTGACAACAAAGAGACAAACTTGACTGATGAGCCTTTCAGTTGTGTTCGAGGGGAACTTCCCTGGGCTCTAATAGTGGCTTAGTAGGGGATATAAATAACCACGCTCGTCATTTGCATTTCAGCCAGATAGACTTCTGTATTGTATACTTTATCCTAGTGTACTTCACTCACCATTTCTGTTGAGTGATATTGTCATGAAAACCATATGCTGAATTCTGCAAGTGTGTGTGAAATTGAAGAGGTGTTCCCTTCCCTAAGGGGCCTCTTTGGAGGGTAAATTATGTTGGTAAGGAAACAGCTAAACAGTAACAAAGGACAATGTAAATAATCTAGTTCTAGGTTGTATGTCATGGACTAGAGTGTTTTAGTTACTCACAGAAGAGAAGGTCTTTTGTGGCATAAGTTTAGGGATGGCTTTGTGGAATTTGGGTATGTAAGTAACTTGGTTTTAATGGAAATGTAAGATTTAAGTCCTTAAGGGAGGGCAGCCAGGTGTGGGAAACAAGGTGAACAAAGCTAGAGGGTGGAATAAGCATGGGGTCCAAAATTGGGAGCAGTTGGGAAATACTAATCTGAACACATAAGGTAGGGACAGTTGGGAGGACCTTGTACAGTAAGCAGAGGAATTTTATCTAATAAACTATACAAAACCATCGTTGATTCTTAAGCAGTGATGTGATGCTTAGGGCCCAAAAGAAATCAAGGTGACCCTAATGGAACCTCACTGGACTTAGTGAGATTTTTCACATCTATTCTTTTTTTATAATTAACTTTTATTGAATTTTCTGTGTAATATGTATTGGCTTTTTTTGGAGTGGGGGGAAGGACAAGGGAATGGATTGGAAAGATATTGAATTCTATTTTTAGTTCTGCTGCTAGTTTGACTCTGGGGAAATCACAACTTTTTTGCCACAGTATCTAAAAATATTATGTGTGTGTGTTTGTGTGTGTGTGTGTGTGCGCATTAAGAGAGTTAGAATAGATGATCTTTAATGTTTGTTCCCAGGATCACATTCTGTAATTTTGTATTGTGATAGTTTAGTGATATGGAAAGCCCTAGAATGAGATGGGGTAAGTATGACACAGGGAAATAAAAGTGGGGCTAATTAAAATGGAATATTGGCAGCCTCATGATATTTGAAAACTCTGGGTAAAATCCCATTACAAGCATATCATTACAGAGGTTTTATATAACAAAGCTATTTCCATGTCCCAGTAGATAGGCCATAGAAACAATGGGTTATTGATTTGGCTGCAACTAATTGCAGACAACAAATAATCCCATAAAACAAGTGCTGTATCTAGTTCCTTCCTCTCTGAGAATCAGCTCTTTCTTTATAAATATAAGAACTTGATTATGTACTGGATGATCCATTTTTCAAAATGCTTTGTTGATGATTGATATTTGGAATTTTTTCTTTCTCCCTTTTTTCTTTTTAAACAGATAGGAATGTATTTCTTGACTTTATCTCTTGGTTGGCAGGATCCCCAAAATTCACAGGGTTTAGAGATGTTGCAATTAGTATGTTACAGAGTATGTTGCAGAGAGTATAGTAAACTCTCTCATTTTAAACCTGAGAAAATTGAGAGTCAGAAGGTTGAAGTCGCCCACGGTCACACAGGTGAGAGTTTAATCCAAGTTTTCTGTCCCCAAATCCAGCCCATGCTGTTGCTTAAAAATCACGTCATGTTTGTTAGCTCAAGAGAAAAATCTCCTGTCTTTCATAGCAAAAGATCCCAGGAAGCGTTGTGAACTTGTGAACTATCATGTTTTTTAGCTTATCTTGGTCCTATTTCCTCTATATACAAAGCTGCTCACAGCATTATCTTTAAAATAGGGAGAATTGATACCTGCCTCACTCACCTCAAAAAATTATGAAAATCAAATTAAATGTTCATACTAGAGTACTGTTAGCATTTAAGTACTCTACAAGTATAAAGTATTATTATCTACCAATAATTTAATAACATATAGAATTTACTGTATGCTAGGTACTGTGCTAAATGCTTAAGAGTTCTTTCACTTGATCCTGGGAAGTAGGTGCTGTTATTATCTGTATTTTACATATGAAGGAACTGAGGCAAACAGGTTTACAAGACTTGCCTAGAGTAACACTGCTAGTAAGTATCAGAGTCTCTGACTGGATTTGAACTCAGGCTTTTCTCTCTATTCCCCATGTTGTATCCATTGCACTGCCTGTGCTAAGCAAGAAACTCTCTAGGCACTGGGAATACAGAAGAAGGAGATGTCTCCTTTGCTCTCAGTAAAATAGATGCAGAGGTAGAGCATACATATGATAAATTAAATCTGTATGTTTGTATATATATTTACATATGCATATATACATACATATATAAACACACACACATATATGTAGTAATATAAGCCAGAAGCCAAGTAAGTGCTGCAGATAATTAATGACTGGCTGTAGGGAAAGAGACATAGAAATAGAGAGGCAACAAGAGATTGTGTAGATGGGAGTATATGAAGATATGGGTGTACAAAGGGGATTGTGAAGGGACAGTCAGTGGTCAAAAGCAGAGGGTGTACAAGTGTTCATGTGTGAAGTAGAGTTAAGGAAAGAGAGAGATGGAAAGAGACAGACACAGACAGACAGAAATGAGAGAGACCTAGAGACAGAGAGAGGTGGGGGGAGTCGTTATCAGTGATCTAATTGACTTTTCTTAATCTTTATCTGCTACTGCTGACACTCTTGTTCAACCTCTTTTAGATACTCTTTCCTCCCTAGATTTCTGTGATGCTGCGCTCTCCTCAGTCCTTCTTCCTCATTGACTAGTCCTTGTCTGCTTTGCTGGATCTTCACCAAGAATCTGCCCACAAAATGGGGTGGCTTCCAAGGCTCTGTCTTTGCTTCCCTTCCTTTTTTCTCTCTATACTGTCTTACTTGATTCTGGGGTGGATTTATATGAGAAAAACCTATTGGGAAAATAAGTTCTTGATTGCTAGAGCCAAATTAAGTTCATGAGTAGCTAACAGAGACTACTTTAAAAGAAATCTGTAAAAGAGGTAGTTAGAATATTTTCTTTCTACTGGAAGATTAGATTACTTAATTGAACAAATGAGAAACTGGTAAAAAGATATGATTATCCAGTATTTTTGTAATTTGATCTTTTTTATTTGTTTCTTATTAAACTTTGATTTTAATTGAATTGAATTTCTGAGCCCTGAGCATTGTTTTTGAGGAGAAAAATAAAGAAATGATCCCTATTTGAAGAATTAGTCTTCCCTTTTGAACTTCTCCCATCCCCTAAATCACCAGTCACCACAGGAAAGTTTGAGTTTATCTAGACCTTAGGTTTTTAATGTTTTTTTGTGTCATAGACCTATTTAGCAGACTGGTGAAGTCTGTAGACTCCTCAGAATTACATTTTGAAATGTGTACAGTAAAATGCACAGAATTACAAATGAAACTGATAATATTGAAATATAGTTATAAAAATATTAAAACAACAAACCTAAGCATTCTAAGGCAAGAACTGTTGATCTTGGAATGCTTTTCCCATCTAGGATTTCCAGTCTAGGGTTGATCAGGTTTCAAAGTCTTAGAGGGAAGGTTAGGGTTTATAGGTACATAGATACAAAGCTATAAGGGGTCTTAGAAGTAATTTAGTTCAACATTCACATTTACTAGACAAGTAAAATGAGTCCTAGAAGGAGGAAGTGACTTCGTCATGTATTAGAGGCAGTAAGTGTGTGTGTTTGTCCTTTGTTGCCAAAGAAGACCATGCCATCAGAGAAAGGATGACACGCCTTGCACTTGACTGTGTTTTGAGTGAGGGAGGGCTGTGCAGGTCACCAGCCTCACTTCTTCTCCAGAGCCATCTGAATCCAGTGATAAGATATTCATCAGGATGACTGGAGATGACCCAGGATGAGGCAATTGGGGTTAAGTGACTTGCCCAAGGTCACACAGCTAGTGAGTGTCAAGTGTCTGAGGTGAGATTTGAACTCATGCCCTCCTGATTCCTGCACTGGTGCTCTATCCTCTGCACTACCAGCTACCACTAGGCAGTAAGTAGCAAAACTAGTAATCACTGTGAATCTTGTTTGTTTAAAGTTGGAAATCCATTTTATTAGGGTCCTGGACCCCTCAGAGATCAGGATGTGACTTTTATTATAGTACTATGGTGTCAGGACAGCTTTGATCCCCAGAGCTTTTAGCTTTGATCCAATTTGGTACCTAGGGCTATAACACCCCATGCTATAAATAAATCTCATCTTGATTAACATGCACTAGAGGAGACTTTAGTTTCCTAAGTCATCACCATTTTCATTAATGATTTTCAGATCAGTGGTCTGTAGCCAGGGCTGAGATGGCTATCCATATTAAAAACAACTTTTCAAATAAGCCAATTAGAACATTATGTGTTTGCCCATGAATAAGGAGTAAGCAAATGGAGAACTCTTGGAATGGGGTAGAGTAGTTGAAGGTGAACCTTTATTTGAGAAATGGATATTTCAGGTGGAATCAGTATAGGATGTTCAAGCACAGAACAGTTTTTGCTAACAGGTCTGAAAAAGTGCAGCAGTTGATTTTGACATCTGATTGTGGGGAAAAAATGTGATGTACAAACAGATGATGGAGTATAGCATTAAAAATTAAGGTTGAAGTTGTATGTGGTATCTAAACATATTTGGAAATCTTCCACTTAGTACTTGAGGATCTTGCTTGAAAACATGTCATTATGATGAAAAATAACAGAGAAAGTGGCACTTTGCCTCAGGGTAAGTTTGTTATCTCTTAAGCATTCCCTGTAAAAAGGAATGTATGATGAGATATGACTTCCCTTGGGGGTATATAACAAAGTTATAAATTGTATTAAAAAGAAAATAAGTCTTCCTTTAAAGAGAAAGTTATAAACACAGGGTGGTCATTTATAGTCAGTTCTACAGGGCAGAGAAATATTGCTGAGAAATAATGCCTTTCATTTGAAATCTTGTCAGTATACTCAGAAAGAAGAATATTGTACTGGAACAATTATCCTGTATGCTAGGTGGAGCAATGCTAACAACCCAAGACTTGGAATCAGGAAGGATTTGAGTTTAGATTTTGACTCAGACATTGGCTGTGTGACCCTGGCAAGTCACTCAATCTGTCTGCCTCAGTTTCCTCATCTGTAAAGTGAAGAAGATAAGAATACCTACCTCCTAAAGTTGTAGGGAGGATAAAATGAGATATTTGTAAAGTGCTTTGCGAATCTAAAAGTGCTGTGTAAAGTGCTTGTTACATCATAAGCTTAATGACCATCTGTGTAGGAAAGACCATGGTGGATAAAGAATATCTGTTGTCCATATTAAGACATTCATCTGAATGTATAACCAATAGAGCTCTCCTATAAGTATGTTGTTGTTTGTCCTTCCTACTTGAAGAGGATCAGTGACATCATGATGTTGGGGCAAGACACTGTGGGTATCAATATATGTATCAGGGTCAGACAGTTCAAATGGACAGTCAACTGGGACCGGAACTGAACAAAAGGAGGGAGACAGACCTCGTTGTCTTGACAAAATTAGAGAACCACTGGATTAGATGATCTCTAAGATCCCTTCTGGCTCCAAATCCATGGTGCTCTGATGTAATTATTTTCCTCCAACTGACCAGTTGCCTCAATGATTTTCTAAGAATGAGTTAGCAGTTTTGGGAAGAAGATTTATCTTTTGGAAATCAATGTGCTAATTTTTACTAAACTCCTCCACTATACCAAAAGTCACTTTATGCTCACAGGGTCTAACTGAATACATATGCCATATTTTGCATTGTGAGGGCAAACAGAATATTCGTTGTTGCTAGTATTTTTACTATTGGTAGCTGAAATTTATATAACACTTTAAGGATCCAGACATTATCTCAGTTGATCCTCAGTATACCCTGTGAATCAGGTAGTAAAAGTACCTCCTTTTCCTTTTTTTTTAAACAAATAAAAAAAAATAAAGCTGAGAGTGTTTAGGTGATGACTTCCAGGTTGTGAACCTTTAGTTGCTGACAACCCCAGCTTCAATCTAGATATTCTGACTCTGCACCTGACGTTGCACTATGCTTTAGGATTAGTTCTTTAAAAAGCTCAGAGGGAAAGAATTTTTTACATTAGTTATTTTACAGTAATTAAAACTGTAGTGGAGTAAATTTTTAAAAAAGGAATAAAAATGAATAATTTTGGAACATCTATATATGTTAGAATTTATGCATATATGAAGTAATTCATTTTCATTCTAGAAAGTCTGTAACATAGAATTCCCTTGTCTGGACAGTGCTTGAGTGGTTTGTGAATTATTAATAGAAGTAATGTTAGCAAACCCCATGTCCTGCCAAATTGCTCTAGCACTGGCATTTGACAGGTAATTCGGTTCCCTAATTTTCTGGGTATATTCTAATTACAACTATTTGATGCTTGTTCTTTTTTTAATCACTGTTATAATATTTTGTAACCATTGGAGAGTTTTCCAACAGACTTACTTCATAATCTACTCAGAATAAGAGTACTGGGTTAAAAAACCCCCACCAAGAATCCCAATCCAACAACTGATCTTCATGAGGTAGAAGGAAAAGTGGCAAAATGAATCATGCTAGGCAAAAGAACATTTATTTAATTTGCATTTTTCTGAGGTGTTTTTACCTTTCTTTATATCCCCATCATTTAACACATTGTTTGGCACATAGTGATTGTTGCCTAGGTGCCAGCCCTGTGCCAGGATATCATGCTAGTGATCTGTGGGGAAAATCAAGATGAGTAGGACATAATTTTTACTCCTTAAGACACTACTAATTTAATGAGTTTAGCTTTTGGTTCTTATGATTTAAATTTTTACATCTGGTAGGGGTCCCAAAGTGCCTATTATTGCTGTGGTATTGAATATGCCAAACTCTGTAATTATGGTTTTGTAGTATATTTGGGGAAATAATTGCCATTTGCCTTTTATCAGTTTTTTTTCCTTCTTGACTTTTTCATGTCTTTGACAGCGGTGACCAGCTCTTTTTTTCTGAATACTTTCTGACTTTTTGTTCTCAGGGGCTTCTGTGTCACTGTTTTTGTCAAGTTTTCCTTCTTAGTCTCCATTGTTTGTTCGTCGTCTTCTCTGGATTTCTACCAGATCGCTGTTCTTGGCTCTTTTTCTCTGTCTTTCTTCTTCCCTGTTTTCATTTATCATCTCTAGATGATTCCCAAATCTGTATAAACAGAGCCTGTTTCTCACCCTTGAGTTCTAGTCCCTCATCTTCAACTCCTATTGGACATGTTTTCTTGTGTATCCCCAAGTTGGCATCCAGAACTAAACATGTGCCAAACTGTCAAGATCTTCTCCACTAAACTTACTTTTCTTTTCAACTCCTTAATCATTGTTTTTTAATACTCATCATCCTCCCAGGCATCCAGCTAACATCATAGCATAGGAATTATCTTGGATGCTCTCTCAATCCCTGCATGCAGTTAATTGCCAAATTTTATCATCTGTGTTAATGTATTAGGCCACCATGGTAATCTTGGGTCTCATTATTTCTTATTTGGATTATTGTGATGACCTAGCAGGTGTCTCTGCCTCCAGTCTGCCCCCTTTCCATTCTGTCTTTCACACAGCTGCCAAAAGAATCTTCCTGATGAATAGCCTCACCAGGCCATTCTCCTTCTTAAAAACTTTCAGTGCCTCTCTTTCAGCTGTGGCATTAAATACAAATGCTTTGTCATTTTTCCTTTCCCCCCGATGACTATTGTTTTCCTTCTTCTGTTCTGTGTTTTAGTCAGACTGTACTATCCTCTTCATTCCTTTTCCTAGGTCTGCATTTTTAATGAAGACATGTCTGTCCCACACTACTTGCTCATCTCCATAGCTTTTATCCCTCTCTTCAGTTCCCAGCTTAGGTACCCTCTCCTAAAGCCTTCCCTTGATTTCCCTAGCTGAAATTGTTATCTCCCTCCTTAGCTTTATGTGGCATTTTGTCTTGGTATTTCCTTTGCTGCAGTCATGTCCTGTCTTTCTTATACAATAGATATTGATTTATGTACCTTTTCTATCTCCATACCCTGCTCTGCTCCTTACTAGATTATAAGCATCTTGTGACTAGGGGTGGTACCATTCCCCACCCTGCCCCTACTTTTATCACCCTGCTGCCTAGTAGATCGTCTTAGAAACCATAGGCTCTGTGTTCAGTTGAATGGAATTGACTTGCATTGTCGATGGGATAGCTCTTTTCTGTGTAATAAACAGGCTGTTTTCACCTATAGCATTTTGCAAACTTGATGCCCTTTGGGATTGCTCGTTGCTCTGAGTTGTAGTAGAATAGCCTTGTCTGCAGTCAGGCTCCTTGAGAAGAGGCAGAGCGCTTCCCTTTGAGATGATCGTCTTAGCCAGGCTTTCTGTATCTCAAGGTCATTGAAACCCTGCCACAGGGCAGGCCATGATTTAGAAATATGTGGAGTAGAGTTTTTCAGTCTCAGGTGGAAGATTTAAAGAATATTGCATGAGCAAAAGAAAAAGGGGGGAGGATTACTTTAAAAAAAAAAAAAGGTGAACCCGGAAGGCACAAATGGGTGACTTCATTAACATTATTTTACTATTTTTAACATTAACATTATTTTACCTGATGAGACTGTGACATATATAAGCACATGGTATAGGTTTAAATTTGAGGTTCCCAAGCAAACATTTCTGCAAAGATCTTATTTGTTAGTTGCAAATCGACCAAAGAGCTCCTTCTTTCTATGGGCTTCTCTGAAAGATGCAGCAGCACAGTATTCCTGTATCCGTGATCTTAGTGTAGATGCACCTCCCAGATTTTTCATAGCCTTTATCTTTGAAATGACTGCTTTTGAAGCTCTCCTGTGTGTATACTTCTCTTTAACTTCCTGTTTTACTTTATTTCATTGTCACAGTAGACTAATCTACTAGAAGTCAGGAACCCTGTTTTTTGCACTTTGAAATTCTAGGACTAAGTGCAGTACCTTCTCCATAATAGGCCTTATACATAAGTGCTTGTATAGCCTTATGTGTATGTGTATATATATATGTGTCTGTGTATATGTGTGTGTACATATGTATCTGTGTGTATACACACAGACATAAGTGCTTGTATAGCTTAGCCTCCAATTATATTGTAAAGCTTTTTAAAGGACCCTTCCTTCTGCTCCTTTTGTATCCCCATAACCTACACCAACGCTTATCTAGAAGGCATACCATAGATGTTTAATGGAAACTTGTTGCTTCATTGACTAATGAGGGATTTGAATATATAGTTATTTTTATTTGTTACCATTAAATAATGAATAAAATTAGAAAGACTGTTTTTCACTAATTGTAGTCCAGTTTCATGTGGTTTGTTTTAGTGTGTTTTCTATGTCAATTTATAGTCTCCTCATAAGGACTGGATCTTTTCCTAAGGTTTTATATAACTTGACATAACTTTTGATGATAACATTAAGAACATTCTACTACTGGATTCTGGAAGTGACTCACCTTTCTAGCATTATGAAGAGGAAAGAGTACTGGATTTGGAATCAAATCCTAGCTCTTCAAATTCCTTATCTGTGCCTCAGTTTCCTTATCTAAAAAATGAAGGGATTAGACTAGATGACCTCTGAAGTTCCTTTCTGGTTCTGGTTTCATGATTTATGATCCATATTTACTCATATTTAGTCTGGAATTGTTTTTGAACTAAGTCATGAAAGTCAATTCAATTTAATTCAATAAATATTTATTAAGAGTTTTTACTCCAGGGATTATGCTAGGCACTAGGAATGTAAGAATAAAAACTAAACACTTTGTGCCTTAAACTCCTTACATTCTATTGAAATAGGTGTAGGTGGGATAACAAAACAGACCTAGACATATACATATAAAATGTTTGGTCTCAAACTATGGTAGTTGGTGCTCAGTCATTCAGTCATGTCCAGCTCTTTGGGACCCCATTGACCGTAGCATGACAGGCCCTTCTACTGTCTCTCAAAGTTCGTCTAAGTTCATGTTCATTGTTTCCATTACGCTATCTGTCTCATCCTCTGCCATCCCCTTTTCTTTTTGTTTTCAATATAATAGGCATCCCACATGAGAAAACTACCCCTCAAACTGAGGCAGATCAGAAATTGTCCTCCATTTTATTGTTTTGAAGAATTCCCTGAACACATTGACAGCTTAACTGAATTACCCAGAGTCACCTATATAGTGTGTGTGTCAGAGGCCCATAGGTTTTTCTGACCATGAGGCTGGCTTTCTAATCTTTGTGTCACACTGCTTTAGAAATTAAAATGATATATAAGATAAAAAGAAAGAAATGTAAAAGTGCAGAAACCTTAATACCTGGGAATGTCAGAAAAGACTTCTCATGAAAGGTAATACTTGTTGAACCTGGAAATGAACTAAAGGTTCTATGGGGAATAGAGCACTACAGGAGGGAGTTGTGGCCTGTGAACAGGCCTTGCTTTTAGACAATTTACCAGGCAAGCAGTTTATGCTCCATTATCCTCAGGGTTGGGCTTTTTCAAGAAGAGAAAGATAGTGAAAAAGGGATAAATTGGATCCATCTTCTTTATGGCCCGCTGTGGATTTCATCATATCGTAAAAGCCCTTTTCATTGACCTTACAAGCAAGTCCTTGAATCTGAATAACCAATTTTGAACAATAATAGGAACCTTTTGGATTTCAGAAACCAGAACAGAAGATATTTTACTCATAGTGGAGCAAACGTGTTGGTTCATACGTTGAGACAGAATTTACATTCATGCAGAATATGGACTAAATTAATTAAAGTAATGAATGAAAATTTAGAATGAAGAAGATGAGCATAAAGAAATTGTGTGCTCTTCTCTGTGTCAAGTGAGGAAACCGTTCTCAAGCCTCCTACGAGCTGCCTATAGCATGGAAACCTTCTGCAAAGGGAGTGTACGTGGCCTGGTCTCTCTTAATGATTGGCTATGAAGTCACTTAGCACTAATTCTGAACTTTAGAGTTAAGGTCAGCCCTGGAACTTCAGACTGTGTCTATATCTGGAGTTCAGGTGTCTCCAGTCTTGATGTGATATGTACTGAAGACCACAGTGGGGGTGGGGGTTAGAATGGTAAATGAAATATATTACATAAAGTGCTATGCCTTCTGCCAACACTCATTTTCTTTAATTAGGTTTACATTTCTTTTTTTTTTTTACCTTTTTAAAAAGTTTCTAATTTATTTTTAGTTTTCTATATTCATTTTCACAAGATTTCAAGTTTGAAATTTTCTCCCCATCTCTCCCCTCTGCCCACCCCAAGACAGTGTGTATTCTGATTACATCTTCCCCCAATTTGCCCTCCCTTCTATCACACCCCTCCCTTCTCTTATCCCCATCCCCTTTATTTTCTTGGAGGACAAGGTATATTTCTATATCCCATTGCCTGTATATCATATTTCCCAGTTGCATGTAAAAACAGTTTTTAGTATTCGTTTTTAAAACTTTGAGTTCCAACTTTTTCCACAGACCTTCCAATTTGTCCCCACCATTTTGGGGTCCTGAAGTCAGAAAACTGCCACAGGTACAAGAAATTCAGTCTCCCCAAGGCCTGCTCAGGTCCTGTCTGTGCTAAAGCGGCCCACACTGAACTGTGCCCTGTCCCTTGTATGGCATGATAGACACTCCTTGGACACCTTCCAGGCTGTCTTGGGCTGGAGATTTGCTTCGCTCCATCATTCTGTGGGTTCTGCAGCTCCAGAATTTCTTTAGAGCCATTTTTTACTAGCACTCTAGAAAGTGTGTGCTGTTACTTGGCTCCTTGGTTTGCATTTCTTAAAAAGAGATTTTGAAAAAAAAAAGCAAGGAGGAAAAACATTTCATTCTTTGTGGCTGTGCAGGTGGTCTTGAAATAAGGAGATAAGCTTGAGTGAACTAGAAATCGTAGGATTGAAAGGAAGTTGACTGAATGCTGGCAGAGAGAGTGTGTCAGTGACTCAGTCAGACTGATAACATTTAGGGTAAGTAATGAAGACCATGTGAAGAAGAAATGTCTTAGAATAGGACATTTTTCTCAGGATATCCGATCTAGTTTTTTTTTTTAAAAAAAAGGCAAGACAAAACAAAGTAAAAACCAAACACAGGGTTGGTATTTGCTCTGTTTTTTATGAGTGTGAGGTGTGTGTGTGTGTGTGTGTGTGTGTGTGTGTGTGTGTGTGTGTGTGTGTGTGTGTGCGTGCATGCGCATGCATGTATGTATGTGAAGAGAAGGCCAGATTTGCAGGCTAAGAGCCATGGAGATGGCAAAGCCATATAAGCAGCCCTTGGGCTGGATTTCAAATTCTCACCCTCTAAAAGTATTTAAGGCAGCTAGTTGTGATAGCTAGGTGGTACATTGGATGGAGTGCTGAACTTGCAGCCAGGAAAATCCAGGTTCAAATTCTAGCTGTGTGATCTGGGGCAAGTCACATCACCACTACCATCACCACCATCATGGTCATCATCTCCATCTCTCATATTTAAAGCTCTTTAAATCTGTTGACTCATTGATCATCGCAACAGCTCTGTGAAGTAAGTACTATTATTACCCCCATGTTGTGGATGAAAAAATTAGTCAGAGAGAGGTGAAGTGAATTGCCTAGGGATAGACAGCCAGGCTTGGTTTCTTCAGCTGTAAAGTGGGGATGATAATCTCACAGGATTGTTGTGAGGACTGAATGAAATGACATGTAGTAAAGTTCTTGTAAACCTTAAGGTGCTATATAAAAACTAGCTATTATGATTATATTTGGTTTTGCAAAGACAGTGTGACTTATTGTAGACCTTTTTTGAGTGTAGGGGAAGAATTTTGTCGTACTTTATGAGAAATAGCAGGGCCTACTCTGGGGTCTGGGAGTAGGTTTAGGGGGAAGGGGTTTGGACATAAGATTTATTATAAAACCAAAGTAAGGAAGTGAGATTTCAGTAGAAAATTGTATTCCATCAACAGTTTTTTTTCTTGATGGGTCTTTTCCATGATAATTTCTAGTAGCATGTTTTGCATGAAAGGAATACTGCAATAGTGCTGAAACTTATATTGCTCCAGCTTTGAAGACCCTGCCCTGCAAACTCTGACAGTTTAATTGTATATTATAATATCTATAAAATTCTGGACACTCACAAATCAATGAAATTGTTTAGAAAAAAACGTTATCATTAAAATGTCTGAATTTTACCTTTAGCCACCCTAATTTAGACCCTCTACAAACAGATTTTTTAAAAAATCAGCACCTGTTAAGAGTACTTGCCAAAGCTGTTTGTTTATACATTGCCTTTTGGAGTTTGACATTGAACATTTGTCTAAATGAAGAATTGAGAAGCCAATGAAATAGGATTCCGAATCCTATTTCCTATTTCCGAATCCTTTTTCCGAAGGTTTGCTTTGTAAAAAATTGCTCAATGCTTTTTGGCAGCTGATCTTTTCAGGTTAATTGTGATCCCAACGGTTAAGGAAAACCTAATTTATATTAACATTAAAAACTACGTCTAAGTATTACTAAGCAAAAAAAAAAGCTGAGCAATTCAAGGTCAGGGTTTTAGACCTTATCTTCTACCTTGTCTCCTATTGTTTCCAGCAGATAAAATAAATTAATTAAATATTTGGAAAACACTTTTAATCTCTTATTTATTATCATGTTCATTTGATGTCTTGGCAATTTATGAGAATAAAAGAAGCTATAAAGAGCAGTTTATCTGTTCCTTCTTGTGATTTTTAGCAGTGAAAGGATTGTATTTAGATATGTTTTCTTATATGTTTTTTCCCAATGTTTATATTTGTGTATATGGTAGGAACTTATAGGAAGAGGTGATTGAGTGGGATGGGGTTAGAAATGCATTAAGAAAATTTTTTTATGTGCATGGAATTAAGCATGCTCAAGTTCAAAGACGAAAAACTAGGATTTAGACTCATTGAAATCTCTTTGATTGTGACAGGCGAATCATTATATTGCCCCAGGCCTCAGTTTTCTCATTTGTAAAATGAGGATAACATCATGTACCTTACTAGCTTTAAAGGGATGGAGAGATTATGTGGTAAAATGAGATTGTACATATGAAAGCATTTTCAGAACTTGTATACTAACTGATATACGATTATCAGCAGTATGAGCAGCACCATTTAAAATTTTTTTCACTCATGCCTATGATTTTGGTGTGATAACTAGCATTTATATGGTCCTTAAAAAGGTGGCAGAGTATTTTTCAAATATTACCTTTTCTTAGTGAGGAATCTTCCTCTCCAACAATGCACATTTGCAGCTATTTTGTATTTTAGAGATTCGAGAGTTTTCTGGGGCTCTGATATCTGAAATGCTTAAATGACATTGGTGATTACACAACAGGTATATGTGAAAGATGGAAACTGAACTAGGTCTTTCTGACTCAAGTTGGCTCTCCATCCATACAATTATACTTACTGTGCTTTTTCTCATCACTATTTCTAGGCTCCATTTTCCTAACTGGAATTTTTTTTCAGTCCAAGAGAAACAATACTGCAGTTCTTAAATGGAGAGGCAACACTGGATTTTAATATAAACTCATTTGTAAAACCTTATGAAGAAGGATGATGGAAAATTATGCACAATATTGACTCACAGAGCAGAGAGAGCAGTGGAAGATGAAAGGTATTTAGAGAAAGATTGGCAAGATATCCAACTATGCAAAGTCATCCTAGGGTCACTTAAGGATAAATGTGAAACAAGGATTACAAACTGAAGAAAAATGGAAAATATTTGCAGAAATTATTACAACCCACTGTTTTCTCCATAAAGGATAGTATGCCTCCCCTCCTTGGTTCCTAACATCATTGCTCCTGAGATGACTGCAGAGGAAGTACTTATGGCCATCAAAAGAACAAAGATGGGGCAAGCTGTTGGACTGGAATATGCAGAGGAGATCCATGATGAAGATGACACAATAGTGAAGTTACTGAGAGACTATTTTACAAGGTATCTAAAGGAGGAGAAGATCAAAAGATACAAAAGAAAAAAAAATCTGGGACCTTATTGATTGCAAAAAAGAAAAAGGGTGACTGAGAAAACATCAGCTACTACTGACATAAATGCCTGCTCTCCAATCTATACAAAATTTTTATGGGATTCGTCTATAAGGAATTGAGAGCAGCCTCAATGATGATAGTAGATATCAAGTAGGTGTTTACAAATGCTATTTAACAATGGGCCACATATTTACCACCTCACATTTGACTGAGAGATATAGAAACTCTCGTGCTTATTTGCTGATTATGAAAAAGCACTTCAATTTGGAGGTTCAAAACACCACCTTTCAGGCTTTTTTTTAAAACAATGTCTCCCATCCAGTTATCAAGATCATTCAAGATTGCTTGGAAGATATAGCAACAAAATCAACTCCATATAGTTATCCTTTGATAATAAATACCAAACAAATGTGCTTGCCAAAATATTGACCACTATGAATGAGTTTATGCAGTGCAGAGTGCAGATCAAGAAGGGATTCTCTCTGGATGATGAAATCCTCCAGGTACTCTTATTTACAGGTGACACGTTTATTGCATCAAGCTCTATGATGTTGTATATGTCATGTATAATCGATATTATCTATACTTACTTGAAGAAATTTGGCTTGTCTATCCACATAGGAAGTACCAAATGTATGAAGAATTTCAACATGCATCTGAACCAGACACATAATAGAACTTGTTCAGAAGTATGTTTATCTGGGACAATCAGAATAGCTGGACAATGAGCTTAACTGAGTGATGCAAGGGAGAAAAGAGGGCCAGATTGTTTTCAGGAAATTGCAAAGCACTTTTATTGACTTTCAATTTTTCATAACGGCAAAAACCCATCTTTTATATGCAGACATTTTATGAGGGTTGTATGGCAGTGACATCTGGAACGCCCTGTCTCTAGAAAAGTAAAGATAGCGTCACACAGAAGACAGCAGAAAGGTATGGTGAGTCTGACTGGAGAAACAGACAAGGAGCCCTGAAGAAGAACAGACGTAAAGGACGTTATCAAATAATTCTGTGACAGAGAAGATGGAGCGGTCCTGTTGTCAGAGGGATGACGTGGAGATAGCTGGAGTGCTCCAAAAGAACCCTAATGATGTCATAAGCAAGCCAGGCACGGCCTCTGGTATATTGGCTGGAGCCCCTGTGGCAAACTTTTGGAAGACCTTGAATGAGAGTAACACAGGAAGGAATGCATGGGATGTGACTTGTATTTTGGAAAGTATGATGTCATAGACCACAGATCTGCTTGAATATTTGAGAACCAAAAAAAAATCAGTGTCTTAATTCTTGTGCCAGTAGATAGCTTTCAATGCCCTTTTCCTGAGTTAACTCAAGGATATTTTTGTGAGAGAAAGAAACAACCCCAGTTTTTGCACCATGCAGCCTGCTGGTATTCTGAAGGCATTTTGTATTGCTATAGTTCCTAGTAATTTAACTATAAGATCATCCAATTCAATCCCCAAAAAGCATTTTTAAGTGCTTATTTTGAGTAAGGCATTGTATTAGGTGCTGAGGTTGCATAGACAAAACAGAATATATTTTGTACCCTAAAGGACCCTTTGGGGAAATACAGCATGGAGACAGGAGAATAAATGTGCTATAATTTGGAGAGAGAGAGAAGACTAATACAGGGAGTGAGACAGAGGCAAAAAAGAAATCTATTCCAGGCTTAGGGGACTTCTTGGGCGAAAACGAACTGGGATGCTGAGTTTGGGGAGCTGCAAGTCTGCCTTTTTTATTAGGATGTGCTACGTAAAGGAGAGTAACATGAAATAAGTATGAGAAGCCTCTTGGCAGAGAAGAGATATACTAGAGGTACAGAACCAGGCTGTGCATTCTCAAACACTGCCCATGTATTGATTTGTTTTGCTTTAATTTATATATTTGGTATGAGTGTGCATCTGCTTAGTTAAGGAGGTGTTGAATAGCACTTTGTTAAGTTTGCATTTATATTTTCTTTTCCTTTTCCTTTTCCTTTCCTTTCCTTTTCCTCTCCTTCCATCCATCCTTCCTTCCTTCCTTCCTCCCTCCCTCCCTTCCTCCACATCTCTGTCCTTGTATTGAATTGTTTATAATTGCTGATAATTGTTGAATTCACAATAAAAAAAAATAGAGACAGAAGTACAGAGTAATGCTATGAAGGACTTTAAATGTCAAGCTGTGGAGTTCATATTTTATCGTGGAGTCAATAGGGAGCCACTTAAGGTTTCTGAATTGGTGGGATGGCATTTCTTACTTGTGCTCTAGGACCATTATTTTGACAGCTTTATAGAAGATTGATTGCAATGGGGAGATACTAGAAGCTTGGGGTCCATTTAGGTTGTTGGAATAGTCTAGATAAGAAGGTGAAGCCTTATTTTAGCATTGTAACTGTTTGAGTGAATGAGAGGGATGGTGTTGTAGAGGTGTCATTGACAGGACTTGACAATTTATTGGATATCCTTGGTGAAGAGAGAGGAGTTGAGGAGGATTCTAATGTTATGACTCTGGGCACATGAAAGGATGAAAGTGCCTTGGAAAGAAATAGAGAAGTTTGGAATTGTGGTTTAGAGGAGAAGTTCCATAGAATTTTGCGTTACCTCAGTACTTTATATCCTCTTCTATATTAACCCATTGTTTTCTATGGAAGAGTACTGAAGCTTTTTATTGATTAAATAAGTCTTAGAGTGTTGGTTGTTGGAGATTTTTTCAAGGTTTTTAATTGGTTCAAAAACTTGGAGTTTGAGGGAAGCAGCTATTATTTCATAGGAATTAATAAGACATGAAGAGAAGAGTGAGAGGAAGGTGCTGGAGCCATTAATATATATAATGATGAAATGGACCAAAGATGTTCTAAATTAGCCATGATGGTAGCCGTAGCAATCCCACTGTGACACGGTAGATATTTTAGGTTAGGTCAGTATAAAAAACTTGAGCAATTGCACTGACATGAGTGAACTCTTTGGAACCTAGTACTGCCAGAGTAGCATCATTGGTAGCATTATTGAATTTTAGACCGAATCAATATCATTTGGTACAACCTTTTTTTTTTTTTAATTGAAATGACAGTTTCGGAGAGATACAGTAGTTGACCTGAGATCACAGAGGTCGTGAGTAACAGAGCTGAAGTTTGACTCCAGGTCTTCTGACTCCATATCTGTTGCTCTTTCTGCTCTGTGGATAGGAAATAAATGTGTGATTTCACTTGTATGTGGAATTCCCAGGTAAGAAAACTTTCTTTGCCACTGCAGATCTTCACCTTCTCTGAAGCAGTGAGAGGCTAAGAGACTTGCCCAGGTTCACTTAGTGGGTGTCAGAGGCTGGGGTTTGACCTATGTCTTCCTGGTTTTAAGGCCACTTCTCTTTGAACTATGCCACACTGGAGGTGAAATTTTTGTCTGAAACTTTTTGTAATTTCCTTTTTATACTGTCAGACTGTAAATTGACATCATTGTTACTCTTCTGAGGCAATTTTTGGAGCTGACTTCAAAGAAGATGGCAAGAGGAATTATCTTATTTTGCAACAGTTAAAAGGCACAGAGCTTCATTAAAAACAATCTGCTTTTGTTCTTTTGCTACTTCACTGCCTTGTTTTTATATGAGGGTATGAATAATACCTGGATGCATTAGAGATGTAGATGCCTCCAGTTTTCTCTAATGTGCTAGTTTCTCTGTCATGCAGGCTTCTGGAGCCCCCTGTGAAGACACATATTCAATTGATTTTGAAAGTGTTCCCTTGCTCATATTGGAGACAGCTTTTCAAGATGAGCATTCTTTAAAGGAATACTTGGGGCTTAAAAAGGGTACTTCTAGATTTTTTATTCCTTTATGCAGAAACAAAATTTTTTTTTTAAAGGGGCACAATTTTAAAAGCATAGCCATGTTCCATGGAACATGGTCATCTTAATGAGAGGAAGTATTGGGTTGCTAGGTATGTTGGCTTACACATGGTACCTCTTCTGTTGGTAAGGATGAGATTGATAGATTGCTTGAGCTTGGGAGTTCTGAATTGTAGTAGAATTAAAGATACTCAGGTATTGCCACAAGTATGGCAGCAAAGTAATGAGCACCAGGGGGTAGATGTCACCTGGCTATCCAAGGATGGGGGGAGGGGTGAGAGTCAGAAAAATGGAACAGGTTAAAGCTTCCATACTAATCAGCTGTAATATAGCTTCTAGCCTCGATAAGATAGGAGACCTAGTCTCAAAAAAAGAAAAAAAAAGAAATAACTTGGATTCAGATGCTGTCTTTGACACTTGAAAGCTGTATGTCTGTGAGTAAGTCACTTAACCTCTCTAAACCTCAGTTCCCTCATCAGTAAAACAAGAGGGTTTACTTGAGGGACTCTTAGGTTCTTTACTACTCTAGATTGTTTTCCTGTGGTCATGAGGAGCTCCCACTTTCTAAAAACAAAATTGAACCCCAGGGCTATTTAAGAAGCAGATTGTCTGTATTTTCTCGCATCACAGTGAATCCCAAAGGTGACACGCTGAAGCATGGCCTGGTCTGTGGACACGTTACTCTTCCAGGCATGCCCTTGGACTAACCACAGCTCGCGTAACTATGAGGGATGAGCTCTGTCACCGAACGCTCACTTCCATCGGGAGTCATGCCTCTTTATCTCTAGAGTTTAATTCAGAGCTTTAGTGCTCATCTTCCATCACTGATTTTTTCTTCCTGCTCTTCTGCTTATTGCATCAAGGCTTTTTCCTTGTAAAAATGATGATGTAAAATGGCCTGGGATATTCACATGATCTAGCTCATTCAGTTGCTTGTCTGGTTGCGTCTTGAATGCTTTCTTATTTTTTTATGATTTTGGCAAATACTTTTTTTCTTCTGATTATTCTTGTTTTCCACCTTTTTCAGAAGAAGATTGAAGATTTTCAGAAATGAGACAAATCAAGGTGTCAAGTCTAAGAATATAAATTTTGGAGTTTATTTTTTAGTGACTACAAACCACATTTTGTTGCCCATTTGTCTTTAGTGTATATTCCTTATTTCATAGCTCAGCAGTGAGTACTTTTTGCTTTATTTCACTCAGAAGAATCAAATAGAGCTTGTTTGTGCCTATATAAAGTTTTATTAATCTTTCTGGCCAACCTTCAATAATATTGACTTGTGCTTTTTAGATGCGTCAAATAAAAAGTCCCCTAAATAGGATCATAGATCTAAAGCTAGAAAGAATTTAGATGGCATCTAGTACAAATCTCTCATTTTACAGATGAAGAAAATGAGGCCCAGGGAAGTTAAGCAACTTTACCAGGTTCTCATAGGTAGTAAATTTCAGAGATAGGATTTGAACCCAGGTCCTTGGATTCCAGAACCAATGTTCCTTCTACTCTATCATAATGGTCCCTTTATAATAATTTCATTAAAGGTTTTATGATATATAACTATATTAATATTTATATAGGCAGTATCCAACTTAGCAATGAGTTGTATTATAAAATTTTATGAATTATTTTTTTAATTTGTAATGTGTTTTTCTACAGAATATTATGCAGATCACCTCCCTCCCTTCCTCCCTTCCTTCCTTCCTTTTCATTCCCATCTTAAAACCCAGTACACCCTGAACTCCACAGGTTGCACAATTGACCCCTGCCCAAGCTCCACTTAATGGCTGCATTACTGTGATTATCAAGAGTAACAGTTTCTCTTTCCCTCCCAGTTTGATTTAGTTATTTCTTTTCTTTCGCTCATTCAAAGGGCCATTCCCTGACTACTTCTTAAAGAGGCATATTCACTCAATGGGTGTTACCTCCCTTGAAGTGAGTACATCTAAAGGCCTAGCCTAAAAAGGCCAAGGTCTCCCACTGCATCCTGGGCCATCTCCAGACATCCTGATGAATATCTGGTCACTGGATTCAGATGGCTCTGGAGGAGAAGTGAGGCTGGTGACCTGCACAGCCCTCCCTCGTTCAAAACAAAGTCAAGTGCAAGTCATGTCATTATTTCTCTGATGGCATGGTCTTCTTAGAAAACAAAGAACAACCTTAGCCAATGTGAAATTACAGTCATATCTGAAACCTGGTTATTGGAACTTGCTATGTTAAGATTCTATGGGACTATTAACTGGCTACTCTGAGTCTAACTCCAGGTGTGGATAGCAAGAAAGGCGGTCTGAGCCTCCAATTCATGATGCCAGTAAGCCGGTGAAATGCTGGTATGAACTGCAAAAAGTGATCTCATGGGAAGGGTGGGGGCGCAGCTGTTCAGCCTGGGCTGAGGTAGGATTCTCCTGACTCAATTTCCCCACTGACACCTGGCAGACTTTAAGCCTGACCGAATGCAAGTGGACAATCTACTCCTGCCTGGAATTGACATGAAGTTGGGGAGATACTGTTTCCCTGCAGTGTCCCTGCTCTTTGTGGCAATTTCCTGTAGTCGAAAGGTTTGTAAGCTTAATGCCATATCTATTAAATCATGGATTGTTGGTAGGGGAACATCCGAGGTTAAGTCTAAAATTAAGCTATTAGGCTTAGGACTTTAGACCAACAACAATAAGTTAGGGTCCTTTAATGCTTAGTAATAGTGTGGAGACAATTAGGTCAAGGGCTTTGTGAAGTTAGCACCCATAGTTATTATTTGTGTGTCTGTTGGTTAATGTTAAAACAAATTCGTTTGTGGTCTATATTGTAAATGCTTTAAAAGAAGTATCACCTGACCAAAGGTTAGAATTGTTTTATGTGATATGAACTGTGTTAAAAATGAAAAAAAAAAAAAAGAACACAGAGAACGACCACCACAGCAGCAACAATGCAGATCAGCCCACTCAATTCTACCTCCTAACTAGTGCAGTTGAATTAACAGCACTACCCTTGTGGTTGTATAGAATTCATTCATTTTTCATACTTATCGCTGTTTCCTTCCTTCAGTGTGCTAGAATTCTCCATTTTGTTGGTAGCCATGACTTTGGCTTCTTCTGTGGCTCTGGCCTCTCCTGTCATCATCCCTACAGGAGCCTAACTCAGGGGTAGTGTGGGACTTTGGGGGGAGAGGGACCAAGGGCTCATGAGAGCAAAGATTTTTTCAATGAGATCCATTTTTTGTAGACTATTTTTAAGTGGAACTTCCTCTTCACGTATGTTTATATCATGATATTTATTTATTTAGTTAGTTGTTGCAGATGTTAGGCTCACTGTGATGCACCCTAGCAGCTTGATGAATAGAATGCCGGATTTAGAGTTCAAGGACCTGGATCTGGTATTGACTCTCTGTAGGATCCTAAATAACTCACTTTACTTTTCTGGGCTTTACTTTTGTATGGTCAGAATAAAGGGATTTGACTCAGGGGATGCTAAGATCACTTTCAACCTAAAATCTATGATGATATTAAATAATTTGAAATTATTATACAGTTGGGTAAGCATCAGATATAGACTTCAAATTGTCACTGTATTTCCTCCTAATTCTTTTCCTACTTGACATTAGACTAACTGTATTTCTTTTGGTTGGTTTAATGTTTGAAAGGAAAATAATTTTGTCTTCATAGCAGAGATTCTTGGTACAAGGAGCTATCTTTCCTGAGAAAATGTCATTCTTCATTCTCTGTTCATGCTGGCATATATTGATATGTTTCATGCATTTATTGCTAACTTCTATTTTGACTCAACTTCTACTTAAAAACAAGTTAGTTTTAAAGCATTTTAGTGTGTGAATCCAGTTTTAAGTTTTTGCTTGGTGCATAGCATCTTCCTACGTTGGCAGGAATGCAGCGCTTTTCTGAGGATTCCAAACCAGAGCCAGTAGCTGGTGTGAGCTTGGCAGAGGCAGAGCCCAGATGCCCAGTCTGGCAATGACACATGAATGTCAGCAGTTTAGTCCTGACTTAGCAAGCTGAGTCATCCAACCATTTCTAAGACCTGAACTGAGGAGGAAAGAAGAGACCACTTCCTTTCTCTTTGAGATCTGTTGGGCTTTCTGTGATCAATAAAGGATTGAGTGTTGAAAAGGTTGTAGATGTTTTCAGCATTTGTGATCCACTAATGCTAGGAGGCAACTTGGTGGCTCAGTGGGTAGAGCACTGGGCCTTGAGTCAGGAAGACCTGAGTTCACATTTGGCCTCAGACACTTGTGACCTATGTAACCCTGATCAAGTGAATTAATGTTTGCCTTAATCCTCTGAAGAAGGAAATGGCAAACCATTCTAGTATCTTCACCAAGGAGACTCCATAGGCAGTGTGGTCCATGGGCTATGAGTGAATAACTGAACATCAACGATCCTAGAACAATAGTGTCAACATTGAGGGCAATGAATGCGAGCTTTCTCTAGGGCCCTAAAGCACATACACGTAAGAGTATGTGTGTGTGTGAGTGTGTGTGAGTGTGTGTATGTGTGTGTGTGTGTCTGTGTGTGAGTGTGTCTGTGTGAGTGTGTGTTTTATACATGTTCAGACTATTTTAATCCTGTTTAATATTTCTTCTCAACATGGACCTAAAGATTTTTACCGAGGTATCTGAATACATTAAAAACATTTATTCACATAAAAATTGTTCATTAGTAGTTATTTCTGTTAGGAGGGCAACAGTTTCATTTTTTTTTTCAGTGAGTTTGCTATATGCCAATTGCAAGGTTATCTTCCTGTGCTCACGTAATCTTATTGGCATGTGAGAAAAAATAGAAACTCCTGGTTCGGGAATCATTGGTATAGGACCGTGTGCTCTTACTACTTGTAGAATTCCAGAATATGACATTACCAGAAAAACATTTATGTTCTAAAGATGCTTTGCCCTGTCCCCCCTTTTCTGGGGGCAGCTTGAAATCGTTAGTATTAATTTTCCAAATGAACTCAAGTCTTTTGTCCTTGTTCTTGGCCAGTAGAATCATTGGCTCATAGATCTGGAGTTAAAAAGGATCTCAGAGTCCATCTACTCCAGCCCCTTTCATCTTGAAGATGAGAAAACTGAGGCCCAGGGAGGTTTAGTGACTTGCACAAGGTCACACAGCTAGTAAGAGTCATAGATAAGATTTGAACCAAAGTCCTCTGACTTAACAGTTGATGTTCTTTTCTAATTCATTAACAACTTTTATTGTCTGTCCATATGTACATACTGATGAACCAGATCTATGAGCTAGGCATACAAAGAGAAAACCAATTTTGTTTTAAACAAGTCCCTGGCATTAAGGAGTTTATAATTCATTGGCAGCACTTTGCCATAGCAAAATTGATTTTTTTAAATTAATTATTTGCTGAATATTCCTTCTGATTTTGCACCTCCATTATTTTTGCTTACTGTTCCTTATACCCTTGAATGCTTCCATTGAATGCTTCCATCTTTCTACTTATCTCAATCCTACCTGTCTTTATTTTGCTCAACTATACATATTTGTTATAATGGTTTCATTTGTCTTTTTTAATTGGTGAGGGGTAGTATGAATGGGAAAGAGAGAAGTTGGATTTGGGTTAATTGAACAAACTAAAATTTAATTTAAAAAACCCTGCTTGTCATACTAGTCCCACCTCAAAACTTTACTTTTGCCTTCAAATCCCTCGCTCTCAATTCACAACAGTTTTTCTCTTTGAAGAACTCTCATAGTCCCTGTTATACCACATTTAATATCTATATAGCATTAGTTATCTTTTAATATTTATACATGCTGTGTTCCCAGCTAGGTTATAATCTGTTTTAGGAGAACCTTCCATCATTATACTGTATCCTTCACAAGCCTAGGGAAGTTCTTTGCCTATAAATGCTTAAGTATATCTTCAATGTCTGGGATGGATTCCTTTCATATCATTGCCTCTTTTAAATCTTTCCCTTCTTTCAGGGGCCAGCTTAGCACCTTTCCTATGAAGCCTTCTGTAACCTCTCTAACTAAAAATTATCCCTTCCTTCCTGAATCTCTTATGCCTCACTTTGTGACTCTGAATATATTAATATCATATAGCTTCTATTATAGTATATGTGTTCATGTCTTATTCCTCCGTAAGGTTATAAGCACCTTGAGTAGGAACTGTATCATTTAAAATTTTTTGTATCTTTAGTAATTTTGATATCTTTAGTTATCACAGCTAAAAGAACTCTAGAGATCTTTTTGGGGCCAGTCCCCTCATTTTACGTTTGAAACAGGATGCCTACATCTTAAAGTGACTTTCCTGCAGCTATGCAGGTATTGTGTAGCAGAGCTGGGATTTCAAACCTTTGACTCCAAATTCAGACAAATTCATCACTCCATTGTGGACTTAGACTTGTCCTGAGTATGTCGCACCACTTAGATTGAATTGAATTGAAGAGAAAAATGTGGGCAAGTTGGTGTAGTTTTCAGAGACCCATGTTGCAGACAAGAAAAAAAAAGTTATTAAATGCTTACTGTGTGCATGGCAAAGCTACTGAATCCAAGGCTTTCAGATATTAGAGGCTTCAGTCTTAGTGATTTCCTTACAAGCTATGTCTCCTTGCTGGAATTTTTGTTGTTTTTCTCTTATCTGGTTCCCTAAAGACTTTTGTTGTTGGGTCATTTTCAGTCATGTCCATCTCTTCTTGACCCCATTTGTGGTTTTCTTGGCAAAGAAAATTTTCCAGCTTATTTTACAGATGAAGAAACTGAGGCAAAAAGGGTCAAATAATTTGCTCAGGGTCACATAGCTAGTAAGTGTTTGAGGCTGGATTTGAACTAAAAAAAATAAGTCTTCCTAATTCCCTGCCTAGCACTGTATGTACTGTGCTACATAGCTGCCCACTTAAGGGCTAGGATTTTTTATTTTTACATTTTTGTATAAGATGAAGGTCTCTTTTCAGATGTAAGGAAATCTGAAAATGTTACCTTACTATTTAGAAATTATGTTTTATTAAGTGATAGATATAAGTTTCTGTGTAGCGTTTGAATAAATTAATTAAAGGCTTATGGTTTTTGTTGGAAAACTAATGAAATAATCGATATTGATTTGAAATCTTATTCTGTATCTGAATCACTCTGATGTTTGAAAAAAGGACAATCAGACTACTCCCATTTCCATCAGCTGCTTGTTGGCTTGGGATTTCATATAGTTAAGCAAGCTTGAGAATCTGTCTCTGAGGTTTGACATATAGTTTAGTGATTGATTTTCTCTATTCAGGTGGAGATCCTACTTTAAAAGTTCAGTATGAAAATCCAAATATTCAGTTTTCCAAAGGTAAATTGGAAGTCATGATTCATGCCTCACACATACATTACACATATATTCATGATTATATGACTTACTATAAATTTCTGTAGGAAGCCAGCTCTCCTAGTACCTTTAAAATAGGAGTTGATAGACAGTTGATAACTCTTGAGAACATCTGTGCTGCAGAGTGTGGGCTCCCCAAATATTTATCTTCGGTCAGGATTTACCCTGCTATTTTTCAGTTCCACTGTGGGGATAATGAAAGGAAATCATTTAAATTGCAGGAGAAGAGAGTAAGATGAAATGTACAATAGAACTTTACAGAAGTGTAGATTACGGAACATAAATGTAGACATTTTTAGGGAATATATGACTTGTCTTTGGAGATTTTCAAGACTAGGATTTACAACTTTCTTACTTGAATGGCTAACGTAAAGTTCTTGGAAATAGAGAACTAATCTCAGTCCCTTGTAGAGATAAATCACAGCTGTAGAACTTAATAATAATAATTTACTTGAAATTAACTCTGGTGACAGTTAACAAATCAGAAAAGGTTTTACACACTGACATATAGCTCAAGAGGCATACATGGAAATCTTCCAAGAAGACCCTCTTTTTTCTATGAGTGTGTTCACAACAACTGATAGGAAACTTTGTATTTCAGTGTTCTCATTTTCTGTTATTAAACGTTTATTAAATTAAGAGAAGATCTAGCTTGCTTTAGGAGCACAAAAAATTGTAATATTTACATTTTAATTAAATCTGATCATCTACCAAGAACCAGATACTGTGATCTCAGGAAAGCTTAGTATTTACAAGGCAAGTTATCGTTCTGTGGAATGGTGGGTCTTGTTTAAAACAAAACAAAACAAAAAGACCAAACTATTATGAAATGGAATTTAAACAAACTCAAGATTTTAGAATAATGACAGTAATAATGGCACACATTTATTCTGTTCAATAAATGTTAAGCACTTATTGTGAGCATGGCATTATGTTAGGCACTGTGGATACAAAGATACAATATGGACACAGAGAAAGAAACAAAATTAATTTGAGAAGGGAAAGAGCATTAGCAGTCTAGGGAAATCAGGAAAGGCTTCCTAAAAAACAGGTAGCATCTCACAGATCTCGGAAGGTTAGCCAGGGGTAGTGGTTGAAGGTCTGGACTTGGAGTTAGGAAAATTTAGATTTTCAAATCTTTCCTTACAATTTTATTAACTGGATGACCTTGGGCAAGACACTTAACCTCTCCTAGCTTCAGTTGCCCTATTTCTTAAATGAGGATAGTAATAACACCTATATCACAAGTTTTTCATGAGGATTAAGTGAAATGACACACAACAGTGCTTAGCAAACCTTAAAGCACCATATATTATCATGAAAGGGTTTTGAATGAGCAGAGTTAAGCAACAAGTATGTAATGAAATGAAGATGGACATTGTATGAAATGAAGGCTTTCATTTCCATTTATGAAAGAAGAAATAAATAATGTAGCCTACCTGCCTGGTAGGATAGAAGGTTGTCCTAATTTGGAAGTTTTTAACCTTTTTTGTGTCCTGTGTCCTTTGACAGTGTTCTGAAATCAGAGGAATCCTCAGAATAGTGTTCTTAAATGCACAACATAAAATACATATGGTTATATAGGAAACTAATTATATTAAAATAAAATTATTGAAATATGAAAAAAAATCATGGATCCTTGGGATCTAATTTCAGGTCTTCTCTTCTAATCTCTGCCTCTGGCAACCAGTCATCTAGGCTTGGTCTGGGTTTAAAAAAAAAAAAGTAAAAGGACTAATACTTCATAAATGGAATAAAGCCTTGGTTCCTATGTTTGTCCTCATTACCAGCAATTTTATTCAGAAAAATCTCCAAATATAGCTTAGGTGTGTCTCATGTCTCATTTCTTATTGAGTCTTACCTTCTTCCACTCCATGTAACCCAAAAGAAAACGCACAGTTTAATATAATTTTGCCAAAGAAAGGATAATTAGTAGGACAGAAACAAAGTGGTACCTAGTCATTCAGATAAAGGATCAGATATCTCTGAGCATAGCAATAGCCAACTACATTAATGACTTAAGTTCATATATTTATTTTTCCCAAAGGTAAGGTAGGAATAGCAAAACTTATTCTCCTCTCAAAGAAACGCTGCTTCCAGAAACTCTTTGCAAAGTAATAGTACTATTTGTATTTGTGTTGGACCCTCCTTCCACCAGTGCTCTGACTTCAGTCTCAGAATGGTGGAGATATGTTGTTGGGCTCGACCAGCTTGGCTTCTGAGCAGTTCGTCAGAAAAGGCATAGGCTCAGCAGCTGTCTACATTTTTTCTCTGTAATCTCTATTCTACAACAGGCCGTATCTCTCCTCCTTTGGATGTACTTGGTCAATTTTTGCTCATATCTCTACTGTCCAGAATGGAGGTTCTTTTTTCCTCTTCTTCCTGTTCTGTATCACCCAAGAGAGAGTAGACAAGTCCAATCCAGCAATCTTTTCTTCATGGTACATCATGTGGTCTTCCACTATCTCTGTTTCTTTGTGGTCTTGACCCATACCCTGGCCATATGATCCATTTACACTTTTTAAAATGCCTCAGTCATTATGATACTTTATGACATTCCCATCCCTTTTTAGTTCTGGACACTTACTCTCTTGGCTCTATACATTTGTTCTCTAGAATGCACAGTCCTAGGCAGGAATCCTCAAAATATGAAGGGAAAATTTGCCTTTCTGGGTGGGTGTTACATATATATTCCAGGTAGAAGGGTATTCCAGCTTGGACAAAGGTACAAAGGTGGGAAATGACATGGTAAGTTTGAAAAGTAGGTCAGAGAAAACTAGTAAGTGTTTGTATGGAACAGAGAATACGTGAGGGAATAAAACCTCAAAAGGTAGATGGGAGCTATATTTTATAGAATGCCTTCAAAATACTTCCTATAGAATATTTATATAATACTTTAAAAAGTAATTTCCTCGTGATAATCGTATGAGGAAGGTGTTATCAATATTAATTACACTTGGTGAAGCAGAGGTTGAAGGGACTTGACCAGAGTAACACAGTTATTAAGTGAAAGACCTCAGCATCCAGGGTTCTGACTCCAAATCTGGTGCCCAAGATGAAACTATGTTTCCTTATTCTCTGACTTCTCTACCACTTTACAAACGTGTCAAGCTCTCCATAATCTTTCAAAGAAAACACTCGGATTGACTTTCCCATACCCTCAAGCTGTCATTCTATACCTATCCTCCTGTTCAGAAAGTCCTCAAGCTAATTGCTTCTGTTTCCTCAACTCCTACTTCCTTGTAATAATCCCTCTGTCCATTTTTCTCCTGAAGCTGCTTTTTCCTAGGTCACCATTGATCTCTAAATTGCTTGGTCCTATGATCAAGGCTTAGTTCTTACCTTTCTCAAGCTCTCTCTAGCTCAGTTTTGCTTTTTGGAACCCACTGATGTCACCACCCAGCTGCTGATCAGAGCAAACGAGTTAATTATCATTTTTTTTGTGTTTTTGCTCAAGACATTTTGAAAAAAGTATTTCTTCATGGTACTTACCAGTTTAATCTTCTTTCTTGACAAAGTAAAATCTCATTGGAAAGTTTAAATGACTTGTATTCAACTAGTGGTTTGTTTTTTTCCTGAGGTTTAATCAGACTGAGAACTGATCTTAGGTAGATATTGGCCTGTCATTAGCACCTTGGAAAAACCAAATGACTTTGTTTTTACCTCAGTTGTTTTACCTGCCAAGTGTGGCAAAGGCTTGTCACCCATCTTGAGATTACAGTGGTACAATAAAGTTGAACATATAACCACTTTATGAGGCACAGTCATTTGCATATTTTTTCTTAGTTCACAGAATTTAAAAATTTTGATGAATATTTAAAGTATTGATCACTGTAACACAAATAGCATGTTTTCTGGAAAGACCATTGAATTTTGCCGTGAAAAATATATAATACTTCATGTACCATATGGTACAATATTTATGATTCATTCTCAAAGTTTTTATATACTTAATTTTATTTCTAAAGTGTACTTAGATTTTAATTATAGATTTAAATTATAAATTTAAATTAATTCAGTAAGCATTTATTAAGTGCCTGTTGTGTGTTACCCACTGTGTTAAGCACTAGAGATACAGAGACAAAAGCAAAATAGTCCCTTTCCTCAAGAATATTACTTTCTACTGGAGTGATATAGTATGCATTAGGCAAGTAAATACAAAATGTATAGAAAGTTATCCAAATGATTTTATGTTTGAGAATACTAACCCTTGGGAGGTTTAGAAATGGACTCATGTAAGAGGTGGCACCCGAGTTATTCTTTGATAAGGAAGTACAAAATGTGTACAAAAGTAATTTCTTGGTGGGGGAGCATTAACAGCTAGGGGGGATCAGGAAAGACTGAATGGAAGAGGTGGTACTTGAGCTGAGCCTTGTGGAAACTAGGAATACCCTTCTGCCTGATCTACCTCTTAACATATTTATACTTCATTGTTATCCTCCTATCAGGCAAAATGGTACTGCAAAATGTAAAGATATTTAATTTTTGGAATTTTTAAATCACTTTTTATTAACAGCTCTAGACTGGGTTATCCATAAAATTGGAGTCCTAGTTAAAGATAGAATGAGGGATTTTGACATTTAATATAATGTATCTTGTTGCTTATATCTGTATCCGTGGCACACAATAATCACTTTAAAAATGCTCCTTCTATCTACATACCTACCTACTTATTCATCCATCCATCCATCCATCCATCCATCCACCCTTATTGCTATACATTTCACTATGGAAGCCACTTATTACAAAGGGGGAGGGGAGCTGACTTTCCTCTAAGGGTTTGTACTTTTTAACATGGTATTTTCTTTCACTACTGTTGTGTCCCTCCAGGCACATGTCAAATAAGTTGAGGAAAAGGAATGCTTCCCACTTTCATCTTCGCTCACTTTTGCCAGAAGAAATGGACAACTAATCTTCCCTGCATTTTACATGTCAAGGGAAATGTTTTTTCCTCCAGGCAACTGTTTTGGCTTGAACTGGAGACATTAACTTGTAAAATTGGCAGCTTTGTCTACTTAACACCTTTTTAGTCCGGTCTGCCCTTCGTTTGCTTCTCCTCGGTGCTGCAGGAGGCGTCAGGACACCAAATCCACCTAGTATTTCTGTCTTTGTTACTTAACAAACTCATTGTGTACTCCACATATATTTCTGTTGTAGCTCCTGGCATAGCATTGTCATTTTAGTGGGACTTTTTTCAAAAGCATTGCATTCAATTTGTGGCTAAATTTATGTCTAAACATATGCATATATATTTATATATACATGTGTGTGTATACACACACAGCACACACATGTAATATTCCAATCACAGGTTTGATTTCTCTATTGTTTAAACTTTTCAAGTGAGTCAGGCATTTGAGAAACTACACTAACACATCTGGGGTTCAGTTTCCTACAGCAAAGCAGGGATTTACCAAGTTGCCTCTAGTGGATTGGAAGAATTAATGCAGCTTTTTAAAAAGCCCATCGTAAGCCCAAGCAAAAATGTCTATGTGTAGGAAAAATTCTGACTATTTTATTTTTATTTTATCCCCTCTCCTTTCTCATGACGGCATGCAGTCTTGTATGGGTTCTACACATACATTCTTATTAAACACATCTTCACATTAGTCATGTTGCATAGAAGAATTAAAAGAAATGGGAGAAACCAGGAGAAAAACAAACCAAAACAAAAGAAAAAAATAGTCTGCTTCATTCTGCACTCCGACTTCATAGTTCTTTCCCTGCATGTGGATGGCATTTTGCATCGAGTCCTTTGGAAATGTTTTAAGTCCTTACATTGCTCTTGAAGGGCTAAGTCTTATCAAAAACAGTCCTCACTCACTGTGGCTATAACTGTGTATAATGTTCTCCTGTTTTTGCTCACTTCAGTCAGCCTCAGTTCATGTAAGTCTTTCCAGGTTGTTCTGAAGTCTGCCCGTTTATCATTCCTTAGTATTCCATTGCATTCATGTACCACAACTTGTTCAACCATTCCCAATTGATGGACATTCCCTCAATTTCCAGTTCTTGGCAATAATAAAAAGAGCTGCTATAATATTTTTGTACCTAGGGGCCTTTTCCCATTTTTCTGATCTCTTGGGGTTACAGCCCCAGAAGTGGCATTGCTGGGTCAAAGAGCACGCACGTTTTTGTAGCCCTTTGGTCATAGTTCCAAATTGCTCTCCGGAGTGGTTGGATCTGCTCCCAGCTCTGACTGATTATTTTAGAATTAGGTTTCAGTGATAATCTGATCCAATCTACTAACCAGTGGAAGACTCTTTTTTTTTTTTTTTTTTTTTTATCGTATTCCTAATAGATATCTCCCACTGAAGGGTGGTGTTTATTGCTTCCTGAAACAGCGTGTCCCATGGTTGGCCAGCTCTGATTGTTAGTATGTTGCTCTGTAATAACTCAAAAATAACTTTAGAAAAATTTTACAAGAGAGAGAATATTAATAAGCAGCAGTGGATGTTAGTGTATATGGGATAAAAAGGCCCTTACTCAAAATTTTAAATAAACGAAGAGGCTTCTCAATAAGAACAGAAAATGATTTCTTACAGTTCTCATGAGAAAGAGACGTCTCTCCACCAGGTGGGGAATCTGATGGAAGGAGGCAACTTACAGAAATTGAAGCACAGTTTTATACCCTAACACGGAGAATCCCACCTCCCCACTATCCCACCTCTCCATTGGCTGGGAGGCGGGCTTGCAATCTAAGCACGAAAAACTAGGCAAACCCTCGGGAAATCTCACCCTATCCCAGCACAGTTACCTCATCTAATGTCTAACTTAACTGCTGATGTGGCTTTAGAAAGGAGGGGAGGGGAGAGAAGGGGGAACTGGCAGTGCTAATGTGGCGATGGTACAACAAACAAAGGGGAGGTTTGAGTAACTTCCAAGCTTTGGCTACAGCCCACAGCACTTTCATAAAGAAAGCTGGTAGTTGATAAGGGTGGGGTGGGGGGAGACAGCTGACCATCCACAGGCCCTAGATACCTTTTAGGTATCCAGGAAAAGAGGCCTTATGGAAGAGAAATTTTATTTAGAAAATCCAATATTCCCCATATTTTTATTATGAAAGGTCTTCACAATCTCCTCATCTCACTCAGTAGGGATGCTGGAACATCAGAAGACTATAAACTGGCCCTTCTTGAATAAAATGCTGTTTCCTCAGTCCTGTGTGTGTTTTTTTTACTTTTGATGAAGAATAAGTTCCGTAGATTGCAAAAGGGCAATGAAAAGAACCAGTATCAAAATTCAAAATACTTCTTCAGCTTCATAACACCATAACTTTACTACATGTACTATCCCCCTAGACATTCAAATGCAGAAATGAAATAATGTCTCCCTTCAGCAGTTCAGCTTCTTCTGAAGGAGATAGAACATATATACACTTAAATTCAAAGTAATTTTGTGAGGTTGAGAATATTGACAAACTAGTAGAATGATTCCTGAGCTGTGTTTTGAAAGAAGCCAAATGGATGCATTTTGCAAGTCATTCGTTATTCTTCCCCAAAGAATTACCAGTGGGGTTAATATGTATTCGTGTTGCTTCTATTTATGTTCATTAAAGAAATAAAATCTTAGAAAAGTAGAATAAGAAGTGATTGTAGAGGTCATCTGCCCAAATCTCTATGTTTATTGCTCAGGAAACAGACCTAGAGAGGTAAAGTGACTTGGTCAAAGCTAATCTCCTAATGCATTGCCAAATGAGACTAGTAATCCATCACCCAATATGCCTGTTTTCCATTCTTCAAAACCCTAAACTTGGAAGGCTATCAGACCTTCTTATTAGAAAAACTTATGACACCAACGAAAATAGTAGAAGTTTCTAACTTGTCCAAGAATTCAGTTCATCTTGTTAAAAATCCAGTGCTCCATTGTCCTGTGCTTATTGCTGGGCAGCATTTTATTGTTCTTTAAGAATCTTTCTGCTCTAAGTAAAGCAACTAACTAAGTAGCCATTTAAAAATATATCTTGAACAAACTTCTGGAAAGTTGGATTGAAACTGTACCTCAAATTTTAGGAACCATATGACTGAAGGGATAGCATGAAGATTTATGTTTTTTTCAAAATTCTTCCTCAAGGGCCTTGCTATCTGGCAAAGCTGAAAATGGAAAAGGTTTGTTTGTTTGTTTTTTCTGGTCATAGAACATAATGAATTTCTTCCTGTTCATCTTGAGTGGAAAGAGATAGTATATTATGCAAGTTTTCTGGTTGCACCATCCTACTCAAATAGGCTGTGGTTGTTCAGTTGTTTTAGTTGTATCTGACTCTTTGTGACCGTATTTGGGGTTTTCATGACAAAAATACTGGCCTGGTTAAGTGACTTGCCCAGGGTCTCACAGCTAGTAAGTGTTTCAGGCCAGAATTGAGTTCAGTAACATGAGTCTTCCTAACTCTAGGCCTGGCATCCACTGTGCCATCATAGCTGCCCCTAGTGTAAATTAACTATCTATATTTCTCAGTGTAGATCCACCCCATTGATTTGATTAATCGTGGAAGAACAACATACTAGTCAGTAATTGAGAAAACGTTGAAGTAGTAATTCTGGGCAAGTCACTTGACTTTTTTTAGGCTCACTTTTCTAATATGTAAAATGAGAGTGTGGGAGTAGATGATCATTAAGGTGCTTTACAATTCTAAATTGATTCTGTGTAGATTGATAATCAAATATTGTTGACCATCGTGTATTAGAAGTCATTTATTACATTACATGTGATTCTTAGACTTAAAGAACTCGATAATTGGCAAGAACCTTGGTCTGTTATCCTGCATCTGAGCAAGAATCCAGTCTGTAGTGTAGAAGTCACCGAACATTTGCATGAAGGAGAGCTCAGTTACCTGTGAGAGAGCTCAGTCAACTTTGGGAATTCCGCTTGTCAGGAATCTTTTCTGGTCCCGTGCTTAAGTTTACCACCTGTGAATTTTGCACTTTCTCTTGTTCCGCCTTCTGGGTCCAATGGAATGAATCCAATCCTTCTGCCACATGACAGTCGTTCAAGAGCTAGAATATAGCTATCATATCCCTTCCTACGTCTTCTTTTCTCTAGGCTACCGACTCCACGTTCATTCAGCTGATCCTCATATGGCATGAACTTGTTTACCTAGCTTAGAGGTAGAACTGTGAGCTCTTCTTGCAATATCATGTATGAGAGGGAATGGGTATGATTTCCTCTAGCCCTTTTCTCCTTATATTTTTATTAGAAACTGTGTTAAAAAAGTCAATGTTAAAAAAGCTAAATGGTTCTATGTGCCAGTGTTGTTAAGTGAAATTCTTTTAAAAAGGCATTGCAAATCTGTTAAGATTAAGAGCCATTCCCCATTAGACATGTGGTCAAAGAATGTGAAAAAGAAATTGTTTAAAAAAAAGAGATGTCTACTATCAAAACCATCTGGAAAAATTTTCAAAATCACTGGTGATGAGATAAATGATAATTCAAACAGATTTGCGTAATAACCTCACACTCATCAACTTGGCAAAGATAGCAAAAGATGGGAAAAACCATTGTCAAACCATTGTTGGGGAGGGGCTTTTGGAAGATAGGAAATGCTGATTGATTGCTTATGGAGCCATTTTAGAAGCAATTTGTAATTATGCCAGAAATGTGTTCATATCTTTTGACCTCTTATAATTATATCCTAAGATAGTTAATGACACCAAAAGACCCATATGTAAAAACATTTATTAATGGTATTATTTATGTTAACAAAAATCTAGGAAAAAAACTGCCCAGAGATTGGAGAAATCTAAAAAAAAAAAAAGGATATATGGCTAAAATATGTTCAGATTTCTCCCATCTATAAAAATCCTTCACTTTTAATCCCACTGTCCTATTTAATTCTTGTCACATAGCACCCCTTTTGCAGTCATTCATAGCAAAAGCTGTGTGCACATTATTCCTTTACTTTCAGTCAGTCAGTAAACTTAAGCACCTAATATCTGGCAGGCATTATGCTAAAGTGTGGGGATACAAATAGAACAAGACAGTCCTGACCTCAAGGTGCTTATAATCTAATGGTGGAGAGCAACACACAGAAAGAAGTCTAAGAGTATATATTCAGGGAGACGTGCCTAACTACAAGTATGAGAGTGGGGAGAGAGGGAAAAGAAGTACAGCTGGGTACAAAATGAAGAGCCTGGGTGCTTTCCTGAAATGGAGGTTCTGGAAGACACTCTGCTTTATGTTCTTCAGTCCTAGGGAGGAAGTCCAGGTGCAGAGGGGACTAATGAAGTCTGAGTTCTAGGGCTGAAGTTATCTTGCAGCATAAAGGGGTTGCTGGGGCATGAGGGAGAAGAGGGAGAGTCCAGAGGAGTTTACTTCTCATCCATTCCCATTATGGCTTCTGATCTCATTCAACTGAAACTGCTCTCTCTAAAATTGCCAGTGATTTTTTAAAATAAGTTTTATTGATGTCTTTTTTTTTTTTTTTTACATTGTCATAGTCTTCCCCAGTAGCCTTCTCTCAGTCTCTCCCAGGGAGCCATCTCATACAACAAACAGCATTTTTTTTAAGATAAAGAAGAGGAAAAAAAATCACAGTTATTCAATTTATTGGAAAAAGTCTGAGAACATGTGCAAAATCTGTGGTTCTCTAGACTCCATGAAGGGGTGGGTTGGGAGTATACTCTCATCTCTTTATTTAAGTTGTACTTAATCTTTATAATTTTGATATGTTCGCTTTTTAAATTTTTTAAATTTTTAGTTCCAAATTTTCTCTCTCCCTTTACCCCTCCCCCACCCATTGAGAAGGCAAGAAATATGTTATCCGTTATACATATGAACTCATGCAAGACATTTCTGCATTAGGCATGTTGTCGGGAGAAAAAGCAAGAAAAAAATTAATTAAAACCATTATGCCTCCCTCTGTACTCAAAATCCATCAGTTCTTTCTTTGGAGGTGGATAGATGTTTTTATCATGGGTTCTTTAGAATTGTATTGGATCATTGTATTGATCAGAGTAGCTAAATCTTTCACAGTTAATATTGTTATAGTGCTGTTACTGTGTACAATGTTCTCCTAGGTCTGATCACTTCATTTTGCATCAGTTCATATAAGTCATATCTGAAGTGAGAGGGTTTTATCTGAAATCATTCCCTTTGTTTCAGATACCACAGTAGTATTCTATCACAATCATATATATCTGTGATGGCTACCAAAGCAGAATCTTTTGCTGTTTTTGTTTTAGTATAATCAAGTTTCTCTGACTGAACAATGTGAGAAAAGATCTTCCCCACTCATAAATGGGCCAGGGAAAAATTGTTGGAAAGCCCACACCTCTTGTTAATGAGGCACTAGTTCTCAAGGGTTGTGATGCCCTCTGCCTCTTATTATCCTTCCTTGGCAAAGAAGACCACGCCGTCAGAGAAATGATGACATGACTTTCACTTGACTTTGTGTTGAGTGAGGGAGGGCTGTGCAGATCACCAGCCTCACTTGTCCTCCAGAACCATCTGAATCCAGTGACCAGATATTCATCAGGATGATAGGAGGTGACCCAGGATTTATTGGGAGATCTTGGGCCCTTTAGGCCAAGGTCTTTGCAGGTACTCACTTAAGGTGAGGCAACACCCATTCATTGAATAGGCCTGTTTAAGAAGTAGCCAGGGCTTGGCCCCTGTAGAGGTGAAGAAAAACAAAGACATCAGGCTGGATGAGAAATAGCAAGAGTTACTATTGATAATCACTCTCAAGCTAGGAGGGTCCAGAGGAGTCCTTAGGCAGGGGCCCATTGGAGTCCTAGTGTCAGAGTGCAGTAGGTTTAAGGTTTTAGGACAGGACAGGACAAGATAGGAGAAAATGAAGGGAAGGAAGTAAAACCTAAGTCAGCTGGGCATGTGGATTCAGATGGCTCTGGAGGAGAAGTGAAGCTGGTAACCTGCACAGCCCTCTCCCTCTGGCTCTAAAGAGTGTATAAAGACTCTGAGGTGCAGTTTTACTTTGGGGTTTGCTGACTGGAAGTGTTTTGTTTGGCTGGAGGAGACTCTAGGAAACTGCTAAGGAGCCCTTGGCTTTGAAAACCTAGATGTTGGTGCTTCCCTCTCTGGAAACTATGTATGTATGGTCAGACAGTTATCTGTCTGTCATGTATGTCAGACAGTTGGAAGCCTGTCTGTTGATTTTGGTTTCTCTGTATTTTCTCTGAAGTTCAGGGTACTGACTTGTCCTCCTGAACCAAGTTAATGATAAATGTGCTTGATTAAAGTGATTGTTGGCTATCCTTTTAGAAAAGCAGATCAAAGAAGCTGGGATAGCCAGGTTCCCCCCCACCCCCACCCCCCCATGTTGGGGTGCTTACTGTTACAATATCCTAGTTTGTTTAGCTATTCTCTGATTAGTAGGGGAATCTACTATTTTTCCAGTCCTTTGGTATCACAAAAAAGAGCTGATACATATGTATATGGGTTATTGATCCCTTAATTGTCAAATCCGTTGGCCTTTTCTTAATCCTTCTCTTTATTGATTTCTGTGTAGCTTTTGACAATGTTGACCACTCTTATCTCTCTGGATTTTCACGATACTGCTCATTCTTCTTTCTTTCCTATCTTTTTGGTGATATCTTCTCAGTCTCCTTTGCCAGATTATCATCCATATCCGATATCCAACTGTGGCTATTGTATAAGGTTCTTTGCTGAATTTATTTTCCTTCTTTTGTTTTTATAGCTTTTCTCTGAGTGATATTATTAGCATCTATGGTTTCAATTATGTATGCAGCTGACTCCAAATCTAAGTATACAGGCCTAGTTTCTTTCCCAAGCTTCAGTCGTACATTACCAACTGCTGATGAGATATTTCTGCTGGATATTCTATTGGCATCTGAAACAGAGCCCATTATCTTTCTCCTTGAATATCCATCCCCTTTGCTAACTTCCCTGTTTCTGTCAAGGACACTACTGTGCTTCAGATCACACAGATTTGTAACCTAAGAATCATCTACTCTCTTCTTTCTATTTCCAAATGAGTTGCCATTACCATATTGATGCCATTTCCACAGTTGCGCTCATCTCTGTACTTTTTTCATTACCCACAATGCCACTATACTTATCACCTTTCTTTTAAACTATTGCATTAGTCTTCTGATCAGTTAGCCTGCTTAAAGCCTCCCATCTCGAATCTTCACATAGCTGCCAAAATGGTATTCCTAAAGCAAACATCTGGTTGTACCATTTCTCTCCTCAAAAAAGAAAGGCAAAAACTGAGATGCACAATGATGACAACAATGCAAATAAGAATATCTCTTTATTCACCGGTAGAGGAGGAGGAAAATCAAATCCCATACAGCTAAAAGTGGTTGATACTATGCTGCTGCCAGACTTATGCCACACATCCTTTTTCTCTGCTAAGAACTGGCAAATTACAACAGTGCAAAGGTACATGTATTGATGGTGGCAATCATGCTATTATGTGATTTGGTTTGATTGGTTTGGGAGAATATACACTTAACGTTTATTTGGTTATTTGTTGGTAAATGTCTTTTGGGTGAAAACAAAACATACCAATTTAGAAAACAGCAACTTAGGAACCTTACTTAGCTGAAGTCTTTTGATCTGAAAAGCTTGAACAATCTACTATATTACTGTTCTGTTGGTCTTCCATAAACAATCTAGCTTAGGTGGCCCAAACTGATAGTTTTGGGGGCCTATAATAAAAGTGCAACGTAAGGGGGATTTTGATTTTAAATTTGGTGAGAAATAAAAGTTTTCAGGACTGAGTAACAGTTGAGTAACATTTTAATAGCCTACCCTCAACCTTTAAAAGTTTAATGTGCTGCAGTCCTCCCTGTAGCTAAAGTTTAGATTTCTTGCCAGCCACTTGCAAATGAATGTATGAATCATCTCCAGTTGGTGAATAGTCAATATGTAGAATGGGGATATAATGAATTTTTATTCCTTAACGTTGTGTACATCCACCTAAATGTCTCATCTGTGTTTTCAAAGACTGAGTCATTAGAGAGGTGGGATGTTGATCAATTGTTTAGGTTGAAAATTCAATTTTAACTTGCTGAAGGCAAAGCTTTTGTTTTCCTGGAGAAAGGAGATGTTTGAGATTATTCTTTTTCCTAGGTAATGTGGAAACAACCCTTTGTTGTTGTTCATTGTTTCAGCTGTATCAGACACTTCATTTGGGGTTTTCTTGGCAAAGATACTGGAGTGGTTTGTTGCTGTTTCTTTCTCCAGCTCATTTTACATATGAGGATCTGAGGCATATAGGGTTAAGTGACTTTCCTAGGGTCACACAGCTAGTAAGTGTCTGAGACCAGATTTGAACTCAGGCAGATGATTTCAGGCCAGGCCATCTGTCCACTGCACTATCTCACTGCCCATAAAGCAACCCTAAGCTCCCGTTTTTTTCCTGGGGGAAAGAAAAAAAAAAGATTCAATCAGACTTGAACTTCTTGTGGAATTGGCTATCTTAAGGGTTCTCTTCTTTGACATGCTTAGTTACCTCGGCTGCTCTGGGCTCGTTAGCTCCTGGGATGGGAGAGTTTCATTCCCAGAAAGCATGTTGTTTGAAATTGGTACCTTTCATACGTAACCCCCAATATTAACTTGTCCTTGCTTGCCAACTTTACCCTGAGGATGTCTAAAAGATGAGTTCAAAGGAAAGAAATAAAAGCATCTTTCTTAGGAACATCAGTAAAACCCTTTAAAATGAATGTACTTAAAACTCTTTAAGGGCAGAGACCATGCTGTCTCACTCATATTTGCACCCCCTTCCCTCCCCTCCTTCCCCGCCCCCCCCTCCCAGAATAGTACCTTGCACATTACAGGTGCTCAGTAAATATTTCTGAATGAAACAAATACTGTTTTAATGAACTCATTTAATGTGGGGTCATACATATCAATAAAACTTTTTCTCTGATGGTGGAACGTTTCTGTACTTTAGCTCACAGGCGGGAAAGCGGTAGCTTGTTCTTCTTTGCTAGGTTATTCTCAATAACGTTTGATTAAGCAAGTATTCGTTAGATATTGGCTCCGGGCAAAGTGTTGTGGGAGGTTTTGAGGTGACCAAGACAAAACAAGTATCAGTGCGTTTCCTTAACTTAATGTCCCACTGGGCAGGTACACCATTTAGCCCCAGAAGTAAGTAGAAGATAATTGTGAAGGAAGAGACTTCCGAACAACTAGGGGGTTCAAAAAAGGTTTGTAGTAGGAAGTGACACAGAAGCTGAAGCTTGAAAGAAACTAGGGTTTCTAAGAAGTAGAGGTGAAGAACGGATGCATTCTGGAACCTGAGGATAGCCTATGTCTTGCTGCCAGCCACTGGGAGTAATTAATAGGTCATTTTGTCCAGAATGTCATGTGTATGAAGGGAAATGATAGGACAGATATCTGTAGTAGTCTGGAGGCATATTGTAAAGGACTTTAAATACCAGAGGAGTTTAGGCAATAAGGCAATAAGGAGCCACTGGATATTCTTGAGCAACGTAGTTAGAAAGATTATTTTGGTGGTCCTTCATAGACTGGATTGGAAAGGGGAGAGCCTAGAAGCAGGCGGAACAAGTAGGGGCTATGGCAGTAGTCCTGGTGAGGGTGTTGAGAGGGCAAGAAGCAGGCTGGTGGCTATGTGAGTGCAGAGAAGAGACAGATCTGAGATTGTGAAGGTGGAACTATTAACTGACAGCTGACAGAGTGTGGGAGAAGAGTAAGAGAGGGAGGAATCAAAGGTGATTCGGAGGTTATATAGTTTGGGGACCAGAAGGATGGCAGTACCCTCGATGGAAGCCGAAAAGTTTGGAGGAGGGGACAGGATGAAGCAGTAAAATAATGGATTCTCATTTGGAGATACTGAGTTCTAGATGCCTACAAGACAAGGAACAAGACAGGGAACGGAGATCTTCAGCAGGCAGTTGGTGATGTGGAACTGGATGGAGTTCTTCAAGGAGATTAGGGTTGCATATGCCAGTTTTTATAAGCTTGTAGTATAATCTGTGCTTCTGGAGGGCAGAGTATGCTTCCTCTTTCTATTCTTGGTATGTTGGTGCCCCACAAATGTTTGCAGAATTGACTTGAGTTCCACCTGTGTAGCCTTCCTCCAGAGTTTACCCTCACCTGGAACTTCTGGATTATTTCCTTGGAAACATGGTGGAAAAAATCAAAAGAAAGCAGTATTTTTTTTTAATGACCTCTAGATGGTAGCCATATTTTAAGATTTTTTTGGTATGATTTTGCTACATATATTTTTACTATTCTCCACAGCCAGTAGTTCTTAAATATTTTTTCATGGGCCCAAATATGGTCAGATTTGTATTGTACAACAGAGCCACCCTGGAAGGGTGGGTTTCAGTAGACCGAGGAGCTATCTGCTAGGCACTGGAGCTTTCCAACTTGTACTTTTGCCATATTATTCATGCTCTAAGGTCGTAGTGGGAAAGTTGTGAGCATGCAGACCAGCCATTGTGCTCATAGCATTCCTTTTTTTATAGCAAGGTAATTGGAGCAAAATTTTGAGTTGAATGCTTTCCTTCAAAAAGAGAATAAACGTGTCAAAAATTTGTTCAGGTTGTTGTGTTAAGTTAGTAAGAAATGATGTGAACTCAAATTTACCTCTAAGATTCTAGGTGGTGGGTGTTGTTTATTTTTTCCAGTGATAACTGATTACTAAGTAATATAAAACAGCAAGAGCGCTGCATTATATAAAACATCCTATAAAAGAGAACATTATGATGTCATTATGTTCATCTCCATTAAGTGTATAATGGGGGATGGAGTGACATAGAGTGCTATCAGTCCTGTTTTCCACTCTAGTGATCATGGACCTAGTGGAAGGGAAAAATTAAGGCAGCTTGTGCCTAGACTACCCTGTGTTTGTGTCTTCTCCTGGTGACAGCTGTTTTTATTTCTAACTCTCAACTTTCCCAGATAAATTGAAAGGAAATTAGTTTTGAGAGTTTGCAGACTTCTTTTGTCTTTCAAAAACCTATAATAGCCAAGTTATTGACCTTAAATGTAATCAAATGCTGCTTGATATGAAAAGCTGAAGGTCTAGGGAGGGAATGTTTTTAAAAGTTCATGAAATTTAATGTTTTTCTTTTAATGTTTTTCATTTAAAACTTAGATATAATTTATGAAACTCAGTTTGAAATATTTAGGAGGTCTATTTGTATTTCCTTTAGAAGGAATATGATTAAAAATGGGAGATAGGTTTCCTTAGTTTCTAAGAACACATTAGAACTTGAGTAAGAGCTAAATCTTTTCAGGGTTTATATATTTGTAATGAATTCTGTTCTTTATGGTAAAAAGAGCAATAAAATGTAAAAACAACTCTTTGGTGTGAAATATTTTCTGGAGAATTTGTAAATTGGCAGGTCTGTAGTGAATGCCTGCTTTTTGTTTTTGCAGCCTAAGGACTGTGTCAGAGTTTTGCTATGTAAATTTGGCTCAAGAGTACCTGGAGGGCAGCAATAATTCCCAGTACCCCCCAACTGGTGTTTTTTTGAAGGCAACAGAATTATTATATTAATAATAAAGATAATTAATAGAGATAATTAATATTATTAATAAAGATAAGTCTTGTTTAATGCTGGGAACTGTCTTATTTAGTGTTTGAGTAGCTGTGACTAGAGAATGAATAGATTTGCCCTAGACCTGAAGAGTGATGCTCGCTCACACCAAAGGTGCATTTGTTTTTTCCCTTGGCTAATTTTTGCCCTTTGGGGAAAGTAGACTCTCCTATAATGTCTGTGTTGTGAAGCCCCAAGATAAGGAGGGAAGAAGGAGACCTGGGGTGGTATAGCTTGGGTCCTGATTGGATCAGAAGTGTTTTATGGAACTCTAGTGATTAGAGGATCCAAGATCTGCAGCTGGGAGGGATATTTGATTTTCAGCTAGTCTAGCCCACTCATTTTACAGACGAAGAACCCGACTAGTGCGTAGAATTTATAGGCAAGAAGTACTTTCCAAATACTGGAGCTATTCAAAAGTAGAACAAACTGTTTTTGCAATGTAAGTAGTCTGTGTGGTATATAGTTTTACCAGCATTGAACTTGGAGTCAGGTGACCTCGGTTCAGATTCCAGCTTTGTTGTGTGATTGAACAATTCACTTTTCCTCAGTTTCTTTGTCTATAAAATGAGATGATTAGACTAGGTGATTTCTAAGATCCCTTCTAGTCCTTTCTGACTTGTGTGATTTTTAGCGTTGTTAACCTGAAAGTTTGGTTAAAGAAATGGCAGCAGGCTAAATGCATACATTTTACTATTTAGGTCATCCCCATAAAGTAATGGTTACATAGTACTACAGAGCCAGATATTATCTGACTGCTGATACAAAAATTGGTCAGCCTTAAATCTTGTTTTAGGATAAAGAAGGTGTTCTGTGTCCTTCAGATTTATGGTCTCCATAAGTGATTAACTAGGCCATTAGGAAGCAATTTCTTAATTGCATAGGTTGTAAATACAGTAAGATTGCAGTTTGACAAAGTTTCAAATAGAAATTACGACCCAAGATGTCTGTGTTTTCTTTACCATTAGCATGCCATAACGTAGTATATGTCTACAAAATATTAAGATATGTGAAACGTCCCATTATTCAGAAAAAGTGTCTTAGGTTAAAGGTCCCTTAAGGAATGTTAAGTCAACCCAGGTTTTGTTGACATAGGAAGAGGCATTCTCTGAATTTCCTTCAGAGAGAACAAAGAGATTATTCCAAAATTTATATTAAATATTATCAGCATATTTACTTAGTTCTTTGAGGAAAGGAAGCTTGCTGCCTAGTGCCCTCTATTTAATATCCTTTCAGAATCTTTCAGACAATGATTGAGTTACTTCTAAAGCTTTTCTTGTTGCTTTGGTCTTTCTCAATAAGGCCGATTATCTGAACATCAAATTGTTTTCATTTTTTTCCGTTGGTTGCTTTTCAGTTTAGAACTTAGTTGCCGAAGTTCTCGAAATAGTCATAGGCACCACTGTTCCAGAACGTTTCTGTATCTTGGCCCCATGCCTCATTTTTAAACACTTGTACACTGCTACCCTAGATTTACCTTGTTATCTATCCCTTCTGCCTTCTAGACCTTGTTCTTGTGGGGTTCTTCAAAGTGAGGTCCTGTTCAGTTTAATCCTGTGTTAATTTTTCCCTGTAACTTGAAAGGCCATTGTGATACATAATCCTACCTCACCATCTGACTGGCTAGCCTAGATGCATTTTGAGAAGAATCTCTGTTATACAACAAGAATGTATATCATATAATGGAGTGGTCAAACGGTGAGGAGCATTAGTATCAGTAATATATTCAGGAACTAAAAACGTTAGATCTCTGACTCGCATGTCATTCTGATCTTCCTGCTAATTTCATGTGGCGTCAATATTTGTTGACGTTTGTTCACTCTTCTAGGCGGTGAGCTCTGTGGGGGGCAGGGGCCATGACGTCTTATACTTTCTTGCACCCTTTTTTCCTCATAGTGCCTTGCGAGTACTAGACACTCAATTAATATTAAATAAATATTGAAAAAATGAATAGGGAGACAAGATGGCGGAGTGAAAGCAATGACTCACCTAAGCTCCTGGAAAAACTCCTCTGGATGTCTCTGGGGGGAGAGTCTGACCAGACTTTGGAGGTGTGGAGTCCAGTGGGTGACGGACTTTGGCGGGTTCGGAGCCCAGGCTGGACCGGGGGGTCCACGGGAGGGATCTGTTCCGCGGGGGTGGGACCCCGGCGCACAGCGAGGCGCGGCGGGGCGGAGGGGACCGGAGGGGCCCGGGAGTGGCGGGCGAGACCGGCGGAGCAGGGGATGGGCCAGGCCAAGCCGGTGGGAGCCGCTGAGTGCCGGACATCACCGCAGCAGCCCTTGAAATGTTCGGCCTGGGGACGGACTTCGGTGGGTCACTGCTTGGACTTCCAGGAACTGGGATGGCGGAGTGATCAGTGGGTGCTCTCTCCTCCCCCCTGGTGACCGTGGGGGAACCATGAAGTTCTTCCCCAGATTGATCCTGGATCGGCGGGGGCAGCGGGGGGGGGGGGGGGGGGGGGGGGGCGGGTGGTCTCGTGGCACCTGGGGCTGGAGAGGTGGCAAGGGGGAATTCTTCCTACTGTGGTGGAGGCGATCTGGAGGGACAGACGACCCAGGGCAGAGAAAATTCGCACTGAGACCCAGGCAAGCCTCAGAGCCAGGAGACGAGCCCCAGGAGGGGCGGGAACACGCATTAGCTTCTAGGCGTGCCCCAGCCCTCCAGGGGAAAAGGGAAGACAATAGGGAAGCTGGGATTACCATCCCCTGACCTTGCCTTTGCCTCAAGTCAGCTGAGGAGATAGCCTGAGGACAGACCACCCCTCCCACATACCTAACAAGCTAACCCCAGGGTTGATCAGGGAAACAAAAAACAAAAGCCTGCTTTTAGCCCAGACACACATCAGCTCAACTTAAAGATCTGTACCTTCTGACTGAAAGAACCAAAAGCTACAACACTCAGCCAACATCATGAATCGGAAAAAGCAGACGAAAAGTGAAAAAACCATAGAATCTTTCTATGGGGATAAGGACCAAAACACAAACACCAAAGAGGTTAGGGCTGAGACTGTACTTCCATCTGAAACCTCAGATGGGACTATGAATTTCTCTCAAGCACAACTAGATTACCTGGAACGTCTGAAGAAGGATATAAAAGAAAAACTGGCCAATGATTTTAAAACTATAAAAAAAGAATTCACTGATGAGAACATCACCCTGAAAAAGAAAATTGAAGAAATGGAAAAGGAAGTTCAAAAATTAACTGGAGAGAATAATTCCCTAAAAGGAAGAGCTAATCAAATGGAAAAGGAAACCCAAAACCTAATTGGGAAAATTGATCAGATGGAAAAGGAAACCCAAAACCTAACTGGGAAAATTGGTCGATTGGAAAAAGAAGTACAAAAATTAAATGGAGAAAACAGCTCCCTAAAGGGAAAAATTGGTCAGATGGAAAAGGAGATGGAAAAGCTAACTGAAGAAAACACTACGATGAAGATTAGAATTGGGCAAGTAGAAACTAATGACTCAATGAGGCAACAAGAATCAGTCAAACAAAATCTAAAGAATGAAAAGATAGAAGAAAATGTAAAATATTTAATTGGAAAAACAACTGACCTGGAAAATAGATCCAGGAGAGAAAATCTAAGAATTATTGGCCTGCCAGAAACCCATGATGAAGAAAAGAGTCTGGACAATATCTTCCAGGAAATCATCAAGGAAAACTGTCCAGAAGTACTAGACTCAGAGGGCAAAATAGTCATCGAAAGAATCCACCGTTCCCCTCCCGAAAGGGATCCCAAACTCAAAACCCCAAGAAATACAGTTGCCAAATTCCAGAGCTATCAAGTGAAGGAGTAAATACTACAAGCAGCCAGAAAGAAACAATTCAAATATCAAGGACACACAGTCAGGATCACACAGGACCTTGCAGCTTCTACATTAAAAGATCGAAAGAATTGGAACCCAATATTCCGTAAGGCAAAGGAGTTGGGACTTCAACCAAGGATCAACTACCCAGCAAAGTTCAGCATAACATTTCAGGCAAGGAGAAAGTCATTCAACGAAATAAGGGATTTCCAGAGCTTCCTGACCAAAACACCAGAACTCAATAGACAATTTGATCTTCAAATGCAGGTCTCCAGAGAATCATAAAAAGGTAAACAGAGGGGAAAAAACAAAAACAAAAACTTGCTACTCAATTAGGGCAAACTGTTTACCTCCCTATAAGGGAAGATGATACCTGTTAATATTGAGAACTGTGCAGCTATTATGATAAAAGGGATATATGTAGAGGGAACGGGCATAAAGTAAATGATGTCATGTCAAAAATATGATTTAAGTATGAGAAGGGAATGTAATAGGAGGTGTGGAAAGGGGGAAGCAGAAAATGGCAAATTATATCACAGGAAGAAGTACAAAACTATAGTAGAGGGAAGGAGGGGAGGGAGATGAGCATTGTTTGAGAGGTACTCTCATCTGATTTGTTCAAAGGAGGGAACAATAATCTTAAGTAGATAAGCCTAACTAGCTCTATAGGTAGTAGGAGGGGAAGGGGGAAGAAAGGGGAGGGTGGCTAAAAGGGAGGAAAGAAGCAATAAGAGTAAAGGGGACTAAAAGGGAGGGGGGTCAAAAGAAGGAGGGGAAGGCTGCAGGAGGAGGGGGAGAAAAGTGAATACTATTGAGGAGGGGAAGGGAGACGGGAGAGCTAAAAGCACAAATGGTGGGAAAGAGGTTGGAGGGAAATACACAGATTGTAATCATAACTGTGAATGTGAATGGAATGAATTCTCCCATAAAATGGAGACAGATAGCAGAATGGATTAAAAGCCATAATCCAACAATATGCTGCTTACAAGAAACACATTTGAAATGGGGGGATACACATAGGATAAAGGTCAAAGGATGGAGCAGAATATATTGTGCTTCAGCTCATGTAAGAAAGGCAGGAGTAGCAATCCTAATCTCAGACAAAGCAAAAGCAGAAATAGATCTAATCAAAAGGGATAAGGATGGAAACTATATCCTGCTAAAAGGCACCATAGACAGTGAAGCAATATCATTACTAAACATGTCTGCTCCAAGTGGTATAGCATCCAGATTCTTAGAGGAGAGGTTGGGGGAGTTGAAGGAAGAAATTGATAGCAAAACTATACTAGTGGGGGACCTCAACCTCCCCCTCTCTGAACTCGATAAATCCAACCTCAAAATAAACAAGAAAGAGGTTAAGGAGGTAAATAAAACTCTGGATAAGGTAGATATGATAGATCTTTGGAGAACATTAAATGGGAATAGAAAGGAATATACTTTTTTCTCAGCGGTACATGGAACATTTACAAAAATTGACCATGTACTAGGACATACAAATCTCACAATCCAGTGCAGAAAGGTAGAGATAATCAATGCATCCTTTTCAGATCATAATGCATTAAAAATTACATGTAATAAAAGGCCATGGAAAGAGAAACCAAAAATCAATTGGAAACTAAATAATCTAATTCTAAAGAAGGGTTGGGTTAAAGACGAAATCATAGAAACAATCAACAGTTTCATTCGAGAGAATGACAATAGTGAGACAACATACCAAAACTTATGGGATACTGCAAAAGCAGTTATTAGGGGAAGTTTTATATCTCTGAATGCTTACATAAATAAAATAGAGAAAGAGGAGATCAATGACTTAGGCTTGCAGTTGAAAAAGCTAGAAAAAGAACAAATTGAAAATCCCCAAGTAAATACCAAATTAGAAATACTGAAAACCAAAGGAGAGATTAATAAAATTGAAATTAAGAAAACTATTGAATTAATAAATAAAACCAATAGTTGGTTTTATGAAAAACTAATAAAATTGATAAACCTTTGGTCAATCTGATTTAAAAAAAGAAAGAAGAAAACCAAATTACTAATATTAAAAATGAAAGGGGTGAACTCACCTCCAATGAGGAGGAAATTAAAACAATAATCAGAAACTACTTTGCCCAATTTTATGCCCACAAATTCGATAATCTAAATGAGATGGATGAATATTTTAAAAAATACAAATTGCCCAGATTAACAGAAGAGGAAGTTGAATACTTAAACAACCCCACCTCAGAAAAAGAAATTGAACAAGCCATCAATGAACTCCCTAGGAAAAAATCTCCAGGGCCAGATGGATTCACAAGTGAATTCTATCAAACATTTAAAGAACAGTTAATTCCAATACTACATACACTATTCTTGAAAATTGGGGAAGAAGGAGTCCTCCCAAATTCTTTCTATGATACAAATATGGTTTTGATACCCAAACCAGGAAGAGACAAAACAGAGAAAGAAAATTATAGACCAATTTCCCTAATGAATATAGATGCAAAAATTTTAAATAAGATTCTAGCAAAACGAATACAGCATCTTATCACGAGATTAATACATTATGATCAGGTAGGATTCATACCAGGACTACAGGGCTGGTTCAATATTAGGAAAACTATTAGCATTATCGATCACATCAACAACAAAGCTAACAAAAACCACATGATTATCTCAATAGATGCAGAAAAAGCTTTTGAGAAAATACAACATCCATTCCTACTAAAAACACTGGAGAACGTAGGAATAAAGGGAACTTTCCATAAAATAATAAGCAGTATCTATCTAAAACCTTCAGCAAGCATTATATGCAATGGGGATAAGCTAGATGCATTCCCAATAAGATCAGGGGTGAAACAAGGTTGTCCATTATCACCACTATTATTTAATATGGTACTAGAAATGTTAGCTGTAGCAATTAGATAAGATAAAGATATCCAAGGAATTAAAAGAGCCAAAGAAGAAACTAAGTTATCACTCTTTGCAGATGATATGATGATTTACCTAGAGAATCCCAGAGATTCAAGTAAAAAATTACTAGAATTAATAAACAACTTTGGCAAAGTTGCAGGGTACAAAATAAACCCACACAAATCTTCTGCATTCCTATATATTAGCAACAAAGTCCAACAGCAAGAGATAGAAAGAGAAATCCCATTTAAAGTTAGGGTAGACAGTATAAAATACTTAGGAGTCTACCTGCCAAAACAAACCCAGGGATTATATGAACACAATTACAAGACACTTTTTGCACAAATAAAGTCAGATTTAAGTAAATGGAAAAACATTAGTTGCTCATGGGTAGGCCGGGCTAATATAATAAAAATGACAATTCTACCCAAATTAATATACCTATTTAGTGCCATACCAATTAAACTATCAGACAATTACTTTCTAGAGCTGGACAAAATAATATCAAAATTCATTTGGAAAAACAAAAGGTCCAGAATATCAAAGGGACTAATGAAAAGAAATGCTTGGGAAGGTGGCCTAGCGCTACCAGACCTCAAACTGTACTATAAAGCAGCAATTATCAAAACCACTTGGTATTGGCTAAGAAACAGAGAGGTAGACAAGTGGAATAGACTTGGCACTCAAGATGCAGTAGGCAAGGAATATAGCAACCTTCTGTTTGATAAACCCAAGGACCCCAGCTTCTGGGATAAGAACTCATTGTTTGACAAAAATTGCTGGGAAAACTGGATAACAGTGTGGCAGAAATTAGGCATAGACCCATACCTGACACCGTACACAAGAATAAAGTCCAAATGGGTACATGATTTAGGTATAAAGATTGATACCATGAATAAACTGGAGAAGCAAGAAATAGTGTATTTATCAGATCTATGGAGAAGGGAAGAATTCTTTACTAAAGGAGAGATAGAATGCATTATGAAATGCAAAATGGATAACTTTGATTACATTAAACTGAGAAGTTTTTGCACAACCAAACCCAATGCAACCAAAATCCGGAGGGATGTAGTAAATTGGGAAAGAATTTTTACAGCTAAGCTCGGGGATAAAGGCCTCATTTCTAGAATATATAGAGAACTGATCCAAATGTATAATCATACAAGTCATTCCCCAATTGATAAATGGTCAAAGGATATGAACAGGCAATTTTCAGAGGAAGAGGTTAAGGCTATCTATAATCATATGAAAAAATGCTCTAAATCACTATTGGTTAGAGAGATGCAAATCAAAACAACTCTGAGGTACCACATCACACCTATAAGATTGGCAAACATGACAGAACAAGAAAATGATAAATGCTGGAGAGGATGTGGGAAAGTTGGAACACTAATTCATTGTTGGTGGAGCTGCGAGCGCATCCAACCATTCTGGAGAGCAATTTGGAACTATGCCCAAAGGGCTACAAAAATGTGCATACCCTTTGACCCAGCAATATTGCTATTAGGACTATATCCCCAAGAGATCATAAAAATGGGAAAGGGTCCCACATGTACAAAAATATTTATAGCAGCACTCTATGTAGTTGCCAAAAACTGGAAGTCAAGGGGATGTCCATCAATCGGGGAATGGCTGAATAAATTATGGTATATGAATGTAATGGAGTATTATTGTGCCATAAGAAATGATGAACAAGAAGACTTCAGAGAGGCCTGGAAGGACTTATATGACCTGATGCTGAGTGAAAGGAGCAGAACCAGGAGAACTTTATGCACAGCAACAACCACAGTGTGTGAGAGTTTTTTCTGGTAGACTTAGATTTGTGTAATAACACAAGAACTTCTTACCAAAAAAAAAAAAAAAATCCCAATGGAGGATCTCAAGGCAAAATGCCTGCCACACTCAGAGAGAGAAATATGGAAGTCACTCACATATTGTAGCAGATCATGTTTGTGTATGTGTATGTGTTTGTGTATCATGTTCTGATTTGTTATACGATTTCTTTCATTTATCTTAGTCTGACTACATAGCATGACTATAGTGAAAATATACTCAATAGGAAAGTATATGTAGAATCTATACAGAATTGTATGCAGTCGTGGGGAGGGAGGAAGGGAGTGGGGGGTAGGTGGGAGGGATAAAATCACAATTGTATGGCAGTGATTGTTAAACATTACAAAATAAAAAAAAAGAAAAAATGAATAATGATCAAAGGCATTAAATAGCCTTGGAACCAAAGCCAAGGGGTATGTAATTCTGATCAATAAGTCCTTTGATGGCAGTGGATTTTCTGTTTTAGGCTGCGTTTTCTTGATTCTTTCTCTGCTATGTTGGCAGGGGTAAGGGGGTGAATATAGAGGGGAAAAGAGGGCAAGACACAGATATAATTTCTGATACGAGTCTTTAAATTATATCACATGGTATAATGGGAAAAGCACTGAAGTAGAAGACTTGGATTCCAGTCTCATCTCTGTAATTAGCCAAATGTATGATCCTGAGCAGGTATCTCCACCTTATTGATCCTTAGTAGTCTTATTTGTAAAAATGAGTCTATTTGGATTAGATTATCTTGGCAAGTACCTTCTAACTGTAAAAATCCATGCTCTGTGACCATCTTTAAAAGTATAATATGCTGGAGCAACAATCACAGAATGCAATATTAAAGAACATAGAGCACAAAAAAACCCAGAGGTCCTGAACACCTTATAATTAGACTGTCGCAATGGTCCACTAGTAAAACTCATTGCTTCATGATCTCATCCTTTCCGTTCACCTTGTGCTCTGCCTCCACATGGAAGTTCTTAAGACACCATTGTCTACTCTTGTGCTTGTAGCTGATGTTTTGGTTCTTGTCTTTCAGTTCTCTCTTGTGTAAACCCTGTGCTCTGCTCAGACTACCCTGCTCACTCCCTGAATCTTGCTAATCTGTATGTTCTAACTCTTGGAATTATTTCCTTCCCATTACTTTTCTGAATCCTCTCCATCTTTCAAGTTTTGAACTAAAAAGATTCATAAACCTTTAATGAGTGAATCAGTTGCAAATATTTATTCAGTACCTGCTATTTATATTCCTGGGGACAGTAGAAGATACAGGCATGAAACTCAGAATTTTACTTCAGGAAGCGTACACGCTAGTCAGGTATCTTTAAGTCCCTTCATCTGACATTTATCTTAGTAATTGATAATTGTATACAAACTGAGAGAGCAAGAAATACTTTGCCTGTCACATTTATGGAGAACAGAAGAATTTATGAACAAATAAGAGAATATTATGAAATGCAAAATAGATAATTTTAATTACATTAAATTGAAAAGTTCTTGTGCAAACAAAACCAATGCAGCCAAGATTAGAAGGGAAGCAGAAAACTGGGATTTTCTGTGATTGTAATGGCAAATAAAATAGGATCTTTTGCTGTTTTTGTTTTAGTATAATCAAGAAGTATAATGCTTCCATTTGAATGTGACTGAGGAGGATCTTTCCCACCCATTGTCAAACCTGGAAGATTTCTAAGAAGGTCCATACATTTTGTTAATTGAGGCACTGGTTCTCAAGGGATGTGATGCCTTCTGGCTCTAAAAAGTGTATAAAGACTCTGAGGGTGATGTTTTATTTTGGGGCTTAGTTTTTGTAGTAAGGTTTGAGTGCCAGATGAGGACTCTGGGAAGCCTCTCAGGAGCCCCCCACTTTTGAGAACCCAGATGTTGTACTTCCCTCCCTGGTAACTGTAGCCAGACAGCTGTACCTGTCTATTGAATTATGGTCAGGCAGAGGAAGCCATGTCTGTTGATTACTTTGGGGCTTACAAACTGGAAGTGTTTGTTTGAACAGATAAGGACTCTGGGAAGCTGCTAAAAGAGCCTCCCTGCTTTGAGAACCCAGAAGTCATGCTTCCTTCTCTGGTAACTATGATTAGACAGTTGGAACTGTCTATTGACTTTTAATTTCTCTGTATTTTCTTTGAAATTAAGGGTTCTGACTCCCCTGAATTAGGTGAATGATGTATGTGCTTGGTTGAAAGAATGATATATGTGCTTAATTAAAGTGATTGTTAACCCCTCAAAAGTTGCCTTTCCTTTTATGAATGCAGATCCAAGAACCTGTGATAGCACCCCCTCCATGTATGTTGGGTTACACATCACTGTTACAGTGATAAAGGCCTCATTTTAAAAATATATAGAAAACTGAGTCAGATTTATAAGAATATGAGTCTTTCCCCAATTGATAAATTGTCAAAGGATATGAAAAGGCAGTTTTCAGATGAAGAGATTAAAGCTACCCATAGTCATATGAAAAAATGCTCCAAATCGCTATTATTAGAGAGATGCAAATCAAAACAACTTTAAGGTATCCATCACATCACACCTATCAGATTGAATAACATCACAAAACAGGAAAAGGATAAATGCTGGAGAAGATGTGGGAAATTGGAACACTAATGCATTGTTGGTGGAGTTGTGAACCGATCTAGCCATTCTGCAGAACAATTTAGAACTCTGCCCAAAGGGCTATAAAACTGTGCATTACCCTTTGACCCAGAAATACTAGTGCCAGGTCTGCATTTCAACGAGATCATACAAATGGGAAGAGGACTCACATGTACAAAAATATTTCTAGCAACTCTTTTTGTGGTGGTCAAGAATTGGAAATTAAGGGAATGCCCTCAATTGGGAAATAGCTAAACAAATTGTGGTATATGAATGCAATGGAATATTATTGTTCCATAAGAAATGATGAGCAGGGAAACTTCAGAAAAATCTGGAAAGACTTACATGAACTGAGTGAAGCGAGCAGAACCAGGAGAACATGTCCACAGTAACAGCCACATTGTGGGATGACTCACTTTGACAGCCTTAGCTCTGCTTAGCAATGCAAGGATCTAACACAGCTCCAGAAGACTCATGATGGAAAATGCTGTCCACGTGCAGAAAAGCAGCGATGGAGTCTGGATGCAGATTGAAGCACATTGTTTGCTCTGTCTCTCTCCCTCTCTCCCTCTCTCCCTCTCCTGTTTGTTTCTTCTCTCTTATGGTATCTCTCCTTGGTTCTAATTCTTCTTTACAGCATGATTAATGTGAAAGCATGCTTAATGTGAAGGTATATGTAGAGCCTATTTCAGACTGTGCACCATCCTGGGTCAGGGAGAAGAGAGGAATGGGGAGAAAATTTAACTCAAAATCTTATGGAAATGAATGTTGAAAACTAAATATGATAAAAATATATGTAAGGCATTGTGCTAATAAGTCTTGTGGATTGTGACGTTTAAAAAAAAGGTTCAAGAGACATAATTTCTAGGTAATTTTATCTTTCTATTAATAAGCCCAATATGTTTATTAATAAAAAGATGGTCCTTGGGCCGTCTCTCTTAGACCAAAGAACATTCATGGCTCACAGTTTATATTCCCTTCAAAGAGTAGGTGTTCCTGAAGGTTGCTATCAACTCTGATTGGTTAACAATTAATGAGAAAATAGGTATTACAATGAGAGGGTGGGCTCTGTTACAATGAGAGTCTTGGAATATGTCATCCAAATCTTGGTCAAAGAGATTTATCAATTTCCCTATCACCTGTCAGACAAAAGACAATCCCTACTCAGACCTGTCTGAGCAAACAAATGAGCAGGAATACCCCCTTTAGCCCAAACTTAGAACTTTTTTTGCTGTCTTTGATTAAATCTTAGCCAGGGCAGTCTGGATTGTATGTCAGTTTGGAGTAAAGAGAGAAGACATTCTGGTATTGTGGATTCTTCCTTAGCAAAACCTTTTGTAATGCGTTCTCTCTGTGTCTCTCTGTCTCTGACTTTGTGTGTGTCTTTCTCCTCCTCTTTGTAAGTTATTTCTTTTTTTAATTGGTGCCTTTTGTTTCTGACATGACCCTAGTACTCCATGTATCTTTCCCCTGCCCCTTCCTGAGAGCCAAACTATATAACAAGTAGTATTTTTTAGAGTGAGCAAAGAAAGAATCAGTACAGCTGATGCATTCCAAAGTCTGGACATATGTACAGTTGGTAACTCTTGTGGTCCTCTCACCTCCTTTTCTCATCGTATCTCCTTTTGAGGCCTGCTTGGTCTTTGTAAGCTTGTTGTATTTACTTTTGGTTTTTGGTGCGTCATTCTTTTTATGTACATTGTTGTATTTGCTATGTATATTATTTTCTTGACCCTGCTTACTGCACTCTGCATTAGTTTATACAGGTCTTTCTATGTTGCTTTGTATTCATCACACAAATCATTTTTTACAGCATAGGAATATTATATATTGCATTCATGTACCACAATTTGTTTAGCTAATTTTCAACTGATGAGCAACTATTTGGTTCTAATTCTTGCTGTCATACAAAAAAAGTACTGCTATAAATATTTTTGGGTATATGGAGACTTCTTTGATGGTTTTCTTGGGGGTCTAAGCCCATTAATGGAGGCTCTGGTTCAAAGTATATGGGCGTTTTATCACTTCATTTGCATAATTCCAAATTGCTTTAAAAAATGGTGGTAGCATTTCACAATGCCACAGCAGTGTGCTTTTGTGTTGTTTGTATTCAGTTGTTTCAGTTGTGTCTGAGTCTTTGTGACTCCGTTTGAGGTTTTCTTGGTAGAGATGCTGGAGTGGTTTGCCTTTTCCTTCTCCAGCTTATTTTACAGAACAAGTAACTGAGACAAACACGATTACATGACTTGCCAAGGTTCACACAGCTAGTACGTGTCTGAGGCCACATTTGAACTCAGGTCTTCCTGACTCCAGAACTGGTGGTGTGTCTATTGCACTGCCTAACTGCCTTATCAGTGAGTTACTGTGCCTATAATTCCACAACCCCTTCAATATTGACGATTGTTATTTTTGATCATTTTTCCATTTTGTAGAGTGTGAGGTGAAAGCTGTTTTGATTTTCATTTCTCTTATTATTAGTGATTTGGAGGATTCTTTCATGTGATTGTAAATTCTTTGCAATTCTTGTGAGCACTGTTTCTCTATCCTTTGACCACTTAGATATTGGAGAATGAGCCTCCATCTCTTTTTATTCCTCCTGCCACCATTCCAATAGAGCCATCATACATGGACTGTTTCAGTGGTCTCCTAATTGAGCTTCCTCTTTCCCCTTTCCAAACCATCCAGAATTTCATTTTCAGATTAATATTAAAACACTACTTTCCTTATGTCACTTACCTGCTCAAAAACTTTGAGTGGTTTCTTATTGCCTACAGAATAAATCCAAAATCCTAAGCCTGCTGTATTAGTCTTTCTACCTTCTGTTCTTAACCTAAACCTTCAATCTTATTTCTTACCCATTCCCTACAGAAATCCTTTGCTCCAGTCAGCTTACCTATTCACTGTCTCCCTATATTTCTTTATTTTAACTTCTGCTAACATTTTTCTATGCCCTGGATTTCTCTTTACTCCCATCTGAATCTTTTTAATCTCTTAAGGTCCCTTTCAAGTTAGTCTCTTAAGATCCATCAAACCTTTCTTTTCTTTTTTTGGATCATCTTTTTATTTTATTTTTAAAAATGTATTTAGTATTTTATTTTTTCACCAGTTATATGTAAAAATAATTTTTAACATTTGTTTTGAAAACTTTGAGTTCCAAATTCTCTCCCTCCTTCCCCACCCCAACCCCTATATTGAGAAAGCAAGCCATTTGATGTAGGTTGTGCATGAGTAGTGATGGGGAACATTTCCATAGTAGTCATGTGTGAAAGAAAACATAGACCCCCCCCCCCTCAAATCTCAAGAAAAATATGGTAAAAAACATGTATGCTTCAGTCTGTCTTCAGATACTGTCACCTCTTTCTCTTGGGATGAATAGCATTTTTCATCCTCAGTCCTTCAGAGTTGTGTTGGCTCATTGTATGTTGAGAATAGCTAAGTCATTCACAGCTGATTTTCTTACAATATTGCTGTTACTTTATACATGGCGCATTTCACTTTGCATCAACTCATGGAAGTCTTCCCAGGTTTTCCTGAGAGTATCCTACTCCTCACTTCTTAGAGCACAGTATTATTCCATCATAATCAAATACCACCATTTCTTCAGCCATTCTCCAGTTGATGGGCACCCCTTTAATTTTCAATTCTTTGCCCCCAGAAAAGAGCTGCTAAAATATATTTGTATTTTCCTTTATTTAAAATCTCTTTTGGGATACAGACCTAGTAGTGGTATTGCTAAGTCAAAGAGTATGCATGGTTTTGTAGCCCTTAGGGCATAGTTCCAAATTGCTCTACAGAATGGTTGAATCAAGTTACAACGCCAACAATGAATTAGTGTCTCATTTTTCCCACATCCCTTCCAACATTTGTCCTTTTCCTTGTCTGTCCTATTAGTCAATTTAATAGGTTTGAGATAGTATCTCAGAATTGTTTTAATTTGCATTTCTTCAATCAGTAGAGAGCATTTTTTCATATGGCTATATAACTTTGATTACTTCATCAGAAAACGTCATATCTTTTGATCATTTATATATTGGGAAATGGATCTCTTTTTTAACATATAATTTATTTATTTTTAAATTCTCAGCCTTCACTTCCACAAGAATTTGAATTCAAAATTTTCTCCCTATCTCTCCTCATCCCCACCCCAGGACAGCATGCACTGCTTCCACCCTTTCTTCCAGTGTGTCCTCCCTTCCACTACCCACCCTTCTTCCATCACCCTTCCCCTCTATTTTCCTGTAGGGCAAAACAGATTTCTGTAGTCCATTGTCCATATATTTTAATTTCCAACTACATTCTAAAACAGTTTTGAACGTCCATTACTAAAGTTTTGAATTCCAATTCCATTTTCTCTCTCTCCCTCGCCACCCACCCTCACTGAGAAAACAAGCAATTCAATATAGGTCATACATGTGTAACAATGCAAAGCACTTCCATAGCAATCATGTTGTAAAAGACTACCACATTTGCCTCTGTCCTATCCTGCCCTCAATCTATTCCATTCTCTCCCCTGACCTGTCCTTCCAAAATAGTGCTTACTTCTGTTTATCCCCTTCCCCAATTTGCTGTGCTTTTATTATCTTCCCTCTTCTATCCCCTTCCCCCCACCTTCCTGCAGGGTAAAATAGATTTCCATGCCCAATTGAGTGTGTGTTGGAATGGATCTTTTTTAACCCAATTTAATTCAGTTTAACTCAATTTAATTCAATTTAACTCAGTTCTTTAGATGTTTGAGAAATGAGACCTTTATCAGAGAAACTTGCTTCAAATTTTTTTCATCGTTACTATTGTTAACTATTTCCCTCCATCCTGTCCCACCTCATTTTTTTCTATTCTCTCTCTCCTTTCACCCTCTCTCTCCTAAAAAGTGTTTTACTTCTGACTCCCCTCTCCCCCAATCTGTTCTCCCTTCTATTTTCCCTTCTATTCTATTCGCCTATTATCCTCTTCCCCTCCTACTTTTCTGTAGGGTAAGACAGATTTCCATACCCAGTTGAATGTGTATATTATTCCCTCTGAGCCAGTTTTAATGAGATTAAGCCTCACTCACTCACCCATATCCCTCTTCCCCTCCACTGTAAAAGTATTTCCTTGCCTCTTTTATGTGTGATATTTTACCCCATTCTCTTTCCCTTCCTCCCAGTACATTCCCTTCTCACCACTTAATTTAGTTTTTTAGATATTGTCCCTTCATATTCAGCTCGCATTTGTGCCCTGCCTATATATACTCCTAACTCCTCTAAGAATGAGAAAGTTTTTATGAGTTAGAATTATCATCTTCCCCTGTAGGATTCTCAACAGTTTAATCTTATTAAGTCCCTTATGATTTCCATTTCCTATTTGCCTTTTTATGCTTCCCTTGAGTCTTTGAAAGTCCAGGGATTTGAAAGTCAAAGTTTCTATTCAGCTCTGATCTTTTCATCAAGAATACTTGAAAGTCTTCAATTTCATTAAATGTCCATCTTTCCCCCTGAAGGATTATACTTATTTTTGCTGGATAGATGAGTCTTGGTTGTAATTCCAGCTCCTTTGCCCTATAGAATATCATATTCCAAATCCTCTGATCCTTTAGTGTACAACCGGCTAAATCCTGTGTTATCCTATTCTGGCCCTGTGATACTTGAATTGTTTCTTTATGGATTCTTGCAATATTTTCTCCTTGACCTGGGAACTCTGGAATTTGGCTGTAATATTCCTGGAAGTTTTCATTTTGGGATCTCTTCCAGGTGATGGTTGATGGATTCAGTTTCTTATTTTCCCTTATGGTTCTAGAATATCAGGGCAGTTTTCCTCAATAATTTCTTGAAAGATGAAGTCGGGGCTCTTTTTTTGATCATGACTTTTATGTAGTACAATAATTTTTACATTACCTCTCCTGGATCTATTTTCTTGTCAGTTGTTTTTCCATTGAGGTATTCCACACTATTTTCTATTTCTTCCATTCTTTTGGTTTTGTTTTATTGTTGCTTAATTTCTCATAAGTCATTAGCTTCCATTTGCTATATTCCAATTTTTAAGGGATTAATTTCTTCAATGAGCTTTTGAACCTCCTTTTCCTTTTGGCCAATTCTACTTTTTAAGAATTTTTTGTCTTCAGAGAATTTTTGTTCCTTTTCTTCCATTTGGCCAGTTTATCTTTCTAAAACATTCTTCTCCTCATTGACTTTTTGTACCTCTTTTACAATTTGGCTTAGTTTGTTTTTTAAGGTATTATTTTCTTCGGTATTTTTTGTGTCTCCACAATCTAAGCTGTTGACTCATTTTTTCTTGCTTTTCTTGCATCCTCATTTCTCTTCCCAGTTTTTCCTTTCCCTTTCTTACTTGAATATCAAAATCCTTTTTGAGCAGTTCCATGACCTGAGACCAATTCATATTTTTTTGGGAGGCTTTGGATGTTGGAGTTTTGACTTTGTTATCTTTTTTTGAGTATGTGTTTTGATCTTCCTTGTCATCATTGTAGCTTTCTGTGGTGAGAATTTTTTTTTTCTGTTTGCTCATTTTCCTGACCTATTTCTTGACTTTTAACTCTTTGTTAAAGTAGAGCTTTGCTTGCAGGGTGAAGGGCTTACTGTCCCAAGCTTCAGAGGTTTTGTGTCACTGTTTTCAGAGATACTTGTAGGGATCTTTAAGTTTTCAGTTCCTCCAAGGTGATATGATCTAAGCAGAGGTTTGTTTACTACTTTCCTGGTTTATGTTCTCATTTGTGAGTCACCACAAGTACTTTTTTCTGTCCTGGAATTGTGATGAGGGTTCTTGCTTTATTGTGACTGCAAGCTCTGAGTGGTAGTACTCCTCTTTGCCCTGGGACTGCCACCTGGGACTGTGACCTGGACCCAAATATGGGTGAAGCCACAGAGTCCTGCCTCAGTGCTAGCAAAGAGACCCCTGTGATTTCCTTCTGACCAGTTGTTCAATTCCTTTATCATCTCTGGGCTGACAGTTCTAGAAGTAGCTCCTGCCCCTGCTGACTCAGTGGTTCCCAAGGCCTATTCTTGGTTTGGGGGCTGGGGCTCTGATGGCACGGCCTGTGCTGGACTGTGCTCCACTCTCTCCCAGATGAGACCTGGTGACCTTCTAAGTTGACTTTGGCTGGAAAATTATTTCCTCATTGTCCTTTTGTGGGTTGTGCTGTTCTAATAATTGTTTTATAACCTTATTTAAAGGTGTTTGGAGGGATTTTGGAGAGAGCTTAGGTGAGTCACTCCCTTTTTTTTTTCATCTTGGTTTTGCCACCCCCCAGTATATCTCTTCTGTGAAGCCTTTCTACAACCCACAATGACCCTGAACAACCATTTGATAAAGTCTTTATCAGTCATTTGGTGTTTACTCCTTTACATTACCTCTCTATACTTTCTTTGACAGCTGCAATTATATCTTTTTTATATCCTTATAACACAGTTGAGATTCAATAAGTATTTGCTGCTTCTAGAACAGTTCACTACATTGTATGTCCTTCTTTGTGCAAGAATGATCTTTAGGCAGCATAGATAGAATGCTAGGTTTAGAGTCAAGAAGACCAGAGTTCAAATTCAGCCTCAGGCACGAACTGGCTATGTGAACTTTAGCAAGTCACTTAACCTCTGTTTGCCTAGTTTTCTCAATGTAAAATGGTGATAATAACAGCGCTTACTTCCAAACGTTGGTGTGAGAATCAAACAAGATAATGCTTGTGAAGTGCTTGGCACATAGTAGACACTTTATCAATGTTCATTTCTTTCTCCTTTCCCTTTTTAGGATGCCTTAAGGTGGTGTTGTTATAGGGTTTGAAATGATCGATATGAAAAGGGTTTTAATAACTAGCATTTGTATAGTGCTTTCAAGTTTGTAAAGTGTTTTGCAAACATTATCTTATGTAGTCCTCGTACCAACCTTGGGAAATGGGTGCTATTATCCCAGTTTTATAAATGAGAACACTGAGACAAATGCAGGTTAAGTAACTTACACGCAGCTAGTAAGTATCCAAGGCAGGATTTGAACTCAGGTCTTCCTACTTCAGTGCTCAGTGCCTTGTGCCTCCTAACTTCTTTTAAAGATGAAAGTTCTACCATTATAGGTGGAAAGAATGAGTAAACTTGCTTTGCTACATGAATGCAGCAGTATCTGTCTGCACGAGACAACAGTGTGATATCTTTATCTTCTCAGCAAATGCTCATTTGCCTGGAATGACCTCAGGGAAGGAATCTGCCGATAACTTAGCAATGTAGCTTCTGGATTTTGCTTCTGCTATTAAGAGGCTATTAGCAGATGGCAGGTGAAGAGATGTGCTATTTTCACTGTCATTCCTAGCTACCCATGACCTTTCTCTGTGGCTTGTGGAGTGCACTGTTTGAAAGGTTATGTGTCAAAAGAAATGACTTCTCATTTTAGAAAATGGGACATGCCTGCTTGATGGAAGAAGTTTTACAGTTATCTAAACTTCTCTTCTGTGGAAATATGTCATTGCTAATTGGGCTGGATTGGAGGAAAAACCCCAAACTTGTATAATAGGAGCAGACTGTTTTATGTATCACTAATCTCAAGCATAATTCAAGATAGAATGTTATGTAGTAGACTTTGGAGCTATTTTTTAAACATTGTGTTTTTACCTGGTTTGCTTACAAGTTTTCACACAGCTCCTTTGCCTGGTAGTCAGACCACCTACATCATTATCAGTCTGCAGTATGTTCCGTAAGAAATCTCCCTTTCCTTATTCCAATAAGCACACTTCACTGATAATTTGAGAATGTAATTCAGCATGTATCATTCCTGCAATAGAGGTCTCATAAGTCATCCTTGTAGTGCCAACTTCCCTATACTTAACAGGTAAATAATTCCAGTAATTGAAAATTGAATTTTGAATTAAATTGAAACAGTTGAATAATTTAAAAAACCAAGTGTCTGGCTAGTGAAACCTTGAAGCCTCTAGCATCATTTGAGTTTTACTCTTGGAGACTTACATACGGGTCGATAGTGTAGGATAACACGTGACATATGAGGATCTGTCTGGTGGAATCTGGGACCATTGATTTTTATTTAAGCATGTATTTGACATTTTCCATATTGATATGCCACAGCTGTGTTAGTATTTTGCCTCATCACCTTTTGAGAATGCATGCTGGAGTGGAAAGGGGACTGGATTTTTAGTCAGCAGACTGGAGTTTGAATCTTTGCACAAATCATTTAGTATCTCTGAACTGCATTTTTCTTTTCTTTAAAATGGGACTGGGATATGCCTCATATATTTGATCAGATGTGGAGAACAATTTGAACCATTCCTTCCTCCTCGATAGGTATTCTCATCTTCTTTTTGGGGACCTGTTTCAAATCAGAATGCAGTCTTTTCTATTTGTTCTCAATTTGTACTACCTATTATTACTATTATTTCCTACTTCAGATTTTGCTGTTTGCTTTACACCAGGGTTGGAATAGCCAGCATTTGCTAAATCAAACTCAGAATCACAGTCAGATTAGAGGGCAGGGCAAGCAACATCTCCCAAACCATTTATCTTTACGTGGCCATGTAATAATAGTCATTTTTCAAGGCAGAGTCCTACTTTTTTGAAAGAACTAGAGACATCCATTAGGTAAATTTTTTACATGGTAACTAGTGTTATGCTGTGGTCTTGTATTTTCTCAGTTTATTTCCTCTTTCTTATTCCATTCTTTACTGGTCTCAACTAGATAATTTTGGTAAAAGTCATTTGAATCTGGAGTTTTTTTCTTTTCTTTTTTTGGCCTTTGTAATGTTAATGCAAGGGCATTAATCTTTGTTCCCCCATCTTATGTAGTAGGAAATATCTCTTAGTGTAATCATGGTGATGATATTTTCCAGTGGGCTACTGGGGGCAACATAGTCCTAAACACAGCACCTTTTTTCATGAGAGTTCACTATTCTGTGCTTAAAAGGATAGGCAGATATTTCTACCAATTTTCCTTAGTGGAATGACATTTAGATGCAGATGCTCCTCTTGATTTTGCCATGAACTTGTAGTATGACCTTGAACAGGTCACTTCAACTCCTTGAACTTCAGTTCTCTTATTTATAGAATTAAGGAATTAGTCTAGGGAAGGAATGTTTCATCATCAGTTCTGTGGGATCATAATTATTCATTATTGTTAACAGTTTGATTTGCTTTTTAATTTGAGAATTTGAGAAAGCTTAGTTATGTCCCTGACTTTCCTTCACATCTTAACTCCACCTGGCAAAGGATTCTAAATACCTTTCACATATGCTCACTTCACGTAGTTTTTAAAGCTTTGCGTGTTAGGAGGAAGTGCATGATCACTGCCAAATGAGAGAAAGTGAGGCTGATGACCCTCCCTCACTCAAATAAATGTCAACTGCAGTCATGTCATCGTTGCTCTGATATCATGGTGCTCTTTGAAAACACATACAATGTACATTCTGAATGGGGACTCAGCCAGCTGAGTAACTCAGATCATCCTCTCCCTCTTCCTCTCCTCCTCTCCCAAGGAAGGTAAATTTGAATGACCAAAAGCTGCCCAGTTAACTTGTGGTTTACTGGCTAGATTCCTTCCTTTCTTCCTTCCTTCCTTCCTTCCTTCCTTCCTTCCTTCCTTCCTTCCTTCCTTCCTTCCTTCCTTCCTTCTTCCCTTCCTCCCTTCCTCCCTTCTTTTCCTGCTCAAGCTCTACTTAATGGCCGTGTCAATGATAACTATTTCTTTTGGAATAGCAACCCTGAAGGTCTTTCCCTCCCAGCTTGATTTTTTCTTTTTTCTTTCTAATTAAAGGGGCTCTTCCTTGACTCATTTCTTAAAGATGACTAAAAAGACCTTAGCCTAAAATGGCTAGGGTCTCCCATTGCATCTTGGGTCATCTCTAGTCATCCTGATGAATATCTGGCTACTGGACCCAAGTGGCTCTAGAGGAGAAAGTGAGACTGGTGACCCTACACAGCCCTCCCTCTTTCAAATCAAGGTCAACTGAAACTCATGCCATCATCATTTCCCTGATGTCATGATCCTCTTCCAAAACAAAGGGTAAACACAACAACTAGTAAGAAGAGTGGGACTGGGTCATTACACTTTTAAGGCATGCCCCATTCATTTGAGTAGTGGGTCCTGAAGCTAGGATGACATTCTTGGAAGGGACAATTTAAACTTGTACACCAGTGCAAATAGCATGAATGAGATCAAGTCAAGACATCAAGTATAATGCTTACTGTGCTTAGCTCAGTGCTGAGCCCTGGGGATACAAAGAAAGGCAAAAGCTATCTCTGTGCTTGAGGAGCTCACTATTTAAGGAGGAGGAAGAGGAGAGACAATGTGTGAACAACAATGCAAACAAGATACCTGTCTGTGTTATGTCTGTCCATCTGTCTCTGTCTGACAAATCAGAGATCATCTCAAAAGGAATGCACTAGCATTAAGGGGAACTGGGAAAGCCTTGAATTAGGAAGATGAAGATAAGATGAAAATACAGCCATCAATAAATATTTTTTAATATGTGCCAGTCAGTCAGCATTTATTAAGCACCTGCTATGTGCCAGACACTGTGTTAAACTTTCGAGATACAATGAAAGGCAAAAAGCAGTCCTTGCTATCAAGGAGCTCACAGTCTTATGGGGGAGATAACATGCTAACTCTATGTGTGAATAAGATCTATACAAGGTAGATTGGAAGTGTCTCATGGGGAAGTCATCAAGATTAAGGAGAACTGGTAAAGGGTTCTTGCAGAAAGTAGGATTTTAGTTGAAATTTGAAGGGAGCTCTGGAAGCCAGGAGGTTGAGATGAGCAGGGAGAAGCATTCCAGACATTGAGGACAGCCAGTAAAAATACTCGTAGTTCAGAGAGAGTGTCACAGTGCAAAGAACAGCAGGGGGATCAATATCCCTGGATCACAAAGTGTGTGCAGGGAAATAAGGTATAAGAAGATATAAGAGAGAAGAGTCAAGGTTGTGAAGGATTGTAAAAGCCAAACAGAGGGCTTTGTATTTGAGTCTAAAGGGAACTGCTGGAGTTTATTGAATAGTAGGTGGAGAGTATGCTTTGATCTGTGTTTTAGAATGATCACTTTGACAGCTGAGTGGAGGATAGATTGGAGTGGGGAAAGATTCTACTGTGGCAGGGAGACCAATCATCAGGCTATTGCAATAGCCTGGGCATGAGGTGATGACGGTCTGTACTAGGGTGGTGATAGTGTCAGAGGAAAGAAGGGGGAATTTACAAGAGATATTAAGAAGGTAGAAATGACAGGAGTTAACCACTGATTGTACCTTAGCTCTATGAGAGGGAGTTGAGAATGACACCTAGGTTGCGATGGTGGATTAATGGGGTGATGGTGATACCTTGGATAGTATAGGGAAGTTAAGAAGAGGCTAGTATCTTGGTGGATAGAGAATGAGTTTAATTTTCTACATATAGTTTATAAGATGCTTACATCCAGATTGAGATGTCTGTCAATTAGTTGGAGATTTGAGACTGTAAGTTAAGAGAGAGGGTAGAGCTGAGGATCCAGAGTCAAAAGTAAGAGAGTCCCTGCCTTAAAGGAACTCGTATCCTACTGGAATAACATGTTCGTTGGACCCCAAGGTATGAAAGTCATTTACAGAAGTAAATTGTTATGTAGTCAAAGATCTCAGTAGCTTATGTGGATTTCCACCATTATTAAAAAAGCAGGACATTTAATGTTAGAGATAAAAGGACCTAGGGAAACACAGCTACTCCTTATGTCTTCTTAGAACTTATACTAAAAGACACTATATCTAAATATAGAGGTCATAGCAATGCAAACTGGATACATTTTGCCCAGATTTCTGGGACTGACGATATCATTAATGTGATCTTTTGATGCCAAGTCTTTTTGAAGACCTGTATATCAGGCAGGCAACCTTGACAGGAGTTTCATTTCTTGTGGATGAAGTCCTAGGAATTTTCCATAAGTTTTAGTGTGCCATATAGTCTCATTAGGATATTCGCTGCTCCATGCCTTCAATTATGTTTGTAGTTCCAAGCCTATGAGGTCATTGAACATAAAAACACTTGTATTGAGTGAATAAAGAACAGTTTCTAGCCACAGTGTTAACCCAACAAATATAACCATTTCAGTTCAGTTGTTTTCAGTAGTGTTCAACTCTGTGTGAACCCACTTGGGGTATTGCTGGCAAAGATACTGGAGTGGTTTCCATTTCCTTCTCCAGCTTACTTTACAGATGAGGAAACTGAGGTAAACAGGATTAAGTGACTTGCCAAGACTCCCGCAGCTAGTAAGTGTCTAAGGGTAGATTTGCATTGAGGAAGATGAGTTTTCCTGATTCCAGGCCTGGCTGATATAGAAAAGTACCAGGTTACTTTGCTTGGTAATTAAGGATGGAAGGAAGGAGAAAGATTTAAAAAAAAAATTACTGCTATGGATTTCATTCCTTTAGCTAAAAATATTTGGCTTTCCCACCAATTCCACCTCCTACCCCCATCCTTAACTAGTCGAATGAGGTAGTGTAAGCAGAAGATACTATTGCAGAGCAAGCATCAATTTCTACAGAAGCCTGTATAGAAAAATTCAGGTTAATGTTTCTCTTCCCAACTCCTACCTCAGCACTGTATTTATGAGTTTAGTTAGATTAAAAAAAGATAATTCAGAGCATATAGGACACAGGGCATCTGTAATAATATAGTATGGTAATTACTACAAAGACATTTCTGACACCTGACTGCAGCCAGTGCAGATGAGAATGTCAAAAAAAACCAACTGGCTGTTTTAAATTTTAGTCTGCGTAAGTGCAGGACAAATAAAAAAATGCTCTAAGAAAATGATTTTGGGTCAACAACATTTTTTATGACTTAATAACTACCAGTGAATGCTGTTAGCTATATACTATAAGGGACAAGGCAGCTAGGTGGTACAGTGGATAGAGCACCAGTGCAGGAGTCAGGAGGACCAGGGTTCAAATCTCACCTTAGACACTTGACACTCACTAGCTGTGTGACCTTGGGCAAGTCACTTAACCCCCAATTGCCTCATCCTGAGTCATCTCCAGTCATCCTGATGAATATCTGGTCATTGGATTCAGATGGCTGTGGAGGAGAAGTAAGGCTGGTGACCTGCACAGCCCTCCCTCACTCAAAACAAAGTCAAGTGCAAGTCATGTCATCATTTCTTTGATGGCATGGTCTTCTTCGGCATCGAAGGACGAACACACACACATAAGGGACAAGATCTTTCCCTAAGCTCCTAGTCTTTAATTAGATAGAATTCAGTGAATTTACAGACAACAAACAAATAAAATAACTTTCTTTTGTTGTTTCACGTTTCCAGTCATTCCCAAAGTTCAGTCACCTTTGGCCCTTCTTTCCTTTCTTCTTTTTACTTTTTTTTCAAACAATAAAATTGTAGAATTGTAGTTAGTATGTATATGTACACTTTACGTTCTCCTTCCATTCTCTCACTCTGTATTACTGATGTCAAACTCCATGGCAATTTAGAAAGCCACAAATTAGCATTACCTGTGTTGTACTATATTTTTATTTATTTTGTTAAACATTTCCCAATGACATTGTAATCTGGCTCTATCATACATTTTTGTCAGCAGCTTGCAGCTCACCTGTGAATTTGACACTTCAGGTCTGTACTACCTCCTTTATGTGAAATTGATCCTGCCTTCCTTGCATGAGTCACGTTTATTTTATTTATAGCATCCTAGTATGTATTCTCTTGCATTAGTTTTTTTAAGGGTATCTGGATGTTGGTATAGAGTAGGAGTTCTTAAACTCTTTTTGGTGTCCTGGATCCCTTTGGTTATATGGTGAAAAATATTCTTCTCAGAATAATGTTTTTAAATGCATAATATATAAAAAGCATAGGATTACAAAAAAAATCAATTGTATTGAAACATTACTATCAAAATTTATTTTTAAGTTCACAGACCCTAGTTAAGAACTCCTGATATAAGGTAATTTCAGTGAGGAAAATCTCTCCACCAATACAGATAGCAACTTGCCCATACGTTGTGGTCTTCCAGACTTGCCTGGGGATACTGAGAGGTTAAGTGATTTGTCCAGAGTCACGTGACCAGTTTAGTGGAACCTATGTCTCTGTGCTTCACAGGCGGACTTTATCTACTCTGTCTTGTGAATCGTCTTCTGTGTAGACGTTGATTTAACATAATTTGTTCAGCCATTCCTTGATTCTTGGACATACACGTTGTTTCTCATTTTTTTTTGATAGTACAGATTGAGCAGCTGTGAATATTTTTGAATAGGTAAATACTTCTGCCCCCAAGACTTTTTTAAGGGGGATAGAATCCTAACAAATGCTTGTTTTCCTAGAATGACCTCAGATGAGTAGTGTAGTAGCATTGTGGATCCTGAAAATGAACTCATGAAGGAGGGGCATTTGGGCGAGGGTCAGTGAGGGAGAAGCAGAAGCAGTGTTGCTAGCTAGTGATCATCTACCTTATCAGAAGGTGGAGTTAGATGAGTCCATGAGGAAGACCGACACAAAATTCTCAGTGATGAAAAATGAAATGACAATTTCATTTTTTGGAACTCTCTTACTTATTTTAATGATAAGTTGCAGAAGTGACAAGATTTTCTACTGTGGACATGATTCTGACCGATAAAGAACTGGCTGTTGATGTACATACATACATACATATATACACATACATTTACATACATACTTTCATGCACACACTGAGATAATTACACTTTGGTGTAAATAACTTCAGCTGAAAATTTGTGAGAGAGAAGGAAAGGAAGCAGAATATGTCGGCCAACATGTGCCCTAGATGTTGGGAGGGCGGAGCATAGCTAGGATCCAATGATACCGTATTCTCCAGTTAAGTCTGCATGAGAGGGATGGGAACCTCTCCAGGATGAGTTTTTGAAGACAGAACCAGAAGTAATTCCAACAGCTGAAAAGGAAGGGAACTATGATCATTGTAGCTCTATAGAAAACTTAATGAACAACTCACAATTTTAGAAGAAATGTATAGAAGATAAAAGCAGGCGCAGACAAGTATGGATTAATACAATTTTAGCCCAGTTGTATAAGAATGCTATCATGTACTGAGGCCTAGAATGAGCAGAGGTTGGTGACAGATGTAAAGGAGAATAGGAAAGGTCTTTTTGGCTAAGCTGTGGCTTAAAGAAGATTAAAGAAGTGGTTAATCTTACAGAAGTGCCCAAAGGCGTGTAGAGACCAAGCCACTTGTCCAGAGTCACGTGGCTGTTATATGCTCAAAGTGAAATCTAGATCTGCCTCAGGCCTACAGACTTGTGGTCCTCCCATGCTTACTGCCCACAGGCCACTTGGAGCATTCCAGAGGATTTTCTCTACTTGCAAAGGATTTTTTCCTCTACGTTTTTTGCAGGCATTGGAAATCCTTTGGCTTGCCACAGGTTGTGCAGGTTTGAACCAGAATATTCTGCCTCCCAGGCCTGTCCTCTATCCACTTTATCCTGCTTCCTCTCATTATTCAAGGTAGATGATGAATAGTTATGAGAAGGCTGAACTACTCAACCATTAATTTACTTCTCTTTTCTGTGAGGAGAATCATTTTGGGACTGGAAAGGACAGAACACAAATGTTCAATGCCCCCTTGAATAACCTGAATCCATTGTTGATGTTGTTGGTCTGATGTTTTTGGAAGAGGACTAGTGACATCATGGGGTGATGCATTGACTTGGATTTAAGTGAGGCAGAGTTGTGCACTCTCCGTTGATGCTAAAGTAACTAACTTTGCAAGATCTTGGAGGATCAGAGAATGTTCCAGCAGGACAACTGCTCTGGCCTTTACAAAAGTGAACAAGGCCTTCACTGTTGCCCAGCAAGCACTGAAATAGAATACGACATAGAGGAAAGCTGTCTGTGTACTGGAGAGGTTTTATGTAGATCTGTGGGAGATTGTGCATGAGGATTACACAGGATGAGAAATTGATCTGTCTTGAAGAGGGATCCCATGTTTGAGACTGCACCAGCTATGACCAGTCACAAAATATTTTCTCGTGTATTTGGCAGTCTACGTTTAGCATACTGAATCGAGCATCTAAAAAATGTGGAATGTGGAAAGGTTCCCAAAACAGTTAAGAGGCAACACTTTATATTAAGGCAGAGGAGAACATTTTATCATTGATATTTAAGACAGATTGGACTAAATACTAAGAAAGTACATATTCTTTTAATAAATATATATATATATTTTTAATTAACCAACGTTTGCCTGCAGAATGTGCATATTCTGTGAAATCATGTGGCACTTGTGCTCCTCATCACTGCTAGCTGCCTTGCTTCTTATGCCTGAGGAGGTCATGGCACTGTTGAGTGAAACCAAGAAGAAATGTTTTCATTATTTTGCATTTTCATTTTTCCCAGCAGAGAGATGTACATATATACATACTTGTACATGTATGTATGTGCATGAGTGTGTACTTGACTAAGCTTAAAGGGAGATGTTGTTATTCTCATGTAATTTTTAGACCTAGAAGATGTACACATTTTATACTTCACCTAAACTCCTTTTTTTGCAGGTGAGGAAACTGAGGTCCACAGAAGTAAGTTGACTTGCCCTAGGTCACACAGCTACCCAGTGGCATATTCAGGATTAGAACAGTAGTATCCTGCCTCAGTCTCCTGCTGCTTCTCTCTAAGCACTCTCCTACTCACTATATTTGTGTTTCATCAGTGATCCGTATCTGCCTGTGTGATAGGTAGGGAATGTAGGACAAATGATAAACAGGGATTCTAATATCCTGATCTTGTGCAGCTCTTAGAAAAAAAATAATCATTATAGGAATAATTTATAGTTATAGTCTCCTGTTTAAAAGCTATTTCTGAGTCTTAAATTTTTATTTTCTTTTACCCTGAAGATGTAAAATATTATTCAAGGATTCCTACTATTATAGGAATCTTTAATGTGATACATATATGGGAATATAGCATATTAAAATTCATAGATTTAATGATGTTTAGTTACAGTACTCCATAAAGGTAAATATGGCAATTCCATTGGCTACTAGGAATTATTATTAAAGATTTGATCAGCTTTTTCTCTGTGAAATGAAAGCATTGTCTGATATGGTCCAGACAGTTTTATAGCTTCATGAGAGAAATTAGATTTTGGATAAACACAGGGCGCTGGGATGTTTCTATGTTTAATGCATTTATGGAAAATGATTTTAATGCATTTCCTCCCATTGCAAAATATCGGCTTTGGAAATGGCAGTGAAGTTTATTTAAAGATCCCATTTTGTGGTGCATATTAGCAGGTATTTAGCAGCAATATTGGCAGTTGTATAATTCCTGCCTACTATGTGGTAAATTGATTCACAGCCTTTAGTAGGCTCATGGAGGGCTGATGTGATATCAGTTTGGAAATGTTCACAGAAGTGTTATTAAAGATATTGTGTTTGTTAGAGGCCAAAAGGATATAAGCTAAAGCCTTTTAAGTAGAAAAGAAATATGCAAATTAGATATATTAATTTCATTTCTGTATAAAGAAAAGAGTGATTAAATGGTAGTGAATTATTTTTAATTTTCTAATTATATGGTTCTTGCTACATGCTTTATCAGTTTTATACCATGATTGAAGCCTTCCTTTAAAGAAATAGGGACTGTGGAAATAGGGTCATTGCTGATTATATGAAGTTCCACAAGTTTTAATTAGAAGAATTAGGATTAGAGCTTAGAGCATAATGTGAAGTTTGTTGCTTATCCTGAGTTGTAATATTCTTTGTTTTCAAGGAAGAAACAGAACTTGTCTTCTATTTTAAATTTCATGTCATGCTAAATGATCTCTTCTAGCTATCATTATTATTTATCAAGCATGTTAAGTATAAAGATTACTTTGAATGGATGCAGAGAAATGCGATATAGGTCCTGCCCTTCAGGAACCTGATCTATATAAGAAATAGGACATTACATTATAAGGCAGGTTATATAACTGCTACTTTAATTGTCTAAATTACACAGTCAAAACCATTTACGAATGATTTCACACATATAGGGCCTATAAAAAGAACCTTATGGATTAAGTTTAAGTGAGCCTGGTTCCTTCCCTTGAGAAGTTTCCAGATTGAATTCAACAAGAAAAAGCAATAGGGCACGAACATGACAACACAAACATTGGAAAAATACATGAATACATTAAAATATTTATTAGATTAAAATATAACCTGCTGTTATATTGATATTGAACCACAGTAGTACTGGCATTCTTATTGTAAATGAAAGTAGAAGACATAAACACATTTCAGTCAAATGGAGGAATGGCTCATAGGTTCTCCTTGGAGAGATAAATACAAGGACTGATGGAATCCTCCTTTATTCCAAAGCAGTAAGAAACATCATTTCATGGGACGCTGATCACCTGGTCTGACAGCGCACACAGTGAATGTAAATAGATAGACCACTATGAAAATAATTGCACTTTGTGCATTAACATCTGTTATGGAAAATGAAGAAACAGAGAAACTCTGATGAGGCCCTGTCATTCATTCCAAACTCAACATATACCTTGATGCTTGATGACTTCAATGCCAGGCTAGGCAGAGGGGAAAATTAAGAAATATAAGATGGCAGAAACTTGTAGCTTACTCAGAAGCCTTCCATTAACAAGAATAAATGAACTGTTTGTCATGAATACTTCAAGAAGAAAGATGCAACATTTTGAAAATGACAAGGAACTAACTACTCCATGAAAAATAAAATTGATTGTATCTTAACAGATGTGAAACCTTTGGTAACCTATACTGGAATTATTTTTGAATCTGTGTTCAGTTAGATCATTACTTAATTATCACAAAGATAAAAATAAATATCAAATTAGAAGAAAAATCATGTATTTGTAGCTAAAATGGACCCTGGTAATCCTAATCTTTTCAAATAAGTTGCTGATTCTGTAAAATGAGAATTGGGTTAAGGTATAACAATGACTTTGATTATCACTATTTTTTATGTGGTTAACATATTTAAATAAAAATTGGTAACATTTAAATAATATTTTACTTTATCTCCTTTGATCCTCACAATAGTACTTGGAAGTAAGTACTACTGCTTTAGTTTTTTGGACTTTTTTTGCAGGGGAGGGTTGCCTTTTTTCATTTGGGCCTGTGAGGATCCCAGGGCGGAAAGTTCTTTTGCTTATGAAGATCAGCAGCTCATCTGGAGCAAAATGAAGTTGATAGAATTTCCGTGGTGATAATTTCTCATCATTGAAGATAGTAGAATCATTAAATTTGAAATCTGTCATGTTGATACCACTTGTGCTATATGAGAAAATTGAAATGGCATTAAAAAAAGTGAAACTTGGAAAAGCAACTAAAAGCAAGTGCAAGCAGAAAAAAATCCTTGCACCACTATTTTCAAAATATAGGAATCAATTTTCAGGGCAGTGCAAAGAAGGTTAGGCACCAAATAATTAGAAAAGATCTTAGATGGTGACATTAATATACAAAAAGGGTATTTGTACAGTAGCAAATAATGACATGCATGTGTATTTTCTCATGCCTTTAAAATCTTTGAGAATGATCTGTATATATTAGACTTTCAGAGATGATTAAAAAAATTGACATATTGTTTTCAGTATAACAACAAATATCCAAGCAAACTTGCATACAAAGTTACGTTCTCTCCAGTTTATTTATTTATTGCTGTCTGGAAAGAAGGTTACGGCCTTTAACTTTGAAAAGATAGAACTAATATTGACCATTTTATTTGATCAGTTTTGTTCCTTCTCAATAATTATTGTAGTATTTGTTTTAGTTATTGTGTATAAGGTTCTTTTGACTGTATGTTTTCGTCCTCTGTTATTTCACATGGGTCCTCCAGTTTTTTTCCCCAAATTCTTCATATTCTTCATTCATTGTGATTTACTAATATGTCATATTAAATGCAATTGTTCATTCCAATTATTGGGCACATATTTCCAACTCTTTGTTATAGCAAATGATGTAGATTTTTTTCTTGCTGTTCATAAACCCCCTTAGAGACTGGAATCTCTAGGGCTAAAGATATGAAAAAATTAGCAACTTTTCTTGCATAATTCCAAATTGTTCCCCAGTTCAGTTGAACCAACTCATAGTTCCAACGGCAGAGAATTAGTGTGTCTTTATTCCCATAGCCCAACAATGAATTATCTTATGTTTTCTCTTTTTTCCCCCTAGCTTAATGGTGTGAAGTAGTACTAGATTTCAGAAGTAATTTTCTTCCTCTGATTATATGTTTTGTTCTTCCTCATCTGAAAGGATGGAAGAAAATACCTTTTCACCAAGAAAGTGACCTTCTCTGGTCTTATTTTTTTCCCCTTTTTTGGGCATTTCCCAGTCAGTTACTTGACTTTTGAGTCCTTTGTCAAGAGGAGGGTATACTCTGGGGACCTGTAAGTTCCCAGTTCCTCCAAGGTGGAGCAGTCAAGGGAGAGGAGTTCACTCCTCTCCTGGCCTGTGCTCTGGTCTGGGAGTTACTGCAAGCTTTTCTACCCCTGTATCTGTGAGTATGATTCCCTCTGCACAAGTGCTTCCAGCTCCAGCTCCAGCTCCAGCTCGTCAGTGCTCCTCCTCACCCCAGGGCCGCCTCTCAGGGCTGAGATGCAGATCAGCTGCTCGATTCCCCCAGGGTCTTTAGACAGAGGGCTACAAAAATGGATGCTGCAGCCCTGGGGCTACTGGGCCAGAAAGAGCTTTCTCACTAACGTTTGAAGCTGTCTTTAGTGTTTGTGGGTTGAGCAATCTGGGAACTGCAGCAACTCCCTGTGATTCCACCCCCTGAGGCCTGCTGCCATCCTGTCTGAGCTGTTCCAAGCCGTGCTGGGCTCTATGGGCTGCACTGTGCTCCAAGACTGGTGGGATAGACCTTCCTTGTCGGCCTTCCAGGCTGCCTTGCTCTGGAAATCTCTTTCACTCTGACCTTTTGTGGCTTCTACTGCTCCAGAATTTGTTTAGAGTCATTCTTTACAGGTATTTTATGGGCTGTGGGAGGAGAGCTCTTACAGGTCATCCTTCTACTCCGCCATCTTGGCTCTGCCCCCGGAAGTAATTTTCTTAAGGAGACTTTCATCTTTAGTCATACAGTTGACTAACAATACACCATCTTTATCAGTTACTAGTTACCAAAGCAATATTGTAATATGCAGCTTTAAGTGGTCTTCTTCAATGAGGAATCTCCTGTGCATATTTTGTATAGAGATTATAAAAGCTTTATGTGTAACAAATAGGCACTCAGATACTGAACCTGTACCTATGAAATGTTAAAAGACATTGATGATTATCCACTAAATGAGACTGAGTATGAGTGGCTATGCTGTTACGAGAATCAGGAAAGAGAGCATGGTTTCAAAAGAACAACAGGTGGTAGAGAGGAGGTTGGTTAGCAGAGTCAAAAATTATATAAGTCAAGTAAAATGAGGACTAAGAAGAACCTGTCACATTTGGCGATTAAAAATGAAGCATTTGGGGGGCAGTTTTGGAGAGAACAGTTTTAAGGGGGTGATGGGATTAGAATCTTGATTTAAAGTATTTGAAAGTTTATGGGAAGTGAGGAGTTAAGGCAAGATCCTCAAATAGCTTTTTATATAATTTGAGTATGAAAGGGATCAGTGACATGGATGATTGCTTGAGGGAGTGGAAGAATTGAGTGATTTTTAAAAGGATGGTCAGATCTTGTTTGAGGTAGATGTTGAGAGGCCAATTAATAAGGAACGAAGACAAAAAAAGGGGAGACCTAGCAAGGGGTAAATTACTAGGGAAGACTGAGAGGGATGAGATTGAGGGCATAAAGCCTTAACCTTGACAAGAAAAGGAGTCACCAGTTCTTCATCAGGGACTGGAGCAAAGAACCGAAGAGCAGAGGTTGCTGAGTGGTGGAGGCTGAGGGAGGGCCTGGAATTGATGGTAAGGAGCAAGTAGTTTGTCTTTTCTTGGCTCCTGGCTCTGTGTGAAGTTCATGAGGGAACGTATGCTTGATGCTAGAGGAGAATAACGAATGAGTAATGGTAGGAGATTTTAAGTGATAGGGATAGAGAGAGGAGATGGAATTTTCCTAGCCATAGAATAGAGAAATAATATCTCTTACAACTAGTTATAACTCTCAAGAATGATTCATTGAATAGGATTATAACATTTTTTTTTGTAATGGAAACAATGGAAAAACAGACAAAACTTTTATTAGGTGTTTACTGTGTATCAGGTACTATGTTAGATTTTGCTTTTGAATCTCTGTTCTGCCATCGTGTGACCATGGGCATGTTATTTAAATTCTTTGAGGTTAAATTTATTTATAAAACAAGAGGAAAGAACTAGGTGTCCTTTAGGAACCTTTCTACCTCCAAAGCTAGGATGCTATGAGGAGGGGACATTGTGCTGAGGATGTAGGTCTGTAAACACTTGATGATCAAGTCCCCATGGACCTGAATGGTATATTCAGTTGTACCATTTTCTTTGCCTCATCTAAAGATAATGGCGAATGATGCACAATCAGAAGATTCCTTGTCCATGGGAGCATGTGCTTTAGTCTGGCCTGGTAAATGAGACCCTTCTTTTGCTAGAGGTCCTGCTATGAAGTCTGGTTTCTGTGTGTCTCATCCTGGACTGTGTCCTGGACTGGAGAGGTTTGGTGTTGGAACCTCTAAGCCAGACTGGAGACGTAGTGGTGAGCAGCCTGACATGTGGTACTCTGGTCAAGCAATGGTAGTTTCCACATTTGTCAGCATAATAGTGATGAAAATCAGCCTTGTTGCAATGAGACTGAACTAGGGGTGGGAGGGTAAGGAAAGGGACTTAGTGCAAACAGTAAGCAGGCTGGAACTAAAGGTGTCACTCTCATCAACCAAGTACTTCCCTACATCTTTCAGACTTATAATGGCAGCTCTTCTGGCTTGTGTTTCACCTCTCCTACCTCTCCTGACTCTGTTGTGTTTCCTTGGTGGATTTTAAGTTTTTGGAAATAAAGCCTTGCCACATATTTGCAACACAAAGCGGCTACTCTGAGTGGGAAGGAAGGGACGTCATCAACCTAAAGGAGACCAGTATTAGTATCTAGATTAACTTAATGAATACAGATAGTTTGTTGGTATACCAGTGAAGATACAGGGTTAGTAATTAGGAGAGGAAATAATACATACATTGAATTTGGTTCTGTATGTGGTGAAGGCAAAAATCTCTTGATTGATCTATCCTTAAATTTGTGTTCTGCAGGAGAAAGGCCCATTTTTCTTTACCCTTTCTTTCCCATAATTGGTTTGAGATACCATTTAGTTCATTTGCTCAATGCTTAAAGTTTAAAATATTATAATACTTTTTAACTCTTTATTGAAAAATAATGAGGTTATTATTTCAAATAGGAGTTTCCACTTCTTGACATCTGATCCTGACTTGCACTTAAAATCAGTTCCAGATACCATTTAGAAAGATACACATTAAAAGGCTATTTTTTCCTATATTCAAAATCAAACTTTTATCATTCTGTACCATGGAAGATTTTTGTCTCCTTCCTTGACCTTTTTTCAAGGTCTGACTTCATCTGAAGCTGCTTGAAGGCCATTTCTTAACTGTATCTCAAAAGTAGCCCTAGAGAATTTCTCTTAGCTGTCTTAATTTTATTATATCCATGTTATACTTTAATTGTAGGCCTGTATTTAACTAAAGACCTTTGATTTATTATAATCAGTAGGGGAAAATAATTTATTAGAATTTGTTTTCTATTTATTTAACATTATGGAGAGTGGTTATTTTTGTGTCTAGATATTATCATGATAAAATAGTTGTTAACTTTGTGCAAATCACTGGGGAATATTAAAAGATTTAGTTGCAGCCGTTAGGTGGCACAATGGATGTAACACTGGACCTCAAATCAGGAAGACTTGAATTCAAATATTACTTCAGACACTGTCTAGCTTTGTGACCTTGGGCAAGTCACTTAACCCCTATCTGCCTTAGTTTTCCATCTGTAAAACGGGGATAATAATAACATCTACTTCCCAGAATTTCAGACTGCATGGATTAAATGATGTAATTGTGAAATGCTTAGCACAGTGCCGGATATGAAATAAGCATTACCTAAAATGTTAGTTATTACATAACATTATCCCAGTCCTTAAGGAATCGGATCCATATAGAAAATATGGCACAATAGCAGATCAAGTTACTACTCTGGGACTTAAAAGAGTGCTTTATAGTGGAATGAGACCATCCCGTTCAATCAGAAATTATAAATCTTTCCCTGATGTGTTCAAGGAAAGGCTGTATAGCTTAATTAGATACTGTGTAGTTTAATTAGAAGCAGTGTGGAGGGGGAGATGGAAAGGATGATGGGGCAATACCTAGTACCCAATCTGAGGTAGTAGATAGTAGCGTCCACTTCCACAGAGCTACTGGAAGAACAGGAGCGATACAAGCAAAAATGTCACCAGAGCAGGAGGGGAAAGTCCACTATGGTCCTGTCAGATGCTGTCCCTCATCTGACATGTTATTATACCAAGCTTTTACCACTTCTCTAGGTACAGTGAATGGGACTCCTGATTCCATCATCACCCTACACATGACTAGTTGAGGAATGTAGAAGAGAACTAGGGATTTTAGAAAGAGGGGAGGAATATCATCCCATTGGCTTGGAAACTGGAGGTTTGTAGCATCCAGGCATAAAAAAAATCAAGTGGAAAAGATGCCATGTGGGAGAAGGGGCCATGAGGTAACTTATCACCAGAGAGTTTAAGCTCAGAAAACCAGAGATTTTTCTGGATTATCACAGTGTAACTATTCTAAGATTGCAATATATATTTAACAGATAGCTTTGAATATACGAATTTACTTATCAAAAAAGCAGCCATGTTTTCTCATCTGAATTAACTCAAGAAAGAGTTTTAGATTTGGAGTCAAAGGACCTGAGTCTGAATTCTTGGCTCTACGAGTTATTGCCAGTATGATCTTAAGTCACTTTACCTCATTTGACCTTAGTTTCATTTGGTGTAAAATGAGTGGATTGTATTAAATGACTGCTAAAATTTCCAGTTTTAAATCCATACATCTGTAATCCAGTAGTCTCAAAACTAAGGTTGTCATTTGACTTGGAGATTTGCTTCTTGAGTTTTTTTCCTTTTCAGTAGGCATTGCTTCTTTCATTGTATTTATAGACTCAGTGCCTAGTGAAATATCTGGCACATGGAAATGCTTAAAAAATACTTGGTGATTGATTGACTGATTGGGGTTATATATTTTTCAGGTGGCAGAAATGCATGGAGAACTTATCGAGTTCAATGAGCGACTACACCGAGCTCTGATTGCTAAGGAAGCTCTTGTCTCCCAGATGAGACAGGAACTCATTGATCTTCGAGGACCAGTAAGTATTTTGTATGTGAAATTCCCAAGGTTTGTGGTTAGAATATTTACGAAACTTCGATCCCTTTAGTTAATAGAACTGCAAAGCCTGTGGCCCTCCATTTTCCTTGCCATTTCAGTCTTTTGATTACATTAGGGAAAAAGCATATAGTAACCACTTATTTCTCTTCCTTATATTTGTTAGTTTCTGTGATTAAAAGTTAGCAAGCAGTAGTAAATACAAACAGCTGGCCTTGGAGTCAGAGAGAAATGAGTGTAAGCCTTGCTTCTACTTATAAGTAGTGTTACTACGGGCAAGTCACCTGACTTCTGTAAATTACAGACCAATTACTGATCTTCATTGAAGGAATTTTTCCACTGGTGTTTCTTTATATTAATGAAATTTTCTTAATGAATTTAGAGAATTTATTATTTACTTATGTTAACAGTAAAAGCAAGTCAACAAGCATTTATTAACTTTAATTTAACTTTATTTCCAAGTATTCACATTTGAAAGATTAACTTAATCATAGAAAATGTCTATAACAGCTTAACAGTTGTTCCCTCCGTGACTTTCTCTTTATTATCCATTCCCTTCTGTATGAGTGCATATATTGTGTATGTGTATATAGTAGATACAATGTATCTGCTGTCTGCTTGTGCTTTCTTCATTCCATGTTACCTCATACTAATCTCTCTAAATTTCTTTAGATATCCCCTATTTTTATGTTAAATTGTTATTGCTCCACTTAATTGATAGATCAGGGTCCACTTAGCCCTTTATTGAACATTCTTTATGTTTCCAAATAATTCTATTATCTATTTTCATATTTCAGGGTTTTGGGGGGTTTGGTTCTTTTTTTGGATAGTGTACTTAGCTTATTTTCCTCACCATGGAATTATTGGCTTAAAATATTTTTCAAAACATTTTCTGACTCATGTATTTCCAGATATGGCTAAAAAAGATTATGGTTAATTTACAAATTTACCAAATATGTATCCATTTTTCCATAACCTTGCCAGAATTGAGTTTCATGGCTTTTTGTTGCTTTTATTGATTCATATGTGTTTTTCTTATAGTGCAATTGAAAACATTTTAAGTGGTAGCTCAAATAAATGTATATGCTCAGGTGTAAATTACTTATTCATATCCTTTGCCTGTTTAAAGGAGACTAGATATTGCCCTTGAATTTTTAATCAATTCCTTATATGTTTTAAATGTTAATTTTCATTAGTTGTGTTTGCCCTAAACTCTCCCCGGTTCTTAAATATTAAATATATGGCTGTCATGCAGAACTTTATGATTTTTATAATAAAATCTTTCGTACACCATCTCTAATAATTTCGCCCGTGTGATTAAAAAATTAAATTTTGTTTGCTTTTCACAATTAAGATATATAAACTTCATTTTTATAACTTTTGTGGTCACAATTCTGTGACGTAGCTTTAATTTTCTATGTTATGTGGTTTGAAGTGAGAGATGTAAATTCTTTTTTTTTTGTATGTATCTGTCCATTTTCTGACCGTTTCTAGCAAACACTTATTTAATAATGAAGCATTTATTTAGTGTTTATTTTCTGCTGATTTTTTGAAAACTCATCTTTTTTAATGTCTAATATTGTTTATTTTTGGAATTTTGTCAATTCCACTTTTTAAAATTTTTTTTGCTTAGTACCAGTTAATTTTGATTATAATTGTTTTATTTAGTGCTTCAGTTCAAGAAGGGTTAGGGTTACCTTCATCGTCATTTTTTCCCTTCTCATGTTAATCCTTGATAGTCTTGCCTTTTTTTTTTCCACATAAGTTTTAATATACTATTATTCAGTTCTGTAAAAGAAACCATAGTCTTTTGAATGGTATCAGCTTACATTTCTAAGTTAATTTGGGGGCTAGCATTTTTACATTGCTTTGTCTCATGCTTCAGGCTTGGATTTTCTTTAAAAGATTCTTATCGATATCTTTTGTTTTTATATTGCCTTCATTCAGAATATATCCCCCTCTTAACTCCTGTGAACTATGCCATATAAAAAATGATTTAAAAAGAGAGGGAAAAGAGTTCAATAAAACAAGTAATAAAAACAATAAAACAATATATCTAGCAAGTCTGCTGTTGTATGCACCGATTCACATCCATAGCTCCCCACTCTTCAATGGAGGGAGAGAAAGGGGGTGTATTGTCTCATCTCTTCTTGGGGCCATTCAAGCTTTGTCATAATTTTAGGAAGTTCATTTTAGAGCTTTTTGGTCACAAGTGTATGTCAGTGCAATAATTTACATCTTCTATTATTTCTGTCAATGTACTTTTATAATTCTTTTTACTAAAATCATGTACATGTCCATATAAAGTAATTTCATAGACATTTTTTGCCTCCCTGTTATTGGAGTTGATTTTTTTCTTAAAACAATACTTTATCTGATTTTATTGGTATGATCTTGATGTTGTTCAGTAGTTTCAGTTGTGTCTAATTCCTTGTAACCCCTTTTGAGATTTTTCTTGGCAAAGATACTAGAGTGGTTTGATATTCCCACAATACTGAAATTCAAGTAAATTTATTAGTTTTATTCCATATATAGTTTAATTCATCTCTGTTACTTTTTTTGCTGAGACCACTGGATTTTCTTGTTAAACAACCATATCAGCTATTAATAATAATATTTTATCTTTCAAGGATATTTACCTTTCAGTTTCCTAAGTTATTTCCTCTGACATCTTTTTTTCCCATTCTTACTATAGTTGTTAGAATTTTTATTGCTATGGTAATTAGAAGTGGTGAAATTATTCCTCTCCCTTCTTTTACCTTGCCATAGAATGTTCTTTAGGATTATGGTTTATAGAGTTAGAGTTAGAAGGGACCTGAGAAGCCATCTCATTTCACACTTTCGTTTTCCAAATCAGGAATATAATTCCCAGAAAGGTCAAGTGATTTGCCCAAGGTCACTTCCTAGGAAAGCTTTGGGTTTGAAATAGATATTTTGTATTATTTTTATGAAAAAAATTCTTTTTCTATTTTTTTTGTGTTTGTGATGTGGTTTTCTTTTTCTTCAGTATCTTGAATGGATAATGAATCTCTGTGAGTCTCAGGCAACTCTTTAGAACTTATTCATGATAGTTATGACCTTTGGGGGAAGAAGTTTGCTCTCTAGGAGTTCCCCTCACTGATGTGTATATCATATTTGCATATAATAATTATAATAATAGTTTTCCTAATACTGAGCCTTTGCCTCTCTCTCTCTCCATATATATATGTATGTGTTTATTTATATGTGTGTATCTACATATACATATAGATATATAATTTAGAGCTTTTGTGTTTATATTTATTGAGATCAACCTATAGTTTCTTTGCATTGGGTCTTTTGAATCAGTGCCATAATTCCCTAATAATTATAATTGGGTAGCATTCCATCTTTCACTGTTTCTAGAAACAGTGTAGTATCAGAATGGTTTTGTTCTGTGAAGATTTGAGAACATTCATCCATGAATCCATTTGGGTGAGATGAGTCTTTTTCTCTAGGTAATTTATTATTGACTTTTCTTTTTTTCTGATGGTGACTATTTAAGTTCCTTACTTCTTATTTCTTCTGATTATTTTTGGTAATTTACATCTGTTCAGCTATTCAGTCATTTCATTTAAGTTGTAAAAATTTTTAGGACAAAGGCGTTGTAGTGCTAATGTGATATTCACAGCACCTACAGTGTCTGTGAATATCCCAGTGCAATTCTAAATCGTGAACTAAAACAGATTTTTCACATGGAAGACATAACCAAACCATTTATTCAGATACCAGAAATACATCATAGCAACAAAGAATCTATACACAATATCAATGCAGGGGGCAACACCATCCCCAAGCCTTCCCCCTGCGAGGCTTCCCACAAACCAGCTCCCATAAACAAATCACAAACAAGTTCTTTCACTCATGCTAGCCAGCTATCTACTTGCCTAGTTCTGACTGGACTCATGACCACATTTCCTCTCAGCTGTGCTTTAGCTCTGCCTCTTCCTATTCCACCCTTCCTGCTCTACCCCTTCAGCAAACTCCTCCCACCACAGGCTCCATGTGACTCAGCCTTCCATGTAACCCAGGCAGGTCACATGGGCCCATTAATGAATGGGAAAGATCTTCTCATTTAAGTTACTGTTACAGGTATGTATAACATTCCTTGATAGTTGTTTTTCTTTCATAATTGTTGTAAGCGTTCCCGTTTTCGTGTCTAATTTTGGTGATTTGTGTTTTCTTTTTCCATTTTTAATTTAAATTTAGTGATGATTTATTAGTTTCATTGCTCTTTTAAAAGCCCAGCTTTTGATTTTACTTATTAATTCGTTTGAAATGTTTATTAACATTTTCTATTACATTTATTTCTGCTCTGATCTTCATTTTTCCTACTTTCATTAGACTTATACTTTGTTCTTTTCATAGTGTTCTGTGGTACAGATTTAATTTAGATCCTATTTTTTTTCCTCTTTACTGTAGATAAACTCTACTAAACTGCTCTAAATTTGGCATTAAGTACTTCTTTGAATACATAGCATACGTTTTGTTAAATGCTTTTCATAGTATTATATTTCAAATATCCTGGTATTTTTAATTTCTTCTTTAAAAGCTTAGTTGCTATTTAATGTTTTTTTACCATGTAGCCCTGATGGGGTGCAAACTCTGGGAACCCCCTTGAACTCCCCTTGAATCTTCCCACTTAATATGACTTTTCATGCCCAAATCTGTTACCCTTAACCTAGCCTAACCCTCCATTTTCTGTTACCCCAGGATTGCCTGCAGCTGTTTCCCACCCCTGATCACATCACAATTCCACTCTCTTGGTTCTGACTTCTATTCACCCCAGCACCATCAAGATCCTCCTTAGACTTCTCCTCAAGCCTCCCTAAACCCCTCCTCCCATCACCCCAGACTACTAGACCATCCACAGATCCCTCCCACAATGTTTCTGTATAAAATATCCTTCTTGTCTCCATGAAGGTGCTCAGATTCAGTCTAACTCAAATTCAATCTGGCCCACTTGTTAATACAAACATCACAAATGGTGAGGCTTCTTAAGAGTCAGCCCAATATGGTGGATCTTAAATAAACTTTGTTTATCTTTGGCTAAAAGAAGTTTTGAGTTGAATTCATTTGGGCAGGATCCTGGGGTATTGGTATTTTGGGGTCCCAAGCACCCCAAATCTCAGCATATGTTTCTCTGACATCAACAGCACTATAGGTTTTACTTAAGTAATTATTTATTTTTAATTTTATTGAGCTATGCTGTAAATGTCATATAGTGTATAATTTCTTGCTTTTTGAATTTATCCAAGTATAATCAGTGAAAGTGTGAAAGTTCTTCACAAAAACATGTGTTCTCTGCTTCTTCCATTTAATTTTGTTTATATGTCTGTTATTTTCAGTTTAAAAATATGTGGTTATCTCTGATTTCTTTGTTAATCCTTTTATTTCAGTACTTCAAGAAAAATTTCTTGTAATTTCTTGAAATTTCTTGTAATTTCTTTAGAGTAGGTATTCTCTCCACCAATCCAGATTAAAGACTTGTGACATATCAGAAGATGGTTTTATGTGGCTCTCTGGCCAAAGAAATTAATCACCTAATGGCCAGCTTTCTAGTGGTAAGCTGCTCTATTTCTTACATATTTTTCTGTACTGCAGACTCTGCTTCCACCCCAACACTCCAACTTCCTGGTCTGGGACCCTTGGCTTCTAACTGGTAGGCATGTACCTGATCTTGCCAAGTCATAGATCAGTCAAACTACATGCATACCATGTGCCTACCCTTAATCCTTTCCCTCTATCTAGTAGTACTCTTGCCCTGTCCTGGGCTTCTTGCAACATCTAGAGCAGATGCAGATTCACCAGCTGACCATCTCTTCATTATCCGTTCTTCATCCCATTTCCAACTCTGGCTCTAAAAATAGTAATCAAATCAATATTACCAAGATACTTCTTCCTGACTACCACCTCCTTATCCTTATATGCATTATCTTCCCCTCTTGGAGTATAAGCTCCTTTGAATGAACAGCTCTTAAATTGTTCAATTACAGACTGTTAGAAAGAATGCTCTAAATCACTAATAATAAATTCAAGTCAAAACAAGCCTGAAGTTTGACCTCATAACAGACAGAGTGGAAAAGATGAAAAAGATGGGAATAATCAATGTTGGAGGGGTTGTGGAAAGACAGGGATTGTTGATGGAGCTGTAAATTAGTATAACCATTCTGAAAAAAGAGAATAGGCTGTGATCAGTAATGTTGAAAGGATTTCCCAAATTAAATAGATCATAGGCCCATGTATTATTGAAATATATATTTGTTATATAAAAACATGAGGAATGTTAAATGAAATGTTCATTTTTTTGAGGTTTTATGGTTTGAATTCAGTCTTATCTGATATCATTGCCCATTTTACCTTATCCTTTGTGATGATAAGTATATTCAGGGGTGGAGCCAATATGGTGGAGTAGAAGGATGAACCTGTAGAAGCTTTCACCCTACAGCCCATAAAATACCTATAAAAAATGACTCCAAACAAATTCTAGAGCAGCATAAGCCACAAAATGACAGGGTGAAAGAGATTTCCAGCCCAAGACAGCCTAGAAGGCCAACAGGTAAGGTTTATCACACCAAGCTCGTTAGAGAGCACAGCCCATAGAGCCCATCCCAACTGTGGCCACGTGGCACGCAGCATGGACAGGACCATCTGCTTCAGGATGTGGAATCACAGGGATCAGCTGGAATTCCCAGATTTCTCAACTTACAAATGCCAAAGACAGCTTCAAAGGTCAGTGAAAAAGCTCTTTCACCTGGGTGAAAAGGGAATGCAGTCTAGCCCTGGCCCCAGGCAGTGGCAGCATCCATTTTTGAACCCCTCAGCTTAAAGACCTTGGGAGAATCAAGCAGTTGATCTGGATCTCAGCCCCTGAATGGCAGTCCTGGGGTGAGGAGGAACTCTGGCTGGTGGAGCTGATGGAGGCTCTGCAGAAGAAATTCTACTCACAGATCCTGGGCAGAAAAGCTTATGATTGTTCCCAGACCAGAGCGCAAATCAGAGGAGGAGTAAACTCTTCTCCCTTGATTGTGCCACATTGGAGGAACTGAGAACTTACAGGTCCCCAGAGTATACCCTCCTCTTAACAAAGGACTCAAAAGTCAAGTAACTGACTGGGAAAATACCCCAAAAAGGGAAAAAAGTAAGACTATAGAAGGTTACTTTCTCAGTGAACAGGTTTTTTCCTCCATCCTTGCTGAAGAGTAAGAACAAAGCATATCATTAGAGGAAGACATAGGCTTCTTCATCCAAAACCTCCAAAATAAATTTGCAATGGTCTCAGGCCATGGAAGAGCTCAAAAGAGATTTTGAAAATCAAGGAAGAAAGGTGGAGGAAAAATCAGGAAGAGAAATGAAAGTGATGCAAGAAAATCATGAAAAGAGACCCCCCAAAATGCTGAAGAAAATAATACTTTTAAAAATAGACAACTCAAATGGCAAAAGAGGTCCAAAAAGAAAATGAGGAGTAGAATGCTTTAAAAAGCAGAATTAGCCAAATGGAAAAGGAGATTCAAAAGCTCACTGAAGAAAATAGTTCTTTAAAAATTAGAATGGAGCAGAGAAACCAAGAAATTACAAAACAAAACCAAAAGAATGAAAAAATAGAAGACATTGTGAAATATCTCATTTGAAAAACAACTGACTTATAAAATAGATCCAGGAAAGACAAATTAAAAATTATGGGACTACCTGAAAGCTATGATCAAAAAAAAGAGCATAGACATTATCTTTCATGAATTATCAAGGAAAACTGCCCTGACATTCTAGAACCAGAGGGCAAGATAAATATTGAAAGAATTCACCGATCACCTGCTGAAAGGGATCTGAAAAGAACAACTCCTAGGAATATTGTAGCCAAATTTTAGAGTTCCCAGGTCAAGGAGAAAATATTGCCAGCAACCAGAAAGAAACAATTCAAGTATTGTGGAAATACAGTCAGGATAACACAAGATCTAGCAGCTTCTACATTAAGGGATTGAAGGACTTGGTATATGATATTCCAGAAGTGAAAGGAACTAGGATTAAAGCCAAGACTCACCAGCCCAGCAAAACTGATTATAAAACTATAGGGGAAAAAGTGGTCATTCAATGAAATAGAGGACTTTCAAGCATTCTTGATGAAAAGACCAGAGCTGAAAAGAAAATTTGACTTTCAAGCACAAGAATCAAAAGAAACATGAAAAGGTAAACAGGAAAGAGAAATCATAAGGGATTTACTAAAGTTGAACTGTTTACCTTCCTACATGGAAAGATAACATTTGTAACTCTTGAAACTTTTCTCAGTATTTGGGTAGTTGGAGGGATTATACACACACACACACACACACACACACACACACACACACAGGGCACAGGGTAAGTTGAATAGAAAGGGATGATACCTAAAAAAAATTAAGGGGTAAGAGAGAAATATATTGGGAGGAGAGAAGGAGAAATGGAATGGGGCAAATTATTTCTCATAAAAGAGACAAGAAAAGCTTTTTCAATGGAGGGGAAAAGGGGTGTGGCGAGAGGGGAAAAGTGAAGTTTACTCTCATCACATTGGTTTAAAGAGGGAACAACATGCACACTCAATTTGGTATGAAAATCTATCTTACCCTGCAGGAAAGTAAGGGAAAAGGGGATAAGTGGGGTATGGGGGGGATGATCAAAGGGAGGACAAATGAGAGGAGGGAGTAATTAGAAGCAAACACTTTAGAGGGAGGGACAAAGTCAAAATAAATGGGGGCAGGATAGGATGGAGGGAAATTAGGCTTTCACAACATGACTGTTATGGAAGTCTTGCAAAACTACACATATATAACATATATTGAAATGCTTGCCTTCTTAGTGGGGATAGGTGGGGAAGGAGGAAAGGAGAGAAATTGGAACTCAAAATTTTGAGAACAAATGTTGAGAGTTGTTTTTGCATACAACTGGGAAATGAGAAATATAGGTAATGGGGTATAGAAATCTAACTTTCCCTACAAGAAAAGAGAGAAGATGAGGATAAGGGAAAGGAGGGGTGCGATAGAAGGGAGGGCATATTTGGGGAAGGGATAATCAGAATGTATGGCATTTTGGGGTGGGAGGAGGGGAGAGATGGGGAGAAAATTTGAAACTGCAAATCCTGTGGAAATGAATATTGAAAACTAAAAATAAATAAATTAATTAAAATAACAAAAAATAAGTATATTCAAATTCTTTCCTAACTCCACGAATTATAATGCATATCTGAAATTCCAAATTGTTTGTTTCTATTTTTAAAAATTCAATTATATTTTATTTTCACTTTAGAATTTTCTCTTTTCCACATCTCCCTGCTTTTGTTGTTGAGTCATTTCAGTTGTGTCCCACTTTTGAGGGTTTTCTAGGCAAACATCCTGGGAGTGGTTTACTATTCCCTTTAGCTCATTTTACAGATGAGGAACTAAAGCGAATATGGTAAGTGACTTGCTCAGGATCACACAGCAAGTAAATGTCTGAGACCAGATTTGAACTCAAGAAGATGAGTCTTCCTGACTAGAGGCCTTTACACTCTATCCACTGTGCCATCTAGTGGCCCTCTCCCTCCTCTACCCATGGAGGAAGTAAGAAAAACAAAACCCATTACAAGTATGTATGATGCAATATAACAAATTTCCACATTAGCCATATCTCTTCCCTCCCCCAATATGCTTCCTTCTGCACTTGAGTTTACATATCTTTCTATTCTGTTCTTTCCTTTTCCTTTCTTTTCAGCTGATAGGAGGGAAGTGATTTGTGATTTCATTGTCATAGGGAGTCCCCCTGTGAGGAACTTCTTTTTATCAATGCAGATTGGCATCTGCTGTGAAACTCATGATCTTAAAGGACTGTCTAACATCTCTGCTGTTCTTCAATGAATATAATAGACTCAAAATATCTTAGTGTCTTTGTTGAGAGGAATTCTTCCTGGTTTGCAGGGACCTTTTAAATGGTGGACTTTAGGAAATATATATATATATATATATATATATATATATATATATATATATATATATATATATATATATATATATATATATATATATATATAAGATCTTATTTTTCTTCTTTTTTCAAATAAAATGTCCATATTGGTGTGATATGTAATATTAAGATCTAATCTTGTGCTTTTATGACATCTATATTTTTCACTAATTGAGCTATTTTTATTTTATGCATTTGGAATGGTTCTTTGATACATTCTTATTCCTCATCAGCAGTTTAAGAATATTTTCTTTTGTTTCTATCATTTTGAAACTTAATAATTATATTCTTAGAGACATGAATTTTGGATTTTTTGGTCATAGGGTAATATGATTTTCCTCCCAGATATACATTTCTTACTAATTTAAAGATTTTTTCTGTTTCTCCTAATTTTACCCCCAAATTGACCACCATATTATTTTTAAAAAAAGAGATTCAATCAAGTTTTCCTAGGGATTGTGATCAGTTTCTTCAAGAAAATATTCTAATTTTACTTTCTTTCCTATTCGATGACTTCTAGAATTCTAGTTAATCTAATATTTGACTTCATGGATCTTAGGAGTCTTTTACTTTATTACCATATTGTCATTCATCTTTTAGTAAGTTTTATGACATTTTGTACCTATTCTTTGATTTTTATTCTCTGCTACTTCATTACTGATAAAGTGCCAAGTGTGTGTCCTAGGTCATCTCAAAAGAATTCACTTAGCCAGTCTCCAAATCAAGTAAAGGCATTTATTCCAGATAACACACCTAGCAGGCCCATTTGCCCAGGGTATTTGCTCTTTTGCCTTGTTAGTTCTGGTGGTTCATAGACCAGTGTACTTGAAGCTCATTATCTCCTCAAGTGGCTCTAAGTGGTCCTTGAGATAATGGGCTTCTTATTGACCACTCTATTTGAATCTCACCAGTTGCTATTTAAAATTCAACAATATTGTTTTTTGTAAATTGTGCTTTTATCTGCTTTTTAGGGAAAATGAATTGATCTCTTCCTTCACTACATTTGTTATACAGATGTATTTTATCCTATAGTGTTTGTTTTGTTACTTTTGGTGCTGATTGAACTTGTATTTCAGCAAGTTTTGTCCTGTGTGTTTTTTAATATTCTTTATCAAGTTTTAGTTTTTCCATTCATTAAGTGTTGCAAAAGCTTTCTTTTTTCTCTTTGTTGCTTCTATATAGTTTAATGTTCTTTACTATTCTGATGAGTAGTTGATCGCAGACAAGAAAAGCACCAGCAACTACAAGAAGCTCAGAATTGAGCTGAAGATGGAACGAAAGTAGCAACTGTGTTTGTGATCTGTTCCTGAAGCTCCTGTTACGCCCATGGGGGCATCTTTTGGGCTCTTTTGTAGATTATGTTAGTCTAATATTAGAATGAATCCCAACATATGAAATAGTTTTTAGAAGGAAATGTATTTGGTCTTTTGGTAGAGAGGTTGCAATAAGTGTGGGACCTATCCAGTCCCAGTGAAGTTTACATTGTATGGGGTTGTGATAAGAGTTACCTGCAGATCATATAAGCAGTTAAACAAGTTTGCAGAGGGGGTCAGTTTCCAGACAAGGACCTTTGAGAAGTATACCAGTAAGCATAAAATTCAAATTAAGGTCAAGTGAAATGTAAGCTTAAGTATTCTAATATGGAGAACCCAGGTGGATCCAAGTACTTCCTGAAGTCATTCAGCTTCTCCAGGAGCATCTCTGAAGGTCCGCCTGACTTATAGTGTAAATTTTTGGATTAGACAATTTCTAGCCGCATAAAACTAGGTTCAGACAATATTAGTAAATGATAAATAATAAAGTATTCTTTCCACAACTATCACTTACTTGTATCTTTGCTCCATTTCTTCCTGCTTGACTTCTTTCCTAGCATTATATAATGGTCATTTCATTGAATTGTTACAGTAACCCTGGGAGGTAGGTGCTATTATTATCCCTATTTTACCTAGGAGAGATCTGAGGCTGAGAGAGATTAAGTGATTTTTTTCCAGTCATAAAGCTAGTAAGTAAGTATCTGGGGTAGAATTTGAATGCTGGTCTTCCTCACTCTCTCCATTGTGATACTTACCTGAGATCAATTTTAGAATTTCTTCAGAGTTGAGGAGAGAGATAGGAGAGCTTGTTAAAATGTGAATGAATTCACTTAGAGCTCCTCTGTAGCCATTGGGAGCTTTATTGATGCAAAAGTAGCAGGCTTGAAATTTAGCTAGGAACTAAACTAAGGGTTTATAGGAAAAGGGTCAGACATACATATTTCCAGAGTTTGTAAGAGGGTTTGGAGATTTAGGGACAGGATGATGGATGACATAAGATAAGGGAGCCAGGGGAAACTTTACAACTAGGATGGGGGGGAACAAGGAATTTTTTGGTCAAGGATAAGGGGGAAGTTTTATGGTTTAAGAATTTAAGGACAGATCAGGAGGACCCAGGTTAAAGATTAAAGGACCTGGAGAACACAGCATAAGGGAGACAAAAGGAATTCTTTTGGTCCAGGCTCAAGATAAGTTGATCCCAGAGAAAATAAGGGGGGAAAGGCCTTTAGGACCCCTTCATGTTACAGAATAAACTAGGGGCTTCACAAAGTCAGCCCTTAATATTATTTTTAATTCTTAGGGCACTGTTTGTATCCACATCATACAGGGTGTTTAATGATTAGGAACTCCTGCTTATTAAAATTCTCCAATAATTGTTTCAGTGTATCTGTTGCTTTTTTTTTGGTTGTGGCAATCAGGGTTAATTGCCACCTCGCTGCCCTTCTATATCTCTTTCTTTGTTGTGCCATTTCTCTTTGTAAAACCTTAGAATATGTGATACTCTTTGACATCTGAAGTTATTGTGACTATATTTTGTTACCTGAAAAAATCTGTGTGGTGTTGAATCCAGAGAGAGATAATGAATAGTGAATTTAAATGAATTTCATGTGTGTTAATACATTTTAACAGATTATTTTTTTGCCCCCCTTTCAAATCCTACAAACATGGACTGACTTTTGAGTAGATACTAGGTTAACTGTATTTCACTGAAGTGGAATGAGCTCAAGATCATCTGGGAAAGAAATCTGACAGTTTGTTTATTTTTTGTATTTATAAGCAGTTTAAACATACAGGAACATCACAAAAATCATTGCCACATTAATGTAGTGAGGTTGACCAACAGGTCAAAAGGTGAACGCTGAAATAGAAAGAAAAGAGAAATAAAAAAAATTGGAGCAGTAGCCTTTCTTGAAGACTTCTTACACGTAATATTCTATATTACCAGGATTTTGCCCCTTTAGGAGGACATCCAGTTTGCAGATTTTGAACATACTTTTCTGTCATGAAGTTGTTTGTTGAAATCGAAGGGAGTTTATTTAAAAAGTTCACAGGGTGGTTGTGATCCATAACCACAGATGGAATTTATTGTTGGATAATAAGAAACATTAACTGAAAGGTAAACTAAAAATGAAGGAAAATATCACAGTCCCCCTGAAACTGATACCTTTCTCACACATAGCCTATCCACACAGTAGCTGTGTCCAATTTCAATCTTTGTAAAATCATTCCCTGGCAGCAAACAGAGCTCATTAACTATTGGCAGTGTGTAATGTAATGGTGGGAGAGAGAGAGAAAGAGAGAGATAAACAGAGAGAGAGAGACAGATTATTTTTTCTTCTAGCAGCAATTAGCCATACCTTACTTATTTATTATCCTTATTTGGTACTTTATGTATCACAAAGCATTTTCCTGTGAGTCAAAAACTGCCAATCTGAATAGCCCCGGTTTATAGAGAAAGAAGTCAATACTTTGACAGGTAAAGGAACCTGTCTTTTGCCGTTTGGCTATCCATAGTTAATGTCAAGTCTGGAGTCCATGTCCTTTAATTTGAAGTCTAATCCTCTTTCAGGAGCCATTCATTCTTTCATCCTTTAATTTATACAAGCATATTTCTAGTACCTTTGTGTGTTGAATATGTGTTAGGTGCTAGGAGTGGTACAAATGATAGGTATGACATGGTTCTTAACTTCATGGAGTTTTGTGGTTGTTCAGTTGTACAGTCATGCCTGACTCTTCATGAACCTGTGAACCATATTGTCCATGAGGTTTTTTTGGCAAAGATACTGGAATGGTTTGCCATTTCCTTCTCCATTGGATGAAGGTGAAGAGAGGTGAAGAGACTTGCCCCAGGACATGCAGCTAATAAGTGTCTGAGGCCTTATTTGAACTTAGGTCTTCCTGACTCTGGGCTCATCGTTTTATGTACACTGAGTTTTCTAGCTGCCCAAGGAGTTTACAGTATAGCATAAGGGGAAGACACAAGCATTGAGTAGATGAATATAAGTTCCTTGAGCCAAGGAATGTTTTGTTTTTGTGTGTGTAAGGTGGTGTCCTTTTTTAAATTTTCACATTCTAATAAATAGAAGCAAAAATAGGGATAGTTGTCAAAAGAATAAAAGAAAATAGCCCCACAAAGCAAAGGCACAGCTTTAGAATAAAGATGGTCAGTGACCTATTATCCAGTATCTGATCTTCATGTGACTGATTTGAGGACTTTGAGATGAATAGCTAGAAAATGCTAATACCCAAAATTATTTCGTGACTATGAGACAATTATATATTGTCTTGTTGTGGACTGTTGACAGAAATGTGGTTTTAAAAAATTTTTAATCATAATATGTAGACTAGTCATTTCATTTGAGACCTACTTCGGAGCAGTAGAGTTGATTAGGATTAGACCTCCAGTTCTGTCTGTGAAGAATCCTTAGATGGGCAGAAGTGTGGAACCTGCCACCTCAAGGTCACATATGGCCCTCTAGGCCCTCAAGTGTGACTCTGACTGAATCCAAACTTCACAGAACAAATCCCCTTAAAAAAAAAAAATTTATTGGGGGGTGGAGACAAGATGGCGGAGTAGAAAGACGCACATACACATAGCTCCGAACCCACAACCCATAGAACATCTGTAAAAAGGAACTCATGGCGAATTCTGGAGCAGCAGAGGCCACAGAACAGTGGAGTGAAGGAGATTTCTGTTCCAGAGGGACCTGCAAACCTCTCGCAAAAGGTCTGTCGCTCTGCGGACGCGGAGCCCAGCCCAGCCCTGCCGTGGCTGCGGCACCGAGAGGAGCAGATCTCAGCGGGCTTCAGGGATGGGATCTCCAGCGGCCGCGCGGGTCCCTCCACCCACAGGTGACAGGGGTTGGTGAGAGGGTCTCTTTGGCAGGTCGAGAGGGGAGTGGGGTGCCCCCATAACTCAGGCCACCTCAGGAGGCAGAAGCTGAGGCAGGAGCAGACCAGGGCTCCCCAAGCAGGCAGGAGCCTGGATCCATTGTTGAAGGTCTCTGCATAAACCCCCTGAGGGAACTGAGCCCTCTCAGTGGCCCTGCCCCTACCTGAGCACCTGAACTTAATCTCACACTGAATAGCAGCCCTGCCCCCGCCAAAAGCCCTGAGGCTGGGGAGCAGCATTTGAATCTCAGACCCCAAGCACTGGCTGGGAGGATCTGGAGGTGAAGTGGGTGTGAAGAGAATATTCAGAAGTCAAGTCACTGGCTGGGAAAATGCCCAGAAAAGGGAAAAGAAATAAGACTATAAAAGGTTACTTTCTTGGTGAACAGGCATTTCCTCCCTTCCTTTCTGATGAGGAAGAACAATGCTTACCATCAGGCAAAGACACAGAAGTCAAGGCTTCTATATCCCAGCCCACTCAATGGGCTCAGGCCATGGAAGAGCTCAAAAAGGAAATTTTGAAAATCAAGTTAGAGAGGTGGAGGAAAAGCTGGGAAGAGCAGACATGCAGTCAAAGCATGAACAGCAGGTCAGCACCCTGCTCAAAGAGACCCCAAAAAATGCTGAAGAAAATAACACCTTGAAAAATAGGCTAACTCAATTGGAAAAAGAGGTTCAAAAAGCCAATGAGGAGAAGAATGCTTTCAAAAGCAGAATTAGCCAAATGGAAAAGGAGATTCAAAAGCTCACTGAAGAAAATAGTTCTTTCAAAATTAGAATGGCACAGATGGAGGCTAATGACTTTATGAGAAACCAAGAAATCACAAAACAAAACCAAAAGAATGGAAAAATGGAAGAGAATGTGAAATATCTCATTGGGAAAACAACTGACCTGGAAAATAGATCCAGGAGAGACAATTTAAAAATTGTGGGCCTACCTGAAAGCCATGATCAAAAAAAGAGCCTAGACATCATCTTCCATGAAATTATCAAGGAAAACTGCCCTGAGATTCTAGAACCAGAGGGCAAAATAAATATTCAAGGAATCCAGAGATCACCTCCTGAAAGAGATCCAAAAAGAGAAACTCCTAGGAACATTGTGGCCAAATTCCAGAGTTCCCAGGTCAAGGAGAAAATATTGCAAGCAGCTAGAAAGAAACAATTCAAGTATTGTGGAAATACAATCAGGATAACACAAGATCTAGCAGCTTCTACATTAAGGGATCGAAGGGCATGGAACAGGATATTCCAGAAGTCAAAGGAACTAGGACTAAAACCAAGAATCACCTACCCAGCAAAACTGAGTATAATACTTCAGGGGAAAAATTGGTCTTTCAATGAAATTGAGGACTTTCAAGCATTCTTGATGAAAAGACCAGAGCTGAAAAGAAAATTTGACTTTCAAACACAAGAATGAAGAGAAGCATGAAAAGGTGAACAGCAAAGAGAAGTCATAAAGGACTTACTAAAGTTGAACTGTTTACATTCCTACATGGAAAGGCAATATTTGTAACTCTTGAAACTTTTCAGTATCTGGGTACTGGGTGGGATTACACACACACACACACACACACATGCACACACGCACACACACATAGAGACAGAGTGCACAGAGTGAATTGAAGAGGATGGGATCATATCTTAAAAAAATGAAATCAAGCAGTGAGAGAGAAATATATTGGGAGGAGAAAGGGAGAAATGGAATGGGGCAAATTATCTCTCATAAAAGAGGCAAGCAAAAGACTTACTATTGGAGGGATAAAGAGGGGAGGTGAGAGAAAAACATGAAGTTTACTCTCATCACATTCCACTAAAGGAAGGAATAAAATGCACACTCATTTTGGTATGAAAACCTATCTTACAGTACAGGAAAATGGGGGATGAGGGGATAAGCAGGGTGGGGGGGATGATGGAAGGGCGGGCATGGGGAGGAGGGAGCAATTTGAGGTCAACACTCATGGGGAGGGACAGGATCAAAAGAGAATAGAAGTAATGGGGGACAGGATAGGATGGAGGGAAATATAGTTAGTCTTTTACAACACAACTATTATGGAAGTCATTTGCAAAACTACACAGATTTGGCCTATATTGAATTGCTTGCCTTCCAAAGGGAAGGGGTGGGGAGGGAGGGAGGTAAAGAAGTTGGAACTCAAAGTGTTAGGATCAACTGTCGAGTAATGTTCTTGCCACTAGGAAATAAGAAATACAGGTAAAGGGGTATAGAAAGTTATCTGGCCCTACAGGACAAAAGAGAAGATGGAGACAAGGGCAGAGAGGGATGATAGAAGAGAGAGCAGATTGGTCATAGGGGCAATTAGAATGCTTGGTGTTTGGAGGGGGGAGGGGACAAAGGGGGAGAAAATTTGGAACCCAAAATTTTGTTAAAATGAATGTTAAAAGTTAAATAAATAAATTTAAAAAAAAAGAATTTATTCTATCAAACTTGGACCCAGTCAAAAGGCTGTAATCAAAAACCTAGAAGGTGGCCTGGAGGCCACAGGTTTCCCACCCCTGCAAGGGCTTAGATATTGAAAAACCTCAGAAGCTGTGCTGCCATCTACTGTTAGGAAGAATTAATTGGACCAAAATTGCAAAGAGCTGATAGGAGGAAAAGCTTTGCTGCTGAGGAAGCTGACTGGAAGAGTTCAACTTTGCATTGTCATCTTATGCCTGAGAGGTGGAACCCCTCAATTCCAACCAAAGGAGCAGACCTGGAAAAGCTTTTGCTGAGAAGCACATAATGCTGCCTTAGAGCCAAGCCAAGGAAAGAGATGTGGGAAAAACTCTGCAATTAGCAAGGCTTATGGTTGCTGTTTTGGCTAATAGATCTTAATACTACCTTGGTAGCCCAGAAGAGGAGTAGCAGCTACTATAAAATCTGGGAGTCTAAAAAGACACTTGGTCCTCCCCAGCAGCAGAGGCTCCATTCATCAGTAAATTGTGGATTCATGTTATCTCTGAGGGAGAACGCTGACCAAGACCCACAGTCTAGAGCTGTGAATTGACCTACACACCTGTGTCCTCTACTCCATTGCTATCAAACATGCAGCCCATGGGGCACATAACACTCTTGGATATACCCAAACCCGATTAAAATATATTTGGAAAATATTTAACACAATCATTAAAAATTCCATAAAACACAGATAATATTACATTTTTATACTAGTTTGTGACCTGCAAACATCCTGTTAGTGACCCTCATTTCTATTTTAATTTGACACCATTGTCCTACTCATATGTGTTTTTAAAAGTTTATATCCACTGTCCCTCACAGTCCAGTGACTGTACATTGGTGAAAGAGCATGTCCCAGATTTAAGGATGGAATGGTGAGTTTGAATTATTCTTGCTTTGCTTTCTATTTGCTAAATAATTAGTAAATAAATTTACTAAATAATTCTGATTAACAATTATTGGTGACTGATTTGTTAAATGTGAAGCATCCTAGTGGGGGATGAGGAACTGTACTTGTCAATATTAGTATATTCCCTCCACCATGGTTATCCCTAAGACTCTGAGAGTGAGTTGTAGCAATGTGACCGCCTCTCTGTGTACCTCCCCCATTCCCCTGATCTGACAGTGTTAAGTTCAGGTTGGGTGAGCAAGCAAACTCCAGCCCAGAGAGAGAAGAGAAATCATTGAGTGCCCATGTGTTCCATTTGTATCTCAAGTACCTTACACATATGGTACATGCTGTAAGAAGTTAAATGTTTGTTGATTCAAACTAAATGAATTATGTGATATCCCTGTTAGAAAGCTGTAAAACAAAGTGATATATGAGATCCAAGGGAAAAATGGAGTGGGGCACAAGGAAAACATGAGAGAAGTGGCCTTTTAATCTATAAAATCTTTCTAAATCTGTAAAGAATGGGTCAAAATCCAACAGGTGAATTGGGGGAATGGAGGACATTCTAGGCATAAGGAACAGTGAGAAGGAAGGAAGCATGAGATCCACATTGCTCTCCTTCATTACAGTGAAGCTAGTCGTCTTCCTGTTCCTCACCACCAATATTTCATCTTGTTTCCGTGCCTTTACTCACTGTCTGTCCCACGTCTGTCATCCATTACCTGTCTTGTACCCTTTTTTTACCTCTGTTCCTTAGAGTCCTTAGTTTCCCTCAAAGCTCTGCTCAGATACCACCTCCTCCATGGAGCTCATTACTGAGTCCTGCAGTTACTAGTTCCTCTAACCTAGTTACTTTATATATATATATTTTATATACTGTATGCTTATTAGCATACATGTGTCTTCCCCATAGAAGTAAGCTTTTGGAGGGTAAGGACTGTTTCATCTTCCTGTTCGCAGTGACTGATATGGGACTTTACACATAGTAAAGTGCCTAATAAATGCTTTTTAGTTTATTGTTTGACCTATTTGGCATATGAAAGTAGTTCAATTTAGGTAGGAAGAACATAGATTTGATGGATGATAGTAATATGATAGGAGGTTAAAAAAGGTAGAGTGGATCATATATTTCTTCCCAAGTTGCTCTGAGACTTTCCTATCCTGACAGAGAAGTGATGGATTAAATATGCAGAATGAGACTTATATTTTGGACATGGACATTATTAGAATTTGTCTTTCTTGGTTATGCATATTTGTTATGTGTTTTCTCTTTTTTTCTAGCGGGAAGGAAAGAAAATGAATAATTTTTAATTGAAAAAAATTCAAAAAGGAAAAGGCAAGGTTGTATCAGATTGGAGGGCAATGCTGGAGATTTTCATTGTTACTCTATAGATCTAAAGTCACAGTACAGTATAAATGACTTATCAGATACTTTTATTGGAACATTTTAAGATTTATAAGTATTCATGAATTTATGTTTTCTGTTCCTTTTCCTCTCCTATGACCTGATTTACTGAGAGGCTATCAATTGTGAGTTTTCTCATCTCTCTTCCTCTGCACTTCAAAACCTTTTCTTTTTATTTGCTTGTCTTCTTTCCTCTCATCTGAGAAGATTAGGTGATCCTTTTTGCAAAGACTATTTTCTCTATTTATACTCTGAATTCTGACTCACTTTGTGTCTCCTTCAAGAGTTTGAGCTACCTCTTACTTTCGTTCTCTCTGTTTTCCAGACCTTTCCTACTGTGTACAGATAAGATCAGTTTTCCCTTGTCATTAAATGTTAAAATACTTTCTCTTTACCTTTTTATTCTTTCAAGCTGTTTGAAAAAAAAAGTCTTGCCCTACCTTTCACTGCGCACCTTCAAGAAATAACTTACACTTGTAGCCTCTGCTTTCCATCATCTCACTCACACCTTCTGTCCTTGACATCTGGCATCTACTTACCCCCACTCCTAATCCCTGTATATACTTTATTCAAATTGGACCTTCAGAGGTTGTTAAATAATCCCTCAATTTCTAAGTATCAGTCATTTCCTCTGTTGATCATTCTTGAGCGCTTGGCAACTTGCAACACCATTGACTACTCCTTTCTCCTGATTTCTTTTTTCCTTGGCTTTTATGATGCTTCTTTCTCCTGGTTCTCTTTTCTCTTTGACCATTCCATTCTTACCTCCTTGACCAGTTCATCATCCTCTGTTCACTAAGGCAAGACCTCTTAACCAGGGACCTATGAAGAGATTTCAGAAGAGTCTATGAATTTGTTTTTTAAATTTTTTGAGAACTGTATTTCAATGTAATTGGTTTTCTTTATACTACTATGTATTTTATTATATATATAAATTCTGGGAAAGAGTCCATAGATTTCACTAGGCTTCAAAGATGTCTTTAACAAAAAAGGATAGGAACTTGTACCCTAAGATATCTTCAAAGTCCCTATCCTAGATCTCCTCTTCCATGTCTCCCCTGCACCCATTACTCTCTTAGTTATCTTATCCAGTCCTGTCAATTCAGTTATCTCTATGTAGATGATTCCAAATCTATATATCTAGCTTAAATTAATTTCCTGATCTCTGTCCAACATCTCCATCTTTAAGCTAGATATTTCAACTTGTAGATCATACCAGGAATTCAAACTCATGTCTCTGTTAGCCAGAATATTTAAATACCTAGGATATTGGATTTGAGTAGCCTTTTTTAGAATTTGTAGGATAAAAGTTTGACATAATTTTTCTTGTAAGCTAGCTGAAGTATGTGTCCAAACACTTATCATAAGTTCCAGAAATTACGAAATTGAAGTAAAGTACTTTTAAAAATACACGCACAGCAATAGAAGAAAAACCCACCTGAAGTTTCATGACAAGGTTCACATAAAAGAAAAACTCTTTTTGAAGCTTTCTTAGTGCTTCTGAGACCTTCACTGTAAATGATCTCCTTGAATACTGTTGCCTTTTAATCAGGAAAGCTTAATAAGAAATATATCTTTCATCTGGGAAGCACTTTAAGAATATCAAATGATCACTTACCAAATTCTTGGGAGTCCTGTAGCAGCTCTAAAACATTACATTCCAAATTTTAAAAAAATCTAAAGTACTTGGATATCATAGGTTTCAACTATCTCCCTTCTTGGAGAAGATATTTTTAAAATGCTATTTAAAAGAGATTATGAGCAAAATCTGCACTTCACAGAGGTAACTTTAAAACATTAATTTTTACATAAAAGTAAGTGATACATATAGAATCCTTTTAAAAGGATAAGTGCTACATGAGAACCAAGGAATAGTAGACTTTCCTCATTAAACTAGCAAATACCCTAGCTGATCACACCTTCCTTAAGGTTTCTTCATCTGAATGATTGATACAAAATATATCCCAAATGTTTTATAATGCAAAAAATAATTTACATTTCTGGTAAAATATTGCGATATTATGCTTTCTATGCTGTTTTTTTTCCTGAGGTGCCCGTAACAGTGAGCATTTCTATACTCTCCTGAAGTTCCATATGGACAAATGTATGTGGTTTCAGTTTAGCTGCATACCTTTATAAGGCTTATATCTAGGCAAACAATTTTAAACTCAGATTTCCTATGAATGTAAGTTTTTTGTATGCACTGGTAAATATAGCCTAGTTAAGCCTTACTTTCACATTTGTTCCCTATTTATGTAAATACGCACAAAATAATCATAGTCTTCTAATGCTGGTGTTACATAATAACTTCAGTTGTTGGGTAAGAGAAGAATTTTAAATATTCTTTTGTGATGCCAGTCAGTGGCAGTTCATGTGCATGATGTATAGATCACTCTTCTAGGCAGTGAGTGGAAAGGAACAAAGATTTAGAAGAATGTGATCTGATGATGCCTACTTTAGAAGAACCTACAGTATAATGGTAGAGATAGAACACATACCCAGATCCATATGTAAGATGAGGCTTGTACAAAATGACAGAAAGTAAAAACTCACGCTAACACTAATCTATCAGAAGTGTCACTCACATGATGCTACATGGTTACGGAGCAGTCTTTAATATCTTACCTCATCCTATTCTCACATCAGTTTTCTGAGGCACGTTGTATAGATGTTGTTGCCACTTTTATGAGAGATGATGTGATCTGTCCCTGGTCAGGCAGCTCAAGGGGATCTGAGATTCAAACCTGGCTCTGGATTCCAAATTTGGTCCTTTTTCTGTTATACCATGCTAATTTTTCTTAAAAGAAAAGAGAAGGATGTGATGTTTATTAACTGATGTTCTGTAAGCCTAGTGCCCAGAAGACAAATCAGTTGATCTTGTTTGGACAGTTAGGTTAAAGTCCAGTCCTTTGATAATTCACTTTGTGATCTTGAACTTGTCAATTGACTTTTCTCTGCTTTTGTTTACCCACTTAACAATTTCATCCTTGGGAAGGTTGAACCATCCAATATCTATGCTTCTGCTCCATCTCTGCTCAGTTTTGATGGAAAAAATAGTGCAATTGATCTGACTTAGCCCATGGTAAACATTTTATTGCAAACAACACTAAAAATACCAGGTTCTAACTGCTCCTTGCCAGTTGGACTCTGTTCTTATCGACTATGAATTTCATTGCCCACGGTGTTCCAAACCTCTTCTATCTCTCCTCAAATCACACCTTTTAATAGAACCCTTTAAAAAAGGGTTCTCATGCTTAAAGCAGATGATCTAGCCTCCTACTTGACTGAGACAATGAAAGTCATCTGAGCTGAACTCCATCAGCCCACTTATTCTATTCTCCCAAACTTCTTCACATCACCACCCACTCTGTCTTTCTGTCCTTTGATCACAGAAGAGGTGTTCCTGCTCCTCACTAAGTTTTATCCTTATTCTTATACGCTTAATCCCAATTCCCTAGTCCCTTCTCCAGAATTTTACTACAGCAAGAATTTTTTCTCATCTAGTTTTTCCTTCATGTTCCCCTCTCTTCTTCCTTAGTGCTAAAAAACCCCAACAAACCCTGCCAAAACTTAATCTGGACATGATAGTACCTACTTGTAATCTTTGGTACCAGGGAGACTGAAGTTGATAGATGATTTGGTTGGACTTTAAACTGATTTGGTATCTTTGCTAAATCTGGTGCCAGTGTGTTGAGTCCCTGAGAGCAAGGGGCCAACAGACTGCCTGAGGAGGGGCAAAATGGCCCAGGTCAGAATCAGAGTAGGTCAAAGCTTCTATATTGGTTAGATGTGGAATTGGGCCTGTGAGGGGCTACTTCATTTCCAGTCTAGCAAAGAAAAAAACAAATGCTTAGTTAGATCTTTCCAGTTCTAAAAAAAGCCTTCTCTTAACCCTTCTAGCCTATCTGGCTTCCATCACATTTCCTATCCTTAGGGTTGAAACTGCTTGAAAAAATTATCTGTTTTCCCTTTCCTTAATCTTTTGCAATTTGACTTCATCCCTACCAGTGTATTAAATTTTCCCTCACAATTGTTGCCAGTGACTCTTTAATCTCCATATATAACTGCTTTTTCAGTTCTTATCTTGTTTCACTCCTTTGCAGCTTTTGATACAACTGACCCTTAACTTCTGTTAGATACTCTTTCTTCTCTTGACTTGTGAAATATCACATTCTTTGTATTCTTCTCAAACACTCTGACTTCTTTTCTGTCTTTACCTTTTATAGTATAGTAGGAAAAAAAAAACATTGAATTTGGTTCTGATTCCCAGCTTTGCTAGTGATCAGTTGGGTAACCTTAGGTAGTTTTTTTTTTTTAAACTTATCTGACCCTCAGTTTCCTAATATATAAAATGAAGAGATTGGACTGTGTGAATTCTAGGGACCTTCCAGTTCTGAATGTAAGATCCCAGGATCCTCTTTTCAATTCCTTACTGTGGATGGTTCTCATGGAGCTGTCCAGGGTCCCTTGTTCTTGTTATACTCTCCTTTGGCAATTTTATTCAGTCTCATGCTTCAGTAATGACTCCTGTACACATGATGCCCAAATATGTATTTCTATCTGTGGCTTGTCTTTTGATTTACAGATCTTTTCAATTTACATGTCTAATTGATGTCTTAAATTAAACGTGTCCCAAACCAATTTCTATGCTAACTTCTTTTGATTTCTTGAATTCTTTTTGACACTACCATTTACTCATTTATTTGTAACCTTGGAGATCATGTATTATTCTTCCCTCTCAAATATTAAATTATTCTGTCTCTTCTTTCTCTTCCATATTTTAAATCTATTTCATAGCCTCTGTTTTCACTGCCATCCTCTTCTTTTCACTTATACCTTGTGTGCATCCATATTAACCAAATAATATTTTTACATATAAATCTCCGTGGTTATATTATTGGTTTCTTATCACCTATTAAATATAGTTTAAATGCCTGTGGTTGACATTCAGAGTCTGCCCTGATCCCCTGTCATGCACTCAGAGTTGTGTCCTTAGAACATGTCTTATCCCTTATTTCTGCCTTTCTTCCTGCTTTTGCTCACGCTTGCAACGCTCTGTCATTCGTTACTTCTTGTATTTCTGTTTAACATTTAAAGCATATTTCATATAACACACTCTCCATGAACTCTCCCCTCATCTCCTCTGTTAGTAATATCCTTCTTAATGAAATCCTTGTTTTTTAACTCTATTCTAGTTGTGTCATATTATGTATATAGTTATGTATATTTGTCTTATTCCCCTGTTAGACTGTAAGCTCCATGTGGTTAATGATTGTATCTAATCTAATCTTGGTATCTCCCCCAGTGCTTGCTGTAGTGCTCTCTGTACGCAGGAATTTAATGTTGGTTGAATGAGTGCATGAATCTTGGAAGGTATTTATAATGCTACTTGCCTTCTCTCTTATTCACAGAGATACAGTGAAAAGATCAAACAGCGTAAATGACAACAGCAAGTTTGTTAGAATCAGGGTACTAATTGGAGGTGTTTTCACTTATCTGAGATGACTTAAATGTTGTTGTGTCTGAATGTGAGGGAGTCATCATGCAAGATAACTCTTTGTAGAAATCATGTGATTTCAGTTAGAAAATTTTGAAATAATTCAGTTCACTCCAACCCTCTGTATTTTATAGAAACTGATATCCATTCAGGTTAAGTCACTTTTTCAGAGTCATAGAATTAGTGAGGAACCCACACCTGAAATCCTAAGGTTAAATTAAACTCAGTGGTATGCCCCAGTGTGAAAGCAAGTTTTGTGCTAGATGGCTGCTTCATATTTTTTACCTAATGGTTTTCAGTTATTTAATCTACTCCTACTGATTTTCTGTAATCTAATAAATAGATGTTACCAACACTGTATTTAGTGTATAGGTTTATGACTTTTTGCCCTCATGAGCCCTTAAAAGCTCCCTATAGGTTTTGAAGCATGTGGTGTCTTAATATCTGTGTCACTGTTTTTCTGAGGCCAGTGATTCAAATGATTATATTGGATCAAATGCACTTTTGAAGAATGTTACCTTGGTTCAGTAGACTAGCTCAGTGGTTCCGATTTCAAGTCTTATGATTACATGATTTCTGTCTACTCAGTGGCAGATGTCGTAGACTTGGCTTCCCTGCATTTGTCGGAAGCAGGAGAGACCAGAAATGTTCAACATCAAGAAGCAAAAAAAGCACAACTCAAGGGTTGTCATATGCATTCTGTGGTCTCCAACAATAGTAGCAACAATAATTTTCTTTATGTGGGTCTTTGCAATTCTGTTTTCCAGTGGGTCGTGAATATTAGCATCATCAGCACTGGTGTGTGATATGATTAGGAAGCTGCTGCTCAGCAGCCCAAGAGAGGAATTCTGATTAAGTAGAAAAAGCCTTCTATTTCTTTTCCCCTCTTGAAAGTAAAGTTTCCTAATTTATTGTTAAGGACCATTAAAGAGATATACTTGGTAAGAGGTTGGTTCAGAATGTCCATTTCAAGTCTAAAGTTCAATGATTCTAGATGTATGGGATGGCTGAAAATGTAGTAAAAACTTCTTTTGACTTGACTGCTACCTCTTCTGATGCATCCTCCTTTGCAGTGTAATGTTTTTATTTAAAACAAGAATGTCACCAACAAGAAGCCCTGAAGCAATATACTGTTCAGATATTTCACCATTTTGTTATTTCCAAGAAACTGTAGCTTTCTCACTGACCATACCTCAATAAATCTTCCTGGCAGATGGACTGAACCAAGTTGAGAGTAACCTGAGAGCCTCAAACATGTGGGTGAGTTAGAGGGATTTCTCCCCCCAGCTTGTGAAGACTTCATCTGGTAGAATGGGCAGATGAGAACAATTTGTTCCAAAGTCCATGAAGGTGACTGAAGCAGGCCTTGTGGAGTTCTTAGAGCTTTGGTTAGACATTGAAGATATCAAGGTCATCCACTGCATCCTAGGCCATCACCAGTCATCTTGACTTTTGTCTTACCCCTGAACTGTGATGACTGGGAGAGTGAGGCTGATGCCTTTGTGCATCTCTGCCTCACTTATATCCAGTTCACCTGCAAGTTAAGACAACACTTGTGATGTCATTGGACCTCTTCAAAATGAAGGATGAAGAACATTTCATTATTCCGCCTGTTCTTGCCAGGTTGGTGCCTGCCTACAGCCGCAGTGTCAAACTCAAATGAATTCCTAAGGGCCTCATATTGACTCTGAAAACTGCAAATGAACATTATCGGTGTTATATTGTATTTTCATGTATTTTGTTAAACATTTCCCAATTACATTTTAATCTGGTTCACAGAGAGTTTTGCAGCCACTTGAGGTCCAAGTTTGTCCCCTCTATTCTTGGACATTCCGTGAATGACAGACTCACTTCTGTCTCTTAGCCTTTAACTTTATTGTACTTGCTCCATAGAATGCCCTTTTCCTTTCCTGTTTCTTCTTTTCCAAAATCTACTCATCCTCCAGAGCCTGTAAAATACCCCATGAAGCCTTCTTTGACAGTACAGCCCACATCAGTCACCCATGCAATTGGAATTTCCCATGCAGTCCCCAGTCTCTTACTGCCTGTACCACTCACTTTGTCACCATTTGAGCAGTATTTTTAATCTCTCTTGAATGAGACTCCCCTAATTGAAGATAGGGAATGTGCCTTATTCTTCTTTGTTTCTCCGTTAGCACTAGCTCAGTGTTGAGCACATAAATATTTGTTAGGTCAGATTGAAATAAAACACAACTACACTCTGAAAGTACACAGAAATAATAGTGTGTTTATTTGTCACAGGATGATCAACTTTTTTGTTTGCATTTTCTGTCAAATGTAAGTAGCTATCCTACCTCTGCTGCCCTTGAGTTTTTTGATGTCTCCGTTTTAAGCATCATTTACAGTTGTGATGTGAAATTACCCATCAGTCACAGAAAGATAAGTTATACTGTCAATGTTGGTTGCCAGCAGAGCAAGAATATGTTTGGAAAGAACACTATTATGGAAAATCAAGGTTTGTCTATGGAAGGATGATCTCTTTCAAGGTTAATTAGGCCACACCTGAGAGGGAACAAGCCTTGAGCTAGAAATATTTGAAGGACTAAAACTATTTAATGAATCCTAGTCTAAATGTTTACTGTGGAGACTTGCTTAATGATTTAATGAAGCAGACAAAATGTATTTAAGTACTTACTGTATGCCACACTTTGTGTTAGGCATTCGGGATACAAAGGCAAAAGTGAAGTGGTTCTTGTCTTAAAGGAGCTTAAATTTCAGGGGTGACACAACATGAAAATGAGAACTACATTCAAAATACATACAAAATCAATGGCAAGCCATTTTTTGGGGGGAGGCACTACTAAGTGGGTGAGTGGGAGTCAGGAAAAGGTTCATATAAAAGGGGGCGGCATTTATGCTGAATTGAAAGAACACAAGGAATTCTAAGAGATAGAGGTGTAGAAAGAGTGGATTTCAGATGGAAAGCTGTGTATTTAAAATCATAGAGGGTGAAGATGGAATGTCTTGTGTCAGAAAAAGCAAGAAGACCATTTTGGCTAAACCAGAGAGTTTATGGAGGAGAGTAATGTATGCTGTAAAGACAGGTTGGGATCAAGTTGTAAAGACTTTTAAGTAAATAAACAGAAGAATTTATATTTGATTCTGTAGATAATAAGAACCTCTTTTCCACTCCCAGTTGTGTATGAATTAGGAAATGCTGAAGTGTAGTAATTGCACAAAGCAACTGTGACTCTTCCAAGTGGTCCCTAGGATAATCACTGACTTTTTTTTTTTGAGTAGGGAGAAAAAAAGGTCAATGCTGTAGCCTCTGAAAGAAAAAATTATGCCTAATAGCATGATGTCATAGAGATTTTCCTGGTTTGCATTGTGATGAACTCAAAAAAAAAAAATTACTATTATTTTTTTCTTTTGGAGAGCTTCTTCAATATGTCAAAAGAGTCTATGATACATGCATGTGGGCGGTCCTTTCACTAAAACATATCACAAACCTTTTATAAATTTACAGGCAGTTCGAGGAATTGTTGTGGCTGAAAAAAAAGTCATCACCATCATCTGGTGGTCATCTTTCTAGCAATGAGCCTTTCCAGACTTAGCTAGGTTGGTCTTAGGAATGCCAGATAAAAGATTGTCATTGACTTGTGCTCAAAGTATTTCTCCCTTGGAAGGATTATACTTGGAAGGAAACTCTCTTATTTCTTTGTCATCACCTTTGAGAATTCAGGGGGACTTCCATACTGGCCAGAATTGGGGTCCTTATGTATTAATGAACAAGCATCTGTCAGATGCTTAACTTGTGCCATACACTGTGCTAAGTGCTGAGAATACAAATACAAGCAAGCAGGGCAGTCTCCATCAGAGAGCTTACATTATAGAGGAAGGCGAGGCTTGGAATGATGTCTTAGTAGGGAAGTCAAAAGAAATGTTAATTGGAATGAAAGGGTAATTGATAGATGTCATTTTTAAGAATGTAATTGTTGATTTAATTACTGTTCTCAGAGCTGGAGCTGGAAGGTGGAGATGAAACTGGGGAAGAAGGGAGGCTATGTGCACAATGACAGGGCTTGGAAATGTCTAGGAAGTGGTGTGATGGATCTGGAGCAGAGAGATAAGATGCCAGCTCACTAATCAGAAGCCTCAGGTCTTAGGAGAGAGAACTTGAGTCTCAGGTTGGAGACAAAGAAGGTGGCATGACATGAAGGTGACTAGGAAATCAAAAGCACTTCAAATATCGGCCAAGTCATTATCTCAGTATGTGAATTAGGTAAGGTAGGAGGAGGGAGGGGAATATTCTTCTCAGTTTATAAGTACATAAATAGAGACAGAAAAGCAAAGTGACTCCCCTATTGGGATAGTCATTGAGTCAGCATCTTTCATCAATTAGGGAATACTCCTCGAACATCTCTAGAGACTTTGATTCACTCAGTTTAAGAAAAATGTATCAAGTGCTTCCCACATGCCATGTATAGCTTTGGTGTCAGAAATACAAAGACAAAAAATGAAAGCAGTCCTTGCCCTGAGGGTGCTTGCATTCTATTGAGGGTAAATAGCATAGTTGCATAGATTTAGAACTTCATGGAAGGTTCCTCAGAAGTCATCTGTACATATAGAAGTCAATACAAAATCGCTTCAGACTGGGAATGTTTTGATGCTGGGAAAGTAATAATGGTAGTAATAGCAAACATTTACATAGCGCTTGGGTTTGCAGAGCATTTTGTTCATCTTGTTCAGTCCAGACAGCAGCACTGACCTGGGGTTTATTATCAGTCTTCCCATTTTACAGAGGAGAACAGTGAGGCTATGAGAGCTTAAGTGACTGGCCTAGGGTCTGACATAGGATTCAGATGCACAGCTTTCTAATTTTAAAGTCCAACCCTCTCCATTACACCATCTAACATTTGAGCTGAGTTCTGAGTGGGACTAAAGATGCTAAGAGGTGGAGGGCAGGAGGGAGAGCATTCCAGGCATAAGGATGAGGATGTGCAAAACTGCTGAGGTGGGAGGCAGAGTATTGTGTTTGGGGAAGAAATAACAAGTAGGTCAATTTGGCAGGACCATAGATAGTATGAATGAGGAGGAATAATGTGAAATCATGCTGAAAACATAATGTGGAACCCGGGTGTGAAAGTCTTTTGAATGTCAAGCAGAGAAGTTTCTGTTTTATCCTAGAGGCAGTAGTGTGCCTAAAGCTTCTTGAGCAGAGCAGTGTCCTGGCCAGACATGTACTTTAGAAATATCAGTTTGCCCCCCCACCAACAGGTGACTGACGGGGGTAGGTGAGAGAGTCTCTTTGGCAGGTTGAGAGGGGAGTGGGGTGCCCCCATGGCTTGGGCCCCCCCAGGAGATAGAAGCTGAGAGGCGGCTACAGACTGGGGCTCCCCAAACGGGCGGGAGCCTGGATCCATTGTGGAAGGTCTGTGCATAAACCCCCTGAGGGAACTGAGCCAGAGAGGCAACCCTGCCCCTGACCACCTGAACTTAATTCTCACACTGATTAGCAGCCCTGCCCCCGCCAAAAACCCTAAGGCGGGAAGCAGCATTTGTATCTCAGTCCCCAAACGCTGGCTGGGAGGAACAGGAGGCGAGGTGGGTGTGAGGAGAACATTCAGAGGTCACGCCACTGGTTGGAGAGAATGCCAAGAAAAGGGAAAAGAAATAAAACTATTGATGGGTACTTTATCGGAGAAAAGACGCTTTCTCCCTTCCTTTCTGATGGGGAGGAACAATGCTTGCCATCAGGCAAAGACACAGAAATCGAGGATTCTGTGTCCCAGCCCACCCAATGGGCTCGGGCCATGGAAGAGCTCAAGAGGAATTTTGAAAATCAAGTTAGAGAGGTGGAGGAAAGACTGGGAAGGGAAATGAGAGGGATGAGGGAGAAGCATGAAAAGCAGATCAGCTCCCTGCTAAAGGAGAACTAAAAAAATCTTGAAGAAATTGGCACCTTGAGAACTAGCCTAACTCAGCTGGCAAGGGAGGTGCAAGGGGCCAATGAGGAGAAGAATGCTTTCAAAAGCAGAATTAACCAAATGGAAAAGGAGATTCAAAAGCTCACTGAAGAAAATAGATCTTTCAAAACTGGAATGGTACGGATGGACGCTAAGGACTTTATGAGAAAGACACATATCTCAGAACATACCGTGCAGATTCGAAAAATGGAAGATAATGTGAAATATCTTATTGGAAAAAACAACTGACCTGGAAAATAGAATCAGGAGAGACAATGTAAAAATTCTGGGACTACCTAAAAACCATGATCAAAAGAAGAGCCTAGACATCATCTTCCATGAAATTATCAAGGAAAACTGCCCTGAGATTCTAGAACCAGAAGGCAAAATAAATATTCAAGGAATCCGCAGAACACCGCATGAAAGAGATCCAAAAAGAGAAACTCCTAGGAGCATTGTGGCCAAATTCCAGAATTCCCAGGTGGAAGAGAAAATATTGCAAGCAGCTGGAAAGAAACAATTCAAGTATTGTGGAAATACAATCAGGATAGCACAAGATCTGGCACCCTCTACATTGAGGGATAGAAGGGAATGGAATAGGATATTCCAGAAGTCAAAGGAACTAGGACTGAAGCCAAGAATCACCTACCCAGCAAAACTGAGTATAATACTTCAGGAGAAAAAATGGTCTTTCAATGAAATAGAGGACTTTCAAATTTTCCTGATGAAAAGACCAGAGCTGGAAAGAAAATTTGACTTTCTAACACAAGAATGAAGAGAACCATGAAAAGGTGAACAGCAAAGAGAAGTCATAAGGAACTTACTAAAGTTGAACTGTTTACATTCCTACATGGAAAGACAATATTTGTAACTCTTGAAACATTTCAGTATCTGGGTAGTGAGTGGGATTACACACACACACACATGCACACACGTACACATACATAGAGACAGAGTGCACAGAGTGAATTGAAGAGGATGGGATCATATCTTAAAAAAAAAATGAAATCAAGCAGTGAGAGAGAAATATTGGGAGGAGAAAGGGAGAAGTTATATGGGGCAAATTATCTCTCATAAAAGAGGCAAGCAAAAGACTTATTAGTGGTGGGATAAAGAGGGCAGGCAAGAGAAAAACATGAGGTCTACTCTCATCACATTCCACTAAAGGAAAGAATATAATGCACACTCATTTTGATAGGAAAACCTATCTCATAATACAGGAGAGTGGGGGACAGGGGCACAAGCAGGGTGGGGGGGAGGATGGAGGGGAGGGCATGGGGAGGAGAATGCAATACGAGGTCGACACTCATGGGGAGGGAAAGGACCATAAGAAAATAGAAGTAAAGGGGGACAGGATAGGATGGAGGGAAATATAGTTAGTCCTATACAACACAACTAGTATGGAAATCATTTGCAAAACTAAACAGATATGGCCTATATTGAATTGCCTGTCTTTCAAGGGGAAGGGGTGGAGAGGGAGGGAGCTAAGGAGGTTGGAACTCAAAGTGTTAGGACCAAATGTAATGTTCTTACCACTGGGTAACAAGAAATACAGGTTAAGGGGTCAAGAAAGCTATCTGGCCCTATAGGACAAAAGAGAAGACGGAGACAAGGGCAGGGAGGGAGGATAGAGGAGAGAGCAGATAGGTCACAGGGGCAATTAGAAAGCTCGGGTTTGGGGGGGGAGGGGATAAAAGGGGAGAAAATTTGTAACCCAAAATTATGTGAAAATAAATGTTAAAAGTTAAATTAAAAAAAAAAGAAATATCAGTTTGGAAACTGTGTGGAAGTTGACTTGAAGAAGGGAAAGGCAGAATTGAAAAAGGAAGGGGCAGGGAGACCAATTAAGAGACTGTTGTTGCATTATACAGGTGAGGGGTGATGAGAACCAGAGAGTTTATTTGGTTATTGTTGAGAATAAGTGGTTCTAATCATATTCTTTCTTACCAAAACAAAATTCTGTGTTTGGTTACCAAAGGTAGGTTTTGTTCAGTTGGTTGACAATGTATGTTAAATGCCCATTGCTTTAAGAACCTTGGCTCTCAGCCTCTGGGGGGAAATTCTGCTGGAGTAAATCACAAGTCATTTCACTGAGGTACTAAAGAAGAAGAAGATATACCCGTGAAAAATCCAAAAGAATACCTACAGTGAAATTATACAAACAAGTACAAATGAATAGAGCTCTAAGGCTCTACAATATTTACACAGGTTTTGGATACTGTAGACTAAGAGAGAGAGAATGGAGCCATTTTTGACTGGAGATGTTTTATCAGCTTTACCAGTTTACAAGAATTACTATAGTTCACTTGTGGGTGTAATTTTCTTTTCCTGATAAACATTTGCAATATACTAGGGGATAAGACCCAAACACAGATAACACAGTGTTACAAGGTAAATGCACTGAAGATTTGTAAAACAGAATGGTGCTTGAGACCTGGATAAGAAGGCCATTACCAACCAGGGGAATAGGGAATGTTTTACTCTTGATTTTGAATCTCTCAGAAGCTTGAAATTATATTTGACTCACCTTTTTTTGTCAGTTAAAAGATAATATTTATATTGTTATCATTATTGAAGTGTTAGGTTAAGATTGTTGTTATATTGAAACCTGGATTTCTCCTAGTTGCCTGGCAGCTCCTTCTCCTCATCCTGTCTTGGAAGTTAATGTAAATTTTTTTTTCTCCACACCAGACATTTATTGCTCACTTGTCTTTATGGTCGAATCATTTATGCTTGGAGGTAGCTATCCCAGATTTCCTTGAAGGTGCCACAGTCACCGGCTTAGACATATGCACAGAGCAGAATGAAAAGATGAGGAAATTATGTTAACGCCATCAATTTAACCAATATTTATAGAATACCTAAATTGTGTAGAAGGCACTGTGCTAGATGCTAAGCATACAGGAGATGTGACCAACATAGTCATTGTCCTCTATAAGGTATTACCAGTCTATTGGGGTAGGGAAATACTGTTAGTATACAAATGCATGTAATACCAAGTTGAATGTGATGGCGATAAAAGAGCAGGGCCTCTGGAGTGTCTTTCCTCAGGAGCAGCTGGACAGGGCCGGCATTTAAAATCCTGAAACAATTGGCTGGGCTGGAAATGATCCCCTTATTCCCCAAACAGGAAGAAGAGCAGTCATGACTTTTTGTAGCCTGTGGTCCAGTACATTCTGCATCTTTTTAGTAGAGGACTGAGGCTCTAGGAGATCTCTTTATGTAATGGGCAGATGCATTTTTATGAATCTTTGTCCCTTGGAAAAAGCATGACTGGCAGTCTCCAAGAACTTCTCCTTGTAAGTGTTCGTTGAGTCACGAGAACTCATAGAAACTTTGCACAGAAGTGCTGTGTGGCCCCAACTGGGGAACTTTTAGCTGCTTTAACCCAATCTCAAATAACATCAGTATGAAGAGCAATCAGGTTGCAAATGGGGGAAAAAGCATCATGCTGAGGAAGATGTGATTATAGGGGGATAGAAAATTGCAGAATGCTTTGCATCTTTAATGAGCTGCTCTTCGTCATTTATCGCTTATTGACTAAAGACAGATTTAAAATTAGGGAGATTTATCTCTGGCAGGGACATTTGCGCTTCTGATTTTTGTTGAGGATGGTTTCAGTCTCTAATTGAAGGTTTCAGTGATTGGTTTCAGAAGTCATCAATCTCAAATAGGCGCTGCTGAGCAGTGATGAAGTCATTGTTTAGTGGGTCACAGCAGGTTTGTGTCAGCCCAGTGTTTATTCCTTGTGCACTTTATTCAGAAGGCTGAATTTGGAAGACACCAAGGATCATCTGGTGCTCTGTGTTACAGAGCAGGTGGACTGGGAGGAAGGTTTGTCATGTGACTCTGGCCTTGTTGTTAGAGGAGTCAAGGGGGAAGTGGACTCTTGAACATTCTTTTTTTTTTAAATGACCATCCTGATACTTCTCTTTTTCTTTTTTTTTTGTTGAGAAAAATGCATGAACTTTGATGCATTAATATTGTGGGAGTTTTTTGTTCTGTTTTTTCAATTTATTTATTTATTTATTTTAGTTTTCAGCATTCACTTCCATAAAAGTTTTAAATTTTCTCCTGCTCCTTCCCCACCTCTTTGTCCAAGATGGCACACAATCTGATATGGGCTCTACACATACATTTCTATCAAATGCATTGTCACATTAGTCACGTTGCACAGAAGAATTATAACAAAGTTGAAAAACCATGAGAAAAAACAAAACAAAACAAAATAGTCTGTTTCACTCTGCATTCCAACTCCGTAGTTCTTTCTCTGGATGTGGATGGCATTTTCCATCATGAGTCTTTTGGAATTGTTTTAGGTCCTTGCATTGCTGAGAAGGGCTGTCAAAATCAGTCATTGCATACTATGGCTTTTTCTTTTTTTTTTTTTTTTTTAAGATATGATCCCATCATCTTCAATTCACTCTGTGCACTCTGTCTCTATGTGTGTGTGCGTGTGTGCATGTGTGTGTGTGTGTGTGTGTGTAATCCCACCCAGTACCCAGATACTGAAAAGTTTCAAGAGTTACAAATATTGTCTTTCCATGTAGGAATGTAAACAGTTCAACTTTAGTAAGTCCCTTATGACTTCTCTTTGCTGTTCACCTTTTCATGGTTCTCTTCATTCTTGTGTTTGAAAGTCAAATTTTCTTTTCAGCTCTGGTCTTTTCATCAAGAATGCTTGAAAATCCTCTATTTCATTGAAAGACCAATTTTTCCCCTGAAGTATTATACTCAGTTTTGCTGGGTAGGTGATTCTTGGTTTTAGTCCTAGTTCCTTTGACTTCTGGAATATCCTGTTCCATGCCCTTCGATCCCTTAATGTAGAGGCTGCTAGATCTTGTGTTATCCTGATTGTATTTCCACAATACTTGAATTGTTTCTTTCTAGCTGCTTGCAATATTTTCTCCTTGACCTGGGAACTCTGGAATTTGGCCACAATGTTCCTAGGAGTTTCTCTTTTTGGATCTCTTTCAGGAGGTGATCTCTGGATTCCTTGAATATTTATTTTGCCCTCTGGTTCTAGAATCTCAGGGCAGTTTTCCTTGATAATTTCATGGAAGATGATGTCTAGGCTCTTTTTTTGATCATGGCTTTCAGGTAGTCCCATAATTTTTAAATTATCTCTCCTGGATCTATTTTCCAGGTCAGTTGTTTTTCCAAAGAGATATTTCACATTCTCTTCCATTTTTCCATTCTTTTGGTTTTGTTTTGTGATTTCTTGGTTTCTCATAAAGTCATTAGCCTCCATCGGTGCCATTCTAATTTTGAAAGAACTATTTTCTTCAGTGAGCTTTTGAATCTCCTTTTCCATCTGGCTAATTCTGCTTTTGAAAGCCTTCTTCTCCTCATTGGCTTTTTGAACCTCTTTTGCCAATTGAGTTAGCCTATTTTTCAAGGTGTTATTTTCTTCAACATTTTTTTGGGTCTCCTTTAGCAGGGTGCTGACCTGCTGTTCATGCTTTGACTTCATGTCTCTCATTTCTCTTCCCAGCTTTTCCTCCACCTCTCTAACTTGATTTTCAAAATTTCCTTTTTGAGCTCTTCCATGGCCTGAGCCCATTGAGTGGGCTGGGATATAGAAGCCTTGACTTCTGTGTCTTTGCCTGATGGTAAGCATTGTTCTTCCTCATCAGAAAGGAAGGGAGGAAATGCCTGTTCACCAAGAAAGTAACCTTCTATAGTCTTATTTCTTTTCCCTTTTCTGGGCATTTTCCCAGCCAGTGACTTGACCTCTGAATATTCTCACACCCACTTCGCCTCCTAATCCTCCCAGCCAGTGTTTGGGGTCTGAGATTCAAATGCTGCTTCCAGCCTTAGGGCTTTTGGCGGGGGCAGGGCTGGTATTCAGTGTGAGATTAAGTTCAGGTGCTCAGCTGGGGGGCAGGGCCGCCTCTCAGGCTCAGTTCCCTCAGGGGGTTTATTCACAGACCTTCAACAATGGATCCAGGCTCCTGCCTGCTTGGGGAACCCTGGTCTGCCGCTGCCTCTCAGCTTCTGCCTCCTGAGGGGGCCTGAGTTATGGGGGCACCCCACTCCCCTCTCGACCCGCCAAAGAGACTCTCTCACCGACCCCCGTCACCTGTGGGTGGAGGGACTTGTGCAGCCGCTGGAGATCCCGTCCCTGAAGCCTGCTCGGATCTGTTCCTCTCGGTGCCGCGGCCGTGGCAGGTCTGGGCTGGGCTCTGCGTCTGCAGTGCGACGGACCTTTTGCGAGAGGTTTGCAGGTCCCTCTGGAACAGAAATCTCCTTCACTCCACTGTTCTATGGCCTCACTGCTCCAGAATTCACCGCGAGTTACTTTATACAGATGTTGTATGGGTTGTGGGTTCGGAGCTATGTGTATTTGCGTCTTTCTACTCCGCTGTCTTGGCTCTGCCCCCGGCTTTTTCTGTGGACAGCATTTTCCTGGTTCTGCTCCTTTCAGTCAGCGTCAGTTCATATAAGTCCTTCCAGGCCTCTCTGAAGTCTTTCTCTACATCATTTCTTGTAGCACAATAGTATTCCATTACATTTATATACTGCAACTTATTCAACCGTGACCACCACAAAAAGAGCTGCTATAAATATTTTAAGCACATGGGTCCTTTTCCCATTTTTATAATCTCTTTGGCATATAGCCCTAAAAGCAGTATTGCTGGGTCCAAGAGTGTGCACATTTTTATAGCCCTTTGGGCATAGTTCCAAATTGCTCTTCAGAATGGTTGGATTAGCTCACAGCTCCACCACCAGTGCATTAGTGTTCCAACTTTTCCACATCTTCTCCAACATTTAGCATTTTCCTATTTTGTCATGTTATAGTACCCCAGAGTTGTTTAGATTTGCATCTTTTTAATCAGTAGTGATTTAGAGTATTTTTTCATATGATTATAGATAGCTTTAATTTCTTCCTCTGATAATTGCTTGTTCATATCCTTTGACCATTTATTAATTGGAGAATGACTTATATTCTTGTAAATTTGAGTCAGTTCTCTATATATTTTAGAAATGAAGCTTTTATCAGAGACACTGATTGTAAAAATTCTTTCCCAGTTCTCTCCTTCTCTCCTAATCTTGGTTGCATTGTCTTTGATTTTGCAGAAACTTTTTAATATAATGTAATCAAAATTATTTGCATTTCATAATGTTTTCTGTCTCTTGTCTGGCCATAAATTCCTCCATTCTCCATAAATCTGGCAGAGAAACTATTCCTTGCTCCCCTGATTTGTTTATAATATCAGCCTTTATGCCTAAATCATGTGCCCATTTGGAGTTTATTTTGGTATAAGGTGTCAGACATTGTTGGTCTGTACTCAGTTTATGCCATACTATTTTCCAGTTTTCCTAGTTGTTTTTGTCAAATAGTGAGTCCTTATCCTAGAAGTTATGTCTTTGGGTCTGTCAAACAGTAGATTGCTATAATCATTGACTACTGTATCTTGTGTTCCTAATCTATTTCACTGATTTGCCCTTCCATTTCTTAGCCAATTCCAAGTAATTCTGATGATTGCTGCTTTATAATACAATTTAACATCTGGTTAATTCCCTTGATATTCTGGACCTTTTGTTCTCCCAGATGAATTTTGATATTATTTTTTCTAGTTCTCTCAAATAAGTTTTTGGTAGTTTGATTGGTATGGCACTGACAAAGTAAGTTAATTTAGGTAGAATTGTCATTTTTATTATATTAGCTCTGCCTACGCACGAGCAACTTGTGTTTTTCCAATTATTTAGGTCTGACTTTATTTACATGAAAAGTGTTTTGTAACTGTGTTCATATAGTTCCTGGGTTTGTTTTGGCAGGTAGACTCCCAAATATTTTATAATGTTTACAGTAACTTTAAATGACATTTTTCTTTCTATCTTTTCCTATTGGGCTTAAATTTATAGGAATGCCAATGATTTATGAGGGTTTATTTTATATCCTGCAACTTTGCTCAAATTATTTATTATTTCAAGTAGTTCTTTACTTGATTCTCTAGAATTCTCTAAGTATATCATGTCATCTATAAAGAACAATAACTGAATCTCTTCTTTGCTTATTCTAATTCCTTCTCTTATTACTAAAGCTAACATTTTAGTACCATATTGAATAATAGTGGTGATAATGGACATCCTTGTTTCACCCCTGATCTTATTGGAAATGCATCTAGTTTATCCCCATTACATATAATGCTTGCTGAAGGTTTTAGGTAGATGCTACTTATCATTTTAAGGAAGACTCCATTTATTCCTACATGCTCTCTATGCAAACACTATGCTGTCTAGTGTTTTTTAATAGATATGGGTGTTGTATTTTGTCAGAAGCTTTTTCTGCATCTATTGAAATAATCATATGGTTTCTGTTAGGTTTGTTGTTAATGTGATCAGTTATGCTGATAGTTTTCCTAATATTGAACCAGCCCTGCATTCCTGGTATAAATCGTACCTGATCAAAGTATATTATTCTTGTGATAAGTTGCTGTAATCATTTTGCTAATGCCTTATTTAAAATTTTTGCATTTATATTCCTTAGAGAAATTCATATATAATTTTCTTTCTCTGTTTTGGCTCTTCCCAGTTTAGGTAGCAGTACCAGATTTGCATCGTAAAAATAATTTAGTAGGACTCCTTCTTTGCCACTTTTCCCAAATAGTTTATATGGTATTGGAATTAGTTGTTCTTTAAATGTTTGATAGAATTTGCTTGTAAATACAACTGACCCTGGAGATTTTTTCCTAGGGAGTTCATTGATGGCTTGTTCAATATCTTTTTCTGAGATGGGATTATTTGAGTATTTTACTTCCTCTTCTGTTAATCTGGCAATTTATATTTGTGTAAATATTCACAAATTTCACTAAGATTGTCAAATTTATGAGCATACAGTTGGGCAAAATAATTCCTAATTATTGCTTTAATTTCTTCTTAATTGGTGGTGAATTTATCCTTTTCATTTTTGATAGTTGCATTTTGCTTTTCCTCTTTTTTTTTTTCCTGTGTTCAGTTTCATTTAATGCCTGGCACCTCCCTGCAGAGGAGGAAGCAGGCAGCTAGGTGGTAGCAGGGAGGACGTTCACTTGAAGATCTTGCCCTGATATGCTGGAAGGCCCCCTCCCAGAAGAAGTGCTCTCTGACCATGGTGTGAGCCTCCTCACTGCCAGGATCCAGCTTATGCCGTGTGTAGGACTTGTAATCTACCTGCCAGTCTGGACTCAGTGGGAAGGCGAGTTCCTGGCCCCAGAAAACCCAGACTCCAGAAATGGTGCTGCTGTTGGTGCCACAAAAGATGACGCTGGCAAATGTGTTCTTCCTCAGTTTGTCCAGGTGCTGGAACATTCCAGTGATGAGGTGGCAGCTCATGAAGGTCTGGCTGAGCTTCTGGGGGAAGTGGTACTTGGCATACCTCAGGGACCAGCCATTGCGGTCAAAGGTCTCCTGGAAGTATGGCAGGGCCACTGTCAGCATGTCCTCATTGGAGTACTTTCACTTAAATTCATCCAACACAAATATACTCTTGGGCGGGTGGACAAAGGGATCCTTGGCCTTGGGCTGTGCAGCCAGAGCCTGGTCACACTCATCCATCTCCTCCTCTGGGCCGGGAGCCACCACCGCCTTCTTCTCCTCCTTCCCCTCAACATGGGCCTTCTGTTTTTCTTCTCGCTGTCCCTTCTCTTTTCTTGGGGCCTCCTTCTTAGGCTGACTCTCAGCAAACTTTTTAGCATCAAATTGTGCCATCTTCTCGCAGAGCTTCACCTTTCCCAATACCACCCAGAATTGGGGCTGGTGGATGCAGGTGAGGAACCTGTGGTTGGTGTTGGGAAAGGCCTGCTGGAAAGATGACTCTAGGACCTGCTTAAACAGCACAAGAGGGTACACACAACTGTGATGTCAGCCAGAGTCACACGCTGCCCCACCAGGAAAGTCTGGGTCTTCCGGTGGGCATCAAGCAGCCCCAGAACCCACCTCACCTCCTCCTTGACATTCTCTGTGGCCTGTTTGTTGTGGTGCATGATCCCCAGAGTGGGGAACACCGAGGTACTGGCTGGAGGAACGATGTTCCTGTCAGCAAAGCTCACTCACCAGATCACCTGGGTAGCAGCCTCTGGAGTCGTGCCTTGAAGGTCATTGTTGCTCACATAGTTTGCAGTGGCATTGTTTTGAAACACACAGAACCCATCATCACCCTCAAAATCTGGAGCCTTGCCAGCAGGGAATTTTCAGAGGAATTCAGGGTGCAGTTGATCTGACCAAAGTGGAAGTAGGGAGGGATGGACAGCATGCGAATCTGGGGAGTTTGACTAGGGAAGATTTGTAGGAAGGCCCACACATTTTCTTAATGAGGCACTGATTCTCAAGGATTGGGGTGCCCTCTGGCTGTAAAAAAGGTATAAATACTCGGAGGGTAAGGTTTTACTTTGGGGCTTAGTTTTTTGGAAGAAGGTTTGTGAGCCAGATGAGACTCTGGGGAGCTGCTATGGAACCCTCCCTTGGGGCTTTGAAAACCCAGATGTTGGTACTTACCTTCATGGCAACTATGGTCAGACAGTTGGACCTGTCTGTTGATTTGTGATATATGTATTGCTTATGTCAGACAGTTTGGAAGCACTGTCTGTTGATTTCCTGAATTAGTGAATGATATATGTGCTTGATTAAAGGAGATTGTTAATCCCTCAAAAGTTGCCTTTCCTTTTAGAAAAGCAGATCAAAGAAACTGTGATAGCAGGCCCCCCCCCACCCCGTTTATTGGGGTGCTTATTGTTACACTTTTCTAAAATTCTATTCATCTCTTAAACTTCTTTTTTGTTCATTTTGAGGTTAGATTTATCAGGTTCAGAGAGGGGGAGATTGAGGTCCCCCACTAGTACAGTTTTGCTGTCTATTTCTTCCTGTAACTCCCTTAACTTCTCCCTTAACAAAGAATTTGGCTGCTATACCACTTGGTTCATGCATGTTTAATAATGACTTCATTGTCTATGGTTCCTCAAGCATTCTTTCCTCATTGACTCATTTTATTCTTGAACCATCTCCTTACCTTGCTTCATCCTTATTTGTAGCATTGGGATTCAGAAACCAGTCCATTCCCTAACACAGCTCATTGATGATTCTAGAACCTGTGGCGAATGCGAAGGCCACGTTTAGCTATAATGACAGAGGAGCCAAGAAGAAGAAACTCCATAGAAGCTGTGTTCTAGAAGAAAGAGCAGAACAAATTACAGAGCTCAACTTACAGATTTCAGTTACTGATCTAGAAAGAGTCGGCTCCTAAATGCCCCAGTCATCAAGTGTACTGGAAGAGAACCTGGGTTATATCAGGCTGATTTCTTTCCCCTTCCTTATTGAAGCACTGCATGGGGCTGGAGAATACACCAGTCTAATGAGGGAAGTTGTCTTTTTCCAATGTCCAGTACATTTTTCAATGTTGTGTTACCACATTTGTGATGTTAGATGAGGATTCATCAGAATGCACCTGAAAGATTCAAATGGTCTTTGTTTTCTGAAAGGCAGAAAATGGTTCCTGGGTGAAGGCAGAGGTTGAGCTAAAGGGGAAACGTAGAAGAAACATTTTGAAAAATTTTAGAAAAAATAAGAAAGAAGGAAGAAAGGAAAAAAAGAAAAATTTTAGTATTCATCTTTCCCTATATAGGTTCCATGTTATAGCTTTCTTTTTCCTTATCTGTAAAATGGGGCTAATAATAGTAGCCACTTCATTAACTTATTGTGAAGATCAGATGAGATAATATACATAAATATCTCCTTGCATATTTACATATATACCATATGTAACTATATAAATGTTAATTATTGTTGTTATTATTCATTTCATAGATGAATTTCAGAGGGAGCTGTAAGTTTAGAAAAAACATTAGGCAAAATGAGAGGTATCACACCCCCTAGCTTTAGAAATATACTGAATTATCTCATCCGTTAGCCATGTGGTTTCAGAGAGAAAATCTGTACTACATTTAGTCCCTGGCAGTAACTGTAAATGTATTGACCCTGAGGGAACCACCTTTCCCACTGGTCTCTAATAACCAGGACTGCTAACTAAGGAGCTTAATTTAAAATGTACCCTCAATACATGTGCTGCAAGATCTAGGCTGCAAATATATTTTTTAAGTGGTAGAAATTAAATTCCCTGCAAGAATTCTGGGAGGAAAGATTCTGGAGTCATTTCGTTTTTATCTGCAAATTAACAGTGCACATTGAGCTTCATCAGCTGCAGCTGTAATCATAGCACTTGGAATGTTAAAAATATAGTATGTACATGTAATCAGCAGCGAATGGCTCACGCGCACATGCTCCAATTGCCATCTCGTAGTTTCTCATTAGAGCAAGCATTTTCACCCACTTGCTAGCCTTTACAGATTTCTTCTTACAAATCAGCCTGTAGGGGACGCCAGTTGCAAGGCTCAGAATTTTTTTCTCTTTAATATTTTCTCTTTGTCAGTATCTGAACACTTATTTCCATTCATTAGTTGTTTTTGAGACACTGATAGGGTCATTTAAAGAGACTGGTGTGCTTGAAGACTTATTTCTCCATGGTGTTGCTAACATGGTATTTATTCTTTACACTGAAATTGTTTTTCACAGAGACATCTCCGTGGAATTCTGGTATAGTATATGTACTTATTTTAAGAAGGCAACAATTTATAGAATATCCATAGAGTGAACATTCTGCAATTTTTCAAAAGAAATGCTTATATTAGATCACCAGATTATAATAAACTTTTGTTTGCATTATTGATTTTCTACTGGTTAAGTATTTTTGTTGTCTTTTAATGTTATTAAATGTTGAGTTTCAAGTGGCCATTTCAGCTGTAATTTTCCCCCGTGAATTTAGAAAAACATTTAATGCCTTTTCATTCCTCTGTGGGAAGCTCTAGGAAGTTTGGCATCTTGTCTTAACACTACATTGGTCATATCTTGTGACTAAGCCTGTCAAAAGACCTGCCTGAGTTCAAGATCCACCTCTGCCATTAGTTAGGTGTTTGATAGGTGTTAGATATAGTATGACTGTGCACTATGTGTTTCCGCTCTCTTAAACTTGGTTTCCTAATCTATGAAAGGAAAGGATTTATCTGTAAGGTTAAACATCTAAGATTTTACATATGAGTCTTTCTTAAAGAGAGGATTTTTCAACCCTTTCTTTTTACAATTTTGATTTCAAAATTCTCTCCCTACCTTCCTCCTCTTCGCACTCCTTAAGAAGGAAAACAATTTTTTAAAGGTTTTATGTGTGCAGGCATGCAAAACATATTTCTGTTTTAGTCATATGAAAGAAAACACAGACAAAAAAAGAAAAATAAAAGAAAAAACCCAGTATGCTTTCAATCTGCATTCAGATTCCATCAGTTCTTTGTCTGGACATGGATAGCATCTTTCATCATAGGTCCTTCAGAATTGCTTTGGATCTTTGCATTACTGAGTTATAGCTAACTTATTCATGGGTTGATCATTGTCCAATATTGCTGGTGCTGTGTATAGTCTTCTCCTGGTTCTGCTCGTTTCACTTTGCATTGCTTCATGTAAGTCTTTCCAGGTTTTTCTTTTATTAATTTTTTTTTTAGAGTACAACATCCATTTCCATAAAGTTTTGAGTTCCAATTTTTCTCCCCCTCTCTCCCCTCCCACCACTCCTTAATACCTTGCATTCTGATTACCCCTTACCTCAATGTGCCCTCCCTTCTATCACACCTCACCCTTCCCTTATCACCATCTTCTCTCTTTTCTTGTAGGGCAAGATAGATTTCTATACCCCATTACCTGTATTTCTTATTTCCCAGTTACATCCAATAACAATTCTCAACATTCGTTTCTAATACTTTGAATTCCAACTTCTCTCCCTTCCCCCCTCCCCACCCATCCCCACTGAGAAGGCAAGCAATTTTATATATGTGTAGTTTTGCAAAAGATTTCCATAATAGTCATGTTGTGCAAGACTTACTATATTTCCCTCCATTCTACTCCATCCCCCCTTTATTCTATTCTCTCATTTGACCTTGTCCCTTCCCAAAGGTGTTTACTTCTAGTTACTCTCTTCCTCCATTTGCCCTCCCTTCTATCATCCCCCTCACTCCACTTGTCCCCTTCTCTCCTACTTTTCTGTAATGTAAGATAGATTTTCATACCAAATTTAGTGAGCATGTTATTCCCTCCTTAAGCCACATGTGAAGAGAGTAAGCTTCACTTTCCCCTCTCACCTTCTCTCTTTTCTCCTCCATTGAACAAGATTTTTCTTATCTCTTTTATGAGTGATAGTCTACTCCATTCCATTTCTCCCTTTTTCCTCCCAATATATTCCTATCACCCCTTAATTTTATTTTTTTATAGATATCATCCCTTCTGATTCAACTAAACCTGTGCTGTGTGTGTGTGTGTGTGTGTGTGTGTGTGTGTGTGTGTGTGTGTATAATCCCTCCATCTATCCAAATACTGAGAAAAGTCTCGAGTTAGAAATATTATCTTTCCATGTAGGAATGTAAGCAGTTCACCTTTAGAAAGTCCTTTATGATTTCTTTTTCCTGTTTACCTTTTCATGCTTCTCTGGATTCTTGTGTTTGAAAGTCAAATTTTCTCTTAAGTTCTGGTCTTTGCATCATGAAAGCTTGAAAGTCCTCTATATCATTGAATGACCATTTTTTCCTTTGTAGTATCATACTCAGTTTTGCTGGGTAGGTAATTCTTGGTTTTAAATCAGTTCCTTTGACTTCTGGAAAATCCTATTCCAAGCCCTTCAATCCCTTAATATAGAAGCTGCCAGATCTTGTGTTATCCTGATTATATTTCCACAATACTTGAATTGATTCTTTCTAGCTGCTTGCAATATTTTCTCCTTGACCAGGGAACTCTGAAATTTGGCCGCACTGTTCCTAGGAGTTTCTCTTTTTGGGTCTCTTTCAGGAAGTGATCGGTGGATTCTTTCAATATTTATTTTGCCCTCTGGTTCTAGACTATCAGGGCAGTTTTCCTTGATAATTTCATGAAAGATGATGTCTAGGCTCTTTTTTTTGATCATGGCTTTCAGGTGGTTCCATAATTTTTAAATTATCTCTCCTGGATCTATTTTCCAGGTCAGTTGTTTTTCCAATGAGATATTTCACATGATCTTCCATTTTTTCATTGTTTTGGTTTTGTTTTGTGATTTCTTGGTTTCTCATAAAGTCATTAGCCTCCATCTGTTCCATTCTAATTTTGAAAGAACTATTTTCTTCAGTGAGCTTTTGACTCTCCTCTTCCATATGGCTAATTCTACTTTTTAAAGCCTTCTTCTCCTCATTGGCTTTTTTGAACCTCTTTTTCCAATTGAGTTAGCCTATTTTTAAAGGTGTTATTTTGTTCAGCATTTTTTTGGGTCTCCTTTAGCACGCTGTTGATTGGTTTTTCAAGCTCTTTCATGACTTGAGTCTATTGCATATTCATTTTGGAGGTTGGGGATGCAGAAGCCTTGACTTCCTCTGACAGTATGCATTCTTCCTCACCCGAACAGATAGAAGGAAATACCTGTTTACCAAGAAAGTAACCTTCTATGGCTTATTGTTTTTCCCTGTTTTTCGCATTTTCCCAGCCAGTTACTTGACTTCTGAATCCTTTGTCACAAGGAGGGTCCTAGTGCTCCTTTTCACCTCAGGACCGTGCTTAGGGCTGAGATTTAGATCAGCTGCTCAATTCCCCCAGGAGATTAAGGTGGGGACATGGCCGCCACTCAGGGCTGAGGTTCTGATCAGAGGCTCAATTCTCCCAAGGGCTTTAAGCTGAGCCCCTCCCAGGATGGAAGCTGTTGCCCAACTTGACCACTGCCACGCAGCACTGCCTATGGCCCATACTGGGGGGGACCTTGCTCCCCTCTCGCCCAGCTGGGAAAGCCCTCTCACTGACATTTGAAGCTTTCTTTGATGCTTTTGGGTTGAGGGATCTGAGACCCTCCCTGCTGAGAATTCTGCCCTGGAGGCCTGTTCTGGTCCTGTTCCTCCAGGTGCTGTGTGACCAGGGCTGTGCTCTGCTCCTCTCAGTGTCCCGTGGTGTAGACCTTTCCTGTCGACCTTCCAGGTTACTTTTGGCTGGAAATCTCTTTCACTCTCTTGTTCTGTGGCTTCTGCTGCTCTAGAATTTATTGAGAGCCATTTTTTATGGGTATTTTATGGGCTGTCAGGGAAGAGCTATAGTATGTGCATCTTTCTACTCCATCATCTTGACTCCCTCCAGATTTTTCTGAAAGCATCCTGCTCATCATTTCTTGTTGCAATATATTATTTAAAAAAAAAAAATCATATACCTCTACTTGTTCAACCAATCCCTGGTTGATGCATATCCCCCCAATTTCCAATTCTTTGCTACTACAAAAGGATCTGCTATAAGTATTTTATATGCATAGCTCCTTTTCCTTGTTTTGTTTTGTTTTTTAATCACTTTGGGATACAGATCTAATAGTGGTGTTGCTGGGACAAAGCATATGTATGGTTTTATAGCTCTTTGAACATAGTTCCAAATTGTGCTCCTGAATGATTGGATCAGTTTATATTTCCATCAGCAGTGCATTATTGTCCCATTTTTCCCACATTCCCTCCAATATTTATCATTTTCTTTTTCTGTCGTATTAGCCAATCTGATAGGTATTAGGTGATAACCTTAGAGTTGTCTTAATTAGCATTTCTCTGATCATTTGTGATTTAGAGCATTTGTTCACATGACTATAGATACTTTTGATATCTTCATCTGAAAACTACCTGGTTATTATATTCTTTGACCATTTATCAATTAGGGAATGACTCATATTATTAAAAATTTGACTCATTTTTCTATATATTTGAGAGATGAGACCTCTGTCAGAGAAACTTGCTCCAAAATTTTTTCCCCAGTTTTCTGCTTTCTTTCTAATCTTGTATCTCTTTTTTGGTCTTAAATTTTTCTCTTATCCATACATCTGGCAGATAAACTATTTCATGTTCCCCTAATTTGCTTATGGTATCACCCTTTATGTCTAAATCATGTCCCATTTTGACCTTATCTTGTGAGATATGCATCTATACCTAGTTTCTGCCAAACTGCTTTCCAGTTCTTCCAGAAGTTTTTATCATGTTATGAGTTCTTGTCCCAAAAGTCTGGATGTTTGCATTTATCAAACAGAAGATTACTTTGGTAGTCTGGTAGTACATATCGTGTACCTAATCTATTCCACTTATCCACCACTCTGTTTCTTAGCCAGTACTCGATTGTTTTGTTGATTGTTATTTTGTTATAGAGTTTGAGATCTGATGCTGCTCAACCACCTTTCTTCACATTTTCCCCTTATTAATTCCCTTGATATTCTTGACATTTTGTTCTTCCAGGTGAATTTTGCTATTACTTTTTCTAACTGCATAAAATAATGTTTTTGTAGTTTGGTATGGCATTGAATAAGTATAATAATTTAGGTAGAATTGTCATTATATTGACTTGGCCTACCCATGAACAATTAGTATTTTTCCAATTGTTCAGATCTGTTTGTGTGAAAAATGTTTTGTAATTATGTTCATATGGTTTCTGGTTTTGTCTTGGCAAAGATACTCCTAAGCATTTTATATTGTCTACAGTTTTTTTAAATGGAATTTCTCTTTTTATCCTTGCTGCTGAGCTTTGTTGGCAGTATATAGAAATGGTTATGATTTATGTGGTTTTATTTTATATCTTGTGACTTTGCTAAAGTTGTTAATTTCAACTAGTTTTTTATTTGATTCTTTGGGAGTGAAAATTCTTAATTTGTTGTTTTGGAGCTAAATATTTATTTTCTGAAGGTTAGTGGTAGACAAGGGGAATGAAAAGGAAACGTGAGAAGACTGCCTTACATCAGTAACATGTGTTTGGAAATAGTAGGACATTTCTAATTTGCATTTATGTTGACTGCTAAGCTGAAATTTCTCATTAAGAATAAATGAGAAGTGCAGATGAACTGTTATTATCTAGTGTAGATGATAGGTAGAAGCAATAATAGTTCACATTTACATAGTATTTTACATGGGTTACAAAGTGCTTCACATATATTAATAGTCATATGACATAATAATCATAAATCACCTTGTGATATAGGCGGTGTAAGTATTATTATTCCCATTTTACAGATGGAGAAGCTGAACCTCAGAGGCATTTAATGACTTTTTCAGAGTCACACAGTTAGTAAGTTTTGGACTTCGGTCTTGATACTGAGTGTTTTGACTCTAAGGTTACTATGCCTTCTAATATGCCATAGTGCTCTGTGGGTTTTTTAACATTAGATGAAGCTGGAATATTCTAAGCAACATTTCTAGGATGTGCTAGAATATAAGATATATTATGCCTAATACCTATAATTATACCTAATGCCTAGGAAACAACCTAGTAAAACAACCTAATGTAAAAACTTCTCTCTTTAGTAATTTATTTTTTCCCCATTTAAAAGGAAAGTATATGGAATGCCCTAACCTCCACCTTTGTCCAGAAGCCACTCCTTTATAAGGAGGACTCAATTTCTACATTCAGCAAATTAGGTTATCCTTCCCCACATTTCTGATGTTGAATACCATATTCTCTTGCATGTAACTTGAAATTGGGAGACTTGTCAACTCTGCTTTTATTTTTAAAACCCCATAGATCAAATGTCCCCTGATTTATGTTTTATAAAAAAAAAATGAAAGTGGAAAATAGAGCAAGCATTGGGGCATGATGGCATTGGAAAGGAAAAAGGGCCTGGATGTTTTCATGATTATATAAATTAACATTAGGATTTGACCAGACTGTCCCCAGTTACACCAAGGTTTCGAAGACAATGTCAGCTAATCCGGTGTTGTTCCCAATTTTGTTTTTCATTTTAAAAACTAATTTAGAAATTTAGCATAGTAAAAGAACAGCAATTGTGTTTCTTTCCAATGGAAACTGAAAGCCAAAAGCTAAAGCACATAGTCCTATTAGTACCAGGAAAGTATACCCAGACATAAAAGAGTATGAAATATCTTTGGACAAGACAAATTAAATGGTTTCTAATGAACTAGGTGAAGATATTTCCTTTCTTGCCCTCTTTCCCAACAATGCTGGTACTTCAGTTGAAAAAAAGTCATTTTCTTCTAGGTGGTTCTTTTTTTTGTCTTAATTATTTTTTACCTAGATATTATTTTGCATTTTTAATAAAATATGTAATAATCAATTTGTAACTTAACATAAAATATTACTTTTATGATTGTGCAGATAATGTGTGGATAATCTATCCAAATAGCTTCATTAGTAAATTAAGACTAAAGAATATTAGTTGTAAGAGATTTTAATAATTATTTTATTATATTTACCAAATGAGAAAGCTGAGGCCTAGAGAAGTTAAATGACTTACTTAGGTCTCATAGCAACATTAGGAATAGAATCTACCTCTCCTAATTTCCATTTTATTGCTAAGCATGCTACCAATCTACCATTCTCTAAGGTATCCCATGGGATATTCTTGAAATAGTGCAGGTGCTCTGCCCAAAGGAATATAAATTTTGATTGCTGAAACCTGGCAAGGTATCTTGGGGTTCATGGGCTATAATTGTTTCTTAAAGGACCTTGCCTTAAACCCAAATTATTCTGGCTGTCGTTGATTGATTGGCCAACAGTCAGGCCTTGAAGGCTCAGAGTGAGTATAAGTAGCAGTTGTTTTTGTTTGGGCCAGAAATCATAAGGGTTTTCCTCTCACAGATTTTTTTTTTTTGCTAGGTCAAAAAGAGGCCATTTTTGCCTCATTTCTTACCTATCCTTAATCACTGAATGAGTGGGCATTGCCTCAGTCAAGTTGAGCCGTGGGAAAGACCTTAGCTTAAAAAGACCAAGGTTTCCCACTGTATCCAGGGGCCACCTCCAGTCTTCCTCATGTATATCTTGCCATTGGACACAGATGGCTCTGCAGAAGAGAGTGGGGCTGGTGACTTTGCACATCCCTGCCTCACTCAAATCTACTTCCCTTGCAAGCAATGCCATCACCTTCTTGATGTCTTGGACAAACAACAGCTCAATGGGACAGTAACGCTGTCCCATTGAAGAAGATTTTCTTCTAATTGAATGACTTGACTTACACATTTCTGTTTTGTGGGATTTCACAAATTTTCCCCCTGAAATGTACTACAACCCCATTTAAAATTTTAAAGTATTTGTAGATGCCTTCACTGTCTTGTTGATCAATTTAGTAGGAAAGTCAGAATAGGAATAATTCAGAAAAACAGCCCCAGGAACCTAGATGGTCCACATGAGATTTTTTTCATAACTAAGTAATGGGAGGCTAGAATATATGAGTTTCCCATCATCATTGCCACAACTAGTAGTACTAGTACTGGTACTACTGTGACTACCACCAGCTGCCACACTACTTACCTTTGGTCCTACATACTTTGTTTATGACTGAGTAGGGTTAGATTGATTGGAGATGGATGAAGATGTGAGTATTTTCAGACTGCAAGCTCCTTGGACTAGTTTAGATATGAACATTTGTATGATTTCCCAAGGCCCTAGCCAGATTGAGACAAGCCTGAGCCTAAAATAAGTAAATAAATCAGGCCGCAGGAAAGTAAGAGTTTTAGTCAAAATTGAAATTGACCCTAGGATGGTTATGATTTTCAGGCCACATTTTATTTATTCCCCTAAATACAACTAAGGATGAAAAAGACACATATAAATTTGTGTTACAGGAGAGAGTATTTAAAAATTATTCTAAATTATTTATTTATTTATTTAACTTTTAACATTCATTTTCACAAAATTTTGGGTTCCAAATTTTCTCCCCATTTGTCCCCTCCCCCACCCCAAAACACCGAGCATTCTAATTGCCCCTATCACCAATCTGCCCTCTCTTCTACCATCTCTCCCTTCCCTTGTCCCCATCTTCTCTTTTGTCCTGTAGGGCCAGATAACTTTCTATACCCCTTTACCTGTATTTCTTATTTCCTAGTAGCAAGAACAGTACTCGACAGTTGTTCCTAAAACTTTGAGTTCCAACTTCTCTTCATCCCTCCCTCCCCACCCATTCCCTTTGGAAGGCAAGCAATTCAGTATAGGCCATATCTGTGTAGTTTTGCAAATGACTTCCATAATAGTCATGTTGTATAAGACTAACTATATTTCCCTCCATCCTATCCTGCCCCCCATTGCTTCTATTCTCTCTTTTGATCCTGTCCCTACCCAAGAGTGTTGACTTCAAATTGCTCCCTCCTCCCATTGCCCTCCCTTCCATCCTCCCCCCCACCCTGCTTATCCCCTTATCCCCCACTTTCCTGTATTGTAAGATAGGTTTTCCTACCAAAATGAGTGTGCATTTTATTCCTTTCTTTAGTGGAATGTGATGAGAGTAAACTTCATGTTTTTTTCTCACCTCCCTTCTTTTTTCCTCCACTAAAAAGTCTTTTGCTTGCCTCTTTTATGAGAGATAATTTGCCCCATTCCATTTCTCCCTTTCTCCTCCCAGTATATTTCTCTCTCACCACTTAATTTCATTTTTTTAAGATTTGATCCCCTCCTATTCAATTCACTCTGTGCTCTCTGTCTGTGTGTGTGTGTGCATGTGTGTGTGTGTAATCCTACCCACTACCCAGATACTGAAAAGTTTCAAGAGTTACAAATATTTTCTTTCCATTTAGGAATGTAAGCAGTTCAACTTTAGTAAGTCCCTTATGACTTCTCTTTGCTGTTCACCTTTTCATGCTTCTCTTCATTCTTGTGTTTGAAAGTCAAATTTTCTTTTCAGCTCTGGTCTTTTCATCAAGAATGCTTGAAGGTCCTCTATTTCATTGAAAGACCATTTTTTCCCCTGAAGTATTATACTCAGTTTTGCTGGGTAAGTGATTCTTGGTTTTAGTCCTAGTTCCTTTGACTTCTGGAATATCTTATTCCATGCCCTTCTATCTCTTAATGTAGAAGCTGCTAGAACTTGTGTTATCCTGATTGTATTTCCACAATACTTGAATTGTTTCTTTCTAGCTGCTTGCAATATTTTCTCCTTGACCAGGGAACTCTGGAATTTGGCCACAATGTTCCTAGGAGTTTCTCTTTTTGCATCTCTTTCAGGTGGTGATCTGTGGATTCTCTGAATACTTATTTTGCCCTCTGGTTCTAGCATCTCAGTGCAGTTTTCCTTGATAATTTCATGAAAGATGATGTCTAGGCTCTTTTTTTGATCATGGCTTTCAGGTAGTCCCCTAATTTTTAAATTGTCTCTCCTGGATCTATTTTCCAGGTCAGTTGTTTTTCCAATGAGATATTTCACATTCTCTTCCATTTTTTCATTCTTTTGGTTTTGTTTTGTGATTTCTTGGTTTCTCATAAAGTCATTAGCCTCCATCTGTTCCATTCTAATTTTGAAAGAACTATTTTCTTCAGTGAGCTTTTGAACCTCCTTTTCCATTTGGTTAATTCTGCTTTTTAAAGCCTTCTTCTCCTCATTGGCTTTTTGAACCTCTTTTTCCAATTGAGTTAGCCTATTTTTCAAGGTGCTATTTTCTTCAGCATTTTTTGGGGTCCCCTTTAGCAAGGTGTTGACCTGCTTTTCATGCTTTTCTTTCATCTCCTCATTTGTCTTCCCCGTTTTCCTCCACCTCCCTTACTTGATTTCAAAATCCTTTTTGAGCTCTTCCATGGCCTGATCCCATGGTATATTTATTTTGGGTGTGTGGGATACAGAAGCCTTGACTTCTGTGTCTTTCCCTGATGATAAGCATTGTTCTTCCTCATCAGAAAGGAAGCGAGGAATTATTTGTTCACCAAGAAAGTAACCTTCTATAGTCTTATTTTTTTCTCTTTTCTGGGCATTTTCCCAGCCAGTGACTTGACTTCTGAGTATTCTCTTCACATCCACTTTGCCTCCAGATCCATCCAGCCAGCACTTGGGGTCTGAGATTCAAATTCTACTTCCCAGCCTCAGGGCTTTCGGCAGGGGCAGGGATGCTATTCAGTGTGAGATTAAGTTTAGTTGCTCAGGTAGGGGCAGGGCCACTGCAGAGGGCTCAGTTCCCTCAGGGGGTTTATGCAGAGACCTTCAACAATGGATCCAGGCTCCTGCCTGCTTGGGGAGCCCCTGTCCATCGCTGCCCCCCGCTGCTGCCTCCTGAGGGGGCCTGAGTTATGGAGACACCCTGCTCCCCTCTCGACCCACCAAAGAGACCCTCTCACTGACCCTTGTCACGTGTGGGTGGAGGGACCTGAGCGGCCGCTGGAGATTCTGTCCCTGAACCCTGCTTGGATCTGCTGCTCTCAGTGCCACGTGGCCAAGGCAGGGCTGGGCTCTGCTCCAGGTCTGGTGCCCAACGGACCTTTCGCGTCAGGTTTTCAGGGCTCTCTGGAACAGAAATCTCCTCTACTCTGTTGTTCTGTGGCTTCTGCTGCTCCAGAATTTGTTGGGAGCTCTTCTTTACAGATATTTTATGGGCTGTGGGTTTGGAGCTAGCATATGTGTGTCTTTCTACTCCGCCATCTTGGCTCCTCTGCCTAAATTTTTTAATTTTTTTGTTACCATAATTTTTCTCAGTACTACTCTCCCTTCCTATGTCATATAACAAATGATATTTTTAAATTTTTTAAATTTGGTATATTATTTTTCCCCAGCTACATGTAAAAGCAATTTTTAACATTTGTTTTTAAAACTTTGAGTTCCAAATTCTCTCCCTTTCTTTTTCCCCACCCCTTCTCATTGAGAAGGCAAACAATTCAGGATAGATCATACACGTGTAGTCATGTTAACATATCCATAATAGTCATATTGTGAAAGAAAGCATATCCCCAAAAACTCAAGAAAAGTAAAGAAAGTTAAAAAAAGTATGCTTCAATCTGTATTCAGACACCATTGGTTCTTTCTCTGGGGTTGGATAGTATTTTCATCATAAGTCCTTCAGAATTGTCTTGGATTGTTATATTGCTCAGAATAGCTAAGTCCTTTACAGCTGATCATCTTACAATATTGCTGTTACTTTGGGCACAGTACATTTCACTTTGTGTCCACCCATGCAAGTCTTTCCAGGCTTTTCTGAGAGCATCCTGCTCATCATTTCTTATCGTACAATAGCATTACATCACAATCACACACTACAACTTGTTCAGCTATTCCCCAGTTGATGGGTATTCCCTCAATTTCTAATTCTTTGTACCCAGACAATAGCTGCTATAAATATTTTTGTGTATATAGGTCCTTTTCATTTTTTTGTAAATCTCTTTTGGGATACAGACTGAAGTCAAGGGTATGCATGGTTTTATAGCCCTTTGGGCATAGTTCCAAATTGCTCTGCAGAAATTGAATCAGTGTGCAACTCCACCAACAATGCATTTTCCCCTACATCCCCTGCAATATTTTTCATTCACTTTTTCTGTACTACTAGTCAATCTAATAGGTATGAGTTAGTATGTCAGAATTTTTTTAATTTGTGTTTGACCAAACAGTAGTTAGTTAGATTAACAAATAATATTTTTTAAAGAAAGAAAAAAACAAATCAGCATAATAGATGTTTTTTATTTTTTATATGTAATTATTCTTTCCAATTACATTGTTGTAGTCAGTAAATATATTGTTTTCTGGATTTTTTAAAAATGTTTTACTGTATCAGTTCATGTAGATCTTTCCGTACTTCTCTGAATTCATTCCATTTGTCACTTATTATAGTGCAATACTGTTCTGTTACATTTATGTACCACACCCAGTGTAGCCTATCTCAATTAATGAATATCATTAAATTAATGAATTAATTTAAACAATTAAAGAATTGTTTCCAATTCTTTGCTACCAGAAAGAGTGCTGCTATTTTGATATATTTGGGGATTTTCTTCTCATTAGCCCTCTTGGGGTATAAACCCAGTAGTGGAATCTCTGGATTAAAGAGCATGAGCATTTTACTCACTTTATTTGCATAATTCCACATTGTTTTCCAAAATGGTTTTACTGATCTACAGCTCTACCAGCAATGCACTACTATGTCTTTCTTCCCACAACTCTCCTAACATTGACTATTCCCATATTTCCTTATCTCAGAGACAATTTTTGTCTTTGGTTTGTTTGCTTGTTTTGGGAGAGGGAGGGGGAGGAAATAATGATTGCAAAAATAAGAGAAAGTAATGTTAGTGAAACATTTATAAAATACACAAAAGACAGCAAAAAGAAGTTCAGAGATAGGGATAAGCAGAATAGTATTAGAATTACTCTGTTAAACTTATCAGTGTCAATAGTCATGTAGTTTAGTTGATAGAGGGCTAAGTTTGGGGTCAGGAAGACCTGAGTTCAAATCCTGCCCCAAACATTTATTCAGCTCTGAGATACTGGGCAATTGTTTAACTTCTCTCAGCCTCAGCTTCCTCATTTGTAAAATGAGGATAATAATAGCATCTGTCTTCCTGAGTTGTTATGAGGATAAAAAGCATTAATTTTTGTAAAATTCTGTAAAAATCTTATAATGCTCTGTTGATATTAGTTGGATTTTTTTCAAAAGTCAGTTTTATATAATTGAGATCATAGTTTCTGTTCATTCTTTATGGAAATGATCACATTTATTGATGTCTGTCAAGTTCATACTGTTTTAGATAATAATTTTGTGTTTTCATCAGCTCCCATGAGTTGTATTATCATCTCTAATATAGATAATTTCTAGATCTATATCTATCCCTATATCATATCTGAACATATATAAATACATGTTTGTCTTTCTTTCTTTCTTGTCTCTTTCCTGAGCCCCAGTTCCACCCTGCCAAATGCTTTTTGGACATCTGAAATTGGATGTTCTGTACACATCTTGCCTCAACTCAAGTTGAGTTGTACTCAACTTGCTTGAAACAGAATTTATCATCATTTCCCCTAAACTCTCCCCTCTTCTCAGCTTCTGTATTACTACTGAACATAATAACACTGTCCTCCCAGTCAGTTAACAAACATTTATCAAGTGCCTGGTATGTGCCAGGCAATGTACTCAGTGCTGGAGATACAAAGAATGGTTTAAGAAAAGTTCTGTGTTCTCCAGGAGCTCACAGTCTAGCTCAGTCTTGCAGCCGCCATGTGATGCTGGCCTCTTTACTCACATGTCCATTATATTGCCAGATCTTGTCACAGCATGTTTCATATATGCCCCCTCCTCTCTTCCTTAGTTCATGACCTTATCATTTCTTTCCTGGACTATTGCTATAGCTTTAAAATTAGTCTCCCTGCCTCAGCTCCCTCCCCATTCGAATCCATTGTCCCCTCAACTGCCAGAGCAGTTTTTCTGAAGTCACGCCCCTTCCCCACTCTATTTAGTCATCTCCAGTGCCTCTCTATTATATCCAAGATCAAATATAAAATGCTCTTGGCATATAAAGCTCTACATAATCTGGCCCCTTCCTATCTTTCTATTCTTTTTACACCTTAAATTCTTCTGCATACTCTACAATCTAGCTGCTTGGGCCTGCTTGCACAAAAACAACCCATTTCCTTTCTGTTCTTCTGTACTGGCTAGCCTTCATTCCTTGGCTGATCTTTTTCCTCACCTCCTATTCTTAGCTCCTATCTCAGCTTAAATCCCAGCTTTTGCAGAAAGCCTTACGCAGTGTCCCTGTTAACCTGTTTTTCTCTAATGGTGCTTTTTGTTGCCTGTGTGTTTGTTATATGTACTGGTTACTTACATTTCTCTTCCATCAGAATGTGAACTCTTTGAGGGAAGGGGCTATTTTTGCCTTTTTAAAAAATCCTCCCTGCTTAGCACAGTGCCTAGGATATAGTAAGTAAGCACTTGATCAATGCTTGTTGACTTGACATGTCCTGACTTAATACCTGATCATTTGAACCTATTATCATTCCATGTAGGATAAAAGATCCTTTCATCCAGAAAACCCTATTTGATATTAAGATTTTTGAAGGAGAAGGGATTGTTTCACATTTTCCATCTGGATTGTAACAAAGAGGGGAAATTTATACATTTTTGAGAAGAAATGTAGACCATAAAAGCAGGAGGACTGTTAAGATTTTCTGACAGAATAGTTAACTCTAAAAATAGACCCCTACTTTCCAACTCCATCTCTAAACTCAAGTTGTTGCCTTCCTTGAAGTAAAGTGCCTGTTTTCCTAGGCAAAATCTACTACCTAAAGTAACCATATTTTTGACAACAAGCGTGAATGGTGCTAGAGGGCAGAGTCAGGGGTAAGAAAAGTTAGGAAGAATAATTCTCTTTGTTCTTCTATTTCCCCCAAGATTTCCTAGATTAGTCTTGAGGAGTAGTTGCAAGTAGGACTTAGCTTCGGGAAGGACCCTGCTCTTTTTCTGTGTGTGTGTGTGTGTGTGTGTGTGTGTGTGTGTGTGTGTGTGCATGCACACGCGCGCACGTGCGTACGTGTGTGTGTGTGTGTGTGTGTGTGTGTGTCTGAATTTGGTAGCTTTGAGAGCTAGGGATGTTTCTTTTTTTTTTTTTTTTAAGCCTGATGGTTTTCTGCCATATGTTTTACTAACTGATGAAGCATAGTTCAGAACTGTTCCTAAATCAGTTGGTACAACTCAGGTGTTTAACAAGCACCAACTAGATGTGTACTACGTGCAAGACAGTGCCAGTAGAAATTTAATATAACAACATAGAGTCCCTGTCCTCAATGTATAAGTACCAAGGTGATATCCAGACAGAAGTATGAGAAATTTGAGGTGGAATAAAAAACTTTCTAGTGGAGTGATAAGGAAAAAAAATATGAAAGATGGAGTATGTCAGCAGGACCTTGAAGGAAGAGAGAGGACCATAGGATTACACGTTTAGAGCAGAAAAGAGCTTTCTATTCCAAATTCCCTTACATTACATTTGAGATTCAAGGAAGTTATGTTAACCAAGGTCACCTAGCTAATAATACCCAGGCAGTGTCAGGATATCAGAAGGCAGACATGTATTATGCATTCTAGTCACAGGCGTGGCCTAGGTTAAAGTGTAGAATGAGATGGGCACACTTAGAAGTTCAGTTTGATTGGTCTGTAGGCTATGTGAAGGGGAAGTAGGATGAATAGAGGTGATGCTAGATTGGAGTCCAGTTATGCAGTGGCTTAAGTGTTGGGCTTAGCAGTTTATATTATTTCCTGTAATTAGCAAGGAGTCTTTTTTTTTTTATGATCATCTTGGGGCAGGAGAAAGATATATTATAAAGAGGATAATTTTGCTAGTGGTAGTAAGGGTTTGTTGTAAAGGAGCAAAAACTAAGAGTCTAGGAGCTTTGTTAGGAGGGTGTCATAGTAGTCAAGATAAGAAGGGATAAAGACCTAAACTAGGGTGATAGCAGCATGATTGGAAAAAAGATGATCTGTTCTCTCTAGATTTCAGTTTCTTTATCTGTAAAATGAGAAAGTTGCATTTTTTAGATGCTATTATATTCCATGAGATACATAAGATATTATAAGGTAGTAATGATAGGCCCTAATAGCTGATTAGATGTATACTGGTAAAGGAGAAAGAAAAACAAAGGTGACTGAGAGTCAGAACTGCCATCAACAGAAAGACGCAAGTTGGGTAGAGTGTTTGTGAAGTAGATGAGATGAGTTGAGTTTTGTTTGGGGCGTCAGCAAGACAAGCCTGTGGAAGTGTCCAGTAGCACTATCGTTTTGGAGATTCGTTGTGACTCCACAAGTAGATTTGGGAATCATCTACCGAGAGTTGATAACCTGGAAGATGAGATCACCAGGGAAGACGATGCACAGGACAGGGCCAAGAGAAGAGAACCAAGAAGGGGATCTTGCTGGATTCCCATGCTGAGGGGTTGCAGGGAGCAGTTAGGCTTGTGACAACACTGAAAGAGTGTCATTGTGCTATTATTGTGCAGTTGGCACTGGTGGCTTTAAAAGAGACCTGGATGGATATTCTTTCTGATTCCTCGGTTTCCATTTTGATACCAGTGGGCCAGGATTTTTCACGTGGACTTGGCAGCTATTGTATGCAGATTTTTAAATTTCACTTCCTTTCTCCACATCATTCCCACCTCCTGCCTTGAAACCTGCTTTCATAGTGTGTGTTCTAAGATGATAGATTAGGTGATGAGGCACCTTACACTAAACATAGAGAATAGTGCCTGATATTTTCATTTGTAATAATTTATAATCATTAAATTGTGATTGGTGTGAAGGATGAATCAGAAGAGAGGCCTATAGCACAGAGAACATGGTTTTCCCAGTAAGTGTAAGATCTCTGAGATTCAAAAGGTAGAAGACATTTTCATAGAAATATGGAATTTTGGAATGAATATGGAATTTTCATAGATATCAGTGGTAAAAATCTAATATTTCTTAAAATTGACTCTTTCTTTGTTGCTAAAATATTCTAGGTAAAATCATTTTTCTAGAGCATTACCACAAATCTTTATAGGTATATTTTAGGCTAGATTGTATGGTGATAAAAATCCTTAAAACATTTAATAACTCTTCCTGTCAGTTATAATTATACAAATATAGTAATATCAGTTGTGATTATCCAGGTGTATTCTATGAAGGTTATAGAGTTCATAAATTATGTTCCTAGCTAGCTAACATGACACTCATATAGGTGCAATAAATTTAGAACTGGCTTGGCACAGAGAACACTACATCATTACAGGAGAAACTCATTTAAAGAAAATTTACTTGAAGGTTACATACTATTTAATCTGTCCAGAATATAATTAAAGATAATCAAAAGAAAAGAAAATATTTCTATCAAGAGAATTATTACAGCATTTTAAGATTAAGCCATCATGCCAGTCCTCTTTATAATCACAAAGTAATACCTGTCATTAAAATAAATACATTGTCAATACTGCTGCCATATCTTTTCTTTGTTTCTTTGCCTCTACACTTCTTGGTGGATGTGCTAGGAATTATATTTTATTATAAATTATATTTGCTAGTTCAGAACAGCAGTCTTTTCAATTTGTGTATGACATAAGATAGAATTCAAAGGAGTCAGCAATTTGTAGTGATATAATAATACTGGTACTTAACAGTTTTTGATTTCTACCTTCGGATCTATTTACTTAATGCTCACAGTATCCCTTAGAGAAATGTCCCCTGATTTCTCAGATCGTGAAGTTGAAGTCAAGAGATGAAAGAAATTGCCCAAGGCTTCCTTGCCGATGTAATCCATATATAAAGCTAGAGACGTGATTTTCAGCTCTGTCTTTTTAGAGTCCTGCTTCCTCTCAATATAAATGAAAATGGTTTTTAGGAGTTGATTCAAAATGTAGTGTTGGAGTCATATCCTTGCCTCTAGTGTTTAACCTAGCAGAACTCCATTATAATATCAGTGTTGTAAAAGTAAGAATATCAGCAGCATCTGTGCTGTGATTAGAATTGTGTATCTGTATAGGGAGTATGTGTGTGTAATTCAACCTAAGTTCTTTAAAGTTCAAAATCATCTTACTCTTTGCCATGGTTAAGGAGATCCACCCCAGTAATATCACTTCATAGGGCATTCTTGCTGTTTAATGAAGCCCAATTTAACCAATTAGGACCAGTGAATCTTAGAAGAACAGAGACCCTTGAGAACTTAATTTAGGCTATCTGTCTGGATCTAGAGAGGATTTTATTAATTCTATCCTAGACTAATGACTAGACTAGTCCTATTTTTAGATTTCCATAAAGGAGAGACCATCATTTCAGTGAGGCTACATGATACAGTGGAAAGAATGCTAGATTTGGAATCAGGAGGACCGGGATTGAATTCCAGCTCTGACATTTGAGTTATGTCACATTGGGGAGGGCACTTAGATTCTAAGCTCAGTTTTCTTATTGGCAAAATGAGATTAATCATGTTTGCATAACCTGCCTCAAAGATTATTTTTAATGTAAAGCACTTTGGAAATGTTAAACAACTGTATGATTGTGAGATGTAGTAGGAATAGTGGCCACATCAGTAATGGCTGCTGTTCTTATCACAGGTATCAGTTCATCCAGGTATATAATTCTCATTTTAAAAGAAAGATCATCTGTACGTCTAACCTAAAGCCTTCACACTCCAGGTTGTCCATTTCCTTTTAATATGCTCTCAATGGAAATAGAAATTATCAAATTAATGGTTATTTCTTCTCTGATTCATGCAACTCCTCCTTCATTCTACTTTTCTTCTTGAAGATTCAGCAGAGTTTGACTTGGCCAAACCAAACTGGGAAGCTCAGTTCGGAGATGTATCCCATGCCTGCTTTTGGGCTTTGGTACTAACACCAGTGACTTGTTAGTAAAGTGCAAAGTTCCTTTAGGACTGGAAAGATTAATTTTCTGTTTTCATATCCTCGGTGCCCAGCACTGCACCTGGCACATGGGAGGCATTTATTAATCACTGTATGTTGATTAATTGATTCGTAGTTTCACTCCATCATCTAGCTGTTCTCCTGATGATCCTGAGGCTTATCACTGTCTTAGAACTTCTTTCACCCAACCCCTTCTGAAGGGTCTTATCAGAGAATTTTCTATACATTCCTTTTCATAAACATAAGCTCAGTTATCCTAGGGGAGAAAATAGGGCTGTGCTTAAGGTAGACTTTGGTATCTTATATCTACATATTATATATGCGATGCTTTATATCATGTGTATTTTTCATCCACACATCCGATACCTTCCATCTAGGATTCTGATTAGCCTGTTATAGCTCCAAATTATGCGCTTGTACATGCCTATGATTATCTCAATAGGATTAGCAGCTTTTCCCCCCATAAAGATAATTAAGATCTCTCACTGGTGGCATATTTTTATTACTAGAACATGCTCCCCTCCTATTATCCACCAAACCCTTTACTGTTTTTCAGTAATCGCTTTTTAGCTGCATTCTTAAAGAGAGATGTTCAGGGATCATTCAGATGAAGAAGTCTACCATCGTTATGCACATACCATAATAATCGTTATGCCTTTCCTTTCTCTCTTGTGATGGCAGGTACCTGGAGATTTGAGTCAAACATCTGAAGACCAAAGTTTGTCAGATTTTGAAATGTAAGTCTTCAGCATCTTCAAGATGCACTTTAAAGTGTAAATGGTTTAATTTGGCTAACACGCAATGCCAAGTTTATCACTGAGCCATTGTACCATAAGGAGAAAAAAAATAACCATTCAGATCTCAAAAGGGTTAAGGTCTCAAGTTGATCACCTGATATGACAAACATAATCTTGGTGTTTTGGTTTTTTATGCATGCACACATATACACATGTGATTAGAAAAAAAGAGATGGGCTGGCAATGTAATGAAAGCAAGAGACAGTAGGTGAATAGTTTGAGTGATACATTGTTACGCTCCTACCACAGAATAAGAAGGCCTCTAACACCTTAGATATTCAGTTCAATTAAACAAGTATTAGATGCCACACATCGGCTACAGAACCTATCACGATTCTGAAGATTGTGAGATGAAAAATAACACAATCCCTTCCATAACTTTGCACAGAATGTGGGCTGAATATACCGGCACATCCACCTCATAATAACAATATAACAGCATGATCTATGTGAACACAAATAATGATATTGCTAGTGAACATATGCATAAAAAGGGTCAAGAATGAGAGATTAGAGAAGGGGAGAGATCACTGCTAGCTGGGGAGAAATCTCACTTGGGTTGATTGTATATGGAGTTTGCATGGATTCTCTATGGACAGTTTATGGGAAAGTGTGAACAGAAAATTCAAGAGATAAATTGTTGAGCGTTTGAGATACCCATCAGTGGTAGAAGTACCCAAACTGATGAAATCCCAGATCTATCATAATATCAAAGGTAAATAGCTTGTTTGTTATTTTGTGAGTTGGGTACAGAGAGATAGTATCAAGGATAATAAAAGCCTGAGTACCTCACTTCCATGAAATACAGAGAATGGGAAGAATCTTTCTAGAATGTTTAGCGTTCATCTTCAGTCATGGTCAAATAACTGTTATCCATAATCCAAAGAACAGGCTGATCTCTCCTCTGGAGTCAAAGAGGAAAGGACTTGAGGAATGTCTCTCTACTCCATCAAGGGAAAAATGAGATGTTCCTTTGAAAAATAGAAGTTTCAGAGGAAAAAAGACTCAGATGGTTGTTCTTATTTCTGAGGTGAGAGAGTAAAATGCGAGAGGAGAAAGGGAAGAACCACTGAATGTTTGGAACTAAATAAGAGATAATGAGTCTTTTCCTAAAGGCAAGGGCTCTGGACCATCTCAAGAGAAATCAAAAACAAAACAGAAATGATTGTCCTTCACCCAGTGATGTCAGGTGCAAGATCATTATCAGAGGAAGAAATAAGAGCCTCCTTGCTGACGGGTACTAAGGCAACTGCTTTGCAGCTGACATTAGCACCACAGAAGTCTCATGTATTCTTGGGAAGGGTATCCAGATCATCATAGAGAACCACTAAGGCTGATCCAACTGGATGCCTGCCACTCCTTTCTGGTCATTCATGATGGCAACAAGTCTTCCTGCAAAGAAGCCTTCTAGAAGACATTGCTAAGGAACATGACGTCTTGGGGAAGAAGTTGAAATCCTTAGAGTAAGTGCTATTTTCTTCATTGCTGTCATTGAAAGGCAGGACCATTGAAGACAGTAATAGAATTGAAAGAAACAAACTGGTTAAGGAGTTAATGAACAAGAAGGGGACTTTGACTTCTGGACAGTGACTTAGAATGTGGGAGTAGTAAGCTTATATTATAAATAAAGGTCACTTACATCTCTAGCCCAGGGCTAGTAAAAATGCTCTTTCCAGGATTTTTGTAAATCTGTACAAAAGAGAGAGGGAGAAAGCTATATATGTATATCTGTCCATTAAGATTTCATAGAAAATAGCTAGATTACAGGAAGAATGAGAATCTAGTCAGTCAGTAAACATTTAAGTCCTTTCTGCGTGCCAGGTACTTGGCTAAGTGCTGGGGATACAAGAAAAGCCAAAGATGATTCCTGCCCTCAAGGAGCTCCTAGTCTGATGGGGGAAACAATATGCAGACATATGTACAGTCAAATGATGTATAGGATAAATGGGAAATAATCAACAGTGACAGGGCTGTCGAATTAATGGGATCAGGAAAGCCTTCCTGGAGAAGGCGGAATTTTAGCTGGGACTTGAAGGAAGCCAGACAAGCTAATAGACAAAGTGGAAGAACATTGACGTCGTGAAGGACAGCCAGTAAAAATGCCTGGAGCTGGAAATCTAGACATAGAATTTCCTGTTTAGGGTACATCAGTGTTACTGGGTCAAAGAGTACCTGGAAGAGTATGAGTTGTTACAAGTCTGGAAAGGTAGGAGGTGAAGACTTTAAGGGTTTCAGATGCCAAAGAGAGGGGTTTATATTTGATTCTGGAAGTGACAGAGAGGCACTGAAGGTTATTTAGTGGAGGAGTGACACAATCAGATCTTTATTTAGGTAGATCAGTTTGATTGCAGAGTGGAGGATGGACTTGAGTAGGAAGAGACATGTGGCAGGAGACCAATCAACAAGCTGGTATGTTGAGTTTGAAATGATATGGTGGTACTTCAGGTGAGAAATTGGTGCTATGGAACTAGTTAGGGAAAATATCAGAGATGGAGATACAAATTGGAATATCATCCAAATGGGAGATAATTGAAATCATGCAGCAAAATGAGATTTCCCAGTGATCAGTTTCCTAGGGAAGGAAAGAATGATGGAGGGGTCCAAAGACAGAAAAGCTGATAGGAACTGGGGAGAAGGCTGTGAAGACTCAAAACAGCGTCATCAATACATTATAAAGTTGCAAAATCCCAGTGTAACATCATTTGATTGATTGCGCATTTATAACATTATTTCTCTGAACCTTTTTTCAGGACCAATTAATGATACAAGTTGAGGCATTAGGTTTCTAGATACAAAATGGTACTCAGTAAATATTTTTAAATTAAAATGTTAGAGTTAATTATGGCAAAAATAAAGAACATTACCTGTGTGATTAGGGAAAATTGTTTCTCTTTAGATCAGTCTAAGTAGTCTTCATAGAATAGGGGGGATGTAAGGATCTATTTATAAATTATGTTAAAGAGTTTACTAAAAGAGCAATTAAGCATAACGTTCAGATCATAAAAAACCTGCACTCTCTATATGCATTAGAAATAAAAATCTGTATTATACTGATTGCCATCCTAACTTTACCATGATAAAAGTTGACATAAACATTGAGCTAAAGAAATTTACTTGTCCTTTTTTTAATCCCACATTGCTTGGTTTGAGAAGCAAATTTAGCTTTGACTTGTTTCATGATCTATTTTAGGAAATACAGCAGCTGGAGACTGAAGCAAGAGCTTCATCATTTCCCATCAATTTTTGGTTGACTTACGTCAAGGACCACCCTTTAACCAATCATTATTGCCTGTGATAGACTATAGTTTATATATTACAAGTAGAATTGTGGAAACTTTCTTTTGTGTAAGAGGATTACCCTTGAATTTTGGTGCTATTTACGTGAAAATTTCTCTAGAAGCATATCTTCTCCAAAGTTTTTAGGTAAAGTATTTTGATACATGTGGAGAACATTTGCAAATAGTACTTCTTTATCTTCCCCACAGTGTCCAGCATAGAAGGAAGAAAGGAATGAAATCTTTGTGTTTGTATGCATAGAGATTAGAAGCTTTTTAATGTATTTTATATATCTGGGATATCTAAGGTCTCTTTCTTTTCTAAATCTCTGACTCAATGATCAATAACATTATTCTACTAATAAAAATGTAAACATAAGAGCATCCTAGTTGAAAGTTTTCTAGCCAGGGAGTTATATGGTGAAAGTGGTATTTAAGAAAATCATTATGGTACGTGTATACAGGAAGGTTTGGAGAAGGGAGATAGAGGCAAAGATGTTAAATTTGGTTTTTAGATATGCTGAGTATGATGGTGCTTCAAGTGAGGAATTGGTGCTACGGAACTAGTTAGGGAAAATATCAGGGATGGAGATATAAATTGGGCCATCATCTGAATAGGAGATAATTAAAGTCATGAGAGTGATTAGAGGGAGAAAAAGATCAGAGTTGTTGTATGAACGCTGTGAGAATGCTTGTAGTTAGAGGTAGAGAAAAGTATCCCCAAAAGTATTAGTCAGAAATTAATGCAGGGTATTGTAGAGTCAGAAGAAAGAGAGGGTTTTATTATGGAGTGGATCATAAGACTTATTATCTACATCAAATGGTATATAGAGGTCAGAGAATAATCCAAGGGATGAACTATGAGTAAATAGAAGAAAATTAGTAATAAAACGAGGTGGAAAAAATAAAACTCTTCTCGCTTCCTCCCTCCCCGAAAAGGGAAGGCTTTTATATACATTTGAAGGCATATGATTAGGATCCAATGAAGAAAAGCAAATGAAATTAAGAGGGATTGGGGTGGAGCCAAGGTGGCCCAGTAAAAGTAGGGACTTGCTTGAGCTTTCCCTCAGACCGCTCCAAATACCTGTAAAGAGTGACTCTAAACAAATTCTAAAGTAGCAGAACCCAGAAAATAACAGGGTGAAACAAATTTTCAGTCCAAGGCAGCTTGGAAGGTCTAAAGAAAAAGTCTGTTGCACCAGTCTGGGAGAGGAGCACAATCCAGCACAAAACATGCCAGGACAGATCAAGTCTCAACAGACCTGGAGCAGGCCTCAGGGGACTGAATCACTGGCAGCTGTGGTAGTTTCTGGACTTCTCAAGCCATAGATGCCAAAGACAACTTAGAAGGTCAGGAGGAAAAGCCTGTTGGACCTGGGTGAGAGAAGAGTGTGGTCCAACCCCAGTTCCAGGGCAGCAGTAGTTGCAGCTGCTTCTGGAACTCTCAGCCCACACATGGTGGTGGGATAAGGTGGCTGATCAGAGGGGGATTGCAGGGATCCCCTTCTTGGCACTGAGACAGAATTCTCTTGTTTTGACTGTGCTTGGATCTGCATTGTAGTCCTGGGTGGACATCCTTGGGCAAGGAGGAGTGCTGGCATGGCAGAGCTTGTGACACTAGTGTAGTGGGAATCCTCCTCACAATTCCAAGGCAGAAAAGAGTGCTTGTGGTCAATCACAGACCAGAACACAGGCCAGAAGAGGAGTAATTACCTCCCCTTTGATCATAGCACCTTGGAAGAACTGAACACTTACAGGTTCCTAGAAGTACCTCTGTAAATGACTGCACAAAACTCCTAAACCTTGGGACAGTACACCCTCCAACCTCCAGAGTCCTACCTTAGCAAAGACTTAAAAAGTCAAGTAATTGGCTGGGAAAATGAGTAAAAAGAGGAAAAAATCTCAGACTATAGAATCTTACTGTGGTGACAAAGAAGATCAAAACATATGACCAGAAGAAGACAGCAAAGTCAAAGTTCCATTGTCCAAAGCCTCCAAGAAAAATATGAATTGGTCTCAGGCCATGGAGGAGTTCAAAAAGGATTTTGAAAATAAAGTAACAGAAGTAGAGGGAAAATTGGGAAGAAAAATGGAAAAATGAGACAACAGCTTGCTGAAGGAGACCCCCAAAACTACTGAAGAAAATAACACCTTGAAAAATAGACTAACCTAAATGACAAAAGAAGTTCAAAAAGCCAGTACAGAGAAGAATACCTTAACAAGCAGAATTGACCAAATGGAAAAGGTGGCCCAAAAGCTCACTGAAGAAAATAATTCCTTAAAAATTAGAATGGAGCAAATGGAAGCTAATGACTCTATAAAAAAATAAATTATAAAAGAAAATCAAAAGAATGAAAATAAATACAGGACTATGTGAAATATCTCATTGGAAAAACAACTGACCTGGAAAATAGATCCAGGAGAGAGAATTTAAAAATTATTGGATTACGTGAAAGCCATGAAAACAAAAAGAGTGTAGACATCATCTTTCAAGAAATTTTCAAGGAAAACTGCCCTGATATTCTAGAAGCAGAGGGTAAAATAGAAATTGAAAGAATCCACTGATCACCTCCTGAAAGAGTTTCCAAAAGGAAAACTCTTAGGAATATTGTAGCCAAATTCCAGAGTTCCCACATCAAGGAGAAAATATTGCAAATAACTAGATGGAAACAATGCAAGTATTGTGGAAACACAATCAGGATAACACAAGATTTAGCAGCTTATCCATTAAGGGGTCAAATGTCTTGGAATATGATATTCTGGAGATTAAAGGAGCTAGGATTAAAACCAAGAATCACCTACCCAGCAAAACTGAATACAGTACTTCAGTTGAAAAAAATAGACATTCATTGACTTTCAAGCATTTTTGATGAAAAGATCAGAACTGAATAGAAAATTTGACTTTCAAATACAAGAATCAAGAGAAGCATGAAAAGGTAAAATTAAGGGGTGAAAGAGGGATGTACTGGGAGAAGGAGAAGGGGAGATGTAGAATGGGGTAAATTATCCACATAAAAGAGGCAAGAAAAAACTTTTACAGTGGAGGGGAAGAGATGGAGGTGAGAGAGAATGAGTTGTGAACCTTATTGTCATAGGATTTGACTTAAGGAGGGAATAGCATATACACTCAACTGGGTATGGAAATCTATCTTACCCTAAAGGAAAGTAGGGGGAAAGGAAATAGGTGAGGCAATGGTGGAAGGGAAGGCAGATTGGAGGAGGGGGTAATCAGTAGTAAAAGCTTTTGAGGAGAGACAGGGTCAAAGAAGAGAATAGAATAAATGAGAAGTGGGATAGGAGGGAGGGAAATATAGTTAGTCTTTCACAACATGGCTATTATGGAAGTGTTTTGTATGACCACACATGTATAACCTATATTGAATTGCTTGCCTTCTCAATTAGTGTGGGTGGGGAGGGAAGAAGGGAGAGAATTTGGAACTCAAAGTTTTAAAAATGAATGTTAAAAATTTGTTTTTACATGCAACTGGGAAATAAGAACCACTGGCAAGTGGCTATAGAAATCTGTTTTGACCTACAGAAAAATAGAAGGGAAGGAGATAAGAGAAGGAGTGGAGGAGTGATAGAAGGGAGGGCAGATTGGGTGAAGGGATAATCAGAATTCATAATGGGGAAAGGAGAGGTATGAGGACAAAATTTGGAACTCAGAATCTTGTGGAAGTGAATGTTGGAAACTAAAAATAAATTAATTTTAAAAAGAGATTAAGAGAGATTGTTTTCTGTGAAGGATAGTGAGCTGGTTGAGGAAATGTTAAGGAAAATGCAGAGAGTATGAAGTAGACTTCATAGGGAGTGCAATAAATGACCCACTTGAAGATAGACAACATGTATTTGTACTAGGCCAGTTATTTACAGCTCTAAGACTTTCTTCAGCAGACCTCTTATGGCGTGCACTTAATGGAGCAAGACTGAAGAGAGAAGACAGAAGCAATCCAACTGTAAGAGGGAATGAGTAGAGTATTAAGAAAATGAGAGCCTAAGGGTGTTGGGGCAGGATCGAGCTTTAACCATGCAGACAAGACTTTGTTGTTGACTTGTGTCAGTGGTGTCTGACTCTTTGTGACCCCACTGGGAATTTTCTTTGCAAAGGTTTAGCAGTCAGTTAAATGTAGTCAGGCAACAGTTAATATCCTAGATAGGGTGAAGTGGGAGAGACCAATAGAGGAGCTGAATTTAAAGCCAAAGGACAAGTTCTGTGGCTATGAGGTTTTCTAAAAGCTGAGAAGTAGAGTCTGGTTTATGTGGTAAGTGATTGTAGAGAGGTTGACTAAATGAAAACTCTTTAACCGTTTATATATACTTTACTTCTGGGAGCTGCTGTTTCCCAAAATGGAATCCATGGCTGGTGGGGAATGCTATAATATGAATCAAGGGCTTTTTTTTTTCTTGATACGAAATCTGTATCATTTACAGTGACTTATAACCTTTAAGTGGATCTTTAAAGAAGATACTGGAATGTCTTTCTCACTGCAGCTGTCTTTGTTAACAGAATACCTAGATTAGCTATGTCCTGAAATATCTTCATAGGGAAGTTAAAGGAGGCGGCTCTGGGCACTTGTGCATTTATTCTGACTTTTACAAAAGAAATTTCATTAGACATACAAACTAATTTGGAGACTTCAAAATGCAGGGCTATGCTTTGAGTGTTAGAGATGTGATCAATAAGTCTTACTTTCTTCCTGGAGGGGGTCACTACCTTAGAGCTGAGCTTAGATGAAATCCTGCCTCAGGAGATAACTATTAGTTGGAGTGTTGTTTTCCTGGTTAAAATAAAATGCTTTTTACTCTAGAGGTTGAGAGAACATTACATCACAAATACTTCCATAGTAAACATCTCAAATTGTGCCCTAAGTGCAAGAGTTAGAGAATTTTTACGTGCTGTTCTTTAGAGAGAACACTCTTGAAAATGCATTTACCAGTACAACAGCTTTAATGAGCAGGAGGGTCTGGTACCCTCACAACCATGCAATCCTGTTTTTATAGTTAGAACACAGTTGATTTTGAATTCCCATTGCCTATAATGCTGTCTGCTCTGCTGTAATTTGGATCTAGCCATTAGTGGAGGGGGGATAAAATTCTTTTTAAGCCACCTTTCCCGTGAAGACAGTTTATGGACTGACACATTAGACTGAAATAGCTTTTTACTTAATTTGAAATAAAAGCATATGTTGTTGTAAATGGTTTACTTTCGGTATTTTAAGTTAAAGGTGAAATCGTTTGTTTATTGTCATGATTTTAAAACAATGAGTGGCAGTGACCTATTTTGACCATTTTCTCTCTCTTTATTTTGGTTAGATCAAACCGAGCTCTGATAAATGTCTGGATTCCCTCTGTTTTCCTTCGGGGGAAGGCTGCTAATGCATTCCATGTATATCAGGTGAGCACCATTATTCTTAAGCAGACTTCATAAGGGTAATTAAAAAAAAATCAAAACTTCTCTAAGACGATTTCATTGTTTTTCTTATTTCTACCATGTATATAGTCTCTCTGTCTTAGAGGCAGAACATTAAATACATACAAATCAGATCTACTTCATTTCCTGGCTCTCTTCATCTCCCTTTTCTCTGTCCCCCAACCCCCTCTACACTACATATTAAACTGTAGAATCCATTGCGGGAAATGTTTTGTCTTTCAGTCAGACAGTCTTGGCAAAAATCTTAACATAAGGAAGAATTCTCCCACCACCTGAGCTTGCTTGAAACCATACTTCTGTTGGCTTTAAGGGAACAACACGTTAGCATGTCAGGATCTTCTGCTATTTTAAGTGATGAATGAAGAGATGAAGGGAAACTTCATAGGTTCTTTCCTAAGGTCTGCTAATGGTGGTAGAGTATAATAGTTCCATATTTTGTACTTTTTAGATTGCCCTCTATAATTAAATTTTTTCCCCTTTGGTTACATTGAGACTATACTGTTTCTTTTGGGATTAATTTGTTTTGAGGATATATATCAGTTGATCCCTGGTTATGATTGATTGATTCTTCACTTCCTGTGTTGTAACTTGGTTTCCCCAAATTTCCAAACATTTTCTGTGGTATCTTTCAAGAGTTCTACACTTATTTTTTATGAACTATGTGAAAAATCTTAATGCCTAATATTTTCTTAAGTGTATATTAAATAATAAATGACTAAAGCTACCTAATAATTAAGATGCCTCTCCAAAATTACTCACCATACATGGTATTTTGGAACAGGTTTTTTTTAGGGAATGCACACATTGTGTGAGTAGCAGGTTTAGGTGCAGCTGCATATATACCTAATTTGAAATCCTGCTGATAGAAATGATTTTTTTTGGCAAAGAAATATTCAGAGGAATGTTATTTTATCTTTCATGTTCAGCTCGGCAACAATATCAGTATAATAAAAATTGGAAAAATCTGAGTTCTGGTTTAAAAAAATAACTGAGAGAAAGCAGATTTTCAAATATCCTCTTCTGTTTATTTCTTTTTCCTCTCACCCAAATCCTGAAAACAAAACAAACAAACAAAAAACCTCCAGTTTCCTTCTGTTTGGATGTTTTCCAGTTCTGCTTTGAGGTCATGAGAAAGCAGTAAGGTGTTGCTTGGAAAATGGAAGAAGAAAGCAGACACTTCTATTTTAAAGTGAAATTAGAATGTTCCATTACCTGAGAGGCTTTCATGACCTTTAAGAACAAACAGACGTTTTTTATTTATTTTTCTTTGCCATGAAGATATTTAGGAATTTTCAGCTTTTGAAAGTCAGATCCTGAATGAAATGGATACAGAAAATATGTAGTTGCCAGGGAGATGGTTTCCACAGCACTTAATCGCATTAAAGCTACCTCACTTCTGTTTTCTGTGTTCAGAGCTTTTTAGAGCTTTGTCCATCCTTCCTGAGTTTTGAGTATGCAACTGAGATTTAAGAGCACAGCAGAAATAGTGATTACTAAATGGCTTTTGTTATTATAAAAATGGCCTTTTTAGCATTTTGAAATCTTTTTTGAGATTGGAAAATTTGTTACAACTCTTTTTCTTTGCAGTATTATTTTTGCCCTTTTTCTAGTATCAGTAACACACAATTACTGATCACTGTGTATGATCAGTAATTGACAAGGCTACTCAATATGTATTTAGAGGCATGTTGGAAAACTGTACCTGTGTAAAGTGCAAAGGAAGTGAACTAAGACCATCAGCGTTGGAATGTGTTACACTGAAGTGTACTCCAAAGGATGCTGTGCCATTGACAGCTCTGGTTGTATTTAATTTGTCCCTGAAACAAATTGGGAAGCAAATATTGTGGTTGTCAAGACTGTATAGAAGTAAACGTTTTCTGAAACCTACATCCTATTGACAGTGTTTGTAGGAGCATTTCAAATCATTATCTGCCTACAGTTCCACTGTGTATAATGCACTTCAACATTTTAGTGTGGCTATAAGAAATGTTAACTTCTGTTCTTTTCATTTGTATATAATTAGTAAAACTCAGGTTACTTTTTTAAAAAAATGTGGCCATGATTTCTGAAAAGCATCTCTTTCAGCTTTAGCTTCCTTCCCTATAAGGAACAGAGAATCTTTGTTAAATATTGTATGTAGTAAAGAAGACCTACTCAGTATTTAAATTCTGGTAAAAGAATTAACTGACATCATTAATTTTGAAACGTTTGTCCTAGCTCAGTATATTTATGGGTCTTGGGAAAGTGACATCTTTCCCCTCCCTTTTAATAACAGGTCCCAGAGTATATAAGTAGGATGTGTTTTTTGAGTCAGTTGATGGTGCTTTTGGACATTGCATTTTGGTTTTTCTCAAACATTCCTTTTTGTCTTCCTTTCCAAGATAGAAGATTTACCCCATAGACACTTGTTTTTTATTTTATGTAGATGTCTCCCTTTCTGTTCTTTGTCAGTCTGTAGCTAGGCAGATAAAGAATTCATTAAGCAGAAAAATATGAAATTGAGTTTGATGCAGAAATGTGAAAACTAATGGTATCTCCAGGAGTTGGAATAAATCTTTCTTTCCAGGTAGGTTCCATTCCAACTTAAAAAATCAGCGCGATTGAGACTTTAGCAAATCTCTCTCTTGTTTGTGTTGGTCCCTTCTGATGTGACTTTTGTGTTTCACAGGGGCCCTAAATCCAGCTGCAGATTTAATTTGCCATTTGGGTCTTTGATTTCTCTGTTGCTTTTTTAGCCAGCACTGGTTGGTTTGTATGCTGCTATGAAGATAAACTAGGGCAAAATCCTTCTTTGTCCTTGCTGTTACCCCCCTCCAGAACTTTACATCTGGCAAGCTTGGGCATCTCTACAGCCCTGGCACATTTCATGGATTATAATCAACAAACGTGTGGCCCAGTTTTGCTCTTCTTGTAGCTCCTGGGATTGGAAGGCATAAGGGAACAGGCCCAAAGAGGCTACAGGTCTCCATATTTGTCTCTGTCATATATTTTTTTTAATCTTGCTAATCATGAAAAACAATTATTTTTTCCTTAACTGATTAGAAGTTGGAGAAGCCATTAAGCCCGATTTCAAATAGAAATAGTTGTTTGTAGAATAATTGCATATTTTCTGTGGTATATGAGTTTTTATTCTTCTTGCTCCTTTAGACCCCATATCCAGTTTGTAAGTTGAAGATAATCATTGTAATACCTACCTTTCAGGAAGGTGTTGCACAAAGTGCTCTGCCCATCTCACAGCCCTTTATAAATGTGAGCCATTGTTGTTATCCATCACAAACTGCTGCTAGTTCTGTCTATACCCACCTGCCCAATATCCCTTGCACCCACTCTTTCTTCTCTATACCCCACTGTGTTGACTGTATAAGGACCCATTGAGTCTTGCCTAGACTACTGTCATATTGTCTATTTAACCCTCACATTGGTCAGCACTTTAAACCATTTCCTGAACAACGTTCCTAATGCCTTGCTGCTCTGATCACGTAATTCCTCTACTCAAAAGCTTTCAGAAGTTCCCTACTACCTACCAAATAGCATGTAAACTACTTATCCTCGCGTTCAAAGCCTTCCACGATTTGTCTTCAAGCTGAATTTTCAGACTAATTTAATTCTGCTTCTGTCAGTCCGCCAGTCAGTCTTCTACAATATTTCTCATATCCATCTCCTCTCTTCTCACATAGCCTTTACTACTCTAGCTCAGGCCCTCATTAACTTTCACCTGAACTATTTCATTAGCCTCTTAATTGACCTCTCTGCCTCATCTTTCCTGTCACTTATTTGACCCCTATGCAGCTACCAAAGTGATTTTTCTAAAGCACAGATCTGACCATATTATTCGCCACCCTTGTGTTCAGAAAGATCCAGTGGCTCCCAGTTGCCTCTAGGATAGAATAAATACACTCTTCTCTTTGGCATTGAAAGCCCTTTATGGCCTGGCTTCACCCTGTTGTCCCAGGCTAATTACATAATCTGCTTCATGTTCTCTGTTTTGTTATAGCCAAACCAGCCTATGTGCTGTCCTTCATATATGACATTCTGTTTCCCATATTAGTCTTTGCACTGACTCCCATCCTCCCCAGGCCTAGAAGTAATACAGTACTTGCCTAGAGGGCCCATGGTGAGTACTCAACACATGCTGATTGATTGATTTCTTCAAGGCCTACCTCAAGGTCTCCTTTCTCCATGAAACTTTCTATAGTTGTCATCTTTTCCATGCCACTTCTCAGAATTCTTAGTACTTTGAGGTCTGTATCCCAAGAGATCAAAGAAAAAGGAAAAGGACCTATTTGTACAAAAAATATTTATAGCAGTTCTTTTTGTAGTGGCCAAAAATTGGAAATTGAGGGGATGCTCATCAATTGGGGAATAACTGAACAAGCTGTGGTGTATGATTGTGATGAAATGCTATTGTGCTATAAGAAATGATGAGGGAGATGGTTTCACAAAAACTTAGGCAAATTTACATGAGCTGATGTAAAGTGAAGTGAGCAGAACCAGAATATTGTACACAGTCACAGCAATATTGTCAGGATGATTAGTTGTGAAAGACTTACTCTGATCAAGACAACGATCTAAGAGAATTCCGAAGAACTCATGATAAAAAGTGTTATCCACCTCCAGAGTAATCACTGAAGAACTGGTCGATTGGTTGTTGTCCTTCGTTCTTGAAGAGGACCAAAATGATATCCCCATGATCAAGTGAAATTTCAGTGTGTCCGACAGCGGCCACAGGTTGGGCACAGATAGTCCATATCAGTATTTGGGGTGGATACTCCAAATTTGTGCATACTCCATTTACTTTGTGCTGTCTCAATTCTGCTTTGCTCATAGAACACAGCACCTTTTCTGATGTGGGCACACCATGCTGAGTGGTCCTGTGCCAGTGTCTCCCATGTTGCACAGTCAGATCCAAAGTTCTTGAGTGTGGCCTTGTATTGCTTCTTCTGACCACCATGTGATCGCCTGCCCCATGTGTGTTCTCCATAAAAAAGTCTTTTTGGCCAAGCATATGTTTTGCATTCAAATAGTGTGGCCAGCCCATTGGAGTTGCTCTCTCTGAAGCATAGTTTGAATGCTTGACAGTTCAGCTCGAGCAAGAACTTCGGTGTCTGGTACCTTATCCTGCGAGATCATCCTCAGAATCTTCCCAAGACAGTTCACATGAAAGCGACTCAGTTTCCTGGCATGGCACTGTTAGACTGCCCATGTTTCACAGGCATGCAACAATGAGGTCAGCACAGTGGCTCTGTAGATCTTCAGTTTGGTAGTCAGTCTAATACCTCTTCTCTCCCAAACTTTTCCTTGGAGCCTCCCAAACACTGAGCTAGCTCTGGCAATGCATGCATCAACCTTATTGTCAATGTGTACATCCCTGGAAAGTACACTGCCACAGTAAATGAACTTATCCACATTATTCAAAACTTCTCCATTTCTTGTAACTGATGGTTGGTTCCATGTAAGGATGGTGTGGTGGTGGCTGATGGAGCATCTGTGTTTTCTTGGTGTTAATTATTAGGCCAAAATCAGCACAGGCAGCAGAGAATTCATCCATACTTTGTTGCATCTCAGCTTCAGAGGCTGCATTGAGGGCACAATCATCTGCAAGCAGAAAATCATGCACCAGCAGTCCCTCCACTTGGGTCTTGGCTTGTGGCATTTTCAAATTGAAGAACTTACCATCAGTACAGTAGTTGACCTTGATGCCCATGTTCATCCTCATTGAAAGCATTTGTCAACATGGCTGAAAACATCATACTAAAAAGCATGGAGCAAACACACCATCACTCCATTGGTGACTGGGAAGGCACGAGAGCATTGTCCACTATCCAGAACCCAGGCAAACATGTCATCATGAAATTGACATACCATGCTGATGTACTTCTCTGAGCAACCAAATTTTGACATAATTTTCCATAAGCCCTCATGACTAACAGTGTCAAACTGATGAACTGAGTAGAGATGGAAGCATATTGTTTTCATTTTATTTTTTTTTCCTTTTGCAGCATGGCTAGTAGAGAAATGTTTTGCTCGGCTTCATATGAATAGTGCATAGCACATTGCCTTCTCAATGGGTAGGGGAGGGACTAGATGGAAGGAGAGAATTTGGAACTCAAAATAAAAGACAAACGTTAAAAATTAATTCTTAATACTTTGCATAGATCTTTCCTTTGTACTCCTCTCTCTCTGAGTTGTATCATAGCTGTTTGTACACATATTTTTTAACTTTGTAAGGTTCTTGAAGAAAAATGCTGTCACATCTATCTTTGTAGCCCAGTGCTTGAAATATATTAGGCATTAATAAATGTTTGCTGGATTAAATTGAGTTGAATTATGTTTGATATTCATTTCAGAGTCTCTACTTTGCCTTTGGATTTCAAGTATGAAAACTTAAAAGTATTTACACCTTGTGAGTCCTCTTCATCAGAAACAGGTGAACCTATGGCTATTTCTGTAACATGCAGATTTAACAGGATACACTCATCTTTTCCCCTGCTGAGTATGCTACATGCTTTCGCCAGGCAACATAAGTACAGCAAATATTGCTTTCAAAATTATATTTATATATTTCTTTAATTAATCATAGAGAGTGCAGTACCTAATAATTTAATTAAAAGTTTCAACAAAACAAAGGAAAAAATTTAATGAAATAATGAGAGGTTTCAAGAGAAATACCTTGAGCCATATCTTTCTCTATTTTGCTCAAAAGAAAAGTATCCTTAATCATTTTCATAGTCTAAGATTATTGTATTTCTGAAGCCTTGTTAAAGGTTATACAGAATCTTTCTTCCCACTGCTGACTGAGAAGACCTTCATTAGCCCGAGTGGGCCCAGAGTAGGTGACACTGCAGTGACAGGAGCCAAACATGTAGACAGTCCTTTGGTGGATCGTGGGCCTCGTCCATGTAGGTCCTTCCTCTCTGGTACAGATCACAGTCGTTCCAGGGTTCTGTATCCTGCATGATTCTAATCTATGTCTTCTCATATATCTTTCTTAGTGGATGAACCCAAACCTTTGCTTCTTCTAATAGCTTTAAAGACCGCAGGTATAGCATTTGGCTTCAGCTTCTTTTACCACTCGTTGAGTTCAGAGATCCGTGTCATCCACAAGGAGAAGCAGAGGGTGCCTTGGGAGTCTGTAACCAGGATACTTGAATACATATTTAGGAAGCAGAGGACAGCTGTGTATCATCGGACATGTTGCATACATATTGGGAAAGTAAGCTTTGCAGGGTTCACAGAAAGGTTAGATGAGAACCCATGGACAAAATTTTTACATTGAAAGTAAGTTCATGGAGGTGAGAAAAGAGTTGAGTTCTGGTTAAAATAACAGCTTGAGAAATCCTGATGGAGCTTCTTTGTCAAGCAGAGATCTACAAGGGCAGCAAGTAGAGGAGAAATAAAGGAAACCAAATAAAAATAACAGGAATTACTCCATCTAGTTCAGGACTTCACAACAAGTAGTCAGAAGCCTATGAGTTCTTGGAAAGGGGCATAGTGGGGAGGTAAAAACCAACATAAGCTCCAGAAAGCAGGGGCTGTAGGAGCTCTGAATGGAGTCACATCAGCAGGTTTGGAAGCTTGCTTGGTCACTAGTAAATGGGACCTGAAGCCTGCAGGAGCTCTTAGTCAGGATATAACAGTGTTGTATGAAGTCATTTTACTCTCAGCCCTGAAATTGGAGCTGAAACAGGGAGCAGAGCCAGCACCAGATAGATCATTACATAGGAAGACAGGGCTAGCAAGTTCACTTGAGACTCCAGGAATAGACAGGGCCAGCTCAACACTCAAGTTCACAGATGACATATTTATTAAATTTTCAGAGACAAAACTGAGAGATGTCTCACGAGGCTAAAAGGCTAGGTTGACATCTAATAAGAAAATTAATAAGAATGCACATAAAAGCTCACTCAGAAATCAACTTCATAAGTATAAAATAAGGAAAGCAAGGCTAGATAGATTATCTGAAAGAAATCTGGAGATTTTAGTGGACTGCAAGTTTAATATAAGCCATTAGTGTCATCTGGCAGCCAAAAAGCTAATCAATATGATCTTCGCTTGTGTTGTGATAGGCAGAGTTTTCAGAAGGAAGAAGGTGACATTCACACTGTAGTTTGTCAGTCCACATCTGGAGTGTTGTATTTTGGTTCTGGGCAGCACATTTTTTGAAGGACATTTATAATCTGGAGCTCATCTAAAAGATGACAACCAATGTGACCAAAGACCTCGAGCAATGGCAGGACCTGTGGATATTGAAATGGGAAAAGACTTAGGAGAGATGTAGTAAGATGTCTCTCATTTGAGCTCTTCATGCTAAAACTTGATGCCTTCTAGTTGGATCTATTGTAGACTGGCTTCTTGTTCAGGTACAGTTTGACTCTGATGACCTCTGAGGTCCCTTTCAACTCGGAAATTCTAGGATTCTTTTTAGGACATCCTACGTGACTGTGGTAAACATGTTACACCCATATTTGTCTTCTTGTTGGTCATGAACCATAATCTGTTAAATTGCACTTACAAAATTTGAGAAGTTTCCAGACAAAAGTGAACTCTAAAAGCTGTTGGGATTGGAAGCTCAATTCCGTGTGGACGGTCTCGGGCGGGTAAAAGTGGGACTTCTAAATCTTAGAGTCTTATGAGGCCCTCCATGAACAGCGGGGGTTCGAGAAGGTCAGACTGAGCTAGCTCGGCTAGCTCGGGTATTTCCGCCTCTCCCCTGGAGATACGTGATGGGTGGAGTCTCCCTGCCCTCGAGGTCGTCCCGGATTGGAGCACACCTAGTTACCTAACAGCACGGTATTGAGATGCAAACTGTGTGGCTGAAGGTTAAGTAGGATTGAGGAAGCCGGAAAGCTCTCTTAGCACGTGAGGAGCCAAGAGGACAGTAGGCTCCGCTTCTTTTCTTTCCTCTCTCCCCTCCCCCTCTCTCCCCGCTTGTACTTCTATTTCCAATCCCTTAAGCTTAGCCTCCTTAGGAAATCTCCCCCTCTTCCTCCTAAGGAAGACCCCCCTGCACTTGTAACCCAGACCCTGAAATAAAGCTCAACCCCTGTTCGACTCTGGAACGTCCTTTCTCTCATACGTTTATCCGGTTTGGCCAACCGAAGACCTGGGACAGGTAAGAAAGACTCGGGTAGCCCAATACAGGCCTCTAGGCCTGGCAAAAAGCCCTTGGGATTTTGAGACAATTTTGTCTAAAAACAAAATTACCTAGGATCTCTGCCCAAGAACTGGTCTAATTTCAGTTCTCTGTGCCTGTAGCCCTCAGATAGGGATTTTGGTCACAGTTTTCCTCTATCATATCTTACACAGGGTTGAAATTGAAGAAAACTTAATGAACAAGAATTCCAAAGATACAACTAAGATTTTTTTTTGTTTGTTTGTTTTATGTGGCTTGGCTTAGGCTCAGGAATGGGGTGGGGGGTGGGGCTTTCTTAATTTTCCACATTCTACACAAACTTTTGTACTTTTTTGCATATGACATATACAGATATCATCTTCTTCATTACTTCCTTCTGACATCTCTCTGTTCCAGTGCCTTTGCCCACACCTTCCTACCGTAATGTGGGGGCAATCCTGTAAATGGACATTCTCTCTTTAAGATTATCCTTTAAGGTTATTTTGGTACATTCACATCCCTCCGGATTGTAACTTCTTAGCAGTAACTAGAATTCACCATTAAAATCATCATCATCACCGTGATTATCATCATCATCCTCCTCCTCCTCTTCGGTTCTATTTCTACCTTCACTATTTACCTCTCCACTTGGCACCCAGTAATCAGATTTTAGCAAGTTACCATATTCCTTACTGTTTCATCCTAATAGCCCTTTTCCTCTAAAGATCTCAGAATTTCTCTTAAGCCATAACTCTGACCAAAACTGTCTTTTTCTTCTTTGAATATTGTCTTCCCCATCGGGATCTTCAGAAGGTCTTTGTTTTTGTTGGTTTGTTTTTGCCTTTCTTTATATCTCTAGTTTATCACAGTCTATGACAAATAATAAGCACTTAATTAATGTTTGTTGTCTTGATGGCAGTCTGAGAAGGTGGCCTGAGCACTCATGGTCATACAGCTAGTTTGTGGCAGAGGTAGGACTTCAATCTTGGTCTTCCTGACTCCAAAGCTAACCTTTAGCATTATATCGCACTGCCACTCCAAAAACAGACAAAAGCAAATGTTCAATGTAGAAGAAGAAAGTATGGTTCGTTCTGCATCCAGAGTTTGTAAGTTCTCTCTTTGGAGTTGGATGATTTTTTTTTTTATCATGGGTCCTTTGGAATTGTTTTGATCAGAGGAGCTGAGTCTTTCACAGTGGATCATCCTTATGTTGCTGTCACTGTGTATAAGTTCTTGTTGTACTCACTTCACTTTGCATGACTTCATTTAGGTCTTCCCAGGTTTTTCTGAAAACATTCTGCTCATCATTTCTTGCAGCATGATAGTATTCCATCACAGTCATATACCATGACTTGTTCAATCATTCCCCAGCTAATGAACTTCCCCTTGATTTCCTATTCTTTGCTACGAACAAAAATATCTGTTATATTTTTGTATAGATAAGTCCTTTTTCCTTTTCTTTGAGCTCTTTGGGATACAAATACAGTAGTGGTATTGCCGAATTAAATGGTATTCATAATTTTATTGCTCTTTGAACATAGTTTCAGATTGTTCTCCAGAATGTTTAGACTGGTTTACCACTCTTCCAGCAGTGCATTAGTATCCCAATTTTTTCTGCTTCCCTTCCAGCATTTGTCATTTTCCTTTTCTGTCATGTTGACTAATCCAGTAAGTGATTTTAGAGCATTTTTTCTTGTGGTCATTAATAGCTTTGATTTGTTCTTCTAAAAACTGCCTGATCATATCCTTTGACCATTTATCAGCTGGGTAATGGCTCTTATTTTTATAAATTTGGTTCAGTTTCCTATATATTTGAGAAATGAGGCCTTTATCAGAGAAATTTGTTTCAATTTTTCCCCTGGTTTCCTATTTTCCTTCTATTTGGCTATATTAATTTTTTTGTGCTAAAGCTTTTTAATTTAATATCATCAAAATTATCCATTTGACTTTACATGATGCTCTCTGTCTCTTGTCACAAACTCTATCTTTATCTATAGATCTAAACAGGTACATTTTTCTAAGTTTCCCTAATTTATTTATGATAGCTCTTCATTGATTATTAAACTAAATGAATTAGTGAATACTAAAATTTAAGAACTTGTGGAGTGTCAGATGCTGTGTTAAGCATCATGAGTCAAATGTAAGAAAGGAAGAAAGCCCCTACCCTCCAGGAGTTTACATTCTAAGGAGGATCACATATAAAGGGGATCTGAAAAGTGGGAGTCAGTGGTTTGGGTTAGGAAATGGCCTAGAAACTACATAGAAGCCTTGTTTTGGGGAAGATAAATTGAAAGCTCACCTTTCAGAAGCCAGGTTTTGGGAGCAGAATTCAAGGTTCTGGTGGGAGGGGAATGGGAAAGATGAGGACAGTGGGGAAGATGTTCTGTTAATCATTTGACCTTTGCTTATAGAATAAGTAATCATGAAAAAAATGTATCTATGCAATTCATTTTAATCAATATTTTTTAATTGCCTGCTGTGTAAAAGGTATTATTCTAGGCATAAAGGCTTCAGACATGAAAATAACATGGTCCCTGATATTCCAAAATTATCCTCTAATAGGTAGAAAAGATAAATTTTGTTTCCTAAGTAGAATAAGGTAAGCCTGCAGGAGGCATCCAGATTGCTTTAAGACAGTTTCAGGAGGCTTGGATCATGTTTAGCTCTGGGGGATCAGAAAAGGCTTCCTGGATCAGACAGTACCTGAGCTAGGCCATGTAGGAAAAGGAGGCTATGATAGAATATGGATGTGGTGTAGGTATGTAGGTACCATATTCCATGTAGTCTATACAAATGCACACAAGGATAAAATCAGGCCAAACTATACTGTAGACTTGAATGGTGAGTCCATGAAAGGCCATAATTCATAATAAGGCAGGAATAGGAATAGTAGGTTGAAACCAGATTGCTGAAGGCCTTAACTGCAACACTGAGATCATTTTTTTTCCCCTCCCCTCAAAGTGAAAGGGAAACACTGGAAATTTTTAAACAAGGAAGTAACATAGGTAGATGTGTTTGTTAGAAAGACTATTTCAGCAGCCATGTGAAGGATGGGTTGGCACAAGGGTGAGAGAGGGAATTACTGGGCCATTATAATAATCCGGTCTTAGAGTAGAGTGAGTAGCAGTTTGAGTGGAGAGAAGGGATCCAATAGCATTGATGTTGTGGAAGTAAAAAAGAAGTTGGAAACTGCGAGGGGGGTAGGGATAAAGGAGAAGAAAGCATCAAAATAATAGGTTTTGGGCGTGAGAGACTGGAAAAGAGTATATTACCATTGACAGAAGAAATCTGTAGACAAGTTATAAACATAGTTTTACTTATCTTTATTCAGGGAGTTTATATACACATAGTAGGACCACAGTGGGATACTATTTGTCAAGGTGTCTATTCATATGGAATTGCTAGCATCATATGTTCAGCAAAGACCTAATGGAAATAGACTTTTAACAAAATCTTACTTTTCCATTTTTCACTTTCTCCTATAAACTTGCATAATTTTTCCTCTGGTTGTGTTGAATGAATTAAAGACATTTTTAGCGTCGGGAACACCAGGGACCTATCCTTGTTCCCATGCAATGTATCAGGCTTTTTTGATCATTTTAATAAGCATCAACAAAGCAGCTTGTATTTAGACCTAAGATAGAGATCTTTGATCTCTTACCTTAGATGTCTTTACCAACTGTATAGTAGTAACAGGTTTTTTATCTGTCTGTTGTGACATCTTCATTAAAAATATACTATTAAAATCGAGTAGGTATTGATCTTAAACAGAATAGATTGCCAGTGAGAATCCACTTCTATTGCCAGCTTTTCACTGATGAACTGAAACTTTAGTGACAGTTTTGAGGTTCCAGAGAGAATCTAACACCCACAGTGTTGAATTCATGGATCTCTGGTAGTTTCTGCAACTTATTTGTTCTCTTTTTTTCCTATCTGCATACTTAGCACTTAGCACCATGCCTGGTTACCATAATAGGTGCCTAATAAAATTTTGATGAGTGATAGATTCCTTAAGGAAATGGACTTTTCTTTTGCTTGTCCCTGAGAACACTTTTTATTTACAGAAATGATTCAGTTAGTATGGATGCTGATGACTAATTAGTTCAGTTGCAATTCTGTTTTAACAAAGGCATTACTACTTTGAAGATAAATAGTTTACCACATGGAGTACTGAATGAGAAAATATAGAGAGCTTTCTAAATACATTCTCTTGTCAAGTTAAGTCAATAAGCAATTACCAATTCTTACTACGTGTCAATCAGGCATTCTGCTAAGCTCAGGAATACAGTTTGCAGTCACTTTATAACTATGGGTGTGGGGATTCAACCTTTACATTTATTTGCAGTTCAAGTAAGCTGAGCCTGCAGTTGGAGAATGTTGCAGTAGTATATGGTCAATAATTCAACAAAATTTTATTAATTGTTTATTAACACTTTGTTTACTGTTTGCCAGGCACCATACTCATTGTTGTGCATAGAAAGATAAAAATGAACATGATCTTGTCCTCAGTAAGCTTGTATTTTACTGGAGGAAACAGGCACATAGATAAATAAATGCAAAATGACTTTACGGTAAGGAGGCATGGAGTGCTGTCATCTGGGATCAAAGATATTTGGCTGAGATTTTTTTGTGAGCTCTCAGAGTTATTACCTTGGATTTTTCATATCATTTTTAAAAATAAAAATAATAACAGTGAAAACAGCTAAGTTTAAACAATATTATTATACTAAATTTCACTTAATTTCGTAGCATTCTAAGCAACTTTCTAAGGCTGTAAGCTACAGATTAGTTCTTGATCTACATCACTGAAGGGAATTTCCTCATGGGAATTTCCTAGATAGGATGAAATCTTGTTCTCAATCTCTTCCCACTCTCCAATTATTTATATTCAAATAAAATCCTATTTATACCGTATGACAGTAGAGATGACCCTGACTCCTTAAGGGCCGTATATCAATGGGCTGTCACCAGTCGTCTTGACCTTTGTCTTGCCGCTGGATTCCAATAACTAGAGGAGAGAACTGATGACTTCGTGTAACTCTGTCTCCCTCAGATCAGTTCACTGGCAAGTCAAGACCTAACCCTCCTGATGTCATCGGTCTTCTTTCAGAATGAAAGATGAAAAACAAGGCCACATTAGCACAGTTTCACCTTGCATTATTGTCCTCTAGCCAGAAGTATTTGGAGTGGGTTGTCATTTTTGGGTCATGGCATATAGATGTATTAGTCATCCGGTCCATCCCTCTTGTTTAACTGAGGAAGGAGCTGAGGTTTGCCCAAGATCTCAGAACTGAGACTTCGGATCCAGCTTTCTTTCCACTGTAGATCAGTGGCTGCCAAGTCACAGTGACTCACGAAGTTCTTCTGGTGAGGTGCATGGGGTTACAGTTTGAGCTGGTGGGGCAGTGACTTCCTCAGTGAATCATGGGTCCTGGAAACACTGAGGTAGAGTTGATGGTGATGCTCTAGGGAAACTGAAAACAATCAATTTACTGTACAATTCCATAGTTTTCATGAATTGTTAGTATTTACCTCCTTGTTCCAAGCCCATTGTTTTACATAGATCTTCACTGGTTTGTTTCTGTTTAAGTTGTCAGAAACCCTGTGTTGTAGTTGGTCTTTAACCTTCAGTTTGAGTCAGTGTCAGAATGCTTCCAAAATAGTATTTGCTAGTTTCTCCTTCCATTAACTAGAAGAAACATTGTCAGAAAGCCACACAGAAAGAGCATTTCCTCTCCAGTTTCCTGCTTTTAACCTCTCTTTTATTTTTCTTTCTCTTATGGATCAAAAAGGAAAGGATTTGCATTGAAGGTGTTGTTCCCCAGTCAGGAAGAAGTTATTTTCAATTCTTCTTTCAAAGCATGTTCTCATGGTTCTCAAGGATCAGTTTCCATTTTGATCTTTGACTTGTCATGACTTGTTTTATACTTACACACACATATAGATATATACATACTCACATACATGTATATATATATGTTGGTATATACGTGTGTGTATATATCTATATATGTATGTGTATTAAATATAGTGCTTAATTAGATAATAATTCTCTGCTAAGTTGCCCTAGCAACACTTAGTACTCTGTAACTTTCACAAAGTATCTTTCTAAGGGTTCTTCAGAAACTTTTATGAAATAACCATTAGCTCTTAAAATGAAAATATGGAGCATAATTTGAACAAGGACTTTGGATGGAGATTTAACCTTATTTTCTGATGTACTACTACAGGAAAACCTTACAGAGAATGTTGTCATGTGTATCTCTAGTGCTGTCTTTACAGAGGAAGGACAGGACGTTCTCAGCCATTTGACAAGCTTTTAAAAACAAAAGATCCAGAGACCAGGTACTTCAGCTATGAAGATCTCACAGGAGGACATCAGGGCACTAGCCCAATTTTTGTTTCACCATCTAAATCCAGTCCTGCCTCTATTCCATCTTCTTCCTGTAGGTTAGACTGTCCTATCCCCATTTACAAGATGAAGAAAGAAATTTACAATTTAAAAGAACATTATTTCACACTGCTAGAAGATAGACTAAGGCATGAAAACAGAGATCAGTGGTTATAGACTATTCTCAAGTAATCTCAGTGGAAAAGATGAGCTTGTGGTTTGGCCGAAATCCCATAATGTATACTTGTTCTCTGTAATGTGAGCCAGAAAGTCCACAATCTATCTAATTTCTTAACATTCTTTATCTAAAAACAGTTTGTTGTTTTTTCCTCCGTGGTGGCAAATGATTTGTTATTAAATTGATATCTTTAGAGTATAGATATTGGACTGGATTGAATAAAAGAAAATCTTATTTGTAAATCCTGACATGAAAAAGAAGTATTGAATCCGTTTAAAGAATATGCCTTTTGAAAGTTGGCGAAAAGTGCATTTTAACTTCTTTTCTGCTATTTGTCTCCTACCTCAGGAGAGCTTTTAATAGCTTATTGCATTGTTAGAAAAAGGAGATGTTTGGTATTCCTTGAAAGTGTGGCTTTGGGGTGCCTTGTTCTTGAGTCTGTAGAAACTTCTGTTCTGCATTGGCCTCTCTACTTTCTAGAGTGGATGAATACTGAAATGAAAGATGTGTGCATATATGTCCCCAGGGAAGGAGCTGTTACTTTGAGAGTACTCCGTTTTTGAATAGAAAACTAAGCTTTGGGGGAAAAATTGGTAAGGTTTGTAGTCTCACCTTCTTACTGCTGGGCAACTCAAGAATATGCTTTAAGTGAACTGAGAATCACCCAAGGAAATTTACTGTTCCCAAAATAGTATACACATTGTCATGAAAGCAAGATAGTATTTTTTTTTTGAAACTCTAGATTTTTACAGCCTTCTGAGATTTTAGTTATAGATTTATTTGAGGAGCTCGTTTCAGTTGAGGTATTTATGCTAGCTTTCCAACTGGCTTGTACTTGAGCTCTTTCTGCCTCCTATTACCCTTCTCCTGTCTCATCACTTTCCTTGCCCTTTGACCTCTTTCTTGAGTCTTGTCATTTTTGCTCATTCAACCCAGCTACTTCTCCAAACAAAACAAAACAAAAACCAAGCACACATGAAAAACAAACCTAAAAACATCAGTCATTTTCTGTCTCATAATGACTCCAGGAATATTCTCTGTGGGTATAAGCTGCCTCCCTTCCTTAGATCCAAAGGTCTGTTACGATGGACTACTTACATGGTTTTGTTTACATTTTCCACTGATATTTCTAAACTGCTCCTCACTTCTCCTAAGGCTGTTTCCAAAGCATGTGAACAATGTAGCCTGGGCTTCAGTTGAAGATCTTTGATGATGCATTTACAAAATGTGGTGTTATTTTTGAGCCATTTGCCTCCCTCTCTCTTCCTTTCTAGTTTACAAGTACCTTCCTGCCCTCTTGTCCATATAGAGAAACAATCACAGTTCTTCTTTCTTTGACTGTAACTTTTACAGACTTCTACTTTTGATGGAAGTGTGCTAAATGACCATATGTGTATGTATGCAATGTATGTATGTGTGTGTGCAACTAAGTGAACAGGTGGATATTTCATGACTATACTGAATGTAAGAATTTTATTTATTCCATCTCTGTCTCCCTGACTTTTTCTCTCTTTAGACTTTCTTCTGATTTGGGAATGAAAAGGAATTAGATAATGAGTCTAGACCGTGAAAATGTGTGTGGTGTACTTTATTTTCAAGATGTCCAAACTACGTGCAAATTTGACATCCCTTAGTCTGAATGGCTATAGATCTTTTAATTTGACAGTCAGTGCATTTTTGGAAATATCTTTCCCCACTGACATGATTATATTGTCACTACTGGCATTCACAGGCAACTTTCTAATGACCAATTATTGAATTTGTCAAGAATTCAAAATTAATGTTAAATGGCTGGTGATATTTTTGTGCTAAAAGAATTAAGCATTTTTGATGTTTCTTTTCATTAATTGCTTTAAAAAAGCCATATGTTACTTTTTGTTAAGTTAAAATCGTTAAATTTTTTAAAAAGCAAAATATATCCCAGTTGAAGAATCAGCGAGTGAATGCTTACTCATAGAAAGTTACAGGGGGAAAGAAATTTAGAGATCCTCTATTCTGATTCTTACATATGTCGCTGAGAAATCTGAGGCCCAAGAAGTGACTTGCCTCATCTGGAATCATACCGTTAATTGGTGGTGTGGCAGTGGTTGGACGCCACTTCTCTTCTGAACCTTGATTCTTCTGCACTGTTGGGGATTCAATGCCAACATGGTTGTTTCTTAATCAAAGTCAACTAGACTAGAGAGGAATGATTTCTTTCACCACTTGCCTTATTTTGAGACCGTGGGCCTAGATTTAGCATTTCTCTTAGTGTCTAGTTGTGATTCTGTTGAGTTTTCTTCACATTTCTGACATTAATCCTGAGGAGGAGTGGAGATTCAGTTATAGGAGGCCTGGATGTTATGGGAGCCCTGAAAGCAGCCACGTGAAGGAGTCAGGATGCATTATGTTCTGGTGGTCTAGTCCTGAGAAATTGTGAGCTAAGGTGGCTGGGTAGGTTGGGCTGGAAAATACTCTAAGAATTAGGCCCAGATTGGAGGAGGATATATACTGAAATGCCCAGACATTTGTTGTTATATTAGGTCTCTTAACCCTATCCTTTTGATCCAGCCAGATAAGCCCTGTGTTCTAGGCAGCCCTTGCCCATCCAATAAGGCATATCTTGACAAAGTAAATAAAAAAACGTTGGAAGCTTTGTCTTGGTTTCAGTCTCAGTTCTTTGATAGGCAGTGTCTTAACCTCAGTCTCCTGTCTGCCTGGATTTGGGGCTGTCTGCCTTGACCCTCCACGAGTTGCTTTCCCTCCAGCACATCCTTTTGAAGTTTATTATTGTCATCTTGAGCTCCTGTGCTTTTCTTTGACTGCTCTTGGTCTCAGTTAAATGATCGTATGGAGGAGATTTCTGCCTGGGTGAGAGGTTAGGCTGGCTGATGTCAAGGGTATATTTGTGTATCTTTCCCTTCACATATTCAGACCATGAAGTTTCTTTTCAACTCCAAATTCGTTGATTCTATAAACTAACTCTGACTCTTAGCACCAAAAAATTCCCTATGACTTTTTCTACCTTTTCCATGGAATATACCCAGTACAATTGATCATAAGGGGTGAAGACCAAGGCTAACAGAGCCATAGCAGGGCAGGGGAATAAGAAGACTGAAGATGCTTCCTTTACCAGTACCTTCCATCCTTGCTCCTGGTCCAGTTTCGCTGAGACATCCAATTTCTATTCCTTTCCTTAATCTTTATTCCTCAGCCCCTCTAGCATGGGCAATGGAATGGTACCTGGTATGGAGAATCCATCACCCTCCATAGATTCCCTTGGGCTCAGTGCCAAGAAAACCTGGAGGCCAAGATTGAATACCTTCTCTGTGTGCAGAGCAAGTTCATTTCAGTGCCAGAACCTTGCAGTGGAAAGCCGTGTTTACTAAGTAGATAGCTGGTAATCCATGGGGCCAGGTACTGTGTGCTTTTTTATATTTTTGTGGAAAAAATAAGAGAATGAATTGTTTTTATCAAAGCAATTTCATCCAGATATTTTCGTCTTTGCACTACCTTCTCCTTCCCCTCTACTCTCAAATTGCTTAATATTCTTTCTTCTATTTACCTGGGTACACGGACACACATGTACATATGTGATAGTCTTGACAGTTTTGATGATGTTTGAAATGTCTGTCTCCCTTTTATGGGGAAATGTAGTTGTTCTGAGATATCACGGTGTACTTAAAGATCACTGGATTTTGGAGTCAGCATTCTGTTTCTGTCATCTTACTGCTTGAATAAACATGGTGAATCATTTCACCTCTGTGGTCCTCAGTTTCCAGCTGAGAGGGTTAGACTGGATGATCTTTAAGTTCCTTCTGGCTTTATGTGCAGGATCTGAGGAGTCACTCATTTCATTTAGATTCAAGATCACTTAATTGTTAGTCCATTTCAGCATTTGTGTGTGTTTTCCCAAGGCACATGGTATGTGCTTACACACACACGTGCGCGCACACACACACACACACGCACACGCACACACAGTAGCATATCCCCTTTATCTTTATAGCATAATGAATTTTTCTGTGCTAAACGTTTGTCTTGTTATAAATCTCAATAAATTTTGATCCATTTTTCTCTAACTGTTCTTCTGTTTTATGTGTTGAGTTGTTTTGAGAATTTTTTGTCCTTAGCAGCTCATATACACATTAATAAGGGTAGAGTTCTTCTCTGAGGTTTGAGAAGCATTGAAATTGACGTAATGAACTATTAAGCATAGGATACTACTTAAAACAGTGAATTCTATATCCCTATCGATAGAGAAAGCCACTTTAGTTCCAACCTTTAAAGGTTATCTCCTTATATTGGACACAGCAGCATCACGAGTGGCTGTGAATCCCAGCTTCATGTGAAAGTACGACACCAAGTAAAATACTGTCAGACTGCCTTTGTGTATTTGGGTTTGGAAGAAGCAGCCAGTCAGTGAAGGTTTAGAGGATGTTGTCAGGGAGATGACAAAGATAAGTTTATGAAAAATGTGTAATTTACTGATTAGAGTCTGAGGGAGTATTGAAAGATGGCATTACAGCAGTCAAAATAAAAGAAGATGAAAGTATAAATGAGCATTAGGAAAGCTGGGGTTAAGATACGAGACTCATTTGACCCAATTGTGAGACAGATTGTAGGTAGGTGTACAGGCTGAGAGCCAAAAAAAAAGAAGAAAAATAAAGATTTAGAGAGAAGAAACATTAGGATACTTTAATTCCTGAGAGTAGGATTGAAGATGAAAAATAGAACTGCATTTTGAAAGCTGTAGTGTTTTGCATGGGGGTATACTGCTAACCAATAGTTTGGTCTGTTGCATTTATACTTTGGTTCAATCTGTTCAGGAACCTAACGCTTGCATACTGGATTTAATTTTTCTATATTTAAGAGAAAAGGAGAGAGAGCTATAGCATTAGAAATAAAAGTAATGTAGTGTTTCCCTTAAATTGCCTATCTATGTTGAACAAAAGTATATCATGAACATTTAAAAATTTATTTTTCTCTGTTGAGACCTTTAACAAATTATAAATGTTAATTTTTCATAGTCATGGTGGTATAAGTATGATAACCAAAACCCACAGATTATCTTCAGACTTCATTTTAATTACTAGTTTAAAATCACTCTCTAACCAAATATTTTACCTTAAAGAAAGAAATAAATTTATCAAATATATTAAGTGCCTGCTTTGTGCCCAATCTTGTGTTGGACCCTGAGGATACAAGGATAAAAAATGAAATACTCTTATCCTCAAGATACTTATATTCTCCTGGGAGGGAGGAAAGAGACTAAATATAAGAATATGAAGAAAATGAAAGAGCAAAAGGGCTCTAATGATGGGGATAATTGGGTCAAACTTCATGGAGGGATGGCCCCTGAACTGAGCCAGGAATGTGAGTGTGAGAATTCCAAGAAACAGAAATGAAGAACTCCATTCCAGGCCTTAGAAGTATTTCCTTGTGAATGTATAGATATGGAATATCAAGCTTGGGCAATGACTAGACTCATGGAGTTGGCAGTGAGGAGAGACTTTGGAGTCCAGTGTCCTCAGGGTCTCTGGTAAGTGTCTGAGGCAGGATTGGAACTCATCTTCATGACTTCGTCCTGCTCTCTATTTGGGGAACCATGTAGCTGAAGCTTGATTGGATCATAGAGTTTGTGAGAGGAATAGATGTACTAAGATGAGGCAAAATGAACTAGTTTGAATTTTTAAAATTGCTATATTTTATTTTGACACAGTAAATACTTCCCCCAATGATACCTGTCCAGTCTCCCTTTTACAAAACATATTCACTGAGAAAAGAGGTTTTTTAATTACCTATTATTAACACAAGTGTAGAATGCTTTCTTTATCCCTTTTAGTCTGATACTTAGCACTGACAGTTAGATTTGGCCAGAGCTGACAATTATAGTCACTGTATATATGGTTCTTTTGACCATTTACCTTGCTTTGTGTCTCTCCATATGAATCTCCATATTTCTCTGAACTTTTTGTACTTGTTATTCCTCTGAGCCCAATAACATTCCATTACTTTTATATATCAAAATTTGTCCATTGATTCAGAATTATTGGACATATATTTAGTTCCAATTTTTTGTATTATAAATAATGCTTCTATGAAAGTTTTTTGTACAGATGAATATTTCTTGCTACCTCTGTTAAAGGATATGAAATACTTAGAAATTTTTCTTGCGTAATTCCAAATTATTTTCTGGAACAGTTGAAGTATTTCACAACTGCACCAGCAGTGAATGAGTATATTTTTACCTGGCCCCAACAATGAGTTTTCCCAACTTTAAATTGCTCTCCAGTTTGCTAACCTCTCTGAGCTCACTTTCCTCATCTGTAAATGGAGGGGGTTGGAACATATGACTTCCAAGGTCCTTTTCAGCTCCTCATGATCCTGTGATTTGATGATACATAAAAGTTTTATGGTAATGCCCACTTTTCTTATCATTAGTAATTGTGACTTTTGAAGATTATTATTAATAGTTTGTATTTCTTCTTTTGAAAATTGTTCATATTTGTTGACTACATATTGGGCCGATGGATCTCAATCATATTTCTATTAATTCCTTATAAATGTGTGTCAGACTTTTATTATAGAAATTTAATAGACACTATTTCCTTCAGTCTGTTTTTTGTTTTTCTTCAGAGTCTAGCTTCATTGATTTTCATTTAGGTGAAGCTTGTTAATGGTATGTGTATACCTTTCCAGTTTTCTTACACCTTACTTCCCAGCACATATTCTTCAGTCCAATGATACTGACCTCCCAGCTGTTCTACGAACAAGACATTCCATTTCTCATTTCCAGGCACCCTGTCTGACTGTCTCCCATGCCTGGAATGATCTCCTCCTCCATTCTAACCTACTGATATCTCTGGCTTCTGTCAAGTGCCAACTAAAGTCCTACCTTCTGCAGGAAGCCTTCCTAACTCCTATTAATCCTAGTGCCTTTTCTCTGTTAATTACTCCCTAGTTGTCCTATATATAGCTTGTTTTATATATACATTTTTGCATGTTTCTCCCCCTTTAGATTGAAAACCCCTTTTTTCAGGGACTATTTTTTGTCTCTTTTTGTATCTTAGCACTTAACACAGTGCCTGGAACATAATAAGTACTTAATGAATATTAATTAATTGATGTTGATGTCATCTCTTTTGCTTTTTTTGATTTCTTGTAGTCTATGTCTGGTTATGAATTTTTCCATTTTAAATTTTAAATCATACTACCTTCCATACTCTACTTTTTTCATGGTATATGAAAAAATGTTTATATTTGTTATATTTCTATAAAAATTATTTCTAGGTACATTTATGTAAGTATCATACGTGGTATGAAAGTTGAGATCCCATGTTTAATGGCATTTTGTTGTTATCTTAAGTGGATTTTTTCTTCCTCTTTCTCCTATTTTTTCTTAAAGTAATACAGAGAAAATCACCTGATTTTGCCTCCTACTTTACTGGTTATTTTCTTCATGAATATTTTCATTGAGAGCATAAATTGTAGTTGTGATCTTCCCCTCATTTTTACCTGTGTTTATAACCCCAGTTTCTCTTGCCTTACTGCTCTAATCAGTTATCCTACAGAAGTGACGAGATAGTGGGCATCCCTGCTTTATGTTTGAGCTCATTGGGGAAGCTTCCTTGTTTCTTTGTTATAAATAATTCTAGCTCCTGGTGTTTTTTTTGGTAGGATTTTTTTGTCATATCAAGGAAAAGTCCTTATTCTTATGCTTTAAAAATGTAAAAACATAAATAAGTACTGTTTTGTCTAAGGACCATATAGCTTTATTATTATTAATTTTTTTATTATTAATTTTTTTGTTATTAAATTGACATCAATGTATAATTTTCTTAATATTCAAGTATACTTGAACTTGTGTACAACTCTACTCTTCCTGGTTTGAGTGGTGGAAATATATTTCTTTCATAGAAGAATTTTGGCAAGGAAATATTTTTGTAATCAGTATATGCACCATGAGTTACTTTTTCTTTTTCATGCTTAATAAAATTAACTTGTAAATCCATTTAGAATAAAGAGTTTTCCCCCCAGTGGGAGTTTAATGACTTGTTTGATTTCTGTTTTGGAGATCAGGCTGTTTAGATGCTCAGTTATCTGTTCTATTCTTTAATATGTTTCTTTCCCCCCTATAATATAGGTGTTTTATATGTATATGTATATATATACATATATATGTAAATATTTATCCATTTCATTTAGCTTTTCGGTTTTTGTGATTATTCATTTGTAACTTTTCCAGTTGAATACTCAGTTCCATTGGTTTTCTCTTTTTTCTTTTGTTAATATGTTTTTAGATTTATAAATTTCCTTTCAGAATTGTTTTGGCTGTATCACATAAATTTTTGTATTTGTCTCAGTAGACAGCATTAAAAGCAGCTAGATACAATACAGTCGATGGATCTCCAGGGTTGGAGTCAGGAGATAGATCTGAGTTCACATCCAGCCTCAAATACTCATTTGTTATATGATCTTGGGCAAGTCACTTAATCTCTGTCTGACTCAGTTTCCTTAACTGTAAAATGAGGATAATAATAGCACCTGCCTCCCAAGGTTGTTGTGAGATCAAATATTTATTAAAGGGAAAAAAAAGCCCCTAGCATGTATGTGCTTGGCCCATAGTAGGTGCTTCATAAGGGCTTATTTCCTTTATCATCATAATTGTTCTTTGTTGTTTCTTTGTTAGTTATTTATTGTTTCTTTGATTTAATCTTTGACCTGCTGAAAGGAATAAAGGAATAGGTCTGAATTTTAGCCAAGGAAGTAGTCTGGGAAGTAGAGAGAGACACTAAAGTGGCTAATAAAAGCTCTTGGTGAGAGTTATCGCCACACTTAATGACAGCCCTGGCAATATTACATCTGAACCCACCACAGCTCCTGTTCCAACTGGAGAATGAATCATGACGCAGACTCACCAGTGGAATAAACTGGCAGCTTATTCTTATACATTTTCCCCCTTATTGCCTTAATGGAAATTTCTTTTTTTGTTTTTGATTATTTGGCACATTTCATGTTGTTATGAGAGGGCAAATGGAAGCTTGATTTAGTTACAACTTCTCCCTTGACCATTTTGCTGGAAGTCAGCTAGTTTGAATTTCAACCTACCCCCTGGTTTATTGCCAGTGTGCAATGAAAGGTGCTCTTTTTATCTCTTCTTTACTGTTCAGATATGTGCATGTACTGTTTCCCTTTTCTCCCCAGAATGCTTGATGTCACCTCAACCTTCCAGTATGGTCACAACTTGGCAAAACTTGAGTCAAGAAATGTAGTCAATGTCACAAGTTAGGATTTCTTTGTGATTTACCCTGATGTTGTGGAATGGTCTCCTTTAGACCCTGGTCAATACACTAATTTGATTATCAGGCTTCACCTTAGAGATTTGTGGCCAGTAAAGTAGCTAATCAGCCTCCTTGGTTGCCGAGCCTCCCTTATCTTTGTCCCACACCTGGCAGTAGCCTGGTCTTACTTGATTCATTCAGTCAGAGAGAGTAAGTACAGCATTGTTTGAAAACTGCAGTCAGACCTGATGAATAACTGTGCTGAGCTCCTGGGTTATGGTTTAAAACCTGCAAGAAAATCTACCAGTCTACCACCCTGGAAAGCAGTGCTATATTGTCCAGTTCTGCAACATCCACAGTACTGGAGAAAATAGAATTCAATATGACAATCATCTCAGAACGCCAGCATGATTAATCACATTTTGGGTGGTTTTGTGGGTGTGTCTAAGAAATGTGTATACGACTGGTGTCCATTAAGAAATCTTTGTTTCAGAAACTTATTTGCTCCATCTAATAGAGTGATATCATTCTTGAGTCTTAGTACCCGGGCTGTTATTGTTTTGTATCTGGGACTATTACATATTCCAATTGTAATGAATTTGCCCAAAAAAGCTTCCCAAATGCTTGTTGCAGACTGACCTATTTGCCACATATTTGTTCTTGTATTTCTGGATGTAAGTTCAAGTATTCTCTTATTTTTAGTTTTTAGTGTCACATACATGTTCATCTTGTTATTAAAAGTGACTCTCTTTTCTTTAATTTTTGACAATATTATTCACATATAGTGGATAAACTTAGTGCAAGTTTGACTGTTTCACAGAGAAGGGCTGTTAGCATTCCAAATAGACTCTTTGGATTCAAATCATCCTAGTGCCACTTTTCTAAAATTCTGCTCTCTCTCTGCTCCTTCTTCCCTGAGCACTCTGAGTCAGAAGAAGCCTGTCACCAGCTATTAATTTTTGCCTCAGAGAAGCTGAGATGTGTATGAAATGGAGTTGCATGATATATCTTTCTTATTCATTATTTTGTTCTATCAATTATGATTTGCCAATTAAATGCCAATCTTAATTGTAGTGCTTTCTCTCTGAGATTACCACCAGTTTATCCTGTATATATCTCATTTGCACACAGTTATTTACATGTTTTCTTCTATATTAAATTGTGAGCTCCTTGGTAGCAAGTGATTGTTTTTGCCCGTTTTATATCCCTAGTGCTTAGTACAGTGTCTGGTACATATTTGTAAACACTTAAAAATCTTAGATGACTGATTGATTAAATATATAAGGGCATAATGCATGTAAGAAGAAAGATCTGTTACAGTATATCTTCCCTCCAAAGTAAGGGAAGGATTAATTTCAGGTAGCTGAAATACAAATATAATTTCTTCTCTGATGTAGTTTAATGTATACTGTGTTGAATAACTTCTTCTGTGTTGACCCCTGTCATGCATAAAATAGAAATAGAGATTGGACTTGTGAATTCATTGGTACTAGGAATTCCCAAGTGAGGAAATAAACTTTCTCTCCCAATATAACTTACATTCTTAGAAAGTTACATAGTGCACTGAGAGATTATGACTTGACCAGGGTCACATAGCTGGTATGGACCAAGGGTCCTCCTGTTTCGAAGCCAGCCCTTCATCTCCTATGTCAAGCTGCCTTATATGAATGGGGCCTGCTCATGGGCTTGAGTTCAGTGTAGCTTTCTGTGAACTAAACCTAGCTAGTTAGTGAATGATGCTTATAGAAACACTGTTTTCTATTTTCATAGTTTATCAAAGCTCGATCTAGAAAACGGTGCTTTCTAATGTGATTTAACGTCATGATCTTTCAGGCTTTGATATTGTCTTTGAATATTTTACAAAGACTTTTGAAATGATCATTTTAACAACGTGACCTGAATAGTTTTATCTTTTGAATGTGCCAATAGTAATTACCCTCATAATGCTTCCCCTTGTAAATTCCAGAGGCCAATGTTGTCTTGGTAGACATGCCATTTCAGCTTGCCTCCTAGTTGCTGTTTCGGTCTCAAGTCTCTCCCCTACTCTGACCCATCATCTGCAAAAGAGACTTTTTAGGAAGAAGGGATTTTTTCTTAATACTCAGATCTGACTGTCGTCTCAATTTTTGGTGAGTAAACTCCAGTGGTTTCTTATTAATGCTCTAAGACAACATAGAAGCTATTTGGCATTGGGAGCTTTTTGTAACCTGGCCCTTAACTATCTTTTTAGTTTTCTTATATGTTATTCATAGTTCATAGATTTAAAACTGGAAGGAGCCTTGAAGGCTAAATCTAATCCCCTTATTTTGCAGATGAGGAATCCAAGTCAAAGACAGGTCAGAGATCAGTAAATGAGCATTCGTTATGCACTAACTACGTGCCATGCACAGTGTTAACCCTCAAGAAGCTTCAAGTCTACTGGGGCAGACAACATGCAAACAACTACGTACAAACAAGTTATATACAGGGTAAATTGGAGACAGTCAACAGAGCAAAGGCATTGGCATTAAGGAGAATAAGGAAAGACTTTCTGTAGGAGGTAGTATTTTAGCTGGGAGTTAACGGAAGCCAAGGAGGCCAAGAGTTGGAGATGAGAAGGGAAGGATTTCAGGTTAGGATGAGAGCCAATGAAAATGTAGTGTTTTGTGTGAGACCTGAACTGAAGAGCGGGTGGATGAGAGTGAGAGGTAAGAAGACTAGGAAGGCACAAGGGGGCCAGGTGATGGATACCAAGCAGAGAATTTTATATTGGATCCTGGATGGAGTTTATTGACTAGGGGGTTCAAGTGACTTGCTCAGGGTCACCCAGCCAGCATTCCTCTGGAAGGATTTGAACCCGGGTTGTCTTAACTTCACATCTAAGGCTCTATCCATTGTTTCCTACTTCATTTCATGCGCTCGTTGGTCTGACATAATGACCTGCTTGCTGTGACTCATGCAGCCACCCCCATTGAGGCATCTGGGTGGTGTCGTGGATAGACCGTGGGGCCTGGAGTCAGGAAGACCAGAGTTCAAATATGGCCTCAGTCACCTACCCGCTGTGTGACCGTGGGCAAGTCAGTTTCCTCAGTAATAAAGTGGACATCATAATACCACCTACCTCTCAGTGTTTTCTTGAGGATCAGATGAGAATATTGGTAAACTGCTCAGCATAGAGACACATAATAAATGGTTATTCCCTTCCTCCTCCCTGGCTTACTTCCTCCATGCTTGTATCTGCCCTGATCCTCACTCCTGCTTGCAGTACTCTTTCTCTTTACTTCTACCTTCAAGATTAAGTGCAAACATCACCTTCCATAGGGGGCTTTTCCTGATCCTTCCAGAGGCTGGCACCTTCTCTTAGGTTACCTTGTATAACCCCTTTGTGTGTGAAACAGTGCACACACACACACCCACCCCTACTAGGCTGCAGGGGCTCCTCATTCTGAAACCATGCCCATTACTTGGTTCTGTGGCCTCGGAAGAGAGAAGACGGGTGTGTTTTGTTTGTTTGTTTCCTTCTCAAACATTGTTTCTTTATACCCTCGCATCCAGAGTCCCAAGGAGAATTAATTAAAGCCTAGATTTGGCTTATGTCTAATGAATATTAGAAAGATATTCAGGTTACAGTCTAAGTCATAAATAGGGCAGCTATTTATTTCTTCCACACAAAGGAAATGCTAAACACAGAATACTTACAAGTGCATATTGATAAAGCTTTAAACAAGTACAGTGCCCTGCAACTACTGTTACATTCTCCCAGGAAATTGAGACTTAAAACATAAAAAAATTAAGCATTTTACTCGACTGCTGAGTTGATGATTCACCTCTGACCCAGCTCTGTGCTATTTCCTTTCAAGGTCCTTGTCCTCTCTTAAGTTATGCTACTACTCCCACTTACTACAAGTGAACTACAACTCCTGTCGCTGGTTCTTTTCCAAGAAGTGCCATGGTAGCCACGGGGGTACCAGCTGTAGTGTAGTCAGCACCACTTAAGGAGTCCAGGGACTTCCAAACTCTCAAGCTCACAAACTCACTTCTATGACAAGAGACATTCATCTCAGGATTAATGTTCAGCCTTCTGTTTTCAATGTTATAAACAAAGCATAGCCAGAGGTCCAGGGTTAAGCTCACCAAGTTGGGGAGCCATTTGTTACACTAGCTGCCATGTGCTTGCAGGTGACCATGCTGCTAGGTTGAGAAAGGGCACCTTCCCCATCTCCCCCACTTCTTGAGGTAAGTCCCACAGATATGTAATACCACATATTGCAGAAAGAGGAAAGGACAGAGAGCTAAGGCAAATTGTGTCTCATTTTAAAATGATCCAGCACCCTTCCCCTGCTGCCATCATTGGGAGGGGACCATGCAATCACCCAGAATTTGCTGTTTTACTCCAAATGGCCAAGACCTTCATAGCTGAGCATGTTTCCCCAGAAATAGACAGGGAGAAGACGTAACACTCCATGGAGTGTTTTAGCCAGAGCCAACCCAGAGGGTCTGTACCTCTAAATACACATATAATATGTAGTATTGTCTCCTCCATGAAAACATAAGCTTGATAAACATGATAGTAGGGACTGTTTTGTCTTTGTGTCCTCAGTGCTTGGCCTGGCACATAGTAGGTACTTAATAACCAATTGATTGATTGGTGACACCGAGCCTTTTATCACTTGTACATTATTACTCATTATAGTTATACATCTTCAGCGGCAACAAAAGCCCAAATAATTTGAGAGCTGGATACATATATGAATATAAACTAACCAGAGTGAAAGGGAGTTTGTGGTTTATTTCTTATCCTAATGTTGAATTCTCCTGCAGTTCTTTAGAGCTACACATTTTGTATTGGTTCTCTTGAGAAGTGCATTAGAAAAGACTAAGAAATGTTTTTCTTCTCTCTAGGGGAATAACCACATCAACATCCACGTCCATTTGGGTGCTTTGTCTGCCCTACACTTGTATTTTAAAATACATTTTCCCCCAATCTGAAAAACCCAAAACTTTTGGGGAGAGTATGCGTCATCAAATGGATTGATCTTAATATTTCAACACATTCAAAAGATGAAATTACTGAGTTCAGATTAAGATGGTTTTTTCAGTTTTCCTTGTAAAATACTCAAAGACTAAAAAAAATACTGAGCGCTCAACCGTGTGTGTAACACTGAGCTCTTTAAGATATTCATATACTCAAGGACCTTGTAATATAATTGGGGAATGAAGGCACGCACATGTAAAAAGTGAAATAACATTAAAATGAAATATATTTCAAGTGTTCATCTGCAAAATGAGGGAGTTGGACTGGTTGGCCTCTAGGGCCCCTTTCAGATGTAGACATATGATCTCTATGCCAAATGAGGTGTTCAGATAATAAATAATGTAAAAGTTCAGAAGAGAGAGAAATTACTATGGGCTGAAGTCATCAGAGAAAGCAATCAAGTTAGACCTTAAAGGTTACAAAAATGAATAAAAGAGAAGTGGCCACAGTTTGTGAAAGGCATGGACTATTAATAAGTTATGCATGGGGTCATTGGTTTATAACTTGAAGTCATTAGAGGTCTTTTATAATTCAGTCTTCATTTTACTGGCAAACATCTGTGTAAAAGAGATTTAATGCTTTGCCCCAAATCACACAAGGTATAGCAGAACCAGGAATGGAACTCAGGTCTTCGAAATCTAAATCAAGTCTCTCATCCGTTATCCCACCCATGCGAGCCCAATTATACCTCACATTCAGGGGACAGTGAACAGAATAACCTACTTGGAATAAGAAATTCTTGGGGAGCAGTGGATGATCTGACAGGAAAAGTAGACTGATGCCAGCCCAGGGTAGACCTTGAATACCAGGTCAAGGAATTTGGATTTTATTTTGTCTGCTGTGAAGGAGGTATGGACAATTTTTTGGCAAGCCATTAAAATAATGAATACAATGCTCTAGAATAATTAATCTAGCAGGAAAGAGCAAAATGGAGACTGTTTCCATAAGATGCTATTTTAGCAATCTAGACATGAGATATAATGTCTAAACTAGGCAGGGGGCAATGGGAAGAGATCTTGCTCTGCATTGTCAAAGCTGCCATTGTTCCAGAAACAAAACAACACTGTTGTAAAAAGGACACCACATGGAATAACTGAATGCTAGACAGAGCTCTTTTGCAAACTCAGGCTCTGACCTTGGGCAAGGTCACTGTTTTCTTCATTTATCATGGAACTGGCTCATGTTTACCATGAAAACCGGAATTGACATGAAGCATAACAATTGGCACTGTTTGATTTGTTGTTTAATGGGGAGCAGTAAGCCATGATAAATGAAAAAGGAAACTTGGAAGGAATCCAGCAGTGAAGTAAGTGTAAAGGTTGTTGTTTCATATCTTTCCAACTTGGAAAAAGCCATAAACTACCATGCGGATTGTCTTTTGGTGAAATTAAAAACATATCTGTTGGCATTTTATTGGAAATGAAGCTGTTGCTAAGGAGTCCAGGAAACTCACTACATGCACCCTAGAAGAAATATCCTTAGGGCAAACAGCACAAAAAGTTATAAAATAAAATTAGATCAAATACTTAAACTTAGATTAAGTTGGTTTTTTTCTAAGATGAATTATGTTGAGCAGCTGTGTGTGTCAGTTGAGTTTTTACTTTAAATATGTTGAAAATCATATGGATTGAGGAAAGAAAATTTGTTGGGCCTAAATGAGAATTCAGAAGTACTTTTCAGGCTCAGTAGATGTGCTTGAATATTCAGTTTTCCTTAATTTTTGCCTCCACCTCCAACTTCCCATCCTCACCATCTTTAATGCAAATGTGATTCTGTTGAGTTTATACTGTTACCCTCTCAGCAAACAAGCAATCAAAACAAGGTTTAGAACAGTATTTGAGCTGCAAATAAGTTTAGTACAAAATGCTATTATTGTGCTCCCAAATCAACAGCAACAATTTGGACATGTGAAAGGCTTAAATTACCCTTAATCAAAACTAAGAGTGATGTCCACTATGGATTAAAATAAGAAAACACTCAGCTGCAGTTAAGTGCAATCGATATTTAATTATGTAATCCTGGGAAATAGGGGAAGAGTGATTGGAGTGCTGGCCAGGAACTATGTGCTGAACCAATTCAGGGAAGGAGACAGGAGGTTCCTACGTTTTTGAGATGATCACGATGTGGGTTTGAAATAAATGCTGAGTCTTGTTAGTATCACAGACCTCGACCAAGAAGCAGAAGCATTTGAGGGAAGATGATTTTCAAGGTTCAGTTTCCTTTTGCCAGTTTAATCTCAAAGAATATAGAAAGGATTTTGTCTTTTGACATTTGAGTTAATGATTCCCACACCCTGTCAGTGTGTATTGTAATCAAACTCTTGCTTTTTGGTGGACAACAGAAAAAATGAGAGGTGAGTCAGATAAATAAATAAATAAAATAGATTCTATAGTTTAGTAAAAGTATTTGGAAATGAGTCCATTTATGTTATGGAAGCTCTACTTGTGTTTAATTTCCTTTTAAGCTGAAGGAAGAATAATTGACAAAATCCTCCAGTCTCTTTGACCATGCTAATGGTTCAGTTTCTTCACAGCCCACCCACTGAAATGCCAGGTATTCACAAAGTAATGAGGGAAGCTACACAAGCCAGCCGGATGATTCCTTGGTGTGTATTTTAAAGTATACTTCAGCAACCAGTACTGGCTTCTCTTCGGCTAAGAATATTAACCCTGTTTGAAAAGAGGGGAAGATTATGAATGGGTTCAAATGATGAAAACAGGAGTTTGTGTTTTGTTTTCCTAGGGGCAACAAGTAGCCATTAAACCTTCTTGAACAAGGGAGTGACATGGTCAGCCCTGTGCCTTAATGATGTATCAGTTTGGCAGTTAACATAGATGTTTTGGATAGGAAAGAGACAGAAGGCAGGGATCTCATTTGGGATGCTATTGCAACAATAGAAGTGATTAGAGTCTGAGGCAGGGGTGTGAGTGTGTGAGGGGCTAAGGTGGACAGAGGTAGAATCAAGAAAATTTTACAGCTGATTGAATATGAGACATATATGGGGAGGGAAGAGTCAAAGATACTGCTGAGATTCTGGGTGAGGTTAGTGACTAGAAGAATGTGCTCTCAATAGAAAAGGGGAAGTTTGGCATAGGGATAGATTTGTAGTCCAGGCCTGAGGGGTAGGAGTGGCAGCATGGAGGGGAGGGCAGAATTGTGAGCTATGCTTTGGATACATTGACTATTAGATGTGTTTTGGGATATCCAGGTGGAGACAATGTTCAGTAGGCAGTCAGTAGAAATATGGAATATTTCAGAAATTTGTCTCACACACAAGAGAAAGTTTGTGGCTTTGAGGGAACGCTTGGTAAAGAAGGCAAGGGGCAACTTTGGACCATGACAGGAGGAGCTAGAATGAATAAATGAAAAAATCATTTATTAAAATGTGCCCGGTACAGTGTGATAAGCACAAGGAGTGCAAATACAAAAGCAGTCTCCCGCTTTAGAGGAGCTTCCTTTCTCTGGGTGGAGGGCTTTGGTCTCAGACAGTTCCTGGGATAGTAAGTGGGGACTTAGAGGCCATCATACTGATATACCCCATCCAGAAACAATGACAAAGTGGATTTGGTCTTGATTCCTTGGTTCCAGACCTGGGAGGAGGAAGTAAGTTGAGATATAGCCAAAACTTTCTTGAAATTGTGTTCCTGGACTTATAGTCACTAACTGAAGAGGGAGGCCTTAGAGCAGAAGTTGCTCCAGGGCACATCTCAGATGGGGGTGAGCAGACTGTGGAGGAGGTGGTGTGAGAAACAGAATCTTCAAGGATATTTTGTGAAGAAGCCGCTTCTCAGTTTTGTCATTCAGAACCTCAGCTCTCTGGTCACTTCTAATTCATGTGGAGGATATCTGGGAACCTGCTTCCTCCACCAGAGCAGCAAAGCTAAACCCTTAACAAATGCTCCTTATCATCACCCCAGTAATCTTTATAGTCCTCATTTTTTGAAGGTTCATCATGTGGGGAGACAGAAAGTATGATGAGGAACCAAGAGTCTTGGATAATGGTTTCCCCTCTACTGCACGTTGTGATTTTGGGCAAGTCACTGTCATTATTTCCTCATCTATAAAATGGATGTGATCATTAATCCACTTTACCTGCTTCATGGGGTGAGAGTCAAATGAATATAGTATATTCTTATAGTATAAGAAAGCATGAGAAAAAAACAAAGAAAAGGTCCAGGAAAAAGTCCTAGGAGAAATTCAAGGGGGAAGAGCTTATGCTCAGCTGGAGTGGGTGCAGTGGTGTCAGAGAAGGCTTCATAAAAGGAGTGCCTGCTACCTGAGTTGGGTCTTGAAGGAAGGAAGGGGGGACATTCAACAGATATGGGGAGGAGGACACTTCAAGTCTGAGCGACAGTATGTCTGGCATGGATAGGAATGAAGGACAGAAGAGTCTATTTAGGCTGAAATACAAAGAATAGTGAAAGAGCATAGAGTAAGATAAATGTGGAAAGGTATTCTAGAGCTTGATTGTAGAGTCCATTAAATTCCAGGATCATGTGTTTGTAGTTGTTTTGGCAGACAGTAGTGAGCCACTAACAGTGTTTATGTCCAGGTATCTTAGATATTAGTAGAGCTTTAGGAAGGGTTACTCAAGGGAGCAGTGTGTGGGATAAATTGGAGAGAGCTGCACCTGAGGCAGGGAGACCAGTTAAGGGTCAGATCAGGCAAAAGCCTGAGTGCAAGGGTGGTTGTAAGTGCAGCTGAGGAGGGTATGCATGTGAAAAGTTGTGGAGGCAGACTTGGCAACTGATGCTTCTAAGCAAGACTTCTTTCTTCCTTTAAGACATGAAGCTGGAGGAGCAGAATTCTTAGTCCTCTTCCTTGTCTGTGCCACTCCTTCGCTGTGTATATAACCATTCAAGCGGCACTTAAATGAATGAAGTCTGAAGGAATAACTCTTTCACAGGGAACACATGCAGATTCTTTTCTAGAAGTAATTGCTCACGTTTCTTGAATGGGTTATATTTGGGGTTTGAGACTAGGTCTTTTTTACATAGAGATATTTTATGCCTTGAAGGAGTCCTCTGTGACTTGTGAATTGAATTCTCAAGATTAGTCTGTTCTCCATGGAATCAAATGTGGTATTACGGAACTGCAGAACTTGAGTGTTGGAGGGACCTTGTGGCCATCTAGTCCAATCATACTGAAAGCAATCTAGTTAAGCAAATGCGACAAGTCGCTGTCTAGTCTCTGCTTTTCCAGTACTTTCAGAGATCTAAAGTTGGAGGCTTTGTAAGTACAGAATTTATGATTTTGTAATTCTTTCCTAATATATTTTGTCAGAACCTGAAGGTCACTGACATATTGAATTTAGGTAATTGTGTACACCTTCTATCTTGGTAATAGCTCAGGACAGCTTTTGACACTGATTTTATTTAGCTCTATGAATGAAAACCACAGCCTGAATAATAAACCTTCCCTCTTTGTCGCTTTAATGCCCAATTTAGAAAATTGTCTGAAAAGAAAATAATTAGAATTGTGGAGATTAAAGGTCCTATTCAGCTTCTTGTTGTTTTGATGAAAATAACCCCAGTATGTGGAGGTGTTTAGGGGAAGGACAATAAGAAGAAAGTTTTGAGTCATGGGCTCTTCCATTCTAATTAGCAGCTCTTTTCACTATCTGGCATTGTTCTGTTTTTCTCCTGAGTCTTTAATGGCCAATTTGCTCCGTATCATCACCCCAGTAACTTTCATATTCCTCATTCTTTTGAGGGTTTATCACATGGGGGGATAGAAAATACATTGGATAAGGAACCAAGAGTCTTGGATAATAGTTTCCCCTCTGCTGCATGTGGTGATTTTGGGCAAGTTACTGTCATTATTTCATCATCTATAAAATGAATGTGATAATTAATCTACTTTACCTGCTTCATGGGGTGAGAGTCAACTGAGATGACTTATGTAAAGGTGCTTCGGAGTCTGTAAAGCATTGTACAAAAGTGATTGTTATAATTATTATAGAAAAATTATGTCAGATTCATTTTTATCATGCTTTTGGTAGGTGTTTGTCTAGATGTCATGTGAAAGAACTTCTAATTTTGCAGTCTTAGGATTTTGAGCCATTTTTTGCTGAATTTATTATGATTTAATGTACCTACCAATGGTAAATCTCAAGATAACTGAATTATTAAAGGTGAGGGCAGCTTCATGTCTCTGTGTCTGAGTGCAGCATCCTCTAGAAGGGACAAAATAGGTCAAACAATTCCAAAAGTGGGTCTTCTATTTGAAGAATAGGAAAGGGAAGGTAGTAACACCACATTGGTTTTAGTACAAAGAGTTGGTGACAGCTTGGAGCATGTCTCGTGATATTCTAGGGTGTAAGGTGTACTTCACGCTTGCTGGTGCAGATAGCAGGCATCTGCTATTGGTTCCCTTGCTGCCAGATACTATTTCAAGGGATGCTTCAGCTTTGCAAACTCACATATTTATATTTCTGGTTTTTGTTTCTTTGGATTAACTAAGATAGTCTTTGGTTAATTCAACAAACCTCAGCAGTAGCATTTCTCCAGGTTAAAGACTATGGTGGAGATCACTTGGTCATCTGTAAAATAGTAAGAATACTTGAAATTCACAGGATTTTGAGGATCAGAATGAGATCATGTATGGAAAGTACACTGATGGAAGGCACCATTTATATAAAAGTGAGATGTGAAGATAATGATTGGTGATGGTGAACATAATGATGTGACCTTGCATCCACCAAGTATAAGCCACAAGGTCTAATATTTCAAAAGATTATTTAGTTCCCAATTGAAAGAGAAATAAGAAAAGAGGGTGCAAAGGGAAGAAAGGAAAGGAGATTGTGTGGTTTGTGTATGTGATTTTTTGGGGGGGAGATGGGGAAGATTTGGAAGGAACCTGTGATTTCAAACTCTGTACCAATGCAGATTAGTCAAAATCTGCTTTGCAACTTATATACTGTCTGGAGTGCTGAGAGGCATATAGAATCACATATCCAAGCTGTATCATATGCAAACCTTCCACCCAAATATCTTAGGTTGTCGATCTGTGGCCAAAGCTGGGGATAGAGAAGCTCCAGAAAGTCCCACTTTTTTCTGAATCACTTGGACAAGTAATTTTGCTCATTTATTTGTTTTGTTTGCTTCTTCTGTTGGTGGTTGGATTTCTTTTACACAATTCCATTGAGAAGAAAAGTGTCCGCAATGTGGGACACCATAAATCCAGCATGATGATTGGTGGCAGGAAGGGGTGGGAACTGGTCCCCATTATTGGATGATACATTTAAAATTCCAGTCTAGTAACCAGTCCAACAATATATCCTCGTCTTCTGAGAATGTCAGCAAAATAGAACTGGACAATTTCAAGCTATCTTGAAAAGAAGAGAAGTTATTTGTCAGCATAGAGCTAATTGGCCTGCTTGATCTAGACCTCCATATTTCTCTGTGGTTTGGGCCTTAGACACTTATTTGTAACATACTGAATGCTGACCTGTCATTAGATCACATTGACCTGATGTCTGAGGATGAATGAAAAACTCCAGTTTAGCAACACATTAGAAATTCTAAGAGTTAAAAAGCCTCAATAATTGACAAATTTACTATAGGCTTTTCAGAAAAGTATTGGTGAATCATCTTTAAGATTATAAATCATGGCTCTGGCTTGCATTCAGAAAGGGGGGAGGACATTTTACCTCACTTGATTACATCGGATTATATTAATGAAATCACAGATCCATACTCTGTTGAAGTGGATGGATCACAAAGCAAGTATTTTTGCCCTTGCTCCCCTGCTAAGGTCATCTCTCTTTCTGGGTTATTTATATGGCCTATGTGTTTTCAGTCTATACCGTCTATTTCTCTCTTCATTTTTTATTTATATCCTTTTGTATTTTAAAAAGATGCCCTTTTCCATCTCTTTTGTTTTCCATTAAGTTCCAAATTAATCTCCCTATTTAAATTCTTTATGTCAGAACCTTTCTGCAGTTATGTACCCTGTTTATCCTATATTAATTTGTACTTGTTACTACTACCAAAACTAGTGCTTAGGGACATGAAAGGAGAGCCTCCCACCCTTCCCTTTTTCCTACTCTCACTTGCATCTGTAGCATAAATGGTGACTGCCTGGGGAGAGAGGAGGAAACATTCTACAAAATTTGCGTGGTGGTGAGTAATTTGAATCCATGCTACTTTGGACCTCATTTAATAATAAATGCTTGTTGGATTGTATGTATCTTGAATTTTTCCATCTAGAAGATACATTCTTTACTGACAAAGAATCTATTTTTCTGCTTAGAATTGGAGTACTCAGTTGTAAAGTTACGTTGTACAACTTTCCCTCCAGTGCAGGACTCTTCTCTGTATCCTCCCTCACAAATACTTACCTAGACTCTGCTTAAGTTCACCTTGCCTTCTTGGAATGCTCTGATTTCTTCCATTTTTTCCTATGTGGCCTAGGATAGTGCTGAGCATGCAAAAACAGGGATGATGAACAGAATTTTGCCCCCTCCAGTCTCTTCTTTATCTCTCCTGCCTTTTCCCATATGTCCGCTGTTCCCTTGGGATACCATTTTCCTCCTTTCTCTTTAGCTATCACCTACATCTCCTTCCCTCTCCTCATCTTCCTGCTACCTCCCTGAACTCTTTTCTCTTTGATTGCAGTCTCATTCTCTTCTTTTTCCCATTCATCTCCTTATCTTTCTTTTCCTTTTCCGTATTGCTCATTGGGGAAAATAGGACATACAGAGAGTGGGAGGGTTTTGGAGGAGAAATGAGTGGCTTTGTCTAAGTCATGTATGCTTCAAAGTATATGCAGTTCCCTGTCAAAGTGCACAGTAGAGTCCCATCCACTCTGTGGGATGCTCAATTAATATTACATCATGGTGATGAGATTACATTGTACCTGCAGCGTATGGTAAATTGATTTGAAAAATGAGATTGCTATTTAAATTCTCCCTCCTTTTCCAACCTTCTTGGAAAGCCCTAAAAAGATAAATATCACAGCCCAGGAAAACTAAGACATCTTCTTCAGATGTTCAGTTAAAGTGAAATAATGTCAGCAGAACATTCACACCTTCTGCAAAATCAGGTTTCCACACTGACTTCCTGATAAACTCAGGTTTGTGACGTCCATCTTTGCTATGGAAATTGGAGCAGGTAGACATTCAGTATCACCTGATGTTTCTCTGTGTATTTTACTTCCTCTCATTCCATTCTGACTGGATGGTTCTACTTGGGAGTTAGTTGGATGGTTTGGATTCCCAGTCTGGCTTGGGACAATTCTGTCAGGTTTCCATTTAAGAAGGAAGCATGTTAGTTTCTCTTTAGGCTAGATGCTACAGGGCACAGTGCCTGAAGAGCTAGAGATGTGGCAGATCGAGATTATTTCTGTGTTGTTTTCTTCTTGGCAATTATCCAGACTGTAATTTTCACCAAAGTTTAAATCTCCGTTGTGAGTTAGATGTTTGAAGAATCATTTCCTTTTTCAGGGCAGCAGCCGGTCATCAGTGTAATACTGCAGTTTTTTGAAAGAATTCATATCCTTCGATTTGATAGACATTATATTCCTTGAAGAAGTTAATTTATAGGTTTTTAACAGAAAATGAAAGATGTGTCTTTCAATGTTTACAGTTTTATCCTCATATTAACCTTCCTTGCTGATCAGAGTTTTGTTGCCTCTTTGTTTACTCTACTTACGTTGCTATAGATGTTTAGATCTTTAATATTTTCGTGTGTCTATGGAAGTTTGCATTTCTTTTGAAAACTCTTAATATATTTTGACCACTTGTTTATTAGGAAGTAACTCAATCATATGTTTGTCAGTTCCCTATGGATTTTGTATATGATACTCTTATTAGAGAAATTCAATACAAAGGATTTTCCCAATCCAAAGTTCTGATCTCAGTTGCATTTTTATTTGTGTAAAATCTTTTACATCTTGTATAAATGGTATATTTTCTTTTATGATCTCTTTGATTCCTTGTTATGAATTTCCCTCTCTCCATAATTGTAAAAGCTATAGCATTTCATTCTCTTCTGATTTTTAAGTGGTCATGGTACATTTATGTTTAGATCATTTATTCATTTACGACTTAATTGTGACATATGGTAAATGATGTTGACTGAAACCTATGTTTTACCGGATTGCTTTCTAGTGTTTTTCACAATTTTTCACAAAGAAGATGGTACTTAAGCTGAGCTTTGATAGAAATTAAGGCATCTAAGAGGTAGAAGTGAGGAAGAGGTACCTTCCAGATGTGAGAGGCATCCGGTTTAAAAGCATAGAAGTGGAAGATAGATAATAGGGAGCCTCTAGAATTTATTCAAAAGGAGTGACTGTCAAATCTGTGCTTTAGGAAAATTACTTTGGCAACTATGATGGAGACAGGTTGGAGTGGGAGTACTTGAGACAAATGGATCAATTTGATTATTGTCCAAACAAGTGATGATAAGGGACTGAACTAGAATTAAGGCTATATAAGTGGGAAATTGGGGAAACATGTGAGAGATGTTGTAGATGTCGAAATGACAAGATTGTTTGGACATGTGAGGTGAAAAAGAGTCATTCAAATGAGAACCAGGATTGCTTACTGGAGTGAATGACTAGGATGATGGTGGTGCCCTAGACAGAAATGGAGAAGTTTGAGAGAAGGCTGGATCTGAGGGAAAGTTAATGAGTTCTGTTTTGAACGTGTTGAGCTTGAAAAGCTTGAAAACCTCTAATTGAAAAATCCAATGGACACTTTGTGAGGCAGGACTGGAGTCCAGGAGAGAGAATAGGAATATTTAATATATTGATGTGGGAGTCATCAGTGTAATTAAATCTTGTAAATTATTGAGAGAGAACCAAGAAAGAATGTATAGAGTACAGCAAATTGTTAGAGCAAAGATCATGACTGACACTTGACTTTGTGTTGAGTGAGGGAGGGCTGTGCAGGTCACCAGCCTCACTTCTCTTCCAGAGCCATCTGGATCCAGTGACCAGATAGTCATCAGGATGAGTGGAGATGACCCAGGATGAGTGCTTATCAGTAGTAACTGTTGCTGTTTCCTACCCAGCCTGATGTCTTTCTTTTTCTTCACCTCAGTAAAGGGGCCATGCCCTGGCTGCAGCTTAAACAGGCCTATTCAATGAATGGACCTTGCCTCACCCTAAGTGAGTACCCGCAAAGACCTTGTCCTAAAGGGTCCAAGGTCTCCCAGTGCATCCTGGGTCATCTCCCACCATCCTGAGAAATATCTGGTCACTGGATCCAGATGGCTCTGGAGAAGAAGTGAGGCTGGTGACCTGCACAGCCTTCACTCACTCAGAACAAAGTCAAGTGCAAGTCATGTCCTCATTTCTCTGATGGTGTGGTCTTCTTCGACATTGAAGGACGAACATGAGAGCAAAGATCAAAATTAATACAGAACTACATGAAAGAAAAGTACCTGAGAAAATTTAAACAAGCCTGCTACCCAGACTCAACAGCAGCATTGCTATTGAGAAGCAGTATAATGTTGGGACCTCTGTTGAAGTCTTACCTCCAGCACGGGATCCTGGGCAGCTTAAACTCTTCACTGTGCTCCAGGAAACTCTCCAAGACTACAAGATCCCAAGCAATTGCTCATCTGTATAAATGGGAGGCATTTCCTTCCTGGGAGCTTGTTGTACCTAGGAAATCACAGGTTCTGAGAGCAGCAAAAGTCAGTGCTCACAAATAGATGGAGAAATGGGCATTGATACATATTAGGAACATTTCTTAAAAAGTTTAGCCAATATAAATCAACTACTATAGTAAGGAGACAAAAACAATGTGAAAACTGCTTCAGCCAATAAGCAATCTATTTTTAAAAAGAAAGTTTTTATTATAAACTCTAAAATGAGCAGATATGAACATTTTATCATATAAAGAACAGAAAAGGAGATTGTATATGAAACTGAGAACTTTTTATACAGTTTTAAAAATTATATTAAACAAAACAATATTATTCTTCTTATCTTTATCCACTTTAGAACTTCCTTCTGCTCAGTTCTTTATATTTTAAAATATTTGCTAACATTATGCTATTTTCTTTCTTTTCTAGCTTATTATCACTGTCTGCCAATTCATACACCTCCATCTCCCAAATAGAAGCCTTCCCTTGTAATAAATGACTATATTCAAGCAAAAGAGATCAATGTACTGACAGTGTCTGAAAATGCATGTCTAATTCTGTACCTCTTGCCAGTCAGTTCTCTTCTAACATGTGGAAAGCATTCTTCATCATCAGTCTTCTAAAATCATGGTTGATCACTGCATTGATCAGAGCAATCTTTCAGAGTTGTTTTCCATCATATTATTGCATTCATTGTGTAAATTGTTCTGCTTTTTTCCTTCTGCATTAATACATACAAGTCTTTCCCAGTTTCTCTGCATTTGTCATATTCATCCTTTGTAAGAGTACAAGAATGTTCCATTATATTATATAAGTTGTCCGTCTGTTCTTCAATTGATGGGCAAGCATTTTTTAAAAATAGTTCTTAGCCATAACAAAAAATACTATTATAAACACATTTGTACATAGTGGTCATTTTCCTTTGTCTCTGATATTTGGTGAGTGTGTGTGTGTGTGTGTGTGTGTGTGTGTGTGTGTGTAGTAGTAGTAGTAGTAGTAGTAGTAGTAGTGGTGGTGGTGGTGGTGGTGGTTTCATTGTATGAAAAGGTATACGCAGTTTAGTGACTTTTTTGAGTGTGGATGCCAATTACTTTCCAAAACGGATGGTCATTTTGTTCATGCCCAGTGGGTCAAGAACAGTGATGCATTAATATCCTGTCCTTTCACAACCTGCCCAACAATTGTCATTTTCCTCTTTTGTTATCTTTGCCAATCTGATAGGTGTGAAGTAGAGCCTGTTATTTTAAATTGCATTTATTTTAGTAGTAATGATTTGGAACCTTTTTTTTTTTCATATAGTTGTTACCTTCTTTTGAAAATTATCTATAAATATCCTTTAACTTTCTGTTGGGCAATAGCTCTTCTAACTTATATTGTGTCCTGGCTATGAGAACATTCTAAGAGAAATTGGCTGTGAACAATTTTGACCTTATTTTTTCTCTTCTAATTCTAACTGCATTTGATTTTGCTTGTGTAGAAGCTTTTCTGTTGATGTAATTGAAATTGTCATTGTATCTTCTGTGATTGGCTTTGTCCCTTATTTAGTTAAGAATTATTTCCAGGGGCAGCTCCATGGTGCAGTGAATAGAGCACCAGGACTGGAGTCAGGAGGACCTGAGTTCAAACCCAGCCTCAGACACTTGGCTCACTTACTAGCTGTGTGACCTTGGGCAAGTCACTTTACCCCAATTGCCTTGCCTTACTCCCCCCAAATTCCCATTTAATAACATAAGTTCTCACTTCCCCCTGGTGCTGCACCCACAGGATGCCTTTTGCCCCCTTCAGATCACATCTCACTTATTTGCTTGAATGTATGGTTATTGTGGCAGTGATGAAGAAGTGCTCTTGCCACGTTTGCTGACCTGGTTATCTGCATGGCTGAAAGCTGTTTGGGGAGCAGAACTGTTACTCTGTAGATTCTGCATGGTAAGTGTCTTTGGCAGTGATTTACTTACAGTAGAGCATTCAATTCGCTGTTAGTAGTAAAGCATTTAAAATTTTTTTAAAAAACAAAAGCTTTTGGGGGCACCAAAAAAAGAATCATTTCCTCATCTCTGCGTCTGAAAGTTATTTCTCGCTCAATTTGTTTATGATATGACCTTTAATATTCAGATCATGTTTTCATTTGGGATTTATTGTGGTGTGTTTATGAAACGTTGGTCTAAACCTAATTTCTGCTGCACTGTTTTCCAGTTTTCTCAGCAGCTTTTGTTGACTAGCGTGTTGTTATCTTGATAGCGGGTGTCCTTGTGTTTTTTTAACAGTATGCTTCAAGATTTTAATTGCTTCTGAGTCTTGTTTGCCTAATCTTTTCTGTTTATCTTTTTTTTAAAGTAGTACCAAATAGTTTTAAAGATTACTGTTTTCTGGTATAGTTTCAGATGTGGTACTGCTAGGCAGGGTTCTTTCATTTCTCCTTTTTTCCCCCTTGATATTCCCCCTGAACAAATATAGTTACTCTCCTTGCCAATTAAGAAGATATAGTATCTAAGGACAGTATCAATTTAAAATATAAACTTGTCTATAAAATCTTGTGGAGGAGGATAATGGAAGATTATGAGCACGTTCATTTCATAAAGCAGTTAGATGCAGGGAAACAATAACAAAAAGTTTTAAGGAGCCTGTGAAGATTTCATTTAAACAAAGTCATCCTAAAGCTTTTAAGGATGGAAGGAGGAAAACAAACTAAAAAAAAAAGAGAAAAGATCTAAAGATTTTTTAACAAAGTGTTTTCAAAATCTGTAACAGCAGAACCCGTGCATTTAGATTCTAACCTCCCAGGCACAGATGTGCCTTCATGCGGAAGTGAAAATGACACAAAAGAAAATATATAGGAGCTGATCTAGAACAAGATACATTTAGGAGATCTGTGCCAGAGAAAACACAGTTGTGAAGTCAAGGAAGACTGAATTTTCAAGGTTCTGAGAGATGGTTGGATTCCCAAGGCAAGGAGAAAGTTTTGGCCTTATTAATATGCATTTAAAAGGTGACGGGATGCCATTGTCTACAATCCCTTTCTTAGCCCTATAAAACCACTTGTATGAGACTAATGTAGGCGTGCATCAAGGACGTCTTTGATGAAGGTACAAGAAGTAAACCAGGAGACTTTCAAACATGCTATCTCTAGCTGTCGGCTTCTTTACGGTCTTACAACTAAGCGAACAAGCAGAAGATCAAAAAATGCCAGTGTATTTATTGTATACTGAACATAAAAACCACTTTGTGTGGTAGAGCAAAGCACCGCTGTGAGGACTTTTTATTAACAAGGGATTTTCCACACTTGTCAGAAACATGCGATATTCCCTAAAATCTTTAACAACAGAAATCCAATCGTTAATATCAAACAAGTCCTAAAGAAAGGAAAAGGAAGTTCACCAAAGGTCTGTGCTTCCATCATGAGGTCTTCCTGATACCCTAGCCCTCACCTTCTAATTCCTCTTTCCCCAAATCACCTTGTATTTGCATTGTATATATTTTGTATAGATGTATTTATGTTTGAATCAAATGACCACAAACTTAAATTTAACAGGGACCTTAAAGGCTGCCTTGATCAATCCCCTCGTTTTATGGATGATGATCTGAGGCCAAGAAAGGTTAGAGGACTTGACTAGGATGACAGTGCTAATAAATCTTTGAGGTAGTATTTGAACTCAGGGTCTTCCTGATTCTAAGCTAGAACTTTCTAAAGGTGCAAACTCTTTTAGGCTAAGGAGTTTTTTTTGTTTGTTTGTTTTTATATTCCTATAAATATTTTTTGTCTTCATGTTCCTAGCACTTTATTATAGTGCTTAGCACATAGTAAGTGCTTAATTCTTGTTTATTAATTGACTGATCATGCAGTATATTTCTTGCATTCATCAAATTGTTGGATTTTGCATTCTAATCCTCTTCTATTTAATAGATGAGTTCATCTCGTTTACATTCATACTTATGAGATACATTTCCAACAAGTTTCTTTTTCAGTCAAATTACTTTATCATAGTTCCCTTTCTCCTAAAATATATCAGCACTGGCTATATGAAGTGTATATCAGTAGCAATCACATGCCATTCTTTCACCTCTCTAAATCCAGGTCGAAATCAGTTGACCTCAAGTTTCATCCCCATTTAGCTTATCTTTGTTTTTCTTGAGGTAATTCTTTTTTGTAAAGTTCAGATTCAAACATCCATTCTTCCCTTCAGTTTTCTCACTCATTACCCTGCATACTTTATTTTAGTAATGTTATTATGTATTTCAAAATATTTCTTTGATGAGCTATGTTGAAGTTCATGAAATTCCTTCATCTACCCTCCACCTCTGTTTATATGACATTCACCTTAGATGTCCCAATCAGTGAACAAGTATTCAATAAAAACCTTCCATGAATTCTGGTGATATAAAGACAAAAAATGAACACAATCACTGCTCTTAAGGAGCTTACATTCTATTAGAGGACAATATGTACACATATACAGCTGTACAAAATATGTACAAAGCAATAAAAATAATTATTTTGGGAAGGTGGCGCTAATAGAAGAGTATCAGAAAAAGCTTCATGTAAGAGGTAGGGCTTGACCTGAGTTTTAAAGAGAGAGAGAGACCCTAAGAGGTGGATATAAGAAGAGAATGCTTTCCAGCTCTAGATGACAGTTTGTTCAAAGACATAAAAATGGGAGTTGGAATGTCAAGCCTGAGGGACACATAGACCCATTTGACTAGACTGTATAATGTTTTAAGGGGAGTAATGTGTAATAACTTGGAAGGGTAGGTTGGGGATAGGTTGTTATAAAGGACTTTTTAGCACCAAAGATAGGGTTTTTTATTTTATCCTAGGTATAATAGGGAGCCAGTGAAGCTTTTTGAGTAGGGGAATGACTTGGTCAGACTTGTGCCTCATATATAGGTTGTATGGAGGGTATATCAGAGAAGAGAGAGGCTGGAGGCAGCAAGACCCATTAGGAGGAAGTTATAATAGTCCAGTTAAGAAGTGGTGAAGGTTTGAACTTGGATACAGTAGTGTGAGTAGAGAAAAGTTGTAAGTAATAGTGAGGTAGAATTGACAAGATTTGTCGACTTATTATATATTTGTAGTTGTGTCTAACTCTTTGTGCCCCATTTGGGGTTTCCTTAGCAAAGATACTGGAATGGTTTGCCATTTCCATCTCCAGCTCATTTTTAAAATTAGTGAAACTGAGGCAAACAGGGTTAAATGACTTGCCCAGGGTCACACAGTTAGTGTCTGAGGCTGGGTTTGGATTTTGCATTCTAATCCATTTTGCTGCTGTCTTCTATTTAGTAGGCAAGTTCATCCCATTTACGTTCATGCTTATGATTAACAAGTCTAACAAATTTCTTTTTCAATCAAATTATTTTGGTTGCAAAAAGCGGGTGGCTATAAGGATAATGTTACCCTTAGGAGAAATAGGGAAATTTGGAAGAGGGCTATGTTTGGGGAGAAAAGCAATGAGTTCCTTTATGGACATGTTGAATCTGATATGAATTAATGCCTGGTGCTCTCTCATACCATGTCATATTGTCAATTGCCTACTCATAAAGCTGTTTCTGTCATTCTCTTAACTTACTTTTGTGCTTTGTCTGCGCCCTCGCCTTCCTTTCTTTCCCCCGATACCCCCACTTTCAGTGACAACCTTGAAAGTTCTGTTCTTACCATTCAGTTTAAAGTTTAGTTCAGTTTAAATTTCAGGATTAAGTTTAAATTGTAGTAGGCTTGGAGATATCATTTCTAGTATAAAACTGTAAACATATCAATTTGAAACCTAATTCCTTGGCTATATTATCATGCTTAGGAAGAACCTCATGAAAAGTATACATTAACATATTTCTTTATGTCTTTATATCACTGAGTTTAGTGGTAAGAAAATACTCTAATGTATTATGTTATTTATATAGCCATTATATGTTATCTGCAGTTTGATATCTGATATGCTCCTCCCCATTTCAATTTTAGTTGTTTTTTTTAACTCTACCTCAAGTAATATTATTTTTTTCTAGCTAGGCAATCTCTGGATTAAGAATTCCTTCATGGTCTTTATCTCCCATTTCTCATTCCATAAGAAGGGCTCTCTTATAGCCTAAGAAAATTTGTAAAGCTTCTTTCCCTCCTTTTATTTGTTTTAGGGCAGTGAAGAAACCACTATGGGGCTTTCAGCTTCAGGTTGGAAGAAGCAAAACTGTAGACAATTATTCTTAATGACCATATTTAATACATTTTGCCTTGTTTAATGGTGGTTTTGGTTTGATCTTCTATTGCTAGGAGTAGTAACATTGTATTCTCTGCCCTGAAAAGACCAGAGAAAGGGATTATGTCATATATTATTCCACTCTATAGAAAATCCCTATAAATATTTTTCTAGTTTTGATTGGAAGGAGTTGGCTCTGTGCAAGGGATTCCCCACAAAGCTTCTTGGCAACTACCTTTAAACGTTTTTAGAGAATAAGTTGCTGACTGATGCTTCTTTTGGCTTTTTCTTCCCTAGCTCTTCCTTCATGGAGAACCTGGTGTTTATCTGAGTTTTAAACCTTGATACTTTGGGGACAAATTCAGGAGAAAGGAGAATCGAACCATCCACAAAACATCCACTTTTTTTTCTTCCTTATTGACATTCAAGCCTGAGAAACGTTGTAAGGGAGAGGAAAGTTGTCTATAAGTAAACACACAATAGACACATAGTCCTACAGCCTAATGAAAACACATACATACCTCTTATGTGCCATACATGTATATGTGATATGTATGTATGTGTGTGTAATTATTATTATATTATATATTATAATATATTATTATTATCTATTAGGGATAGAGGGAGCATTTCATTGGTATAAGGAACTCTCGCTGTCATTTCCTGATGTCAGTGACATTGACATCAGCTGTAATTAATTTTATGCAGAAGTTAAAGGAATGTAAATTAATTGCTACAATGAGGAGACCAGAATAGCCCAGGCAGCACTTGGTTAACAACATTTGAAGACAGAGGAAAGGGGCATAGTAGGTGTGAGCAGACTCCAACATATAACCCACAGTGAACTCTGAAAAAGAACAGGAGTAAAGGACGCCTTCATATGATTGCCTGTTCACATAGTGAGAATGTGGTATGACCAGGGAGTAGCTGGAGTGCTCTTCGGGTCCCATCATGATTTTGGGAAGCAAGGAGGAAGCATATTGGGTGGCAGATTTTGGTGAGGATGGCTTCTTATCTGCATCATTGCAGGCATGTTCCGACTTGATGAGGTTACAGATCTATTACATAGAAGAAATTCCCAGGTGAGGAACCTAGCTCTTTTCCTAAATGTTCACTTTTAAGCTTTTAATATTATGCTGAAATACATTGGTCAACAAAACCCTGAGCAATTTATTGTATCTTACTTCACATGCAGTGACCTAGACATGGTAAGAGACAGAATCCCATGTTTGAAGATGTGAGGAGACATTTTATTCACTTAGTTGCGCTAGGCTTTTTTCTCTTACAGGGATGAAGTAGAGAGAGTGGTGTTAGATCTTCGTAACTCTGTGAGGAGGCTGAGGACAAAATGGAGCAGATGTTCCGAGATCTAGTTTCTGTTCCTTTTTGTGAAAGAAATCATCAGCTTAAAAAGTTCTCAGGCTACTTCTGGTCCGAGAGGCTTGGTTCCTAAGGTACTCCAAAGGAACTCACCTCTGAAAGGGTTTAATGGGTGGGATGCAGGAAGGGGAAGAGAGGCTATGTGGGTTTTGTATATGCTACTCTGTGCAGTCTATAGAGTATTTATACACGCGCACACATGGACAGACATTCACACATAAATGGATATATGTAGGTCAAACTAATGTTCATTAATAGACTATAAGAGGGATCTTAGGGAACTTGTTGTGGATATAGAATCAACCAGAATTGGCAACTGACTTGGTATATAGGGGCTGATGAGAATAAGGAGTTGAAGACACCTTGAAGGTGGTAAATATGGATGACAGTAAGAATGGTAGTACTCTCGGCAGAAATAAGGAAGCTCAGAAGATGCATTTTTTTGTGTGTGTGTGGGAGGTATGTGGAGATAATGAGTTCTGTTTTGGCATACTGTTTGGCTACAGGACACTTAGTTTGAAGTGCCTAATAGGCAACTGGTGATGATGGCCTGAAGCTCAGGTGAGAGAGACTAGGGCTGGATTGAGAGCTCTGTGAGTCATTTACCTAGAGGTTATAATTGAAGCTATGGAAACTGATGAGATCCCCGAGTGAATGTAGAGAGAGGAGAGGACCTAGGACATGCCCTTGGGTATACCTCCAGGGGATGGTATATGGATCACGGTCTAGCAAAGGAGACTGGGAAGGAGGGATCAGATAGGTGGGAGGAGAAGTAAGTGGCATCATTAAAAGCCAGAGAGGAGAAAATATTCAGGAGGATAGTATCTACTATTTAATAGTCATTTGTCAAAACTGCAAAAAAAACCCCAAAAACCTACTTGAGATGTGAATATGATGCTCATTTGATGATTATATCTGTCCTCATTTATCCATTAAATTAAAACTGTCCTCTTCTTAAGACAGTGGAGCTGGTAGTGATTTTCTTACACATTGACTATACTGAGTATCTCATGTTAGCTGACAGGCCTTTAGGCTAATGTTGAGTTAGAAACAATGGTTTCTTTTTTGCTGCCTGAACTGAATTTCCATTGTAAAAGACTAATTTATCATATTATCCAATCTAGCAGCTACATTTTACCTGTATTTGTGCACACTGCCCTACACATTCTCATTACTTCATAGCTATGGTACAATACCAATCTCTCCACCCAATGTGATGAAGCTAGCCTAGGAACCTGAGCCCAAGAGTATTATGAAGAACAGTGCTACAAAAACCATTCTACCTGTTTCCACCTGGCCTCCAGTGCCACTGGGGGAGAAATCACTCTAGAGAGGGGGCCTGCCTTCCACATCACCACCAGCAACATCTGTGGACCAACTACCACCAGCAAGCAGATGGACCTAGGAATCTTGGCGGTTGCTCCCTCCTCCAACCCTCATAGTCAGTATCTGAGGAAGCAGCCATCCCCACTAACTGACACCCAGCTGTCACATGCAGGGCAAGCCACAGTGGCTAAAGCAGTATGTCCTTCTAAGGGAGAGACAGAAGACAGCAAGTCCAACCACCATCTTTTTTCAGACCCTGATAGAGACAAGCCAGGACCCTGAGACCAAGAGCCTTGGAAATTGCATTGCTTCTAGCTCAAGGTTCTCAACCATCATTCTGGCAAGTAACACATATAGAGAATATATAGAGAGATGTATCTGGCAACTGCTCCTGCAGATCCCATAGCTTTGCTATGGAAGCCCTAGGAAGGAATGTTCTTGTCACCAAAGTCCTTGGCAATGTCAGATAGTTCAGCGTTGGAAGCATGATATTATCAATAGAAATTACATCAAAGGAGAGAGTCCTAAACTCTAAGGACCATGGGACTTTTCCATCTGATTTGTTGCTGAAAGCTTCCATACATGTGTCTCCCTCATTAGAATGTGAGCTCTGAGAAAGAAGGAACTGTCTTACTTTTCCGTTTTATACCTAGCACTAAGTACAATGCTTTGCACACAGTGAGCATCTAACAGATGCTTCATTCATTCATGGTAAGTGCCCTGGTTCTGGAGTTAGAAGTTTTGGATTGGTTTTCCAACTCAGCCATTTACTATATATGTAACCATGGGCAAGACCCCACTGAGCTTTGTGTCCTCATCTGTATAAGTGTGTAATTGCAGAAGCTTTCTCAAAAAATTCTTGTATGCATCCAAAGGAATAATGAGCTTAATGTACTTTATAAACTCTAAAATGCTAAGAGTCAAGCACTACTCTCTAAACCTCATGAAAAAGTCTCAGCTCTAACATAGACTGAGAGATGATGGACAAATTACTCTAAGTTCTGGCTAGATTTGAACACAGGAAGATAAGCTGCCTTCAGGCCCGACACTCTATGCACAATGCCACTTAGCTGCTCCATAGGATATTACGCATGTAAACAAAATATTATTTGGGAAAGTGACCACAAAAGAGCATTACTTTAGTAATATTCATTTCACATATCATGAAAAAGGAATTTTCTTGATTTTCCATAAGAGGACTGATCTGGAGGGAACTTACCTGGGTTTTAGTGCCAGCTCTTTGACCAAGTTATGTCATTTGGGGAAGGACAAAGGCTTTTCTGAGGCTAGCAGTTTATGGAAGTGTACTAAATGACCTTAGGTTCACTTCCAAATCATTCTGTTACTGTAAATGAAGTGAAGAACTGAGAGCCTCATATATTTTTGAATTATCATAGAAGTAAGACATTTATATATATATAAAATAGGATGTCATATAATAACTAGGTATCACAGTGGATAGAGCACCAGGCTTGGAGTTAGGAAGTCCTAATTCCAAATCTGGCCTCAGACACTTAGAAGTTGTGTGACTCTGAGCAAGTTGCTTACCTCTGTTTGCCTCAGTTTTTTCATCTGTGAAATGAACTGGAGAAGGAAATGGCAAATCACTCCAGTGTCTTTGCCAAGAAAACCTCCGAAATGGGTTCGCAAAGTCAGACATGACTGAAAATGACTAAACAACAACAGTATTTGATTTGATATCTTTTGTCTTAATTTTAATGACATTTGGAATGTTCATACTCTCATTTAGTACTGCTGTCATGAGAAACTGAAGGGCTGTTTTTTATAATATTAGGAAAATAGTATTTTAGAACCTGTATTAACTTTCTTTTCCCTCAGTTGGAATTATCTCAGTAGTAGTGTCTAGAATGCTGGACTTGGAATTACAAAGGCTTCAGTTCCAATCTTCTCTCATACATTCACCTAGGCGTGTGTCCTTGGTGAATCATTTAGCCCCTCTCAGCATTGTCTTTCTCATCTATAAGATGATAGTAATGGTACCTACCTTACAGGGCTGTTGTGAGGATCAAATGAGATATATGAAGTATTTTGCAAACCTTAACAGTGCTAGATACATGTGGTTTTTGATGATTATTTTTAATGATTTTGTCATGCCATATGATGAATTTAAGAGATTTTAAAATGTTGGAAATGCTTACATGAAATTTAAGAAAACAAACAGAAGAAGAAACTTGTTTTGCCTTTATTTAGAGGTTTGACTCACTAGGACTGAAGCAGTAAGAGTGGAAAAAAATGATTGGAGAAGAATGCTTTAAGAATATTTTTCAATCTCAGTTGGTAGGTGAGGGAACAGGAAATAACATTTGTCCTCTGCTTTCCTTTATATTTGAAAATATATTAAATCCAATTTTATGAGCAAATTATATTATTCAAAATTCATTTGTAATTTCCCTAAACTAATAGTTACTTTATTTTACTAAAAGAGCTAAATATAATTAATGTGTGTCAAAATTTATCCAAATCTCCCATTTATAGAAATTCTAACCTTTTTCCATTTCTTAGTTGCACAATTTCTAGATTTAAAAAAAATGTCTCTACTTTTATCACAATAAAATGTATATCATTCAGATCCTTTAAGGAATGAACTGTTCTACATAGCTGTTCTCTAGGTAGTTGAGAGTAAACCCTAAACACCAGATCTCTTTTCTTATAATTGTGATTTTAAACATTTTAGGTACTGTGTAGATTGCATTCTTTTTCCTTAAACATTCTTCATTAATTCAACAATCATTTATTAAGCATTTATAGTATTGATGGCACTGGAGATACAAAGAAAAAAATTATTTCTTCAAGAAACCTACATTCTATTGAGCAGACATACATATATATATGTTAGATATATGTATAATATATTATATGGAGTTATACTAAAGAGACCATCTCTTTTCAGATAAATTAAAAATTATCATCATCAGCATTAGTTATTATACCACAGTGTAATGTACTGGTGCCCTTAGGGGAGTGATGATCTCATTTTAATATGGGTTTGTTTGTTTTTCTTTTGAGTTTTTTTTCTTACTTTTAAGTAAGAACACTCTCCCTTTCTGCTCTGCTCAGAGTACCTCGCCCCTCCTCAAGTTTGGCCTTTCCATGCAGGTGTGGATCTGAACACAGGATAAGATCACAAAAATTCTTTTTTTTTTTTTTTATTAATTTATTTTTTTTATTTATTTAACTTTTAACATTCATTTTCACAAAATTTTAAGTTCCAAATTTTCTCCCCTTTTGTCCCCTCCCCCCACCCCAAAACTCCGAGTGTTCTAATTGCCCCTGTCTGCCAATCTGCCCTCTCTTCTATCATCCCTCTCTGCCCTTGTCTCCATCCTATACCCCTTTTCCTTTATTTCTTATTTCCTAGTGGCAAGAACAGTACTCGACAGTTGTTCCTAAAACTTTGAGTTCCAACTTCTCTTCCTCCCTCCCTCCCCACCCCTTCCCTTTGGAGGGCAAGCAATTCAATATAGGCCAAATCTGTGTAGTTTTGCAAATGACTTCCATAATAGTAGTGTTGTGTAAGAACTAATTATATTTCCCTCCATCCTATCCTGTCCCCCATTACTTCTGTTCTCTCTTTTGATCCTGTCCCTCCCCATGAGTGTTGACCTCAAATTGCTCCCTCCTCCCCATGCTCTCCCTTCCATCCTCCCCCCCACCCTGCTTATCCCCTTATCCCCCACTTTCCTGTATTGTAAGATAGGTTTTCATACCAAAATGAGTGTGCATTTTATTACTTCCTTTGGTGGAATGTGATGAGAGTAAACTTCATGTTTTTCTCTCACCTCCCCTCTTTATCCCTCCACTAATAAGTCTTTTGCTTGCCTCTTTTATGAGAGATAATTTGCCCCATTCCATTTCTCCCTTTCTCCTCCCAATATATTTCTCTCTCACTGCTTGATTTCATTTTTTTAAGATATGATCCCATCCTCTTCAATTCACTCTGTACACTCTGTCTCTATGTGTGTGTACGTGTGCATGTGCATGTGTGTGTGTGTAATCCCACCCAGTACCCAGATACTGAATAGTTTCAAGAGTTACAAATATTGTCTTTCCATGTAGGAATGTAAACAGTTCAACTTTAGTAAAGTCCCTTATGACTTCTCTTTGCTATTTACTTTTTCATGCTTCTCTTCATTCTTGTGTTTGAAAGTCAAATTTTCTTTTTAGCTCTGGTCTTTTCATCAAGAATGCTTGAAAGTCCTCTATTTCATTGAAAGACCAATTTTTCCCCTGAAGTATTATACTCAGTTTTGCTGGGTAGGTGATTCTTGGTTTTAGTCCTAGTTCCTTTGACTTCTGGAATATCCTATTCCACGCCCTTCGATCCCTTAATGTAGAAGCTGATCTTGTGTTATCCTGATTGTATTTCCACAATACTTGAATTGTTTCTTTCTAGCTGCTTGCAATATTTTCTCCTTGACCTGGGAACTCTGGAATTTGGCCACAATGTTGCTAGGAGTTTCTCTTTTTGGATCTCTTTCAGGCGGTGATCTGTGGATTCCTTGCCCTCTGGTTCTAGAATCTCAGGGCAGTTTTCCTTGATAATTTCATGAAAGATGATGTCTAGGCTCTTTTTTTGATCATGGCTTTCAGGTAGTCCCCTAATTTTTAAATTGTCTCTCCTGGATCTATTTTCCAGGTCAGTTGTTTTTCCAATGAGATATTTCACATGATCTTCCATTTTTTCATTCTTTTGGTTTTGTTTTGTGATTTCTTGGTTTCTCATAAAGTCATTAGCCTCCATCTGTTCCATTCTAATTTTGAAAGAACTATTTTCTTCAGTGAGCTTTTGAATCTCCTTTTCCATCTGGCTAATTCTGCTTTTGAAAGCATTCTTCTCCTCATTGGCTTTTTGAACTTCTTTTTCCAATTGAGTTAGCCTATTTTTCAAGGTGTTATTTTCTTCAGCATTTTTTTGGGTCTCCTTTAGCAGGGTGTTTACTTGTTTTTCATGCTTTGCTTGCATGTCACTCAATTCTCTTCCCAGTCTTTCCTTCACCTCTCTAACTTGATTTTCAAAATCCTTTTTGAGCTCTTCCATGGCCTGAGACCATTGAGTAGGCTGGGATACAGAAGCCTTAACTTCTGCGTTTTTCCCTGATGGTAAGCATTGTTCTTCCTCATCAGAAAAGAAGGGAGGAAATGCCTGTTCACCAAGAAAGTAACCTTCTATAGTCTTATTTTTTTTCCCTTTTCTGGGCATTTTCCCAGCCAGTGACTTGACTTCTGAGTGTCTTCTGCACCCCCACCTCGCCTCCAGCTCTGCGCAGCCAGCACTTGGGGTCTGAGATTCAAATGCTGCTTCCCAGCCTCAGTGCTTTGAGCGGGGGCAGGGCTGCTGTTCAGTGTGAGATTAAGTTCAGGTGCTCAAGTCAGGGCAGGGCCGCCTCATGGGCTCTGTTCCCTCAGGGAGTTTATGCAGAGACCTTCAACAATGGATCCAGGCTCCTGCCTGCTTGGGGAGCCCTGGTCTGCTCCCGCCTCCGCTGCTGCCTCCTGAGGGGGCCTGAGTTATGGGCTCCCCTCTCGACCCGCCAAAGAGACCCTCTCACTGACCCTTGTCACCTGTGGGTGGAGGGACCCGCACGGCTGCTGGAGATTCCGTCCCTGAAGCCCAGTTGGATCTGCTCCTTTCAGCGCTGCGCCACCGAGGCAGGGTTGGGCTCTGCTCCAGGTCCGGGGCGCAAGGGACCTTTTGCAAGAGGTTTTCAGGCTCTCTGGAGCAGAAATCTTGTCCGCTCCGTTCTGTGGCTTCTGCTGCTCCAGAATTCGCCTGTGGTTCTTTTTTTTTTTACAGGTATTTTATGGGCAGTGGGTTTGGAGGTAGTGCATGTGCGTCTTTCTACTCCGCCATCTTGGCTCTGCCCCCTGCCATCTTGGCTCCGCCCCCAAAAATTCTTAGTGTTATAATAAAACAAGCATAAATAACCTTGGAAAGAAAGACTGAAAGGATTTGTGGCATGCATAAGAGTACATAAATTTGGTGACAGACAATGTTGTACAATCGAAAGAACACCAGATTTGGATTCCTGTAACCTGGATTGAACACTCGGCCTTGGCATTTACTACCTGTAGGACTTCGGGTAGGCTGCTGTGTTCCTCTGGGCCTGTTTTCTCATCTGTAAAATGAAAGAGATGGACTAGGTGACCTCTAACGGCCTTTCAGAGCTAAAATGATGATCCTGCCCTCACTCCTTAAGCAAAATCATTTTCCTTCTGTTATTTCAGTAGAGACCATAGAAACCAGTTGACTGAAATATTTAAATGGAAGCATTTTAAAAACCCCTCAACCAGAGGTTAGATTGGGGTTAGCATCATCAAGGCCGTGAACCTCACATGGTATTTAAAAAGGCTCTCCAACGTAAGTGTTATTTTCCTGTTGTGACTAATTCTTGTTCAGCATTTCATTTCACTGGCTAAAAGCTGATTTTTGCAGCTACCTACATGTCATTCCTTTCTCCTGTCATCCTGCCTGTCTAACATATTTCAGAATTTCTCTCTTATTGGCACAGGCTTTTAGCGTGAGCCTTTTGAAAGGCATTTGCTTATAAGGCCTTCAGCACACATTGTTACCTTCCACCGAAATGATGTCCCTAAACAGTCCACAATAACTCTTTCTGGGGAAGTTACCATCCTTTCCAGAAAACCGTTGACACTGTACCTTGGATGGAAATGTGGCACCCAGTTTTGGTTATTGTTTAGTAACAGCAGCAGCTGTTTGTATAATGCCTTGCTATTTACTCGTTACTTACATACACTGTCTCATGTAATCCTTAGAGTAAACTCTGAGATAGTGAGTATGAATATTACTGTTCCAACTGAAGCACCTTTCCAGTTAGGAAATGGCAAACACCAGTTGACCTTTCTGGCAAGGCATAAAGTTGTATTATTTTCTTGGTACCACAACTGTCTCTTGTCATTTTTACATGTTCATTTACATAATAACATTTACATGTTTACATGTAAATATATTCTCATGTCATTTTTACAGGTTCTAAGCTAGATTGTTCACTTGCCTTGGTATTTACTTATAATTCGTGATGGACTTAGTATTTCTGTGCAGCTGTCCTGTTTTTGACACATAATGTAGCAGAAAGAAGTCTGAAATTGGAATCAGAGATCTGAGTTTGAATTTTACTTTTCATTTAATACAACTAAGTGTCATAGTAGCTAGAATGCTAGGCCTACTATCAAGAAGACTTGAGTTCACATTCAGCCTCAAACAATTAATCAGCTGTGTTACCCTGGGCAAGTCAGTTGAACTCTTTCTACCTTGATTCCCTCAACTGTAAAATGGGGATGATAATAATAATACTTACCTCCCAGGGTTGTAATGAGATAATTTTGTAAAGTGTCTGGTACATAGTGAGCTTAGAAATGCTTATACCTTTCTCTCCCTTTCCTTTCATTTACTGTGTGACTATGAGCAAGTTACAATACCTTCTGGGCTGCAGTTTCCTCATCTGAAAAATAAGGTTGGCTTCTGAGGTCACTTTGAGCCCTAAATCCATGACGCCATGATCCTGTGATCCATTATACAGAGTAAGAGATGTCCATATTTAGTCAGAGTATATTTATGAAAATACAGTCGATGATTATGGTGTATGGATGCTTCTCCATTACTTTGTTGTTAGCTGACATGATATGGCTGTGTAGAATATTTTGGTATATTATAACACAGCAGATCTAGTTGTGATTGACTTCATTTGTGAAATTCTTTTTCTTAGTCCAGAAGTCACATTTGATGTTTTCCATAAAGTTCTTGGTTTATGCATTATCTCTCTCTCCATGATGATAAACTGGCCTAATGAGGAATTTTAGGATATTCCCGTGTCCTTTTCTACCATTTGGATTACTTCTAGTTGATAATAATGTCTTCTCTTGTTTTAGTGAGAAAAATTATTTGGTTCTCCTGTGGTATTTCCCAGAGTGTTTGTTCACTAGAAGCAATTTCAGGAAAAATCAGAGGCCTTATTTTACAATGTGGGGTTACACAATAATTTTCCATAATCAAATGTGCAGTTGTTGATGATCTTGCTTCAGAGTCTATGTGACCAGAAATAAGTCACTGACACTAACTTTAAAAGTAATTGTCAACTTTGTTCACCCAAAGTGATGATTTCAGAGACCAGATAATCTTTCTAGGACTGGGAGTATGAGAGGTAGACTTTTTGTTTCTAATGACTTCTAGATAATAAAATAGCACTCCAGCCTAGATTACTACTTTGGGCCAATTCCAAGAGAGTCATTGCCATTTGATAAGACAGTAAAATTCTGAAGAAAGACTGATAAATACATATGTATATATATATGTATATGTATGTGTGTATACATATATATGTATATATGTGTATATATGTATATATGCGCAAGATCATCCACAACTGTACTTTTGGTCATGGGAAGCAAAATTACTTGTACAATCTCCATATTATAAAATAAGGCTTCCAATTTTTCCTGAAATTGCTTCTTGTAAACATTTTAAGCAATGCTATAAATGAACAAGTGGTTCTTCTCATTATGTCAAGGGAAGACATTATTAATTAGAAGTAACCCAAATAGTAGAAAAGGGCATGGTGTCAGTGGGAGTGTGTTGTTAATATTTTAACATTCCTTATTAGGCTGGTTTATCATCATGGAGAATAAACCAAGATTTTTGTGGAAAATATTAAATGTGACTTCTGGACATAGTATTCTAGAATAATTCTAGACAATAAAATGAGACAATATAAATAATTCTATTTTAGGATATACACACACATACATATATATAACTTTTTTCTGAAACTGTAAATCACTAGCAGTTTTTCAATGGGACAAACTTTAATTTAGAAAGCACTTCCTTTCAGGAATTTTTTATATGTATATATATGTGTGTATATATGTGTGTTTGTGTGTATATGCATCTTTATATGTGTGTGTATATATACATCTGTGTGTATGTATGTGTGTGTTTATATATATATATATATATATATGTGTATATATGATTGGCTATAATTAGTATTTGGAATGCAAATATAAAAATGCGAGAGTTCCTGTCCTTGAGGAGCTTACTCTGTACTGGGGATACACAACATACATGTATAACTAAGTAATGTACAAGGCATTTCTTTTCTTTTTTTCAATTTTATTCATTTATTTGTTTTCATTTTTCAACATTCACTTCCATAAATTTTAAATTTTCTTCCCCTCCCTCCCTCCTCCATCTCCAAGACGGCATGCAGTCTTATATGATCTCTACATTTACATACCAGTCACGTTGCATAGAAGAATTATACTGAATGGGAGAAACATTGAGAAAAAACCAAAACACAACGAAACATAACAGAAACGAAAATAGTCTGCTTCATTCTGCGTTCCTACTCCATAGTTCTTTCTCTGGATGTGGATGGAAATTTGCATCATGAGTCCTTTGGAAATGTTTTAGGTCCTTACATTGCTGAGAAGAGCAAAGTCTATCAAAATCAGTCCTCGCACACTGTGACTGTTACTGTGAAAATGCAAGGTATTTTGAAAAAGAAGAAAGCACTAGGATCTTTGGTGGATGAGGAAAGACTGCAGTAGATGTTATCTAAGCCAGGCCTCAAAGGAAAACAAGGTAGAGGTAAGGAGAGAGTCCATTCCAAGTGTATAGGATGGCCTGTGCAAAGACACAGATATGGGAGGTGGGTTGATGAGTGTGGGGCTAAACTAGTAAGTTAGTTTGACAGAAATATTGAGTGTGTGAAGGAGAAAACGAAATAAGTAGGGAAAAGAAGACTAGAGCGAGATTATTGAGGGCATTTTGAAGTGCTTTATCTTGATGGCAACGGGGAAACCACTAATGCTTTTTGAGCAAGGGACTGACATATCAGACCTATGTGCTGTAGGAAAATCATCTTGGTAACTGTGTGGAAATTGAATGGGAGAAGTAGGATGCTGGAGAAATGAAACTAGTTAGGAAGCTTTTATCAGTCTTACATGAAGTGGTAATAAGGTTCTGAACTAATAAGGTAGTGGTCTGATGTAGACAGCAGCAGGCAATGAGCAGGAGATGTGGAAATAGACTTGACAAGACTTGGCAGCTGGTTGGGTGAAGGAAATGGAAGAGTGAATTATGACTATTGCATCCTCTTTTTTTTGACATTTCATCTAATTTGGGGGCTAAGAAATTTTCTAGGATGTAGGAGCCCTATGCCTACAAAGTAGGGAAGTAGTAAATTTAAAAAAATTGTTTTGAAGAGTGAGTTAAATGCTTTTGAAAGTTGTGTTCACTCTTTCAGACCCCAAGAATTAGTCTTGGAAGGGATATCAAATATCATCTAATCTACTTTCTCACTTTGTAAGTGAAGAAGCTCTTCCTAGTGTTCTCTCTCCTCTTGACCAGAGAGGTGCCCACTGAGACATGAGAACAGTAATTACTTTAGTACTGAACATTTATTTGACATCTAGCAAATAAAAGGAGCAGCACAGGATCTTGAGTCCCCACTAGCAGCTCAGGACTGCCCATATCACATTCGCTGTCACATCCCATGTAATTCCTCCTCTGGCTCTGCCTCCTCACCTCTGTCCCATAGTAGTAGTTATCTATCTGGGTTTGTCATTCCTTTTCAACATATTTGTGAGTGTTATTGCCAAGGGAAATTAAAAGAGTGCTCTGGTGGAGTTAGGTAGCTGCTAAAACTTATCTTGTAGTCTTGCATTTAAGGACCGTTAAACTGAACAAATGGATACAGATTATTGTTTCATGCTTAGTACTTTTTTATATTGTGAACTGTACCTTGTTATATAACTCACTCCCACTTAGCCTTTTGACCCCAAACAGAAACTCAGTCTCTGAGCAGTAGCCCAAAAATGTATAGTGAGTTAATCGCAGAATGGGAACATGAATTCAGGAGTCCTAATTTCTCATACAGTGTTATTCCACTGTGCCATACCATATCCCCCTAGGGAACCGCTGGTTAAATTACTTTTGTACTCTTAATTTTAGGATGACAGATCTTGAGTGACAAACACATTTTGCTTCTCTAGAATGGAAAAATAAGTAGACATTGTATCTTTTCTACACATGCTTACTATGCCTAATTTCCACATAAATGCATATGAGAAATTGACTCTCATCTGTGTTTTGAACGCTGAAAATCTGATTTTAGTTTGTTAGGATGTTAAGCATTTGTTATTCCTTAATTTATCACTTTTCACTTTAACTAAATTATTAAAAAAAATCAAGAGATATTTGTTAAATGATAACTGTATTATGGCACCATGCTAGGCAATACCATATTCATCATAGAAGGTCTCTAGGAATAAGAACATAAAAGGGGGGTTCTGAATGAATTAATTCAATATAATTCCTTTCTTTTTATTACATAATTAATGTATTCAGTATATGAAATTGAATGACAGATTCCATCCAAATATTCCATTACATACACATTTAATCCCTCTAATATCGTCATAGTATAGTACGAAGTACACTGGACTTAGAACCAGAAGACTTGCAATCATGTTCCTCCAGTGTTTACTTGTATGAAGGTGGGCAAGTCACTTAGCTTCTCTCAACCTTGGTTTTCTTATCTGTAGAATGGGGATGAAAATACTTGCAATGATCCATTGGATACACTTACAGTTACAAAAAAATTTCAGTGTTGTACTGTATTTCCCAGATTTCAGTGAAAAATTATGAATCAGGAAATGAAAAATAGAAATTACATTCAGTTTCTGTCTAAACCAGTCATCTATTTTATACTAGTCTCTTTCTATATAGTCTGTTAGAATTTAACATGTAATGTATAGTGGGAGAAAGGATGAACTGGACCTTGTTTTCTTTTATCTTCCTAAAGAAGTAGTTTGTTTTCCAAGTAGGAAGCTTTTTTTTTTTTTTAGTGGTTTATTTATTTTATTAGTTTTTTCCCCATAAAACCAACTTTAAGTTTTATTAATTCAATTGTTTTCTTACATTCAATTTTATTAATCTCACTTTTACTTTTCAGGATTCCCAATTTGGTGTTTAATTGAAGATTTTTAATGTTCTTTTGTTCTAGTGTTTTTTTTTTATTTAACTTTTAACATTTATTTTCACACAATTTTGGGTTACAAATTTTCTCCCCTTTTATCCCCTCCCCCCCAGACCCAAGCTTTCTAATTGCCCCTGTGACCTATCTGCTCTCTCCTCTATCCTCTCTCCCTGCCCTTGTCTCCGTCTTCTCTTTTGTCCTGTAGGGCCGGATAGCTTTCTTGACCCCTTCACCTGTATTTCTTGTTACCCAGTGGTAAGAACAATACATTTGGTCCTAACACTTTGAGTTCCAACTTCTTTAGCTCCCTCCCTCTCCACCCCTTCCCGTTGGAAGACAGGCAGCTCAATATAGGCCATATCTGTTTAGTTTTGCAAATGATTTCCATACTAGTTGTGTTGTATAGGACTAACTATATTTCCCTCCATCCTATCCTGTCCCCCATTACTTCTATTTTCTTATGGTCCTTTCCCTCCCCATGAGTGTCGACCTCATATTGCATTCTCCTCCCCATGCCCTCCCCTCCATCCTCCCCCCCACCCTGCTTGTGCCCCTGTCCCCCACTCTCCTGTATTATGAGATAAGTTTTCCTATCAAAATGAGTGTGCATTATATTCTTTCCTTTAATGGAATGTGATGAGAGTAGACCTCATGTTTTTCTCTTGCCTCCCCCTTTATCCCACCGCTAATAAGTCTTTTGCTTTCCTCTTTTATGAGAGATAATTTGCCCCATATAACTTCTCCCTTTCTCCTCCCAATATTTCTCTCTCACTGCTTGATTTCATTTTTTTTTTTAAGATATGATCCCATCCTCTTCAATTCACTCTGTGCACTCTGTCTCTATGTATGTGTGCATGTGTGCATGTGTGTGTGTGTGTACTCCCACCCAGTACCCAGATACTGAAATGTTTCAAGAGTTACAAATATTGTCTTTCCATGTAGGAATGTAAACAGTTCAACTTTAGTAAGTCCCTTATGACTTCTCTTTGCTGTTCACCTTTTCATGGTTCTCTTCATTCTTGTGTTAGAAAGTCAAATTTTCTTTCCAGCTCTGGTCTTTTCATCAGGAAAATTTGAAAGTCCTCTATTTCATTGAAAGACCATTTTTTCTCCTGAAGTATTATACTCAGTTTTGCTGGGTAGGTGATTCTTGGCTTCAGTCCTAGTTCCTTTGACTTCTGGAATATCCTATTCCACTCCCTTCTATCTCTCAATGTAGAGGGTGCCAGATCTTGTACTATCCTGATTGTATTTCCACAATACTTGAATTGTTTCTTTCTAGCTGCTTGCAATATTTTCTCTTTCACCTGGGAATTCTGGAATTTGGCCACAATGCTCCTAGGAGTTTCTCTTTTTGGATCTCTTTCATGCGGTGTTCTGTGGATTCCTTGAATATTTATTTTGCCTTCTGGTTCTAGAATCTCAGGGCAGTTTTCCTTGATAATTTCATGGAAGATGATGTCTAGGCTCTTCTTTTGATCATGGTTTTCAGGTAGTCCCAGAATTTTTACATTGTCTCTCCTGATTCTATTTTCCAGGTCAGTTGTTTTTCCAATAAGATATTTCACATTATCTTCCATTTTTCGAATCTGCGTGGTATGTTCTGAGATATCTGTCTTTCTCATAAAGTCCTTAGCGTCCATCTGTACCATTCCAGTTTTGAAAGATCTATTTTCTTCAGTGAGCTTTTGAATCTCCTTTTCCATTTGGTTGATTCTGCTTTTGAAAGCATTCTTCTCCTCATTGGCCCCTTGCACCTCCCTTGCCAACTGAGTTAGGCTAGTTCTCAAGGTGCCAATTTCTTCAAGATTTTTTTGGTTCTCCTTTAGCAGGGAGCTGATCTGCTTTTCATGCTTCTCCCTCATCCCTCTCATTTCCCTTCCCAGTCTTTCCTCCACCTCTCTAACTTGATTTTCAAAATTCCTCTTGAGCTCTTCCATGGCCCGAGCCCATTGGGTGGGCTGGGACACAGAATCCTCGATTTCTGTGTCTTTGCCTGATGGCAAGCATTGTTCCTCCCCATCAGAAAGGAAGGGAGGAAGTATTTTTTCTCCGAGAAAATACCCTTCAATAGTTTTACTTCTTTTCCCTTTTCTTGGCATTCTCGTCAACCAGTGACCTGACCTCTGAATGTTCTCCTCACACCCACCTCGCCTCCTGGTCTTCCCAGCCAGCGTTTGGGGACTGAGATTCAAATGCTGCTTCCTGCCTTAGGGTTTTTGGCGGGGGCAGGGCTGCTATTCAGTGTGAGAATTAAGATCAGGTGGTCAGGGGCAGGGCTGCCTCTCTGGCTCAGTTCCCTCAGGGGGTTTATGCATAAACCTTCCACAGTGGATCCAGGCTCCCGCCCGCTTGGGGAGCCCCTGTCTGTAGCCGCCTCTCAGCTTCTATCTCCTGGGGGGGCCCGAGCCACGGGGGCACCCCACTCCCCTCTCAACCCGCCAGAGGGACTCTCTCACCTACCCCCGTCAGTCCCCTGTTGGTGGCGGGGCTTGTAACGTCGCTGGAGATCCCGTCTCTGGAGCCTTCTCGGATCTGTACCTCTCGGAGCCGCGGCCGCCGCCACAGGTCCGGGCTGGGCTCCGTGTCTGCAGCGACAGACCTTTCGCGAGAGGTTTGCAGGTCCCTCTGTGGGTGGGGGGACCCACGTGGCCGCTGGAGATCCTGTCCCCGTAGCCCTCTCGGATCTTTTCCTCACGGTGTCGCTCCGCGGTAGGGCTGCCCTCTGCTCCCCGTCCCGGCGCCCAGCCCACGGCGCGAAGGACCCCCTGCGAGAGGTTTGCAGGTCTCTCCGGAACAGAAATCTCCCTCGCTCCAATATTCCGTGGTCTCTGGGTGCAGAATTCGCCCTGGGTTAGTCCCCTTTGCCATTTTGTTGTTTGTGGGTTCGGAGCTATGTGTATGTGCGTCTTTCTACTTCGCCATCTAAGTAGGAAGCTTTTAAAATTAATATGCCCCTCTCATTATCTCATCCTGTTTTGAGTAAATTATGAAACAAAAACATCTAGTGCAAAATACCAAATCCCTCAATATATAGCTACATTGTCCAGCAAGACAAATTCCCATGTTAGCCATACCCAAAATTTATTGTCTCCTTCTGCATTTTAATTTTATTGTCAGTCTGTTAGAAGACGAGTGATGTGTTTCATCTTCATTCTTTTAGATTCATGATTTGTTATTAATTTGATAAGACTTCTAAAATCTAAGTTATTTTTCTCTATTATGTTGTTATGATTTTATGCTTCCTTCATTCAGCATCAGTTCATAAAGGTCTTCCAGTTTCCTCTGAAATTGTCCATTTCATCTTTTCTTCTCTCTCAATAATATTCTACTACAGTTATATATCACAATTTGTTTGGCCATCCCCTAATAAAGGGAGATGCCTATAAGTTTCCAAGTTTTGGCTACCACAAAAAGAGCTTTTATAAATACCTTTGTTCATATAGATCCTTTTTCATTTTCTTTGATTTCTTTAAGAAATAAGGCCTAGAAATCATGTAACTGGGTCAGAGCATGCAAAGTTTGGTAACTTTCTAGGCCTACTTTCAAATTGCTTTCCAACATGGCTGGACTAATTCACAACTCCACCAACAGCTTAATAGTGAAACTGTTTTCCCAGAGCCCCTCCAACATTTGTGATTTTCTTCTTTAGTTTTCCTTGCTAGTATGCAAATTGAAATCTTAAATTGATTTTAATTTGCATTTTTCTGATTATTAGGGATTTAAAGCATTTTTCACTTGATTATTAATATGTTCCTGTTTTCTCAGTGTATATGCAATTATTGAGGTTAATCTTTCTGGAATTCAATCATTTGTACTGTATATTAAGGTCATGGAAAATTGGAGGTTTTTTTTCCAGTTGCACAGTTGGGCCAAATGTTGATAACAATTCAGATTGCCTGCCTCTTCTGTTAAAGCTCTAACTCCATTACCTAAGAAACATAAGAGAGAGGACAAGTGGAAATTGGCCGCGTTACTGGTGCTAGGAGCTTCTCACAAAAGTATTATAACGGCGAGTAGTGCTATGCAGGTAAAATATTTAGGTAACGTAATCTGATCACTCAGACAAATCCAGTTCAGCCTTTATTAAGGTATCTACTAGATTCAAGTCACATAGCAGGGAGTAGACCAGAGATGGCAAGGAAGAGATGAATTAGTAAATCAAACATTGCAGTGACTTTCATGTATTCACAAATAAAATGTTAACTCATTCTTAAGTCCAAACCAAATCAATAAAGATTAAGATGTTGTAGAAGAGAATCAGATCTCAAAATGTACTACTAATGAATTTTTATCATAATGACTCCTTACTACTTAAAAATACACAAATGGAACAGATTAGGTACGTGAAATACAATTGCAAAGGAACATAATAGCATAGAGTTTGATAAATCTGAAGATCCCAGTTATTGGGGTAAAGAATAAAATTGTTTGGGAAACTGGAAAGCAAATGGTCAGAAGTTAGGTTTAGACCAAGATTTCATGCCATATACCAAGTTAAGATTCCAGTGGATATATGACTTAGGTATAAAAGGTCACATCATAAACAAATTAGAAGGGCAAAAAATAAACTACCTCTTGCAATTCTAATTTATTTTTTATAAATCCACAGCCTTTTAATGCCATTAGTAAGTAGTTATTTATGTTGTGATAAATCACAAATAAACGGCTATAGATGACAGAAGAGTTTACGACCTAACAAGGGAGAGAATCACAAAAGATAAAATGAACAATTTTGATTAACTTTGAAAAGGTTTTGCACAAACACAATACAATTAAAATAAGGAAACCAGTTAACTTGAAAGACAATCTTTGTAGAAAGTTTCTCTGAAAGATCTGCTATCCATGATATATAAGGAACTGATTTAAATATGTATATGAGAACAAGAGCCATTCCCTAATAGATAAATGGCTAAAGGGTATGAACAGGTATTTCTCAAGGGAAGAAATCCACATTGATAAGAGCAATGTGAAAAATGTTCTGGACCACCAATAATTAGAAAAATATAAATTAAATAACTAAGTTTCTACCTTATACTTATCAGATTGGCAAAGATGATGTAAAAGTAAATTGACCAGTATTGGAGGGTCTGTGAGTAATGAAACACATTTATATACTGTAGGTGGATCTGTGAATTGGTATAGCCATTCCAGAAAGTGATTTGGAAGTGTACCTAAAAAAAAAGGTCAAAAACCTGTGATCCAGAAATATTACCTACTGGTATGCCTATACCCAGAAAGAGATAAAGAATCAACATGTGCAAAATATATCAGTCGTAGTTATTTTGGTTATAGTGAAGAATTAGAAGCAGAGGAGGTGCCCATCAGTTAGGGAGTAGCTGAAGAGTTTATGGCATATGAATATAAGAGATTATTACTGTCCTTTAAGAAACACTGAAAGTGTAGGAGAAGCCAGAGAAGACGTGGATGAATTGACGTGTAGTGAAATGAGCATAAACAGAAGAACAATTTACACAATAACAGCAACGTTGTAAAGAAAAACAGTTTTGAAAGCCTTCAGAGCTCTTGAAGATCAGGTCGGTGGTCAAACACAGATCCCATGATGGAGCAAGTTGTCTGCCATATGTTGGTGGATTCGAGGCACAACTTGAGGTGTACGGTTCTGGTCATGACCAAAAAAGGAGAAAAGGAGATAATGTTTATTTGTTATATGAGCTTTGTTTTTCTTTTGCTCTTCTTCATTGGGTGAGGATTTCTTGGGGGCAGAGTTAGGGAAGGGGAGAGAAAGAAGGCCAGTCAATAGGAGTGTTGCCAGAAAAAGGGAAATAATTGTCCTACAAACATTGAAAAGAAATGCACAAAAAGAACAGAATTAAGTTCATAATGAGGCACAATCAGGACACCTTTGTAAATAGCATGCTGAATTTTTAAAAAATTAAATGCACTTGTTTATAATATTCTGTTGTTTAGAAATTTTTAGTTTCATATGTGATCATCTTTTTCTGTTCTACTTTATATGTGGAAATTCTCATTTAGTGAGAGTGTTGATTAAGGGCAGAATACAGAAGATCAAATTACTCCATTTAAGGTCATGTAATCTATGTAGCTCTTATCATAATGATACCAAATACATTTTGTCATTTTAAAAAAGTAAAACTTTTAAAAGATGATATAGCAGTAGCAAGTAGATCTTTGCTCCTTCGGTCTTCCAGTGGATCTGAGTTCTCACTGATAGTAGGGTAGGTACCCTTCAGTCATGAAGGTCTCAATTGCCCATTCTGTACATGACTAGACTAGCAAACAAAAGAAAAAGCTAAATGTCCTTTATTTTGCCTTTCTTCTGCCTTGATAGTGGCCGAATTTGGGACAGAGGATGAAGACCTTTGACAGTAAAATAAAAAATGCCTTGAAAGATACTTTACCTATTTCTAAAAAAAAAAAAAGGAATAACTATTCTAATAATTAATGGAAAAAGCTCCAAAAGCAATATTAGATGCATTCATTCAGTACCTCTCTATGCAACAGCCCCCCCAAATACTTTAAATTTATGATCTCATTACTCTTGACCAAGTTCCTCTACAAGATATATGATGTTCATAAACATAATTTTAGTATGCCAAGAACTTAGGTTCATTGTAATAGAAAATTAACTCCTCTGCAAGCTATACTTAATTTAAATTTCTTTCCTATTCAGGGTTTCTACTTAGGGAAAAATAGAAGAGTTCAGAGAGGTGAAATAATTAGTGACTAGACAGTAAGTGTTAGTGAGGGCATAGTACAGAAAGTGTTTTCTGTTTTCTTTATGTACTCCCTTCATGCCTCCTCCACCCCCAAACCCATATTCTGGGCCATCTCTGGTCTTCCTGATGAATATCAGGCCACTGGACCCAGATGGCTCAGGAGAAGAAAGTGAGCTGGTGACCTTGCACAGCCCTCACTCACTCAAATCAAAGTCAACTGCAAGTCATGTCCTTATCTTGATGTCATGGGCCTCTTTGAGAACAAAGGACAGACACACAACAACAACCTTCAAACCCACAAATCCCATGAGAAAATGGAAAAAAAAAAATGACAAAAATGAAAAAAACCCATATTGTTTAAAGTAAGTATGTACTCAGTATATTTTAGAGCAGCCAGCAAGGTCTCCTTCCTACAAGCATAAGATTCTTCCTATTCATCAAATTTTGAAGCTCTTATTTATCTATGGTGTAATGGAAAGAATTTCATATTTGGTATAAATACATACCCAATACATTGGGTTTCATTCCTGATTGTTCCACTTATTTCCTTTGTAATGTTGAGTAAGTTTCCACTCTGTTCTTCTGGCTTCATTTCCTCAACTCTAAATCTGTAAGCGGAGGGCGGAGCCAAGATGGCGGAGTAGAAACACACAAATACGCTAGCTCCGAACCCACAGCCCATGAAATATCTGTAGTAAAGAGCTGCCAATAAATTCGGGAACAGGAGAAGCCACGTAACAGCAGAGCGGATAAGATTTCTGTTCCAGAGGGACCTGCAAACCTCTTGCAAAAGGTCCGTCGCGCTGCGGACGCGGAGCCCAGCCCAGCCCTGCCGTGGCTGCGGCACTGAGAGGAGCAGATCTCAGCGGGCTTCAGGGACGGGATCTCCAGCGGCCACACAAGTCCCTCCACCCACAGGTGACGGGGGTTGATGAGAGGGTCTCTTTGGCGGGTCGAGAGGGGAGTGGGGTGCTGCCATAACTCAGGCCACCTCGGGAGGCAGAAGCTGAGGCAGGAGCAGACCAGGGCTCCCCAAGCAGGCAGGAGCCTGGATCCATTGTTGAAGGTCTCTGCATAAACCCCCTGAGGGAACTGAGCCCGTGAGGCGGCCCTGCCCCCACCTGAGCACCTGAACATAATCTCACACTGAATAGCAGCCCTGCCCCCACCCAAAGCCCTGAGGCTGGGAAGCAGCATTTGAGCCTCAGACCCCAAGCGCTGGCTGGGAGGATCCAGAGGCGAGGTGGGTGTGAGGAGAATATTCAGAGCTCAAGTCACTGGCTGGGAAAATGCCCAGAAAAGGGAAAAAAACCAAGACTATAGAGGGTTACTCTCTTGGTGAGCAGGTTTCTCCTCCCCTCCCTTCTGATGAGGAAGAGCGGTGCTCACCATCAGGGGAAGACACGGAAGTCAGTGCTTCTACATCCCAGCCCACTCAATGGGATCAGTTCTGGGAAAAGGTCATAAAGAGCTCAAAAAATTTTCAAAATTATGTTAGAGAGGTGGAGGAAAAACTGGGAAGAGCAATAAAAGACTTGCAAGCAAAGTATGAACAACAGATCAGCTCCCTGCTAAAGGAGACCCAAAAAAATGCGGAAGAAAATAACACCCTGAATAATAGGCTAACTCAATTGGCAAAGGAGGTTCAAGAAGCCAATGAGGAGAAGAATGCTTTCAAAAGCAGAATTAGCCAAATGGAAAAGGAAATTCAAAAGCTCACTGAAGAAAATAGTTCTTTCAAAATTAGAATGGAACAGATGGAGGCTAATGACTTTATGAGAAACCAAGAAATCACAAAACAAAACCAAAAGAATGAAAAAATGGAAGATCATGTGAAATATCTCATTGGAAAAACAACTGACCTGGAAAATAGATCCAGGAAAGACAATTTAAAAATTAGGGGACTACCTGAAAGCCATGATCAAAAAAAGAGCCTAGATATCATCTTTCGTGAAATTATCAAGGAAAACTGCCCTGAGATTCTAGAACCAGAGGGCAAAATAAATATTGAAAGAATCCACCGATCACCACCTGAAAAAGATCCAAAAAGAGAAACTCCTAGGAATATTGTGGCCAAATTCCAGAATTCCCAGGTCAAGGAGAAAATATTGCAAGCAGCTAGAAAGAAATAATTCAAGTACTGTGGAAATACAATCAGGATAACACAAGATCTAGCAGCTTCTACATTAAGGGATCGAAGGGCATGGAATAGGATATTCCAGAAGTCAAAGGAACTAGGACTAAAACCAAGAATCACCTACCCAGCAAAACTGAGTATAATACTTCAGGGGAAAAATTGGTCTTTCAGTGAAATAGAGGACTTTCAAGCATTCTTGATGAAAAGACCAGAGCTAAAAAGAAAATTTGACTTTCAAACACAAGAATGAAGAGAAGCATGAAAAAGTAAACAGCAAAGAGAAGTCATAAGGGACTTACAAAAGTTGAACTGTTTACATCCCTACATGGAAAGACAATATTTGTAACTCTTGAAACTATTCAGTATCTGGGTACTTGGTGGGATTACACACACATACATGCACACGCACACACTCATAGAGACAGAGTGCGCAGAGTGAATTGAATAGGATGGGATTATATCTTAAAAAAAAAAATGAAATCAAGCAATGAGAGAGAAATATATGGGAGGAGAAAGGGAGAAATGGATTGGGGCCAATTATCTCTCATAAAAGAGGCAAGCAAAAGATTTTTTTAGTTTGGGGAAAAAGGGGAGGTGAGAGAAAAACATGAAGTTTACTCTCAACACATTCCACTAAAGGAAGGAATAAAATCCACACTCATTTTGGTATGAAAACCTATCTTACAATACAGGAAGGTGGGGGACAAGGGGATAAACAGGATGGGGGGGACGATGGAAGGGAGGGCATGAGGAGGAGGGTACAATTTGAGGTCGACACTCATAGGGAGGGACAGGATCAAAAGAGAGAATAGAAGTAATTGGAAGCAGGATAGGATGGAGGGAAATATAGTTAGTCTTATATAACACGACTGTTATGGAAGTCATTTGCAAAACTACACAGATATGGCCTATATTGAATTGCTTGCCTTCCAAAGGGAGGGGGAGGGGAGGGAGGGAGGAAAAGAAGTTCGAACTCAAAGTTTTAGGAATAACTGTCAAATACTGTTCTTGCCGCTAGGAAATAAGAAATACAGGTAAAGGGGTATAGAAAGTTATTTGGCACAACAGGACAGAGGAGAGGATGGAGACAAGGGCAGAGAGGAATGATGGAGGAGAGAGCGGAGTGGTGATGGGGGCAATTGGAATGCTTGGTGTTTTGGGGTGGGGGGAGGGGACAAGGAGGGAGAAAATTTGGAGCCCAAAAATTCTGTGAAAATGAATGTTAAAAGTGAAATAAATAAATTAATTAATAAAAAAATAATAAAAATAATAATAAAAAAAATAAATCTGTAAGCCTTCCATGTTAGTCAACTAACTATAGCCCTACCCAGTTCAGTTATATTTCTATTATAAAATCTCTAAAGCAGACGAAATGTGGAATATAAGGGATAATGATCACAAATCTGCTTCAGTGGTAGGGAAGAACTATTGTCATGGCTGTTGGTTAGGCTCGTTAGCTTGAGAAAGACCTTGCTCCAGTCTTTTCCCAAACATGTATAGCTGAACATCAAATGATGGGAGCATGTTCATGGAAGGGTTACACTGAATGCTAGCCTGTTATGTGTATGACTTAGCACCAGGGAGTGAGGGAGAGAGTGAGAAAAGGAGAAGGGTGGTAATCTTGGCAGGAATTGCATTCTTGAACTTGAATTGTTGCCTTCACCCACTTACAAAATTTCAGTTTTATCCTTTTAAAGTTGTGTTTTTAAATAAAATTGCACCTTGTTCTGACTATAGCTGTCAATTTCTTTTGTTACTACTGAGGCAGCTTATTAGTAATAGGCATAGTTTTAAGGCTGGAGGTGGCATTTATTTAAATGAGTTGCTAAGCACCCATTTTTTTCGACTCTACAAAATTCATCCTGTCAGCTAAAAATGGAGCTTTATTGAGTCAAAAGGGCCAAATCATGGCTTCTTTCCTCCAAGTTGCCCAACTCGTCCTACTTGAAAGTAAAGGTCAAAGTGAGAGTGTTGGATTTTCATTGATGTAATGGACCATTAGAAGAACGTAAAGTCGAGTGGCATCTATTGTCTATACCACTGCTAATCTGACAAGTCTCATTTACTTTATTTTATTCTCATTCATTCATACACCAGATATTTAACAAGTACTTAGGATGTCGAAGACAGGGGATGCAAAGAAGAGTAAATCATGATCTCTCCTTGGAGCACATGATTGTTTTACTCTTCTAGCCAGATTATAAATTCTGGGAGTAGGAGCCACTGTTTGGAGTTAGAGGACTCGGATTTGAAACCCATGGCTAGCATTTATTACCTATTAGACTGTCAGCAAGTCTCTTACTATTAATATTAAAGAGCTCAGTTTCTTCACCTGTAAAAATGAAGATTTTGGACTAGATAACTTAAGGTCCCTTCCAACTCTAAATGAATTTTCTTACGTTCTCTTCTGCTCAGTGAGTTGGGCCAGTAAATATTTGCTTAATCTTCTAAGGATCATTCAGAGACGGCTTTGACAAGTTCAACCTTACTTTACCCAGTGAAGGGCCAAATAGGTATTTGGGTTCTGCAGGGTTTGCTGCAGGTTTCAGTCACCACAGAGACCAGCACCATATGAAACCATGTAGATGGATTATTTCAAGCATACCAAAGGCCTTGTGGGATAGGCCACGCTTCTTTGAGCTTCATTTCAGCAAGCATATAAAGAACGCTTCCTTCCCTCCAAGAGCTTACCAATATTAAACCCCAGTGACACAGATGAATGAGTATAAGATGATTCAGGTAAAGTAACAACTGAAAGGGAGGGGTGAAAAGTCACTTGAATCACAGCCTGTGCTGTCCCAAGGTACAGAGGTGCATGTAGAGAGGTAGAAGATAAACTGCTGAGATCAAATACACCCAATAGATCCGTTTTGCTGGAATGTAGAATGTGTGAAAAGGAAAAGTGATAATGAAATAAATCTGGAAAAGTGGTTTGGAGTCAGACTGTGAGGGGATTTAAATGTCAAATTGGGAAGTTTGATTTTCATCCTGCAGTAAGAATTCTTAACTTAAAATATTTTTTTTTTTTGCCTTTTGGTAATTACATTTCAATTAGTTTTCATTGTAATCTTACACATTTTATCTTACGCATTTAAAAGCATTATTCTGCAAAGGCATCTTTAGATTTCACTGGAGGGTCAAAAGGGACCATAACACAAAAGAAGGCTAAGAATTCCTGTCCTAGGGGCCATAGGAATCCACTAAATATTCTTAAAAATAGAAGTCACAAGGCCAGACTTGAGGTTCTAGAAGTGTACTTTAACAGCTCTGTGGAAGATGGATTGGAGAAAGAGCAGACTAGAGTGGGGGCCATTGCGTTTAACCATTAAGAGATTGAAAAGTGGTTACAGAGTTAGCTACTGACAAAAGAGGAGTTATGAATGTAGACAGCTTTGTAGGAGTTGAGCTGTACAGTGGAGGAAAAGATACTGGACAAAAGTTTAAGGGAATAACTGGGTCAAGTGAAGTTTTTTTGGTCGTTTTTGTTTTTTAAAGAGAGCTTGGGGGTGGACCTGGACATAAAGTTATAGGTAGCAGGGAAGAAACCTGTGAGATAAGCAGAGATGGAAGATGGAGGGAGTAGGGGATGCCAGGAATGCTAAAACAAAGCCAAGGTCTCAGAGGAGTCTTCTACCGCTGCAGCATCAGTTCTCTGTCCATTTGTGACTAAGGTTTATTTAACTCTTGAGTTAGAGATCATCTGTCAGAACTGATGCTTAAGTCTGTCCATCTTCTTTTTCCATTTCTTTCTCACAGGCCTTGTAAATGGCTCAGTTGGTTGCTGCTGTTGTTTTCCTCTTACATCCACTTTAAGAGTGGAGAAAGTTTAGCTTAAGCAGCTTTCCCAAGTTACAATGCAACTTAGTTTAGTTTATACTCCATTGCTTAGTTCACTTAATAGACTGGAATGATGTCTGGCTGGAACTTCTCCATAACTCTCCTGAGGTTTATAGAATGGTCACCGCAAAATGAATCAAGACAGTAGAACCCTGAGTAATGAAAAGCAAGAGTGAGAGCACTGGCTGGCTTTGATCTGTAGCTCAAAGACATGCTTTTAAAAATACCTCTAGATGACCAGCACATTGTGCTGTGAACACAAGACCTGGATGTTCATGCATCATGCCACAGTTCTGCTGATTCTGAAGCATTTCTTCTTGTGGTTCCTAGGACATATTGAAAGCAAAATCTGCCTAGAAACAGTTGTATTTACATCTGACCTCTAGGTGGTGATAGCTCCCTACTGCCTCTTCATGAATACAGAAGCATCTGGTGGTAGCAGGGAAACCATTCTTTCCTTTTAGTCGTAGTGTCTCTTATTTCCTAAACACTCGTATTTTGGGTGCTGATTATTTGTCCGTTTGTTTCCTTTCTCTTTCTCTCTCACAGCCTAATAATCATCTAATAGCATTTATTAAATACTTACTTGTGCATCATACCCTGCTAGGTCCTGTACAGTGAAAAGTATATGTGTAGACCTTCGTATCCTGCTGTTATGAACTTAACAATCTGAGGCATGCTGTCAGACATAAATATGGATGCACCATACATTGCTGTTGAACATAAGCTGTACCCTTAAATGGAGTTTTCTTTAGAAGGAAATGAAACATACCTCAAAATAGACCAAAGAAAGAGGAGAATGGCCCTCTTGTACAAAAAATTTCTAGGCTCTTTTTGTGGTGGCAAAGGACTGGAAACTAAGGGAAAGGGCCGTCAGTTGGGGAATGACTGTACAAATCATGTCATATGAACGTAAAAGAATACTGTGGTGCTACAAGAAATGACTGAGGACAATCTTTTTTATTTTTTGAAATACTTTTTGTATCTAATTACAAGTAAAAAATGTTTAACATTGGTTTTAAAACTTTTGAGTTCCAAATTCTCTCCCTCTCTCCTATTCCCTCTCCCCTAATTGAGAATGCAAGCAGTTTGATATAGACTATACATACGCAGTCATTTAAAACATACTTCCATATTAGTCATGTTGTAAAAGAATACGTAGACCCCACTTCCCTCCCAAAAAAACAGGAAAAATAAAATAGCAGAAAGTATGCTTTGATCTGCGTTCAGACTCCATCACTTCTTTCTCTGTAGGAAGACAGCATTTTTCATCAAAAGTCCTTTGGAATTGTTTTAGATCCCTGTATTGCTGAAACTAGCTACACCATTCACAGTTGATCATCATGCAGTGTGTACATCTTGGTCTGCCCTCACTTTACATCAGTTCATATACGTCTTTCCAGCTTTTTCTGAAAGCATCCTGCTCATCTTTTCTTATAGCAAATCATATAGCATAACTTGTTCAGGGATTCCCCAATTGATGGGTGTCCCTTAAATATCCAATTCTTTTCCAGCACAAAAAGACCTGCTATCAATATTTTTGTTCTTATGGGTCCTTTTCCTTTTATGGAATCTCTTTGAGATACAGATCTAGTAGAGCTAGGTCAAAAGGATATATCCTTTTCAGCATACTTCCAAATTGCTCTCCAGGATGGTTATATCAATGTCCTAATTTTTCCACACCCCCTCTAGGATTTGCCATTTTCCTTTTCTGTCATATTAGTCAATCTGATAGGTTTGAAGTGTTACCTCACAGTTATTTTAATTTGCAGTTCTCTAAGCAATATTGATATTTAGAGCATTTTTTTCATATGACTATAGATAGCTTTGATTTCTTCATGTAAAAACTGCCTGTCCCTAGCTTTTGACCCTTTATCAATTGGAGAATGACTTGTATTCTTATAGATTTGACTCTATATATTTGAGACATGAGGCTTTTATCAGGGAAACTTGCTGTAAAAATTTCTTCCCAGATTTCTGCTTCCCTTCCAATTTTGACTATGTTAGTTTCATTTGTGTAAAGCCTTTTTAATTTAATGTAATCAAAATTATATATTTTCTATCTCATAATGCCCTCTATCTCTTGTGTGGTCACAAATTCTTCCCTTATCCATAGATCTGACAGGTAGATTATTCCATGCTCACCTAAATTGCCTATGGTATCACCTCAAGGGGACAATTTCGGAGAAACCTGGGAAGATACCTATGAGTTGATGTGCTGTGACGTGAGTAAGACAGACAACATTGCAAAGACAAACAACTTTTAAAGACTGAAGAACCCCGATTAGTGCAATAACCAGCCCTGATTTTGGAGGACTTGCGATAAAACTTTCTACCTGCTTCCTAACAGAGATGATGAACTGAGGATTCACATTGGAGACGTTTTTTGAATATGGTCATTGTGGATACTTGTTTTGCTTGACCATGCATGTTTGTGTTGAGGGTTTTATTTTTCTTTCTTTTTCAGTGTTGAGATGAGTGAGAGAGAAAGAGAGAAGGTTAATTTTTAATAATTGAAAAAAGTTTTTTTAAGTTATGTTTGCCCCCAAAGAAAGACACATGAGAAGATACTCCTCCCCCTGCCTTTTTTTTTTTTGTAAAAGAAGTGAGGTGCCATGGACTCTGAATATAATGTCAGACTTTTTTTAGTGTCGTATTTAATTTTGCAGATTTTTTCTCTTCTTTTTAGTTCTTTAATTTAAAAAAAAAGATCCTTGAAAGTTGAACCTTTCAGAGCCAAAATCAAAATCTTAGCTCTAGAAGAGACTTTCTAAACATTCAGGAAGGCTTATTGGTGAGTCTCTGGAAGGGGATGGAGGAAGGAGTACAGTGAGTATAAGTGGTTTTAAAAAAACAAATAAATTTTTTTTTTAAAAGAAAAGAAATGTGCTAAATTGAAACACCCCCCCCCCCAACAGTTTATAGACCATATTTGGATTTTATGCAAATGCTACTCAGGGACAAAAGTAAGTTTATTTTACAATTGCAAAAATAGGTACAGATAGAACAGAAAGGTTACGCAAAGGCTTGGATGAACAACATATCATATGCAGAACAAAGGTAAATAGACTTTAGGTAAAAGAAAAAGGTAAGTTGGGCTAAAGAATAAATTCTCAGTGAGGTTGATGGTCAAGAAGAACAGCCATAAATGTTTCATGTGGTAAATAGTTTGGGAAATGAACTATGGGAAAATGGAACAGCAGGAACTTGGACAATTATTTAAGTGATTAAAGATGACAGTAGAGTGGCAGAATAAAGTATTTCAAGCATACAGTGCTATCATAGACTGTTATTGAACTCAGTATAAATAAATAGAAAAGGTTTCAAGAAAGTGTGACCTTGATAAACAGAGAGATATAGGTTGGAATGGAGAGAGAGATGAAGGAAGATGTTTTAGAATACATAAGGGTTTTGGAATACTTGGCGAACATTTTGCCTTGACTCCCAGGGCAGTGGAAAGTTATCATGAAATAACATATGGACTTTCAGAAATCTTCAGTTGTTTAGTATTTGATCATAGTTCCAAATATTGTTAAGATAGGATGTGTCAACAGCTGGAAAATATGAAGTGCTAATGTAGTGTGTGTATTGGTAAAAAATTCAGCATACATTAGCCATTATTGACCACTTACAGTTCTTAGGATGAGTATTATTATATAACTGGAAAAAGTGCTTACAGATGGAACCTGGGAATAAACTTTAGTACCATTTTGGTCTGAGTAATCACCTTAGAAATTAAAGATACTTTGGATTTTAGTGCCGTCTTTTTTCTAAATGCTTTCTCACTTATATTTGCCTTACATAATGGATAGGGAGGAGATGGCAGCAGAACTGGAAAGGCCCAGGGTTTTCTCTCTCTTTTAGGATTAGGGCTGTGTGGAGATTCAAGGTTTCATGGTAGATCAGTGGCAAACCCTCCAGTAGAATCTACATCTTGGACTCAGAGATCAGGCTATATCTTCCTCTAAACCAAGTTGCTTTTGTATTTATGACCACAGTGTTTAATTTGATGTGTTATGGAGCTGTTACCACAGTTCACATTTCCTTCTGATAGAAAGCTCAGATTTGTTTGCCCAGAGAATTACGGATGCATCAATAAAATAGACTCAAATAGTCATAAAACTCCCGAGTTAGTACCAGGAGGTACCAATGGTCAGTAAGAATTTTAGCTTGGACATATACAGTCTTATTATTGTGCCATATTTTTACTCTATTTACTAGCAGCTAAGGTTACATACATTTGCTAAATTTACAAAGAATTATATTTTCTGCACCTTGTAGGTCACTGAATTTGAAGGGCTTAATGGTGTAACTGGTTTATTAAAACTGATTTCTTGGAGCCTAGGCTGTACTTTCTCTAGGCTAGGAGAGTGCTTCCTGTTTCTTCTGAATCAGTCCTCTCCCTAAGTGCCTACTTCAGGCATACTACATAAAATGGCTATTCATGACTACTGTTATTAAGTTTAACTGATTCAGATGGAGAAACTGGAGAAGTGGTACTGAGTAAATAGTACATCTTCCCCCCTCCCCCCCAAACATCTTCTAATATGTCAGATAGTCCTCTTTTCTAGCTTAAAGTTACCTTAAATCTGCTTTGAACTTATACCTTCACCCAATCCTAAGCATTTTGAAAACCCATTTTCCTTCTATTTCTTTTCCCCTTCTCATGGAACCAGAGTATAAATTATGAACCTTTCCCCTTTGTCTGTAGCTTCCAGAAAGTCAAGAGACAGCTGAGATCAAGTGCTGGCAAGTTACGAGAGCTGTTGGCTCTTTTTCAACTTGGGCTATTTCTTTGGACATAAACTGCTTGAAATTTTCCTATGTATATCATTATGGAGAAAAATGAGTGTATTGGGTAAATTAGGTGCATTATGATGTTTGTGGTCTGCAGGCAAGGAAGAATTTGGTTTTGTGGAAAGATAAGTGGGTTCTTTATAATTACTAATAAATCTTGGTAAAATGTACATTAGAAAGAAGGGACAAAAACTCCTCTTATCACAGCTGAAATATTCTATTGTTCCATCAGTTTTTCATTACTCTGAAATGATTACTGCAGAAATTCTTAAATTGGATGCTTTTCAAAGAGGAAAATTAAAGACCATAAGCATAATCTTGCAGCTGTGTCAAAAACAATTTACATCTGTGTTTATTTGTGACACTTTGAGAGACTAGCTTTAGAAAATTCACCTTGGGCTAATGATATCACACAAAGAAACCTTAAGACCAGTCATAAAATGAATCTACCATATTCATGCTACTACATTGATTGGAGCAGAATTAAAAACTTGCAAAAGTTTTCCACAATGATCATTTACCATCCCCTTCTTCATGAACAATTCATCCATTATAGCAAGTGTTACCTAACGTATTTCCATGTATGCCTTGTCTCTTGAATGGCAATAAAATGTTTTTATAAGTATTGTCATATTTTAAAGAAGATTTCCACAAGATCCCTAAGTTTCCTCCTAGCTCTAATGGTCTGTGATATGAAAGAAAATATGTTCTGGTTGTGTCCACTACATTCTTGAGAAATGCTCCTAATCATGTGGCCACATGGGAGTTAGATGCTGTTCGAAGAGGCATCTTTTCCATTGGGTGGGTGTGTGCGTGTGCGTGTGTGTGTGTGTGTGTGTGTGTGTGTGTGTGAGACATCCATACACTTTATTTCCAAGTTAGAACTAGTCATGTTTCTAGGCTGAGGTACAGAAGTATTTGTTTTGTATTTGTTTTGCTGCCCTGGTACTGTGCTCATAAATCAGTCATTCTTTCACCAGGGAACAATCTGGTTGGTAGGGTTGCTACAGACACTTCTCAGGTGGGGTGGAAGAGGAAGCACTAAATTATCATCGGAATAAATTATTGGTACATTCGAATCTCCATGTGTTAATGTTCTGGGTAGTGGGTGTAGTTTTTGCCTGTAGGAGAGAGTGATGGCATTTCTATGATCAGCTTAGAAAGATTCATTTTATGCTCTAAATCACTATTGATTAGAGAAGTGCAAATCAAAACAGCTCTGAGGTACCACATCAAACCTATCAGATGGATTAACATGACAAAACAGAAAAATGATAAACGTTGGAGAAGATATGGGAAAATTGGAACACTAATGTATTGTTGATAGAATTGTGAATTGATCCAGCCATTCTGGAGAACAATTTGGAATTATGGTCAAAAGGCTATAAAACTGTGCATACCCTTTGACTCAACAATACCACTGCAAGGTCTGTATCCCAAAGAGATCATAAAAATGGGAAAAGGACCCACATGTACAAAAATATTTCTAGCAGCTCTTTTTGTGGTGGCCAAGAATGGGAATTGAGGGGATGCCCATCAGTTGAGGAATGGCTAAACAAATTGTGGTATATGAATGGAATGCTACTGTTCCATAAGAAGTGATGAACAGGCAGACTTCAGTAAAACATGGAAAGACTTGATTGAATTAACTGATGCTAAGTGAAATGAGCAAAACCAGGAAAACATTGTACATGGTAACAGCAACTTTGTGTGATGGCCAGCTTTGATAGACTTAGCTCTTCTCAGCAATGCAGTGGTCTAAGACAATTCCAAAGAACTCATGATGGAAAATGCTGTCTACCTCCAGAGAAAGACCTGTGGAGTCTGAGTGCAAATCGAAGCATACTATTTTCTCTCTCTTTTTTTGATTTCTTTCTTGTGGTTTTTCCCTTTGATTCTAATTCTTGTTTACAAAATGACTAATGTGGAAATATGTTCAATATGATTGTAAGGTATAGCCTGTATCATATTGCACACGTTGGGGAGGGGAGGAGGAGGAGAAAATTTAAAACTCAAAATCTTATAAAAGTGAATGTTGAAAACTAAAAATAAATATTTTTAAAATATCTAATTAAAAAAAGAGAAAGATTCATTTTACTTTTCCAACCTGAAGGGAAGAAAGCCTCATAGTATGAGAACAGAGGTAGAAAAATGGAATAAGTGCCCTAGTAGAACATAAGTGCAGCCCTATTTGGGTTAAATATCTGAAGAGGGATGATACCCATTTTTCAAAAAGTGATTTAATGATTGTCACTGAATGGGAGTGTTATTCTTCATGACATTAAAATGATGTCCTGCTGAATAGCATTGCTGGATTACTGCTTCAGAGCCTGATAGTTTACATAAGAGCTGTTTTGTTTAACTGTATAAGATCATTCAACCCAAATGTTAGGCCTGAAGCAGCATAACATTTCTGGAGCATGTAAGACCATGTTGTTTTTCAGTCATTTTTCAGTCATGTCTGACTCTTTGTGACCTCATTTAGGGTTTTCTTGGCAAAGATGTTATAATGCTTTGCCATATCCTTCTCCAGCTCATTTTACAGATGAGGAAATGAGGCAAACAGAGTTAAGTGACTTGCCCAGGGTCACACAGCTTAGTGAATATTTGCAGCCAGATTATAACTCAAGAAGATGAGTCTTCCTGGCTCTATCCACTATGCCACTTAGTTGCCCAATGGAAAACTGTACTTGACTCTTTATTTAGAAAAGCCTGTGATAAACATGTCTTTAGAAATGTGAGATATCCTCTAAGACATGAGAATAGTTTGCTGGGAGTCCAAATCACTTCAAAAAACAACAACAAAAAAACCCCACTTCTGTGTTAATGTTAGTTTTCTGGTATTGAAAACCCTTTAATTATTTGAAAATGGTTCTTCCATATGCATTGCCTTCTTTGATCGTTCTCTTAGCCTTACACTTTTGTTTATACACAAAAAGATGTGCAGCCCATAACATTGACAAGGACGGTGTTCCCATTTTTTCTTCCCGTGATTATAGCGTTAGAAACAGATTTGGCCTCCCACTCATTTGGAGTTGTGCTCTCAACGAGCAAGTTCACACTGTGGAATGCCAGCACAGAGGGAAATAGAAACCTGTACTGTTATTAAAAGTAATGTCATGAAGCAGCAAACCTTCCTTGATGTTTTGGCTAGATTGATGCAGAATGTAAGGTAAACTACAGTGGTGGTTTCTTTTGGCTCCTGAAATCTAACTTACCAGATCATCAGAGATGGGTTTTTAACACTATTTTGATAGTCTGGGCCAGAGTCGACAATATATTTATCACAAATTTATAAGAGCTTTTAACTTTTCAAAACACTTTCACATCCATTATCTCATTTGAGGTGAGAGGCAGCTGTGACCCTGGGGTCTGGTCCTACTCCTACCACCAACTGGTCTTGTGGCCTCTCATCTGAAAGATGTGGATAATGCCTCACAGCTATAAAGTTCTGCACAATTTTAAGTTAGTGTGGTATAAGGTAAAGAACAGACGGTTTGAGATCAGCTTCTTTCACTTATAGTAGTAATTATTTTACTCTAAAGAAATCATTTCTTTGCCCTTGCCTTTAGATCCCTCATTTTAAAAAGGAGCTAGTGGTAGTGCATGGTTTTCACTAAAGAGGCAATGTGGAATAGGAGAAAGAACACTGAATTTGGCATCAGAAAACCTGGTTTCATTGTTAGAGTGGAACAGAAGTAATTTCACCTCTCTGGGCCTCAGTTTCCTCATCTGTAAACTGAGAGGGCTGAACTAAATCATCTTTAACATCCCTTCCAGCTCTAAGATACCATCTTCTACTGACAGTACAAAATCACATAGATTACAGGGTTAGAGGGACCTAAAGGCTTTCTAGTTCAACCTATACTTGAAAAAAATTGCTTCCAATCAGGCTGGACAGGGGATCATTCATATTTTGAATTTTCACATAACTAGAAATTTCATATAACTAAATTTGCCCCAGTGATCTAGCTGGTCGAGATCTTTTAAAATCCTGATTTCATCATCCATGTATGTGCTACACCTCCTAGCTTTGTGACACCTGCAAATTTGATAAGCATGTTGGCTATTCCTCTGTCTAAATCATTGATAAGACTGTTTAGTTGTTTAGGGAAATCCACTAAAGATCACCTTCCAACTGACATTAAGTCTTTAATAATAATTCTTCTTTGAGTCCAGCCATTTAACTGGTTCCAAATTCATCTGATTATATGATTTTCTAGCGTATGTCGTTTTGATCTGCATAGCATTTTCACCAAAATTATTTTATAGTTGACAAAACTGAGGTCCAGAGAGCTTTTTACATTTACTTTTATGAAGTCATGTATCTAGGCAGAGTAAAGCCACTACTTGAACTATATGTCTTGATCAGTAGTGCTAGTAGAGTATGTTTGGACTCTGTGACCTTCAAGGTCCTTTCCAGTTCTAAATCTGTAATCCTTTGATGACTTACTCTACAGGCTACCAAGATTTGCCTTTTGTACGATCCTAAAGGCATAGTGCAACAGAGAGCTCAAGAGGGCAAAAGATTGGGAAAAGATCATTAACAGATCATTGATAACTGTGGAATGAACAATTTCAGTTGAGTAATTTGACCTATTTTTCCATGCCAAGAGGTTTTTTTTTTTTTTTTTTGGATCCTGATGTCCAATATGTAGACTCTTTTCCTTCATTTCATGTCATTTACAAATTGCATAATTTGTAAATTACATCTGTGCCTTCTTCTAAGTCATTTACAAAAATGTGAAACAGCAAGGGACCATGATTTGATCCCTGGGGTGCTTTTCAATGGCCTATTGTACGAAATGTTCCTTTTGCTTAATGAGTTTGAAGTGACATGTAGAAACACTCACCAATCCAATCCTGTTGTTAAATAGGGTATCTTAGAGCTTGAAGAAATCCTAAAAAACATTTAGTCTAACTGTTCATAACATGAGTAAGGGAAATGGAGCCCAGAAAGGGGAAAATGAGTTATTCAAGGTCACATATCTAGTAAGTAGCAGGGCGCAGACTAATTTCATTTCAAAGTAGCTCTCTCAATAGACTAAACTCTTGGGGGACAATGAAATCCTTAATATGTGGAAAGATTTGAGGAACTAGTTAGTCTAGAATCCAAGTCAAGGAAGTCAATTCATTTTACTTTTAGGATTCTTCTGCAGGAAGAAAACATAGGATCTAAGTGAAAGAAGTTATTCTCTTAAATTGGCAGTTTTTATAAAACATTTAAATGCCAAATATAGAAGAGTTTAACTCCACAGCTATATTTAAGCACCAATGAAGGTTTGATCTAGCCTGAAGATTTATATGGGGTATATGAGACAAGTTGTGAACTGTTATTTTCTAGGACTTTCTGATTGGTATAAAGCTCCAAAAATACAACTTTTATTGTATTGTTTTAAACCTAGGTGCATGCTCTGTCAACCTCTTATTGAATTTAATTGTCTTAGTAAGTGATATTTTAGGATTTTAGAACCGTCATTACAGTCAAGGATGATGTTTTTAATAGAAACAAATAATAAACAAAGTCCTTTCTGCCCACTTTCCAAAGTTTTAGTTTGAAATCCTCATACTTTAAATGTTTTTCATCATGATTATCTCCTGAAGTTTCCTAGTAAATAATAGGTTTAATGTTTTATTAGCAGGCCACATTTACATAACCCACTGAGCTGAACGTCATCTCTTTTATGCTAAGTTATTTATCTTATTTGTGGCATTTGGCATTAATGACATCACTCCATCAGCATGAGCATGCAGTAGTTCAGTCATTGTGTTTAGCAGTGAGGACACTTATAGTTAATAGCACATGAAGCCATTTCATTAAAAGGAAAGTTTTGTTAGGATACATTAACACAGGCCACTAACCAAAACACAAATCATTTTGTTCCTTGTACTATTAAGGGGGTAAAATAAATTTGAGGACTCAGCCACGCTTTTCTTTTTAAAGAACATTCTTTGGCATAAAGTTGCCTTGCAGTGTAGTAGTGATAATAAAAATAACATCTTAAGTTAATATACCATAAACTTTGAATTTTATAAAGCATTTTTACATGCAGTGTTTCACTGACCTTCAGCATTCTGGCTACCTTCCTCAGAATGAATGGCAGTTTATTTATGTTGCCCTTACAGTATTATGCCCAGAGCTAAATGTAATACCCCAGATGTAGTCTGACCAAAGCAGATTAGAATAGTATCCATCACTTCCACTGTTCTAGATACTGTGCCTCTTTTAATACAGCCTAATACCTTTAGGTTTTCTTGGCTGCCTTATCCCACTTGACTCATATTGAGCTTACAGGCTACATTCCATTAAAACCCACAGGTCTTTTTTAACATGAACTAGTATTATAATAACAATTTTTAAAATATACCTTTTAGCACTATTTCCTCCGTCCCCCCATCTCACCTGAGGGGTTGACCCTTCTCTTTGGCCAGGCAAAGTCCTCTACCTGCCCAGGTGATCCTATTCCATTTCATCTTCTCCAGATTTCCCCCTCTATTATCACTTTTTTCTTACTAATTACCTAATTTTCATTTATTCCCTGTCTGCAGACTGCTCCTCTAACATTCCCATGTTTTTCCTTTCACTTGGCCCATCCGCCATTGCTCATTATCTTCCTTTATGAGTAAACTCATCGAGAAGGCCGACCATGACAGATGCCCCCACTTCTTTTCCTCAAGTTACATTTCTTAACTCTTTGCCGTCTGGCATCCATTCTTATTTTTCAATAGAAATTGCTCTCTCCAAAGTTACTAAGGATCTCCTAGTTGCCAAGTATAATGGCCTTTTCTCAGTCCTCATCCTTCTTACCCTCTGCAGCCTCTCCTTGATATTCTCTGCCCCTCCTAGTTCTCCTCCCGTCTCTTCCTGCCTGTCTGACCACCCCTTCTCAGTCTCCTTAGCTGCATCTTCATCCAGGTTGCACCTGCTGGCCATGAGTGTCCTTAAGGCTCCGTCCTGTACCCTCTTCTCCCTGGGCACCGTTTCACTTGGTGATGATCTCATTAGCTCCCTCTGTTTAGATGATCCGTGTGCATATTCTCAGATTCTCTGTTTATCTAGGCCTAACTTCTTTTTAGACATCTCAAACTAGATATCTTGTAGAAAGAGTTTAAACTTAGTGTGCCTCAGACTAAAGTCGTTATCTTCCTCCTCTCCCCGCCAGACTCTCCCCTCTTCCTAACTTCCCAATTATTGCCATGAGCACAGACTTCCCAGACACCTAGACTTACAACCTAAGTGCCATCCTCTCCTCCTCTCTCTCACTGGCTCCGTAACCCATGCCCACATACAATCTAGTTTTAAAGTCCTGATTTTCTAACTTGTTAATGTTTCTCAGGTATATCTCCTCTCCTCTAACACTACCATGATTGGGGTGCAGGCGCTCAGCACCTCATACATGAACTATAGCAGTAGCCTGCTGGTGAGTCTGCCTGCCTCAAGTCTCTCCGCACTTCCGTCCATCCTCCACTCACCTGTCAAATTGATCTTCCTAGAGTGCAAGTTACACCATGTCACCATCCTTTCCCCTTATTCAGTAAACTCTAGTGACTCCCTTTTATCTATAGTATCAAATATGAACTCATCTCTCTGGCTTTTCATAATCTGACCCCTTCCCTCCTTTCCAGTTTTCTTATACTTTATTTTACCTCCATGTGACAACCACCACCACCACTACCACTACCATAATAGCTAACATTTGTATGGCACCTACTATGTGCCAGGCATTGTGCTAAGCACTTTACAAATGTTATTTCATTAGATTCTCACAATAATCCTGGGAGGTAGATGCTATTATTATCCCCATTTTACAGTTGGGGAAACCGAGGCAGGCAGTGGCTAAGCTACTTACCCAGGGACACACAGCTCATACTTATCTGAGACTAGCTTTGAACTCATTTCTTCCTGACTCCAGACCCCAACTCTATCCACTGTACTATCCAGATGCCTCCTTGTGCTCTCAATCTGGTGACACTGGCTTCCTTTCTGTATGTGAAACTCCCTCTCCTGACTCCAAACATTTTCAATAAATGTCTCCCATGCCCAGATTTCTTACTCCTGAACTCTGTCTCCATTTCTTACTCCTGAACTCTGTCTCCTGGCTTCTCTAACTTCTTTCAAATCTCAGCTAAATTCCCACCTTCTGCAAGAAATCTTTCCCAGTTCCCCTTAATCTCAGTGTCTCCCCTTAGAAACCACTTCCAGTTCATCCTGTATAGACCATGATGGTCCCTGGTTCGTTCTGTGCTGTCTCCTTCATTGGACTGCAAGCTCCTTGGGAGCAGGCTCTCTTTTTTTACCTTGTGCCTCTTACCCCTGCATTTCGCATAATGTCTGGCATACTGTAGCACTTAATAAATACTAATTAACTGTTCCTGCTAGTAATAGTTTTAAGATAATAGCTAGCATTTATATAGTGCTTGAGGTTTGCAAAGCACTTTAGAAACATTATCTCATCTTTTCACAACCTTGGAACATAAGTACTATTATTTTCCACATTTTAAAGATGAGAGTACTGAGGCAGACAGAGGTGAAATGACTTGTCCAGTCATGTGACTAGTAATGACTGGTAAATGGCTGTGGCCAAATTTGAACTAAAGTCTTTCTGACTTCACGTTCAGCTCTATCTACTGTGCCACTTAATTGACTCTCTCTACCCATCTCTCCTTCGCTCCATATTTATGCTGTGTGTTCATCCTTCGTTGCTGAAGAAGACCATGCCATCAGAGAAATAGTGACATGACTGGCACTTGACTTTGGTTTGAGTGAGGAAGGGCTGTGCAGGTCACCAGCCTCACTTCTCCTCCAGAGCCATCTGAATCCAGTGAGCAGGGGCAGCTAGGTGGTGCAGTGGATAGAGCACTAGGGCAGGAGTCAGGAGGACCTGAGTTCAAATCTCACCTCAGATGCTTGACACTCACTAGCTGTGTGACCTTGAGCGAGTCACTTAACCCCAATTGCCTCATCCTGGGTCATCTCTAGTCATCCTGATGAATATTTATGCTATTGGTTTTTGGAATCCAGGTATAGCACTTTATGCCTTACCCTTTTGAATTTCACTTCTTTAAATTTGTCCCATAATTCTAGCCTATTTTTTTTCAGATCTTAATTCTGTTGTCCACTTTATCAGCTATCTCTTCCAGTTGAAATTCGTTCTTTGACAGAATTTTATAAGATGTTATCTCTGCATTCCTTTATATCATTGGTAAAAATTTCTCCTTCACTAGGTTTATTGTTCCCTTAACTTTCTAAAGATCCCATCAATAGAGAGGAGAGGAACAAAATAGAAGTTTGCTAGTTCTTGTGTTTCTTTGTCAGTCTGTTACATTGTTGCATAGGGAGCAGATGTACTCTTTCCTTTTACTCACCTCTGCCTGTTGGAATTCCTATTTTTTTGGGTCAAATCTCAGCTAATACTCTATGTCCTGACATAGAATTGTCGATTTAAAGTTGGATAGAACCTCAGAGACCATCCAGACCAACTCTTCATTTTATTTATGAGAAATCAGAATCTCAGGGAGGTCAGGTGAAAACCCAAAACCCTCAGAAATGGGATTTGAACACAAGTTCTCTGACTCCAGAGCCATTGCTCTTCTCACAGCATCACGTCGCCTCCCCTCTCAATTGGATGTTTTTCTTGATCCTCCCAGATGCTGGTGCATCTCCTTCTAACTTGTCTTTTTGTCTTTATGCACATGGTACATATATATTAGATGTGTACTTATGTAATTAGTCGATCAACCAATCAACAACCTCTCCTGATTGATTGTAAACTCCTTGAAGGCAGGGAACTGGAAAACAGTGCCTGGCACATAGTAGGTGATTAACCAATGCTATATGGTTAATTGAGGCTCACAATACTTATATAGGAGAGACAAGGCAGGTGTTATCCTCCTTTTGTAGTAAATAAAATAGAAGCTGAGAGGTAACTTGCCCAAGAGAACATGGCTGAGAAATAAGAGTGAGAATTCAAATTATAGTTGTCTGACTCCAAGTCTAGTGCTCTTTATAGGTGAACAAATGAAAAGATAACACAGTAGAGTAGTTATTGTTCAAGTTACTAGACTCAGGGCATTTTTAAGCTTTTTATGATGTTCATTATCTTGTATCAGTTCTTCATCATAGCAAATAAATACAAGAAAGTTAGAATCATTAATATTTGTTGTTTGTTCTTAAATATTAAAACTCTCCTAAAAAATGTATTTTATACTGAGTATGATGAGTTTGGGTAATTAAAAAGTCACGTGACATTTGATGTACAGGAAATACTAAGTCTGTGCTGATAAGTTAGTGAAACATAATGCTTTCTTTCTAAATCCAAGGCACGTAAAGAGAGGAAAAGTTATTTCAGAGTTGCTGCTGTATTAATTTCAATAGCTTCATATGATCATTTATAGTATATCAGATACCTTCTGTTGGGTCATCTCCTTTTTTAGTGTTTCCTTCTAAAACAGCATATTTGTCAGAGCACATTGTAATGCCAGTTATAGGTGCTGTAAAAATACACTAGTAGATAATTTTTTTTTTAAGACTAGAGAAGAGATGTCCTGGTATCTTTCTGCGTAGGAAACCCTAGTCACATTTCTTAATTTTCATTTCAGGACCTTTAAAAATCCCCTGAAGTTCATAACATAAAGTATACAAAAACACTACCACTTAATTACCATTTTTTTGAAGCAGCCCAAACCTCACAACTGCCCAGCCCACATGTTGTACATTTAGTTTTTGTTTATAAGACTGCATGGCATTTGACAATTCATTAAGCATGGTAATTACCTGCTTTAATTTCATGAGTGCATATACTATAATTACCCTAATTCCATAATAGCAAAGTTCACATACACAAAAGCTAAGGAATAGTAAGGTAATAGAAATAAACCATACATATAGTTAAAATCAGCTGGTATTTAGGGTAAATGACCATGACCTTATATTTTAGAAAGATCAGATTTTCCTTTTGATTTATTTTAAACAAGCTTTTAGTCTGCCTTTGTTTCTGTTGTAACTGTGTCCCAATCTGGTATTGACAAAATGGAATGAGTAGCCTAGTAGTGAAACCATTTGCTGATTTTAACCAAATTACATACTTCTTTCCACCGATGAAAGTAAATCTTAATTTTCTCTGTTATTTTCCTGAATTAGGACTTAAAGTTCAGTCTTATATAATTGGATAGTCTTAAAGTTTTAACAATTCAAAGGATTCTCCATTATCTGTTCTTGTGAAAGACTATAATAGCTTGTTTAAGCAAAATCTATAATTTATCCAAAAAGACTTCATTATAGGTGTTGATTTTTGCCTTCTTTCTACATTTTTAGAAGTAGAAAAAAATGTCCAGTGTATTTTGATGATTCTTTTTTCTTGCTCTATCTAGTTTGTTCCATTAATTTTCTTTAAAAAATTTTAATTAGTACCAAATACTGTTAGGCCATTGTTATTTTAGAATATGATTTGATATTTGGTAATAATATGCTCCCCTCATTCCTACTTTGCTCTCATCATTTCTTTTGGTATTCTAAATCTGTTTTGTCCAATTCTACGGAGTAATTCCACTGATATTTGAGTGGTATTACACAGTCTCTAAATTAACTAAGTAGAATCTTCATTGTTGGTGTTTTGGCACAACCCAACCAAGAACAATGAATGGCTCTCTGAGTATTTGTCTGGCTTTATTTCTGTAATGACTATCGTGTGTTTGAAATTATATACATCCTCAATAGATCTGAGGTAGATTAATATCCAATGTTTTGATTCTTTTAATGGAGTTTCTTTCCTTCTGGTTTTTGTTAGTACTGTATAGAAATGCTGATAATTTTTGTAGATTAATTATTTGTTCTATTTTACTGAAACTTAATTATTTCATTTGCTTTCTTTATTTTCTGGGGTTTTCTAAATGAGCAGTATTGTCTGCAAATAGGATGTATCACCTTTACTTTCTTTTAATATGTTCTGGTGAATATGGTAATTTTCCGTGAAATGGCTGAATCAGAAAGGATAAGTTAGAGCACTAGCTAGTCTATACATTATATCATTAACCCTTGAAAAATCAGCCATTGGTTATGTATTCAGAATCTACAGTGCACTTAATAAAATTGACCAAATTGTCACCTTCTGATGTTTATGTTTGCATGATCAAATTAGGTAGTAACTGGTGTATGTTCTCAGGTATTTTGATGGATCTGTGTCTTAATGGAGACAGATTTTGCAGCTTTTCTTAGTCTTTTCATTCTATATAGTTGGTTATATATTTATATAATTCCTCAGTAAAGGATTCTTCCCTTGTGCTAGAGACCTTTCTTTAGTATTTAAGTATTTCTTGGTTATCAGTGAAGCTCTCATACTACCTCTGTATTATCTCTTTGCTTGTTACATAACCAGCCCAACTCTTTTTCTGCATATAAATGTCTTCTGTGATATATCTCATGCAAGTCATCATTGCTACATCATATGCTGCATACAGCCTGCATATAGATTCATTATCTATATTTATGTTACCCTTTAGATGACCTGTATACAGTTCTGATTCTTCTGAAATCATGTTATGGTTCATTTAGAGAATATATTGGTGTTAAAAAGATGTTTTAGGACTTTGGTCTGTTAGAGGATTCACTGGATCAAATGGTATCCAGTTTATATTACACTCCCCTCCAACCTCCCTACTTCAGTGGCTTCTTATAGCTAAGGATCAAATATGAAATCCTCAGTCTAGCATTCAAAGCCCTGCATAGCCTAACAGCACCCCCTTTCTAGTCTTCTTAAAACTTATTCCCAGCCACATAATTTTTTATCCAGTGCCACTGTTTCCTTGCTGTTCCATGAATAAGCACTCCATCTTAGCTCTGGGCATTTTCTCTGACTGACCCCTATAATCTGGAATTTTCTCCATCCACATCTTCACCTACTAGCTTCCCAGCTAAAATACCATCTTCTACAGGAAGCCTTTCCCAACCCATCTTAATTCTAGTTTCTTCCCTCTTTTAAATATTTCCCATTTTTCCTGATATATTTTGTTCATATTTGCTTGTTGTATCCAAGATTGGATTATGAGCTCCTTGAGAGCAGGTACTACCTTCCCCCCTGCCTTTTTTTATATTTCCAATATTTAGTACAATGCCTGGCACATAGTTGGTGTTTAATAAATGTTTATTGAATGAATTTAGTGACTTTTTGTGCACAGTTCCAAATTGCTTCCAGATTCACTGGACTACTTCATAGTTCAGCAACAGTGCGTCAAAACAAAACAATGACAATTTTCTTTTTTTTTTTTTTAACAGTGCCTATTTTCTTGCAACAACTTGAACATCTGTCATTGTCCCTTTTTTGTCATCTTTGCTAGTCTTATGGATGTAAGGTGGAATTTCAGAGTTACTTTAATTTATATTTTTCTAATTATAAGTGATTTGAATCTTTATTTCCCCCCATATGGCTGTTGATGCATAGGTATAGCTTAGATATTTTCCTTTAAGAGCTCCCTGTTCATATCCTTTGACTATTTGTCACCATCTCTAGTCGTCCTGATCTATATATTGCCACTGGACCCAGATGGCTCCAGAGGAGAAAGTGAGGCTGGTGACTTTGCACAGCCCTACCTCACTTCAATCCAATTCACTTGTAAGTCATGGTGCCATCTTCCTGATGTCGTGGTCGTCTTCAAGAATGATGACAAATAACAACGGTTGGAGAATGGCTCTTATTCTCATAAATTTGAATCCGTTTTTTATGTTATTAGAAATGAGAACTTTCTTAAAGGAATAATTGTCTGCAAAGATTTTTCCAGCTATTTTCCTGTTAATTTTAGCAACAGCCAAAGTTGTATTCTGCAAAAAACTTTCCAATTTTATTTAATAAAAATGTCCTTTTTATCTTTTGTGAACCTCTCCATCCCTTATTTGACCTTGAACTTTCCCCTATTCATAAATCTGTAAAGAAATTTCTTTTTTGTTCCTCTAATTTATATAATAATAATAAGCTAACATTTATATAGTACCTACTGTGTTCCACACACTGTGATAATAAGTACTTTACAACTGTTATCTCATTTGATCTTCTTAACTAGAATGGGAGATAGGTGCTATTATTACTCTTATTTTAGGAAACCAAGGTAAACAGAAGTTAAGTGACTTGCCCAAGGATACACATCTAGTAAATATCTGAAATTATATTTGAACTTAGCCCTTCATGACTCTAGGTCCAGTACTCTATCCAGTGCATCATATACCTGCCCATGTTTTTTTATGTGAACTTTTTAAAAAAATCTAAGTCAAATATCCATGTAGAGTTAATTTGAAAATATGATTCCTGGTCTTAATTTCACCCTAATTTCTGCAGAAGGATTTCATGTTTTTCAACATATTTTCTCCAGTAGTGAGTCCTTAATCCATTACCTGGGATCTTTGCATATATCAAATATTATGCTACTAGTTTCATTTGCTTCCATTTGTAAAATTTTTCCAATGATTGACCTTTCAATTTTTTAACTAGTACCAAATGATTTTGATCATCACTGTTTTGTAGTATGATTTGAAATCTGATACTACTCTCAAACCCAGAGAAGTTAAATGATTTAATTAGGATCATTGACTGTGAGACCCAAGACTTGAACACAAGTCTCCTGACTCTGAGTCTTACGCATTCCCACTTTTCTGCACTGTCTCAGCTGAGTCATTTAAAAATTGTGTTACCTCTGTCATAGGTTCCTTCTGTGTTCGTCTGGTTCAATCTAGACCATTCCTTCCACCTCACTCTCTTGAATGGCATTGCCTCATAACGTAACACAGTGAATCCTGAGATAATAGATTCCAAATGTAGTAGTTCCACTATTGTTGCTCATGATCGCTATATTTATTCCAGGGGTGCTGACTTAGCTAAGTCTTATATCAAGTTCTTTGTAATCTCACTTTCAGTTCAACTAATTGTCACTGTGTTAAGAGGCAGTCATATTTATAATCTACCACCATCTCCCTCCCTACCACTTTGCAAATAAGCTTGGATTCTAACTGGTGTTACGCTTGGTTGCCTGGCCTCTTGGCCAAGAGATTGATTGTTTCCTAGCTAAGGTGGATTCTTAGGTTTTTTGGTCTCCTAGTTGTGGCAACTACTTTCCAAGTTAAATGAAGGAGAGTTCCAAAAAGATAGTGGTGCGATTGATTATAATGATCTATTAATTATGATGATATGTTGATTATGACATAACTTCTAAAAACCCTGGCAATTATAAAGAATATCACTAACAAAATAACACAAAAAAGAGAAGGAAACTCACAGAGGAAAAGAAGAAGAAGACTAAAGAAATTAGTCTAAAAAAATAGATCCAAGGACAATGAATAAATGCTGTTGGATAAAAGCACACCAAGAGAAATATCCATAATTCAGGAACAGGACCATATCAGCAATTACTACATCTCTAGAATAGAAAATGAACATAGCAAGCTCATTACCAAAAATATCTTTAAATCACAATAATATAAGGAAAAATTTATCATCTATTAAATTTGAATAAGGTCATTAATGGGAGAATATAGGAAACAAAACATGATTACAAATAGTGTGTAAAAGATAGTTTAAAATATCAGTGGAATGGATCCATTCAGAAGCAGACAAATTGAAAAACAGTGATGAAAGAAATAAAGTAATGGGAAGACATTTTTAAATGGAAAACTTGAAGAAAATCTCAGAGTTCTACAAACCAGAAGAGTGTTAGAGAATAGAGGTCAGTGACACAATATGAGAATTATTGATCTTCCAAAAAACTATACTAAGAAAGAGGATGTATTTTCAAGACATCATTCAAGAAATTTGCTTAGTAGTATTAGAAACAGGATAGCTCAAATTAGTAGAATACTCATTTTACCAACAGTTAAGAGCCCCAAAATTAACTCACCTAGAAATATACTTGTAAGGCTTCAAAGTTTCAGTGTCAAAAAGGCAGTCTAGGAGGAAGCAATTCACATGCATAGTATTCAGATTGCCTAAAACTACTCAATGGATATAAGAAAATTTTAAAAAGTGATTAAAATATGATATGTTGAAGAATAAAATTTTCCTCCCTCCCAAAATTGCCCATCCTTCATAAATGGGAATACTCCATCAGGAGGAAAAAGTGGTTCTCATGTGAATTCAGAACCTCTCCATCTGAGAATTCCTGAACTGGGCAGGGTCCTAGAAATAGACCAGGTAGCTGGATTGGTAAATGAGCCTAGACCTGAAAGCACGGAATAAACAAAAGATGAAGCAGTGTTTACCTGCTCTAAGGAGATGATTCCTGTTGTGTCTTTTAAGCCTTATCTAATAAAAGGCTCATTGGAAATACAAAGGCTAAGGATTTGAGAGATGAAAAAAACTAAAATTATATCATTTGGAAGATGAAAGGGAAGTTGGAGAAAAAGTGAAACATTTCTTGAAATCAAGCATTACAGGTAAAACTTAACCAAAAATAAACAAAACTCAACCCAACAAATTAGGTCAGAGAAGCAGTCATATTTGTTAAACAAGGACATCCAGGAAAGGGTTAAAAATTATAGTAGTAAAAATAAATTTCTAGGACTTGTCTTTATTGTATCCAGGAGAGGAAAGGAAGTGGGATAATTAAAACTGAACTGTTGCAAAGTAAGGTAAGCTTTATTTGTATTGGGGGCAACTGCGACTATGGGAATGGAATCTCCTGTTAAAAGCAAAATAGGTAATGTATTACTTGCTGCTGATCAAAAGGAAAAAAAGACATGTAATGGAATCAGAGAGAAAAATCAAACCTAGAAATTAAAATCCATAAGTGTTAATGGGCTAAATATAACAAGGAATCAATTTACATATGGATTAGAAAACAAAATCCCATAGATTTCTGTTTATAAGAACCACAATTTAAGCACCAAGACTGAAAATGAAAGACTAGGAAAAAAAAGTCTTTTCTGCCTGAAACAAATCCCGGAAATCAGGAGTTACAGTTAAAATTTCAAATAAATTTCAAATAAAGCAGCAGCAAAAATAGATGCCACTAAGATAGGTAAGCATGAAATTACGTTGTGATTAAAGGCTTTATAGCTAATGAAACAATAACAGTATTTAGTTTGTACACATTGAAATGACGGAGCATCCAAGTTCCTAAAAAATGCTAATTAAGATAGGAAAAAAGGCCCAGATAATAAGAACAACTCTGCATAATTTAACATTACTCTGTAGAAGTTTGATGAATCAGAAAAGAATAAAAAAGAAACAACAGATTTAAGCAAAGTGTTGGAAAAACTGGATTTGGTAGATTTATGGCAATTTTTCAGTGAGAATCGTGGAGCATATACATATATCTACTCTTCCTATAGACTCCTACATGGTAAGGCATGAAAAACTCATAAGGAAATGCAGAAAGGCATAAATATTTTATAAGCCACAGTGCAATAAAATAACAAAAGATGTTAACCAAACAGAGACTAAATATAATAATCTGTATGTTGAAAAGTTTAACAAAGAAACCACAGGAACATTTAAAAAAGGTAAATAGAGTGGTTGCTTATGACAGGACAAGCCATATTGTAGGTAATATACTTAAAGCAGTTCTCAGAAGAAAATGTTATTTTTCTAAACATTTATATTAATAAATAAGAAAAGAGGACTATTGAATTGGACACATAATTTAAAAAAAAAACACCTAGAAAAGCAGCAAATTAGTAATCCCCAAATAAACACAAAAGAGATTTCAAAAATTACATGAGATGAATAATTTATAAAATTTGAATTAAAAAGCTATTTTAAAATAAAATAACAAAATTAATTTTTAAAATTAGCTAATTTAATGAGAGGGGTTCAATATCTATTCTGTTATAAATCTTGAGCATAAAAAAATCCCTTCTAAATTTTTTTGGAGAGGAGAGACTGAACTTTTTGGTTCAGAGTATCTTAAGAACAACTCAGTTTCTTGGGGAATAATTCCAATTTTTGATCCCAGTGGCATTGTCATTGAACAGAGCAAAATGCAGTATGCTGTATTTTAATAATATTTGGTGTCAGAAGGGAAAGACTTCTCTTATATTGACTAATACAAAGACAGTATCAGGAAACCTAATGCTGAGTCAGCTGAACAGAACCTAAGTCGTATTTTACCCTTTCCAGAGGATGTAATAAAGGACCTCATCTTTCACATCCTTTTGTCTCTTTGGTCTGCCATGGCAAAAGCCACATCTTGCCATTTTGAGCCAGGTCAGTAGAAGCTTGATTTAGGAGTGCTGAAAACAGGAGCACAGATAGAGCTTGTGGAAGGAAAAGAAGATTCCTTTAAGAAACCTCTTTATAGGGGTTTCTCATATTTTAACGTGGAAGAGGTCTCAAATACCTTAAAGAAGTTTCATTTACCTTAAGTAGCTATTTTTATTTGCTTTATTCTTGCTTATATTAGCGTTAACTTACCTCCCATTTCAGCCTTTGAAGCAGAATTTTCTCACTGTCCAACTTTCAGATAAAGACTGTTTTATTAGCATAGTAGTAAGGTCAGAGGTGGGAAAGGGTTTTAAATAGTGGGACAGAAAGGAATATTTGATTTTTCACCTTGAATAGAAAGGAGGCTATTTTCTAACATGGAGTCATTTATTTTGGAAGAGAGAAGGTACAGGGTAACTCCACATATCCTAACACTGTCCCCAAGCATGGTAGCAACTAGATTTTTACATAGTCTCAGTGAAACACCAGAAACAGATAATCACTGTCACTTAGCAACACTAATGCAGTCTAAACTTTTTGTCTTTTTCTAAGCCATAATAACCTAAGACTTTAAATCTAATCTTGCTCTTGAGAAGGCTACAATAAGAATCCCAACTTCCAATACAGTGTTGTACATACAATATGTACTTTATTTATTGTTGAATGAATGAATTTCAAATGTTATTTTTTATGTATTTATTCTGGACTGCTTATTTCTGTTTATTTCCAAAGACTGTCCAATCTCTCCCATTTGGAAAAGTTAAGCCACCGTGATTTAATGGTTTAAATTAAACAATATTTTATTTTTTTATTTCTTTTCAGTGTTCTACAATCACTACCATATAACTTATATTTTTCTTTCCCTCTCTCCCCTAAACAGTATTTTAAAGACATTCATTTTTGTTATTGCCAAGAAGGTACATGGAAAGGTAGATTAGTGGATATTAATATGCAAAAATGGAAGTAACAATAACTTTATGTTGCATGATAATGTTAGTAAAAGAAGTTAATTCCAGGATCCAGAAGTTGAAGAATCTTCTACTTCACAAACCCTTTCTCAGAAAGTTACTGATTTTAGACTGAATTTCCCTTTTCACTAAATTTTTTAAAATAAATTTTATTAAAAAATTGCATTATGTTTGAATGATCCAGATTCCAAATTAGAGAAAATTGACATATCTCTGTGAACCTGACCCTTCTTTTAATGGGTCCCTATTGCTTCTGTAGGTTAAAATAAATGTCTGTTACACATTTAAAGCCCTTCTCAGTTTTGCTTCGACTTGTGTTTCTCAGCTTATTACGTGACTCTCTCTCACTCATCTTACATTCCAGTCAGACTGGGCTGTTTCTCATCGAAAACATTCTCTATCTTTTCTTCATGCTTTTGTACAAATTCTCTCCCATGCTTGCGATGCTGTCCTTTCTTACCTCCACTTTGGAACTCCCAGCTCCCTCAAGGCTTTTTTCAAGTGTGATCTCTTACAAGCGACTTCCTGATTCTATCAGTTGTTAATGTTTTTACTCCCTTCTGTGCTGTCCATGGAAGCTATTTAAAATATATATATATAACATAATATAATATAATAATATAATATAATATTATATATAATAATAATATAATATAATAATATATAATGTAATATAATATAAAATCTCTGTTATCTGTGTATGTCTCTCCTTGCCACCATCCCCCTGTCCTTTTCTAGAATGTAAGTTCCTTGAGGAGCAGTTCTATTTTAGTTTTAGTTTTTGTTTCTCAGTTTTCTAGCTTCTTGCCTACATGTGGTAGCATTATAATAAATGCTTACTGAATTGAGTTATACTAGGATGGCTGGTGATTAGATAAATGATTAACAATTACAGTGAAATAATAACACCTGGCAATTCTGTATCTCTTTAAGTTTTCAAAATGTTTCCCCCTGGGTCCTTAGATAAACCCACAAAAGTCTGAGACTTTTAATAGAGCACTAATACAAATAGTAACATAGAACTGTACTATCCTTCTAAACACTTCTGCTATGGAAATATGTGTCTTGGGACATAATTTGGGAGGCTAAAATACCTCAAACCCCTCTCACAGGATTATAGGATCCAACCCAAAGCAAGTGCATTTTTATTGAGATGGGGTGGTGGTAGGCTGGAGCAGAATGCTGTTGCTTTCACCTTCATAATGTCTGGAATTTCACAGTAACTTTTTTTTCTGCTGCTACTAAAATGCCTCATTCCTCTTGGCTTCCTTGAGAGCTCCAGAAACCAGATTTTTAAAAAATATATGTAATTTTATTGATATCTTTTATTTTCACATCACTGGCATTTTACATTGTATCCTTCTACCTCTCAAGGCAATAACAAAAAATAAAAAAGTAGGAGGGGGAAACAATTCCGCAGAACTAACCATTGTGAAAAAGTCTAACATTATGTATAATATTCCATGACCTCAGTTGTCCACCTCTGTGAAAAAAAAAAAGAATAGAAAAAGATACTACTTACTGTATCTCTTCATGTGGCTCTGCTTGGTCAGTATAATTTTGCAATATTCAGTTTTCATTGCTTTATTGTTGGTATCTTTTCCAGTTCCAATGTTGTAATCATTGTATGCATGTATTTATGTGTGTGTAATTGTTTCCCCTCATTTCACTTTGCATCAGTTCATGGAAGTTTTCCATGTTTTTATATATTCATCGTATCATTGCTTCTTACAACCCAGTAATTACAGAAATATTCTGTGTTACTTATGTACCACAACTTATGGGCATCTGCTTTGGTTCTAGTTGTTTGCTACTACAAAAGATGCAACTATATATTATTTTGGTATATGTGCGCTCCTTCTTTTTGTCATCGATCTCCTTGGGTTGTATGCCTGGAAGTGGAATTTCTGGGTCAATGACTTTATGAACCTTTTAGTCATTTTGTTAGCTTAAGTCCATATTGTTTTCCGGATAGCTTCAACAACAATGCATTAATGTGCCTGTCTTTCCAAAACTCCTCAGGTGTTCACTGTACTCATCTTTTTAAAAACCTTTGCCAATTTGTTGGATATGAGATCATGTGAGATGAACCCTCATTTGAAGGGAATTTAAATGAGGATGTGGATGGGTTGTGATTCCCAGTGGAGGGAATACCTCCAATTATTAAAAGATGGATCCAGTGAAGTTATCAGTAGATACTGCAGGGAATACAAGAGTGAATGTGACGTTACTTTCTATCAAACTATAAATCCAGTTTGGCATCAGATCTCTTCTTGATCAGTATATGCTTTTATAATATCTTTTCCTAAATATTCTTGAAAACAGAGAAGCTATCACACTATTTTAGACAGCAGTATGTTGCATAGCATTACAATAGAAGATGAAATTTGAAGTATCATAAAATTCTCTAGATTTGTTTTTCTTATATACTTTTGTGAGAATGCTTCAAATATCTTTTATCAGATGTTCATCTTCTTTGATGCTGAAGCGGAGACTTTAATGCTATATCATTTTGGGTTATATTTTGATATCTTTTGCTTTTTGAGTGTATTATTTCATTCTTTTTTTGTAGTTTATAGTTGGTACAGAGTATTAGTCTTATTCAGATTTCCTTCCTTTTATATTTGAAGATTTTTTTTTAAGAAGCTTGCAGAATTTTTTGTCAATGCAATTGTTAAGTTTAACCATTATTTGGCTTGAAGAGCCAAAGCGTGTGGTTATTTACTGGAGGCAATCCATGGATTCTTTTGATAGGTGATTTTTTTTTATATTTAGAAGTTCTGGGCAGCTTCTTATGTATGTTATTTCTTGTATTATGGTGCTGATTTGTCATGTTCTTTTAGGAAGTCTTTGATCCTCAAAATATCTCTATGTATAATGTCTTTGAGATCAGTGTTTTACTTGTATACCAGTTGTATTCTCTTAATGTAATTGCATTTTGCTTCTCTTCTTTCAAATTGCCCTTAATTTCAGTATATATGTATTTTGAATCTGTTCTTTGGAGAGATCACTGTGTATTCAAGATTTTTTATTATACTGATTATTTCTTTTGTAAGGGCCATAAGTTCTGCCATTTTTTCTGTTTAGCATTCTCTCAGAGTTTGATTTGTTCTTCAACCATTTTGGATCATCCTGGTATCATGTCCCTTTGAAAATCCGGCTTTGATTAAATGTTGATTCAATTTCCTTTTTTCTTGTAGTGTTTACTTAAAGATGTTTTCAGTCTTTTTGAAGTCTTGTTACTCATCTTTTTTATTTGAAAATCTTTCCTATTGATTGATCTACTTGTGTCCTAGTTTCTTAATTGAATTTTCTTCTCTTGAGATCGTTGGTGCTTTTAGTCTTTTTTCCTTATATACCTTTGTGGATTATTTTGTGATCCTTTCATGGCCAATTCACACCTGAGGATTGACTTCAAATCTGGTTTAGGCCCTTTGAACATTGGTTCACCAGTCTGGGAAAGTAGCGCTGGACCCAGCTAGAAGCTAAGTCACCTTTTCTTCAGGTACACTATAGCCCCATATGTTTGTCCCCTAGTCTAGTTCCCTTCCTTCTTTGGTTCTGTTTCTGGGCCTGACATTTTTTGCAGGGTTGAGAGAGGGTGAAGTAGCTATTTTAGGCAAAGTTTCTATTGTTGTGTAGGATTCTCTAACCCAGGGGCTACCACAGGCGGAGAACAAGTCTTTCCCTGCTTCACTCAGAGTCCACTGTTAGTTGCAACAGAATGCTGGGAAAAGGTCAGGAGTGGTGTGTGTAGACAGAGACCCTCATAGCAAAAAAATCACTGAGCATATATTCTAGGGTTTGGGCCTTGCTAGAGCTCAGTGGCTAGTGAGAGGATGAAGAATGTTTGCATTAGCTTTCTCCATTGTTAATTAGTTTCAGTCTATTACATTATGGACATTTTAGTTTTGTTGTTTTGTAGAGATAGCTATGAGGGTTCCTCTGTAAGAGTTTTTATTTTTTGAGATATGGGACTAGAGAAAATATCTAATCTTCCACCTGGGTAGGTACTTGACCTGTCTTCTATGCCAATACATGTGGTAAACCGTTGTGGGCTCATTGTTTTTCAAATATTCATCGAATGCCCATAAGGTAGTTTGTTGCTTTTAAAACTGCATATAAACCCACTAAGACTATTCCCCCATTAAAACATTAGATATTGACTCCTACATAGTTCAAGAATATTATAAGGGAAGAAAAACAAAAAACCCTTGATATATTGCATTTACTGACACTTTATAAATGCAGTGTGAGTGTGCTATCCAACTTGTTAGTGGATTAGAAGTATTTAAATCACAGTTATCTTGAAACCACAGGTACTAATGGCCCATCCCGGGTAAAATGTTGTAGGAGCAATAACCTCTAAGTGACTTGGGAAATAGTGCTAAATGGTAAATACATGTTTAAAGAAAAAAAGAGATCGGTCAGTTATCTAGGCCAGTTATATCTGACCATCTTAGAAAACAGTCCCAGTCCTGTACGAGGAGGCACTGAGGGTAGTTTTTCTTATGTTCCATGTACACTGCTAGACTGGAGTCAGGAAGAGTTATCTTCCTACGTTCAAACTTGTTCTCAGACACTTACTAGCTATGTGGCCCAGGGTTTCCTCAGTTTCCTCATCTATAAAGTGAGCTGGAAAAGGAAATTTCAAACCATTCCAGTATTTTTGCCAAGAAAATCCCAAATGGGGTCATGAAGAGTCAGACGCAGCTGAAACAGCGAATGTATCCCTGTGAAGCTGATGTTTTCATTCCGTTTCCTTCTGGACCAAGACGTTTTGTTTGTATCCTACCTAGGCAGCTGGTGAGGCTATGGAGAGAGTTCTGGGCCTGGAATCAGTAATACCTGAGTTCCCATATGACCCTAGATGCTCCTAGCTTTATGAGTCTGGGCAAGTCACTTAGCCTTTTTGTTTCACTTTCCTTGTAGGGTTATTGTGAAGAAAGGATGAGATAATATTTGTACAAAGGACTTGGTCCAGGGCCTGGCACAGAGTAGATGCTGTATGAAAGCTTATTCCCCTCCTCTTCCATTTCCTTCCCTGCTTTTCATTCACAGTAATTCGATTGACTAGTCATTCTGTTTTAATTTTCTCAAACGTCTAGTACAAGTGGCCACCTGAAAACTTTAGGTTTTACCTATTGCTTGACTGAAAGGACTAGTTTTCTCTAGATTGACCTACTATTTGATTGAATATGTTTTTAAAAAGTAAAAATAGTTGTGGAAGTGTACATCTTGGCTAAATTCCAGGCAGTATCTATTATCCCATTCCTACCTCCAGGTAGTGGTATAGTGTTAACTATAGCGTTTCACACAGTGAACAAATAAACTTTAGAGGTTGGTTCTTATGAGTGCCTTATAAGGTCAGACTGGTAGAGATGCTGCTAATCCTTAAATAATTATTTAAAAAATAATAGAGGGACCCTTTACCTTTAAAAATAGCTTTATAATACATATTTCATTTAATTTCCTCAACAACCTTGTAAAATTGGAAACACACTTCCAAGACCATGGATCTAAAATAAAAAGAACCTCAGGGATCATCTTTTTATACCTAAAACCCTTATTTTACACAATAGAAAACAGAGGGGAGGTCAGGTGGCTACTCCTATGCAACAGAGGTGGTAATCATCTGAAGAAGGGTTTGAACCCAGGTCCTCTTGGTCCAGAGCTAGTGTTCTTTCCATAGTACCATGCTACCTCACCATTATTCCCATTTTGTAGGTCAGAGAAGTTGACTTGCCCAAGGTTACATGACTAGTAAGTTAAAGAATGAGACTTTATCTCCAGATTTTCTAATGCGAGTTCATTACTCTTTATTGTACAATAATCAGAATGTGTCATTCCTTTCATAGGCTAACAGCTCCTTATAAGAATTACTAATCCCTAATATCTTTTTGCTTAACATTTTTAAAAAAGCTTCTTGCCAAAAGGCCGGAACGGTCCAAATCTAAGAATTTGTGGTCCATAGCCAGGCACTAACCTCAAGGAACACAGGATGAAGCTTATATTCTTGTGCCATCCCTTTTCTCAGTTTAATTCATTTCAGCCAACAGTTAAGCAGTATTTACTATATACTAAAAGCCAGAGGCTACACAGATCAATAAGATACAGCTGTATAAAAACATTTTCTCCAAATAATCCTTGCATGGTATGTTTTCATGTCCTCACTTTAGTCTGTTCCCCAGAATAAGTTCCTTTCAAATTATAAACCCTGTTTTAAGTTTTTAGAGCCTGAATTTTGACTCCACAAACATCTCCTATTTATAAAACTGGTACCATAAAGTTAACTTCCCACTATAATGTTATTTTGCCTGAAGTCAAGTATTTGGTAGCTAAATACATTAATGGAGGTCAAAAAGTTTATGGATTTAGAGCTAAAAGGGACCTCAGATGCCATCTAATCAAATGCCCTCATTTTACAGATGAAACTGAGGGACATGGAGATTACGTGTCTTGCCCAAGGTCATACAGGTAGTCAGAAGCATCAGAAGTGGGATTTTAGCACTGCTTTCCTGACTGAAAAAACCAGTGTTCTTTCCAGTGTACCTCCGTGCTTGAACATCAAAAGATAGGGGCCTGCACGATGGTATTGATTATAATAACAATTCACATTTATATAGCACTTTGGGGTTTATAAAATGACAGTACACTAGCCTTGCAGTTGCCTCATGAGGTAGGTGGTGATGGGTTTATCATCCTCATTTTTCAGATGAGGTTAAATGATTTGAGCCAGGTCACACTGCTAGCAAGTGTCTAGCTGCAGTCAAGATTCAAAAGAATTTCCCTTGATTCCTAATTTCCTGGTGAAGGTAAGGCTAATGTTCTCCATACCTCAACACACTGCCTTTCTGTCTGAGGCAAATGCAGGATGATTTAAATGGAGCACATTCTAAGTGTACTTTTAAAGCAGGGTTACGGGACCGTAATTATTCACCAGTATCAATAAACAATTGTATCCTCATGTTTTTTACTGTTTGTAATTTTGTAACTTAGCTTTGTTGAGTCATTCACGGTAGTTCAATTGTCTAGTCATCCTGTCTAGTACAGATATTACTAGATGTACAAATAATTCTTCCTGTGAAATTTCTTCTGAAATTTTCATCTGCAAGGCTGAAGTGTTCTGGGGCTTTGAGAGTGCTTCAAATAATGGTGGCGAGTAGTGCAGCCTGTAAGGATGGTGCACAGAAACAACGACTCATATTCTGCTGTACTGTTCAGTTGCCTGCTTCCATTCTCTTTGTCCAGTATCCACAAGAGGCTGCTCCAGTGTCCTTTTCACCACCACATTCAGTTGAGTTCAGCTCAAAAGGAAAAAAAAACTTAATTTTTTTTTTAAGTAAAAGTCAATCCTGTCAAATCAAACCTGAAATCAAACTGAATCCAGAAGACTTTATTTTTATAAAGTAAAAATACTTTACTTCTCATTAAGTTAACTATGTATTATGAATGGAAAATTAAACCAGGTAAAATGTAAAAAGCTTTAAGCTTCTAGTATTTGGATTTTTCTTCCCTCTCTCAATCTGCCCCTCCCCATAGATTTTTCAAGCCAAAATGAAGGTAATCTAACCTCTTCATTCTGCAGATGAGGTTACTGAAACCAAGCAAGAAAAAGTGACTTTTGCAGATTCTCACTGCTGGTTAATTATAACAAGACCAGAATTAGAACCCCATTTTCCTAGTTCACTGAAGGTAAGAAAAGCACTGTCAAGAGCATTCAACCATAAATACTTATTCAGTTCCTATTTTATACCTGGAAAAAGGACTGTGAGATATATTCATAAAAGTAGCACCTGCTTACTTTTATTAGCTTACATTCTAATGAGAGAGATTAAACGTAACAGTAAGTCAAAAAGGAAGTTGTAGGATCTCCCTTTAGGCAAGCTAGTCAGTAACTTAATAGATAAGTCTTAGAGTAATGTGAGGTGTAGAGAGTTTTAAGTGAGTAACCTGTCATCACACAGGCGGTAAATATAGACAGAATATGAACCCATCAGTCTTCTTGACTCCAGGTCCTGCACTTAATGTGCTGGCCATGCTCTTTCTCAACAATACAAAGTAGAGTATAAGAAAGGAAGAAGAAAATGCTGTTGAGCAAAGATCATTTCCAGGTTGGGGGGAATGATGGGGTAATAGTGAATTAGGATAGAATAGATGCCATTTGATATTGGTCTTGTGGTTCAGCAAGTATAGGTAAAAAGGGTACATTCTAGGCACATGGGAGAATGTAAGAAATAGTTAGGGAAGTAGGAAAGTTGGAGTGTGTATGTGGAACTAAGTGGTTTGACTTGAATGTAATGTTGAATGCCTTCAGGGGTAGGTTTTAAAGTAAGGCTACAAACGTAGCCTGATTGTAAAGAGCTTTGAATATAACCCATTAGGTAATGGGGAACTATTGAAAGTTTTTGAGGTGTGGACTGACATGATTTTAGCTGTATTTCAATCTGGCATTGATGAATATGATAGATTTGGCAGTAAGAGACTAGTGACAGAAAAGCTGTTTAATAAAGTATCAGAGTAGTCATAGGGAGAAGTAATGAGGTGGTGACTTTTTCATTATATGGTTCTGAAGATAATCTGCTTCTGATTCTGAGTATTTTTTTACACCCTTAGCATGTCATCTAAGTTCACGAGTCAAATGTGAACGCCTAGATTTTCAGCTACAGTTCGTTGTTTATGCCAGAGAATGTGGACAGTGTTAAAAGCCATCTTAAGAAGTCAGATAATTCAAAACTTATTTCCACTTGGTTTTGGCAGATATTATGCAATTTTTATTCTCCCTCCTTTTTTTTTTCAAAAGCAGACTTAGCTAATTGTCATGGAGATTAAATTTATATTTCCCACTGGAATTCTTGTGGCCAGAAGTGATTGTTTTATCCCTCTTGACCCTACACATGTAACCTTTGGGCCATATAGATATTGAGGTACAGAAAATTGATGCTTAGTCAGGGATATCCACTGACTGGCTGATCTGAGATCACAGTGGAACAGATAGAGATAAAGAGTACAGCACATTTCCCCACTCTGGATTAAGGAGCTTGGATTGTCTGTTTTCAGTTGAATGGGGAAGGGGATATGAACTATGAAAGCAAACCTTGGTGTTTTAAAAATGGTGGAAAAATTTAACTATAGTTATTTAAAGGGAGTCCTTGGGATTTTTAGTAAGAAATCTTATGTAATGGGGTCTTCAGTAGAACACATCTGGAAACCCTTGGCATTGAATATATAGATATCTCTAAAAGCTTAACATAACTGAAAATGCCTTCTTCTGTGATGAACAGTCAAATACTATTCTTTGACTACCTATATAGGCATCGTATTAGGATTTTTTATCACGTCTCCTGTTGTAAAAGAATCTTTATAGTGTGAAATTCTTGGCTTCAAAATGTTTTATGAAAAATGCAAAGTCAGAATTTATTGTTCCCTATTAAGTATTTCAGCTGTTTTTCTGAACAACCCACTTAAATCGGAGAAGCCTATTGTTATAGCAATGACAAAGAGATTTCTAGAAGCTTATTGACATAAAGCAGTTGCAAATGATGTTGGTTTGCATTTATTATTGATATTTTACTCTCTAGGCTGTTATTAACTAATACGAAATATATATATTTTAATACATTCCCCCCCCCCCCCCCTTCCTTCCCTGTTTTCCTTTGGCTGCAGTTGCTGTAGGGAAACTTAACAGCCTTTCAGTGCTGTATAAAATACCTTTGGCATCCTTGCCCACAGGATATGCTTCTAAAAGGCAGAACATCTTGATGAAAGCAATGAGGTTTTTATGTCCGAAACGTGCATTTTACACCTCACTGTTGTTTTATCTTCACTTTTTCCTAAAGTGTGAGACCAGATCTGAAACTCATTTCTTCTGTACCTATCACTATACTCCAAACATGTAGATGAAAAACAACAAAATGGGTTGGCCAAATATTCAGATATTTGGTACCACTGAGACTAAAGCAATCTGGTGATTAATTGAATTTATCATTTTCGTGTGGAAGTTTTGGCATTATATCCTTGTAACCTTTATTGATACATTTCCAGCTAAGTGGATGCAAAGGTCATACTTAGGCAACCCTACATTCTGTAAATACCTAGTTCCTACTTTATTATTCTAATAATCTGTAAATTGCTTGACTTAGTTGGAAAGGCTTATATGGTTTATATGGTCTTAGATGGCTTGTCTCAGAATGTTTGCATAGATCTGATTGGGAGTAAATCAGGGCATCTCTGAAGTCTGCAACCCAAATTAGGTTTTCTTCAAATATGAAAGCAGTTTTGAAAACATTTATATTGAGTGAACATAACTTACATATGTGGTTTTTCTTCCATCTTGATCAAGTCAGTCATCACTTGAACTTTGGATGATATGTTTATCTTGCTATTTGGTAATGCTAAATGATAGTAGGAAGCATGTTCTTTACTGCTTAACTGTGGATACCTTTGAAGCCATGTGGGATAGTGGAAAGAGCACTGAATAAGGCAGAAGATTTGTGTTCAAATTCTGGCTCTGCTGCTCCCTCACCTGTGTGACCTTGGGCAAGATGCTTAACCTCTCTAGGTCTCAGTTTCTTGTCTGATCTTTGAAGCCCTTCACAATCTAGCTTCAGTCTACTTTTCCAGGTTTTCTCTTACCCCCTAATTTACTCTCCTCCATTGATTCCTCTCCTTCATAGAATGTGCACTTAAGCTGAACTGACCTTGCTGTTGCCTGTATATATGATATTCTGTCTTCCATCTTCTCACCTTTGTAGAGCTTGTTCTCCATAGCAGACATGGCCTCTCTCTTCACTTCTGCCTCCTGTAATCTCTAGCCTCCCTCAAAGTTCAGCTCAGGTACTCCTGTTCTTCTTTCCAAAGTGTTCTCCCCTTCAGTTTCTTTGTATTTCATCTTGCCACTGGACCCAGATGGCTATGGAGGAGAAAGTGAGCCTGATGATTTTGCACAGCCCTCCCTCACTTAAATCCAATTCACTTGCAAGTCATGGCGCCGTCTTCCTGATGTAATGGTCCTCTCTGAGAACGAAGGAGAAGCAACAGCAACAATTTCATTTCCTACATACACATTGTAAGAATGTAAAGGAGCAAGTTTTTGTTTTGTCTTTGTATACCCAGTACCTAACACATTGTCTAACACATAGTAGGCACTTAAATAATGCTTGTTGAATACATGAATAAATGAGTAAAATGAGGACATGGCCTCCATCAGTTGTGTCAGTCAAATAGAAATGAATCCTTGCTAATCATATATTGAATTAGAAAACCACAAATTAATATTATGTATCTTGTATTTTTATTTATTTTATTAAACATTTTCCAGTTACATTTTAATCTGATTCAGGCTACATTTGGGAGTTTTGCTGCACCTCTGGACTAGATGATGACCCCATCCAGCTCTGTGATCCTGTGACTATTAGTAAATCCCCATGGATGAAGACCCTGAATTAAGAGGTTTTAAGAGGTACACTCAATGTGCTTTTTCTACCTAGAGTTTAATGTTTTTCTATCTTTTCCTGACAGGTCTATATCAGGATAAAGGATGATGAATGGAATGTATATAGAAGATATACAGAATTCAGGAGTTTGCACCACAAGTTACAGAACAAATATCCTCAAGTGAGGGCCTACAGTTTCCCACCTAAAAAGGCCATTGGAAATAAGGTACTCTACTTTTGTTTGTGTCATACAATTAATCTACATTCCTAATGGTGTATTCTGATTTTAAGAGATGAAGTTTGTGAAACCTAAGGAGACTCCATTTTTGGTAAATTCTAATTCTCTTCTATTTTGGGAATTAACCTGTAGATACTCCATCTCTCCCAATTTCATCTTGGAAAAGTATGATTAGAGTTCATCGTAATTCAGTTCTTCCATGTGTAACATAATGTTGTTTGGGTGAGAATAATTGTTGGCTGCTAATTTGTATCTAATCTTAAAATACGTTTCATCAGTATTTCATCTATTAAAATCAGGTTAGAAAACTCATTTAGTCATAATGTAGCAGACTCCAAAGGAAGAAAGCAGATTCCTATGTCAGTTTCATCTCAGTCTGATCGGATTTTCTTTTAAGATGGTATGGAATTAAACCCATAAAAATGCAAGATTAAAAAATTCTCCAGGGTGTTTTTGATTTGCTGACACCAAGAAGGAGTAAAATATTTCTTTAAAAAGAGAAAAATCACATAAGCTGTTCATTTTTAAGCTATGACAAATCTTGGGGTCCTTCCAGAAGTTCTCCAGATGCTTCAAAATAGCAGCCTCCTTAATCAGTAATAGGACAACACTATTCTGTGGCATGTTTCTTAAAAATACTATGATGATGATGATGATGGTGATGATGGTGATGATGTAGCTATTAGAGAGGCAGATGGACTTAGTAGATACAGAATTAGCCTCAGAGTCCGGAAGACCTGGATTCATATCCTGAATCTTAATACATAATGGCTAGGCGAGTCACTTAACCTTTCAGTGCCATAGGCAAAAAGTTCTAATCCCTATTAGGAGAGGACATTCCTCACTGACAGTTCTTGCACTAATGAAACTGCATATCCATTTCTTTTTTTTTTTAAATAACTTATAAGACACATTTCTTTTTTAAAAATCACGTTGAGAAACCTTTGCAAGGTTCACTGTTCCATTTAGTTCACTGTTTCCATCAATCTCAAATCATTTCTAGTAGAAATTGTTCTCTTACATAGGTGATTTATGGCAATTCAGATCAAATCAAGTCAAGAATCTGAATGCTTAATATGTGCTAAGTGCTATGAATATAGATGTTCTACGTAGCCTCTTTTGAACTTGACCTGAATTCTAGCGTTCTAGGAAATCTATTCTATAAACCCCTAGTAACATCAAGAGACAGAGGGTATTTAGTGATTATAGTGTTAATCTTAGACTCAGGAAAACCTACCTGCATTTTCTAGCTCTGTGACCATGAGTTAATTACTTAATTTTTTAGTACTCCAGACAGCCTTATAAACCTATGTAGACTAGTTTTTCCATATTGGTGGAGGTATTTTCTTCACTGGGAGTTCCCTACACTGATAAAAATCTTAAGTTCTGGCCAAAAAGAAAGTTGTAGTTTTACAAGTTGAGTTTGGTGAGATGAATCATCAAATCCATAAGTGAAAAGGAACTTTAGCAACTATAAAAGGAAGTAAATATGAGCTTTATGTTTGTGAGCCAAGTCAGAATGTGTTGTTGATTATGCAGCTTCCTAGGGGAGGTAGCCACCTTGCTTCATGGGAGGTTATAACTAACTGTGCCATGTCTACATACATAATAGGAAAGATGCATCTGGGTCAATCCTTAGAATGAGTTAAGATTTGAATACATTACAAAAAGAGCGTACTACTGGTTTTTTTTCCTCTTGATCTATTATGCAGACGTTTGATCTCTGCCTTGAAAGGTGACACCTTTTGTGTCTTGACTCTTAACTCTTAGAAGCTGTGTGTGGTGGTGTTTATAGGTAATAGCTTTCATTCCTGACTAGATGATATCCTCTTTCCCTCCATGTTGGTGGTCACTTTGGTGCAAGAGTTAGGAGGAGGGTTTTACGTTGTTATGTATGTTACATGTTATGGCATATGACAGTGGCTAATTCATTAAGAAATACTAGGATGAAGAGCTTCTTTCCTGCCCAAACTGTCATCTCAACCTTTTAATTCCCCCGTCCCATAGTAACTGTACTTTGATTTCTTCTTTTCTTTCCCTTTTGGCTGAGTAAGACATAATGTCTTCCCCTAAGTCCACTTTGGCTGCTACTCAGGACAAGTCTGATGAATTCTTATGATTTCCATTATTTTCAAGAATACACTGAGTACAGGACTTGGAATTCTCAATACTCTCGTAATGCTAATAGGCTCATTGGTAAAACTGCATAACTCAGTGCTACCAAATGATTCTGGTAGCCTAATGAGTTTTGGTACATGGCCAGTAACTGCTCTGATATCATTAAGGGCTAATTGTCAAAAGGTTTTTGATTATTAATTGGCAAAGAAAAATCAGTGGGGCCAAGAAACATTTCTTTTCTTATGGTGGCTTTACTTCAAGAGTAGCCACCAGTCCACTTGGTCATGAAGAGATATCCAAGTGGATACTATAATGTATTGGGGTTGATTGAATAATAAAACTTGTGTTACTGTAATCCTAGAACTGTTACATTAGTATTCATTTCAGAATATATATTTGGAGTATAATTTCAGAATACCATTGAAGCAAACATTCTACAAAGTCTATCCCTTCTTTAGATAAATGTGTTTCTTCTCTAATTGTCTAGATTTCTATTCTGAAGGTACTGCCTTTTATCAGTGGCCATTGATAATGGTATTAGTCATCATCTGAGTATTCAAAAATTTAAATATCCTCTTAATTTGTTCGTGAACTTGCTTTTTTAAACTAAAGAATATTTGGTATAATGAACATACTCAATATCTTTTATATGTATAGAATTTGTCTTTACCAAAGCATAAACTGCTACCTTCATATTCAGAGCATGTATTTAATTGGATATGCATGAGATATGAGAAGGGAATGCTAACTCTTAGAGACTGATACATACTTAGTAATACCAACACATTCACTTGGGATATCTTTTAGTTTTATATCCCATCAAGCCTAATTCACATGAGAACATAATTTTCTTTCATATCAGCTACAATCTGATGATGTTGAGTCATAGGAGAATTTGATGCCTGTCTCATGGAAACATAAGAGACAGCGTGGTGTCCTGTGAAGAACGCTAATCAGGAGTTACTAATCATTACTTTTATTTTGACTGAGTTCCCACAGCTTCCTTTCCTTGTTGTGCCTAGTTTATCCTCTACTCCTAAAGCAGACGCTGCTGCTCGCTATTTTAGAGACTTCCTAAGAAATCTGTAGGAAGTCTAAAACCTTTTAACCTTTGGAATTTCACAAGGTCATGCTCTGTTAGAGGGTTAGGGAAATTCAGAAGCTGTTCTGTTTGATTCAACAACTCTGTTTCCTCATTTGTAAAATGAAGAAAGTAGATTGGATTACTTCTGAGATCTCTTCCAGGTCTAGAATTCCGTGTCTGTGTCAGTAGTGTATGGACATTAAAGTTACTCGTTCATTTTGAATATTGCAGACTTGGGGTTAAACATGTCTCACCATACAGAGGACCTTGAGGGTTTTTTTTTAATAGAGTTTGTTAATAAATTTTTTTGCATCACTTGGATATCCTTCTGGAGAACCAAAGAATTTTCTTTTAAAGGAAAAGGAGGAAGAAGAAGAAGAAAAAAGTCAGAAAAAACAATCAATACATCAAAAAAATCTGACATAATTTTCAGTGTTATACACATGTAGACCTTCCCACCTTCTCACACCTCTGCAAAGGAGTATTGGAGGGGATTTCCTCGTGTTTCTTCTTGGGGACAAAATTGCTCTGTGTTATTTTGCAACATAACTTCTTTTATCGTTTTGTGGTGGTTATTCTTTCCATGTGCATTATTTTAGTTATTGTGTATGTTGTTTTCTTGGCTCTACTTATTTTATTTTGTATCATTTCATGTCAGTCTGTCTATGCTTCTCTGTCTCCGTCATATTCATCATTTCTTACAGTGCTTTGTTGCAGCACAGTTTGTTCGACCACTCTCTAATTGGCAGGCATCTGCTTTTTTCTAGTTCTTTACTACCACAGAAAGTGCTGCTCTCAGTATTGTGGTGAATATGAAGTCTTTCTTTTTTTTTCTTCCAGTGACCTCAATGAGGTATATACATGATAGTGGGATCTCTGGGTCAAAGAGTATGGACACATAAGCTAATTTATTTGCATAATTTCATATTGCTTTTCTGAATTGTTATACTAATGTAAAAGCTTCACCAACAATGGGTTAGTGTTCCTGTCTTTCTACACCCTTTCTAACATTGACTGTTCCTATCTTTTGTTATCTTTGTCAGCTTGCTAAATTAAGGTGAAAGCTTAGTTGGATTTGCTTTTTTTCCTTATAAGTAACTTGGAACATTCTTAGATATTGCTGTTTTGAAAACTGACTGTTTTTATATCCTTTAACCAATTATTTAATGAGCAATGTCTTTTAGTCTTAGGTATTTCTGTTAATTAGCTGAGATATTTGGTTTAAAAAATACTTTTTTTCCCATTCACCTGGAAAACTTGAGATTTTAATAGACTAGAATACCAAGAGGAGATAGCTAACACAAAACATATAAATGAAATCTTTCTGGTTTGTTCATACCATGGAGTCTTGGCAGGCAGATTTAAAATGAGGCCTAAAAGTGGTAGGCAGCATGGTATAATATAAAAAGTGCTGGATTTGAAATCAGAGGATTTGAGTTCAAATCCTTGCTCTTTAACTTGTCATCTGTGTGGCTTTGGACAAGTTCACTTAATCCCTCATTGGACTTCTCTTTCCTCATCTGTTAAATGAGGTGGTTGGACTATATGATCTTCCAGTATCTTTCCCATGTCTAAATCTTATGATCCTCTGATTATGAGATAAAAAATGCTTTCACTTTAGTAAGTTGTTCTCTCTTTTTTTCTCATTCCTCTTCTATTTCCATATCATTTGACAGAGGGTGCCAGATCAAGAAGGTACTTGGAAACTTTAAAAATAATTCTCTAAAATGATAGATCTGAGATATTCTTATGGACAACTTACTGATATGTTTCTTGTCTGAATAGAGTTTGCCAGTATTAACTAGACAAAAGACTGAATTTCATGTTATCAAAAGCCTAGATTCAGGAAGTATTCCTTTATTAAGCCTAAATAAGATTTAAGAAACTATAATTTTTTTTTCCTTAGGGTAACAGATTAGTTCACTGAAAGTTTGTCCAACTGAATTACCTGCTTTTCTGGAATTAAGGCAAGGCAAATATGTTTCGTATATGCTTCAAGTAGTTTGGCTTACTGTATAAATGATGCATTTAAATCCTCATTAAAAAGCACATATACCAAAGTGTGATAGAGGATCAGACTGGACTTCATTAAATTGTGGAAAGCTCCTTTTGAGCTTTTTGATTCATGCATTTAAAAATATCCCCACCGAAAAAAAGTACAGTGACTGAGTAGAATTCAGAGCAGAAGTTAAGTTAACCTTAGAAGATGTTTAGACTTGTGAAATCCCATTGTTTCATTGTGAACATGTGAAGAAGAAGGACAGGGGAAAGAGGCATTCCGAAGGTTAGCCAGTGGAAGTCTAGGTTAAATATAGGATGCCATACAAAACTGTGGACTCACTTCCATGTCCGCATTCATTTGTAAATCTGTGTTGAGTCCTGTTAGCGCCTTCATATAGGGCACACAAAAGATTTTTCCTCCCTGATACATTAAGAAATTTCTAAATGTCGATAGGTACAGAAGACAGGGAGTAGGTAAGAGAGAAAGGGCATTCATTTCTTTTCTCTCTAGGTCTTAGTCTTCTCCTTTGTAGCTGTTGCCTTAGAAATTTTGAGATGATCCATGTTTTTGCACTTGAGCAAAATATTGCTGTGTTTAGGTCTCTGTGAAACACTTGATTATTTCACTATCTAGATGAAATTCAAACTTATGGAAAATTCCAGAGCTGTGAGCAATGTGCCATTGTTTGTCTTGCCTTATGAATTTAGAAAAAAGTGCCAGGATTGAAAACACTGGAAAGCATAGGAATAAAGGGAACTTTCCATAAAATAATAGGCAGTATCTACCCCAAAACGTTCAGCAAGCATTATATGCAATGGGGATAAGTTAGATGCATTTCCATTAAGATCAGGGGTGAAACAAGGATGTCCATTATCATCATTATTATTCAATGTGGTATTATTATTATTCAAATGCTAGCTGTAGCAATAAGAGAAGAAAAAGAAATTGAAGGAATTAGAACAGGCAGAGAAGAAACTAAGTTATCACTCTTTGCAGATGATATGATGATAGACCTAGAGAATCCCAGAGAATCAAGTAAAAAACTACTTGAAATAATAAACAACTTTGGCAAAGTTGCAGGTTACAAATAAACCCATACAAATCTTCTGCATTCCTATATATAAAGCCCATTAGCAAGAGATAGAAGGAGAAATCCCATGTAAAGCTAGGGCAGACACTATAAAATATTTGGGAGTCTACCTGCCAAAACAAACCCAGGGACTTTATAAACACAATTACAAAACATTTTTTGCACAAAAAAAGTCAGATCTAAGTAAGTGGAAAAACATCAGTTGCTCATGGGTAGGCCGAGCCAATATAATAAAAATGACAATTCTACCTAAATTAATTTACTTATTCAGTGCCATACCAATCAGACTATCAGATAATTATTTTGTAGAGCTAGAAAAAATAATATCAAAATTCATCTGGAAGAACAAAAGTTCCAGGATATCAGGGGAACTAATGAAAAGAATTACTAGGGAAGGTGGCCTAGCTCTACCAGATCTCAAATTGTATTATAAAGCAGAAGTTATCAAAACTGCTTGGTACTGGCTAAGAAACAGAAGGATAGATGAGTGGAATAGGTTAGGTACTCAAGATACAGTAGTCAGTGAATATAGCAATTTACTGTTTGATAAACCCAAGGACCCCAACTTCTGTGATAAGAGCTCACTATTTGACAAAAATTGCTGGGAAAACTGGATAACAGTGTGGCAGAAACTAAGTATAGACCAACATCTTATACCTATACCAAGATAAAGTCAAAGTGGATATATGATTTAGATATAAAGACTGATACTATAAGGAGAGCAAAGAATAGTATACCTGTCAGATCTATGGAGAAGGGAAGAATTTATGACCAAATGAGATAGAGAACATAATGAAATGCAAAATGGATGACTTTGATTACATTAAATTGAAAAGTTTTTGCACAAACAAAGCCAATGCAACCAAGATTAGAAGGGAAACAGAAAGCTAAGAAATAAATTTTACAGTCAGGGTCTCTGATAAAGGCCTCTTCTCTAAAATATATAGAGAACTGAGTTGAATCATTTCCCAGTTGATAAATGATCAAAGAATACGAACAGACAGTTTACAGAGGAAGAAATTGAAACTCTCTATAGTCATACGAAAAAATGCTTTAAATCACTGTTGTTTAGAGAGATGCAAATCAAAACAACTCTGAAATACCACATCATACTTATCAGATTGGCTGACATGTCAAAACAGGAAGATGATAAATGTTGGAGAAGATGTGGGAGAGTTGGAACATTAATGAAGCTGTGAGCTAATCCAACTATTCTGGAGAGCAATTTGGAACTATGCCCAAAGGGCTACAGAAATGTGCATACCCTTGGACTCAGCAATATCGCTTCTAGGACTGTAACCCCAAGAGATCATCAAAATGGGAAAGGCTCCCACATGTACAAAAATATTTATAACAGCTCTCTTTGTGGTGGCCCAAAACTGGAAATCAAGGAGATACCCATCAATTGGCTGAATAAATTGTGGTATGGATGTTGTCTTTCTTCTTTGAAGATGACCAAAATGGCATCACCATTGTAAAGTGAAATTTCAGTGTGTCTGACTATGGCTGATCCGATCAATACAAGCTCGGAATGCTCTACCACAGGTTGGGCACAGATAGTCTGTGTAAATGTTTGGGGTGGATATCCCAAATTTGCACATCTTGCATTTACTTTGTGCTGTCTCAATTCTGCTTTGCTCAAAGAGCACAGCACCTTTTCTTATGTGGGCACATCATGCTGACCAGTCCTGTGCCAGTGTCTCCCATGTTTCACAGTCAAATCCAAAGTTCTTGAGAGAGACCTTGAGAGTGTCCTTGTATCATTTCTTCTGGCTACCATGTGATTGCCTGCCCCATGCAAATTCTCCCTAAAGTAGTCTTTTTGGCAAGCGTACATTTTGCATTCAAGCAATGTGGCCAGCCCATCAGAGTTGCACTCTCTGAAACTTTGTTTGAATACTTGGCAAGGACTCAAGTGAATACTTGAGCAAGGACTTCAGTGTCTGCTACCTTATCATGCCAGGTGATCCTCAGAATCTTCCTAAGACAGTCCAGATGGAAGCAATTCCTGGTGTGGCACTGGTAGACTGTCCATGTTTCACAAGATATAACAATGAGGTCAGCACAGTAGCTCTGTAGACCTTCAGTTTGGTAGTCAGTCTAATATCTCTTCTCTCCCCAACCTTTTTTTGGAGCCTGGGAAGGCACGAGAGCTTTGTCCATTATCCAGAACCCAGGCAAACATGCCATCATGAAATTGACGTACAATATTAATGAACTTCTCTGGGCAACCAAATTTTGACATAATTTTCCATAAGCCCTCATGACTAACAGTGTCAAAGGCCTTGGTCAGATCCACAAACATTGTATACAGACCTCTATTCTGCTCCTGGCATTTCTCCTGGAGTTGTTGGGCAGCAAACACCATATTGAGTGTTCCTCAGCCTTTTCTGAAGCCACACACCCCCAACTCACCAATGGGTTTGAGAACCCTTGGTCACCCTCAGCCTGGTTTGGCCCATATGCCCAAATGGTTTACAGGGGATGGCCACTGTGCATGCTGCTGCATTTTGGAGCCACAGGTGAGAGTTAGGTGGAACATGTGGACACCAATGGTGGAAAGAGGCCCAGAAAGGTCCCAGCCACCATCACAACAAAGGTACTGGTCCTCCCTGAAAACACTCTACACCCCAAATTGTGGTATATGAATGTGATGGAATATTATTGTGCTATAAGAAATGAAGAACAGGAAGACTTCAGAGAGGCCTAGAAAGGCTTATATAAACTGATGCTGAGTGAAAGGAGCAGAACCAGGAGAACTTTGTACACAGCAACAACCACAGTGTGCAAGGAATTCTTCTGGTAGACTTAGTACTTCACTGCAATGCAAGGACTTTAAAAATTCCCAGTGGTCTCCTGAGGCAAAATGCCTTCCACATCCAGAGAAAGAACTATGGAATTCGATCGTGGAATGAAGCAGACCATTTTCTTTTGTATTATGTTTTGTTTTATTTTATGATTTCTCTCATTCATTTTAATTATTCTATGCATCATGACTAAGGTGAAAATGTATTTAATAGGAATGTATGTGTAGAACCTATATAAAATTATATGCCCTCTCAGGGAGGGAGTGGGGAGGTAAGGGGCGAGGAGGGAGAGGAAGCGGAAAAAAATCTAAGATATATGAAAGCGATTGTAGAACACTGAAAACAAATAAAATAATTTTTAAAAAAAATTTAAAAAAAAGACTTTTGAAAGATAATAGGATCTGTAAAAAAAAAAAAGAAGAAGAAGAAGAAGAACAAAGACAAGGAAAGTACAAAAGACAAGGAAAGTACAAAAGACAAGGAAACAAATTCTGGCCAGAAGTCTGAGAGTTACTAATGCAGGAAGTCACAACATTCTACAAGTTCCTGTGTAGAGTAGCCAAACTCAAAGGGGAATCCTGCCAGAAACATCATCATGTAGAACAGGCTTTCAAGGGCTACTAGATTCTCTCTTGCTTTCTTGTAATAGAGGCATGAGAGAGCTCAGACACCATCAAGAGTTGGTTGAAGGTCTGCCAGACAGGAAGTAAGGAAAATATTGTTCCAAGTGACTGAAACTATAGAATAAATGCCACAGAATCTGAGCTTGTTTCCAGTTTTGACATTCTGATAATCACTGTGTAAAATGCATAAGTGCTTAATGTTTTAAGTGTAAAGGAAAAAATAATTTTTATTACATAACATACATTCATATTCCTTCTTAATGCTTTTTTCCAGAAATTAGTTACTAAACACTTTTTTCCAGGAAAATCTTATCAGAGGGAAATGTACTCCCAAATTTGAACGCATTACTTTTTAAGTGGGAATTGGAGAGAATTTCCCTTTAAATCCAAATTAACACCCAGGCAAAACCTAATCCATGAAATATCATGTGTGATGTCAACAGGTCAAAGCTAGCTTCTTCATGTACTTAATGAGAGTTCCCATTCCTTAATGAAAGAGGATCGAAGTTCTCTGGAAACTTAACTTAAGTTCTATTTGAATGGAGAAGCTGAATTTCAGTAGATATCAGGACATAGGCCGTAGGTGAACATCCATATTTGTCAGTTAATTGATATTGCCCAGAGCACAATGCTTTTTGAAAAAACTGATGCTGTGATTCTATCGTAATCTTTTTCTAGAATTGCATAATTAGTTTCTTTTTCATTTCACAGTTAAAAGATTAAGTTCCCTTGCCCCATCACCTTTCAGTAAACACATACACACACACAAAATTTTATTGAGTAAAGTAAGTCGCTATTGAGTGAGTTTGTTTCCTGGCAACATAGGATTTAGAGTCAGAAGGGGTCTTAAGAGATCATCTGGTCCACACCTCACTCTCCATTTTAAAGATAAGAAAACCATGGCCCATAAAAGTTAAATAATTTGTGCAGAATCATAGCAGGAGCAAAGCTAATATTTCAGACCTTAGGTTCTCTGACTCCAAATCAGCGCCCTTTCTAATATGCCGTACAAAAGAAATGATGTGTTGCATTTCAGTTATGTAAAGTCAATAGTCCCAGATACTCAATTCTCTACGTGGATTCCTTTAACAACAGTATTTCTTTCTTCACAAGGCCATATTCCTTCTAATAGGCTTACATACAAACGAATAAATTATATATTCGTGAGTTAAACAATTTTATGACCATTAGTCATCAATCATGTTGTCTTACGATAGGCTTCCCATTCTGGGACCATAATAAAAGAATTCTTAGAAATTCCAGTTCTAGAGAAAGGTGGTTGTTTTCATTTGGATTGTAAGATATCTGAACTCTTCTCCATTATTACTTTATGTAAGTTAATGTTTCTCCATATCTAGTTAGTGTTGCTGGCTAGTTAGCGTTCAAAGCATTTCCTAGATACGAGGGTATAGATAACTCCTAAGATTTACCCTTTGCCAATCAAAAGAGAAATCTCAAATAAATGCATTGATTTTCCAGAAAATTTCAACTTAACCTTTATAAAACCCATATATTTGTGGGGGCAGGGGGGATAGTCTTAAGTTTCAGTAAATAATCTTTAAAGTATCTTAGGGCTTAGGCATTTTTTAAAAGGTGTGTTTATAACAGTCTTTTCATGGTCTCCTCTCCTGTTCCTCTTCTTGTTGCCCATACCCAGTTCACTGTCTTGCTGGGTTTTTCCTTTCAAAATCAACCTTCTTTACCTGTAGTTTATTTACTTGAGGCTGTCCCCTTCCTAAGCCTCCCTTATCTTAGCATAGTCTACCATTTGCTTCCGTAAAGTTCTACTTTTCTGGGGGGGGTGGAGCCAAGATAGTGAAGTAGAAAGACGCACATACACATAGCTCCGAACCCACAAACCACAGAACGGCTAGAGGGGACCAACCCAGGGCGAATTCTGCACCCAGAGACCACGGAATATTGGAGCGAGGGAGATTTCTGTTCCGGAGAGACCTGCAAACCTCTCGCGGGGGGTCCTTTGCGCCGTGGACTGGGCGCCGGGACGGGGAGCAGAGGGCAGCCCTGCCGCGGCCACAACACCGTGAGGAAAAGATCCGAGAGGGCTATGGGGACGGGATCTCCAGCGGCCACGCGGGTCCCCCCACCCACAGAGGGACCTGCAAACCTCTCGCAAAAGGTCCGTCGCGCTGCAGACGCGGAGCCCAGCCCGGACCTGCGGCGGCTCCGAGAAGCACAGATCTGAGAAGGCTCCAGAGACGGAATCTCCAGCAGCGGCACAAGCCCCCCCACCAACAGGGGACTAACAGGGGTAGGTGAGAGAGTCTCTTTGGCGGGTTGAGAGGGGAGTGGGGTGCCCCCATGGCTCGGGCCCCCCCAGGAGATAGAAGCTGAGAGGCGGCTACAGACAGGGGCTCCCCAAGCGGGCGGGAGCCTGGATCCATTGTGGAAGGTCTGTGCATAAACCCCCTGAGGGAACTGAGCCAGAGAGGCAACCCTGCCCCTGACCACCTGAACTTAATTCTCACACTGATTAGCAGCCCTGCCCCCGCCAAAAACCCTAAGGCAGGAAGCAGCATTTGAATCTCAGTCCCCAAACGCTGGCTGGGAGGACCAGGAGGTGAGGTTGGTGTGAGGAGAACATTCAGAGGTCAAGTCACTGGTTGGGGAGAATGCCCAGAAAAGGCAAAAGAAATAAAACTATTGAAGGGTATTTTCTCGGAGAAAAGACACTTCCTCCCTTCCTTTCTGATGGGGAGGAACAATGCTTGCCATCAGGCAAAGACACAGAAATCGAGGATTCTGTGTCCCAGCCCACCCAATGGGCTCGGGCCATGGAAGAGCTCAAGAGGAATTTTGAAAATCAAGTTAGAGAGGTGGAGGAAAGACTGGGAAGGGAAATGAGAGGGATGAGGGAGAAGCATGAAAAGCAGATCAGCTCCCTGCTAAAGGAGAACCAAAAAAATCTTGAAGAAATTGGCACCTTGAGAACTAGCCTAACTCAGTTGGCAAGGGAGGTGCAAGGGGCCAATGAGGAGAAGAATGCTTTCAAAAGCAGAATCAACCAAATGGAAAAGGAGATTCCAAAGCTCACTGAAGAAAATAGATCTTTCAAAACTGGAATGGTACAGATGGACGCTAAGGACTTTATGAGAAAGACAGATAATGTGAAATATCTTATTGGAAAAACAACTGACCTGGAAAATAGAATCAGGAGAGACAATGTAAAAATTCTGGGACTACCTGAAAACCATGATCAAAAGAAGAGCCTAGACATCATCTTCCATGAAATTATCAAGGAAAACTGCCCTGAGATTCTAGAACCAGAAGGCAAAATAAATATTCAAGGAATCCGCAGAACACCGCATGAAAGAGATCTAAAAAGAGAAACTCCTAGGAGCATTGTGGCCAAATTCCAGAATTCCCAGGTGAAAGAGAAAATATTGCAAGCAGCTAGAAAGAAACAATTCAAGTATTGTGGAAATACAATCAGGATAGCACAAGATCTGGCACCCTCTACATTGAGGGATAGAAGGGAATGGAATAGGATATTCCAGAAGTCAAAGGAACTAGGACTGAAGCCAAGAATCACCTACCCAGCAAAACTGAGTATAATACTTCAGGAGAAAAAATGGTCTTTCAATGAAATAGAGGACTTTCAAATTTTCCTGATGAAAAGACCAGAGCTGGAAAGAAAATTTGACTTTCTAACACAAGAATGAAGAGAACCATGAAAAGGTGAACAGCAAAGAGAAGTCATAAGGGACTTACTAAAGTTGAACTGTTTACATTCCTACATGGAAAGACAATATTTGTAACTCTTGAAACATTTCAGTATCTGGGTACTGGGTGGGAGTACACACACACACACATGCACACACGCACACACACATAGAGACAGAGTGCACAGAGTGAATTGAAGAGGATGGGATCATATCTTAAAAAAAAAAATGAAATCAAGCAGTGAGAGAGAAATATTGGGAGGAGAAAGGGAGAAGTTATATGGGGCAAATTATCTCTCATAAAAGAGGCAAGCAAAAGACTTATTAGTGGTTGGATAAAGAGGGGAGGCAAGAGAAAAACATGAGGTCTACTCTCATCACATTCCACTACAGGAAAGAATATAATGCACACTCATTTTGATAGGAAAACCTATCTCATAATACAGGAGAGTGGGGTACAGGGGCACAAACAGGGTGGGGGGGAGGATAGAGGAGAGGGTAGGGGAGGAGAATGCAATACGAGGTCGACACTCATGGGGAGGGAAAGGACCATAAGAAAATAGAAGTAAAGGGGGACAGGATAGGATGGAGGGAAATATAGTTAGTCCTATACAACACAACTAGTATGGAAATCATTTGCAAAACTAAACAGATATGGCCTATATTGAATTGCCTGTCTTCCAAGGGGAAGGGGTGGAGAGGGAGGGAGCTAAAGAAGTTGGAACTCAAAGTGTTAGGACCAAATGTAATGTTCTCACCACTGGGTAACAAGAAATACAGGTTAAGGGGTCAAGAAAGCTATCTGGCCCTACAGGACAAAAGAGAAGACGGAGACAAGGGCAGGGAGGGAGGATAGAGGAGAGAGCAGATAGGTCACAGGGGCAATTAGAAAGCTTGGGTCTGGGGGGGGGAGGGGATAAAAGGGGAGAAAATTTGTAACCCAAAATTGTATGAAAATAAATGTTAAAAGTTAAAAAAAAAAAAAAAAGTTCTACTTTTCTAATTCCTTTACCTTTTTTCTTAAAATACAAAATAAAACCAAACCTTTCGTCTTTGCTAGCCCAGATGAGAACAGCGTGTGAAGCTCAAGAAACCCCCGCGCTCTCTGTTCCTAACTTCTTTGTAGATTCTATAGTTATATGAAATAACCCGTCTGTAATTACGAGAAATAATACGCTCTTCTCCCTTCCTTCTGTCTCCTTCTCTAGGGTATTTCTTTTTCCCCTTGTATTTTTTTCACACCCCCACGCCCGTAGATTTTTCTCTTATTCTCTTCCTGCTCTCTTCCTTGTCCCCTCGCAGCGTGTAGTACTTGAGTTTCATTCGGCCCATTCTGCTTGTTTCTTACATTTCTTTTATTTGTTGAGCTTGTCTTTTGAAAAGTCTGCCTATTATTTAAAAAAACAAACTCAGGATCCTTGGCAGGAATTAGTTCTTTTAAAAATCTGACCTTCCTTGTTCCTCTCTCTCGTGGAATTATGCTTAATTTTGTTGGATGTGTTAAAGCTTATGTGCCAAGGACTATAGTGATCACTGGGGATACGAATACAAAGTAAGCAGGACAGCCCCTGCCTTCAAGGGACTTCCATTCCAATCAAAAAAGATGACGCTTAAACCGAAGCTGGAGAGCAAGCTGGGGACCAAGGGGTCAGCGTGGCACGGAGCCGGTTAGGGTGTGCGAGTCTCCTTCAGTACATCGTATTCTAACCTCTTCTTTCCTCTCTCGTAGTTGGCGCAGTGTCCCATCTCTTCCTGGCCACTTGTGGTATTTTTTTGATTGCTTTGGTAATTCGGCATTTTGGTAATCCCATTTCTGAGAATCTCAGGTAACAGTCTGTGGATTCTGCTAGTCTTTACTTTGCTTTCTGGTACCAGTGATTTTCCTTGATGTTTTCTTTAAATATTTATTCACATTTTTTCTTTCATAGTGCTCATTTAGTAGGTTAATGAATATTATGTTATCTCTCCATACTCTGTTTTCCAGATTAGGTGTTTTTGATAGTAGATCATAGCTTTAGTGCTAGAAAGGACCTCATAGGTCATCCTGGGCCAAACTGTTCATTGTACAGACAAGAAAATTGAGACCCCAGAGGTTGTCACTTGCCTGAATCACCCAAATAATAAATGGCAGAAGCAGAATATTTTACATGTTCTTCTAATTTTGTTTTTTGAGTTTGCTCCATTGTTTATTGTTGTATCATTGAATTTTTGTTTTCCATTTCCTCCATTCTCTTTTTCACTATATCCACTATTTTGCCAAAGTTTCTCAACCTCTCTTCTAAGCTGTCTACTCTACTTATCTCTTTTTTCACTTCTGTTATTCGTCCTTCCAAAAAGTCTTGGAGTCTTTACAGATATTCCATAATTTTTCCTGGAGTTTTAGTTATAGTGGTTGAAGAATTTTTTTCTTTTTCTAGGATATTGCTCTTAATTGACATTTCTTCATAGTATTAAGAGTTTTCCATGCATCGTTTGGTCTTCTCTTTTTTGCTGGTTCCATTCCCACTCGCCTCCCCCCCCCACCACCACCACACACACGTACACATACACCAAGGCTATGACTTTCCCTTCTCCCTATTGTGGAGTTATACTTATTTCTGCATGAATCATTGCTGAAGGAGATACCGTCTGAGATAGCTGGCAAAATTCCATAGGGATTATTCATCCCAAATGCATTTACTTTCAGGCTTCTTGGCTCCATAGCTTCCATTACTACTACAGCTTCATGGTGATAGATAGGGGGATAGCCATCGTGCATCGTCGGAATTCGACATAGACTTTGAGGTGGGTAGGAAGGTTCTTGGTGGTTGATGAGCTCATATCCCTCCTGTAACTAAGCTCATGCTCATGTTCAGAGGGAGGGTAAAGTGGATAGAATCTGGTACACCTACTCCCCACAAAGTCTTCCCCATGTGCTGACACCAAACTTGGCATCATAATGTTGCTGCCCATTCCCAACCAAATTGCAGGTGAGTTTTCAGCAGCAGTTGCACATCTTGGGGATTAAATGCTCAGGACTAACTCCATGTAACACCTCCAGGTATTATCAGCTCATTGAACATGTCAAGTTGCAATAATCTTTACACTCTCCTGACCTTTTCTTTAACCTGCCTTATTAATAGACTTGCCCATCCTTTCTTTGTCTCTGATGTGTTCATTCTCTTTCCAATTTCAGCTGAGTTGCTATTTTTTTCTTTCTGAAAACTGCTTTTCTCAAGCACCGTTTGGTTCTGACTTTTTTTGGATTCTGTGTTGAAAACTGATGTCCTCATTTATGTCTAGACCTGCCCTTTACTTCTGGCCTTTTGCTGATTCTATATTAACTAACCCACTTTTGATCATTTCCCTACAAATAAATGCCAGTTCTTGTAGTCCCTATAACCTTCCACCATCATTTCTTACCCACGTAATAGCAAAGTACATCATTTAGTCTCTCAGTGCCCTAGGCAACTCACTAAGACAGAAATTGAAGAGATTTTCATTATAGAGGGAATTTCTTCATCTGGAAGTTCTCATTTCAGTAAAATCACAGATCCAGTCCCTAGCACTGTCCAAGTGGATGATATTTGAGAATTATTAGGGGCAAACATTTCAAATGAACCTCTCAGAACTTAGGTTATTCTCCAAAATTCTTTGGAGTTTTGGACTGAAGTCTCCAAGACTTTAAAAACTTATCCTACCTCATCTCTCACAGTGTGTGTTTTCAGTTTTCTACAATCATTTCCATATATCTTAGATTTTTTCCCTTCCCTTTCCACCTTCCTCCCTCATTCCCCACTCCCTTCCAATACATCATGCAATCTTATATAGATTCTACACATACATTCCTATTAAATACATTTTCACCTTATTCATGTTGCATAGAATAATTAAAATGAATGGGAGAAACCATAAAACAAAACATAACACAAGAGAAAATGGTCTGCTTTATTCTGTGATCCAATTCCATAGTTCTTTCTCTGGATGTGGACATTGGGAATTTTTTAGGTCCTTGCATTGCTGTGAAGGACTAAGTCTACCAGAAAAATTGCTCCTACACTGTGGTTGTTGCTGTGTACAAAGTTCTCCTGGTTCTGCTCCTTTCACTCAGCATCAGATCATATAAGTTCTTCCAGGCCTCTCTGAAGTCTTCCTATTCATTGTTTCTTATAGCACAATAGTATTCCCTTACATTCATATACCACAATTTATTCAGGCATTCCCCAATTGATGGGCATGCCCTTGATTTCCAGTTTTTGGCCACCACAAAGAGAGCTGCTATAAATATTTTTGTACATATGGGACCCTTTCCCATTTTTATGATCTCTTGGGGATACAGCCCTAGTACTGGTATTGCTGGGTCAAAGGGTATGCACATTTTTATAGCCCTTTGAGCATAGTTCCAAATTGCTCTCCAGAATGGTTGGATCAGCTCACAGCTCCACCAACAATGAATTAGTGTTCCAACTCTCCTACATCTTCTCCAACATTTATCATCTTCCTGTTTTTTCCTGTTAGCCAATCTGATAGGTATGATGTGGTACCTCAGAGTTGTTTTGATTTGCATCTCTCTAATCAATAGTGATTTAGAACATTTTTTCATATGAATATAGATAGCTTTAATTTCTTCCTCTGAAAACTGTATGTTCATATCATTTAATCATTTATCAATTGGGGAATAATTTGTATTCTTGTAAATTTGACTTAGTTCTCTATATATTTTAGAAAGGAGGCCTTTGTCATAGACACTATGCAAAAAATTCTTTCCCAGTTTTCTGCTTCCCTCCTAATCTTGGTTGCATTGGGTTTATGGGCTGCTTTCTTTTTGCTTGTGTTTATATCTCCAACACAGTGCCTGGCACATAGTAACACTTAAAAAAGATTATCTCCTTTCCTTCCCTCCTTCCTTCCTTTCTTCCTCCCTTCCTTCCTCCCTTCACCTGCTGGAGTTTGAGTTTCTTATATCCTTTTGGAATACAAGGTCACCTCTACACTACACTGAGGCATTGATTTTAGACATACCCCTTTTCAGACCCATTTGAATTATATCTGCAGACTTGTTACATGTGAATATTCCCAGGTAAATCTTACTGTATGTTTCTAAAGGGAAGCATTGTAGGATTGTGGTTGAAATAATATCTTCAATATTACAAGACTGTAATTAAGATTTAATTGACTCAGAAGACTAAGTTCTTAAGCCATTGATATAACTTCTTACTCACTTGGGAACCCCTCCCCCATAAAAAAAAAACCAGAGCATGAACAGCTCTGTCTACTCCCTAAGGCTTTAACCTGCCGACCATCTTGGATAATACAGAAGCAAGGAATCTGTGCTTAGCTGAATCAAGGTTCTATCCCCAGTGAATAACTTTTTCCTGCTTTAAATGACTGTCTTTTGGTATTGCTAAATAATTTTCTTTTTGTTGACCATCAATTCTGAGAGCTACTTTTTTTAAAAAATGTTTTTGAGTATGGCATTTCAAACCTATCTTGAGTCTGAGGTGTCATACTGGACCGTCTCAGGCCTGGTCTTGTGTAGGTATAATGCAAAGACATCTCTTTAGAGCAGGAAAACATGCATTCTGGTCTTGCTTCAGCTACTAACTAGCAGTGTGACCTTTGGCAAGCTCCTTACCCTCAGTGGGCCTCATGTCCCTTTGTGGCATAAAGCAGGAATATTTTTATTTTGTTAATGATTTATTTCCATAAATCTTAGTTGTAATACACTAATTTCTCCTTTCAGTTATAAAGGCTTTCCAAATATATTTATTTCCTGTCTTATAATTTTTTTTGTAAATTCTTCGATGACTAATTAAAAATAGCGACTAATACATCTCCATTTTTACTCAGTTCTTCACTGAGGATGATTGATTCTTCTTCAGTGTCTTCCATAGTATTTGAAGAGAGCTCATTGTATTTCATTTGTCATCTCTTCTGCAGGTTACCTCCTCCCAAAAATTTATTAGCTACTTATATTTTCTCCTATTTTCTATCCATTTTTATTTCTTGTCTTTTTGTCCTACTCCTTTTTCCCCACAATGTACATGTTTTTCTATTTTGGATTCCTTATAAACACAATGTAGAAAGATAGGAACCTTTTCCACTTATTCTTTCTCTGTAAATGCACTGCCATGAGTATTGCTAGCAGTGATACTCCTTACAATTTTGAGTAAATGATCTCCACATTAAAATCCAGTGTGTGTGTGTGTGCACGCACACGTGCACACATGCATGTGTGCTCACAAATATAGGACCTCCTTTCAGTATGGGCTTCCTCTTCTAGGCCCACATGTTCTTGTATGATAAAAGTCTATTTGTTTTAAATACACTTACACAATAAAAGATCCTTACAAGTTGCTTGGAAGTATACAACCTAATACCTTTAATCTATAATTCAAACTTCCAAAGTCAGGCTGACCATCCTGAACATTATTTAAGGTAGTGTTATTTTAATCCCATCAAAATCCAGTTCTCTTTTCACTTTTAGCTGATTTTCTGAATTTTACAAGTTCTATGGCTATTTGACTTCCTAGAAATTTCTTGAAGACACAGTTTTCATTGGATTCACTTCATTGATGGATAAGAAATTTAGCTTGTATTTCATCTTTTAGAGTCAGAAATATAGAACTAATCTTTCCAGTCATGTTATCTTATTTCCCTTTTAATTTCCCTAGACAATACTTACTAAAGTCATTCTCTTATCAAGAAAAAAGTGAAGACTTACTAGTAACCTTTCTTTAGAATAGTTTTCTAGTTTTTAGTTTAACCAGATGACCTAATATATGTTGGAAATATTAAAATCAGAAATGAATTATCTATATGTTCATTAAAATAACATTTCTTGATATTGAGTTTGGATATCTGATCTTTCATTTGCTTACTGAAACTTGTCCTTTTTACATTTTTGCTTCTTGCCATCATATCACCTCTGCCATTGGATCTAGCTGAAGCTGATGGACTTTCTAATCTCCTGCCTACTTTACTTACATCTTTCATAAAAAAGTTTTAAAATGTAACATTGGTAGAGTAGAATTTAATGGGATTTTTAAAGGAGTTTTTTAGCCACCTTTCTTTAAAGATGAGCAAACTGAAGGACATGAAAGTGAAGCGATTTGAACAAGATCTCAGCTAAGTGAATGTCAAAGTCCAGAGATCAGAACCCAAGTCTTTGACTTCTGGACCAGTCATCTCCCTAATATACCATTCATTATGACTCACAACTGAACACATTTCCTCACATATTAAATTAATTGTTTAGCTCGAGCTAATTCCTCCAGTAGATAAGAAGACTCTTTAATTTTTTCATATCAATTGACTGCATTGAACTATGCCAGACACTAAGGTTACAAGAGATTTTTCTTATGTCTATTGATTTTGATCTTAAATATAAAGTTAAATAATTTTCATAAAGCTGAACCAAAGAATTATAACACTTCAAACCATTTTTATGCTTCATTAACTGATGTCCTTGTGGGAAGCATGCCTTATGTTCAATTAAAGGTATAGTTTTATGCATTTATTAAGAGCCTGTTATGTTCTAGACTCTGTGTTAAGTGTTGGGGTTACAAAGAAAGGCAAAATACAGTCCCTGGCCTCAAGGCACTCACATTCTTATAGAAGAGATGATACATAAGCAGTTATGTATATGCAGATGTGTACAGGATAAATAGGAAATAATCAACAGAAGGAAGGCATTGATATTATGAGTGGTGGGGAAAGACTTCTTGTAAAAGGTAGAATTTTAGCTGGAACTTGAAGGAAACCTGGAGGTACAGATGAGGGAGAGAGAGCATTCCAGACACAGGGAACAACAGCCTGTGAAAATGCTCAGAGTCAAAAGAGGAAATGTCTTGTGTGAAGAACAGTAAGAAGATTGGCGTCACTTGATCAGAGAGCGTATTGGGGAGAGAGGAAGGGGAGTGTAAGATTAGAAAGTTGGAGGAGAGGTAATGAAGGCTTTGGATGTCAAACAGAGGATTTGACATTGGAGCCACTGGCGTAGAGGAGGGTGACATGGTTGAACTTGTGCATTAGAAATATAACTTTGGTAGCTGAATGGAGGATAGACTTGAGTGGGGAGAAACTTGTAGCAGGGAACCCAGTCAGGAGGTTATGGCTGCAGTCCACGTGTAAGGTGATGAGCGCCTGCACCAGGATGGGGACAGCATCAGGAGAAAATGGGGCATGTTTGAGAGATGTTGCAAAAGTGAGATTGACAGGCTTTGGCAACAGATTAGATTTGGGGAGGGGCATGGTGACAGAACTTAATTTTTTTTATTATTATTAAAGTTTTTAATTAAAATATTAAACAAATAGAACGAAGCAAATATAAGTGATTTTCTCTGACCATTTATTGAAGGTCTCTAATTGTGGATTATTTACAGTAAGAAAATTGTGGATAGTGAGGACTTAGTAATTTAATGTAATGGGAAGTGAGGGTGGGAGAAGGATAATGAAAGCCTTCTGAGTGCAAGTTCTGAATTAATGGAGTATTTCTTAAGCTTTTGGTTATTTAAACTCTAGTAAATATTATAACTGTTGCTAATAATAAAATTAGGTAAGATAATAGAGAAAATGGTAGTATCACAATAGACCTAAATTGCATACTAATGTATTATAAGCTTAGAAATCTAACCAATCAAAAACAAATTATTAGACCCAGAAAATAGGGATTCGTTGAAAGAAGACATGTTTGAAGAGACTACTGTTTTTAGGCTGCATTCCTTTTCCTTTTCTAATAAGACCCTGAAACTGTATAGAGGAAGAAGTTATTGGAAATTGTACTTAGTAAAAATATACGTATGTGTGTGTGTGTGTGTGTGTGTGTGTGTGACACTGTCTGAATTTTCACATACACTGAATTACTGAAAGACTTAAGATCAAAGTATTTTATAATTTCTCTTCTCATATCTAGGAGAAGTTGTAGATGTAGCACGAGTATTGTTTTTTTAGCTAAGCTGAGTCGCATTCTTTTAGAGAGTCTTTCCTATTATTCCAGTTCTGTCAAGCTCACTAAGGTCTTTGCTCCCAGTAGATCAGTGAGAGAGCAATGTATAATGAATAGATTCCTGGAAGGTTGCTGAGAAAATCGTGGATTGTGAGAAGATGAAAGAACCCTAGAGATCTTTATCTTTCCCTTCATTTTATAGATCAGCAAACTGAGCCACCCTGCCCAAGATCATATCAGAAGTCTTATGTTTTCTAGCCCTTTCTAGCCCATACCAGGGATGTAGGGTTTGTACTTGTAGGAGAGTGGTTTCTAAAAGCCACTTTTTCTTCTCTGAGCAAAGCTTAAAGATGATGAAAACAGAACAGATCCAGCTCTGGGTGATTGATGTGTTCTGCAGATGCTGCCCTAGTTTATACTTTTATTAGTGAGCTTTTGTAGTACTGCGCTGATGGTCTAAGGCAGAGAAGGCTGGTTTGGGCCAGAAATCTGCTTGAAGCGAACACCCAATGCCAGCCCACAATCTACTTGGAACATATTGATTTTCATCAGTTTGGCATTACTGGGTGCACATGTTGAAATTTGGCAGCAAGTCTGCCGATAGGAACTGTAATTAGATGTGAAAATTATAATAATCCTGTCAGCTCAACTAAAAGCATTCAGACAGGACCAGGATATTAATATTCTGCATCAATAATTAATAAAAAATTATCTAAGATTTTACACCTGTGTCTACTGGGTCTGAAATGGAAAGAAATCCAACTGTTTCTTACAGTAGGTTTTCCTATTAAAGGGCAGTTATTCCATTAGAAACTTGAAAGTAATTTCCTCTCAAGGAGAGGGAGAATTTTAGTTCCATGTAAAAAGTTTCCCTGCTGGTCAGTTGCTGTCCTTGCATTGTGAGGACTTTGGGAATTTAATTGACCTTTTTCCCATTGATGATATCTATGATCTTCCTTTAGAGAAATGAAAGCGGTAAGGAAACAATCTCCATTAACTCCCAATCCTGGGATGTCCCAACTGATTATGGATACAGAAAGACAGAACCCAGAAGGCACTGATGAGTCCTAATGTGACATCTCAAGTTACTAGGACTAGTAATATTCAGATTGACTCACTTGGAAACACCGTGTTAGAGGTATTGATATATAGAGCCAATCCTGGAAATTTGGTTGTCTTTCAATTGTTAGCATAGCAACTGAACTGTGTTAAGGAATGTTAAGGGGTCCCCTGAACTTGTCTGTATGAGTTACCGTATTTTCCAGAGACACTTGACCCAGAGTGTGCAGGAGGCCTTGAATGTGTCAAGGACGAAGTCCCCTCCTATCTCCCCCAGGTGACAAATTTGTTGGTTGTTTCACAAACTGAACTCTGAATGTCCTTGGGGGTCAAAATAGGTGTCAGTAAGTCTGCACCAAGCTGAGAAACTGCATGTGTAGCTAGGACTCTTGTGGATAAGCACACCATCCTGTCTTTGTGGTCTAGCAGTTCCCAAGGAAAAGGAATATTCCTTTTGCCATCACCTTACTCCTCCCCTTTGGGAGGTGTTTTGTCCTTTTCCCATCTTTACTGTACCTTTCCTCCTCCCCTGCCACTCTCCTTTAGGAGATTTCTGGTACCTCCTCCTCCCTTTGTCTCACTATTATAAATATTCCAGCTTCTGTATGGATTGTGACCTCTTTGGGTTCCACATGAGTGTTCATTTGTAATGAACAAAGTTATAATTGCCTGTTGAAGCTGTCAGGGCAGGAAGGCAATACCAACATTTCTCCAGTATGAAGACTGTTTGTAACTGGTACACAAAAGCAACGCTCGCTTTTCAGTCTGGCCTTGAAGGTTTGGATAATTTTCATTGACCAGAGAAAGGTCATACGATGTATAGTTGGAAACGGATCTTAAAGATCATGTACCACAACCCTTATTTATAAATTTATAAAATTTACAATTTTATAAATGAAATTGAAGTCCCAAGTGGTTAATTGACTTTTCCAAGGTCACACAGGTAGTAAGTAGCAAAGCTGAAATTCATACATGGCAGAATTAATCAGGTCTTTCTAAATACAATTCATTTCTTGTGTTCCAGCTCAGCCTGGGCATATGGTGCACCTTCAGTGGCTTTTGACCCATGTTATCTGGATGGGAAGCCTATATTGGGCTTTAACCTCATCAACCTAAAAATGGCACGCATTAAGGAACCTTGGAAGGCAGATGTTATCTTAGAGTGAGCAGACAGCTCAGTGCAGCTGCTAATAAATATCCTGGCAATGAACTTGGAAAAAGCGAGAGTCATCTTAGAGAGGAGTTTCTCACAAAAGTTACAAAAGGTGAAACAAAACTGTTGCACTTTTAATAATCTAGCTAAGAAGTTGCAAGCAGTTCAGATCTAAGAAAATTGAGGTAGATTCTACTTCAGAGAAAGCTATTAACCTTTAACATGCAGATACAAAATGGCTGTAATACAGTTCACTTCTTGTCTTGGCTCTACCTTTGACTTTGATTTGAGTGAGAGAGGGCTGTGCAAGGTCACTAGCCTCGCTTTCTCCTCCAGAACCATCTGGGTCCAGGGCACGATATTCATCAGAATGACTAGACGTGAACCAGGATACGATGTGAGACCCTGCCCATTTTAGGCTAAGGTCGTATCACATTCTTACTTTAAGTGTGACACACCCATTTAATGAATAGGCCTCTTCAAGTAGTTAATCAAGCCCCTTAAAAAAAAATCAAGCTGGAGGGGGAAGACCCTCAGAGTTCCTGGGTGAAAGAGAAACAATTGCTATTTAGTATTTACATTAACTCTGTGCTAGGTGGGCAGGAGCTGATACGACTTGACTAGTCCACCAAAGTACTAAACACATTGCCTTTATTCTGGTTGTGACAGGTCTTCATCACTTTACTCCTCAACTACTCCAATAGACTTTTAATTGATCTTTCTCCCTACTCTAGTTCATTTTCCATGACTCAGCTGTCAAACCTATCTCCTTAAGCATAGGTATGACCATGCCACACCCTGCCATCCCCACTGCATAAAGTCTGATGGGTCTAATACATTCAGGATCAAACCGAGAGTCCTTTCTTTGGCTTTTAAAGCCCTTATTGTCTCAGCCCCTTCCTACCCTTCCAGGCTTCTTGTACATATCCCCTGCCCTGTAAATTCTGCGATTGATTGGTTTTGGCTTCTTTACTGTTCCTTGCCCAAAACACTCACTCCACTCACTCACCCCAAATGAAAATTTTCACTAACTGTCCCTTATGTCGGGAATCCTCTTTCTCTACCTCTCTACTTTCTCTGGCTTTCTTGTCTTCCTTCAAGTCTCAGCTAAGACCCACCTTCTGTGAGACTATCCCCGAGACTTTATTTGTATGTAGTTACTTACATGTTTTCTCTTCCGTTAGACTAAGTTCCTTGATAGCAGGCACCATTTTTGCCTTTCTTGGTATCTCTAGCACTTACCATGTTGTCTAGGCACAAAGTAGAAACTTAATCAATGTTGATAACCAATGGAATATACTTTAAACAAGGGTTTTTTCTCTAGTTTGGAAGGGAATCTCCCAAAATGAGGGTTGTACTGGTGGTTACAGCCACAGTAATGAATAATAAATGAATGGAATTCCACAATCACTTGCAAAACAATTTTAAAAACCCCAAACAGCCCACACTCTGCCAGTTGTGCTCATGTTCCCAGGCTGTAGATCACTGATAAATGCAGGGGATCATTTAGAACTCATCTGCTATAAATCTACAATATCTTGCTTCAATTTGGCTTTCTACAGATACATCAATTCTATTATTTGCCTCCCACTGATTTCCTATTACAGTCTTCATGATGGGTCTTCCAGGTGGCCTTCTTTCCCTTTAAACCCCCTGTGTCCTTCCCTCAAATTGTTTACTACATCACAGAAAAGCTTGAGAACATTTGACTTAATCTTCTTTATCCACACCCATGCCCATATTAACTTAATCATTCAACCCACAAATAAGTATTGTCTGCTATGTATAATGGATAAGGGAGATACAAATACAAAGAAGAAATGGCCCTTGCTCTGAAGGGCCTTAGAACCAAGGGCCTTAAAATCTAGCATGGCTAATTAGAGATGTATATACAGAAATGTAATAGAAATTAGAGTAGCATAAGTGTATAAAATTAGTATACAATGAGATCAGATGAGGAAGAATCACTTCAATCTGTGGAAGATCAAGGAAGGTTTCTGGGAAGAATAAGCATTTTAACTGATCTTTGAAAAACTTAATATTGAAGATGGGGAAAGGATTCCAGTGTGAGCAAAGGCAAAGAGTTGGGAACATGTGGGATTCATTCACATCTTTGTGTACTACACGTATTTTCTCATCCTTACCTCTTGTCTCAAAGGAAGAAATTATTTGTCTCATTAAAAGCAAACTGCCTTCATCTGTGCTCTTAATTTCACCCTCTTCTGATTCCTGAGGAACCTTGCTCTGGTGTGTAACTGCCAATAGGATGTGCAATGAGTGTTTTATCTTCACAGAATGGACCTCAAGGCAGAAGAGGTTGAGTGAACATGATAAAGGGAGGGCTTGTACGTTACAGTGGAGAACCAAAAGTGTGCTGACTTCTTGTCTCAGACCAGAATGCCAGGGGAGGTTTGCATGAGAGAATGCATAACCAATCTTGTAAAGGAAGACTTGTCTTATGGGAGTGGGAGAGCGTGGGGTGGGGAACAAGGTGTCCATGAATGCTAGAAGGGAGTCTGCTTATTTCTTAAAAATTATTTCATCTTTTTCTCTTCTTTCTTTTCATTCTCAACATACTTTCCCAACCTCGTGACAATCACTGAGAACTTCTGTCACTGATTCTTTGATTTAAATTGCTAGCAGTGACCTTTCTTTCATCTAGGCACCAGTTCCATATTTCCAGACTGCCTCCAGGACACTACTGCTTGGAAATTTATCACTTTCTCATTGTCAAATCTGACTTCATTGTTCTGTATCCTTGAAGCTAAACTGCTTCAAGGTCTTCGTCTGTAAAATGGGGATAATAATACCTTTACCCTATCCCTATTTCATGGAATTATAATGAGAAAATTTCAGATTATCCAGCTAATAGGGCTTCTTTGTAGTTTATTGTCACCATAATTTGGAGGAACATCAGTAACTGTAGTTATAGGTCTTCAATAAATCCCTGCTGACATTGGTGATACTAACAAAAATGCTACATTTTTCTCTCCCTATTTTCAGTGTTTGGATTGAGGAAAAGTCAAAATTTTTAATATCGTGGAATGATCTAGTCCCTCTTCTGTTAAGAATTAATCGGTGCTCTACTACAAGTCAAATGTCTAGCAAGCTCTACTTGTAGTGCTAGAATTTTTGTTTTATCATATATTTTTTACACAAGTGCTCCTTCAGCTAGGATATAGAAATCTTTTTTTAAGGTATACATGTCATAGGATCATAGATCTATGTCTGGAAGGAACCTTAGAGTTCATCTATTCTGACTCTTTCATTTTACAGATGAAGAAACTAATTATCAACTAGGTAAAATGTGACTCAAGGTCACAAAAGTAGTTAGTGGCCCAACTCACACTTGAATTCACATCTTCATTATTCTCTCGACTATACCATGCTTCTTTAAAAACAAACAAATAATGAGGTAGGTGTGGAGGGAGAGAGAGAATATGGAACTCAAAGCTTTAAGATGTTAATTGTTTTTGCATGCAACTGGAAATTAAAATATACAAGCAATGGAGTATAAAAATCTATTTTTGCCTATAGGAAAATAGAGGGGAAGGGGGATGGAAGAAGGCTGGATAACAGAAGGGAGGACAGACTGGAGGAAGGGGTGGATGGGGTTCTTGCTGTCCTGGGATGGGGGTTGGGGAGAGATGGGGAGAAAATTATGAATTCAAATTTTTGCGGAAATGAATGTTAAGAACTGAAAATAAATAAATTATGTATATATTTTAAAAAGCATGTTGGGGCTAGGGGATATTATTATCCCCATTTTAGATGTGAAAAAAATGAGGCAGGCAATGGACCAACTTGTAAAAAAACAAACAAACAGACAGACAACAACAACAAAGTTAGTTTCACCTACATGTCAGAATACTGCCGTGGCAGAACGTTTTCCCAGGGACATAAATGAAAATTCAGATCCTCTTTGCTTGGCAGAAATATTAAATTGCCTGGGAACTGGGTCATGTCTCTCAACATGGACACAGAATAACTAACATTCTGCATTTATTGCTCAGATGCATCTGTCATATAAATAAGGTCTGGAGACCCATGAAGCTTTGCAGTGTATGTGCAGCACTGAGCGCATATTTTCTGGCACTTGGTTCATCATTTTAGGGACCATTAGCTCTGTGGAACTTTCTGTTCATATAATTTCTCAACTACACTGATTTTCTGGGAAAACCGAAATCTTTGTGACAAACTTAGAACATTTGGGGACTAAGCGTATGCTCCTCCATTATCCCAGGGAGCGCTAAAAGTCCAAACCAGTGAACTAAGCTATTAGCCTACAATCTACTGAAATTCCAGTGTTTTGTATCTAAATCTTCCTTTCACTAAGTAAACTTTAGACTCATTCTTTCTGATGGGATTTTGTTCTTGGCATATGGACTAAGAGAGATTAGTAGTTTTTCCTCTGGTGGTTGTACGGTATCAGCTACTGTAGTGTGTTGAAAATTGATGCTCAGAATGATGGCTCAATGTAGTCCTGAAGCAGTTGCAAGTCTTTTTTTTTTTTTTTTAAGACTAAATGATAGTTTTAGGGTTTAAATTAATTTATTGTATTTTGATTTTTGAATATTATAACCCAAAAATGGTTTATATGGTAACTCTCTCATTTAGAATCTTTGGTTAACCTGAACATACCATTCCATGTTGAAGATAGAGAACAGAGAAGTTACAATAGTAATTTTCTGTGGTGTCACTTACTCAGATCTCCTCATACTCTGAAATGAAGATTTCTGTAAATTTTCAGGGTTTTCTTTGTTAAGCCCTAAAAAAAACCAACGCTTTTTTTGAGATTTTAAATTAGTAATGGTGAGAGTGGCTGCCCTTAGGGGCTAGATAAGCTCCCCCCAAAAGAGGGTTAAGGAAAAAACTATCTAGTCAGTATCACCATTAGGGCTTTCATACCCTCTGTATGATTGTCCATGCCTTAACCAAGTGAGACAGACAAAGGAGTTGGATGTAATAGAGAGAACCATATTTCTTAGGGAGAAAACTCTGGCTTTTGCTGTCATGGGAAGTCTTCTGACCTGAAACAAATGCAATTTTAAGAAAAGTTGGGAGGAGAGAGAGATGTTCAATTATTTTTATTCTTCTTACTCTAAATGTTCTGTATCCCTATCCGTGCTGCTTACTATACTCTAAAGATTTAGATAGCTCTTTGATATGAATAAACATACTTTTATATTATATTGTAAAAAAAATTACTAATGATGAACTTTCGGCACTCTTGTTTTAGAGTTTGATTCAATGAACTCAGTGACTTAATGTCACAATGAAAAGAAGGGCCTAAGAGTTGAACTATGCAGCTGTTTCTGATTTTATGAATTTTTCATCATCTTTGGAAACTCAAGGTAGTGAGTTTCTTGGGGTGCTCAGTAAAACATCAAGGGGTGGAGAGAAAGGATGACAAATGGGAGCATTTGTAACATTACCCTTATACATGAGAGCTTCTGCAAGATAAGAATTTTTTTTAAAATGCCTACAGCGTGCCTTTGATAGAAGACTGCTGAGATGGAGGGCCAGTGGCATGAGTCAGGACTTCATTTCTGATTTATTAAGAATATTGGCAGACCAAACAAAGAATTCCTGGCAGTAACTCAGCTTTGTTGGTCACCTGTGCCATATACTGCACATACCAAATAAATTCTTGTTAATTTCAATGCATCCAGGAGATGGAGGCCTCTACAAGGACCAAGATGCCTATGTATAGGAAGAGCTGATAAAATCATGGTCATTTCCTTCATTTGGCCTCTCTGAATCTGTTTTATCCCCATTTTCTTGACTACTTCACTTGTGTAGTGGAGGTTCTCCCTTTCCTCCTTTTGTGTAACCTTAGAAACATTTGCCTGTTCCTTACATGAAGCAAGTGAGACCCGCTAATGGTACTGGAGAGGTTTTGTTCTGCCTGCTTCTGCAGCATAATGGCTTATATTTACATAACGCTTTGTAGTGCTTTACTTGAAACAACCAAGTGAAGTATTGAGTGTAAGTGTTAATATTCCCATCCATCAGATAAGAAAGCTGTGACTAAGAGTGGCCTGAGCTCATATTAGTAAGAATCAGAGTGAGGACTTGAACCCTGGTCTCCTCCCTTTGTAAACCCAGTATTCTTCCCACTTCATTCTACTGTTCTCTGACTGTGGCTGAACTCTGCCATGCCATTTCCATCCTGGGGAAAGGTCTGGAGATATTTCTATATATCCCCCAGGTTTGGATACATCTGCATCAGGCCTATTCTTAGATGAATCTAGAACATACAGACCTAATATAGAAAGGGGAAGCATGATAGCTAGTGTAGAGCAGAGTGCCATAGCATCTTTGATCTAGGAAGGGGTGTTAGGGGATTTATTTCCTGTCAGATTTTTTCCCCCTAGTCTAGTATTTCCTCTTTTTATTTTTCCTGATATCTAAGACATAGAGAAAAGATACAGCCAATGAGGGGGATATAGTAGCAGCAGGTGGAAGAGTGGCTTTGAGTCTTGGATGAAAGTCTGAAAACAACAAGAAAAAAGATACCTTACAAAGTGATAGACAAATCAGTGGTTGATACTGGTCTTCACCTGTCAATTGCCCTTACCTTGTTGAGACACAGACAGAAGAACATCAAGAGCAATTCAGCAGTCACATGGAGATCAGAGAAGTTTCCATTTGTCAATCTGCTTTAGGAAAAGTTCCTGAGTCATAAATTGCACAGTGATCCTTTCAGTTTTTTGCACATAGGTATTGAACGAAAAGTTAGCTACACGACTGTTGAAAAGTAATGTTAAAAAATAGGTAAGTTTACCCATTCACTTAGAGATCCTTTGGATTTGATTTCTTGCTTCTGAAAATAAGCAATAACATTGTGTGCTTTGTAATGGATATAGTTTATTTTAAATACATATACTTGGCCGGGGCAGGGGGGGTGGGAGGGGTAGAGTGGAGAGAGCAGGAGAGCCAAGCTACCCAGGCAAATATGGTGTTTTTGCTTAATCTTCATTTGCCCCTTTAATTTATTTATTTTCTAGGCCCTTTTTTTCCTAGAATAGGAAATCCCAGTGGAAAACACAAACAGGGCAATGGCAGGCATTTTTCAAATAGAAAATGGAATACAACCAATAAAAAATGTTCCGTTTCAGGGGCATTTCCCTTAGTAATGTCATTTGTGTCTTAACCGATCTGGAGAATTGTAAATCATGCTTTCACTGTTGCTTTAGGGATTACTGCCAATGACTCAAATGCATTGATTTAGTAAGTAATTGAATTTAACTATTTTCCTTTCCTGGTAGTATGGTCTTCTCTGCAGTGCTACAGATGACAGGCAGGCAGTCAATAACTCTGGTATCCAAGATGATAAATAATGGATGTATCTTCCCTGTATTTTAATGACTTAGAGACAAAGCAGTAAATCATTTCCTTGATCTGAGTAGCATCCTTTTAAGAAAAATGCACTGATATGACTTGACTAGTCCACCATCTTCATGATTTTATGTGACATCAGTACAGTCCTGCACTATGGGAGAAGAAGGATTTTGTGTCAGACATTCTTTTTGTATTGGATTTTCTGTGCATGAAGTGGTTTGTATTCAGCCTGTTCGTTTTGGATTCAGCAGAAGTAGGTATACCTGCTGTGGCTCAGACAAGACCTGTTTCATTCTGTGAAAAAGAATTCCTCTCTGAACCTTATCTGGTCTATGTTCTTTGCCCCTTGCCTCACTGGCAGTGCCTATTCCATCACCAGCATCTGACTAGGTGCTTGTCTTTATGGCAAGTGGTAGATAAATAATTAATGGTTTAGAAAGAACTTGCTGGAAATGATACAGTACCTGTTTATTTTTAGGCAGCAGAATTACATATCTCTAGGTGCAGTACAGGTGTGAGAGAAGTATGTTTGTCTAAATTAAGGTACCGTGTTGTTGTTGGGATACTGCTGCTCAGAGAAGAGTATTTTTAGATGAACATATGCATTAGAAGATTTTCATTGTGCAAACGAGGTACACAGTGTCTGGAAACTGTTTGTTACCTGAATGATTGGCTGTTAAATACCCAAGGAGGGAAAGGATATGGAGGCCACTTAGAATCTAACCTTCAGTATGAATGATATCATCCCTTCCTCCCTCAGCTCCCTCCCCCCACCCAAATCTCTTGAAACCTAAACAAAAATTTAAGTTTATAGATACAACTGTGAAATTATTCTCAGGTTGTAGAAAAGGTAATAATTTTGTACTAGATTGCTATTTATTTCTGTTTAAAAGCAAAAGAAATGGAAAATTTTCATTAAAGGATAACTAAAATGACATTGAACCATGGACAGAGCCCTGAAAAAAATCATAGAAGCTGAGAATTGGCCACTTGGGCACTTCACTGGCCATTTTCTAGCTTTTTGACCTTGAAAAAGTCATTTCTCATCACAGTTTCATCATCAGTAAAATGAGGAAGTGGCTGGAAGTTATCTCAAGTTCCTTCCAACTCTAAAATCTTGTGATTCTCAATGATTTTTCACTAAAATAATTCATATATGTAGCACTTTACTGAATACACAAATCAATAACCTAAAATAAGCTTGGAAAAAAATCTTTGATATAGTTATGAAATCATGAATATTTCAGTTCAACAGCCAACTAGAGACATCATCAAAAAAGTACAGATAGCTGAACAAATACAGAATAGGTCATTGTAAATTCTCTCAGAGAGTAGGAAGAATTGATGAATCAAATGCCCCTTTGGGTGATGGCATGCTCAGAGAGCTAGATGAGAAGACATAAGCATAGAAGACATCAAGCCTTAAGGCTTGAACCTTATGGGGCAAAGACACTACTATGGAATTGCTTGTGCTTTTTCAAAATCACCAATATTTCAACCCTGGGTATATATTGTTCCTGGGACACTTGGATTTCATTCATTAATTCATTCAAAAAGCATTTAGCAAGTATTTGCTGTTTCCGCAACATTATGTTCTACAACATTAGGTACTGGAGGAAAGAGATTAAATAATACACAGTTTCTGCCTTCGTACAATTGCATTATAGTTAGGAAAAAGAAAAATGTGGATAATTGTAATATATAATATTATGTGATAAATGTATTAGCAAGGCACAAGACAAAAAGTTGTGATGACCAAAGCTGAGATAATGAAGGTGTTAGTGCTCTGTAACCATAAAGTCCTATATGTGTGTAAGTGGCATTATTATTACTATGTCAGTGTTAATTTGTATACCTGATTGGCACAGTTAAGACTAGGTAATTATCAAGGACAGGCTTTTCCACTTATGCTCTTTTGACCATTAAATACTGCTCATTTTCAGAGGTGTCCTTCCTAATTATTTACTTAAATTATAAAAGTTTGTGATATCAAGCTAGTGGAGAAAAATTAGTGCCTGACTTATTGCTTTCTCTCATTTTTCATTGTGATGTTAAACTGCTGATTCAGAGGGTCCTGGCTTCTGCACAGCTTGGTTGGGAATTTCCCCATATGTGGGCCAGACCTGCATTGAGGCAAATTGTAACCCATTTTTCTTTTCTCCTTGGCATGTCCAATGTTCTCTTTAAATCATCTTTGAATATCACACAGAAATTAGTATTTCCCACATGAAAGCAGAGTTGTTCATTCCCTGCCCATTCAGCACTGCTCTTTCATATCATTTATTAAGTTTGAACTGGGTAGTTTTATGATTTGTCTTTTTTTCTTGGCCATTTGTTGCCAGGGTGGCCATTTATCCATCAAATCTTTATTGGATGCCTAATATAACTAGGTGCAAAATATTATGCTCAGAAAGGCAGGAAGCTCAGTAAAACAAAGTACTTGCCTTCATGGCATTTAAGGTCTAGTAGGAGAACTAAGGCATTTACAAAACCAATAAATATGCCAGGAAGTGGAGTGTGATAAATACATAAGAGATATTGAGGGTATAATCAGAGGAGACACTGTGACATAGTAAATAGTGTTGATTTCAGAGTTAGGAAGACTTAGGTTATATTTCTATTTTAGACACTTTCTAGATAGAAAGTGGGCAGTCCACAACTTTGAGCCTCAGTTTCCTTTTCTGTAAAATGGAGACCAAACACTTTTGCAGTAAGAGACGAAGTAAGAGTGAATACAAACACTTTCAATCTTAAAGTTAAATATAAACGAGAACTTTTATGACAATTCAATAAAGAGACGAACTGCTTGTGGCAAGGAGGAGAACAAATCCGCTCGTGTTTTTCTTTGACTGCAGTTTAGATTTCAAATGACTTTAAATTCAAATGATATTCTTATTTTTAAAAAATCCCAATACCCATATATTCAGGCAGCCTGGAGCACCCAATGTCTACTTTGTATTTCTGAGAAATTTATGTAAGCAAACTTTGTAATTACCAAACGATGTGCTAGGATTGTTCATCTAGCCTTTCCAAAATGCAATTGTCTGATTCACCCGGAATCATACAAAGGTATTGGAAATTATCTATACTTGTACCTCACCCCCAATTTTACAAAACAGGAAATTGAGGTCCAGAGAAGTTGTAGAGCTTGCCCAAGGTGACCCAGCCAGGAGGTGACAGAGCCAGAAGTAGAACCCAGGAATTCGGCTCCCCAGTGCCATGTTCTTCCCCTCTGCTCATGCTGCGCTTTCTTGATCTTGATCTGTAGTTGTCTTTACGTGAGTATCCTTCAGTACTAAAGCCATTTAACTTTTCTAGAACTTGGTTTTCACATCTATAAATTGAAAGACTTGGACTCCATGAACTTTGAGGTCCCTTACATCTCCAGATCTACAGTCCTATGATTATGTTGTTTGTGAACTCTCACAGTGGGTGACCATGGCTTTGACTGGTCAGACCTAAGGGATGCCCTTTTAGAGTGGAAGCTCTGAAGGAAGGACAACATTTGAACTGCTTAGCTGTTGTTGAGCTAAGGAATTAATGTTCGAAACATAAACTGACAGCTATGAGGAAGTCCGAAAAATATTTCTGCATTTGATTTGTTTTCCCCTGCTGACATAAGTAGTGAAGAATTTATACTGATCATAGAAGGACTTATTAGGCAGTCAAAAATGTCCTCCAAAATATTGATTGTGGCGCTGTTAAACCTTTGACCACAGGCATTCTAAGCATTTCTAAATCATGCCATTTATGGTTATAACATTTTCAATAGACTGTGAAATAATTCAGTGTTTTAAGTGAACTAGCTCATCAGTAATGTTCAAATACCAATATTAACCATCTGCCAGGCAATCTCAGTGCATGTTTAGGGCCAGTAGTGCTCTTAAGTGCCAGTTCAGACAGGGAAGACTGGGACAGAGGCCAACGGGCCCCAGTAGAAGTTGAAAAAATAAAATCTATGACAACACTTCAAGCTGTGCATTTTTGTTTTATAACCTAAACTTGGTTTGGTATCATTGTACTTGGGAGCTTTTTCAGGTTAGAAGTACCAAGGATCTGTACCTTAGTATTCAAATTCTACTACAAGTGAAACCCACATACTTATACATTGAAAAAAATTGCAGAGAAGAGAGGTGACTTAAATTTTTAGTTATGGAAATCAGAGCAAAACATAGAGAAAAATAAAATCTTACAGACTCTTCTCCAAAAAGGAGTCTTTTCCATACATTAAAATCATACAAAATTACTTAATGATTACAATTATGGGGATTACTGTGCAGTGACTCCCAGTTTATTATCAAGCAAGGCAAAAAATAAGAGGTCTAAGGAGACTGGTTCATTTTTCTACTGCCCTGTGGCAAGAAGGGACATAAGGTGTGTCAGTAAGTAAATGTCTGATCAGAAAAGGAGATGGGTCAGTTATATAATAAGATTCGGAGATAACAGGTGGATGATGGCCAGAGTGCTCCCCTGATGCCCAGGAAATGGTAAAAAAGAAAAAAAGACCTTGATATAGGGCCTCTATGTACATTGAGTAGATACTCTGTAGAGGATCTCTGAGTGAACATGAATAAGACTCACAAGATGAGAAGGCTTGTGGCACCTACTTGGCCATAATGATAAGACTATCGGTCTGCTGACATGCTAAAGTACAAGGGAGTAAAAACTCAGAATCGGTTTAGATCCACAAGGAATCTAAGCACCCTTCCCCCACTTTTAATGTGGAAGGATTTTTAAACCTTGCAACCAGAATGGTTGGATCAATCCTAGCAGTACGTTAGTAAGAGAAGGGGACGTTAGTTTAGAGATGAACTGAAAAGGTAGAAATAATAATACAGAAAGGCTTGGTTGTGGGGCTCATAAAAGAATCTTGATTAGAAGTATCAGACTACTGTCCACAGCATGTAGGCAGCAAAATTCCTGAGGTCCAAACTAGATTGAAATGTTATTAGGAAAGGCTTAATAGAATAAATAATAATATAGTACAACATAGGTAATATTAATTTGTGGTCTTCTAAGTCAATATGCAGTCCTCAGGGAACTGTTTTCTGTTTCATTTAGACATCACTGGTCTAGATGAAAAAAGAATGCAGTCTGAACTAAAGTGGTTGCAGTATGGATAGAGATGAGGGCCTGTGTATGAAAGAGATTGTAGTAAAAAAACAAAACCAAACAAAAACCAAACCAGTGATTGACAACCAAGTAGATCGTAGAATGAGGACTCCAAGATTACTCTAGAGTTACAAGCCTAGGTAACTTGGAGAATAGTGGTGCCATCTTCAAGGAAAAGTGAAAGAGCTGTTCCTGCCCAGAAAATCAAGCTATCATCTTATTTTCTCTGGTCATAGTGCAGCAGTGGGGAGGGCTAAGAGTGGGGAATGAAAAGAAGGAGCATTTGTGGACAATCAGGGACCCTGGCCTCCTGTCAGGACTCAGAGTGCAAAGGCTCCATGATTCCATGGTCATACTATCCTTCCGGGCAGTGACCGCCGCTCTCATCTTTGATTAGGGATGGTGATCTTCTGATTAGAATCCTCATGGCTCTTTTCTTGATGGTTCCAATACCTTAATAGGTCTGTTTAAATGAAGCCTGATTTGTCGTTTGATGTTAGATCTCACCAGTGTTATTTTGGACCCTTCTGGAAGTGGTGGTGGCTTTAGACATTGATGGGGGGCTAGGTGAGTGTCAAAAAGTTCAGTCTGTGCCAAAACCTCACCTTCCATGGCAATCTCTGAGAGCAGAAAACAAGTTTAAGACTTGGTAGCTTTTACAGGAGTAGTTCTACTAATTCTCTAGGTTTCTGATTTGCCAGTTTGTCCATTTTAATTCATCAGCCAGAGGGTATACTTTTCCGTAGATGATTTGAAGCCATAGGATTATTTCGCTGTCTTAGGAGTTAAATTAAATTAACCCCTGAGCTCTCCCTAAGGAGAGCAAGCAAAGAAGAGAGTCCCCAGCTTTCAGGGTGTGATAAGACAATGTCATTGGAGAAACACCAGCCCCGGCATTCACATGACGCCTGTTCAATGAACAGTAAATCAGTTATTGAGATTCACTGTCTGCTTACCTCTGCCATAGGCCTCTGAGAGATTTAGCAGTATAAGAGGTGTCCCTGGCATCCAAGAGCTTATAGCCTAACGGGAAATGGAAAGCTAATACAAATGAAATCATTAAATAGCATTATTACTCAGTGATATGTAATTAGTATTGGATTGTGTGCAACTGGTTGTAAGAGCTGTAGGAATTGACAGAAATGTAATGTCTTGGAAGACTGAAGCACTCAGAAAAGGCTTTCTGTTTGTTCCTGAAGATAATAGAACTTTATCTGCCTTTTCTTCTTCCCCCTGTCCTTGCCCAACTTTTTGTCAGGTATCAGGGAGTTTGATCAGGACCCTAGAAGGTTCCTAAGGATTTGGCCTTAACCCCAGTCACTTTGAGTCTGGAAGCTTAAGGTGATTTTTAGAAGTGAGGTTGAGATTCTGACTGACATTGAAGTAATACTGTTATGGTTACCTGTATGCCTGTGTTATCAGAAAGCATTTTTCAAAATGGGATTATATGGCATAGAATTCTGGAATAACTGCTGCATTTCACAAAAGGATTATTTTTCATATGCTGAGACTTTATTCTCCACAATTAGTAAGGTCAGGGTTTGTGATTTCTAGTTAAAAGTTAGCAGGACTTGTTGAAATGTGCTAGGCTTAGACATTCATCTCCTCAGCTGTAGTAGACGCATACAAACTGGTGTAATTGGGGAAATGATTTTTTATAATAACTCTAAGTGAGAATTTCTTTCTATGCAGCTGCATTCAAGCTTATTACTGTACACACACAGAGCTGCAGATGCCTGGCATTCAGTTCCCATCTGTGGCCACTGGTTACTTAACTGAACCAGAGTTTTCTTTCTAGTTTTATTGCATGGTGCCCACAGGTGCATGAAATGGAATTGTTTGTGGAAAATCTTAAGCCTCTTGCTAGTAGGTAAATAGTCAAGATATTTTCGTGTGTTTGGCCAGATGCATGTGTGATGAGCCTTAGCAGTTTTCGGGATGTTACCTATATAAAATCTAGTTTTCGCCAAGACTTCAAGGAAAGTGACTTGATACTCAAACTGAGTTCCTTTAGTTAGCTAGGTTTTTCTCAATTAAGAACAATATCCAACTTTGCATATGAGGACTTGGAAAGTATAAAATTTACCAAATTCATCTGCCTTTACTGTGGTCAGGCACACTCTGGACTTTTGTGTTCAGTTTTCAGTGTTACATTTTTAGGAGCATGCTTTAAGACACTTGAAAGCCTCCAGAGGATGGTTATAGGCTTGAAGGTCATTGCACATGAACTTAACAGATGCTTAGGAGGTTTAACTTGGAGAAGAAACTTCAAATATTCTAAAGGATTTCAAAGGGAAGAGGGGTTAGATTTATTTTGCTTTGCCTCCATGGATACATGCAGGTACAGTAGATGGAAAATGCAAAAGGCAGATTTGTGCTATGAGGAAAAACTTCGCAACAAAGCTATTGAAAAGTATAATGGAGCTGAAGATAATGAGTTCCTCTTCTCTGGAGATCTTTAAAAAAATAGGGGGGCCTGGTTGGCAGCTTTTTTAATACGTTGTAGAAGATATTTTGCTCAGATGCAAGTTCTACTAAGATTCTTTGAGGTTATTTCAAACTCAAGATCTTATAATGCACCCACCTCCTTCACCTTTACCAAGAACCTCCCCCAATCCCCACCGCCCCAGCACATCTTTCCTCTGTCCATACCGTACATCTCCACATTTTCCCAGGTCCTCAACATTTTGCTAGATCCTATACTGTCATGTTGCCATCTCTCTTTTGAAAATGTATCATACTTCTGCCCCCATGCCTTCCATGTTCCCACCCTACTTTGTGTCTTTTCTTTTATCCATCTTGTTTTCCAAGTTTTTCTTGGGAACTTTGCCTTGACCAAAACAGCTGGACAGATCATTTTTGGTGTGGGCCCCTACTTAACTGTGCTGCTATGTATCTTGTGTAATGATTACTGAAGCATCCTGATGATAGGAAGACACAGGAAAAAGTAAATGGAATTTTATTAGGCACCCTTTGCATGCTCCCAAATTGTGTCAGACTTTCAGAGGGTGATCTGTTTATGAGCCCCAACTGCATAAAGGGTTTTTTCCCCCTCTAGCTGCTCTTTCTTCAGACAAATGCAAATCCATAGTGTTCCTCTATTCCTTTAAAGAGTAACAGCAAGGAGCAGGCAAGAAGCTCAGCCATTGCCACTAATGACTCTCCAGATGCATTTTTGAGTCCATTAACGTGAATAAGTCCTCGGTTATAAAGCAGAGTACAAGAGTCAGTGGAGGTTGGCATAGAAGCCAAGTCCAGGGATGGAACCACAGGCTGATCTTCTTAGCCTCTTGTTTCCTCCTTCCTCATAGCTGGCCCTAATTGATCCCTAGATTTCATGGGCTGCATTGTCTGAAAATCATGGTAGATTGGGCAGGATATAGAAACTAGTCCAAAAAACGGAGCCAGAGGTGCCCTGCTGCTAACACCAGTCCTTCTGCTGATACCCGTAAGGGGGCAGGACCATCCTCTGTTCTCCAAAAACTTGTCCCCAATTATTCCCTTTCTCCTCCTCCCATCTTCTTAATCCACTGGTCCCTTCCTTGTTGCCCACAGTTCTTCCCTATCTTCACAAAAGTTCTACTTTGCCCTTCCATCCCCTCAAACTATTTTCCTGTGTCTCTTCTGCATGTGACAGTCAATACCCAGAAAGAGTAATCCACCTACATATGTGCAGATTAGCAACTCATACATAGCTCTTGAGGTTAACCTTGAAGGAAATAAGGGATTCTATGATACAGGATAAGCTAAGGAGAGTATGTGTTCTGGAAAAGAGGAACAAGCTTTGCAAATACACAGAGAAGGGAAATGGTATGTTAAATTTGGTCAAATAGCTAATTGTACATTTTAGGTGGAACAAGGAATGCCTGAAAGGGCATAATGTGGAAATGTCTCAAAGTGTAGGCAGGAGTCAGATTGTGAAAGATTTAAAATGCCAACTTGAAGAGTTCTGTTTTATCCAAGATGTAATAATCCAGAGACACTGTAGACTCAAGTAGGGGAGTGATATGGTCTACATGAATTTATACCATTTCCTCACTTTCCACTCACTTTTTCTACCTTTGCAACCTGGCATTTTATTGTACCAGTTGACTGCAACTCCTCTCTCCAAGGTTTCCACTCAACATTTAACTGTTAAGCCCAGTGTCCTTTTTGCAGTCCCCATCTTAACATCCCTGCAGCTCTGAAAACGCTTCCTACCCTTCCTCCTCGATGCTCCCCTTCCTTCACTTCCTTGGCATCGCTCACTCTATGTTCTTACATCCCTGGTCACGTAAGTTTCCCCCAAGGTTCTGCTGTGCACCCTCTTCTTTCTATATACTTCCTCATTTTGATATTCCTGTTAGCTCCCATGGATTTGAATATTCTCTTCTGATGTCTCCAGATTTGCACATGTATCTCTAATCTCTCTTGAACTAAAATTCTGCATCAATATTGCCCTGCCTGACTTCTCTATATACAACTTACACTCAACATGCTCCTAGGAGAACTTGTTATCCTACTCCCAATCATATCCTGCTTCCAACTTCCCTATGTATGTTTAAGGGACCACTATACTGTCAATCATCCAGGTTCATAATCTCAGTTCTTATCTTCCCTTTCTGTCCCTACTCCCAGTCTCACCAGTAGCCCCTCATTTGGCAAATCTGTGTCCACAACATTTCACACCCAACCCTCTTCTCTCTGCTCACCAAACAGTACGCAAGGTTGAGCCCTCATTACTTTGTGCCTGGTCTGCTTCCAGGTTCTCCTCTCTAGTCCATCTTCCACATGACCATCTTCCCAAGGCACAATTCCGATCATGTCATTCCCCTGCTTAGGGATTTTCCGTGTCTTTTTGGTTCCTCTAGGATAAAATGCAGACTCCTCTTCCTGACATTTGAAGGCCTCTAACCATCTGGCTCATATCTTCCTTTTCAGATTTCTTTCTCATGACTCTTCATGCACTTTATATTCCAGTCAGTCTAGACTGCTTAACTGTTCCCCACATTCAGCATTCCATCTCCCTCTTCTGTGTCCCTGCACTGGCTGCCCCTCCACCCACTTCCAGCTTTGTTGGAGTAAATGATGATGGTAACCTTGAAGCGAGCATCCTGAGGGAATATAGAAAAAAATGGCTAATGCTTCCCTTGCCACCTTTTGGATTGAATTCTTCCCCATGATAAATCTTCTCCCAGTAGAATTATTGCACCTTCTCTCATTCACCATCATCTGAGGCAGATTTCAAATTTGGGAGAGTGACCTATAGTAAAGGAGAGGCTTTAAAAAAAAAACTTGCCCCAGCTCCCTCAGCCAGCCAGCTGACCCAGATGTGAGTACATTTAGAACTCATGCACAAAATTAAGAAATACAATTTTCTTCTCTATGCTCTTGACTTTTATTATTTCTCTGAGTTTATTGGGTAAATATACTTTATTCAGCTTTGCTTATAACCACCATACCAGAAACTTATAGAAGTGATTTAGTAATCTTTGGGAGACCATTAAGATGGTCCATAGTGACTGACTATTCATTGAACTATGAGGTCCCCTTAGAGAGTTTTAAAATTGACAAAAAAAGGAAATTCTTCCTCAATTTTCTCACTTAGCAATTGAGAAACAATTGCTAAGATATTGTTATTGGTATTGGCATTGAATCCAGGCATTAAATTTGTAATGAAAAAAAGAAATCCACATGTTTGCATAGTTTTATATTGATTCATTATCCATATCCTAGTTATTTAGTCTTCATTTTAGAATAGCTACTTCCACACCTTTTGTGGGATTTGAAACTTGAGAGGAAAAGGAGTGTTTGAGGACTCAAGAAACAAAATAATCACTTTTATTTTTTAAAACTGAAATGCCATAGCTAAAAATCATATGGAAGAAACATTATTAAATACAGTGGCAAAAGCTGGTGGTCCTAGGACTCTGTTCTGTATCCCTGTCTTTTTAAAAATTTAAATAAATTTTTTTAAATTTTTAAATATTTATTTTTTCTCCCTCTCATTTCCTGTGCCCCAATGAAAGGGGCAAAAGCCCCTTGAAACAAATATGCATAGTCAAGCAGAATAGATCCCCATATTGGTAGTGCCCAAAAATTTGTCTTATTATACATATTTTATCTATCACCTCTCTGTCAGGAGACTGGTAGCATTCTTTATCAGTTGTTTGGAATCATGGTTTCTCATTGTGTCTCTCAGAGTTCTTTAAGATTTCCAAAATTGTTCATTTTGACCTTGTTATTATATAAATTGTTCTCCAGGTTCTGCTCACTTCATTCTGCCTCATTCTGTACAAGTCTTCTCTCACTTCTCTGAAACCATTTCATCATTTCTTATCACACAGTAACATTCCATCATATACATATGCCATAATTTTTCAGTCATTCCCCAGTTGATGGGGATCTTATTAGTTTCCAATTCTTTGCCACTGCAAAAAGAGCTGCTTTAAATATTTTTATACGTAGAGGATTCTTACCTTTTTCTTTAATCTCTGGAGGTGTAGACCAAGTAGTGATAGTGCTGGGTCACTTTTTTTTTTTTTTTTGCCATCACCAATGTGGTGGTGCTTTAGCAGATTTGAGAGCATAGCTCCAAGCTGCTTTCCAGAACGATCGTGCCAGTTTGCAGCTCCAGCAGGAGTGTATCGGCGTGTCTTCCTTCAGGCTCTGCAATATTGGCTATTTTGGCGAGGGGCAGGGGTGGTGGTGGTATCGATTTTGCCATTCTGATATGTCCCTAATAGTAGCCTTTCACTTAAACTTTACATACTATTTAGCCCCTTGAGTGTTGGTTTCTCTTCCCTTCCCCCTTATCATAAACATTGCTTTGAAATTCTTAAATTCACAACACTGCAAATATAAAGTATCTGGTAACTAACGAGACCAATACTAAATAGTGATTTGAAACCTGCCTACACAAGTTAGTCTGAGAAATTGCCTTTTTGCAAAATAGGAGTGCAGTAGGAAGGACGTTGCTTGGAATGCCCGAGAAAACTGCAGCTTCAGTGCCAAAGGGTGAGGGGGAAACCCCTTCTCTTCCCTATATGAATTTATAATTCAACCTTATTCATAACATTCAATAGTTTTAAAAATAGTTATTCTTAATTTGACTGTCTTTATCCTCTTTAAGCTCAAAATAAAATTAACCTTTCTGGGGGAAAATTCCATTAAAATAGTCTTGACTGCTCTTTTTAAAAGTGAGCCCTAACTCCCAGTGCTCCCTATTAATAGTTTAAAGCATAATTGACAATAGTATTATGATAGGGAAACAGCAGCTGAAAGACAGAGAAGACACAAGCTGTTAGATCTCATTAAGTGGCTACCCGAGCTATTTGGCACTTTGCACAAACTAGGCTTTCATCCAGTTTCCTGGCTTCTAATGCTGTTTTTTGATTGGGGACCCAAGGAGCCAAACTAGGAAACTCAAAAATAAGTAATGCTGATTTAGAAAACCCTGGTATTTGTGCATCTAAGCGTTGTCCTTAAACAGATGACTTCTTTCATCCCCGGAGCTATCAGTGGTGCTCAGTAACCACTGGTGATAAACACAGTCCATGAAGAGTATTGCCTTGTGGTCGCTGATTAGTTTGGGAACTTCTGTGAAAGAGGAATTTTAAGATAGACTTTTGTTCTAGTCCAGCCAGGAAATATATTAACGTATTAAAAGGAGTCACTTCCAGATGCGTTTCTTGGATACCTTTATGTCCATTAAAGACGTTATTCTTTTATTGAATGGTACCATGGCATGGTAGAGACAAGTGAGCTTTACAGTGTTGGTTTCTGATTTGTAAGGTTACTTCAGTTAACCTTGCAGTTGAAGAATCTGGTCATTTAGTTCAATAATGTAATCATGGTAAGATAATTTATTAGGTAACCCCTATATGGTCAAAGTATATAATTTTATATCACTTCTGCAAAGGGAGCACCAGTGTATTTATTATACTTCACTGGATAACTTGAGCAACTCAACCCTATAGTTAAATATAGGCATTGGTAGAGAGATATATGCTTCTTCTGAAATCTTCCTTATCACTCAGAGAGGAAGTAAAACTTTGTCCTGTTAAGTTGAAAGCATAGATCTAAAATGGGGGCAGAATCACAGAATGTTTGAATTAGGAAGTGCCTTCAGTATAGATAATCTAAACCAGAAAAGATGAAGGCCTTTGGGGGGTAGTGACTTGTCCAATGTCAGGTAGCTGGTGAGTGGCAGAGTCAGTACAAGAAACCTAGTCTTCTTTCTTCTTTCATAACACAATGCCTTCCATCAAATAATTTGCCCATAACTGGTCTGAATGTACACTTTTAAGAATACATTTTCACTAGCAGGCAAGCTTTATAGATGTGATAGGACCATAAAGCTACAACTGAAAAGGTCCTCTTAGATCATTGCATCCCATTCCCTCATTTACAGATTAGGAAACCGTAGCCCATGGTGATAAGTGACTTTGCCTAAAGTCAAACAGGTCATAGACATCAGAGGAAAAATTTGAACCCTGGTTCTCTGACTTAATAGTCAATGCTTCTTCACTGTGCAGTGCTGCTGCTACTCCTGAGAGGACATAGCCAAGGGTCACGTACTATGGAGCAGACATGTAGGGGTTCTTGTCTGCATTATTAGAGAGAACTATCAATGAGATTATAGATCCATCTGAGCATCTCTCATTTTGTACAGGAAATACCTTACTGAAGAGTTGTTATAAATAGATTTTTTTTTTGTACATTAAATCCTATTTTAAGTAGAGTTAGATATATGACCAGATTTATGTGGGCTATTTATAAAACAAGGATAAAAGATGGATAGATAGACCATGAAGTCCACTGGTGCCCCCATACTGTCAAGAGACCTAAGGGAAGGTCTCCTGCATGTTGGATAGACTCTGATAAAGGATTTGTGAGAGATCTTAGAGAACGGTCAAGTAGCACTAGATCAGAAGGTGTGACTAGGTTGTAATATGTACTATTGGAAGGATTATCTACTTTACCACCTTGATAAATCCACCAGACTATTTTAACTACATCTTGATGTTTTAAGGAAATCTCTGTTGAATCTTACATAAATTTTAAAAAATTTTTATAATACAAATAATCATTACCCATATTGGTTGTTTGAATTCATATGCTTGTACATCACATTTTCTTAAAATAGGGGTTAGTTGTTTCTTCCCTGTGGTTTTGAATTACACCTTTTCATATAGAGCTACATATGGCAGTTATTTAGATATTCTCCAGAATTAATTACAGTTCTCCTATGCCAACTCTGTCTGTCTAAGTTTAACCAGTATCATGTATCTTTACATCTGTTTCGGAGCCAGTCTGAAAGAGTGGCCAGAATGCTAGCTAGGCTTGGAGCCTGCACATCCTACCTCTGACATTTTGCTAACTGTGTGGCTAGGTTCATACATCACTTGACATCTCTGAACTTAAGGCATTTTTTATAAGACTTAGGTTCTAAATTTTATAGAGTTCCCCTACTGAGGATACTCACTTGTCTTTTACAAGCATAGCACAGCATTGTGCATATAATAGATACCGAGTAAATATTTGTTAAGTGGAATTAAAAAAGCTAACATTGAAAGATCTGATATCCTTTTCCCTTGACTTTGCTGTGGTTTTCAATTTTAAATTGGCTGTAGAACTAAATCCCACTCCCTTTCAAAAGCAGAGTTGAGAACAAGGCAGATAAGTGCCACCTTAAATTTTCCTTTCCTTCTTTATGACATTAAAAGAAATTTTTTTAGAGAATTTCACACACTTTACTGGGTTGATTAGCTATTTTGTCAAAAGTAGTGGCACTTGTGCAGCCCTTCAGGAATTTCCTGTACAGATTAAAAATGTGGGCTGATTAGAAACGTTCAGCACAAACTTAGAATATTAACCACCTTTCCACTGAGGGCCTTCTAATTGCTTAATAATGGGTGGAGACTTTGAGACTGCAGAACATTTCCTGACATTCAAACCAGGTGAGCCAAATATCTGAATCAAAGAGAGAAGTGGTTGGCTCCTGAACAAAAGACATTTCGATCTCTCTGAATAACCATTATAGTCTCACTCTAATGTGCTACATTTACTGACAGATTGTGTTGTATTTTAGCCCATGAGCATTGTGTTCCCTACCGAAGGGGATTATGCTGCTATTAAAATTATAGAATGTTAGCAGCTGGGCCCATTGTCATGTACTCTCTGGCTGTAAGACACACCGTGGGATAAGGCAGAGGAGACAACTCTCATTTAGTTGTGCCAGCAGTGAGTGTCATTTCCAAGGCCTACACAAATGGTGAACTTAAATCGCATGAAGATATGAGAATCCCTTCTCTGAAATGAAAACAATGGTTATGGACTCCTTTATCTCCCAGAGTGTCCAAAGAAGTCAGTAAGAATGTCAACGAACCAACATTTCTACAGTTTTTGTAAGGCTTGCAAAATACTTTTCATGTATTTCCTCAGAGCAGTATTATCATTCACATTTCATGAAGGCATAAATCAAGGCTCAGAAATTAAGTGACTTGCCCATGGTCAAAGAATAAGTAAGTACCCAAGGCAGAATTCAAACCCATTTCTCTCCTGACTGGCCGTTCAGTGAGTTTTTTTCCATTATGCCATACTGACTCATAATCCTTACACCTTCCCAATTACTAAATAAAAAAGAAATTTCTTTAAAAGTTCTAAGATGAAAGAATTCCTTGGCCAGAGATGTTATAGAATTTGCTTCTCTTGTAAGTAAAAAAAAAAAAAAGATATCAGAGAGGGTTCTGTGTCTGAGATCTTTAAATAAGGGTCTGTCTAAAGCAAGTGTCTTTAACTCTTGTTGTGTCGTGGATCCTTTTGACAATCTGAAAATGCTTTTTAAATAATTGGAAGAATTGCTAATTTCAGTTAGTTTAGTGAAAATAAAGGTATATTTCCCCCATCTAAGTTTTCAGCACCTCTGAAATGTATCTGAAGAGCTCTCTGATATAAAGTAGAGGGAAGGAAAGGGAGCAAGTATTTATCAAGTGCCTGTTTTGTGCAGAAGTACTATACAGATATTATCTCGTGGTGTTCCAATTTTCCCACATCTTCTCCAACATTGACCATTTTTCTGTTTTGTCATGTTAGCCAATCTGATAGGTGTGATGTGGTATTTCAGAGTTGTTTTAATTTGTATTTCTCTAATCAGTAGTAATTTAGAGCATTTTTCCCTATGACTATAGATAGCTTCATTTCTTCCTTTGTAAACTGCCGGTTCATGTCCTTTGATCATTTATCAATTGGGAAATGACTTGCATTCTTACAGATTCAACTCAGTTCTGTATATATTTTAGAGATGAGGCCTTTATTAGAGACACTGACTGTAAAATTTATTTCTCAACTTTCTGCTTCCCTTCTAATCTTGGTTGCATTGGCTTTGTTTGTGCAAAAACTTTTCAATTTAATGTAATCAAAGTCATCCATTCTGTATTTCATTATGTTCTCTATCTCATTTGGTCATAATTTTTTTCCTTTCTCCATAGATCTGACAGGTACACTATTCTTTGCTCTCCTTATAGTATCAGTCTTTACATCTAAATCATATACCCACTTTGACTTTATCTTGGTATAGGTATAAGATGTTGGTCTATGCCTAGTTTCTGCCATACTATTTTCCAGTTTTCCCAGCAGTTTTTATTAAATAGTAAAGTCTTATGCCAGAAATTGGAGTCTTTGGGTTTATCAAATAGTAGATTGCTATAGTTATTGACTGTTGTGTCTTGCATACATAGCCTATTCTACTGATCCACCACTCTGTTTCCTACCCAATACCAAGTAGTTTTGGTGATTGCTGCTTTATAATACAATTTAAGATCTGGTACAGCTAGGTCACCTTCCCTGGCATTTCTTTTCATTAATTTCTTTGATATTCTGGATCTTTGGTTCTTCAAAATGAATTTTGTTACTGTTTTTCCTAGCTCTGTAAAGTAATTTTTGATAGTTTCATTGGTATGGCACTGAATAAGTAATTTAATTGAGGTAGAATTGTCATTTTTATTATATTAGCTTGACCTACTCATGAGCAACTGATAATTTGCAAGTTGTTTAGATCTGACTTTATTTGTGTGAAAAGTGTTTTGTAATTGTGTTCATATGGTTCTTGGGTTTGTTTTGGCAGGTAGACTCCCAAATATTTTATAATATCTACAGCAACTTTGAATGGAATTTTCTCCTTCTGTCTCTTGCTGTTAGGTTTTGTTAGTTATATATAGAAATGCAGATGATTTATGTGAGTCTATTTTGTATCCTGCAACTTTGCTAAATTTGTTTATTATTTCAGGTAATTTTTAACTTGATTCTCTAGGATGCTCTAAGTATGCCATCACATCATCTGTAAAGAGTAATAGCTTTGCTTCTTCTTTGCCTATTCTGATTCTTTCAATTTCTTTTTCTTCTCTTATTGCTAAAGTTAACATTTCTAGTACAATATTGAATAACAGTAGTGATAATGAACATCCTTGTTTCGCTCCTGATTTTATTGGAAATGCTCCTAGTTTGTCTCCATTACATATAATGCTTGCTGGTGATTTTTAGATAGATGCTACCTATCATTTTAAGGTAGACTCTGTTTATTCCTATGCTCTCTAGTGTGTTCAACAGGAATAGGTGGTGTATTTTGTTGAATGTTTTTTCTGCATCTATTGAGATAATCATATGATTTCTGTTAGTTTTCTTGTTGATATGGTCAATTATGGTAATAATTTTTCTAATATTGAACCAGCCCTGCCTTCTTGGTATGCATCCTACCTGGTCATAATGTTTTATCCTTGAAATAAAGATTTGATAAAGACTGAAAAGACTTGCATGAACAGAACCAGGAGAACATTGTACACAGTAACAGCAGCATTGTGTGATGACCAGCTTTGATAGACTTACATTTCTCAACAATGCAGTGATCTAAGACACTTCCAAAAGACTCATGATGGAAAATGCTATCCACATCTAGAGAAAGAACTATGGAGTCTGAGTGCAAATTTAAGCATGCTGTTTTCTCTCTTTTTTTTCTTTCTTGTGGTTTTTCCTTTTTGTTTTGATTCTTCTTTCACAATATGACTACTGTGGAAATATGTTTAATATGATTGTACATACATAGCCTATATCAGATTACATGCCACCTTGGGGAGGGGAGGAGGGCAGAGGGAGAAAAATTTAAAACTTAAAATCTTGTAAAAGTGATTCTTGAAAACAAACAAAAAATACGTTTTTTGAAAAAGATTATTGTTCTAGGTGCTGAGGAGACAAAACAGCAATGAAAAACTCTTAGCCTCTAAGCATCTGCTCTTCTAACAGGCGGGAGAAAATATACCCAGATAAGTAGACAGAAGCAAGTGTAAGGTTCTGAGATACATCTAGAAGACACTCCAAGCTCTCAGTCTTTGAGTCCCCAGAAGTATGGGTCTTCTGGTTCCTTTGGTTCCCTGAGGCTCAGATTCTCTCCGGATCCCAGGTGGATTTGTCCCCTTCAGTTCAGATCTTCTCCTGCCTTCATTGTTTTCCTGCAGAGACTTTTCTTGCACTGTCACTTTGACTGATACAAAAATATGTCTTTTAATGGGTACCAGCTGACAAAATATTAAACTTCTGAAAATATTTGAGCAGTTTTGCATTATCTATGCCTGATGCTAAATTACTGCATCATAAACTCCTTGAGACCAAAGAACAGTGTTGGTTGTTTTGTTTTGTTTTTCCATGATATACATTAATGCATTGAGGACACATGGTGTCATCAGCATGGGAACTCCTATTGTGGAAACTCCCTCCACTAATGCAGTAACCTACACATATCCTTAGATAACTGCTTGAGTCCTGTGTGAATTTATGATCATGTGAAGACACCCAAGCTGAATAACTGGAGGGCTGAAACCTAGGTCCAAACCATAGCCAGCAGTGGTCTTGATGTGGTGTCCAAAAGTGTTTCTTTTTGGTGATTTTTATAGTTGATATATTTTGTAGAACTAGAGATGGAACATCAGCTAATGTGTACATTATGGAAAAATATTTAGAAAGTTAGTGAATGGGAATTCTATTAATACCTCTACTGGGAGGAATTCAGATAGGTCAGCATAAAACCTCATTCACTAATTATTGATTTTAGCATTTGAACGTGTTAGCATTTGAAGTGTTAGTTGAGTGTGGGTCCCCAAGGTAAAATGCAAAATGAATAAAATTCATCTCTCTAAGGCTATAAATTGAAGAGAAGGTATAGACCTGTGTTGATAAGGGGTGGGGGCAGGGGGAGTGTGTCTTCATCTGGGAGTTCCCTATAGCAATTAAATCATATTTTCAAGTCCCTATTCCTAGCCCTGTGAAGTTCAGACATATTTGTGGACTTCATAGTACTTGCTAATGGCTTTAATAAAGTTAGTATGTCATGTTTATCCATTGTAATAAAATATACACAGTACCCTAGTTTGTGGGAGGATTGGTTATGTTGGTTATGACAATTCTATCTCACATATTCAAAGCTGAAGTTGTAGGACTCAGAGTTCTATTTCTGTGAGCCTCTGATTTTACGTACATTATTCTTTCTCTGATACAATTGGTGAGGAAAGGAATAAATAGAAGTCTTTAATACCAAAGCGTGCACTGGCTCCTGGGAGGAGTAGCATTGATTACCGATCCTGTTGTGAGGAAGGCAGAAGCCAAGGCACGTGTGCTTGCAGATGATCTGTGAGTGTCATCTGTCAGTGCTTATCCAAATGGCAAATCCAGTTCAGTAGGCCGACCCATTTCAGCACATCTTTTTGCCTTTTTTTCTTTCAGGATGCAAAGTTTGTAGAGGAGAGACGAAAACAACTTCAGAATTACTTAAGAAATGTTATGAACAAAATCATCCAGGCTGTCCCAGAATTTGCAGCCAGTCCCAAAAAAGAGACTCTTATTCAATTGATGCCGTTTTTCATGTGAGTATATGTCAGATGACTGTGTGATCTTTCAAGAACAAGAACAACAAAATAACCCTTTTCCCCCCTTCTTTTCATGGGATGAAGTACCATTTAATTTCCCCGGACAGAAGTGGACTCTAAGAAAATTTCAAAACACATGAAAGAGAATACATTCATTATCTTAATGTTTTTATGTGATTTTGAGTTTACTTTAATTACATTTATCACTGAATTTTCAAAGCCAATGTGCAATTAAAAATGGTACTTGATTTGCAAAATAAAACAGAGCCACAAAGTGCACATTTTTGCACATTTCAAAGGTATCATTGAGACTCCACAAAATTAATGATAAGAATTTCTTTCCACAGATTCAATTGTTCTTATACAAAAATGACTCATGGGACATTAGCATAAAAACACTCCTTCCTTTTAGTACTCAGAACATTAATGGTTTCTTTGGTGATCCAGTGCTTTTAGTAAACAGTCTTCATGAGTTGCTCTTGGCCTAATGGCCAACCTTTTGTTGATGAGTCTAGGCACACTTAGAAACTGGTGCTGCCATGATAGCTATAGACATGTTCTGTTGCCAAATGGTTACTCAAGCCTTTCCAGTTTGGTGAGATATCCAGGATGTCATGCTCCACTAGCTAGCACTTCTTCTCATGGGTTTAACAATTGTATGGTAATAATTGCTACGTGGCACAGTGGATAGAGGGCTGGGCCTAGAGGCAGAAAAGTCCAGTTTCAAATCCAACTTCAGACATTTACCACCCTGGTCAAGTCATTTAACTTGTGCCTTGGTTTCCTCCTTTGTAAAATGGGAATAAGAGTAGCACCTTCCTCTGAGGGCTCTTGTGAGAATAAAATTAGATAATATTTTAAAGTGCTTTGCAAACCTTAAGGTACTATATTAATGCTTATAATAATAATTATTAATTACACATTTGCAACTGGTATGGTGTTTACCAGCCCTTTTCTTCAATAAAAGTTTTAGCAATATAAGTTTAAGATCCTGAACCATAGTCTTAAATAGCCTAAGATTCATTTTACTACTGAATCTTCTAAACTCTCAAAGTTTTTTTTTCCTACCTCAGTGATAGAGCTAGGTACTGGACTTGGGATTTCATTTCTACCAATAGTGGTTGGCACCTTTTGTGAGCCTCAGGCTCTAAAGATCTGGGGGCTTACCCAGAGTCACAGGTCGGTCACTATGTATCAGAGCCAGGACTTAAGTCCATACTTTCTGGGCTTTGAGGCCTAGATCATGCTACCTTCTAGTCATTCATAATTGTGATAATTGTCACTAATTATTATCAAGATATACTGTTAATTAAATGTCAAATTTAGCCCATTGTACAATTTCTAAAATTACACGAACTACTTTATTTTGATGTCTTTCATGTGGGAAATCCTTATTCCATAGAAGACAGTAGGTAAGTTTGATACATGGATAAGTTTATGTTTTTGTCACTCACAAATTATTTGTGACATAAATGTGTGATTTTTATGTTTCTCTAGGGCCACACATTCTAAACCTAAAGCTCTCCAGTTATTCTTTTAAAGGCACAAAATTAATATATGAATCTCCTTTTACATAATCCAATTTTTTTCTCCCCTCCTTTAGTAAAATTCTACCTTAATCTAAGAACTGGGCCAGTATAAAGCATATCCCCAAGCTGTCTGAAATAAAAAAGCTGAGAAAACTGTAGGTGTTTTTGGTTAGAGCAACTCTAGTAATTTCTAGTGCCTGTTTACTAAACATTAGTCAGTTGAATTGTAAAAATTGTATGTTAACGTGAACATCTCTGTATGTTGTGTAATTTTAATCTCACTGGTTACCTTTAATCAGAGCTGAGGAAAAAGCCTTTTTGTGCCTGATTAACATAGAGAACATAAGGTTCAATTTCATGGGCTTTTAAAAAAGAATCCTGTAGGAGACTAACAGATGACAAAATATTGATACTGGACTGTTGACTAAATATTGGTCCATACTTCAGTTGCTGAGATAAAGCAGTTTTTCTCTCCCTTGACTTTACTTGCTCTCCTAAGTCACAATGATTTTTTTTTTTGAGGGAGAAGGAATTTACAGATTGAAATATTCATATTGGCATAATGAAGCTGGATTTGTAGCCACATCTCTGACATAACCAATGACTTTCTGAATGCAGTGGTTTCTACCTGCAAGGAACTCGGTGTGCCTTTAAGCGGCAGTAGATTTTAATTAACCAGGGCTGAAAAGTTAACAGTGGGGGCATTTCTCACTGCAGAAATCAATTAGAATAGAAATCTTACCTAAGAACACCTCCTTCCAAAGACTTTATTATTATTCTAAATTTGGGTAAATTCTACCTAGTTTTTTTTTTTTTGTTAATCCAAGGTTACAGTGTCCCCTTTTTTGTTGATGAGAAGAAAAATCTTTAGTCATTAATGACCAAGCATGCCATATAAACTAATCATATTAATTAAAGATTTAGCAGAATGAATTTTGCTCATAAAAATCTTCATTCTGGTCTTATCCTTGTTAACAAGAGAAATAACTCTTAATGGAAAATAAGATGGCAGAAAAGTATACTAATCCCCATTCCTTTGAATTCTACTTTCTTCATGAAGCAGCCTGCAGGAGAGGTCTTACCTTGGAATACTGAGGAAGCAAACAGAAGCCCCAATAGTGCCCCCCTGTGCTGGGCATCCTGTGCTTTTAATTGTTCCTGCTTTTCTTTTCATTAGAGTAACTATGACCTGACACATTGAGGTTGCTGTCATAGGATAAAAGAAGTGTCAGTTATTTTGAAATTGCCTTAATGAAGAACTTATATTATAAGAATTCATTTTGTGGCACTGGACGGCACATGGGAAAGGTGTGAGTGATTTGTTGCTTCTCGTTTAGCAGGTTATTAAAATGTTTTTCAGCAAGGTAATTCATCCTTGGGAAGTGCATCATGTTACACTGCTCCTTGAGGGGAAGAAAGTAATGGGGGTGGAAGAAAGAATAATGTAGGTCACAGCACAAACTCCTAGCTGAATTTTTCAGCAGAAAACTAAGTTTGTTTTTTTTTTCCCCACTTCTGCTGCCACATTCACTCTTTAGGTTGTTAAATATATTTTACCAAGATGTTACTCAGCTATGCTGTAGTCCCAGTGAGCTGCAGTTTAGCTAGAAATATAATGCATACCATCCTAAGCCATTGTAAGAGCTGGGTGATTCAACTGGGGTGACAGTCTGACCTTGTAATCACGGCTGCCTGAACTGGGTGCAGGGCTCAGCATTTGGTCGTGGGCCACAGAATCTCTGTAAACATCCAAGAGATGGATGTTTACTCTCTGGTGGGTGTAAGCCTGGGGGCACTGAGGTCTTTGGCTTCATCCTTTTAACCGTTCTGAAGTTATAGCTTTATTCCTCTATCTTTTTCAATACAGAATTTCTATGACTGGAGTTTTAAAAGACGAATTCCCCCAACTCCTGTACTCCCTTGGTTATGCTAATGTTTTCCTGTGCATTGCTTAGATGGGAAGATTGATGATAGTTAAAACTTCTCCAGAAAATGTTTGGATTCACTTGGTCCAGTAAAAGGATCATTTCACGTAAGGGTGTCTCATACCAGAGGATCCTATGAGGAACAATCAAATCAGTGCCTTTCTCTACACAAAAATTCCACTGTTCCCCCAGAAAACCAATTTCCTAAAGTCTTTCTTTTTCTTTCTCTATTTCTTTCTCTTTTTCTTTCTTTCATTTCTATTTCTTTTTCCATCCTTCATTCCTTTCCTTTCCCCTTTTCTTTCCCTTCTTCCCCTCCCCTCCCCTCCCCTTCTCTTCTCTCTCCTCTCCTTTCTCCTCTCCTCTCCTCTCCTCTTTTCTCCTTTCCTCTCCTTTCTCCTCTCCTCTCCTCTCCTCTCTCCTCTCCTCTCCTTTGTCCTCTCCTCTCCTCTCCTGTCCTCTCCTCTCCTGTCCTCTCCTTTCTCCTTCCCTTTCCTTTCCCCTCCTTGCAACATAAGATGACATATTAAATGGTATTTAGCTATGAGAACTGTGATGTCAGTGTCTGAGGGACCCTAGTTTTGAGAGGTATCAGAAAGTAGAATGTGATAGGAGTACAGCAAAACAATGACAATGATAAATAATCTCTAGTGTTCAGGTCTTTAGAAATAAACTTCACACCTCATAGAAAATAATGCTAATTTTCATATAGAAAAGTAATGTATTTGCTCCTTTCCAGTGTTCACACATTCTTCCTTTTCCCTCAGAATTCTCACTGTAATCAATAATGTTCCCTCGATCTTGGTCTCCTCTTCCTCTGTGCTTATTGGTGAGGCAGGATTAACTTATTTCTTGGCAGGGATTATTCAGAGAGTAATGAACTCTAGAAGAACTGCTATAATTCCAAGGCTTTATGTATCATCTAGTTGAGAAAAAAAATCTCGTTGAAATTGTCCTATTTTATAACATTTGAGATACTAGAGTGGCTGTACATGGACTGTTGTCATAACTTTTGTATTTTGGTGAAACGAACCACCGAAGCAACAGTAATGATCATTGATAACAGTGGAGGCACTTCTATAGCACTTTAAGGTTTGCAGAGCACTTAGCAATTACCTCTTTGGGACACAGATGCTGTCATTATCCCCATTTTGCAGATGAGGAAACTGAGGCAGACAAATATTAAATGCCTTCCTTGAAGGTCTCAGAGCTCGTACTAAGTATCTGAGGCTGCATTGGAACTCAAGTCTTCCTGACTATAGGTCCTGCACTCCATCTGCTGCACCACCTAGCTGCCTAACATATAGCATACCTACGAATGCCCCCAGAAATACATGTGGGAAACTCCTATGGCCTTTATTTTCTATTCTATTCATTTGAGGCACACATATCCTTTTTTCTGTCACTTTATTATGTATATATGTCTGGTTTTTCCAGATAAATTGCATAATCTCAGGGGTCAGGTACTATACTTTTATATCTCTGTGTATTGCTCTACAGTGTCCATTATAGTGACTTACATAGAATAAGGCACTTATTATAAATGTTATTAATTGGCTCCTCAAATCAAAGGTTCTACAGCATCCCACCACCTACCAGGGACTGTGGTTAAATTCTTTTTCTCTCCAAATAGAAGCGTGTTTGGATGCAATGTGGATTATTAATAGTGGGCCTATGGCTTCCAAATGAAATTAAATATGCTAGCGCAGAGTGTCAGGAGCAGAAGGGGGCTTTAATCATAGAAATACACTCTTCCTAAACATATGCGCAGTGATCATTACAAAGCTGCAAGCATCTGGCCCTGCCCTTTGGTCTGACCAGTGTCACAGTGAGAAGGTGTTACCTTGGAAGAAGATACAGTACTGCCTTGTGTTCTTGCATATCCCCATGAGAAGATTAATAAAGCTACCCACTGTTTAGCAATGGTGGAAAGTGTAGACTGTTCAGAAACCTTTGTCAGTTTGAAGAACCTGAGAAATTAACACTTAATCCCAGAGTATTAAGAATAGCAATCCAAGTTGGCTGAAGGTCTGCTGAGCAGGTGGCAAGGCACAGCTGCTGTGACAGTCAGGTTTAACCTTGTCAGCGGGGAAACTGGAGAACAAGTTATTGATGGCAGCAAAGGGGAAGCTGCGTCCTAACAAGCACCAAATCATTTGTCATGCATTAAATAGAAATTTGATAAGATGTGCTGCTCTGCATAGAAACATGAATCAATAGTTCGAATTGGCTAGGAAATGTCTCTCACAGAAGTAATTGGTTTTAAAGGCTTGGCAGCTTGCTGAGGCCAGAGTGGATTGTTTACTGTTCTTAATAGGGATTATTCCATTGCAGAATGTTTCATTCATTCTGCTGATTAGCATTTCACACAATTTGGGGCTTCTGTTCTAAAAGGTCAGAGGTGGTGCAGCTTGATTAGCAGACAAACTGCCAGTTGTGCTGCTGGTCCAATGAGCAGTGACTCCATTAGAGACACATCACCCAGCTGATGCCTTTTGGAATAGAAGGGGCTCCTCGTCATTTCCATGTAACGTATTGTTAGGGATCATTTGGTGTAGTTTTGCTATGGAGAGGAAATACTGAGTTTGTAGAGGTTTTATTGGCCAAAATCTTTCCTTTGTTCAGAGACGCTTGTTGCCTTTCAAAGGAATAAGCATGTTGCTAGGATTTCTCATTCTTTTGATTTTTTTTCTTGTGTCATTTATGGTAGCCATTGAGAAAAAGCCTAGCCATTCTGTTATCAAAAACAAAATGAAAAACTAACCAATTCCCCCTATCCCCTAATTTTTTTTTTAGTCTGCTTACAAACTTTTTATATAAATAGCAAGTTCGCCTTGGAATTTAATTCATTTTTATTTAAGTAAGTTGATCTGAAGGTATCAAAAGTTGAAAATAAATGTACACTTCCTTACCTGTCCTGTTCAAAGCAAGGTAATCTGTCCCCATATTAACTTTTAAGTCCAGAAGCAATAACTATCAAAAGAAGAATTCACACTTTCAAAGACATGCTCTCTTACCTCCTATCCATGACCCCATAATGCAGGGAATGTCGTTACATTTCTAGCCTGAGTCCCAGGTAGTTTTAGTTTGGTTCAATTGTGGTTCTTTGGAATTTGATGCTCGGTCTTTCTTACTCACAGGAATGGGCCATCAGGTTTGTCAGATGCCTCATATCTGGTTGATCTTTGCTTCCTATTGGCTGTGAAAGTTTAACTACATTTTATATAAAGTAGAAGTGTGCCTTTTAAATCCTGGATTTTGTAGGTTGCTGTCCTTGGTCCTTCCCAGAGCTCTTTATTCACTATAACAGTCTTGTTTAAAATGTTCTCATGGAATCATAGAGTGTTAGAGCTATAAGGGACCATAGAGATCATCTAATTCAACTCTTTTTCTTTACAACTCAGAAAACTGAAGCCTAGTATTTGCAGAAAGGCTAGAAAATGAGTCTGAGCGAGGTTTTAAAGCTTCAGCAATTCAGCAGGATTTGACTTACTTTAGCAAAAGAGTATTGGGCATCCTGCCATGTTATTTCCATCATTTTAGCACATCGAACCTTTCTAATCTAATCTCTCTATTGATAATACTTTAAAAATATGTCCTACAGATGTTTATTGAGAACCTACTCTGTGCGAGGCCCTTTACTATGAAAGACACATAGCATGATCCTGTCCTTTAGGATATTACAGACTGGTAGGAAATTTAAAGCAGACCCACGTAACTGATGTGAGACATAACGTGGTCTGTGCCAGAGTTCAAGGTATGTTTAGCTATTAAGAATGACTATAAGATATGCAGTGAAAAGATAGCTGTCTGGGAGCTGGCTTAGAAAATATTATTCAGAAGAAAAAATAGCTAATGAATTGATAGGCAAGAGTAGGACTCGACATTTTACCTTTAAAAGATTTTAAACAGATTTATCCTGTGATACAATTGTGATTTTCTTCTTACCACTTTGTTCTAGTAATTCAAGTAAACTACTTCCTTGACTAGAAGTAGGTCACTCCCTCAGTGTTTTGTGCTGAGCTTTATCTGATGACTTATGTATTGGAGGGACAGATTCTCCAGACTGCCAGACTGACTTCTGAATTCCTTGGAATCCTATCAGAAGCTTGGATTATGAAGACAGAGATAGAGGAAATAAAAGAATCCGATGGAAAGCTGTTGCTTCAAAAAAACAAACATGAATTTACAAAAAATTTGTAGGAGCTCCTAGAATATCTCTATGTGATAGTTCCTTTGCTTCAGGCGAATGGAGCTGTGAGTATGCAGCTCTGCCATATAAACAGGCATTCCTCAGCCTCTGAGTGCATGATGAGGACTGAGAAGTCAACTCAGAACAGTACCCTGACAGTTCTTTTTCTGGCTGGGTAGGTTAGGGCATTATGTGAAGAATGCCAATTCTAGTTGTACTTAACATGGGGATAAGATGTAATTCATCAATATATAAAATGCATAGTTTTTATTTGTATTTGGTTTGAAAATGATTACATTTTGCATATGTGGATTTAGAGGCTTGTGAAAAATAAGGATGCAAAAATAAGATACAAAAAATACATTAAACATTTTGCCCAAGAGCCTTGAGTATTTTTTGTTTATAAAAGAAAAAAAAATATTTTTTCCAATACCAACCAGGTAAAGTCAAAACATTTGGCACCCTTATTAACTTTTAAATAAAAACGTATAATACTTTGGACAGAATCATAGTTAATATCAATAATACTTTTGCTCTGGAGGGATTTTATTAATTTCAAAGCATTATCATTTATCTACCTTCTAGTGCTGTACTTTAAAGTGATGAGTTGAGACAGTATGGTATAGGGAAGTGAGTACTACATTTAAAGTCAAAGGTTCAGTTCCCAAACCTGATTTTTGTAGCCTTTATGACCTTGGGCATTTAACCTCTTCTGAGTCTCAGTTCTTCATCTGTAAAATGACTTGGTCTAGATTACCTCTAAGGTCATTTCCAGGTTTAATTTTTTATAATAATGATGAAAGTTACAAATTCTAAAAAAAAAAGAAAAGAAAAGACACAAAAAACCCACAACCAAACCAACCCTGCCATCAAGAAAACCATCTACATAAATGCTGAAGAGGATCTGGGAGGATTGGAACACTAATACATTGTTGGTGGAGCTGTGAATTGATCCCACCATTCTGGAGAGCAATTTGGAACTATACCCAAAGGTCTACAAAAATGTGCATATCCTTTGACCCAGCAATACTTCTTCTAGGATTGTATCCCCAAGAGATCATAAAAATGGGAAAGGGTCCCACATGTACAAAAATATTTATAGCAGCTCTCTTTGTGGTGGCCAAAAACTGGAAATCAAGGGGACACCCATCAATTGGGGAATGGCTGAATAAATTATGGTATATGAATGTAATGGAATACTATTGTGCTATAAGAAATGATGAACAGGAAGACTTCAGAGACGCCTGGAAGGACTTATATGATCTGATGCTGAGCAAAAGGAGCAGAACCAGGAGAGCTTTGTGCATAGCAACGACCACAGTGTGCGAGAGTTTTTTCTGGTAGACTTAGTACTTCATTGCAATGCAAGGACTTAAAAAAAATTCCCCAATGCTCTTCTAAGGCAAAATGCCTTCCATGTCCAGAGAAAGAACTATGGAATTCAATCGCAGAATGTAGCAGATCATTTGTGTGTGTGTGTGTGTGTGTGTGTGTGTGTGTGTGTGTGCGTGTGTGCGTGCGCATGTGTGTGTCTTGCATTTTGGTTTGTTAGATGATTTCTCCCACTCATTTTAATTCTTCAACACAGCATGACTATAGTGAAAATGTATTTAATAGGAATGTATCCGTACAACCTATATGAAATTGTATGCCGTCTCAGGGAGGAAAGGTGGGGAGGGAGGGAAAAATAATCATCTAAGTTATATGGTAGTGATTGTAGAACACTGAAAATAAATAAAATTAATTTTAAAAAATTAAAAAGAAACATCTACAATTTTCAGTCACCATTCTTCTTTTTCTGCGTCAAATCTTTATACTCTTATACCTACAGAGGCCATATACTTCCCTGCCCCCCCAGGAGTCATGAAGACTTAGATTCAACTTCTGACTCTTATTGGCTCTGTGATGTTAGGCTCCTTATGTGACCTCTTAATGGTCCCTGTCAGCTCCCTTAAGGTTATAAACTCCACAACAGTTGCTGGTCTAGATTGGTAAAAGAAATTTCCTCATTGAAATTTCCCTTCACAGACCTGAATCCTTATCTTCAAGAATAGAAATCCTTCTGATTTCCATAACCCAAGAACTTCTTTATGTATATAGTATATAACTGTCTATAAAGTGACATACCTAAATAGGTTGCCTGTGGCTTTCTGTAACTGTCTTTCCAATGTTTTGTGAACGTAGCTGCAGGACTCTTTTACATTTCATGCTTCTGGAAAAACCATCATGTAGAGGGGCAAGAATACTAACCGTAGCATCAAAAATTTAAATACCACCTTTGCTCCTTACCGTCTTTGTGATCTTGGCCAAGTTACTTCACTTCCATTCATTCAGTGGCCATCTCTGTGCAGATAGTTTTCAGGTCTGCTTATCCAGCTCCAACCTCTCTCCTGACCTCCAGTCACTCTTTTCCTCTTAATATCTTGTAGACATCTTAAATTCAACATGTCCAAAATGGAGCTTATTTTTTTCACCCCAGTCTACCCCCTCTTCCTAATTTCCCTGAGGTCCTACCATCCCTTCAGTTACTCAGGCTCAGAATCCAGATGCCAAGCTGACTCCTCTCCCCATATACAGGTTATTGCTAAGTATTGTCAGTTTTGCATTCCTAACATTTCTCATACCGCCACTTTCTTCTGATACTGCTACCACACAGTTCCATGCCCTAACTACCTGACACCTCACTGTTATGGTAGCCTGGCTGGTCTCCTGGCCTAAAGTCTTTTTCTACTCCATTTCATAATCCATTCACCTACCAAAGTGATCTTTCCAAAACATAGGTATGGCCATGACACCAACCTACCCCCCATTCAGTAAACTGCAGTGTCTCCCAAATCAACTGTAAAATTCTCTTTGACTTTTGAAGCCCTGCACATGCTGCTCCCTTCCTACCTTTCCAGGCTTCCTACTTCCTTTCACAGGCAGCTAAGTGGCTCAGTAGACAGAGCACTGAATTTGGAGTCAGGAAGACCTGAGTTCAAATCCAGCTTCAGACACTTACTGGCTGTGTGATCTTGGGCAAGTCACTTAATTGTTTGGCTCAGTTTCTTCAACTGTAAAATGGGAACAATAATGCATCTTGCAGAGTTGTTGTAAGAATCAAATGAGATAATATTTGTAAAGCACTAAGTACAGTACCTGGCACATAGTAGGCACTAGGTATTTTTTTCTCATTAGATCATGATCATCATGATCTCCTTGAGGGAAGGAGCTGGTTTTTGCCTCTTTTGGTATCTCCAATGCTTAGCACATAGTAGGCGCTGATGACTTTATATACTCTATAGTTCAGTGACATTGGTCTCTCTGCTGTTCCAGGAACAAATGCTCTCTCCACTCTAAGCATTTCCACTGCCTCTCCTCCATGCCTGGAATGCTCTCCTTCCCCACCTCTGCCTCTTATTTTCCCTGACTTCCTTCATGCCTCTGCTAAAATCTAATCTTCTCCCAGAAGCCTTTCCCAGTCCCGTTGAATGCTAGTGTATTCCCTCTGAGATTACCCAGTTTGCCTTTTATATATCTTCTATATACACAGTTGTTTGCATGTTTTCTCTTACATTAGATTGTGAGTTCTTTGTGGGCAGGGACTGTTTTTTTTGTTTTTTGTTTTGCCTTTCTCTGGATCCCCAGCACTTAGCACAGTGCTTATACATAGTTAGCATTTAATAAAGGCTTGCTACCTCGCTGGGTTCCCTGACTTTAGATTCCTCCTTTACAAAACGAATAGTTGTCCTAAATCCGATTTCACCTCTAGCTCTAAATATATGAAACATTTATGAAACAAATATCATGAAATAAATGCCTATCAGAAATGGGACCTCTGATTGGTTTGGGAAAAGGGGATGCTAGTAACTGTAGATTGCTGTATTCTTTTAGGAAGGCTCACTTCCTTAGGTTTTGCTTCATACCAACTAGCATTTGTTTGTTCCTACTCTGATGAGTACAGCCCTAGACACAAGTCAACTTAAGGTGTGTGTGTTCCTGTGTGTCTGTGTGTCTGTGTGTACATATACGTAATTACACTGTCCTGCTTTATATACAAAGAACCTAGAAACATATTTTGTTGTCTTGTTTCAAAATCAGCCCTCCAACACTCAGAGAAGCTAGCTATGATGGTATTTCTTTGTACAAGTAGCTTATGGCTTTGGTGACTCAACCCTCTACCTCTACTGATTCCAAAGATTATGCTTTTGTATAGGAATTAAATACACATCCCCAACTAGTCTTCTTAAGAGGAAGATTGCCTTAGCACTTGCTGATAGGTATCGTCTATCTTTAGAAATGTGTTTACAGTCTATTTTTGGTAAGGTAAGCTTATTGTCAAATATTAACTATGACAAATTCATTTAGTGGTGAGGTTGCAGTAATATATACTTTGATTCTGTCTTATAAATTTCCCAAGGTGCCTTTGTAGCTAAAGAGTTTTTGCCAAACAATTGTCATGAAAGCAATAGGAACCATGTTTGGACTTGGAAGATAAAATTCCCAGGATAGAAATAAGCATCTCAGTGTTATACTGAGAGAATCTACTTCCCTTGCCACTTCAGAAGGAATCATTATTGAATTCATTTCAACCCAGCAGACATTTATTTAGCACCTGCTAAGTGTTCAGCATTGTCTGAAGTTCTGGGGATACAAAGATTTTTATGATATGGATTCTTTTTTTTTGAGATGCTAACAACCTAATGAAGGAAAATATGTAGACAATTATGCTAGAGAAGAAAACATGACAAGTACATAGGAGAGGTTCAGGAAAAATGTTATAATAAATTTTAATAGGGAATAATCACTGATGATTATTTTCAAGCAGAATAAAATATTAAGAATGTTGGATATGGAAAGATAATTTAGTTATGTACCATCATTTTATATGTTAAATCAGAGTGAACCAGAAAAGTTCATTGTTTTTTTCTGTCCTGAATTTCACAGTTATTTTGTGGCAGATATAGGATTAGAATCCAGCCCTTTTGGCTCTTCATAGTCACAGTAATTTATTCTACTTCCATCAGATGCAGTAAAATATATTTCAAGAATTTTGATTAGCACATCTTTTTCTTCTCTTCATCCCCTCCTTTCATATCCCTTGGCAAAAAAAAAGGGAAGGAGACATGAAACATATTGCTGTGAAAGCATGATATTGTAATGATGGAAAAGGTTAGCTTTTCTTTTAAGAAAATTTGTTCTGTGAAGTTTGGATTCAGTCAAGGGGCCATACTTGAGGACCTATAGGGCCACAGGTGGCCACAGGTTCTCCACTCCTGTTAGGTACATAATACACACTAGTAAATTACCGTCGTAATCTAGTATTTGATATGCCCAAAGATCCAAAGTTTGGGGGTAAAAACTATACATTTGGCAAAAATTATTGGGAAAACTGGAAAGCACTTTGGCAAAAATTAGGCATAGATTAACATCTCACACGAAATACCAACTTAAAGTCAAAATGGATAAATGATTTAGACATAAAAGGTGATTTCATAAGTCAGTTAGGGAGCATGGAAAACAATCTACCTCTCAGATCTATGGATAAAGGAAGGGTTTATGACCAAACAAGAAATAGAGAGGATCACAAGAAGTAAAATAAATAATTGTGATTACATAAAATTAAACAGCTTTTGCACAAACAAAACTAAAGCAGCCAAAATTAGAAGGAAAACAGAAAACTGTGGGGAAATTTTTACAGCAAGTTTCTCTGGTGAAAGCCTCATTTCTCAAATATAGGGAACTGAGACAAATTTATAAAAATAAGAGCCAGTCCCTAGTTGATAAATGGTCAAAGGATATGAGCTGGCAATTTTTAGAAGAAAAATCAAATATGTCAAAAGTCACGTGAAAGAAATGCTTCAAAATCTCTTCTGATTAGAGAAATGCAAATTAAAACAACTCAGAGATACCACCTGACACCTGTCAGATTGGCTAACTTGTTAGAAAAGGAAAATGACTAAAGCTTGAGGTGATGTGGGAAAATTTGCATACTAATGTACTGTTGGTGGAGTCTGAACTGGTCCAATCATTCTGGAGGGCAGTTTGGAACTATGCCTAAAGGGCTATAAATCTGTGGGTACCCTTTGACTCATCAACACCACTACTAGGTTTGTGTCCCAAAGATATTAAAGAAAAGGGGAAAGAAACTGTTTGTACAAAAATATTTATTGAAGTTCTTTTTGTAGTGGCCAAGAATTGGAGATCCAAGGGGATGTCCATTGATTGCGGAATGGCTAAACATGATTTGATGGAATGCTATTGTATTATGAGAAATGGTGAGCGGAATGCTTTCAGAAAAACCTGGGAAGATTAATATGAAGTTATGCAAAATGAAATAAATAGAACCCAGAGAACATTATACACATTAACAGTTTTGTAAGAATGATCAACTGGGAGGAACTTATCTACTCTGATTAAGACAAAGATCCAAGACAGCTCCAAAAGATTCATCATGAAAAATGCTGTCTACCTCCAGAGAGAAAACTGATAAACTCTGAATGCACATTGAAACATGCTTTTTTTAACCTTCCATATTTTTCTTATTTTATTTTTTGTCTGTGTTTTCTTTTGCTAAATGGCTAATATGGAAATATAGTTTGCATCACTTCATATGTGTAATTGATATCAAATCACTTGCCTTCTCAAGAATGGGGAATGGGTTGGAGGGTGGGAGAGAATTTGGAACTTAAAATTTTAAAAAATGATTGTTAAAAATGTTTTACGTGCAATTGGGAAATATTTAAAGAAATACTTAAAGTATATCTTATAAAAAGAAATATTGAAAAATAAAAAATTCTTTATGTAAGTCCCTGAGTCATTATTTGAATTATGACAGTTCATTATTCCAAACTGTGCAGCTTTTGTAGGAATTTGGTCTCAGTTTAGAAATCTACTCTGTAAGATATCATTTGGATTCCTTGGGATGCAGACCTCAACTGAACTTTGGGCCTAGCCCAGATGTCAGATTATTGAGACTATTATAGCCAGGCAGGTTTCATCTGGTTTTCATTACAAAGCCTTCAGTAGCTCTGGCAAGCCACATCTCATCTTCTGTTACCACAAAGGTGATATAGTCAGAGAGGGACAATAAAGCATTGGAATATCCTCTATACCCAGTCATTTGACAAAAAAATAAAATTGGAGGTTTAGCTTCAGTTTATTAATCAACTGGAGATACTCCAAATATTTGGGTATTCTAAGACCAGAACTTGGACCTCAATCAGGATTGTAGTTTTAACAGCTGAATGTCTTTTTTAAAAAAAATAAAAGAGATGTTAAAATAACTTCATTTTATCTTCTCAGCTGTAGTTGTAGCTAACACTAGCTCGATAATCGGAAATAGATTAAAATACTAGGGTCAATAATTATACACAATGACAAAGAACCAAAAACCCTCTAATTTCTTAATATCTATAGAGCTCCTGCTATCAGACCTGTTGTTTTGACTGGTAAACTGAGAAAACATGATGAGAAAATTACAGTGAGGTTCAAGCAGCTACCATATATGAAAGTACAATTATTAAAGAAAATTTTAAATGAAAACGTTTTAGATTGCTTTCAAAATACTTGAAAATAAAAGGATTTAAAATTAGTTGAAACACTAAAATGTAAGACAAAACTAAACTGCATCTCTTTAATATCTGTCAGAATTTCAACTTAGCATGAAGTTATTTCAGCATGAAATTCCAACTGTAATCAATGAATAAAAAAAGAAGCCTCATTTTGAAAACCAAGGAAAGAATTTGAGAAATAGAATAGATGATCACATTTAGGGATGGTGTGGATGAGACTCCTTTACTGGACAGAAAGTTGGGCTTCAGTGACCTCGAAGGTCCTTTCGTATCTTAAAATTGTGTGAACATTTTCCTAGTATCTTCCTTTTTCTTTTTCCATTCCCCCCCAAAAACAGTTGTCTTTCTTCCAAGTCTCCAGTGTTTGATATTCTTAACTAATTACTCATACCTTCTCTTTTCCCCTTCTAGATTTCTGCTGCCATCCATACTCTTCATAATTTCATTAATTCATTCAATATCACAAACAGACACGATGCGCCATGTTGTGACTGTGAGGATTTACCTCAGGGGGAACCTATCACTAAAGAGTAGGGGATGCGTTGGAGTCATGATTTCTCCATGGATTTCAGTCCATGCAGATTACAGCCTGTCCACACCACCTTTATTTTGCTGTGATTTTTACCTGTGTTGTTCCATAGATCCATCATCAATGGAATGGAGCTAGAGTTTCTTTATTGATTTTTTTTTTTTTTCTTCAGACTTCTACTAAATAGATTGTTCTTAGAACAGGAAAGAACAGGACAAAATGACTGATAGGAAGTTGAAATAAAAAAATAAAATTATAATAGAAGAACAAGTAAATGTTCTTGAGTACTGTAACAAAACTGAAATTGTGATTATTGAGCTCCTGGCTTTAAAAGATTGAGGGAGGAAGGAAGGAAGGAAGGAGGGAGGGAGGGAGGGAAGGAAGGAAGGAAGGAAGGAATTCAAACTTTAGACCAATGTGTTTGACTTGAATTCTTGAAAAAATTCTTAAATGTATTTTTAAAGGAATGGTTACGGAACATACGAAAAAAGGAAAAGAGTATCATACAGATTTAGTGTGGCTTCATCAAGAATAAACGAAGCCATACTAAGCCCATTTCCTTTTTGAGAAGGGCATGCTTTAGGTATAACTTACCTAGATTTTAGAAAAACATACGACATTTTCTCATGTCATTCTTTTAGGAAAGGATGAGAGAAATGTGGATTTTACAATAGTACATTTAGGTGGATTCAGAACTGGTTAAAAGGCCTGAAAAGGGCACAGGGGCACAGTGAACAAAGCATTGGCCTTGGAGTCAGGAGGACCTGAGTTCAAATGTGACCTCAGATTCTTGACACTTACTAGCTTTGTGATGTTGGGCAAGTCACTTAACCTCAATTGCCTTGCTTTCCCCCTCCAAAAAAAAAAAGGCCTGAAAAAAAGCCACAACTTAGTGTGTCAACTTGAAAATTGATCTACAGTAGAGTACCCCTAGGGATTTATTGCTTGGCCCTGTGATGCTTAACATTTTTATCAGTGACTTGAAAACTTGGTTTAGTATGCAGATGATGCAAAACTGGGAGGAATCATTAACATGTTGGACAACAGGAACCAAAAAAGATTTTTAAAAATTATAATGTTGGGCTTAACCTATTAACATGAAGTTAAATGAAGGTAAATATAGTCTCATACCTGTATTCCAAAAAACAGCTTCTTGAGTTCTAAATGTGAGGGACAAGGGCTGACTAGAGAGCAGTTCATCTGAAAAACCTGTAGGTTTTAATAAGCTGAAAGTTCAAAAGAAGTCAGCAGCATGGCATGGCCTCCAGAGAACCAAATGTGATCTTAAACTGCATTAGGAGAGACCAACGGAATTTATAATAATATTGTACTCTTCCATCATCAAACTACATTTGGAGTATCAGATTCAATTCTAGGCACCGTATTTTAGGAAGGTGTAAGGTTAATGGTGCTGGTGGGGAAGACTTAAAAGATCTTTCCTGCCAATTAATAGGCTTCATACACCTCTAATTTCTAATGAGGCAGAGGGTCATGAAGGTCTTGCCCTCCAGCCCTGTAAAGAGCATATCCTGAGGTGAGTTTTTGCTTTGGGGCCTATTATTTAGAAGAAGGTTCCTGTGCCAGATGAGACTCTGGGCAGCTGTTTTAAGAAGCCCCCTGACTTTGAAAACCCAGCTGTTGGTGTTTCTCTCTCTGGTAATGACGTGTGTATTGTCTGTGGTCAGACAGTTGGAAGCCCTGTCTGTTAGTCTTTCTGTTTGTAATTTCCCCTTGTAATTTCTGTTTGTATTTTCTCTGAAGTTCAGGGTGCTGACTTTTCCCCCTGAACTAAGTGAATGATAAATGTGCTTGATTAATGTAGATTGCTGACCCCTCAAAAGTTGCTTTCCTTTTAGAAAAGCAGATCTAAGAACCTGTAGAGCAGGCCTTCCTGTGAGTGCCAGGGTCCTTGCTGATGCTGGACATTGTCAAGTATTTAGAATAGGGTGACCTGCGAGGTGAAGGGCCTTGAAGTGATGGTGTGTGAGGATCAGTTGGAGGAACTGGGTATGTTTAGCCTCGGGAAGTAAATGCTTAGAGGCAACATGATTGCTGTCCTCAAGTCTTTGAAGGGTTGCCCCAGGGAAGAGCAGACTTGTTCTGCTAATCCCAGAGGCTAGAATTAATATTTATAATGTAGCAATCTCATTATGTCACTCCTCTGTTCAGAAACCTTGAAAAACTCACCGTTATTTACCAAATGCAATATAAGCCTCTTACCCTGGTATTGAAGGCCCTGTAGAGTTCATCTTCACCTATCTTTATAACCTTATGACATAACTTCACCATTTTATGCATGTTATTTTCCCACCAAACAGACCCATTGAATATGCTTCGTTCTCATTCTGTTTCTCCCATTGTGGTATATTGGCTTCTTCACAACCCCACCCCACTTACTTTACCTATAGATATCCTTCTTTCACAGGAAATTCAGGTGCCTTCCTTTTCTTCCCTCCTTCCCCCTCTTTCAGTGTTTTTTTTTAAATTTCTTTTACTCTAAACTAAAACACCAAACAAAATGAGCATTTTATATTCTACATTGAACAGAAAAAGGTTGCATATGAAAATGTGCATCTCTGTTATATAGAATTTGCTTTTCAAGTATGTAATGAAGTCAGCATGTCACTTTCAAAGGTATCTTGCTTGTCTGTGATCCATTTTGGCCTTCCTTCTGCTCTGCTCCTATCTCTTTGCCATTTCTACCCATCCCCACCCCAGAATAAAGATAACCTTGGTAACAAATGTGCGTGGTCAAGCAAAACCAGTCCCCACCTTGTTATACCCACAAATGCAGGCCTGTTCTCCAGGTTGTAGTTTGTTGTCTTTTTGTGCATCATCATCAGGCCTCTGGAATCATTGATTCTTGCGTTGATCGAAGTTCATAATCCTTTCAAAGTTGTTCATGTCTACAGTTTTGTCATTGTATAAATTGTTGTTCTGGTTCTGTTCATTTTACTCCACAACAAATGATACAAAAGTATTTTTAAATTATTCCTGAACTGTTTCATCATTTTCATAACACAAGAATAATCATGCACCAATTCATATGCCATAATTTGTCCAAACATTCCCCAATTTATGGACACCCCTTTAATTTCCCCCTTGCCACAATTTTTGGTTTGGTGTTCAAACCCTTCGTAGTCTCATGTCCTCCTTTTCTGCTCTCTTTACCCCTTACTCCCCCACACACTCCCCTGGTACTCTTTGATCCAATGACCTTGGCTTCCTTGCTGTTCCTTAAATAAGGCACTCCATCTCTCTTGGATCTGGGCATTTTTACTCAGCCTCCGTGCCTGGAATGCTTTTCCTTCTCATCTCTGCCTTTTGACTTCCCTGGCTTCCTTCAAGCAAGTCCCAGCTAAATTCTTACCTCCCACAGGAAGCCTTTCCCAACCCCTCTTACTTGTAGTATTTTCTCTCTGTTGTTTATTTCCTGTTTGCCCTCTATATAGCTTGTTTGTATACAGTTGTTTACATATTGTCTCCTATATTAGATTATGAGCTCCTAGAGTGCAAGACCATCTTTGGTCTTATTTTATGGTCTTAGCCCTCACACAGTACCTAGTGTTTAATTAATTCTTAATGACTGACTGATTATAAATATTTTTAGACATATATGGCCTTTTTCTTTTTTTGAGCTCTTTATAATAAAGGTCAAATGGTGGTATTAGTGAGTCAAAAGGTAGGCAACAATTTAGTGATTTGGGAGGAATAGTTCCAAATTGCCTTCCAAAATGACTACACTATTTCATAGATTCAGTAAGAGTACATTAGTGTTCCTGCTTTCCTGCAGCCATTTCAACATGTGTCATCCTCCCTTTATTTATTTGTTTGTTTGTTTCTTTGTTTGTTTATTTTTCATGATTTTTGCCAGTCAGATGGATGTAAGGTAAAACTTCAGAATTGCTTTCATTTGAATTCTGATCATCTGTTAGAGAATGGCTCTTGTTCTTGGAAATTAGAATCAGTTTTATATATAGATATATACATATATATGTACACAAATATACATATTTGTACATGTGTTTTATATAAGTTGTAAGGTCTTTATCAGAGAAATTTACTGCAAAGTTTTTTTTAGTTAACTCTTTCTCTTCTAATTTCAACTATATTACTTTGTGCAAAAACTTTTAGAATTTTATATAATGAGAATTATCTATTTTGTCTTTTTTTGATCCTCTCTATTCCTTGTTTGGTCAGGGTTTCTTCCCCATCCATAATTTAGAAAAGATATTTTCTTCCTTGCTCTTCTAATTTGTTTATGTTGTCATTTTTTCACTGTCGTGTCTCCATTTACATTTTATCTTGTTATATGATATGAAATGTTGATTCTTCTTGAATGCTTTTCCTAGCAGTTTGTGTCAAATAGTGAGTACTTATTCTAGCAGCTGAAGTCTTTGGGTTTGAAGACACCTATGCTAATGTTAATTCATTTTTCTCTATTGTTTACCAAAACTCTTCCACTGATCAACCAGTACCAAATGATTTTAATGATTACTGTACTGCTTCATGGTATAGTTTGAGACCTGCTAGGCCTCCTTTCTTTCCTTTTTTTTTCATTTTTTCCCTCAAGATTCTTGGCTTTTGATTGAATTTTATTTTTTTCCCGGCTCCATAAGGTAATTTTTGGGTAGTTTGATAAGTTAGGTATTATTATACTTCTTTATTCTGTTGTCTCAGCCTACACACAAGTACTCCATTATCCATGAAGCTTTCCTTGAATCACCCCCACTTCCTTACTCAGGGGTTTGTAATCTTACCCTCCTCATATTTCTTATGCCATTTTGGATGTCTCATTTTGAATTTATCATTCTGATTTATTTTACTTATTTCTAAATGTTTTCCCTCACCTACTGCATTGTAATTTCCTTAAGATCGGGGATTATGACTTCTTTATATCTTCAGTACCTATGACAGTGCCTTGAATATAGTGGGTGCTTAATAATCATTTATTGAATTATATATATATTTTTTAATTTATTTATTTAACTTCTAACATTCATTTTCACAAAATTTTGGGTTCCAAATTTTCTCCCCATTTGTCCCCTCTCCCCACCCCAAAACACCGAGCATTCTGATTGCCCCTATCACCAATCTGCCCTCTCTTCTATCATCCCTCCCTTCCCTTGTCCCCATCTTCCCTTTTGTCCTGTAGGGCCATATAACTTTCTATACCCCATTGCCTGTATTTCTTATTTCCTAGTGGCGAGAACAGTACTCGACAGTTGTTCCTAAAACTTTGAGTTCCAACTTCTCTTCATCCCTCCCTCCCCACCCATTCCCTTTGGGAAGGCAAGCAATTCAATATAGGCCATATCTGTGTAGTTTTGCAAATGACTTCCATAATAGTCATGTTGTATAAGACTAACTATAATTCCCTCCATCCTGTCCTGCCCCCCATTGCTTCTGTTCTCTCTTTTGATGCTGTCCCTCCCCAAGAGTGTTGACTTCAAATTGCTCCCTCCTCCCATTGCCCTCCCTTCCATCATCCCCCCGACCCTGCTTATCCCCTTCTCCCCCACTTTCCTGTATTGTAAGATAGGTTTTCATACCAAAATGAGTGTACATTTTATTCCTTCCTTTAGTCAAATGTGATGAGAATAAACTTCATGTTTTTCTTTCATCTCCCCTCTTTTTCCCTCCACTAAAAAATCTTATGCTTACCTCTTTTATGAGAGATAATTTGCCCCATTCCATTTCTCCCTTTCTCCTCCCAATATATTTCTCTCTCACCACTTAATTTCATTTTTTTAAGATATGATCCCATCCTATTCAGTTCACTCTGTGCTCTCTGTCTCTGTGTGTGTGTGTGTGTGTGTGTGTGTGTGTGTGTGTGTGTGTGTGTGTAATCCCAGCAACTACCCAGATACTGAAAAGTTTCAAGAGTTACAAATATTGTCTTTCCATGTAGGAATGTAAACAGTTCAACTTTAGTAAGTCCCTTATGACTTCTCTTTGCTGTTCACCTTTTCATGCTTCTCTTCATTCTTGTGTTTGAAAGTCATATTTTCTTTTCAGCTCTGGTCTTTGCATCAAGAATGCTTGAAAGTCCTCAGTTTCATTGAAAGACCAATTTTTCCCCTGAAGTATTATACTCAGTTTTGCTGGGTAGGTGATTCTTGGTTTTAGTCCTAGTTCCTTTGACTTCTGGAATATCCTATTCCACGCCCTTCGATCCCTTAATGTAGAAGCTGCTAGATCTTGTGTTATCCTGATTGTATTTCCACAATACTTGAATTGTTTCTTTCTAGCTGCTTGCAGTATTTTCTCCTTGACCAGGGAACTCTGGAATTTGGCCACAGTGTTCCTAGGAGTTTCTCTTTTTGCATCTCTTTCAGGCGGTGATCAGTGGATTCCTGGAATACTTATTTTGCCCTCTGGTTCTAGAATATCAGTACAGTTTTCCTTGATAATTTCATGAAAGATGATGTCTAGGCTCTGTTTTTGATCATGGCTTTCAGGTAGTCCCCTAATTTTTAAATTGTCTCTCCTGGATCTATTTTCCAGGTCAGTTGTTTTTCCAATGAGATACTTCACATTATCTTCCATTTTATCATTCTTTTGGTTTTGTTTTGTGATTTCCTAGTTTCTCATAGAGTCATTAGCCTCCATCTGTTCCATTCTAATTTTGAAAGAACTATTTTCTTCAGTGAGCTTTTGAACCTCGTTTTCCATTTGGCTAATTCTGCTTTTTAAAGCCTTCTTCTCCTCATTGGCTTTTTTGAACCTCTTTTTCCAATTGAGTTAGCCTATTTTTCAAGGTGTTATTTTTTTCAGCATTTTTTTGGGTCTCCTTTAACAAGGTGTTGACCAGCTTTTCGTGCTTTTCTTGCATCTCTCTCATTTCTCTTCCCAGTTTTTCCTCCACCTCCCTAACCTGATTTTCAGAATCCTTTTTGAGCTCTTCCATGGCCTGAGCCCATGAAATATTTCTTTTGGATGTTTGGGATACAGAAGCCTTGATTTCTATGTCTTTCCCTGATGGTAAGCATTGTTCTTCATCATCAGAAAGGGAGGGAGGAGATATCTGTTCACCAAGAAAGTAACCTTCTGTGGTCTTATTTTTTTTTCCCCCTTTTCTGGGCATTTTCCCAGCCAGTGATTTGACTTCTGAGTTTTCTTTCCACACCCACCACGCCTCCAGATCAGCCCAGCCAGCACTTGGGGTCTGAGATTCAAATGCTGCTTCCCAGCCTCAGGGCTTTTGGCTGGGCAGGGCTGCTAGTCAGTGTGAGATTAAGTTCAGCTGCTTGTGTGAGGGAGGGGCTCAGTTCCCTCAGGGGGGTTTATGCAGAGACCTTCAACAATGGATCCAAGCTCCTGCCTGCTTTGGGAGCCCCTGTCCGGGGCTGCTTCCACTGCTGCCTCCTGAGGGGGTCTGAGTTATGGGGACACCCCACTCCCCTCTCCTCCAGCCAAAAAGACCCTCTCACCGACCTTTGGCACCTGTGAGTGGAGGTACCTGTGGGGCCAGCCCTGAAGCCTGCTCAGATCGGCTCCTCTCAGCAGGCCAAGGCAGGGCTGGGTTCTGCTCTGGGTCTGGTGCTCAACAGACCTTTCGAGTCAGTTTTTCAGGGCTTTCTGGAACAGAAATCTCCGATCCATTGTTCTGTGGCTTCTGCTACTCCAGAATTTGTTGAGAGTTCTTCTTTATAGGTATTTTATGGGCTGTGGGTTTGGAGCTAGCATATGTACGTCTTTCTACTCCGCCATCTTGGCTCCTCCCCCTCTGGATTATATTTTAAAACCATACATTGAGTTTAAAATGAAGTTAGGTCACCCAGGTGGAGATGGCAGTGTGGCTGCTTGGATGAGGATGTGTTCATTTCCCCTTTGGGAAAAAGTTGTCAGGCTGTAACTTGTGTACCTGTAGAGACAGGCGCATTCACGTGTCCTTTCTCCTTTGCTTCTTCAGTTCCTGAGCAGCCACACGCCTCATTTACACCATTTCACCTCTATGTTCACCAAGAAAGGTTCCCTTCAGTGTCCCTAGGCCTGCCGGAGCTTTCCCTTTCTTCTCTCTGTTATTGAGACCAGTGGCCTTTAGCCTCATGAACAAACATTATAGGAAAAACCCTGTATCCTAATAAAAAGGACATTCTTTTTAAAAGTCAGGAAATCTGGGTCCACTTTTGCCACTTATGTTGACTCTGACCAATTATTTTCTATCCATCTTGCGGTTTTCCCCTCTGCAACAGAACAACAATATCTTTTCCTTCCCTCCATCCCAGGGGTTTTTGTTATTGTTCAGCTGTTTTTCCATCATACTTGGCTCTCTGTGCCAAGGTTTTCTTGATAGATACTGAAGTGGTTTTTCCATGTCCTTCTCTAGCCCATTTTCAGAGGAAGCCAACAGGTCACACAGCTAGAACTCATGAAGTTAAGTCTTCCTGACTCCAGGCCCAGAACTCTATCCACTGTGCCACTTCACTGCCCATTTCACAGGAATTAGGTGAGATGATAAAGGAGGTGTGTTTAGAAGGAAAGCTTGGCACAGAAGAAAGGGACTCTGCAAAGAGTAGACTTTTCAAGTGTAGAGTAAAGAGTAAGTTAACCTACTTAACCTACTAAGCATTATCAGTCTGTCATTTGAGGCAGGTGGTTGAAAAAAGTCCTGAAAATGTGCCTTGAAGGGAAACAAATACTGTTTATAGATTTTTTTAAAAATACAGATTGTACCTATTCCTAAGCCTCTGCCCCATAATACACTTGGGCAGTGTACTATATTTAACTTACTCTAGTTGGGCCCAGAATTTGATGGAAAAAGACGTTCATGTTGAGGAAGGGGCCAGAATCCAGAGTAGTCACAAACTAGACTATTGTTTCCATATTCACTAAATAAATGCTTTCTTCGCCTGGCCCTAGCAGTTTAGGGGATGTTTATAGGCAATTCATTTATAATGACTCTCAATACTCACTTTCCCAGCTGAGTGGGCTGGCCCCCTTGGAAATATCTAGTCACTAACCCAGCTCACTAATACCACCAATGACTTTGCTCATCTCCTGCAGCTGGGCAGCATTTGGTATTTTTAATCTCCTTGTTTATTGAGCATAACTAGAGCCAAGAATTACTATCCTCATTCACTGTGTAAATCAGGAACACCAGCTCTTGGGTCCCACCTCATTATCCATGACCCTCAGGCCCTTTTGGCTGCAGCTCTCTAGCTCCTGTGGTGCTGTGGGATGAGAAGGGAAAGAGGCAACTCCAAGTTAAAAAGTATGCCTTCTAGAATGTAACCATGACTGCAGGAAAGTGTCAGCCCATCTCCACCAAAACTCAGTCAGTAGGTAGAAGAGAGAGCAGGAAGAGCGTCAGAATATGTCCTTGTGCGTAGGCACTGCTCATAGCGTCATTGGAAAGACTACGTCCACATTCTAGTTTAGCTCACAGAGCACCACACACACACAGACACACATACATACAAACACACACATACACACACACACACACACACACACACACTCTTCTGCCATTTTTAATTTCTGGAATTTTAAAAGGCTCTTCCAGGGAGTAAAATCCTTCACAATTAGAAGCAAAGGAAAGCATCCATAATATCCAATAAGAATCTTAGAAACAAAGGAAAGCATCCATAATATAGAATAGAAATCTAAGGTCCAATAAACATTGGAAAGGAATAGGTGGAAATTGAGGTGAAAATATCCAATTTTTGGAGCTCAAGCTTAAAAAGGTAAAGATCTCATTTGAAGAAGTGAGAATTTGGCACTTAGAATCATAGTAGCTTAGAGTTCTAAGAGACCATAAATTTTAGGCCATCTAGTTCAGGCTCTCCATTTTACAGCTGAGAAAAGTGAGACCCAAAGATGTTAAGTTCACACAGCTAGTTAGTGACAAAACTGTGTCTATGGCTGAAAACTCCCAAACCCCAGTCCAATATACTTTGTGCCCAATACTGGTGCCTCACTGTTCCACTTAACCATTCTGAACTCTTGGGTGAAACAACTTTAATGACAGTTCAGTTTTTCCATCTAGAAAATGTGTGCATTTTGGGGTGGGAGTGGACTAGGTGGTCTCCAAGGGCCCTTCCATCTTTATGCTTTTTATCATTTTAACCCTTCCTAGGAATTCTGAGAAAGTGCCCCGGATCATTATTTCTCTACAGTGTAGGTAGGATATTTTGCAGCACTGGAAATATTTGTAATTACCATAAAGTGTTCTGGATCAGCTTGGAGGTTCTAGACAAAACCCTAAATGGCTGCTTATTTACCAACTAGAACAATAGGAACACTCCTAAAAATTGTGGTGGAGCTGAACTCTTTTATTTGAGGCTTCACTTCCTCTCCTTAACAAGGCTAAAAGTAGCATTCTTGCTGCAGCCTGTTATATGTGTTCTATTTATAAGACATGACTGTGGATAAATCCTAGCAGATAAATCCAGTTATGTTATCACTGACCTAGAAAGTGTTGGAATATCAGGTACTTAATACAAAAGGTGTCAAAAATCACACGTCATATTTTCTTTCCCCTATTAGCAAAGTTGTTTTTCTTTGGTGTTTTTTATGTTGGAAACTCACTGGAAGTGAGTCTAAGCCTAAAAATTCTCTAACTAGCCAAACCCCTTCAGTGAAAGAAATTCAAACTAACTTTGGGAACATCCCAATTCTAGCCCGTTGTAGTTTGGTTTTGGCTTTTTTCTTTTTAAAAAAAATGAAATGCAAATTTCTCATCCAAATGATGGGCCTCTTATTTTCATTACCTTGAAAAAGTGATTTTCTGTTTCCTAGTAAAATTTGACACCTACCATCATAGACTCCTAGTGTTGTGCACTTTCCCCCCATAGATATGTGATAGGAAAGGTTATTTTACCACTGATTTAAGTAATGCGTTGCTTGAAAGAGTACTGAAAAATGAAAAATCATAGTCATAGATTAAGAGCTGGAAGATATCTCAAAAGTCATCTACACTCCCCCTAGACTTTATAGATGAAGAAATTGAGACCTAGGAAGGTTAAATTACTTGCTCAAGGTCACAAAGTCGGTGGCAGAAACAGGGTTTTTCAGTGCCAGTTCAGGGTATATATAAGATTTCATTCTCATTGAACATTTACTGTTTCCAGAACTATGCTAGGCACTGTGAATAACACAAGATAGTTTAAGCCATGGTTTCTACTCTCAGGAAGTTTAAGATATTGGAAAAAACTTTCACAGTGAGGAAGAATGTGAAAATGCAATTGTCGCCTTAAAGAGTGTTATGGTAATTTAGAGTAAGGAGAAATCACTTCTGACAGAGGCTGGGGACAAAGGGATTCAGGAATTAAGGGAGGTTTCATGGAGGAGATGGTATTCTGTTTTCAGATTTTTGGATTTAGAACTGGAAGGGACCTTAGAGGTAATCTAGACCAACTCCTTCATTTTGCACATGAGGAAACTGAGGCCCAGAGACATGAAGTGATAGTCCAAGGCCACAAAGGGACTGTGGGGCAGAGCTGGGGTATGAACTCAGGTTGTATGATTCCAGAGTCCCTTTCTACAACCTCACAGCTCCTCATACGGAGCAGGGGAAGCCACCTGCCAAACCACTTTTATTGTCACATGATATGGTCTCTAAGATGAAACCTGAATTGGAAGTGGATCCACAAAGGTCAATTACATAGATTACTACATCTGTTTTTCCCATCCTGTATGAAAACCATAATGCCTTTATAGTTTCTGTATATGGAAGTTTTTTAATGCTTGTAGTTTAGATATAGTTAAAAATGGGTGTAGTTTGGTGAACTTTCAACGTTAAAATGTAATAGATTGAGGTCTTTTTAGTAAGAGCCTCTAGATTCAGAGAAAGAATCTACCTTGTTTTCTGTATAAAGTCACAGTACTAATCATAATTAATGTGTCTTACATATTTACAATGTTAAATCTAGTAGATTGTAAGCTCTTCAAGGTCAAGAGACATTTATGTCTCTCAAGACTGAATACAATGCCCTGCATATAGCAAGACTATAATTAATGTTGATTGAGGTGAACTGAATCTAGAACCTTAAGAGAACAAAATATATTAAAATGCTGAGAAATCTTAATACATGCTTGTGGAAGAGGTGAAATATTGCTTTCTGATTAGAGAATTGAGGAGAGTCGAGGATTTATGGAGGTGTCTTGTTCTGTTAGATACAGCAGTGATTCCTAGATTGTAAGTGGACCAGTTCTGGCCATTTATCTTTAATTCAGCACCATGTGCAGAGAGTGAATCCTCAATGTCTTTAGATGATGAGGAACTGAAGAAAGCCCTGTTCTTCATTGTATTGAGCCTATCATGAAGCAGTATTCCCTGGAAAAGAAATGTATCCATTCCAAATGAATTAAAGTCCAATGGATTTCTTTTTTGTTCCTGTTTTTAAAGCTTCTTTATCAGTTTCCCACCCAGCCCTAATGAAACACCTAATCTGCCAGTTTTCATTTGGACAGCTCAAGAGATGGTACGGTGCCTCCTTGTGTGTCGCCTTCTCCTTAGTGATATTCTCAGAAACTGTTGTGTCCTTCTCCCACAGTGTGGCTATAAAGTCTGTCTTGGAAAAACCCATGGCCAAAAGAAACCTTAATGTTAATCCAAAAACCTAAACTCAACAACCTCTTAAGCTGTAGGATTCTTGTTGAAATTAGAACTCAGCTGTTAATTGCCAGGTTTTGCCTAACAGCTTTCACAAATAGATAAAATAGGATTTGTCATCAGTAGCATCCTGTGTGGATGCCCTTGTACATGAAGCTCCTTTTCTGGCCTCACAAGAATAACATCATGCCTAACTTCAGTAGCATTTGAGCTGAACGGGCTGTAGTCAGAGCGAGCCGCCAAAACGTGAGGGTTGGTCAGGTTTGTGGCGTTGTCGCTGAAGATTGAATCATGAAATAAATCGGTTTTGGTTTTGGTTTTGGTTTTGGTTTTTGGTGGGGGTCAGATTTTTGAGCCTACGTAAGCCATAGATTTAGTCCAGGGTAGATGGGTGTGAGGGCAGATGAAGCACTCCCCACCCCCAGAACAAAGGTGTGCCTGCTGTTCCATTTAGAGACCTGTTGGCAGAGACACGCTTAGAACAAGACCTCCCTTCTGTGGTTTACTTTCTGTTGCCCAGTGATCACGATATACAAGATCACTGTACTACAAGTTTCCTACAGGGATCTCCAAAGAGCAGGTGAAATTATGGAAACAGCAGATATTTTTACTTTCACCTTTTGGGGAGTGTAAGGGGATACAGGAGTAGAAAGGAGGTAACAGGCAAGGAGGTGACAAGCTTCTCTCTCACTGTGTGTGTGTGTGTGTGTGTGTGTGTGTGTGTGTGTGTGTATGTATTCAAATTCTGCTGCCTGCTGTACTTGGAAACCATCAGGAAAGTACTTGTCTGCAGGGAGGGAAAATAAGCCTCAATTAATCACCTAAACTTCCCTCCCCCTTTAACGAGAGACATGCAGAACTGCTTACTGACACTCTGGGTGGGCTGCTTAACAAGCCTGCCTACCAGTTTCTCTAGTGTCAGTAACTTGCTCCCCATGACACTTTTCCTCCTACGAGCTCGTGCAGAACTGTGTGAAGTCATTATGTAAGGCCAGTCCACATGATTAAATTGTTGTTTACTTGGGTGTGTGTGTCTGCATGTGAGCTCCATGCACAGTGGTCATTTCCTTTGTGTACTCTCTGCATCCCGAGTGTCCAGCCTTAATGGTAAAAGGCTGAGAGATGTGTCCCCCACCCTGACACTCAAGCAAACTTGTTTCTCTACCTTTGTCCTTTCCCCTATACTGCCAAGTTTGCCAGCACCACACATCGTGTCCTGGGCAATCAAAACAGCTTCTTGGAACCAGCCTGGTCAGCTCTTCAGTAGCTCTTCTCAAAAATAGAATGTGCAGCCAGTTGAAGTTTGGGGTCATTACAGCAGCGCTCCCATCTCCTTGGTAACAAAGGACTGACATGCACTCTCCCATTGGTAGAAGCACTCTTCAGATATGTAGTCATGCTTGGGCTGCTTGCAGGTGTCTCTGAAATTATGCTACTAAATTGGGAGTTGGCTGCATTACCTGTAAAGGAATGAGAGAGAGGTTAGGCCTGGGGAGAGGGGGGAGGGAGAAGGAAGAAGAGAAAGAAAATGCAGCAGGAGAGAAAGTGATGTGATTATGAATATGACTTATACAAACTTGAACCCACTCCCTGCCGCCAAGGGTTATCTTTAGACTCTTCCCCTCTCCCTTCTGAGGGCTGCTTTTGGTTGTCCTATTCTTAGCTTCCATTTGGGATGTATTCTTCTTCTCCCTGTTTATGATGCTCTGCTAGAGTAATGAAATGTATTGCCAAGGAAGCAATCCACAACCAAGAATGTTGACAAATGCATTCCCCGGCTGGGCAGAAATAGAAGCGCGCAATCTGGGATGCTTGACTGATAGGGAGGCAAGTGAATCATAGAAGAAAAGGCAGGGTCTCTGAGAGTGAGGATGCTCAGAGGAGCGCTCAGTGTTGGTCTCTTCCATAGGTGGGGGAGGGATGGGGACTAGAGAGAGTGAAAGTGGAGGAAATGAGGCAGCAGCTGATACATGAGGGAGAGAGCCGTCATGTGGGCACAAACATTGGTGTAGCTCAAATGGCACCCACTTAAATGTTTGCTATTCTCAAACTCTGGCTTCTTATGACTAGGGTGGCAAGATCCCTTATGTAGTGAAGTCATCTGATACCTGGAACCAGCCTTCATACTACCCACTCGCACAATTTTAGCTTTGGGATGAAGCATGAACTTTCTTATCAGGATCGCTGAATCTTGGAAAGCCTACAGGCAGAGCAGCAGTCTGGGGCTTCTGCTAGCTAGGGAATCGATCTGGGTTCTTCTCCAAGGGAGATAAAGATGAGCTGATGTTTGAACAGCCCTAGAGAACTAAGCAGAGCAGTTGGTAACTAAGGCTTTCTTATTCAAACCTATGCTTTCAGTTTCCCTAGCTCTCCAGGGCTGTGAGCCCTGTTCACACAACCATTTTTCGAATACTTTATCCCTCTTGGGTAGAGTTGGGTCATGGTTCTACACTGAGGCAACGTCAGATAGGGCCCAATTTCCCTGAGGTATGTTATTTAGAACATATAAAAATATTATATATGAAAGAAAATATAAAATATATGAAATGTACTGATATAAAAGGAAAAAATCTTACAAAGGAAAAATATTCTCACAGAATCAGATGTAACGGATATCCAGATCATTCCATTCCTCTACCTAGGAGCATCGACTTGCTCCTAGTAAGTTACACTAACCTAAGAATCTATCAAAGGCACTTCTTTGTCTAATCCCATTTTAGCAAGAACCCAGAGCAGTTAGAGCAAACATGGCTTAAACATTGTGGTGGCAGATTCCTTTGCCACATTGGTGTGAGAGTGGGTGTATTTCTAGCATAGAAACATCATCTCTGATAGGACATTACTCTTCCCTGAGGGAAACCTGTGTGGGGTTCCTTGTTAAATGACTGGCATTTCTTTATCCCACAGTGTGTGACCAGTCCATTTCAATACCTGCCCAGATGTTCTCTTTTCATACAAGAGCCAGGTAGTCAGTTAAGAATATGTGATCATTCTGATATATTCTATAGGTATTGTGCCTATTCAGGGGGAATCACTAACAGCCCAGAGGAAGAAAAAATTGCCTCAATTATGTGAAATAATAAGAATCATAATAATACAAATGATTCTTCAAAATCAAGAATCTGTTTAATGGGAGGAAAATATTAGACAGAAGAATTAAAGACCTTAAAAGAGAATACCATTGCAAGTATAACTGGAAAAAACCCAGAAGTTAGACCTGTTAGATGAATGAGTCAGGTATCAATGTATTCGTCTCTCCAGCATGATACAGGGATGCATTTTCAGGAGTGGGAAAGCAGGTTGGACAAATTAATTGTCTGATCTGGTATATTATTTCTTCTGCCCTTATTAGTATGATACATAAGTCAGAAAGTAAACTCCCCTCTGTATATGAAGGACTAGTCAAATTCTTCCAGGCAATTTTTCACCTGTTGGTGGAGAACAAAGATAATGTAGAAAAGAGCAATCCACAAAAGTGGATGAGACTGTCCTTGAGGAAAAGTTAAAGAAATAGGGATCCTTTTTATATAAACCCAACTTGGAGGAAAGAGGCTATTTGGTGACTGTCTGAAACATACATGAAGGGATAAGATGCTGACCAATTATTCTGAGTGTCAGACTAAAGATGATGGTCTCTTAGTATGATAAAACAACAGAACAGGTAACCAAGGGGGTCTCCATGATCTCTGGCCACAAGGCTCCCCACTGTCTATCCTTTTTCCTGTCATTCAGTGTCTCCCTCATTAGAATGTGAGCCACTTGAGGGCAGGGGATGTTTTCCTTTTGTCTGTGTATCCCTAGTTCTGAGCAGAGTGCTGGGCACTTAGTAGACCCTTAATAAATGTTCACTGATTGGTGAGGGACCTCCTCAGTCCTCCTCAGATTTATGTGCTGCCATCTCTTTCCAGATTTATTTTACTGCACTTGTCTTTGAACATTCTGTGTTCCATCCAGGTTGGACTAGGAGCTATTATCTGGTCTCATCTTGTTCTTTCTTACTTCCGTGCATTCCTGTAAAGTTTTCCCCACTCCTAGAACATATTTCCAAAACAACCGTCTGTTGATCTATTTCTTCCTTCAAGACCCAGCTCAGGTGTCACCTTTTACAAAACCATCTTTGATAACCCAACGCCACTCTTTTATTCCTCTCTGTTATACAGTGATCATATAGTATAATTTTAGGCTGAAAAGGGACCTCAGAAGCCATCCACTTAACTCACAAAGAAGAAAACTCTGACCCTGGGTGGTTGAGACTTTGTCCAAGGGCACACAACAGTAAGCTTCGGAGGTAGGATCACATTCAAACTTGTCTTACAGTGATTTATTTACATAATAATGTCCCTATCAATTTTTAAACTCATTGATGGTAAAGATTTCATTTTTTTTTTATTTGTCACCATAGTACCTATGTACTTAGTAGGACATCTACTAAATGTTTGTTGAGATGAACTGAGTTGATGATTAAGATAGATGATCCTAAGATCTGTGATCCTGTGATCTTTCATGGATTGGTTGAGTTCGATACTGGTACTAAAGGCAACAGATAACATCTTTGTGCAGACCTAAGACTGTAGGATTCATTCTGATTAATTTTTAAATAATTGGTAAGGCAGGATGATATCATTCAGTTTCCTTGTTTGTAAAAGGCAAGCAAGGTGGCATGGAGATGGCTCAATGGAGAGGGTGCTGGACCTGCAGTCAGGAAGACCTGAGTTCAAATCCAGTCTCACATTCTTAGTAGCTCAGTGACCCTAGGCAAGTCACTTAACCTCTGTCTGCCTCAATTTCTTCATTTATAAAGTGAAGATAATGGCACCTACCTTCCAAGGTTATTGTGAGCATAAAATGAGATAATATTTGCAAAATACTTTGCAAACTTTAAAGTACTGTGTAAATATTTATTATTTATTAATTAATAATCAATAAAATTATTGTTATTATGGATCTGGAATAGATGATCTTTAACGTGTCTTCCAACTCTAAATCCTACAGCTGTATTTTGGGATTATGGGAAGAAACAGCTTCCATCAACTCCACTGTTTGCCTTGCCCTTCCCCCTCAAAATCAATAAGATGTATAGGAGCTTTTCTGGAATTTCACTTAGTTGTTTTTTCAGTTGTGTTCAACTGTTCATGACCCCATTTGGAGTTTTCTTGGCAAAGATACTGGAGTGGTTTGCCATTTTCTTCTTCAGCTTATTTTACATATGAAGAAACTGAAGCAAATGATTAAGTGGCTTGTCCAGGGTCACACACCTAGTGTCTGGGGCCATATTTGAACTCAGAAAGATGAATCTTCCAGACTTCAGGCCCAGCACTCCATCCACTATACCTCTAGAGCTGGAAGGAGCCTCAGAGTCCATTCAGTCTAACCCCTTCATATGACAAATGAAGAACCTGAGTTCAAAAGAGGCTAAAAGACAGGGAGTAAATAGAAGAGTAAAGATACGAACTTAGGTTCTTTGTCTTTAAGAACAGCAGTTTTTCCACTGTACCAGGTGCTTCTTGGACGCTATCAACTTTAGAATTAATTTTGGAAAAGAAAGCAGTGCTAACTGAACCAGCTTTAACTGTCTCAAGTTCTGGCATGCTGATATTCATGTATGATACTCAAGTGGCCAGTTTAATCACTGAACATGATCCATTCCAGCATTTCTCCTAAAGTCTGCTGGGTCCCAAGCAGATTGATGTTTTGAAATTGCAGTAATGTTCCAATATTTTTCCTAGAGGAAAGACTAGTTAATGGTCCTAAGACTTCCGAGCATTATCAATGCCTCTTTGTTATATTGTCATGGTCGTTAAAAGATAAAATTGGAATTACACAGCTGTAATCAGTTTAGATTATTTACTGGGAAGTATAAACCTTTCCAAAGGAAGAACTTTTTCAGGTTATCTTTCCTTTCCTTATTGCTTTTTTTTAAAAGAAAGAATAGTGAAAAGGGCCCTAGATTTGGAGTCAGAAGACCTGGGTTACTACCTGGATGACCTTGGCAAGACATTTCTCGTTTTTAATCAATAAAATGAGAGGGTTAGAATAGATGGTGACAAATCAGATCCCTGCTGGGACCCTCTAAGTGTACGACCCTATGATGCCCTAATTTTAAGAGCTATGTATATATCTTTTGATGTTGCTTTTATGATTATTCTTTTAAATTTTATTTTATAGGTAAGACTTTTCCCAAGAAGAAAGTTTTTCCTGGGCAGAAACCCATGAGAGGAGCGCAAAATTGCAGATTATATTTAACAGAAAATAAATTTCCAGCATAAGGAGAAAAGACTTAGGGCATAATAGAAAATGTATTTTTGACCTAAGTATTTTGTAATTCTACCCACCATGCATCACATCTCTTAAGTGAGGCATCATTTTGATAAGAAAGGTGAAGAGTTTACCTGTTACAATGAACCTTAATTTAGAAGACTGAAATAATGACACACCATCACTGAGAAAACTATGGAAAACTTTATAGTGCTCAAAGATAATTTCTAAAGGACCTCCTAGATCGTCAAAGTATTGTAAACAGAATGTGTACCAAGACCTGTAGTATTCCTTCATGTATGGTCTTTGAATGGTTTAAATTTGTTTTTTCAGAGTTCAGAGTGGTTATATAATACTAAGGCCAATTTGTTCTCCAACCCAAAAGCTATCTTTGACTTCAGGGATGCATAAAATCATCATAGGAAGTATCTAACGTTCCTTTTAACTAGTATTTAAAGTTGCATAATTTCCCAACATAGTATAAAACTGCTTCAGAGATGTTCTTTTCACTCCCAAAATAAACACCAAGAACTCTTTTGGATGAAACAAACCTTTCTTAGTAGGTATTATTGCTTCCATACCTTTTCAAGTTCATCAAGAAATTCTGTTGGAAACCATTAGTCCAACTTTTAATGAATCTCAGTGCCTGAGAAGGATGCGCTGTGGTTCTAGCATTTAACTTCGCATTAGGTGGTTGGCAGTATTGACCACTCAACCCTGTAAACATAGGTGTGCTTAGAACAGGGGCACACTAGGCCTAGTTCTGTAAAGATTCTTTGAAGGAGAGGTTAGATCAGATCCAATGCCCCATCTCTCTGATGCTAGAACACTGTGCAGGTAGTTTTCTAATAATGTCTTCTTAGGTTCATAAATTTTGAATTAGAACGGACTTTAGAAGTCATCTAGTACAACCCTCTCATTTTACAGATGAGGAAACTGACCTGATCAGAGATAGTAAGTAGGTTCAGTGACTCATTCAAGGTCACAGAGCTGGTGAGAAATCCTCACAGAACCAGGTTTTGAGCCTGGTTCTCTAAATCTAGAGTTAATTCTACTTCTCCATGATTGTTTATAAAAGGGCACACTCTACAGTTAACAAAGCATTTCCATCACAACAACTTAGATAGCTGATGTGATGATCATTACCACCATTTTAGAATTTGAACAAACTGAGACTCAGAGAAGTTAAAGAACTTGTTTTGCTCAGTATTTGCATAGTTGGAGGGATTATACACACACATATATATAGACAGAGGGCACAGGGTAAATTGAATAGGAAGGGATGATAAATCTAAAAAAAATAAAATTAAGGGCTATATTGGGAGGAGAAGGGGAGAACTGGAATGGGGCAAATTATCTCTCATAAAAGAGACAAGAAAAAGCTTTTTCAATGGAGGGGAGAAGTGGGGAGGTGAGAGGGAAAAAGTGAAGCTTACTCTCTTCACATATGGCTGAAGGAGGGAATAACATACTCACTTAATTTGGTAGGAAAATCTATCTCACACTACAGGAAGGTGGGGGGAAGGGGACAAGTGGGGTGTGGGGGGGATAATAGGGAGGGCAAGTGGGAGAAGGGAGTAATTAGAAGTAAACACTTGTGGGGAGGGACAAGGTCAAATGAGAGAATAGAATAAATGGGGGGGGCAGGATAGGATGGAGGGAAATATAGTTAGTCTTTCACAGCATGACTATTATGGCAGTCTTTCACATAACTACACATGTATAACCTATGTTGAATTGCTTGCCTTCTCAGTGAGGATGGGTGGGGAGGGAGGAAGGGAAAGAAGTTGGAACTCAAAGGTTCAGGAACGAATGTTAAGAATTGTTTTTACATGTAACTGGGAAATAAGAAATACAAGTAATGGGGTACAGAAATCTGTCTTGCCCTATAAGAAAATAGAGGAGATGGGGATAAGGGAAGGGAGGTGTGTGAGAGAAAGGAGGGCACATTGAGGAAAGGAGTAATCAGAGTGCAAGAATGGGGAGAAAATCTGGAACTCAAAATCCTGTGAAAATGAATGTTGACAACTAAGAATAAGTAAATTTAAAAAAAATTTGCGCAAGGTCTCACACGCACTTTGCAAGGAGTAGAATGAGTGCTCTAGGTTAAGTCTTCTGATGTCAAATTGAATTTTACCATGATTCCATGCTATATCTAGCAAAAAAAAAATCATAATTTAGTGAATCAGAAGATCGTGGTCCTGATGTCACAGTGCGTGTATGAAAAATGACGTGTTATTATTTGTTGGTGCTGTCTATCCTTGGTCTTCAGAGGGGCTGATGACGTCATAAGGGTGATGTATTGACATGTGCATGACTTGGATTCAGGTGAAGCAGAGCTGTGCAAAGTTGTCAGCCCCACTGTCTCCAAAAGTCATCAAAGACAGTTAAATTTGTAAGGAAAGGTGTCATCATCTAGTAAATGCTTTTTACTTTACAAAGTAACTTTCTTCACAATCAAGTATTATCATTTTCATTTCACAAATGGATGAAAGTGGGGCTCAAAGGGAATCATGTTGCTATATTTCTATAGCTGACACAGGTGTAGTTACAGGTAGGATTTTAAATATAGATCTCTTCACTTTAAGTCCAGTAATCTTCAGCTACACACTTTTCTCTCTGTTGGAAGCACTTAAATCTTGGGGATGGAGAAACAGTTTCTGTGGTCATTTTTACCTCATATACGAGGTCCATGCTTAGGAAGAGAGAAAGAAAATTTTCTGATATATACTCCCTTATATGTTCATTGGCCAAAGGACTATCAATAACTCTGGGTTTAAATTGGTGAATTAAATAAGGTGTTAAATTAGAAAATAGTAAAACATTCTATAAACTTTAAAAATGCCATGGAAATGAGTTGTTATTAGGTAGCCAATGTATAATGTTTGTATATGGTTAAAGGAATTCTTGATGAATTTGCCATATTAAATGTAAAAATTGTTTTGGAACCAAAACAAGAAGAGTTGACAAAATTAATGGAAAAGGTAAGAAATAAATGTTGAGTTTTTTCCCCCATTGGTCAAATGAGGGACTTAGACTAGATGATTTCCAGCATCACATCTTCTAAATCCTATAATCCAACAGTAAAATTCATTGGAGATTAGGAAGCCTAAAGAGCACATAAAGATGCACATTGTTTTAGGTAGTTTTCTAAAAATTGCTTCTTAGGATTATGGATTCAAAGTTGGGAGGGAATTTAGAGGTCAGGTCATTTTACAGATGAGGAAACTGAAGCTACTTTCTATGTCCAACCCTCTTTGCCCTAAACCATTGGGATATCCCCTGGTGTTCTCATCTGTAATAGGAACTACAGAGTAGGGACAAAAGTCATGGTCAATGCTCATTTGTCCAGAACCAAATTAAATCTACCTGACTTTAAAATTCAGTTTAAAATACCATGAAATTAAAGTGCAATTCACTTTCTGCCAGTGCAGTGTGCCTCTTTTGGCATTAGTGGAATGTCTAAGTTTCATTTTCCTTCTCTCCTTTTGTTTTCTCTTATACTCTATGTATCTGATAACTTTACAGATACTAAGTACTGCTAAATACTCAGATTGTTTTTTAAGCAAACACCCCATCTTGGGCTTCCTACAGATTTCATTTGTTTAATCAAACTTTGTCACTTGCCTCTTGTCATAGGTCCTGGGAAATAGCAGGAAGGTACATTGAGCCTACTTTCAGTGGCCACAGAAAGCTCCTTTATATCTGTTGATGCTATCATAAGTTAAGTAATCATAAACTAGATGGATTGAATCTGTAGATTCTAGGAGTTGTACTGAGGGAGAGCAGCAGTTGCAATTCCTTTAGATTTCTTCTTCTAGGATTCATGAGCACTTAAAGCTTGAAGGGACTAGAAGGAATCAGGCCTCCTCACTTTCCATTCTGCTTGTCCCAGGTCATGTTGGACATACTAAGGAGCAGAGCTAGAATTCAAATCTAGATCCCTGGACTCCATATTGAGGGTTCTTTCCATTACACCACACTGCCTCTCCTAGAATGAATCTTAGACAGATATTGCTTTTCCCTGTCACCATGACCACATATCCTGAGGATGATCTGGGGAATAGATGTACCCAGTGTTACACACCATTAGCCAGATATCCTATATCCATAAGTAAAATTGAGGTCATACAGAAGGAAAGTCATTTTATGTATCGACAAAAGGGTGAAGAACTTGACAAATGACTCAAATTCATGGAAAACATGATTTAGCTTGAATGATTATTTTTGCTGAAAACATCTTAGAAAATGACACTTTTCAACATCAATAGAAATTTCATTTCCAAGGACAGAGAGTCCATTTTTTCATGCCCACTGTTTTGTATATTTTGCCTTGCCTTTGGAACCAATTGTGCCTTGGAGAGTTAACGAGATCCACTTATAGTGAGAAATTTTGGCCATGGGAATGAGATTGAAGAGGAAGACAAGAGTCTCTAGCTAATATGATTCACTGGAGAGGCAGCATGCCATGGTGAATAGAGAGTTGGGTTTGGAGTCAGGGAAATGGTGGGTTTGAATCTTCCCTTAGGCAAGGGAAATCACTTCATCCCACTCAGCTTCAGTTTCTTTATCTGTAGAATGGGGGTAGTAATATCCATACTACTTGCCTCTCAGGACTGTTGTGAGGATCAGATGTGAATAGTAAAATGATTTGCAAACCTAAATAATATATAAATTCAGTTGTTATTATTCCAGCTTCTATTTTGGTAAAAATATGACACACATTTATTCCTAAAAAGAGAGTGACTGTGGATGAATGATTAACGCCTGTCCTGGGCTCACACATATGTGATATGAGGGCACATAGTTTTCTCAACTCCTACCACAAAGAAGAAAAAGAGAAACAAAAAAAAAATTCTTTTAAACCTCCTGCTCACACGTCAGGCTGCCAGAAAGAGCATCACTATCTGAGGATATCAGAAGACAACTAGGTCAGTGTAAGATCAGGTGTGGACTCTAAAAGACCCATATGGAGTCCTGCCTGTCCCTTATGTCAAATCAGATCCCAAGTCTTTTTATTAGTATCTATGCCTGTTCATCATGTCTAACAGTTTATGTTCTGCCGGCAAAGGAGTCAGCTTCGGAACAAAGAGTCCTCCCTTGCCATCCCATTCATCTAGCCAACATAACCAAATCCTTGCCCAAGTGATCTGCCTTCCTCAATATCCCACAGGAGCTCCTCACTCCTGAGAAAATAAAGGAAGCTGACTGGTTCTCTTGGGAAGATGGGCCAAATCAGTGCTATGCACTTTTGAAGGCCAGATTTTCCCCAGAGTTGATAAAAAGACATCCTCTAACAGCAGTTTTTCCTCTCTTAGACAATGCTAACCTTTACTGCCACCATAAAATGTTAAAACTCAGAAAGTTCTTTTCACCCTTGAAAAGCAAAGGGAAGTCATCATCTTTAAGGACATGGCAGGTAATTAAGACCAATATCACCAGAGTGCTCTGGGCCTGAGTCACTGTGGCCTCTAAACAATGGTTCTGTACAGTTAGAAACATGATGCCTTTCAAAAAGGGAGCCAGAAACGGAATTCTCTGTTGATTCCTTTGGATTTTGGTGGGGGATTTGGGGCCCTAATCCAGCAAAATCAAAGAATTCTGACTAATAGCTGATAGAAGATATTGGGGAAGAAAGGGAAGCAGCTTGGCGAGGTAGAGATAGCACTGGCTTTTTGTCAGAGAACCTGGAGTCCAATTCCAGGTCTTTCACTGTAATCCATCCCTTTTCTGGGCTTCCAGGGATCCCTCTAAGATTGAAAGTAGAAACTAATCCGTTTAGTATTTAAAGCCTTTTATGACTTGGACCTTGCCTACCTTTCCAGCTTTATTTCACATTACTCTCTTTTATATACATTGTGGGTCAGCCAATTAGTTTCCTTATTGTTTTTTATACTCAGCACTCCTATCTCCGTGCTTCTACCCTGTCCACTACACTCCTTCCTTACTTCCACCTCTAAAAATCCATAGGTTCCTTAAGATACACTTTTACATGAAACCTTTCCTGATTCCCCTAGCTAGTAGTGACTTCCATCCACCCCAAATTATTTTCTATCCATTACCAAATTTATTTCTCTCTGGGCCCTGCTTCTGACTCTCTGATTTCACCACCCCTTCTCATTTGCCTTCTCCTCTTGGAACGTCCCTCTCTGGCCCCTTCTCTCAGCAGCAACCCTTTACTTTAATGAACGGTCCAGGCCAACCTCCCCAAGTTGCTCCCCTGGCTCCGAGTCTGACTCTGCACTTTGTCACCAGGCTTCCAGCCCCTGCTTTTTAGCTCCCTTTTATGTGTTGTCTTCCCATGCTAGAATCAGGAGAGTTCTGATTCACAGCTGACAGAAAATATGGAGGAGAGAGAAGGAGGCAACTTGGTGCAGTAGAGGGATTCAAATTCCCTCTGGATTCAAATTCAAATGTGACCTAAAGCAAGTCCATGAGCCAAGTCATAAAGAAAGATCATGGACTATGTTTCTTTTTACTTGCATTTATATCCTTAGTGCCTAAGTGCTTAATAAGTATTTTGGGTGTCATGTACATTTGGTCTTCTAGAATGAGAAGCATTCTACAGCAGGAACTATTTCTTTTTAATCTTTGTATTACCAAAACCTAGCACAATGCCTGGAACTTATTTGGCACTTAGGAAATGCTTATTGATTATTGAATTGTTAGAAGGTGGTTTAATACGTCCAAAAGCTTTGGCAAGGAAGTGACTGGGAGATGCTTATGACAGTCCAGGATTCTCTGAACAAATGTAATTGTGAAGAAATTTGAACACTTTTGGGCCTTTTTTTTTTTAAACTTATCTGTCCTCACAAAACTTCTCCAGACAAAGCTCCCCAAACAGAGTTACTTTGCTCCTTAACTTCCAAAATGTCAGTGTTGTAGTTCATGTGCCCTTGAGGACTATGTTCATAGCATGTACCGAGAGAATTTAATTGATGTGGCTTAGAGTGAGTTAAGTGGTACAGCTCCATCAGCCAGTCATAGCTTCTGTCATTTGTAATTATCAGCATCTCCCCTAAAGTGATCTTTATACAATAATTAATAGGTGAAATTCATTGTATCATCAAAGTCTGTGTTTAGTAGGAACAGGATAGTATTTCCTGCAATGCATTTAATTATGGATTATTTCTTGGAAAATCAAACCAAAAGAAGACACATCTTCACTTTTCTACTTATTAAATTCAGCACTGTGGCCCAGAGGGTGTCTTTCCCTTTTTACTATTAAACTAAGAAGAACAAAATCGAATGAGGACTATCTTTGGAGAGACGTTATGGTGGAGTAGAAAGAATACTGACTTTGGATTCAGAGGACCGGGGTTCATATCAGAGCATTCAGTAAACCTGAATGCTTCACTCCCTGCTCCTTCTGGACAAAAGACTTTGTATTTTGTCTACTTTGTTTCTTTTGACTTGGAAGTTCCTGGCTCAGTAGGTTTCTGAGATATGTATATAATAGGGAAAAAAAAAGTACTCTTGGAGTCAAGGAGCTTGAGTGCAAATCCTGACTCTAATGCTTACTAGCACTGTTTGTGGCCAACTCTCTTACCCTTTTAAAAAAATTCCTTGTCTGTAAAATGTAGATAATAATGTTGTACTATTTACCTCATGGGATCATTGTAAAGAAAGTATCTATTGTAAAATTTAAAAGCTTTATTAATCTGAGTTATTATTAATAGTGTTTCTCTTAGGCTCAGTAGAACTCAAATTAGAAGATACCTACTGGATGGGTCTAACATAGTTAACCTTTCTCCCCTCTACATTCACAGTGCTTGGCATGATACATTCTTGAGAGCAGGAGCTGTTTCTTTTTTATGTTTCCCAGAACCTAGCACAGTGCCTGGAACTTATTTAGCACTTAATAAATGCTTATTAATTATTAATTGTAGATATCAGGTGCTTAATAAAGATTTTCTGAGTGAACAAGCCCCATCCAGGTACAGAGACAGAGATGGAGTTAGATGAGCTAGATAAAGAGACAAAGATAGGTAGACGTATTTGTTCTGCGTCCAATCACCATTTACACTTTACATTTGCTTCTATTGTTGAGGTGTGTTTTTGTTCGTCCTCTTAATAGGAAGCACTCTATGTTTTATCTACCTCTGCAGATTGAAAGCTCTTCTAGGGTAGACACTTTCTTGGTTTATTTCTTATGCCCCTTTAAGTGTCCAGTTCTGGGAATCACAGTTGTCACTGGAAAAAAAGTGGATAAATCGATTGTAAAATTATTCTGGATTGATTCTTTGGAAACATTTAACTTTCACAATTTTATAGCTTCTTTTAATTATTATTGCAACAAAGTAGAATGGATGGTGGCTGCCACTTTCCAGCCAACAGGGTCCAGAACCTGATCCACTGATGCCCCCTACTGATTTCTTACTCTTACCACCTCTCCTCTTGATCCATGTTCTTCCTTAAAACTACTTTAATACTCTGGTCTTTTCATCAAGACTACTTGAAAGTCCTCTATCTCAATGAATGTCCATTTTTTACCCTTAATGATTATACTCAGTTTTTATGGATAGGTGATTCTTGTTTGCAATCCTAACTCTGTTGGCCTCCAGAATATCATATTCCACGCCCTCCAGTCCTTTAATGTAAAAGTTGCTAGATCCTGACTGTGGCTCCACCATATTCGAATTGTTTCTTTCTGGCTGCTTGCAATATTTTCTCCTTGACCTGGGAACTCTGGTATTTGACTGTAATATTCCTGGGAGTTTTCATTTTGGGATCTCTTTCAAGAAGCAATCAGTGGAGCCTTTCAATTTCTATTTTACCCTCTAGTTCTAGAATATCAGAGAAGTTTTCCTTGATAATTTCTTGAGGGATGATATCGAGGACCTTTTTTCTTTATCGTGGCTTTCAAGTAGTCCAATAATTTTTAAATTATCTCTCCTGGATCTGTTTTCCACGTTGGTCATTTTTTTCAATGACATAATTCGCATTATCTTCTATTTTTTTTCATTCTTTTGGTTTTGTTTTATTGTTTCTGATTTCTCATAAAGTCATTAGCTTCTATTTGTTACATTCTAATTTTTAAGGAATTATTTCCTTCAGTGAACTTTTGGGCCTCCTTTTCCATTTGACCAATTCTGCTTTTTAAGGTACTCTTCTTCTCGTTGCCTTTTTGGACCTCTTTTGCCATTTGGCCTACTCTGTTTTTAAGGTGTTATTTCCTTTGATTTTTCATAATTTTCTTGCTTCATTCTCATTTGTTTTCCTAATTTTTCCTCTACCTCTCTTACTTGATTTTCAAAGTCATTTTTTGAGCTCTTCGATCACCTGAGACCAATTCATATTTTTCATGGAGGGTTTGGATGAAGAAGCTTTGACTTTGTTGTCTTCTTCTGAGTGTATGTTTTGATCGTCACCTTAATAACTTTCTATTATCAGAGTTTTTTCCATTGTTTGCTCATTTTCCCAGACTATTGCTTGACTTTTAACTGTTTGTTAAAGTAGGACTCTGTTTCCAGGGTGGAGGGCACACCACCTCAAGCTTCAGGAATTTTGTACAGCTGTTTTCATAATTACTTCTAGGGACCTGTAAGTTTTCAGTTTTCCTAGGGTGGTATGACCTAAGGAGAGGTGTTTGCTACTCTCCTGGCCTATGCTCTGATCTGTGAGTGACCACAAGCGCTCTTTTCTGTACTAGAACTGTGAGGAGGATCCCCTCTTCACTGTGGCCACAAGCTCCACTGTGCTAATACTCCTCCTCACCCTGGATCTGTGTCCTAGGACTGAAACCTGGATCCAAGTATGGGCAGAGCAGCAAAGTCCTGCTTTAGTGCCAACAAAGAGACCCTTCTCCTTCTGACCAGTTGTTGTCTGTGTGCTGAGAGCTCTGGAAGTAGTTGCTACACTACCATTGCTGATTGAGTCACTGCCTAGGCCTGCTGCTGGTTTCCTGGGGCTGGGGCTGTGCTGGGGCTGCCTGCTCTGAACTGCACTCTGCTCTCACCCAGGCGTAACAGACCTTTCCTGGCAACCTTCCAAGTCATCTTGGGCTAGAAATTTGTTTCACTCTATCTTTTTATGGGTTATCCTGCTCTAAAATTTGTTTAGAGTCATTTTAAAAAGGTATTTAAATGGGTTCAGGGGAGAGCTCAGGCATGCCCCTGCCTTTACTCCACCATTCCCCTTTCCCTTTTCTGAAGGCCATGTCCAGGATACCATTTATAAGCCTGCATCTCCTTGCTGTTCCCTGTAGATACCTTCTGCACTGAGTTGCCTTTTTCTTCCTCCAGATCTGGGTAAATTTTGAATCCAATTTCTCTTTCTTGGATTCTTTAAACTCTGTGATTAATAATTGACAGAGCTGAGATAAGGGGAGATGCAAGGTACTGTTACTTTTACCTGGGTTAGCCTGCTATTCAGTCCATATCCCTGTTTCAGATTGAGGGTTTCCAGACATACCCTCCACACTTTAGGGGATTGGTTCATTAGAATTCCCCTTTATATGTTGTAACAGGGAGGCAAAAAAAAAAACCTAATGCATAGTAGTAAATAATAGAACATTCACCCCATCAAAAGAGGAGTGGTGTAACATCCCACAGAGGAGACACAGAGACAGAGATAATACAGGATATGAAAGTGATATAGATCTTGATGAATCTCAGAATTTAAGTTAGATGAGATCTCAGAGGCTAAGAGGTCACAGCAGTATTAGTTCCATAATACTTTTTACAGCATTTTCAACAAGTTGTCATCCAGCCTGTGTTTTCTTTTGTAAGAACTTTGAGTAAGAGGGAACCCACTACCTCCTAAGGGGCACTTCATTCTACTTTGGGGTAGCCCATTCCACATTTGGATAGCTCTGATAATTAGGAAATTGTTCTTTACTTCCAACCTAAATTTCCCTCTCTTTATCTTCCATACATTGCTCCTATTTCTGCCCAGTAACTACTTAAAGAAACCTGTTCATTGAATGGATGTATCTCATTCAAAGAGAATGTGAGAAGATCTTAGCCTGAAAGGACCAGGGTCTCACATTGCATCCTGGGCCATCCCCAGCTGTCCTGATGAATATCAGACTATGAATATCAAGAGAAGAAAGTGAGGCTGGTGACCTTGCACAGCCCTCCCTCACTCAAATCAAAGTCAACTGCAAGTCATGTTGTCCATCTTGATGTCATGGTCCTCTTTGAGAACGAAGGACAAACACAACAACAATAACAGGCCCTTGGAAGCCAAGTGGAAGAAATCTAATCCTTCTGCATGAAAATTCGTCAATTACTTGAAAAGCGCTATATTTCCTTAAAGTCAGGAGCTCTTCACCTCTTTGTGTCATTGGGCTCCTCTTGCAGTCTGAAAGCCTTATAGACCCCCTTCTCAGAAAAAAAAATCATTTTTAAAGGAAATCAATTATTTTGAAATATATTTATCAAAATGTTAATGAGAACAAATGCATAGAGTCCAGGCTAAGAACCACTGCTTTGTCTTCTCTTCTCAAGGATAACTTATCTAGTTCTCAGGAAAACAGACTTAAAATAGTAAGGGAATTTAGAGTCATCTAGTAGCATAGGGCCAAGGATAGAGGTCTTAAGCACTCTTTTTCTAAGTTGACATTGACCTGTTAATGATTATACTTTTAAATCCAGTCCTTGAATCAGCTCCCAGATCACCTAAATCTGCCCTCAGTTAACCTATATCTCTTCATCTTATCCATTAGCATCATATGAGAAATTTTGTCAAATATTTAGTTGGAATCTATGTATGCTATGTCTTTTTTTTTTTAAGCAGAGATTTTTTTTTTATTGTCGATGAATTTTTTAGAAAAATGCCTAAGTGAGATCTTTTTTTTTTTTTCCATTTTTAACACAGTTCATATCACATAAAACAATTCCAACTTTTGGTCAGGTGATACTTCTTTAAAAGCATTTACAATATAGACCACAAACAAATTTTTTTTTTAACATTAATCAACTGACAAATAATAACTATGGGTGCTAACTTCTTAAGCCCTTGACCTAATTGTCTCCACACTATTACTAAGAATTAAAAGACCCTAACTTGTTGTTGGTCTAAAGTCCTAAGCCTAATAGCTTAATTTTAGATTTAATCTTGGATGTTCCCCTACCAACAATCTGTAATTTAATAGATATGGCATTAAGCTTACAAACTTTTTGACTATAGGAAATTGCCACTAAGTGTAGGGAAATTGCAACTTCATGTCAGTTTCAGGCAGGAGTAGATTGTCAACTTGCATTCAGTCAGGCTTAAAGTCTGCCAGGTGTCAGTGGGGAAGTTGAGTCAGGAGAATCCTACCTCAGCCCAGGCTGAACAGCCGCTCTCCCACCCTTCCCATGAGATCACCTTTTGAAGTTCATACCAGCATCTCACAGGCTTACTGGCATCATAGATTGGAGGCTCAGACTGCCTTTCTTGCTATCCATACCTGGAGTTAGACTCAGAAGAACAGTCACTTAATAGTCTCATAGCATCTTAAAATAGCAAGTTCCAATAACCAGGTTTCAGATATGACTGTAATTTCACATTGGCTAAGGAACATCTTTTGAGGCAAGTCTTAAGTAGCTTACATGCCTTTCTATACATGTTCCAGTACCTGCTTAAATAACAATCATAAAATCAACCTTAACTTTTCCATCAATGCCAAATTTTACCCGAAGTTACCTGCCTCTAGGAAGCTTAGACTAAAATTCTTTTCCCCAAACTAAAGATGTCTCTGATTTATTCTGATTAATTCAATTGTTTTAAGACTAATTGCTTTTACATCACTTTGTAACATGTCCAATTTTTGTCCCCATCTCTCCCCTTCCCCCACCCCTTAATACCTTGCATTCTGATTACCCCTTCCCTCAATGAACCCTGCCTTCTGTCACATCCCACCCTTCCCTTATCCCCATCTTCTCTCTTTTCTTGTAGGACAAGATAAATTTCTATACCCCATTACCTGTGTTTCTTATTTCAAGGTTATATGCAATAATAATTCTCAACATTCCTTTCTAATACTTTGAATTCCAACTTCTCTCCCTCCCTCCCTACCCACCTCCACCGAGAAGGCAAGCAATTCAATACAGACTAAATATATGTTGTTTTGTAAGTGACTTCCATAATAATCATGTTGTGTAATACTAACTATATTGCCCCCCTTATCTTTTTATTCCCTCATTTGACCTTGTCCCTTTCCAAAAGTATTTATTTCTAGTTATTCCCTTCTCCCATTTGCCCTACCTTCTATCATTCCCCTCACCCCACTTGTTGCCTACTCCCCTACTTTCTGTGGTGTAAGATAGATTTTCATACCAAAGTTAGTGAGCATGTTATTCCCTCCTTAAGGCATATGTGGAGAAGGTAGCTTCACTTTTCCCTTCTCCCCTTCTCCCTTTCTCCCTTTTCTCCTCCATTGAACAAGATTTTTCTTTATCTCTTCTATGAGTTAAAGCCTGCCCCATTCCAATTCTCCCTTTCTCCTCCCAGTATTTTCCTCCCTCAGCCCTTAATTTTTATTTTATTTTCTTTTGTGGCTATCATCTCTTCTGATTCAGCACAGCCTGTACTCTGTCTATATGTGTGTGTGTGTGTGTGTGTGTGTATGTGTATGTATGTACAATCCCTCCACCTACCCAAATACTGAGAAAAGTCTCAAGAGTTATAAATATTTTCTTTCCATGTAGGAATGTAAACAATTCACCTTTAAAAAGTCTTTTATGATTTCTCTTTTCTGTTTACCTTTTCATACTTCACTTGATTCTTGTGTTTGAAAGTCAAATTTTCTCTTCAGTTCTTGTCTTTTCATCATGAATGCTTGAAAGTCCTCTATTTCATTGAAAGACCATTTTTTCCCCTGAAGTATTATACTCAGTTTTGCTGGGTAGGTGATTCTTGGTTTTAATCCCAGTTCCTTTGACTTCTGGAATATCCTATTCCAAGCCCTTCAATCCCCCAATGTTGAAGCTGCCAGATCCTGTGTTATCCTGATTGTATTTCCACAATACTCGAATTGCTTCTTTCTAGCTGCTTCCAGTATTTTCTTCTTGACCTGGGAACTCTGAAATTTGGCCACAACATTCCTAGGAGTTTCTCTTTTTGGGTCTCTTTCAGGAGGTGATTGGTAGATTCTTTCAGTATTTATTTTGCCCTCTTGTTCTAGAATATCAGGACAGTTTTCCTTGATAACTTCATGGAAGATAATGTCTAGGCTCTTTTTTTGATCTTGGCTTTCAGGTAGTCCCATAATTTTTAAATTCTCTCTTGGATCTATTTTCCAGGTCATTTGTTTTTCCAATGAGATTTTTCACATTATCTTCTATTTTTTCAAACTTTTAGTTTTGTTTTTTAACTGCTTGGTTTATCTCATAGGTATTCATTTCCCTGAACTCAATTCTCTTTCAGAGAACTATTTTGTTCAATGAGCTTTTGAACCTTCTCCTCCATTTGGCTAATTCTGCTTTTTAATGCCTCCTTCTCCTCATTGGCTCTTTGGACCTTTTTTTCCAATTGAGTTAGCCTCTTTTTAAAGCTGTTATTTTCCTCAGCATTTTTTTTTTTGGTTCTTCTTTAGCAAGCTGCTAACTTGCTTCTCAAGCTCTTCCATTGACTGATTCCAGTTTAAGTTCACTTTGGAGGCCCTGGAGGCAGGGGTCTTAACTTCCTGTGACAGTAAGCCTTGTTCTTCCTCATCTGAAAGGATGGAAGGAGACACCTGTTCACCAAGAAAGTAACCTTCTGTGGTCTTACTTTTTTCCCTTTTATGGGCATTTTCCCAGCCAGTTACTTGACTTCTGAATCCTTTGTCAAGAGAGTCACCTCAGCTGCTCAGTTCCCCTGGGCTTTGGGTGGGAGCAGGGCTGTTACTCAAAGCTGGGGTTTAGATCAGCTGCTCCCTACTGCCAGAGGCTTTAAGCTGAGCTGCCTGGACAGTGGACCCAGGTTGCTTCCTGGCCACTGTAGCTACCTGCAGTCTGCTGCCATGGCCTCTGCCGTTGCCTGGGGCTATTGCTGGAGGAAACCCTTCCCCTCTCGCCCAGCTGGGAAAGCCCTGCTACACTGAGCTTTGGAGCTTTCTTTGTTGCTTGTGAGTTGAGGTATCTGGGACCATCCCTGCTGGAGATTCTGCCCTGGCGGCCTGTTCTGGTCCTGTTCCTTCCAGAGCTGTGTGGCCAGGGCTGGGCTCCACTCTGCTCAGCATCCCATGAGATAGACCTTTCCTGTCAGCCTTCTAGTTTACTTTTGGCTGGAAACCCCTTTCTGTCTGTTGTTCTGTGGCTTCTGTTGCTCTAGACTTTGTTGAGAGTCATTTTTTACAGATATTTTGTGGGCTGTGGAGGAAGTGCTAGAGTATATGTGTCTTTCTACTCTGCCATCTTGGTTCCACCCCCTAAATATGCTATGTGACATTTGTCACACGGGGCAAAAAGATTAGTCTCAATAATAGGCATAGCCCATTTTCCAAGGTATGCCAAAGATTCCCTCTACCTGCTCTTTCAGTACTCAGTGGTCTAGTATTTCAGACTCGGATGGCTTGCTTTAGATGCTGCTTGGTGGCATTTCTTGGGTTTCTACTTTCTGCTAACCAGTTTTGTTTTACTGTTTCCAAAGATTGTTCTCATTGGAAGAAGAAACAGAAGCAAAATAAGAGATGAGAAGTCATTCTGCTCCCTGTCTATTATCATACTCGTCATTCCTTCTTTGATCTTTCTTCTGCCCCCAATTTAGCTCATTTTCTCCTTATGATGTTTACACTAGCCTCAGCTCATTCTGGGTTCTAGCACTCTTTACACATTCTTACAGGACTATGATAACCTTTTGTATCCATTTGCAGTTCCTTGCTCTTGCTTCCATGTTCTATGCATACTCGTTCTGACTTTGTTGAGGAATTCTTTGTTCATCCACATTGATCTCTTCAAACCGTTCCCCTTTGTCCTCCCTTGGAATCATTTCTCGCTTGTGTTTTCAGAGCTTCCTATCCTTGGGTTGCCCTCTCGTTCAGGTTTCCCTCTCCTTCATAGTATTCAGCTATCAAATTCCACTTCTCTTTTCTGTGGAGGGTTTGAAATGTGCTTATCCAGAAATCCAGTGTGCATGCTCAGTTCTGCATGGCTTTCTTCTCTTCCCCCACAAACCTAATGATGAAGTTATCCTGTGCCTTTGAGGATTTCTTCATCTGTACTTCAGCAGCGAGCTCCTCATGGCAGTCAGAGTCAGGTCTAGAATCAAAGCTTCCCATGTCACTTCCCCCGCCTTCTGAAGGATGAATTGATTCATTCCTTTTGCCTTTTCTCCCGTTCTTGTTGTTATTCAGCCTCTCAGTCATGTCAGACTCTTCATGATCCCGTTTGCGGTATTCTTGGTAAAGATACTGGAGTGGTGTGCCATTTTCTTCCCCAGCTTATTTTACAGATGAGGAAACTGAGGCAAACAGGCTTAAGTGATTTGCTCAGGGTCCCATTGCTATTAAGTGTCTAAGACCAGATTTGAACTCAGGAAGATGAGTCTTTCTGACATCAGGCTCCGCACTCTATCCACTGCGCCACCTTGCTGTCCCTTCACTCATCCTTGTGTTCCCAAAAGCTTTAATTTCCTCTTCTGTGTTAGAAGATAATTCTCAAAATTATATAATATATAAATTTATATTATTTATATTAATTATTAGTTAATATAGTATTATTAATATGTAATATAATACATATCTTAATATATTGAGATGCAGGAGGTGTTTAGAGCATCCAGACTGAGCATCTTGGTACATTCAGAAAAACATGTATTCACATTAGACATGTACAGATATGCTTATAAGCCATCACATATCATTTTCTAAAATGTGTATACAGGTGTTGGACATAGGCAAAACTGGTGAAGTAGAAAATCCATGTCTTATAATTTCCATCCTGTCATCTATGCCCCTTCTTTCTTCTTGTTTTTTCCCCCTTCCCAAGAACACATGACTTTCATACCATCCCTTGGTTGAGCTGGCAAAAGTACCCTTGTACTTGACTTTTCCCTTCTACTTTGCTCTCCCTCCATCAAACACATCTCACTGCCCTGCTCTCTGATAGAACTAATCTCATAAATTAATTGTGATTAGATTAATTAATGGCTGGTAATGGTTCAGTGTGTTATCCCTCCCAGAATCTAACTATTTTAACATGAGTTCTCACCCAACGTGTGTGAAATTAGGAGATAATAGCAACTGTGGCAGGGCCAATGGGGCTGAGGAGAAGTTTTTGAATTGCTGCCCTTTTGGTACCAAATCATATCAAGTAAATTCTACCTATTTCCCTATGTATCGAGCCGTTGCTGTCTATATGTAGGATTGTGTGGCACTAAACACCTAAGCATCTGGGCGTTCCCCCAGACTTATCAGGCTAATGATGTTTTGGAAGAGCCAGTACTTTCTGTTTACATGCACAGGCTGTATCCAGGATAACTCTGTTTGTGCTTTGCTGATGAGCTGAGCAGAAGAAAAGTGTGTGTTTCTTATCATCTCCTGAACTACATCAGAAATTATTCTGGTCATCACCGTTTTCTGTGAAAACCAAACCAGGCTTTATCAGGATGACTCACATCTGGCACTCTCTAGCTGCCTACCTCTTGCTCATATGCTGAGCCCTGTTTTTGTTGAGCAGGAAACTTCTCTGCCTGTGTACTAGCGACTTGTGCTTCGTTGAAGTCAGTGTTGTTTCAGGAATGCTGGTGGGAATAATGGGAGTGGGGGCTGGAGAAGAGCAGCAGGGCAGTTGTCTTGCTGTCATAGGAGGCAGCCTGGTTCAGTGGAAAGCATACCAGATCTAGGAGTAGGGAGACCAAAAACTGAGTCCTAACTCAGCCATCGTATATCAGCTAGATAGCACTGGACAAGATATGCAACTTCTGAGCCTCGGTTTCTATATATGCAAAATGGGGCTAAGAATTTTGCCATTGCCAGCCTCGTAATATTGTTGAGAGGATAAAATGAGACAACGTACGTAAAGTACTTAGTAACTACAAAGCATTAAGGCAGCATAAATTACATTATTTGACTGTAGATTTTAAAAGAATGATGCTTAGGTATGGCTAAAGCTGTTGGAATTAGAGAAGAGAAATCCTAGAGGACTGGATTTTGGACTCAGAACTGCCCTCCCATAAGTACAAGCAGTATAAATAAATTTCTCAAATTGTGAAGGAAACACACGTTCCTCACCTCAGAGACATGGGTAGTGTAAGCACGGAACGTGGCCCAGGTTGTCGGTTTCAGTGTCCTTTGTCCTCATTAAACAGAAGTGTTCAGTTGGTGGGGTAGCATTAGATGTGAGACTGCGGACCACAAGCAAAAGGCAACAATAACAAATGCTTTCAAGTTTATGCTCTAGGTGCCTCTGCTAACTCTTTCTCCTTCCATCCTTTTATCCTGTGTAATTGGTCCACCGTTTGTCCTTTCATGTATCTGAATTAAATCACTTACTATATGTAGCACATTCACTTTATTTTTATTTTTATAAGTGTATTTTATTTTTTCCAATTACATGTAAAAATAACTTTCAACATTCATTTTCATAAAATTTTGAGTTCCAGATTTTTCTCCCTTTCTCCTGCTCCTCTGCTCCCAAGGTAGCAAGCAATCTGATATAGATTAAACATGTGCAATCATGTTAAACATATTTCTGTGTTAGTCATGTGAAAGAAGAAATAGAACAAAAGAGGAAAACCATGAAAACAAACACAAAAAACCAAAAAAGTGAAAATTGTATGCTTCTATCTGCCTTCAGATTCCATACTTCTGTCTCTGAATGTGGATAGCATTTTCCTTCATGAGTCTTTTGGAGGTGTCTTGGATCATTGCATTGCTGAGAGAATAGCCTGTTCACTTTAAGGTACTCAGCACTTGTGCATATAATAGTAAATGATTTCCCTTGAACAAGAGATTTTAACCTTTTTGTGTGTGACATAGACTCCTTTGGCAGTCCAGTGAAGCCTCTGAACTTTTCAGAATAGCTTTTTTAAAAAACTTCATAAATGAAGGAAATAGTAAACTTCAGTTGCAGGATAGCGATAAAGATTTTTTGTAACCATCCAGTTTCATGGAGATCCTAAAATCCATCCAGGGTCCCTTGGGAATCTGTGGACCCTAGGTAAGACCTCCTATTTTAGACACTAAGATTAATGAGAGACAGAAAAAAAGACTTTATATTAGGTTAAGGCAGATTGTGGAGGACCTTAAATGACATGCTAAGGAGTTCAGATTTTATTCAAATCTTCTTGCTGACAGAATTACTAAAGATATTCTACCTAGATTACTAATTTGCAAAGAATTTGAGTAAAATTAAAAACACTTAAAACTAAAATAGACTAAACATCATTTAATTTCCCTTTGGTGATTCAGAAGCCACCTAAAGATCCTTGCCATGGTTCATGGTCATCATCTTTATGAATATCAATTATCTTTTTTATTGGTGGAATGCCAGTAAATAGATTGCCAAATTGCAGAAAGTTTATTGGAGCTGTGCCTTTTTTTAGCAGCAACACGGAAGAAACAAGAGTAATGACTCCTGTCCTGAGTCTAATGTGAGCCCTGTTTGTTGTCAACCCTGAGCCCCGCTTATTAGCAGGATTTTGAAGCACGGTTATCGTTTAAAATACCTTTAATAAACAATTTACAAGGCCAATGGAAACTGTACTTGTCACAGAGCTTCACAGTCAGTCAGTATAAAGTCTTGGCAAGTTATAGATGACAAGGATGTGTTAAACTTCTGAACCTCAACACTCATCGAGGCAGATTGTTCTAAGAAAGAGGGCCATTAAGGCACTCCGGTGTTTCTTTCCTGTTTCCATGTTGTTTTCTTCCCCACTGGCCATTAGCCGTTGATGGATGGCTGCAGAATATCGCTGCGTTCCCTCTGCGTGTATTTATGAAATAACCCAAGGAACTCCAGAATAGCACTAAAGATAAATATTTCCAAGACAACAGCCCTTTGTGGAATAAAACCTTCTTTTAAAAACCATCGTAGAAACTGTTAAAGAGATTACTGGTTATCTTGGGGAAGTGGGCCTTGCTCGGGTCACAGGAAGGCAGCATCCAAGCCTCTGAGCAGAACACCCAACTCAGTTATTTTTTGTTTTGGTTTTTGTTTGTTCACTTTTGTGGCCAGCCCCACTCTCTCTGCTATTCGGTTCCAGGAAAAATAAGATAGGATATCAGGATTTAGAGCTTGAAGGAAGGTTAGAAATCTTTGTCTATTCCCATCTTTTTGTATACAAGGAAACTGAGGGTCAGAAAGAGAATGATGACTTTCCCAAGTTCACATAAGCAATATCTTGTAGACCTGGGGTAGAGGAAAGTTAAATCTCCAGGTAATCCCCAAGCTCATTTTGCGCCATTAGTTTCAATCTCCTGTCAAAATGGAGAATTCTGTCTGTGAGGAAAAGGAGCTGAATCCCAAACACACAAAAATAAGCCCTCCTCTGCAGGGAGCCTCTGAATATTTCAGCTCTCCTGAATTATCGTTATGGGTCACAAAGCTGTAGCCATCGTAGCACCCATAGGTTGCACATCTGGGCTCTAATTTTTCGTAAAATAGAATACATCAAAGAGGATGTGCCCTTGTGCCCAAGGAGCAATGGAATCCCAGTGCTTGTCTCTCTCCTCTTAAGCAGCCATCACCCAAGTTCACCCCTTCCTCACCTCTTCCCTGGATTGTTGCAGCAGCCTCCCGATTGGTCTCTGCCTCAATGTCTTTCCTCTCTGGTTCTTCCTCCCCAGAGCTGTCAATTGGATATCCCTAAAGCAAAGGTACCAAACTAGCAGCAGCAGCAGGCAGAACTCCTGAGTGTAGCTGGAATAAGATTGAAATGAATAAAAAACAAAATAAATAAAAAAGACAACCTAGACAGTGCTCCTTTTTGGAGTTTTAGATCAGTTTGCCATTGGCAGGGATCTGTTTCTACTTTGATGGGACACCAATGCCCTAAAGCACCAGTCTGACCTTAGGCATCGTACTCTAGCTCGTAGTACTCTGTGGCTCTGGCTAGAATGAAATACAAATTCCTCTGACTGATATTGAAAGCCCTTCCAGTAGATTACACATCACTCCTCTTCATACACTTGCTGTCCCTCCCACGTGCCATCCCATGTCCATCTCCATGCCTTTGCATCGACTCTCACCCAGATCAGAGACACATACCTTCCTCCCCTGCCTTGTGGTCTCTGTGCTCAAGTGCCACCTTTGGAGGATTCCTTTCCCGAGTCTCCAGCTCTGGTTGGACATGCGCCGATTCCCCCACTAGATTATTAGTTCTTGTCAGGCAAGAATCATTTCATTTCTGACTACATATTCCCACACCTGGCATGTAGTAAACACTTACTATGTGTCTATTGAACATCAAACCTTTCCTGATTCCCCTCCCCAGCTGCTGTGCCCTCCCCTAACTTCTTTGTATTTATTCTGTATTTATTCTACTTTTGTGGGTACATGGTGTGTATTTCTAATACAATATAAGTTCCTTGAGAATAAAGATAGATTACATTTTGTGTTTGTCACACATATGTGCACCTGGTCCAAGTAATTAATACATTTTTGTTGATTGATTGATAAATTGAACACCCCATCTGCAGTCCCATTTACTGCTAAGCCACGATATAAGGTCAGCTTTTTCCCCCTAAGAAGACTCAATTCAGGATTTCTTTTTGACTTGCACTTGCCAGAATATTTGACCTGTGAGAAGTTTTACAAACATGTAGAATTGGAAGTAGGGCTCCTGATGCAGTGGTGGAAGTTGTAGGGTTTTGTGTAAGGCTTCTCTATAGAACAAAGATTATATTCCAATGAAGGAAAATAGTGAGTCCATATGACAAACAGTAGCCCTATAAGTTAAGAAAACTGTCTTCTGTTGAATGGAGCATTGGCTGCCTCTCAAATCCCAGTCCATAAGTGAAATGGAAAGCAAACTTCTTTTCTTGAGTAGTCGTCTCGTTGTCAGGCATTTCAGATCATATGGATCAATTTCACACACACACCAATGATGGGGTAAGGACCCAAAGCTTATTAAAAAGAGCAATTACCATCAAGGGCTTTCTGCAGTTGCCACTCAAACAGACATTGACACTGTGGGACCCTGGCAGTTGTGAGGAGGAAAAAAGATCAATGAAACTGAATAGGTTTCTAAAATGGATGCAGGGCCAAGTAATGCAAGAATGCTTACCGACTGAGCACCGACCTGATAGGAAGAAAGAACTGATGCCACAGCTTGATTCATTCCACCTGTGGCAAGAGAGGAGAGAAGGAAATAGAAAAGTAACATTTGAATAATCTCCTGGGGAGGGTGGATACCAGGGACACTTCCAGAAACTACCTTCCAGACAAGCTTCTGTAAGAAATTCCAAAGAGAATGGGAGGCCAAGCACATGATGCACACCAAAGAAGTAAGAGACACCCCTGAGCGTATCTAACCAATCAATAAACATTTTTAAAGGCCTACTACTGTGTGTCAGACATCATAGTTTAATACTGCAGCTTCAACAGATTCAAGGGTCTAGGAGAAAGTGCAGCAGGTGGCAAACTTTTGACATTTATCCAAGAAGTTATATTAGAAATAAGATTTTTTTTGCAACCAATTTTTGGCTCAGAAGCCAAAACCAACAAGCCAAGAGTTATCCTTACTTGTTAAATACAGTTGGATTTTACTATCTGGCTGGATCCTCTGGAATCTGTTTTTTTTTTTTTTTTTTTTTTGTAGGAACTTGTTTATTAATTATCTACTACGTACCAAGCACTGTGCTAGGTGCTGGCAATACAAGTACAAAGAACGAATTACCTGGAATTTCATCTTAGGGATGCAACCCTTTTTTTGGCTGGGTGAAATCAGCCAAATGGCAATATTCTTTGGCAAAGTTTATATTCAACCATCCTCCACCCCCAACCCCTGTTTTGCTATTTCCCACCCTCTCGTCACTCCCTCTTATAAAGCACTTGTTGTTTTTATGTTATTCTGGTATCTTCTGTTAGGGGAAAAATGATCAGGTAAACTCATCCATACTCTAGAATTTATGACTAAAGTATTATACATCTCAGTTATTTGCAGATTCAGGAAAATCAGTGCTTCACATAGAGGAGAGAAAATAGGAAAGGAGTCTTGGATAAGGACTGTAAAACTTGGGTTCTGGTCTTATCTGTTTGGTTAACTTGCGTGACCTTAAAGAAGTCATACTGTATCTCTAAACCTTAGTGTTCTTGTTTATAAAATGTAGAATTCGATAACATGATTTGGAAGCTTCTGCCCTAAATGGAGGGATATTTTCAAGTGGAGCCTCCCAGGTGGGCCTCAAACCACACCACTCTGGGTATCACCTAACTGCACAATTGCAAGATCAAGCCTGAGCTGGAAAGACTGGTTTTTAGTTGCATTGCTGCTTCTACTGGGATGTTGCTGGAAAAGGATGGACATTTATTCTCTGGGATCTTTACATAACAAGCATACTTAATGTCTGTTTTCCCCTTCCCTCCCATATCCCCTCACCACCGAGTGGGGAACAGTATTGCCTCCAGTCAAGGACTGAGGCCTATTGGAGGTGGATTTGTAGAAACAGGAAACACTTCTTGTGGAGATTGTGCTACTCTGATCCGTTTTCATGAAGCAGAGAGTCATGCTATCAGGACCACAAAATGCAGAGCTAAAATTTAAATGAAACCAACGTTCGAGACTTTACACCATTTGACCTTGTTAATCAGTCGATCTCCTCCAAAGGTACTTGGGGCTGCAAAGTTGTTTTTAAAAAAATACTGAGCTAAGAAGCCTCCAAAATCAGCTCTGAGAGCCCAGGCATACCACCATGATAAGGAGCTCTTCTTCAGTGGCCTGATTTGTATCGGCAAAGTGAGCTACGGAATGACACCGTCATTTTAAAGTCTCACTGATGCATAATAGCAGTACAGCTGTGGCTAACAAGTGTTGTGAGGGATGAGAATTTCATACAGAGGATATACATGCTCTCCTTAAATAAGGAAGAGTTAGTGCTGTATTGGGGCCTTGAGTGAACCTTAGTTAAAAATCAGTATCCCTTATTTAAAGCTGTCATTTTAAATGAGGCCCTGCTCTGCACTAACTGCTCTGCACAAAGGACCACACAACTTCCTCACTCCACAATGCCTCCAGAAAAGCATTTTCTTTACTGCCAACTTTTTAAATGTGTAACTGCTGACTTCAGAACGATGATTTCACCTTGCTTTCTTTCTACTTTTGGTTTTAGAGGTAGAATGAGCTGTGATTATTTCACTGTTTTCAAGCTAATGGTGACCCCAGACCAACCCCCCCCCCAAAAAAAAACCCCACCAGATTGAGTTCCTTTTGAAAGCAGTCTCTCAGGAGAAGAAGCAAGTGTCCAGGTTTTATTAACTCTGGATTTTTACTGTCTCACAGCCCTTAGTGGAGACCAAAAGCCTGGCCACTGAAGTATCCCCCAGTGTGATGTCTTCAGAGCCTACAAGGCAAACTGTTCTCACTAGAATAATAAAATGTTAGCACCTACTAACCTCAACCTAAAAGCTCATCTTTTCCAACCTCTTAATTTCAGTGACGGTTGGGTTTATAAGGATAGGGACCTAAGGAGACACTCCCCCGTCACCTTTTCCTTATATCCAGAGTAAAAGCAATCCTGAACATAGAACATACCTACATGATCAGCAAGATTTGGGGGAGGAGATACTTATTGAATTTAAATTCCTCAGATTTCATTTACCAATAGAGATATAATTTCTCTCAGGGTCAGGGAATAGGAATAGCCCTTTAGGAAGTTTATAGGAAGATTAGTAGTTGTTCTGGTGTTTGCTCTTGTTTTCAAAGACCATGACATCAGAGAAATGATGACATGACTTGCACTGGACTTTGTTTTGAGTGAGGGAGGGCTGTGCAGGTCACCAGCCTCACTTTTCCTCCAGGCCCATCTGGATCCAGTGACCAGATGTTCATCAGGATGCCTGGAGATGGCCCAGGATGCAGTGGGGGACCTTGGCCTTTTCAGGTACTCACTTAGAGGGAGGTAACACCCATTGAGTGACTAGGCCTCTTTAAGAAATAGTCAGGGAATGGGCCTTTTAATGAGCAAATAAAAAAAAAAAGCTAAACGAAGTGGGGAGGGAAAGAGAAACTGTTACTATTGATAATCACTAAGCCAGCCATTAAGTGAAGCTTGGGCTTTGAAAATGAAAAACATTTTCACTAAAGGCCTCTCCATGGACTCTGCCTGAAACTGAGGCCTAGAGTGTCCAATGAACATTGTATGTGCACCCACAAGTGTCCAAGGACAAAAAGTGACAAGTCCTTCAGAGGCCTCTGAGTCCAAACCCTTTATGTGATTTGAAGGGAAACTGAGTCCTGGAAAGCTGGATAGCCCAGTGTGGTTCCTTTCTGAGGAAAATATGGGACACAGTGCCCTTCTCCCTCTTCTTCTCCCCGCCCCCCCCACTTCCATCATCCTCCAGGGTACATGTTTTGTTGTTGTACAGGCGTTTCAGTTGTGTCCAACTCTTTTGTGATCTTCTTGGCAAAGATATTGGACTGGTTTGCAGTGTCCTTCTCCAGCTCATTTTATAGATGAGGAAACTGAGGCAAACAGGGTTAAGTGACTTTTCCAGGTTCACATAGCTAGTTAGTATCTGAGGTCGTATTTGAACTCAGGTCTTCCTGATTCCAAGTCAAACTCTCTATTCACTATTCCACCTAGCTGCCCCTGTCATTGTAAATTGCCCTTTTATTCCCAGTGTTATTCTGTCTTCTGCAATTTCTAAACCTTTCTCTAATAACCCTGCTTCCAAACACTCCCTACCCTTGGATATTGGCATGGGATGGCATTGATTCTAGGTTTGCAGCAGTGTTCTTTAGGAAAGGGTACTGACACTTAGGTCAGAGATGCACACCTTGGAGAGCAAAGATTAAAGGGTATGATTTTAAATACTAACCTACATCAATCAAGTAATAAGCATTTTTTGAGCCTTTTATGTGCCAAGCATATGCTTGGTGTTAGGATTACAAAAACAAAAATGCTTCAGGGACTAGGCTAGAATCGAGGCCAGTGATCTGGAAGTGATCTGGAAGATTCTGCTATTTTCAGAGCTCTTGGGCTTATCAGTCCATTAGTGGCTTTAGGTAGGTGGTTAGTGTTTAGATTAGACTTAGAGTCAGAAGTGACTTGAATTGGAATTCTAGCACACTTTTCTAGCCGTGCAGCCATGGGGAAGGCACCTCACCTACCTAAAGATGTCTTTTCGTCTATAAAATGGGAATCACACTTACATCACACAGTTCATAGGATTTTTACAAGGAAATTATTTTTGAAAACCTTTAAAGAACTATTCAGATGTGAGTTATTATCATTGTCTTGATATCTGGTTTTAGGCTGTAACACACTTCCATACCAGGCAATCAGAATCGATGAAGAACTGGAATGAAGGACGAATTCTCTGTAAATACACACCCTTTCTCTTTCTGTCTTGTAGTGACATTACACCTCCTGGAGAACCAGTAAGCAAAAACAGCCGGACCAGAGTGGCTTCCCGCTTCCCCAAGTTATCCCGGAACCATCCAAGAGAGCCACGAAATGTGGAACCCCAGAGTGGTGACCTCTGATCCTTTTGTAGGCTCCCAGATGCTGGTGCTGTGTACTCTTCAGACTGGCCCAGTGCTTCTGACCCGTCTGAGGCAGCTGGCTCCTGCGCCTCAGAGGAAAAACCAGTCATGCTACGTTAACCCTGGAAAAAGGACACCATCCACACCGTGGTTTCTCACTCTGATTAAACAGGTCGCCTAGAAGACAGCACTTGCTCATGGTCCTCACCTGGAGATGCAGTGGCATGGTAACTGATTTCCCCTTGGCCGCTGCCTTTTGGCGTTCCAATTTTCCCAGCTGCCCTTGACCTCTTGCAGGAGACACCTAATGCAGCTGGTGGGAAGTGCAAGGGTCACCAGGTCAGGAGACAAGATGCCTTGGATTTGGAGGTGCACAACTGAGACTTTTTGCTTCTTCGGAAAGCTGTGATTGAAAACCTCTGACTTTTTCCTTTGGGGGGAGATAGAATGACTGTGTTTTTTGTTTTTTTCTATGTAACTCTCTGCTACTACCCATCAACTCCTAACTCTCCTCTGGGGGCTCTCTACGTATGTTAAAAAATACAGCAAGCAGAATAGGACAAGTGACCTGAACAGCTGTTTCTAGGCATCTCTTTCCTCATGGTGTGTTACCCATGACTCCTTTGAGAAAGAGCCTGGGAAGACTGAGATTGTATTGGCTTTTTATTTTTAGAGCAACTCCTTTGTTTTTGCCACAGGGTGGGGCACAGCACTAAATACAGATCTTTTCCTAAATAAGACTGAAGTTTAATAAGGAAGTTAGTACTAAGGTAATCCAGTCTTGAATGGAATTCTGAGCGTTTTGTTAGATCCCGTGGCAGGTTGTCAACTTGACTGTTACAGAAGTCCCCTGTATTACAAGTGGAGGCTGTTTGGGCATTCTTTTGTCATTCAACATATAAAATGGGTTAGAAATGGCAAACAGACCTACTGATCATTACCTTTGTAGAAGAAGAATGTCTTGTGCCTTAGGGTAACTAAGAGGCTGAAAAAATCTCTTAGGGGTTGAGTTTCCTGGGCTCGCTTGCTGTGCTGCTCATGTCACTGGCTGTTCGGATGAGTTCTGATCTGAATATTTTTGTCTCCCATTATTCATCCTTCTTCCCCCTCCCCCCCCCAAAAAAGAATCATGGTTTTTTTTCCTATTTTTCTAAACATAGATGCTTATGGTAGATTTTGTGCTGCCTTATTTTCATTTGCAGAGCCTTCCCATTTCCCCATCATTGGAACATTCAGTTTAGATGTCAGATTGGAGAGGGGGCTCATTGACTCCATAGTGATATCACCTGCCTGGAATTTGGGAAGAAAGATGAGAATTTCATGTGAACTCAACAGTTAGGAAAAAGGACCAAAAACAAAGAAATAGAACTCCATCAACTAAATATAACGTTAATGTCATGGTGCTCTGTACTGAAGTGAGACAGCCTCGTAATGATGTGAGTTAAGATGATGCCAAAATACACAAGGAAAGTTAGTACATCCTAACAAAATCATGAAATAATCCTCCCACTGCCTTCCCTAGCCACTGAGAGCAGTTTGAAGCAGGAAGCTTGAGAGATGGGCTGGAAAACAGATTGTATGAAGAAAGGTGAATGAATTTGGGGTTCTGAGACAGAAAACATCAGCAGAAAGATAGTAATCATGTAAAAATATGGGGATGATAATTATTAAAAGAGTAGTCTGCCTTCAGTCTGTAGCCAATTTGAACTGTAGTCAGTCAGTTAATAAACTTTTATTAAGCCTCTAGTATGTGCCAGGAGGCAAGATTTAGGAGAAACCTCCACCTGTTCCAGGAGGCTCTTTCTTTATGTCACTACTAGGTATTTCCCAGGAGACATATTGGGCCTCTGTCTTCCGTAACTTTAAAAAATAGTCATTTGGGATACTTTTATCATTGCCCTGGATGGAGGCAGAGACTAAGACTAAGTAACAATTTTAGGAACCCTCCATTCGAATGATTCATATAGGGATGAATTAAAGTATAGAGAAGAAATTAAAGCTTAGATTTAAATAATAAATCAAAAAACTAGAACCTGTGAAGAAAAGACAGACAATAATGGAAGGGAATGGGGGAGGGGGAGGAGAGAAAGAACCCAAGCCTATCCTTGGAACAAAATATTGTCTCAATTCCCCACCAACTTATCTTCCCTGGCAATATCCATAGCACATCATAGCAGGAGAGCCCCAGGGGCCACTTATCAAGAACACCAGGAGTCTCTGAATAGCCAGTCATGGAGTATTTGTCCCTAGTATTCTACAGAAGGTTGCTTTGAACATCTAGCCTTGAATATATCTATAATAAGTTAAATAAACAGAGAAGGTTTAAAAGCCAAAGTGACCCTGTACCTTTATGCCTTGTTTTTGGCTTATTATATATTGGTTATTTTGAAGCTTTTCTCTTAAAAAATTGCTGAATGTGTTCAGAAACACCACTTTGAAAAGTCCAGGTGCCAGACACAAGGAGTGAATATCTCTCTCTAGCTTCCATATCTCATATTACCTCTAGAGGCTAAAATACACATAGAAACCCAAGTGTAGACGGACAAGCCTCTTTTTTTCATATTGTTTTTAGTGGAATGATTGACCTAAAATTTGCTTACAGTGTGACTCTATGTTCATCTTCCCCAAACATGACACCAAAGTTCTCCCCCACTATGAAAATCTGCCCATCATCAGAGCACAAGGTGCCAAGAGAGTCAAATGCTAAATGGGGAAAGAACTACGCATGTTGCCCATATTTGTAAAAACTACTGTTCATTTTTAGCTTCACTATTCACTGAATAATTTTTTTCTGTTCTTCCCATATTTAGATTTTTTTAAAAAATCGTTCACTTGATGACCCCAAAGACAATATTGGGGTTCCAAACTGCACTTGCCTATTAGCCTATTAGCATCCAACTCCCTGTTTCAAGATCATGTAGAAATCCTGGAATCATCTTTAGTGTGCAGATTGTCCTCTGCTAATTTTAGCTCAAAGGCACATGTGACACAAAAATTGCAGCAACTCCAGACAGCCTTAACTTTGGAATCATGTATAATGCACTGCAATTATCAATCCACTGAACACTTCAGAATTCTCTCACCCATTGCTTCAAATGAGGTCGGGGGAAGTGTAAGAAAATGGGGCAGATAGGAGCAGGATCGGTAGGTTTCTCAAGCAGCAGAGGTGAAACCCACGTCACAGCAATCACTGGTCACAAGTCATAAGAATGCCATGACACTTTCAAAGGTAAGGTCATGAGATGCTGTGCCCTTCCCTCCCCAAAACAAAACCCCGATTTTTGACCCAATCCAGTCTTCCCCATGTCATCTTTCTCTGATGCTGTGGTCTGTGTTGTGAATGGCTGGGAAGGAAGGAAGGAAGGAAGGAAGGAAGGAAGGAAGGAAGGAAGGAAGGAAGGAAGGAAGGAAGGAAGGAAGGAAGAAAGGAAGGAAGGAAGGAAAAAGAATAAGAAAGAAAAAGACTTTTATGTGAAGTTCTGATACCATATATAAGATTCAGGAAAGAGAGAAAATAAATGCTTGTTAATTGAAAAATAAAATAAAAGCAAAAAGTTGCTTTTTTGTTTTTTAAAAACAAGAAGCATCCCCCCCTTCATTTCTCTCAGGCCCCTCAAAGGCCTTTTCAAAGGCAGTAGGGATGAAAAATTAGTAATTGTTTAAGGGTTGTTATGGGCAGCCTTAACAAAGCAACAAGTTTGCTTTTTAAGAACAAATTCCCTGTTGAAAAGGATATTGTCTCTGCAATTTAAGTTAGAGATATAATGAAAAGAGATAGTTAAGGGCTTGGGCTTCCTTGGGTTCAATAGAGAGACTATGGACCACCCTTGAAGCCACGTGTCTTCAAGTCTTTAACTGAATCCAAACTTCACAGAACAAATCCCCTTAATAAAAGAATGTGTTCTGTGAAACTTGAATTCAGTCAAAAGGCTTCATCCAAGGACTGAGAAGGTCACATGTGGTTCCCCACCCCTGCTATGGACCCTTCAAGGTTCAATTCAAAGGAATGCAAGACTTTATGGAAAGAATGTCAGTACTGTACTGAATAGCATATTTTATTCATCCTCAATAAGGAAAATGTGATTTATGGGTTGTCTGATTTAGTAAAAAGCAATCCAGGGTGTGATTAGGGTCAATTATTGTCAATCTTATTGGCTTTTCACTTAATTGAACAAGCTACAACACAGTATAACTGAACTTATGTAGCTGAAATTACCAGTACAATTATCACCAATACCAGTAGGCGTTCTTGGCCACAGTTTCTAGGGATATCATCTATGGAGAGAGCGTTGAGGTTATCATTGCCAGGCACATATTCTCTGCATCAGCATATAGCAAGTCTGCTATTTAGGGAAACACACACACACACACACACACACACACACACACACACACACACTCACACACACACACACACAATAGCACCAACTTAGTCCAGAATAAGATAACAAGCTGGTAAAGAAGACTTGACTTGACAAGGCTGTTAAGTTTCATGTTGTTAGATGGGCTGATAATAACTAGGCCGGTCAAATTTAGGTTTTTATTTACCAAAAGGATTGCCAGAACATGTTGTAAACAAATGAGACCGTCTTCTACAATCTAATGCAAGGCATAAATCATGGAGAGGGAATTAATATTGGCAAGTATTTAGAGGCAAGGCACAGTTATAGGAAGCTTGGCATAATTCCATAGACTGCAACTTTATTAAAATGAGTTCTTATCCATGGACAATTGCAGCATGAGAGCAAATTTTCCTGGGAATATTTTAGTGTTTTGTGTGTGTATGTGTGTGTGTGTGTGTGTGTGTGTGTGTGTGTGTGTGTGTGTGTGTGTTGTAAATTAATCCCAACTGGTTTATGCAAGTGAAATTTGTCAGGCTGTTGTTATGATTCACAAGGGGCCACAATTCCCAAGCCTTGGGGCAAGAGTGGGTACTGTGGACACTGATAAATATTCACTAACAAACTGAATGAAACAAAAAGGCCTTCTTGGGTCATGTTCGAAGCAAACTGGAAACCTGGGGTTGTTTCAGATTAATTAGATTCTCTTCCTGCTTAGGTAGAATTGGTCTATTGAGAATTCAGTTGTGTTACCTTTAAAGTGTCACAGGGGTGGGGGGGGGCAGTCTTTAGCCTTGCTACCACTGAATTCTGGCATAGTCTTCAAGGTAGCAGATGAAAGTTGAGTTGGGCTGGCCCCAGCTTCCTAGTCCCAGGCTAGTCCCATGTCTCTTTCCACACTCTCAAACTTTGTGTTGGGACTCAGCCAATATGAGTTATTTCATTCTCCTCCTTTCAGCCCCTCCACCCCAACTATATAGATGGCACACATTTCAGGGGTTATTTTAAGGATAAAGAAATTCTTCATATAAATCAGCCGTATTCTTACTCACAGTATAGTAACAGTCTCCCATATTCCTTTTCTTGATTTTTTACTGACCAGCAAGTTCTGGTGAATTTGCTCAGCTTTTCAGTCATTATCTTTAGCCTATGAATACATTCCCCTTGATGTGATCTTTTAAAAAGTTACTGCAGACTTGTAGCCAACAGTAGAGGCATGGAGGATGCTCCCATGGGAATGAATTTCAATCCATAGTTGAAACCCCACCGCATCACTCGCTCTTGGGCAAATAGTAGGGCTTTTATTCAGTAGCAATGATTTTTCCACTTTACAGAGAAGGGGATTTTCTGCCTCTGTGTCCACTTTTTCCTCACCTGTCATGAGACAAACTATCAATGTCATGCATATTGGTAATTGGCATATCTTGTCAGAAATCTATGGACAACCTGTGAAATTGGGTCTCAGTGATGGAAAAGAGTTTGACGGTCTCCTGTCAAAGCTTCACTCATTGAGTCCCACCCACAGAGCGTTGAAAGTTGCGTAGCCCCCAGAGCCAGGGGGCTGCCTCATGTTTCATTTTGAGTTGTTGCATCCACTCTTTCCCGGTGTTCTCTTCTCCATGTTCAGATCTTTTAGCATCTTCATGGTCTTGTACCTTCAGAACTAGAGAAGCTTCCAGGAAAATGTGCATTGTCATACTCAACAAAATCTATTGTAATATTAACACTTTTCAAAATATTATGTATTGTTTCATTAAACTTAACATTAAATGTTTGCTTTTTCCAAATTTTTCTCTGTTCTATTTTTGCACAATTGTAGCACTGTATATTTTATCTAACATTTTTGTGCCAAAAAGTTCATTTTATGTTTCCATAGCATATGATCTTGATTATATTTCTAAAACAAAACATCAGTTAATGCATCAATAGGAATGAATGTGTAAAGTGTAGAGCCGATGTTCTTTTTTTTTTTTTTTTTTTGGAAGGGGAAGGGGGAGTGGCCTACTAAATTATATTCTTCCCAATCTTATTTAAATACATGTGATTGTAATGTCCTTGGTGACCGTGCCCATTTAACCCACAATAAGTGCTTTATTATGGACAAGTGTCAGTCTCTGATATCTCTGAATTCTGACTTATGGGCTTATTTTGGAACAATGCCAAAAATGGAAGTTCTTGGGTTTCATCCATCAATAAGCAAAAGAAACAATTTCCCAAGCAATCTAATCACTTTTAAAATATTTTTTTAAAAATGCCACAATCCAATACAATTAACAAATAAGTGGTCTAGTACCTTGTGTGAACAGAGCTATTGTCTAGAAAGGTTAGATGAATAGTTGTTCCAAGGGCCTGTGCTTAGACCTTTCACCTAATTCAAATACTCCAGGAGAAGCACCAGAATTTTAATATTATTTTATCACATTTGGAAAACCACTATCTTGGTCATGTCCAGTCACCTTGGGACATGTTTTCTTTGATTTTCATTAGTCCTGCCTCCTATCTCCTAACAGAATGGAAAGCACCATTGCTCTAGATTCACCTTAGAAAAATTCAGTTGGGGAGGGGAGCGGAATTCATGAACATGGAGCACTCAGGAAAATTAGGGTGACATAGAGTCAGAAATGACAACTTCTAGAGAGGCGATCAGAGTTGCTGACAGCTAAAGAAAAGTGAAAGCTCTAACATACATTTCTGCAAAACAAAAATGCCTAGTGAGTGTTCTCATTAGCTAGAATTCTTCTTGGAAAGAATTTATTCACCTATGCATCAATAGATTAGCCATCACTGGAATTATCCCTTGAATAGTAAATATTGCCTAACTCCTCAGGCAGGAACATGGAAGAGGGTACTTGAAAAGGATAAATCCCAAGGAATGTTGATCATTGAGTGCAATAGGAGAGGACTGTCATTGGTCTGGGCCCAAACCTGCAGGCAGTTGGCCAAGCTAGGGTTATCTGTTGGTTATGATCTTGTTGGCTGAATGTCAATGGTAAGAAGGATCATTTTCATTCTAAAGTAGTGTGTATGTATATAAGGCATACAGATTATGCATTTATGTACCGGAATGTGTAGTATTATCTTAACCCCTCTTCTGTTATGGTTTACATAATAGAATTTTTAAACAAATGTATTTAATTTTCTAAAAAAAAACTTGTATTAAATATTTCTTTTGAAATAAGCTGTGGTAATTTTGTTATAATCCAATTGAAAATATGCCTCTTTATGATAATAAAATAAAAATAGTGGCATTTTATAAATTAAAAGATACTGTGTTTACAGCCTATCAATAATTCTTGATTCTATCATAACTCTCTTATATAAAACTGCCCACTTTTAAAATGGGCGTTGTTAACATCCACAGGTCTGTTGCTTAATTTCCCATATGTTATATTAAACATGATTTTATTGAGGATAATGTCATCATTAAATTTATTTGATGTGAACTGCAGTTGAACCCAGTTATAGCACAAGGTATGTCATTATGCAGATTTCTTGATGTCAACTCATGTCTCCTAATCATAATTCCATATAGTGAATGATTGAGATAGCATAGTTTTATAATGTATCATTATATGTTGAGGTTGGTTCTACATTATCAGAGATTGATTGTATGAGAGAAGTTTGTAGAAATTAATTCAAATGGATGAATGTTCATAGGATAACAGATTTATAGCTCGAAGAGACCTTAGAAGTCATCCAAACCAGCCGCTTTGTTTTACAGATGAGGTAACTGAGGTCCAGGTTCACACGACTCATGACAAAGGCAGTATTCAAGCCCAGGTCTTCTATCCATGATATGAAACTGCCCCATATTATGGAGCCATAGAAAATAAAGCAACAGTCAGTCAAATGTGTATTTTCAAAAATTAAAAAACAAGGCTTTCCAATTGTTTTTGCCAGAAGCTCTTGACATCACTATTGGGAATGCACTTCTATGTAATGTGTCTGAAAATACCTTCCTAGAAAAAGTCAGTTAAAAGCAGAATGAAATCTTGGTACTCAAAGAGTGGGTTTCCAGGGGGTGGGGAAGAAGCTTAATTAAAACATTGCTATAAATGGGGATAGTGAAGACATTAAATCCAAGCTATTTGTTTAGAAGACACATTGCAAAATACACCAAAGAACATGCCAGTTTCCTTTTGTCTATGTTTTCTATGGTGATGCCTGAAACCCACTTTCAGAGAATATTAAGAATTCAATTTGTTTTTTTGAATTTAACCTTTGAAAGCATTGCCCTCTGTGTTATATTGTTTGGGGCAGGGGAGAATAACTGAAAGAGTGGTTGGCTTTGAAATACTTATTGATACCATCAAGAAGCCTTTGAAATCAACCTTGGTGACCTCTAGTAATGGGCAAGAGAATTGGCTTTGCTAATAATATTAAATTAATTAAATAATTAGATTAAATTAAAAATTAAATTTAAATTTAAAAAATTAATAATATTATTAAATTTATTCAAACTCACAGTCTCCTGATTCCCTATTTACTGCATCTAATATACATTCAGCTTGATTTTCAAGACCCTCCATAATCTGGCTCCATTTACCTGTATCCAGTCATTTCCTGTTTCCCTCTAACCTAACTAGGTTGACCCCACTGTCCCACAAACTTAATTATTTCTTTCTTCAGTCATCTCTTTTCATACCAGTGTGCCTTCACTGAAGTGGATTCCTGGAATGCCTTTTCAGCTCTTTCTGCTCATATATATGAAACTTTCCATATCAAGTCCAGTTCTCATTGAACTCACTTTCCACCAAATTTTTAGAGCATTTGTTGGTTGCACTAAACAATTGAATATCTAATTGTAAATTATCTTTTTTCTAATATTCTAATGTTTTCTGTCTTCATGTGTCCTACCTCCTTAACTAAAGCTGCAAGCTCTTTGAAGATAAACTCTGTGTCATCTGTATCATGTCCTGTACCTAGTATAGTACCAAACGCATAGAAAGCGTTTTAAAGATACTGATTTGATTTGATTTATCTGCTTTGGCAATGAAATATCTCCAGCCTCATTTTTGAAGCCCAATTCCTAGACCTTCACATACCATGAAAAGTTAGTGACTCAGATGTTGTCCATTATTCATTTAAAACAAATTGAAAGGATGGAAGATATTTAGGCTTTTATTTAAGAAAAAAAGGATCTTATCCTCCCTCTAAGATTCTAGGGTCCTTTCTTCAACTGATTAAAATTAAAATCTCAACATTATTTTGATACTTTTGTATGAAACGTGACCTAAAGACAAATGTCATTGTGGACCAACTCAGACCTCATTTAGTTATCTAGGACCATTTTTCTTTTAGTAGTTCAGTCACAAATGATGTAAGGATGATCTGGTATTGGAGAGGCATAATAAAAGCTACACTAAACCACTAACTTGTGCTGACTCAGTAACCCTTGGTAAGTCCCTTAATTTCCTATTACCCCAGATCTGTATTAATAGACAATATTTCTGACCAGGAATTCCCTGTGCTAATGAAACTTATGCACTGGATTTGGAATTGGATGATCAGAGTTCCAATCGTGGAACTCACTTAGTAACTGTGACTTTGCGCAAGTCGATGGCGGAGTAGAAACACACGAATACGCTAGCTCCGAACCCACAGCCCATGAAATATCTATAGAAAAGAGCCGCCAATAAATTCAGGAGCAGGAAAAGCCACATAACAGCAGAGCAGATAAGATTTCTGTTCCAGAGGGACCTGCAAACCTCTTGCAAAAGGTCCGTCGCGCTGCAGACGCAGAGCCCAGCCCAGCCCTGCCCTGGCCCTGGCACCGAGAGGAACAGATCCGAGTGGACTTCAGGGATGGGATCTCCAGCGGCCACGCAGTTCCCTCCACCCACAGGTGACGGGGGTCGGTGAGAAGACTTTGCGCAAGTCACTGCTTCTCTCTAAGCCTAGTTTCTTAATCTATAAAATAGGAACACTTCTAATACCTACCTCAAAGGGTTATTAAGTGAGTCAAATAAGAATAATGGAAGATGGCGGAGTAGAAGGATGGACCTGTAGAAGCTCCCCCATATAGCCCATAAATTACCTGTAAAATGACTCTAAACAAATTCTAGAGCAGCAGAAGCCACAAAGCGATAGTTTGAAAGAGATTTCCAGTCCAAGACAGCCTGGAAGGCCAACAGGAAAGGTCTATCGCACCAGGCATGGAGGGGAGCACAGCCCAGCGTGGGCCGTGTGGCTCAGCAGGGACAGGACCCAGAACAGGCTTCAGGGAGCCACCAGCAGCAGTAGTTCCCAGATTGCTCAACCCACAAACACCAAAGACAGCTTCAAAAGTCAGTGAGAAAACTCCTTCATCCAGTAGAAGGGATTGTGGTCAGGACCACCTGCAGCAGCCTCTGTAGCAGCAGCTTCCATTTTTGGAGCCCTCCACCTAAAGCCCCCAGGAGAATTGAGTTGCTGATCTGAATCTCACCCCTGAGCCCAGCCCTGGGATGAGGAGAAGCACTGGCTTGGTGGAGCTGGAGGTGGTTGTGAAGAGGGAATTCTACTTGCAGATTCTGGGCAGAAAAGTTTTTGGTTACTCCCAGAACAGTGTGCAGGCCAGGAGAGGAGTAAACTCCTCTCCCTTGACTGTGCCACCTTGGAGAAACTGAGAACTTACAGTCCCCAGAGTATACCCTCCTCTTCACAAAGGACTCAAAAGTCAAGTAATTGGCTGGGAAAATGCTCAAAAAAGAGGGAAAAAAAATAAGACTATAGAAGGTTACTTTCTTAGTGAACAAGTATTTTCTTCCATCCTTTTGGATGAGGGAGAATAATGCATACCATCAGAGGGAGCCAAGGTTTCTGCATCCCAAACATCCAAAAAAAAATATGCAATGGTCTCAGGTCATGGAAGAGCTCAAAAAGGATTTTGAAAATCAAGCAAGAGAAGTGAAGGAAAAATTGGGAAAAGAAATGAGAGAAAAGCAAGAAAATCATGAAAAGCAAGTCAACAGCTTGCTAAAAGAGACCCCAAAAATACTGAAGAAAATAACACTTTTAAAAATAGGTCAACTCAATTGGCAAAAGAGGTCCAAAAAGCCAATGAGGAGAAGAATGCTTTAAAAAGCAGGATTAGCCAAATGGAAAAAAGGGGTTCAAGAGCTCACTGAAGAAAATAGTTCTTTAAAAATTAGGATGGAGTAGATGGAAGCTAATGACTTTATGAGAAACCAAGAAATTACAAAACAAAACCAAAAGAATGAAAAAATAGAAGATAATGTGAAATATCTCATTGGAAAAACAAGTGACCAGGAAAATAGATCTAGGAAAGACAATTTAAAAAGTATGGACTACCTGAAAGCCATGATCAAAAAAAGAGCCTAGACATCATCTTTCATGAAATTATCAAAGAAAACTGCCCTGATATTCTAGAACCAGAGGGTAAAATAAATATTGAAAGAATCCACAGCTCACCTTCTGAAAGAGATCCAAAAAGAGAAACTCTTGGAATATTGTAGCCAAATTCCAGAGTTCCCAGGTCAAGGAGAAAATATTGCAAGCAACTATAAAGAAGCAATTCAAGTATTGTGGAAGTACAATCAGGATAACACAAGATCTAGCAGCTTCTACATTAAAGGACTGAAGGACTTGGAATAGGATTTTCCAGAAGTAAAAGGAACTGATTTAAAACCAAGAATTACCTACTCAGCAAAACTGAGTATAATACTTCAGGGGGAAAAAATGGTCATTCCATAAAATAGAGGACTTTCAAGCATTCTTGATGAAAATATCAGTACTGAATAGAAAATTTGACTTTCAAACACAGGAAGCAAGAGGAACATGAAAAGGTAAACAGGAAAAAGAAATCAAAAGGAACTTTCTAAAGTTGAACTTTTTACATTCCTACATGGAAAGATAATATTTGTAACCCTTGAAACTTTTCTCAGTATTTGGATAGTTAGAGGGATTATACACCCCCCTTCCTCCCTCCCCCCCCCCCCACAGCACAGGATGACTTGAAGAAGAAGGGATGATATCTAAAAAAATAAAATTAAGAGGTAAGAGAGGAATATTTGGGAGGAGAAAGGGAGAAATAGAATGGGGCAAATTATTTCTCATAAAAGAGGCAAGAAAAAGCTTTTTCAAAAATGGAGGAGAAAAGGGAGGAGGTGCCAGGGAAAAAGTGAAACTTACTCTCTTCACATTTGACTTGAGGGAATAACATGCTCACTCAATTTGGTATGAAAATCTATCTTACACTACAGGAAATTGGGGAGAAGGGGACAAGTGAGGTGAGGGGGATGATAGAAGGGAGGGCAAATAGGAGAAGGGAGGTAATAGAGGTAAACACCTATGGGGAAGGACAAGGTCAGGAGACAGAATAGAATAAATGGGGGATAGGGTAGGATGAAGGAAGATATAGTTAGTCTTACACAGCATGACATTATGGAAGTCTATTGCAAAGCTATACATATATAGCCTATATTGAATTGCTTGCCTTCTCAGTGGCGATGGGTGGGGAGAGAGAAAGGGAGAGAAGTTTTAATTCAAAGTTTTAGGAACGAATGTTGAGAATTGTTTTTGCATACAACTGAGAAATAAGAAATACAGGTAATGGGGTATAGAAATCTATCTTGCCCTACAAGAAAAGAGAGAAGATGGGGATAAGGGAAGGGAGGGGTGTGATAGAAGGGAGGGCATATTGAGGGAAGGGGTAATCAGAATGCAAGGTATTAAGGAGTGGTGGGAGGGGAGAGATGGGGAAAAATTTGGAACTCAAAATTTTGTGGAAATGCATGTTGAGAGCTAAAAATAAACAAATAAACATTAAAAAAAGAATAATGTACATAAGGCCTTTTGGACTACAAAGCAATCCTGACTATAAAACATCCAAGAAATATGAGTTATTGATTAAGGATGCCTTCTTTTCCTTCTCTAGCTTAGATCCAAAAGGGGAATGCATACATACCTGGAACTGGGCTACTTTCTTTAAAAATAAAAATCAACTTGTGTTTTAAGGTTTACAAGATGCTTTGCCTCCTTGATTTCATTTGAGACACACAACCACCCTTTAACATAGGTTCTACAGGTTAGGTTTCTCCATTTTACATATGAGAAAATGGAGGCTTTTCGAAGTTAAATGATTTTATTATCATCCATCATCATCATCATTTTAGTTGCCGAATGGAAGTTGTATCTTACTTTCCTTGAGACACAATATAGAGTCTTAAATTCAATATCTTTTTACTGATAGCAACTCAACAGGGGAAGGTTAATGTCCTGGTCTGATAAGGTATCTATATTCTAACATCCTGGTGAAGTCAAGATAATCCTGAATCAGAAATGTGAGACTAGAGTTCACTGGCATGGACCTCATTTGGATTTATTGATTTACTGTAAGGAATAACTGCAAGGCTGAAGAGGGGGGGAAAACAATTCCTATATATATACCTGAACTTCCTTTAAACTCTGAGCTGTTTGAAGATCCATGATGTGATTTGAACTTAATGTTGGGTACCCTCCAGTTCTTGTACATTTTTAGCTAGTTTTGCCTTAGAGCCATTCAGAGTCTGAAAAGCATTTTTCTGACTTGATATGAAAACACAGCAAGATCTCGAGGGGGAGGGGTAGTGGTGTCAGAATTCAAGTTATTAAGATCAAGGAGCTCAGTATTCTGCAGAGCCATCTACATGGAGATGGGGTAACAGAGAATGACTGAATCTTGACTTTTAAAGGAAGCATAGACAAATCAAAACTAAGGAGTACAGTCTTCCTAAAGCCAGGGGTATGCTTGGAGCAGAGTGCCTCTTAGCACAGAGCCACTCTAGGATCCATATGCATAAATATGCAACCTTTGTAGCTGTGTCTTTTGCAGACAACAGCTGGGTCAGGGGTTGCCAATTCCCTGAAAGAAAGCATTAACCATTTTAAAATGGTACCTGTCTGACGGCTTATGAGCAAAATGAATGATGTGTACTTATTGGAATCAAAGAGTAACATACTTCAGTTTGTCCCTGTTTGTCTGGGTGCCATCCACTTTCTCCACCAAATATTTGTTTTGTGACCTGGCACCTTTACTAGCCTGCAAACAAGACCGTATGACCAAGTAGCAGCATCGATTTAAATCAATCAAATTTTCCACTGGTAAACTCATCTTGATTCTCATTAAGATTCATTACACAGTGAAACATAAGATTTGTTACCTCAATAAATGAATACATCAGCTAGTTTGCAAATGGTATAACATGTTTATACTGAAGTATAGGAACCAGTAGGGGAGAGCATTATTTCGCTCCTAGTTCTTGGCAACACTAATAAGCATGTGTTAGGTCATCACGTTCCCTTTCTCCACATAGAATCCGTAGCATTAATAACTACCTCTATTAAATTCGCTTCAAGGTTTACAAAGTGATTTCCTCACAACCCCACGAGATAAATAGTATAAGTATCATTACCCAATTTTAGATATGAAGTGGCGGTTGTGATTTCCCCAAGGCCACACAGCCTAGTTAGTGATAGAGTCCGTACTTAAAAGACTGACTCCCAGTGCGAGCAAAACACATCAAGATATTGACTATATCTGAGAATGCACATCTGGCTCTGCACCTTTAGTCCATCCCCTTTCTATCACGGGGTGGATCATCTTTTGAAGTCATACTACTTTGGTCAAATTTTGTTTTGTCCTCATGTTGTTGGGCTCATTACATAAATTGTTTCAGTTCTGCTAACTCATTTCACTCTGCATTAATTCATACAAATCTTTCCCTGTTTCTTTGAATTTTTCATAATCTTCACTTCTTAGGGTGTAAAAAAATTCCATTGTATTCATATGCCACAATATGCCCAGCCACTTTCCAGTGTATGGACACATTTTGTTTTCAGTTCCTTGCCACAATAAAAAAAAGTACTGCTATAAATATTCTTGTACTGAGTCCTTTCCTTTTGTCCTTGACCTCAGTGGAGGTGCTACATTCCTCATAACTGGGTCAAAGGTAATGTAGAGTTTAGTTAATTTTTCTGGACATTGTTTCAAATTGATTTCCAGAGTGGTTGGACCAATTCATAAATCTACCACCAGTGCATTTATATGCCTATTCCTCCACAGCCCCTCCAACGACTGCCATTTCCCTTTTCTTTTCTCATTTATACCAATCTGTTGATTGTAAGGTGGAATCTCAGGGTTGTTTTGATTTATATTTTCCTTATTTTTAGTGACATTGAACATTTACCCGTATCATTATTGATAGCTTTCATTTCTCTGTTAAAGAGAAGAACTCCCTGGCAATATCTTTTGACCATTTCTATTGGGGAAAGTAGAGACAGTTAGATGGCACACTGGATAGAGTGCTGAGTCTGGAGTCAGGAAGACTCATCTTCCTGAGTTCAAATATGGTCTCAGACACTTACCAGGTGTTTGACACTGGGCAAAGCACTTAACCCTGTTTGCCTCAGTTTCCTCATCTGTAAAATGAGCTGAAGAAAGAAATGGCAAACCACTGTCAGTCATCCAGGTTTGCAGTGTTCAAGTCATTCTTCTCCATCACCTGCTATATTCAATCAGTTGCCAAATCTTGTCAATTCTACCTCCACAACTTCTTTCACACTGGACCCCTTCTTTGTACTCACAGCCCTGATTTAGACCATCACCTCTTGCCTTAACTATTATAAACAGCCTCCAAATGGGATTCCTGACTTCCAGAGTCTCCCCTCTCCAACCAAAATAATCTTCCTAAATAAAGTCTGACAGTGCTATTCCCCTGTGATCTTCAGTGGCTTATTGATAAAATGCAAACAATTTAGCTTGGCATTTGAAGCCTTTTACTCTCTGATTCCATCCTTTCTTCCCATACATTTCACATAACTTCCCTTCAAGCATCTTATATTTCTGCAAGACTGGCCCATTTGCTCTTTCCTGAACTTACTTTTCCATCTCCATTTTTTTTTGCCTTTACATAGTTTGCCCCCTGTGCCTGAAATGCCCCTCCCCGCTCACCTCTGCCTCTTAGAATGCATAGCTACTTTTAAAGCTCAGCTTATGTGCCACTTCTTTATGGGAAGCATTGTCTTATCTCCCTTAGTTGTTGGTGGCATCTCCCCTTCCTCAAATTATCAAGTATATACCCACCTATTTTTTACAAATTGCATTTCCATAATAGAATATAAGCTTCTTGAAGGAAAGGATAAGTTTTTATTTTGCCTTTCTATCCCCAGCATTTGGTACAATGTCCTATACCTAATGCAGGGGCCACATGTGGCCCTCTAGGTCCTGAATCCAAACTTCAAGGATTGCACTTGAGGACCTAGAGGGCCACATGCAGCCCCAAGGCCACAGGTTTCACACTCTGTAATAGACATTTAATAAATGCTAATCAAATTAGCTTGGATTAGATTGGAAACTACCAGATGATCTTCAGATGTAGGCTGTTCCCTCTCCCTTGTGCCAATCTTGTGGTCTCCAGTCCCTCCACCCAACTAAGAATAATTCTTGGCCAAGGTGAAAAAAATTTCTCATCCCAAATATGCCTAAGGCAGCAGCTTTGTGTGTGGCTTCCCTATTGGTCAGGGCCTGCTTGACCTCCTAACCCTTTCCTTTGCTTCTCCGTCTTAAAAAGCACTGCGTTCCTCTGTATCTTCCTTTTCTAAGTTGATCCAGCAGCCTAGGTGGGGTGAGACAAAGCCACAAGGACCTGGTAGACTCAACATCGACACCAATCCTGCCTGCAGATCCAGCTGCTGACTCTTGCTAGGTCTTCTAATAGCACTTGATGTTTTCCTCACTCAGCTAGCCTGGCAGCTCAGATCCCTGGCTTGATCAGTGACTGTGCCCACCACAGGCTCAGCAGCCTGAGGGGAAACAGTGAAACATGAGCTCCCTGAGGGAAGGAATTTTTTTATTTACACTTTATATTCCCATTACCTAGCGTAGTATTTGATCATCATTCTTGACATCATGCTTAATAAATGCTAGTTGAATTGAATTGAATAGTCAAGAAGGAAAGGAGTTCTTTGCAAGGCTTCATGGCCTCTTAAGTAAGAAGTTATTACTCACAAAAGAGCCTGGAATTATCCTATTTGCAGATCCAGAAGGAGAAAAACAAAACACTGGGAATAATTGGGCCTGAATACTCTCATTTGGTGAGTCCAAGATCAGTGGGAGTTGTTTGGGGCAGTTCTGGCACCTATTGCCTCATCACCCTTGGTCTGCTCTTTGGTGGGAGCCTTTGGTTTCCATGGTTTTCATCGAATCAGCTCTTAATTAGACATCTCATCCTCTTTCAGGGACCCCAATTATTCAGAAAGACACAACAAGCTCATTGTACCCTTGATTGTGGATGACGGCACGTAGAAGTGAAGAAAACATATATTCTTACTGGAAGGGCAGTTTTGTAACTGCCGATGTTCATTTGTGATGTCACAGATGATGGCCTTTTATCACTGATTATCTGTGGCCCCTGTATGGATTTTATTTATGGCAGCTTAAAATCTAGATAGGAAGGGCTCTAATGGTTTTGCCGGCAGTGTCTGCTTCGCAGACACTTTGGGAAGGAAAGGAGGACAATGTGATACTGGGGCTCAGTTGGGGAAATGTAATTGCATTATGTGGCCATCAGTAGACTGGGCTTCCTGAGTTAATGTAAGGAAAGGAAGGAAGAAAAAGATAAAAGAAGGAAGGAAGGAGGGAGGAAGTGAGGGAAGAAAAAAGGATGAAAAGAAAGAAAGAAATCCACTGCTATAACATACTGTTGACTAGGTAACAGCAGCACTCTAATGCCAGTGAAGAAGACTGCCTCATGAAGTAATCATTTTCACAGTGTTTCAGAGTTGGGAGGGCTCTGTCTCAGTGATCATCTAGTGTAACTTATATCTGAAAAAGAATTTTCCCTATCACTTGACAAATAATCATTCAGCCATTATCTGAAAATGGCTAGATCAGAAGAACCTCCTATCTGCCAAGGAAGCCCATTGTACATCTGGATAACATTACTAGTTAGGAGGCTTTCCTTACAACAAACCCAAATTTGCCTCTTTTCAGCTTTCACTTAATGTTTCTAATTCTACTTTCTGAAGCTAAACAGAATGAATCTAAACTCCCATACTTATATCAGTCCTTCAAATACTTGAAAATAGCGATTGTGTTCCATCCCCTTACTCCAAAGTCTTTCCTTCTCCAGGCTTAACATCTTATGTTATTTAGTCATTTTTCTGTCATGTTCCTTTCTTCATATTGGACCCCATTTGGGGTTTTCTAGATAAATATACTGAAATGGTTTGCCATCTCCTTCTCTGGCTCATTTTACAGATAAGGAAATGGAGGCAAAGTTAAGTGACTTTCCCAAGGTCACACATTGAACTCATGAAGATGAGTCTTCCTGACTTCAGATTTAGTACTCTATCCACTTCTAATTGATCCATTTTTGACATGATCTTCAGGTTTTTTGCCAAATAGTATCCCACGTTATACCATGTTACTGGATCCTCTGGAATCTGACCAAGGACTTTCATTCCTCTGGTTCTGGACACATTCCTCTCAGTGAAGTCCACGATGACAATGATATAGTTTGGCAGCTATTATATCACACTGTTGAGTCATTTTCAGTTTACAGCTGTAGAAGAAATGATTTATTATAGGGGGAAATTATTGCACTAATTAAATCCAACCTTATGTAACTAAAGGTTTTCCATACCCATGATGTCAACTGACTGCAGTGACTATATGAATGCTGGAGAAGGCTCCAAGGTATTTTGGGTACCTCTGGCTTCTGGATCTACCCAAAGCATTCTTGTTTTGGGTTACCACATCCAAGAACTTTTAATGGTCAACCCAAGCTTGTGTTTTGAGTTCCCTTGTATTTCTGTCAAGTTTCTCTCTCATCAAAACTGCTTAACTGTGTACAAATAGTTGGTGTGAGGGTACCCTTGTCTACAAACTTTCCGACAACAACAGTAGGAGTGAAAAACTGTGGCCTTTTCATCATCCTAGCCACCTGAAACAAAAGACTTGTCCTTTTGTTCAACTACCTCTTTGCTATATAATATAACTTAAGAAAATCTTATTGTTGTCCTAGATTTCCCTCCAACTCAAGAAAGTTAAGTGCACCTGACTGTATTCTTATGGTGCCATGCCATCTATGTGCTTTTATCTTTAATTACCTACCCTCTCTTCTATATTTTCTTCATCTTTTAAATGTTTCACTAGGTTTATGAGTTCCCTGTATATTCACATGGGTCTCTTTTGTTGATCCCCTTTTCTTCCACATCAAAATTATTTTTCTTTGTATCTTCAGAATTTCATTCCCAAGACCTTCCCTTCTTTTCTAGGATATATTCATCATGCTCCACACATACTATTCACTATGTCCCTTGTATGTAATTACTTATATACATGATATGTCCCTCATTAGAATGTATGATCTTTGAAGGTAGGTACTGTTTTTGCCTTTCTTGGAGTAGAGACTGTCACATCTCAATAAATGTTTGTTGAAAGTGATAATAATCAGAACAATCTGGTCCTGGCTAAGTGACAAAATGGTAGATTAGTGGAGCAGATTGGGTACACAATACACAACACATAATACATGATAACCTAGTGTCTAATAAATACACAGACCCAAACTTTTGGGACAAGAACTCACCATTTGACAAAAACTGCTAGGAAGACTGGAAAGCAGTTTGGCAGAAACTAGGAACAGACTAACATCTCATACCATATATCTTGATAAAGGCAAAATGGGCGCATGATTTAGACATAAAAGGTGATGCTATACACAAAGTAGGAACGTCTGGATAAAGGAAGAATTTATGGTTAAACAAGGGATGGTATTATGGGATGGAAGGTAGATGATTTTGATTACATTAAATTGAAAAGTTTTTGCACAAACAAAACCAATGTAGCCAAGATTAGAGGGAAAGCAGAAAACTGGGGAAATTTTTAAGGCAAGTGTCTCTGATAAAGACCTCACTTCTCAAATATACAGAAAACTGAATCAAATTCATATGAATATGAATCATTCCTCAATTGACAAATGGTCAAAGGCTATGAATAGGCAGTTTTCAAGTGAAGAAATCAATGCTATCTATAATTATATGAAAAATACTCTAAATCACTAATGCTTAAAGAAATGCAAATCAGGGAAGGGATAAAGGGAGGGGAAGAATTTGGAGCTCAAAAATCTTTTTAAAAATGTTAAAATTGTTTTTACTTATAATTTGAAAAAAGATATAAATATTTTAAAACTAAATGCTTGTTGATTGGGGGGAAGGTAGCAGATCATTATCTGTTGTCATCAGGTCAACAGATATCTGCTTCAATAATTCTTCAATAATTCAATAATTCTTCAATAATAAAGCAAGGAATGTACACCCAGCACTAAAAATTTCTTCATATTGATCCTCTTCCTTCCTTTTTTTGTCATAAAAGGTGTTCGGAGAGGGACTGGAGGACCACTTATCTACACCAGGTACAGGGCTGGACTTAATGACCCCTAAGGTCCCTTCCAGTTTGGTAATCCCATGACTCTAAGAAAGGTAAAGCCTTCTAGTCAATTTTGTTTGGGGACATTGTAGGAGTAGGGGGGGGGGGTGGTATGTGGGAAGGCTTGAGAGGGGAGATAAGAATTGGTAGTATGGAGCTGTCTAAGTTCAGTGGGGATATGTTCAAGTTCAGTGGATGCCTTCAGGAAAGACCCTATTGAAAGGAGAGGCATATGGATACCAAATCAAGTTGATCATAAGGGGACAGATCTCAAGGTGAAAGAGACCTCAGAGACCCTCTAGTCCAACCCTTTCATTTTATAGAGGCCCAGAGAAGTTAAATGATCAGATAAGTATATAGACCTCAGAGGTAGGTTTAGAACTCACATCCTCTGATTTCTTAACCAGGGCTCTTTTCACTGTAGCCGGCCTTTATCTCCTTCCATATTGTCTTGATTTGGTCATCCTTACTGCCTGGAACCCTGCTAACTTATAAGGACTACTCTAGGTGCCTCAGTGACAGGAGTTTTCTTGTCCAGGGAGATCTGGCCCATTGTTTCTTTGTATATTGAAAGGTACCTATGTGGCATTGCTCCACTCTGGAGTCAGTCGAAGACCTATTTGTAGACATTAAGTTAAAATTTTGAGAAAAAAAAGTCAATATTGTGTTTTAATGAGATTTTGAAAATACAAAAAATAAAAGCTCTTAAATCAGCTACTGTCGCTAATAAGATCTGTCATAGAAGCTGATCATGGAGTTGATTAGAAACCAAATGTTATTAATATTAGCTTTCATGTTCTGGAGGGGGGAAAAAGAAACTGCTTCATTAACTGGGTTTGGGAGTTTTTTGGTTCAAACTAAATGAAGGCCCTTGATGTTTTCCCAATTAGTAATTAATGTGTTTGAATTTGGACTTTTGTGAGCATTGACAAATAGCACACCTGGTATGGTCTTGAATTTACAGCTTTAGCCCTAATGATTTTCCCTGATTCAGTAGTAAATCTTTATTATGAGGAATAAAATCAGCCCCATTAAAGGCTGAGCACTGGTTCAATGCGATTGATTATTCTATAAATAAATTGCCTCCAAGCTGGGTCTGGGAAGGTGTTCTGTGCCTGGAAGACAGTCCCTATCAGCCTGCTTGGAACAAAAATGACTTCTTAATACAAATTCCTTAGCCTGACAGTCTGTGTGCATTTTATTTTCCCATCTTTATTTCATATTACTTCCCTTAATGTACTTCACATTGAAGCTAGACCTTCAATCGACTATTCCCTGACCTCACCCTGCCTTTTCCACACTTCACACTTGGATGAAATCCGTCTTGGACCAGGACCTTCTCTAGTGCTGGAGACAGGTAGTCAACATAGGGACAAGACCCTGTTCTGCCTTCCTGCTTCTGTAGTCTGTACCCCAAGACAAGACTCTTTCCTCCCTCTACTCCTGCCCCTGGGGGAGGAACTAGACCCCGTGCATCTCCTTCATCTCTAGGGCTTTCTCCAGCTCCTTCCTACCTGAAAACAAGACTTCCTAGCACCTTCTGCAGACTCAGGGCTTTCTCTAGCCCCCTACCCTGGGAACAAGGATCTTTGCATTCTCCAGTGCAGATGCAGGACTCCTGCCCAACCCTCCCCCAACAAACTCCCCCAGCCTCCAGACTGGTCTCCCATACCTCCTCCTGCTCCTCCCACTTGGTAGGAGGCTGCCTAGACCTTCACAAGATATAATACTTTATGCCATGAAGATCAACTTTTACATAGTCTAACCACCATGGTTAACCTCAAAGGACTTCTCAATAACCATCAATATTCTGTGTGAACTCACTTCTCAAAGGTTATTGTCCTCACCCCCTTATTCCCTACCAAACTCAGTGATTCTGAACCCTAGGCTGCTAGATTACAAACCCCACTCCCCATCCTCAATAGCTGGCTCCTTCACACCCCATCCTAATCCCCCTTAACTTTGCCTGCCTGTCCCCCACTGCAGCTCTGTTCACTGTGTCCTCTGGTATACCTGCTTTCACCCTAAACTTTTTCCTTTCTCTCTCCTTCCATCCTCTGGCACTCATTGAGACCTGCCTCCCCTTTCATGCGGATGCTTCATTCACTGTCCTTTTCCAGAACTTTTCCAGAACACTTTCTTTTACAACCCTTACTTGCACTAGTCATAATGGTGCAATTAGAATCCTTGTCTTTTTTTCTCCATTGCCATTTCCAAAGGGCACCATCACACCAATGGCACTGTCACACCAATGGCACCGTCACACCAATGGCACTGTCACACCAATGGCACCGTCACATCAATGGCACTTTTCCCCCTGTGAGATTCACGTTATCGAAATTTAGGACCTGATCCAGACCCTGGTGGCTGTTATCTATTAATACCTTGAACATTTTCTTTTTATTCCTCAATGACTTAAGTGCCCTCAACTCCTGCCTTTTTTATACTAAGGGACTCCAACAAACATATTGTTTCCACAACTACCCTAACTTATTAATTCATCAGTCTATTCTCCCATGTGTGTTCATCCTTCGTTTTCAAAGACCATGCCATCAGAGAAATGGTGACATGACTTGCACTTTGTTTTGAGTGAGGGAGGGCTGTGCAGGTCACCAGCCTCACTTTCTCCTCCTGAGCCATCTGAATCCAGTGACTAGATATTCATCAGGATGACTAGAGATGGCCCAGGATGCAATGGGAGACCTTAGTCTTTTTAGGCTAGGACTTTTCATGTACTCAGAGAGAGGTAATGTCCATTGAGTGAATAGGCCTCTTGAAGAAGTAGTCAGGGAATGGCCCTTTGAATGAGCAAAAGAAAAAAATAACTAAATCAAACTGAAAGGGAAAGAGAAACTGTTACTATTGATTATCACTCTAATTGGGCAAGAACCTATTGTCTAAGCTATGGGCTTCAGAGTGCACTGGGTTTAAGGTTTTGGGAACAGGAATGAAGGAAGGAAGGGAGGGAAGAAGGAAGGAAGGGAGGCAAGAAGGAAGAAAGGAAGGAAGGAAAGAAGGAAGGAAGGAAGGAAGGAAGGAAGGAAGGAAGGAAGGAAGGAAGGAAGGAAGGAAGGAAGGAAAGAAGGAAGGAAGGAAGGAAGGAAGGAAGGAAGGAAGGAAGGAAGGAAGGAAGGAAGGAAGGAAGGAAGGAAGGAAGGAAGGAAGGGAGGAAGGGACATCTAGCCAGTAAAGCCCAAGAGAAGGGGAGAGGATGAGCTGGGTTACCCAGCTAGCTGGGTCCCCACTCAGGCAGCTTGGTCTTCTCACAGGTTGTATTCATCCTTCATTTTTGAAGACCACGACCTTCTACAGAAATGGTCATCCCTTTGGTCTTGCCATCACCCATTAGTATTCCACTTTTATGTTCACAAATTCTGAAATTCTTTTTTATTGTATCATACTCTATTGTCATTCTATCTTTCCCTGTGCCTTAGAATTCCTTGCCCTTTTCTTTATGCTCACCGTGAACTCCATTCCTTCTCTCCACAGTTCTTTCCCAGGCTGTCTCCAGTACACTGGCTGGATTCTATAACCCTTCCCTGTGTAAATCCCTTGGTGATCCCTGGATCAGCTTTACACCATTCTCTGCTCCTGAATCCTCTGTCTCCTTGGCTTATGGCCAATCATGACTTGCCAAACCTGAACCCTGGATTGTTCCCACTATCTACCTCCTTTATACCCCTATTCATGTGCTGCAGTCCAGAACTGGAAGAAATCACAAAAGAAGGCATACAGGTTGGGTCTTCTAATCACAACTGGGCCCTCATTGCATCAAAGTAGTCTTTCTCTCTTGACTAATCCATTACCTACACCACTAGCTGCAGCAGTCCTTCCAGACCTCGTCATCTTTCCTCAAGGCTCTTACAGCATCAGTCCCAGTCCCAGTCCTCTCTTCATATTCTAGCATCAAAGTTGAAAAATTTCACCAAATTCCCTTCCTCTTCCTCATCTCACTTCTTTCATACATCTGTCCTCTCTTTTACGCTAGTCTCCTTCTCCTTGCTAAAGCCACCCTCTTTAATGCACTCTTAATGACATCCCCTCTGGCAAATTCTTTACACTATCATCCCTACTCTAATCTTCAATCTGTCCCCAACTACTGGCTTTTTCCTGACACATCTATGTGATCTCCATCTATCTCCATCCCTATAGAGCCTTCACTTGATCCTACCATCTCTTTATGTATATATTCAGAATATGGCACTGTCTATCACCTCCTTCTCCTAAATACCTTCCCAGATGTGTATATCCAGTTCTAGTTTCTTTCTCTTTCTAGTCCCACATCAATTACCTTTTGCATTTGACCAAATATTTCAGAGATAACTCAAGCTCAACCTGTCCAAAGGAGAACTCATCTTTTTCACAAGTCTTCTTCCTATGTCTGTTGAGCACACCACCATCCTCCTACCTTCCCAGGCTTTCAACTTTTGGGACATCCTTAACTTAGTTTCCTCCTCTTTCAACTCCCTAAACTCCTAAAAACCAGGATGAACTAGCTCAAGCATGAGAAAGAAATGTATTCAGTATATATAAAAAAAAACAATTCTTCAAAGATGTGCTACTTCAAGAAAAATGAATTTTTATTTTCTTTTGTTGTTCTAAGAGTATTCTGATGTTAACATTATCTGTTGATCTGCCATTTTCCTGTGCTCTTTCCTTTCCTTTCTTAAAGAGCAAGGTATTTATCACTTTGTCTTCATATAATCAACCAGATCCTGGAAGGAGCAAAGTAACAGGTTGAGGGGCAATTCAGTTTGCTATGGTTTATAAATTTAAGATTTTGGAGCAGCCAAGATAGCCAATGCCCCAAACTGGATTTGATAAGCCTTATTATGTGTGTAGGGATGTCTTTAGAAATGTCCCTTATCCATGTGAATAGGTAATAGCACTGTCCCATTTCAACACATTCACAGGACAGCATGATGTAGTAGGGAGAACTATGGCTCCCCAGTCAGGAGACCTGGGTGGCAATTCCTGCTTTGCCATCCACTCCCTATCTGTCCTCAAACAAATTATTTAAGCACATCGGCCTCATCTTTCTCACTTGTAAAAAAAGTGAGACGGTGGGATGAGAGGATCTAACGAGTCTCCTGTCTCTTGATGTTCTCACTACTATGCAGTACAAGTCAGATACAGACGCACTTGTAATATGGTTGTTGCCTTGTGAGTCAGTGTAAGGGCAGTAACTCTGCTTTGTCACTAGAGGGATACCTATGACATGTAGTTGATCTTTTCTCCTGTAGCATAATGAGTAATAATAACAGCTAGCATTTATGCAACGCTTTAATATTTGCAAAGTAACTCAAGTCATTCTATCCTCACAAAATGTGACATGTAGCTGATCTTTTCTGTCTTGTTAATAATAATGATGATGATAGCTAGAACTTATCTAAGTACGGATCACAAAGTGCTTTACAAATATTGAATAATTTTATCCTCATGACCACTTTGAGAAGTGGATACTATTATTATCATCAGTTTTACAGATAAGCAAACTAAGGCAGACAACAGTTAAGTGACCTGCTCCTTGTCACACAGCTAGTAAGTATATGAGACAGGATATGAGACTCAGATCTTTCTCATTCCAAGTCCAGCACACCACTCACTGTGCCACCCAGCTGTCCAGTTTAAACAGAGGACAGACATTGGGTGAGGATTGGGCAGGGAGAAAGGAAGGGAAAGTAGAAGGGTAGTAGGCCAGTTGGCATGGTTAGGTGGGCATGGCCATCTTAGAATTCAGAGATAAGCAATATTATCTTAAATCAAGCTTATATGTTTATGTGGTTTCATAACTAGTTACTTTAACATTTTAGAAGATCTATGATTTTTTCAGTCTTGGTACTACCTTCACAGATGCTGATCACAGCCCTTTAATGGGATCATAGAATGTCAGAGCTGGAAGGGACATAGCTGTCTAATCTAATGTTTTACAAAGGAGAAAACTGAAGGAGGTTTAGAGAGTGGAAGAGATTTGTTTTCAAGGTTGGTGGGATGATGACAAGAGCCCTTCCACAGATGGTATAACCACAACTATGGAAGACTCAGAAAAGAAAGGTTTTGCCTCCCAAGTCCTTGGCATTGTCCAATGGTTCAACATCACAAACTGATATAATTTTCTCAGTGGAAATGATGTTAAACCAGAGGCATTTAGCATACAGTCTGTCACATAGTAGGCACTTAATAAAGTCTTATTGACTAACTGCTTTGCTGCTGCACCCTCAGGACCATGGGACCTTTCCATCTGACTCACAGTTGAAACTTTACCTATGCCTTCTCTCTCCCATTAGAAAGTGAACGTCTTGAGAGCAGGAGCTGTCAAAACTTCTCTGTTTGTGTTCCCAGCACCTACCACTGCGCTTTGCATACATTAGTGCTTAATAAATGCTTCATTCATTCATTCACTTCTCCCTATTGCTTAATTTTGAACAATATTCCAGTGAGAGGCAATATGTTTTAAAATAATTTAAAATTATTTTTGATATCGACTCCTCCCCCGGAAGTATTCTCCAACCACAATGAAGTATCGTCAGATTACCAAATGAGATTAAACAATATGTCATAGGAAATGTCAAAATAATTGTTTTTTCAGATAGAATTTTCTGTCATCTTTTTTTCTAACTCCCTGATATTCCCTCAGAAAAGAAGAACTTACACTTTTGACTTGTACAGCCTGCATTTGTCAGACTTCTCATGTCTCCTTGTCATTTCTGCCTTTAGCTTCCAGAAAGCTTTAGAACATTGAATTTCAGGTAATTTGGGGGGGACATCTAATTACATAAATGCAACTAACTGTAGCCACTCAATTATATAATTAGCAGACTGGACAGAGATTAATGCCTCTCCAGAGCATCTGGTCTCAATTTACCTGAAGTTAAATGAATAGGCACAGGGACTTATGTATGATTTCATTAGTACAGGGAACTCCCAGATGAGGAAACTATGTTTACCGATGCAGGTTGATACTGTCTTTACAATTTATAGTCTTAGAGAGTTGCCTAAAGAATTGAGTGACTTGCCCCAAGTCACATAGCCAGTATGTAGCAGAAGTGGGACACAAACCCACACTTTCTGGCTTTAAGGTCAACCCTTTATTTGTAAATTTCTTCTTCAAGATCTGAGAGCTTTTTTTAAAAAACAAAACAATTGTACATGTATAACCTATATCAGAATGCTTGTTATCTTAGGGAGAGAGGAAGAGAGAAAAATTTGGAACTCAAAGTCTTATTAAAAATCAGTGTTGAAGACTATCTTTAGATGTAATTGGAAAAAATAAAATACAAAAAAACCCCCAAAACCAAACCAAACCAAACCAAACCAAACCTGGGATCTTGATCCAATCAGGAGAACCCTTGTATGAGTGCCTCTGTTTCAGAAGAACTTGGATCATGTTTATTTGGAACAACTCCTGACATACACACTTTCTATTCTTATTTATTATCTTTCCTTTGAACTCAACAGAGTTAGTCACTCATTATGATGCCTTACATATTTGAGGAATCAACAGGCAAATAGATTCATTGAAACATCCAATTTTCTTTCTTTTTTTTAATTGATATTTTCAATTTTTTTTTACATCACCCATAGTTATCCCAAGTATCCTTCTGCCTCCCCCTACCACTCTTAGACAGCCATCCCATATGGCAAATGGTATGATTTTGGAGAGGAAAAAACGCACCAATATATTATAAAGAAATAAAAACAATGTATAATACCTGTGGAGTTCCTCCATCCATGAAGGGGTGGGTTAGAAGTGTTTCATATATCTTTATTTGAGTCCTGTTTGACCTTTATAATTGTGTTACATTTATTTTTGATTTTTTGGTGTGTAGCTGTTCTTTCCATTTGCATTGTTGTAATATAGATATGTGTGTCTATATCTATATATAAAATTTTCTTGGTTCTTCTTACCTAGTTTTTAAACATTTAATTACTTTATTTGTTTTCAGTTTTCTACAATCACTTCCATAAGTCTTAAATTTTCTCCCCCTCCTTCTCCCGTCCTTCCCCGAGACCACCCGCAATCTTATATTGGTTCAACACATACATTCTTGTTAAATGCATTTTCACATTCTCCCCCATTTTTTATGGTCCCCACACATGTAACCATAACAGGCAAACTTCTAATTTCCAGAGACCAAACCTGGTGGAAAGATGAGCCAGAGAGTTTGTGTGAGCACTCAGTCTATGTGAACCTAGACATTCCGTAGAGGTTGTACATAAAAGCCATATGAAATCCTACTTCTTAGAGTGAAAAGCTATAACGAGCCAGACTTTGGGCAACGTGAGTGCGCAGTACTATTGCATCTGGGTTAGATCACATGGTGGTTATGGCCCATTTGATACATATGATTTAACCAAATCTGCATAATAATAATAATAGTTTATCTGTCGCTTTAAACTTTAGAAAACACTTTCTGCAACCCTGTGAGACAGGCAGTACAAGGATTATATCCTCACTTTGCAGATGGGGAGACTGAGAAATTAAGTGATTTTTTCCAAATCTTACAGGTTGTTGTTCAGTCATGTCCAACTCTCTGTGACCTCTTTTAAGGTTTTCTTGGCAAAGATATTGGAATGGTTTGCCATTTCCTTCTCCATCTCATTTTATATATGAGGAAACTGAGGCAAACAGGGTTAAGTGACTTGCCCAGGGTCACACAGCTACTGAGGTCAGATTTGTACTCAGGACCAGTGTTCTATCCACTGCGCCACCTAGCTGTCCCTGACTCACAGGTAAAATGGCAGAATGTGTAGATTTCAAATCATGTCTTCTGATACCAAATCCATGTTTTTTCCCCTATGCCTTGTTGAATCTTTGAAAATTAACTATGTCAGTCAGTAAGTATTTATTAAGTGACCGTGTGTCAAAGAGAAAATGCCTCCATATTTATCCAAATATTTATTGCAATATTTCCATAGTAGCAGAGAAATGGAAAGCAGATGTCTAATGATTAAAAGTGGCTAAACAAATTATGGCACATAAGTGTACTGGAATATCTTTGAGCCATAAAAAATTGAATACGAAAAACTCAGAGAAGAGTGGAAAGACTTGTATGAACTGATGCAGAGCTAATCAGAAGTAATCAGAACAAGGAAAAAATATAGACAATGCCAAAAATAACAGAAATAGAAATAATAACAGTAAAATTGAATATGCTGAGTAATTATAATGATCAAGTCTGACCTTGAAGAACAAAGGACAAAGCATATCCTCTTTTCTTTGAAGAGGTGGATGACTGTGTACATGAACGTGACATTTATTGTCATTACATTTATTAATCTGTGTGTTAATTAGTTTTGAACCGCTTTTTTTTCCTCTTATTTTTAAATTCTTTGTTATAAGGGATGCCCTTCTGGGAAAGGCAAAGAGGAAGGATATAAGTAGAAATAAGGATAATGTAGAAATAAAAGATACCAATATAAATTTAAAGAAAATAAACCAGAGTATAATGGATTTCTACTATACTGAAAACATCAACCTGCTGAAAACTAGAATGCCCCTACTGGGATGGTGTCTTCCTTCCTCAACAGGGCTAGAAAATAAGACAGGATCAAAGGCTCTACTATTGCATGAACCCTCCTTTTCTTCACCTCCAAAGCCAGTATTTCTCAAAGCCAATGTCTTAATTCCATTAGCTCTCAACTTCATGGAAGAAAGGAGGTACTTGGCCTTTAATCTCTAAAGCCATATCTGTAGTAAGCAGGGAAGGGCTTTAGAAATTTAATTTGAAACAAAAGCAAAAACTTAATCTCCTTCTGTAACCAGTTGACAGCAGATGAGCCACACTAAGGTGGCCATGATGAAGAGATAAGGCAGAACTGCTGGGCAAGGACAACTCTTGGTTATAGAGGAAAATATACACATCTATAAATCAGGGAAGTCTAGCAGCTAGTAAGTTTAGTGATAGTTTGACAGATGATGTAGGAGAGACGACAAGTCATAGTAGAACAAATACTGCATTCTGAGTTGAAGGAAGTATATAAGCATTTATGAATATCTACTATGTGCCAGGTGCTGTGCTAAGCACTTTACTCATTTGATCCTCACAACAACCCTGAGAGGTAGTTTGGTGAATGTCTATGATGTTCCTCTACAAATTGTACCAGATATGATTTTCCAGAACTGTACATTTTTACTGGAGGCAGTTGAAGAGAGAGCAATGATTTTTAACAAAGATAAGCAGCTCCACTTACCTCATCTAGTCTTATTCATTGAAGAATTATGATGGCATGATGGGAATTGAAATGTTTTTAAACTTCAAGCAAAATAATAATCATATATGCGCAGTGTTCTCTGAAGAAAAAGCAAAAAGGTCAAAAAGGCAGACTTAATAGTGTAAAGATTTTTTGCTGGCTGGCTGTATGTCTGAGACTCTTAGTTTGACTCACAGAAGTGTTAGACTAGGCAGCTAGGTGGATCAGTGGATAGGGTATTGACAAGTCACTTAAGCTCTGTTTGCTTTACAGCAATGGCAAACCACTCCAGTATCTTTGCCAAGAAAACTCCATGGACAATATGGTCCATAGGGTCATGAAGAGTCAGACGCAACTGAACAACAACAAAGCCTTGAACTATCGGCTAGCTACACAAAGAAATCTGTGATTGCTTCTCATGGCAAAGAGGGGGCATAGCAACTATAATCAACAGAGGACAAACATGGCAGGAGTTTGGCAGAGAATCAGCATCAGAAAACTATTGAAGAAAATAGTTTGGAGCTTGTTTGAGATAGTGGCTTAGTAGATAAAGTTACCAAATTGATATAACAAGATTTACTGTAACTTCAGAGGTAGATGAGTGTTCCAAAAAGCCTTAAGAGTGTGGCTTCCTCTGGATGGATATTCATGTTTCCTACATATGTTCCCTCTTTCATGTATGTTTCCTGACTCTTCTTTTGCTCTATATTCCTTATATGCATTCCCTCTTGGTCCGTCAGCTCGTAAGTCAACTTATATTTATTAAGCACCTACTTTGTGCCAAGCACTGTACTAAGTGCTGGATATAAAGAAAGGCAAAAACAGTCCCTGTTCTCAAGAAGCTCATAGTCTAATAGCACGGACAACATGCAAACAACTGATATAAAAAAAAGATATGTGCAGTATAAATTGAGGGTAGTCTAAGAGGGAAGGCACTAAAATTAAGGAGGACAGGAAAGGGCTTTGTTTTCAGAATGTAGGACTTTAATTGAAACTTGAGGTTGTGTTTGTCCTTTGTTCTTGAAGATGGCCATGACATCAGAGAAATGATGACATGACTTGCAGTTGACTTCAATTTGAGTGAGTGAGAGCCATGCAAGGTCACCAACCTCACTTTCTCCTCCTGAGCCATCTAGGTCTAGTGACCAGATAATTCATCAGGATGACTGGAGATGGCCAAGGATGCCTACTGAAACTTGAAGGAAGCCAGGGAAGCTAGGGTGGAGAACATGGGACATAGATAGTGAAAATCCTCAAAATCAGAAGTAACTAGAAGTCTCTGAGAGTGTGCTCCTATGTATATAGGAGAAATTTTCTTTGTTATTATGTTTAAATAAATGACATTTTCTATAAATTAATAGGTTTTCTGGTTTTGTTTGGTATAAGAGAAGCATCAATGAGTACTTATGAACTATGGTTTTAAATAGATACTGACCCAAAGTGTGTCTTGGAATTAGGAGCAACATAATTGAGGTGGGCCCAAACTTCAGAGGCAACAGGCAGAAATCTAGGAAGGTAGGTGGTTAGGGACAGACAGGTCCTGGCTATAGGTCACAGAGACCTAACTGGGCTACAAGGGGTAAACTTGTTCAAGAATAAAATGAGGCCTCTCAGTGGGAAAAATATAAAAGAACAATTGTGTACTAACCTATGAATTCTACAGAGGTATCTTATTCCCAGAAAAGAAAGGATGAAATCTATCTCTCTCCTGGCAGTAGAGCAGCGATCCAATATGGGTGCAAAATGTGGTATACTGCCAGATACAGTCCTTGTGTTGGTTGGTTTTGTTCATTTTTATTACAATGGAAGTTTCAGTGAAGAAAATGGTAAATTAAAAATTGACTGTGGCATAGCAACAAAAATATTTTGGAATTATGCTTAAAAAGTGACTAAAATCTCCCTGTCATTGACCCAGAGGTCCTACTTGTTTAGGCTTCTACCCCAAGGAAGTCAAAGATGGACAGAAAGGTCCAATAAATACCGAAATGTTTATAGTATCACTTTTGGTAGTACTGATTAAATGGAAACAGTTGGCGCCCACTAATTGGGAAATGGCTGAACAAGTTGTGGTGAAGTCCTACTGTCTATAAGTGATATTACTGTTCTTCAATGGGGGTGAAGAAGGAAGAGGAGCATGGGAAGACTTAAATGAACTGATGTCCAGTGAAGTAAGCAGAAGCAGAAAACAAGATACCAAATGACAAGGCTGTAAATATAAATAAGAAGTCAAAACTGAACAGCGTCATTGTATTGACCAAGCTTGGGTCCAGTGAAGAGTTGAGAAAATATATCCTCTTCTGTTCTTTGCAGAAGTGAGGAATTAAGGTTATGAAATATTGCATTGACTGTCAGACAAGATCAATGCATTGTTTGATTTTGCTGAACTAATTATTTTTCTTTTCTTTTTAAATCTTTGTTACAAGGGAAGGCTCATAGAGTTATGGGGGAAGGGATATACTTAGAAACAAATAAACAACAAGCTTTAAAAAGTCATCGATAAAACTAAAAATCAGCAAATCATTTTTCTGGAGATAGTTTTACCAGAGAAGTCAAGAATGACCTGTAGACAGAGGTGTGCTGATTAATGTTTAACATTTGGCTCTCAAAAAAAAATACAGAACATTTTTAAGGTTAACCTTATTATTAACATTTTCTCTGTCACTTTCTTGACTTTAGAAATCACCAAAGCAATAAATCATCCCCAGCTACATAACATTGCGTATTTCCAAGGTATAATTCTCAAATTGAAAACTTAATAGGCTTTGGGAGCTGTTTGAGCTGGCTCCAACACATCCCTGTTTGGAGGTTTCTCTCTATTACAGGGGTGTGAAGCCCACTTCCTTGTAGATGCCCAGGAAATTAACAAAGGAAAGTTTGTTGGATCTGGGAGAATGGGTCTGTCAACAAATGGCCAGACTTAAAACTTACTTAATCTGTGCAACCTTTGAAAATATTCAATCAAACCTTTATTTTTTTTCTGGTTTGACCCCTTTTTTGTCTCCTAGAATAGAATTCTTACAGCCTGAAATCCACACATTGCCTCTCAGCATCTCCCTTTTTGCCCCCTCCTGCTTTATATCCTGTTTGCAGCTCTTATTTCACCTCCCACTGCTGACACTTTTCAGTGAGTCAACTTGTGGCCCCAGAAGAATGGAAGCTCTATCCCAGTAGAATAAAAACTCTTTTAGGTTTCAATTTTATCTTTATCTTCAAATGACTAGCACAATGGGTCATAGGAATATAGATTTAGAACTAGAAAGTCCCTTTAAGGCTCAGCTAATCCAGCCATTTATAGGAGACATTCCATAGACCTTTAATAGATTAGCGTCCTTTCAAGTATTCCTGATGAAAAGACCAGAGAAGGATAGAATCTTTGAAACACAAACACAGAATAAGAGAACTGGCTGAAGAGAGTGTGATGCGGCAGAAGGGTGGGATCAAATCACTTTAATTATAGTTTTTTAATGTTCCTTTTCTCTCCCCCACCTCCTTCTTTGTAAAGCTCAGGGCATGAGATGAAGAGGTAAAAAGTACGGTATGATGGTATGATGGTATGATCAAAGCAAAAACACAATTAATAACTATTACCATTAATATGAATGAGATGAAGTCACCTATAAAATAAAGCAGGTTAGCAGAATGGATCAGAAAGAAGGATCCAACAATATGTACTTCTCTTGAAACATAAAAATTAATATGGAGTTAAAAATGAAGGGTCAAAACAGAATCATTATGCCTTAGGGGAATTTTTAAAATAGGTATCTGTAAAAAGAAATATGATAAAAAGAGATATGCAGATAGAAGATGCTTAAAGATATAGATAATGAGATAATGCCAGTACTTACTAAGTATGCACCAAGTGGCATAAAACGGAAGGACTGAAAAGAAAAGTTAATCAGATTTTAGAGAGAAATAGCAAAACTGTAGTACTCTGAGAACTTAATGTGCCTTTTTCAGACATAAAGCTAACAACAACAAAATAAAGCCAAGAAAGAAATAAGGGACCTGAATAGAATTTTAGGGAAGTTAGATCTTATAGATCTTTAGCGTTTGCTGAGTAGACACACACACACACACATGTGGCACCTTTACAAAAATTGTGCATAAAAATCACATATGCAAATAGAGAGATACTTAAACAAGAAAGTGTTTTACTGACCAACACAATTATAGGCTTTAAACTTCAATGGAGACTAATCCTAAAAAATGGGTTAAAGAACAAATCAAAGAAATAAAAGATAATTTCATAAAAGGAAATGTCAATAAGATAACATAAAGCATTCTTGGATGTAGAGAAAAAAGAACAGATAATCAAACTAGATATGCAATTAAAGAAGCTAGAAAAGTGTCAAATAAAAATCCCAATTCAACACAAAAGTAGAAATTCTGAAAATCAAAGCATCAACAAATTGAAAACAAAAACTTCAGTCAATCAAGTAAAGTAGGGCCTTTTTATTTTGAAGCAACTAATAAAATAGACAAACTCTTAGCTACTTTCATATTAAAAGGAAAAAGGAAAACCAAATTGCCATTACTCAAAAATGAAAAAAATAATTCAATATAGAGCAGAAATAAAAGACACTATTAAAACAATTTTGTTCAATTATATAGGAACATGAATAATTTAAATAAAGACATGAATATTTACAAAAAACATAAATACCTGGATGAAAATAACAAGAATTGGAGAGAGCTTAGAAAAAGAAATTCAGCTAATGATAATGATAACTGCCCCTCCGGAAAACAAAACAGAAATACTCAAATGACCAGATGAAAGTACAAAAAATATTCTATCAAACATTCAAAAACAATGAATTCTAGCATTACATAAATTATTTACAAAAATAGAGAAAGAACAGATCCTATCAAACTCTTTGTAGGAAATAAATATATTTCTGTTTCATAAAGCAGGGAGAGAGAAAACTGAAAGAGAACTATAAACCATTATCTCTGATGAATACCTACACAAAAATATTAAATAAACTATTAGCAAAGAGTCTTCAGTAATATTTTTAAACTGTTATGAACACTATGACCAGGTTGGATTTATATGAAAAAAATGCAAGATTGGTTCAAAATTAGCCAAACTATAAATGCAACAGATCAAATTAATAACAAAATAACATACTGTAAGTAGATTCTGAAACTCCTTTTTGACAAAATAGAACACACAATTCTATAAAAAAATTCAAAAGCATAAGAATAGATTGACTTTTTCTTATCATGGTAAATAATATTTAATCTAAAACCAACAACATTATGTATAACAAAGAAATGCTTGAGGCCTTTTCAATAAAATGAGGAATAAAGCAAGGATATTCAGGGTCACCACCATTATTTAATGGAATTCTATAAGTGCTAACCGTATTAAAACATAAGAAAAATTGAGTTAATACACATGGTAATGAAGAAACAAAAATGATCACATTTTGCAGATTGTGAACTTCTGGAGGTCAGGCACTGTCTTTTGCCTTTCTTTGCATCTCTGGGACTTACCATAGTACTCGGTTTTATAGCAGGCACTCGAATATTTGTTGACTGACTGATTCTTTCTACCACATCATGTATGTACTCAGTCTTTTTAGTTCTTTTTGTAAAACTACTGTAGAGGATACATAGAGTTTGCTTATTATCACTAAACAAGGGAGTCATATTCCCAAAGGATTCAGAAAGATTTGAAGTGTATTATAGTGGATTGACTACTGGGTTTAGACACATCAAGTCTTGGGTTCAAATCCAATGTCTGATATTTACTAGCTCTGTAACCATAGCCATATATCTTAACCTCTCAGCCTCAGTTTCCTAATCTGTAAAGCAAAAGGATAATAACTATTGCTAGAGTATCTATCTCACGCTCAAGTAGAAAATATAAATAAATACAAAATATAAAAAACGAAATAAATACATGAATAAATACAAAAGAACATAAATACAAAATAATTTAGTGAGTAGGACACTGGAAACTAGAGGGATGTGGGTTCAGCTGTCAGGCTCCATTGAGATCATGTTGGCAAATATTTGCAAAGGCTTCCTCTTGTCTCCCTTTCCTACACAAGTGCCAAATATCCAGGCTGTCCCGCAGGCCTGGTGGCAATATCCCATTGCCTTCTGGGAGTAGTTGCATACTTCCTGGGACTTGGTACATAAGGGAAGAAGGAGCTAGGCAGAGAGAACAGAGTTTGTATTAAAAAATCCAGGAGATAATGGTGCCACTCCACAGGCTGTATACACTCCACTGCAGTATTCCAGTATCATGGTATCAGTATTCCAAGGCCTCACCAATCACTATCATGTCAGGGGAAGTCAATTCATCAGAAGCGTTAGACCTGTTAAGGTTTGCTCTGTGCTGTGCTGGTAATGAGGGAAATCAAGGCTGTGGATACAGAACAGCTCTTACATAAACAGTATAATTCACTTAGGTGCCACTGTGCAATTAAAAAACTAGCAGTGACAGGAAGAAAATTGTCTTGTTTCTGAAAGGCAAAGACAGAGAGGAATATGATGAGCTTGTAAATGCCAGCCTGATAAAGATTTTTCACAGAGACAGATAACTCTGATCATTTGACTCTCCGCTCCCCTAACATTTGTAGTTACAAAATGGGTCACACAAAGCTAGAACTAGGAATTCTTGTACCTAGAATAAAGTTAAGTGCATGCGTGTGTGTGTGTGTGTTAGGGATGGGAGTGCACAGTGGACATTTCAAGTCCTATTTATTCTCCCTCCACAAGCTTCTTCACGTCCAATCCTTACTCTCTGCTCCCACTGCTAATGACCTCCTAGTCCTCACTACCTTCATGAAGTACTGAAGGGGACACCTAAAAGGTCTTCCTACCTACACTTTCTCCACACTCCTTCCAATCCATTCTTCATACTGCAAGAATAATCTTTCTTAAGCATGCCACTCTTTTGCTCAAAAATATTTAGCAGCTCCTTTTTGCTTCCCAAGTAAAGTTCAAACTCCCTGTCTGGCATTCAAAATGTCCCCTTCTCATTTTTTTTTTAATTAATTACTTTTTAGTTTTCAACATTCACTTCATAAGATTTTGAGTTCCAAATTTTCTCCCCCTCCATTTCCTCTCCCCACCCCAAAATGGGGTGCAATCTAATATAGGCTCTACACATCCATCTCTTTTAAACATAATTTCACATTAGTCATGTTGTAAAGAGGAATTAGAACCCATGACCTCCCAATAATCTTGGCACCATCCTAGCTTTATCTCCTAACACTCCCTTCCTTGCGTGTTGTCTTCCATTCAGACTTAGAGGACACTGTGCCTTCTAGATATGCTCTGAACTTTTCTACCTTTGTGCCTTAATTATGGTGCTCCCTATCTTACTGCCCATCATTGTCTCCTTCACCCAACCTGCCATCCAGCCAGATTGGCCCACTTGCTATTTCCAGGACACAACAATCCATTTCCCATCTCCAGGGCCTTGAACAGAAATGTTCTTCCTCCTCATCTCTGCCTCTTAGAATCCCAAACTTTCTTCAAGGCTAAGTTCAGGTGCTGATTCCTTCTCAGGTCGTCCAGGTCCCTTTACTCACTAAATTATTTTGTATTTATGTTCTTTTGTATTTATTTGTGTGTTTATTTTTCATATTTTATATTTATCTGTATTTTGTATTTGTTTATATATGTTCAGGTTATTTCCTTTCCAGAGGAATAGCAGCTCCTTGGGAGTAGAGACCCTTCCTTCCTTCTTTCCTTCCTTCCCTTCTTCCCTCCTTTCCTTCCTTTTTCTCTTCTCTTTCTTTCTTCTCCCTGTCTCTTCCTTCCTTCCTTCCTTCCTTCCTTCCTTCCTTCCTTCCTTCCTTCCTTCCTTCCTTCCTTCCTTCCTTCCTTCCTTCCTTCCTTCCTCCCTTCCTTCCTTCCTTCCTTCCTTCTTTTCCCCTCCAGCACCTATCAAGCATGCCTGACACATACAAAGTAGGTGTTTAATGAATGCTTTTTGCATTGAATTGCATTGGATTGGATTGGATTGAACATCATTTCTGTCTTGACTGGTTAAACCTTAGCTATCTTTTAAATTTGTCTTTTATCTTCAGTCAAATCTTAGCTATCTTTGAAATTCCAACACAAATGCCATCTCATTCTCATAAAGCCTTCACCTTTTCCTTTAGTTTTGGTTAAAACTTTCACCTTCAGAACTCTTATTTCTTTTATAACTCTTTTATTTATTTTATAAAATCAGCACTTTTATTTTGGACTTGTCTAACTCACTTATCAGGTATTATTATGCTTTAGAGCTATCTGTACTTGAATCTTATATCCAAGAACAGGGAATGTGTCTTATGTAAACATTCCTATCTGCACAGTTCTCTGTAATGTGAGCGCCATCACTTAACCTCTGTTAGCCTCAGTTTCCTCATCTGTAAAATAGAAATTTTAATAGCATCTATCTCATAGAGTTGTTTTGAAGAAAAAACTAAGATATTTGTAAAGTACTTTGAAAATATTATAGTGTGATATAAAATGTTAGTTATTATTTCTACTGAAGGGTGAATGAATGCAATGCCCATTTCCTATGTATAATAAGCCTCTGTAGATAAATCAGACACTCTGATGGATGCTGAAGACAAAAGAAAAGAAAGAAATAATCTCTATGCCCTAGGAGCTCATATTCATTTGCAAATATGGGACTTCCTTTAGAAACAGCCTCAATATATCTAAGTAATTGAGAGTCTGTTGAATGGGGAGGGACCAGACTATGATTTCACTGGTATAGAGATTCTTCGACCAAAACAAGTCTGCATCTTTTCTACAATTTAGGCTCTTAGAGATCTGCCTGGGGGGAAGCTAAGTGACTTGTCTGAGGTCACCCAGCCACTATTGCTGAGGGAGAACTTTATCTTGTGTTCCTGACTTTGAGACCTACACTCACTCTTACCCCCTCACTATCTAGAAGACCCTGTCCTGTGTGACCTGTTTTTGTTATGTCCTTAAATCCAGGGGGAAAGTTACCCTGATGGGTCTGTTGACTTCAGCTCTGCTGTTTCCATGCAGTGAGCTAGCTCTGGGTTGGTGCCGAATTGTGCCACTGAGATAATTGCGTGAGAGAATATATCATTTTCTAATTGAAAACTGAGCTCTGAATGCTTTGCTGCTTGCACTGGCTTTCTATTCTTTTCACTTTTTTTAAGGGGCCTTAACTTGAGAGGATTCCAATCAAGCAGGTCCTAATATTCTAGTAATTAAAGCTCTTGGTTCCTTTTTTTTCCTCCTTCTCTTTTCCTCTCTCTTCAGAAGCTGCCAGAAAGTGCATTAAAATAGGGAGAGTCAATGTGCAGGCCCAAATTATACTCTCCTTTCCTTCCCTCAATGAAATTACTTTGAGAAAGGAAAACACATCCAAATAAATGAGTAGCCAATGTGGGTATGAGATCTTGGTTCAGCAGATGTAGGAGAGACTAATCTGTAAGGTTCTAAATGTGAACATTCTGGAATCGAGTTATTAATGGGGAGAGTAGGTGAACCTACTGATCAGGGAGGTGACATAGTACAATGGAAAGCATTCTGGCTTTGGAGTCAGAGGAGCTGGGTTTGAAACCTGATTCTGTCCGTTATTGGAAGAGATGGCTTCTGAGGTCCTGTCCAGCTTGAAATTGATCATCCCTGGATAGATAGCTTATCTATATCACTTGAAAATAATAAGAACTTATATAGAATTGAGGGGAACCTAATACTGAATAATAAGAATAGCCATAATTCCTTTATTACTTTAAAGCTTGCAAATCACAGTATATATTATCATTATCTCACTTGATGGAAGAAGCAATATCCTACCCCAAAATGTGATTTGAAGTGGATCAAGAGGATTCCCTTTTAAAACTACTTGTCCATGTGGTGGCTCAAGGTCTTTATTATCTCCTCACTTCCTTTAAATTACAAAAGTTATCTGAGAAAGGTGGTGTTGTCCATAACCATGGAGGTTGGGCAACTGAGGTGTGGGAACAAGAAAGAGTGATTGCTGTTAATAGCCTTCACCATGGTATAATCATGAGGTCAGATGATCACAGATGTTTAATTAGAAGGGGCCTTCCACACCATCAACTCCAATATCCTTATTTTACAGATGAGGAAAGGGGGCCCCAGGGACCAAGGTCCCATATCTAGTAAGGGCAGAGCTTTCCTGTGATTGTAAGGCTACTGTTTTGTTGTTCAGTCATTTCAATCATGTTAAACAATTTGTGACCCCATCTGGCGTTTTCTCAGCATGGTACTGGAGTGGTGTGCCATTTTCTTCTCCGGCTCATTTTACAGATGAGGAAACTCAGACAAACAAGATTAAGTGACGTGTCCAGAGTCACACAGTAAGGAAGTGTTTGAAACCAGATTTTAATTCAGGAAGATGAGTCCTCCTAATTCCAGATCTGGCACTCTAGTCACCATGCCATCTAGCTGTCTGTAATGCTACCCATATGCAGAGAATACAGAAAAATCTAATACCTCTGGGCTAGTATTCTTAAATGGTCCCTGAGACTGTGAATACAAAAAATGATTGTATTCATTTCAGTGAACATCTATCAAACATTTGAGGTATACAAAGCACTGTGTCACATACTGAGGGAGATAAAAAATTGAGTCTTTGTCTTCATAAAATTTATAGTCTAGTAGTGGGATAAGACACAAATACACATAGCTATGTTAGGTGCTGTTACAAGTCCAGTAGATTATAGCAGTTTTATCACAAAGTGCTATGTGAGGTCTGGGGGGGGAGATTGTTACTACGAGAGGGATCAGAATAAGCTTCATGAAGGAATTCACACCTGTGTTGATATTTAAAGGATAGATAAGCACTCAACAGATAAAGAAGGGCAGGAAAAACATGCCAAGCAAGAAAAAAAACAACACAGTGTAAGCATAGGCACAGAGTCTGGAAAATACAAGGCATGTTCAGGGACAAGAAGGTAGGTGAGTTTCGCTGGAGTGTGAGCAGAGGAGTAGTAATATGGCATAATGCTGGAAAGGTAGGGTGGTGCCACTTGGGAGCATAAGATCTTAAGTTCAGAGCCAGAAGAGACCTTAGGTGCTCTTGAAATCAAAGTAAAGCATTTGATTTTTTTCCTTTATAGGCAATCATCACTAATTTTTTTTTTTTGAACAGAATGACGCCCCTCCAGATCTGTGCAGAAGAAAGCTTATTTCATTGGCAATATGAAAGATGAACTTGACAAGAAAGGGTCAAAGTGGGTAGATCTGATAGACTGATCTGCTGGAACAGTCCAGGCAGGTGATAATGAAAGCTTATACTAGCCTGGTAGTTGTGGGAGAAGAAAATAGAGGATGCATGAAAGAATTATTGTAGAGATGGTATTTGTTAGACTTGACAACTGGCTGTATGCAAAAGGTTTTAAGGATTTAAGGTCCTAGTCAGAAATTATATAAGAGTGAAGGCTGTGAAACTGGAGAATTGGATGTGTATCCTCAGCCACAGTGAAAAGTTCTGTACAGGGTAAGCAGTAAATCATCTTAATCAGACTATTGACTACCACCACGATAGCATTATTTCCCTAGGAGGAGGGAAAGTATATGATGAACTCTAATGTTACCACTACCCGGGAATGGAGGAGCTTGGGAGGGGTTCCTTAATAAAAAACTTCAGTGGCTCCTGCTCACTTCCAGAATCAAAATGAGATCTTCTGCTTGGAATGCAAAGCCCTTCGATATCTATCCCAGCTGTTGTGTTTGAGATATTAACAAAAGGGTAAACTGAGGAAGATCTCAGCTCTAGGTAACATTTATTAACAGGGGCATGCTGACAACAAATGGGTCAAAGCATTGCCTCCATTTATTCCAAAGACCCCAAGCCAAAGAATAGTTCCACTTTTATAGGTTTAAGGGAGTACAGAACAGAGAACAAAACAAGGTAGATGGCATCATGGAATCAAGGACAACATGACTGGCTACAGAGTGGAGGTGCAAGGAACAATATGATTGGTTGGAAATTTGATAATGGGGTCTAGCAACAATCCCCTTCCTTCTATCATGAGACTAAGAAGTGTTTATTGTTTGAGTACAGGTGTGAAGTAGCACACACTTTTGGACAATAAACCAGACATCCTTAAAGGATAGTTTGGTAGAGCAAAGATGTCCCTTTCTCTCACACACATTCCCTAAGGTTAGCAAAATTCCTTGAGGCAAGAATAGATCAGTGATTAGCAGGAGAGGTGGATGTCTAAACTTCAGCCATTGCAGGCCAGATGATTATCTAAGTTCAGAGACAGAGTCATGACTGAAGCCGTTACAGGACAAAATCAATTACTTGTAAGCAGGATCAATAAAAAAATGATCTTATATCTTACTTTCTGATCCAGTGTCTCTGACTGTTCCATGAACAAGACATTCCATCTCTCAGCTCTGGGTATTTTTTTCTGGCTATCCCTTATACCTGGAATGCTCTCTCTCCTCATCTCAGCTGTCAGGCTTCTCTGACTTCCTTGAAGTCTAAATCCTATCTTTTACAGGAATCCTTCTCAACCCTCATTAATTTTAGTGCCTTCCCTTTGTTATATTTCCTGTTTATCCTTTATTTTAACAATTTGTATATATGTTTGTTCTCTTGAGGGCAGATTGTCTTTTGCCTCTTTCTGTATCCCTAGTGTTTAGCACAGTGCCTGATATATAGTAAATACTTAATAAATGTTTATTATTGATTTATTAATTGTCCCAGTAGACAGTAGAGAGACCATATATTTCATGTCATTAGATGTCCATAGGTATTGTATTACACTTCTAGCCTCTAAGAGCTACAAATAATGGATTGTCAAGTTTTAGCAAATCCAGTGGACAACTGCTAGTTTTTAATGACCAGGATAAAGCATCAGCCTGGAAGGAAACCTAGGTAGACAGCTGGGGCCTAAACATAGAGATTCTGCACCTGCCGTGGGTAGATGAGTTCTAATAGCTCTGGTTAAGGATTCGTGTGCAAAACCCATAGAAGAGCATCTTGGGATGATTCATCCATCAACTGTTCAAATTCAGGTTTTTGTAATAACTCATCTTCCAGCTAATTGCATTGTCTGAAAATAAAGGCAATAGGGATAGAGATGGGGATAGGACCTGGGATTTCATTGGTCTAGGAAACTCCCAGGGAATTTCTCTGCCACTTAAAGCCATAGGGAGTTGCCTAGAGCACCAAGTTAAGTGACTTGCTGAGGGTCACATAACCAGTATGCATCAGAGAGAAGGGGAAGAGAAGAGGAAGGGGAGGGGAAAGAGAGGGGAGGGAACAAATATTTGTCAGACATTCATTGTGTACTAGGCACTGTGCTCAGTGCTTTATGTATATCATCTCATATGGTCCCCACCGCCCTGAAAGTTATACTGTAAAATCCCCATTTTACAATTGGAGGAACCTGCTAATCTACCTCAGTGACTCCTAAGCCTTGCCATCCACCTTACAGGTGGAGCGCCATACTTCTCCATCTACTGTGTGCCTAAATTCTTCTATACTTGTTCTCTCTCCTACTTAGAATTCGAGTTCATTGAGAGAAAGGACTGGTTTTTTTTCTATCTGTATTCTTAATGCTTAGCACATAGTAGGTACTTAATTTTTTCATTTTCATATTTTCATTAATTACCAAGATATATTAGAATTCTGTCAGGGAAAGTTGAATGCTAGATGAACCTTTTCCTCTGGGCTTGGACTGGCCAAGCAACAGAACCCTCTTTTCACACAATCAAACATTATATTGTAGGGCAGATTTTCTACCTTAGCCATACTACATATGTGGGAATGTGGCAGCTCTATATCAAAGTCATAAATAGGTAGGCCAGTAAGTGGGAAATGAGAAAAGAAAGTCTAGGGAGTCCCTTGTTCAAAACAGTTGGTCTGTGGTTAGCTAGTTCCCTGATTAGGTCGAGTTCTGTGCTCAGCAGTGGGGATGAGCTAAGAACAGTGTTACCTGAGTGGAACTGACTCTTCTCCTATCATGTCATACAACCAGCTCCCAATGGCTGCGTGAGAGAGTATGGGAGTTTCCATCAAATTTTTATTTCAGCTAAAGGTGGAACTCAACACATGTTGTAGTATAAATACAGATAGGTCAGCTACAATGTCCTCCTGAGTTCATTCATCCCAAAGCCAAGCCCTCCAAAAAATGAACCTGTATATTCTTCCATGGTCTCTTGGCCCTGCAGGAATCACTGAACCTGGTAGTTAGCAATCTTCCCTCTAAAGAGGTAGGGTTCTCCTGAGCTCCTGATGAAATCCCTCCACATTATCTATCAGTGAAGGAAAAGATAGCCTGGGGGAAAATTTATTCCATTACATGGGGCACCTTGAAGACCACCCTGGTCTGACCCATGGGAAAATCTTGTAGGTAAAAGTTTAAAAACCCTTAGGACCCTTGGGAGGCTGTTGGCTCAGCAAGAGAGTAATACAATAGACCATTAACATTTTGGCTCAAATGAATTCATTAGCATCCTAGAATTACTTTTCCTTGAAATAATTCTTGACTCTTCCCTTTCCCCTAGACCAATTATCTGATGTATTGCTAAGTCTTTATTGCTCCAGCTTCCATAATATCTTTCACATCTGACTCCTTTCTCATCACCTCTCACTTGGATTATTGTAACAGCATCCCAAATGGCCTCTCTGTCTCCAGCCTCATCCCTCTCCGATACATCCTCCAGACAACTATCAAGTTACTACTCTTATATGACCGCGTCATCCCTAAAGGGGATGGGAACCTGAGTCCCTAAAAGGAGAAAATCATGTCTTTGAAAGCAACGCAGTTCCTGAATTTTCCTATACATTTCAGTAGCCCAGTTCACTGGTGCCTCTGCCCAAGGCACCTGGCCCACCCTGGCCCACCTTGATTACATAATTAGCTTTCTTGATACTCTTTAATCCCATCTAGGGTCCTTTCTCTGTTGCTTCCCTACCATTCCAGGCTATTTGCCACTCCTAGATGCCATCCAGATCTTCCTATGGTATTTTTGTATAAAAATATCAGTCCCATCCTCATCAAATGCACAGATTCTTAAAATCTGGCCCTCTTGTAATGCACCATAAATATGGCAGACTCATGAGGAGTGTGGCCCACCTAACTGATGTCTTAATAAACTTGCAACTTGAAATGAAAGAAGGCTTGAGTGGTCAGATTATTTGAAGGCAGACCCTCACCTTGTATCCTTGCATTTTGGGGTTCCCAGAACCCCTAAACTGCAACAATCTCCACTCCCAATCTTCAACGTTGCCCTTTCTCTTCTAGGGTAAAACATAAATGTATTGACTCTACAATATGATTCCCACAACCTTGGCTTCCCTGTTGTATTCCCTAGTACTTCCTTTTCTGTACTCTGCTCCTTGTACATGCAATTCCATTCTATGTCTGGAGGTCATTTCCTCCCCTCCTTGGCCTTTGATAGTCCCTAGCTGCCTTACATTCACAGCCCATGTGTCAGCTCCTACCAAAGGCCTTTCCCACTGCCCCCCCCCCAACTCTTCCCCTTTGCAAATGATTTGACTTAACGTACTTCGTGTACTTATTTATGTAAGTTGTATTTTCCTTAGTAGAATGTAAGGGTAAAATCTGTCATTTTGTCTTTGCACCCCTAGTATGGTACCTTACGTGGGCTTATTTGTTTATTTTAATGGACTTGTATTTCATCATGTGGGAGTATCTCTGGTGAGAAATTCCTTCTACTCATGGAAGCCTAGCCCACATCTACTCAACAACTTAGTCTTAGGGAGTTGCCTTGGATACTGAGAGATTAAGTAACTTCCTTAGGGTCTCACCTTGCACATAGTAGTGACTTAAAAACATTTGCTGAATTGTACACAATTTTAGAGCAACAAAGGATTGTAAAGATCATTGAGTACAGTCACCTTATTTTACAGATGAGGGAACTGAAGGCTAAGGAGATGATATGATTCACCCAACCTCTCACAGCTGAGTTAAGAACTGAGCCAGGGGTAGAACCCAGGTCTGACTCTCAGTGTGGTGCCCCTCCTCCTGTATGCTACATGCTGTTTGAGATGAGGCTCTTTTCATTCTCCTCCTCTGTACCATGATGACATTGTTCTTCCCTCTCATATCAGGTGATTTGCCCAAGGTCACACAGCCAGCAGATGTCAGAGCTGGGATCTGAACCAATGTCAGAGGATAACAGTCACTGTACCATGTTGCAGACTGAAGCAGGAAATCGGGAAGGGGCCCAGTGCTGAGTTCCCTTTATATCTCACACATCCTTGTCTATGAAGTATTAGACTCCCACCAAATGATTATTTCAAGAAGGGGTGAGGCAGAGTTGGAAATCACTCAAAAATATTTTACTTAAAGCAACAATTTAATTAAAATATATTGAAACTGATTAGTCAATCAGTAAACATTTATTAAGCACCTACTGTGTGCCAGGCATTGTGCTAAGTTCTAGGGATACTAAAAAAAAAGACAAAAGACAGTCCCTGCCCCCAAGAGGCTCATGATCCAATGGGGGAGACAACAGCTCACCCAACAAATGGAACACACTATCAATAACTTCATAACATCTGGTTTTTACCACTCTATTGTTCACGTGGTGGCATTAGCCAATGTATCATGGAAACAGCTCCAGAGGCACTCATTCTACATGCATGCTTTGCTTTATTCAGCAGCAATAAGATAAATAAGTTGGACTTGGAAGCAAAAAGGCCTGGATTCAAATCCCAACTCTGACATTTACTGCCTGTGTGACCTTGGGCAAGTCAACTGTGACATCATCTCTGAGTCTTGGTTTTCTCATCTGCAAAATGGCAGTGATAACACCCCAGAACTTACTTCACAAGGTCAGGGATCAAGGGGTATTAAGGGAAGACAAGCACCTTGGGTGTGAGAACTTACTGACCCCTTTGCAGGACTATTCATCTACCTTTGGTGTCTACCTGCCACCCAACTCTTACCTGTGGCTGGCTCCAAGATGCTTCAGCATATGCACCAACCACACCTGGTAAAACTATTCCAGCAAACACGATAAACCACGTTGAGAGTAACCAATAGACCTCAAACCTATCAGTGAGTTACAGCGTGCCTACCGCAAGCATATGAAGATTTCCCTGTAGAAACAGGTGGAGGTGAACAATTTATTCCAACAGGCCGTGAAGGTGGCAGAAGCAGGTGTTAGAGCTTGTCCGCCGTTGAAGAAGCCAAGGTCAGCTACTGGATCCTGGGGCATCACCTACCATCTTGACTTTTGTCTTGTCACTGGACTTCAAAGACTCAGGAAGAGGCTAAGGCTGATGATTTTATGCAACTCTACCTCACTTAAATCCAGTTTATGCAGGAGGTTCAAATGAGCATATGTGAAGCACTTTGTAGACCTTGAGGCACTATGTAAAGGTCATTTATTATTATTTTTTATATTATTACTATTTTGAGTAGGTGATTTAATCAATTAACAGGTATCTATTGAGTATCCACAGATAGCACTGTGCGGATCCAATTTTTCAGAAACATATGATTTTGCAAAGGAAATGATTTTTAATGCCTTTAGGGGTTGTTCTCTTTTAAGGATATCCTTTGCTGAATCCTTTTGTAAAGTGAATAATCCTCTGGTAATTTATTTTGTGCAAATCTGGGTTTTCATGTCCTAGGATCTGCTCAAAGGAAGGCAGGCAATCCGATGCATTCACAGTTCCTGGTTAGAGAGAGGAGAAATGGGTAGAGTGGGGTCCTCCATAGAATGGTGAAAACAACCTGAACCTTATCTGGGAACTTTCAGTACCTTGGATAACAGATGGAACTTGCCTGACCCAGAGACTTCATTACTCTAGGGTCATGTGGGAAGTGGAGACATGAAGTCAGGCCAAGGTCAAGCATTCTACCTGGGCCTCAAGAAAAGCCTATTGCTTTCTGTTGGACTTGATCTCTGGCGGAGGCAATTCCCAGGGGCTTACAGTCCTGAAAACTGAGAATAAAGGAAGCTACTTTCCAGAAGAGAGACTGGAACTCCCAGGGTTCTGACTGCTTCTTATTTCAGTCGCTATTTCTTACGTCAGTTATTAAATTACTGGACAAGTGACCATAGGGTCAAGTGGCTTGCAGCCCTCTTGGCTCCTTACCTTCTCTCACACTGAGCTGATGCTCCATTTTGCCCATTTTTTCCTATTTTATTTGTTTCTAAAGGCAAGATTTAACTATTGGCAAATGCTTATCTCAGGGGTGAAATTTCCTTCTGCTCTAAATGGGATCCCTGATTCATGATGCTGGTATTGTAGCAGTAAACTCACTCCATGGGCTATGTTCTCATAGGATTTTATTCTACCTAATCATGCTGGAGGGGATGGGAAGGTGATTCGATTTAAGTATATTTGGTTATAGGGACACTTAGGTGGTGCAGTGGATAGAGTGCCAGGCCTGGAGGCAGGAAAAACTGAGTTCAAATTCAGCCTCAGACACTTATTAACTGTGTGAACCTGGTCAATGAACCCTGTTTGCCTCAGTTTCTTCACCTGTAAAATGAGCTGGAGAAGGAAATGGCAAACCACTCGAGTATATTTGTCTAGAAAACTCCAAGGAGTGTCACGAAGAGTTGGGCATAATTAAAATAACTGAACCACAAAAGCAACACGTAGTCATATGTATGGCTTGGGTCAGGAGTCCAGTCCCTCTTACCTTTGACCCTTACTATCTGTGTGACAGTGGACAAGTTGCTTAAATTATCTGAGCCTCAGACAGCTCTCAGAAACTATGAATTATAGATAGACTTCAATTTGGATAAGTGAAGACAACGCCCATACTGATGAAATCTCAGCTCCTTTACATATCTCCATTCAAATTGCCTTTATAAATTGGAATATTCCATTATAATTAAATAAAAAATATAGTCAATGATGATTCATGTCAATAGAGGGGAGCAACAACATTGATAATTCAAAACACCAATGGATATTCCAAAAATCAGCCTTCTTAACTTGGGAATGCATTATGTCGTACTTACTTTTGCTGCAGAAAAAGCAGACTAATTTGTTTTTCCTGGGAATCCAACCAACTTCCATTAGGGAAAGGTAGCCTGAGCTCATGCTGTGTGATAGGAGGGAAATCAGCCTCTGATTTTAAATATACCACAGGTAACGGATAAAGGAAATAATCCCCAGGGAGATAATTGACAGGCCGACTGTAATATCCTAGAAAAAAACAAGTCTGGCCCATTCTATTGGAGAAGGGATGCATGGATAAATGAGGAAAGCGTGTTGATTTTGTGTCCAGGAAAAAATTACCCATAGTGACTACTTCTCCAGCCTGATTTATTTTTGAACAGACTGAAGAGTTTTCTTAGGAGGATTTGGGGGTTTTGTGGTTGTCAGTTAAAGTCAGAGCAGGCTTCACAAAGGAATCAGGCAGATTAGTACTGCAGAAGGCAATAGGCTATTATTACTGTATGTGTGAGATAAAATATATTCTAATAAAGGCCTATTGTACATTACTCAGAGGCAAAAGCTAAACACTCAGGGTCAGGAGCTACAGGGAATGAAGAGACAAGGAAGCGTATGACCAGGGTGGTCCCTGGGCCTCTGGGTAGATTGGTCCTCAGGTCACAGTGGGAAGAAGGGACGCGGGGGCCTACCCTTGGACAAGACTCAGTTACCTCTGAGTAACCTCTGCTTCCCCCCTCAAGTTCAGCATCCATGGACCGGTCCCTTTACTCCCCCAAGTTAACCTGCTGTGTGATAATAACAATCACTGCCATTTATAGGCAGCTTTCAAATACACCAAATACCTTATTATATACATTGATCTGTCGGATCCCTAAAACCTCCTGTGAGATAAATACTGCCCATTTAAGGTTTGCAAAGTGCTTTACATTTATCCTTGTAAGAAGCCTGTGAGGTAGGTGATAATAGCTCCATTTTATGCATGAAAAAACTGAGACTGAACTAGATGGTATAGTGGAGAGAGTGCTGGCCCTGGAGTCAGAAAGATCCAAGTTCAAATCTGGCTCAGATAATTACTTGGCTGGATGAACCTGGCAAATTATTTAACCTCGGTGTACCTTAGCTTCCTCATCTGAAAAATGGAGAGAATAAGACCACTTATTTCCCAGGTTGTAGTAAGGATAAAATAACATAATATCTGTAAAGTATTTTGCAAATCTTAGAGCTCTATATAAATGCTAGAAAACAAAAACCACATGACTTGCCCAGGGCCACACTGTTAGCTGGCATCTACTATACCACCTAGAGGCATTTTTTTAAAGATGCAGAGAAAAGAAGAAAGGCTAGAAAGAACTATAGATAAATAACTTTGAAAGCTAAAAACTGAACTTGACAAGAAATGCAAGCTGTACATAATAGAGATCTGCAGTTACAGGGGTAATCCTCTTCTGTTCTACTATAAATGTGGAAACTCTCATTTTATTTGGTATTTGCTAAGTTCAGAATAAACAGGAGAGGAGATGAGAGAAAAGAAAGAAGGGGAGAGAGAATGGAAAGGAGGAAGGAGAGGAGAGAGAATGGAAAGGAGAAAGGAGAGGAGAGAGAGAGGAGAGAAGAGGAGAGGAGAGGAGAGGAGAGGAGGGGAGGGGAGGGGAGAGGAGAGGAGAGGAGGGGAGAGGAGAGGAGAGGAGAGGAGAGGAGAGGAGAGGAGAGGAGGGGAGGGGAGGGGAGAGGAGAGGAGAGGAGAGGAGAGGAGAGGAGAGGAGAGGAGAGGAGGGGAGGGGAGAGGAGAGGAGAGGGAGAGGAGGGAAGGGGAGAGGAGGGGAGAGGAGAGGAGAGGAGAGGAGAGGAGAGGAGAGGAGAGGAGAGGAGAGGAGAGGAGAGGAGAGGAGAGGAGAGGAGAGGAGGGGAGGGGAGAGGAGAGGAGAGGGAGAGGAGGGAAGGGGAGAGGAGGGGAGAGGAGAGGAGGGGAGGGGAGAGGAGAGGAGAGGGAGAGGAGGGAAGGGGAGAGGAGGGGAGAGGAGAGGAGAGGAGAGGAGAGGAGAGGAGAGGAGAGGAGAGGAGAGGAGAGGAGAGGAGAGGAGGGGAGGGGAGAGGAGAGGAGAGGGAGAGGAGGGAAGGGGAGAGGAGGGGAGAGGAGAGGAGGGGAGAGGAGAGGAGAGGAGAGGAGAGGAGAGAGAGGAGAGGAGAGGAGAGGAGAGGAGGGGAGGGGAGAGGAGAGGAGAGGAGAGGAGAGGAGAGGAGAGGAGAGGAGAGGAGAGGAGAGGAGGGGAGAGGAGAGGAAGGGAGAGGGAGAGGGAGAGGAGGGAAGGGGAGAGGAGGGGAGAGGAGAGGAGGGGAGAGGAGAGGAGGGGAGAGGAGAGGAGAGAGAAAGGAGAGGAGAGGAGGGGAGAGGGAGAGGAGGAAACAGGGGAAAAAACATAAAATGTATGACCATAGTGGATAGAGTGCTCAACTTGGAATTTGAGTTCAAATCTTAACCCCAGCCGCTTCTTAGCTGTGTGACTCTGTGCAGGTCACTTAACCTCTTTGTGACTGAGTTTCCTTATCAGTAAAATGGGGATAATAACAGCACCTGCCTCTCAGGTTTGTTGAGATAATAAAGCAGGATGATATTTATTGAGTGCTTTATTAAAGATTTGAGAGCTCTATCATTGCTAGTTTTTAATTTTATAATTAATAAGCCTTTGGTAAATTGCTACCGTATGCCACGTACCATGCCAGTCACTGAAGATACAAAAACAAAAGTGAAAATAGTCTCTATGCCCTCAAGAAACTTAGTCTTCTTGGGGAGATTAAAAGTAGGTAGAAGATGATTTGAGGGGGCAGGGAAGGCACTAGCAGCTGGTGGGATCAGCAAAGTCCTCAGCCACTGTACCAGAACGTGGTATAGAAAGAATGAAGGTGCTCCTTGAACTGAACCTTGAAGGAAACTAAGTATGCTAAGGAGAAGAGTTGAGAAGGAGTACATTCTAGGCATGAGAGGACAGCCAGTACAAAAAAGTGGAGACAAGAGATGAGATGTTGTAAATAAGGATGAGGCTGGATGTAGACATACTGTATGTAGAATTGTGTTTTTCCTTCATTGCTGAAGAAGACCATGCCATCAGAGAAATGATGACATGACTTGCACTTGACTTTGTTTGGAGTGAGGGAGGGCTGTGCAGGTCACCAGCCTCACCTCCTCCAGAGCCATCTGAATCCAGTGACCAGATATTCCTCAGGATGACTGGAGATGACCCAGGATGCACTGGGGTGTAGAATGCAGTAACATGAAACCAGGCTGGAAAGGTAGGTTGAGGGAGGCTTCCAAGGATTTTAATCAAGCTATTGACAAATTTACTGAACAACACATAGCCAGTGACAGATCCCTGCAGTGCTTTATTGGATATCTTTTTCCAAGTTGACGCTAGATCACTAATGAGTACAAGAGGACTGTTAGCTTTTTATTAATACCTCTTAATTTAACATATATCAGATCAGCCAAAACAAAACAAAAACCCAGCCATCTGGGCAGGGCTTTTGAGTTTGGCCATTCAACTAATTCAGAGTCTACTTAATTAAGTATGCCATTCTGACCCTACAAGTCTCCATCTTTTCTTCAAAAGCAGCATGAAAAGATAGGATTAGGGATTGAATAAGCCTAAATCTGTGATTTCGTTGGTACAGGGAATCCCCAGATGTGGAAACTCCCTTTACCAATGTTGGTTGACACCTTATGGTCTTGTAAGTTATAGATGCCTGCGGTAATGAGAGATTGGATTATAACCCTGGGTCATATAGCCAGTATGTGTCTCATTCCAATATGCTAAAGTTTAGCAAAGTCCTATCATAGCATTCCTTTGATCTACCAATATAGTTATACTCTGTCAATAAAAAGAAATTAGATTACTTTCTATGAAAATGAATTCATGTCTCTGGTACCTCTCCCAAATATGAAATAGACAATAACATTCGGATTGCACAGCCCTCTGTTTCAAAATAAGAAGGAAGGGGGAAGAAATCTCTTCCCATCTCTGCACATGTGGCCCTCTAGGTCCTCAAGTGTGTCTCTGAATCCAAACTTCACAGAACAAATCGCCTTAATAAAAGGATTTTTTCTGTAAAACTTGGACTCAGTCAGAAGGCTGCACCCAGGGACCTAGAAGCCCACAAATGACCTTGAGGCTGCAGGTTACCCACCCCTGAGTCCTAGGGGATCTTTGTAGTCAGCTAATAAATATTTATTAAGCACCTAGTATGATCTAGACTCTGTGCCAAGTGCTAGAGATACAAATAAGAAAAAGAAAGACATTCTTTGCTCTCCAGGAACCTACAATCCAGTGGTCTGGTGCTCTTTAAATGGAGTCTTTGGGAAGAATTCTTTGCTCCATCTTCCATTCCTTTAGTCAGAGGTGCAGAGGTTGTTTGTCCATCCTTTCAAAGAGGACCAATGACATCACAAGGTGATAACTTGACTTGTGTAGGAACTGGATATAAGGGAGGCAGAGCTGCACAGTCACCAACCTGTCTCTTTCAGAGTCCTTGTGGTCCAATGGCAAGACAAAAGTCACATGGCTGGCGATGGGTCAGGTTGTCATGGATGATTTTGGCATCTTCCATGTCTGACCAAGATCACAGTATCTCCTTCATCAACCTTCATGACCACTGGAACAAGTTGTTCTCATCTACCCATTTTGTAGAGGAAAGTCTTCACATGCTTGGGGTAGACATCTCACTAACTCACTGACAGGTTGGAAACTCATTGGTTACCCTCAACCTGGCTTAGCCCATCTGCCAAGATGGTTTTACCTGAGTGTGGCTGCTGTGCATACTACAACTACTGGGAGCCACAGGTGAGCATTGGGGACAGAGGGTACTGAGGCTGCTGATGAGGTATGAGGACCAAAGCTGATGAAATCTCACAGGATGACTTTTCTGGTGACGAGGTTTCCTGGCTGATGATCATGGTGGAATCCAGTCCAAGGAGGGCAGCTTGTGGGAAATGAAGCATACAGCAGCCTCAGTGGGTTGAACCTTCGTGGTGTAACTAAGCTAAGCGCTATGTGATCTTTCCACTTGAGGGGTGCATGCAACTCTTCAAAGTATGCTTTATAATGAGAGAAAGGGTTAGTAAAATGAAGAGACTCCATGTTACACCTGGCCAGGAGAGGGGAAGATGTGGACCTTGTGTGTGCTTTAGATCCTGAGGGTATCCTAGAGAAAGCTTCCCCCACCCTTTTCTACTACGCTGTAGCACAGGCTAAGTCAACCCAGCTATTCAAGACATAGTCATTTATCCCCAGAAAATGTTTAGTCCCAGGTTGGTGGATCCTCCCTGCTGTCTAATACACGGATGGACTGCCTTTCCCTAACAACAGCTAATGTGTGTTCAGGGAAAGCAAATTCACTTTAATGTCAGACGAAGCTGAAGATAATACAGGGTGATTCAAACCCAAGTTTAAATGATTTACTGGATTATTTGTTTTGGAGCTAGCTGTGAGTCCTTGGGTAAGTTATGTGACCTTTCTAGGCCATTTCTTCCTCTTTAAGATCCAAGTTTGGCTGGTATGATCCCTTAGTCCCCATCTTTTGAATTTTTTGTTGGCCCCATAAGTTAGTTGAAAGTTGACTACACATATTTGCCTCAAAAAAAGCTTCATTAATATAGAGCTCCCAGAGAGCAATGTCATCTGCGAATGCAGATGAACATTTTTTTCTGCAAAGTAGAGTCTTGGATTGGGAGCTGCCTGGGGGGTACTGAGAAATTAAATGATTCACCTATGGTCACATATTATGTGTCAAAGGTAGGATGTGAACTCAAGTCTTTCCGACTCCAAGACAAGCTTCCTATGTACGATCTGCCATGTTGCTCCTTTAGTGCTGATTTGGGTGAAAATTTTAAAATCTAAAAGTGATTTCTGGCACCAGAAAAAACATAAAAACAAAAAGCTTATACCAGTATGTTTTTTCAGGCTGAAAATATAAAGGGACAATTAAAATGCCCTCTATCCTTCCTTATCCTCCAAGTTTAAGGGTCAGAGCGGAACACCACAATGTAGAGGAAAGGTGAGGGTGAGATCACGTGTTTGGTATGTATGGCCCTCTACAGTTCTGTGTGTGTTTGCATGGGGTTGGGTGGGTGAGGACTGGAGTCTAATATTTTCAAAGAAGAGACGATGTGAGGGCTTAACAGGTTAAGTAGTGTGGAGGAGACCTACTGCAAAATATACAGAGTCCCTCGCTTCCTTCAAAGCTCAGCTCAAACACTACCTTTTGTCTGGGATCTTAGATCTTGAACCAAAAAGGATTTCACAAGCCATCTAGTCTAACCTCTTCACTTGGCAGATTAGGGAAACTGAAGCCTGGAGAGGTGAAGTCACTTGTCCAAGGTGTCATATAAGAAGTGCCAAAGGTGAACCCAGGTCCTCTGTTGCCACTCAGTGCGCTTTCTATGTTTTGCTCTGCTGGGAAACCTTTCATGATATATTTCCTAACTACTAATGCTGCTCTTTCCCTCTCCCCTACTGAACTTGGGTTTATTTTGAATATACTTTGTATATACTTATATATGTAGATGTCTCCCCTGCTTGAATGTAAGTTCCTTGTAAGCAGGCACTGGTTTCTTTTGGTTCTGTGTCCCCTAGCATCAAGAACAGTGCCTAGCACATAGTAGGCATTTAATAAGTGTTTATTAATTGGTTTTATTTTTGGCTACCATTGAACTCCAACCAGAAAACTCCATAGGACCCAGAATGCTAAAGCCGTTTCATGAATCAATAGCAATCTGAATGCCAGAAGGGCTGGCGGCCAGCTATGTATTCAGACCCAAGTGGGAGCATGGTCTTCCACTATTAGTTTGTTTTCCATATGCAATTCTGAAATGTTTGTTTTAGGGCACCCCATCCACATCAGCTGAGCAGAATATTTCTTTCAGCATCTCCCGCCTTGAGTGTTCAGCCTTGGCACAGAGAGTAGAAAAGACCACACTTTGAAGCCTGTTTTCCATTACCCTTTGAGGATTATTTGACAACTAAAGGTCACAATTTGCCATCTGCTGAGAGAGTCCCTGGTAAAAGAATAGGTATCTTAATTAGGAAGAAGATAGAGGGTAGTGATTGAACCATCTGCTGTTGGCTCTTTGGAGCAAGGGAGGGGAGATGGAAAAGGGAGATTGAGTTGGTGACCTCAATTTGGTTTGGTGTGAAGCAGCCTTCAAGTCAGAACTAAAGAGAGAGAGGTGTCCTTGATGACTGCTTCAGCAGAGGAATAAAGGTCTTTGCAACCCAGGTCTGGGAAATGGCCTCTCAGCCTTCTCCAACGGAGCTTGATCACCTTTATCAGCAGGAAATCTGTGCTCATTCAATAGTAATTGAACAACAGCTGTGTGTTCCCAGCAAAGGTGTGCTAGGGGTACAGTCAAAGCAGGCAATCAGCTCTTTACCAACCAGAGTCTGGTTCTTCTCCCCTCCCTGCTGTCTTGGCTATAGGGCTGGAATGGAAAGAAAGGGATTTTAGAGATCATTAATTTTAACATCATCATTTTATGAATAAGAAAACTCCGGCCAAGATAAGGTAATACAAGTCATTATCATTAATAATAACAATAGCATTTTATGGTTCTCTAAGATTTGTAAAGTATCTTACAAATACCTCATCTTATCCTTACAACTACCCTAGGAGATAAGTCCCACTATTATTTTACAGATAAGGAAACTGAGGCAAGAGACTTACCCAGTATCTGTGATTGGCTTTGAATTCAGCCCTTCCTGACTCCAGGTCCAGAACTCTTTCCACTGCACTCTCTAACTGGAAGAAGAAGAAGAAGCGCTATTGTCTCAGAGCAAAGGAGAAGCAAATATCCAGAAAGGGGGGAGATCAACAGTGTTAAATGTCTCAGAGCTAAAGGAAGATGAGAACTATAGAGAAGCCATTGGAGTTTGTGATTAGGAAGCCAGTGGTGACCTTTGGGAGAACAGAAATAGAGCCATGGCACAGAAGTCACAGTATAGGGGGCTGAAGTAAGAATGGGTCATGAGTAAATGGTGGGATCAGGTGTAGCCAATTTTTCTTGAGGTTTGACAGTTAAAAAGAATAAAAAAAAAATTGGTTGAGAAGGCAGACGGGGAGATTTATCAATTTTTTTCTTTAGGAATTGGGAAATCTGAACACATTTGCAGGCAAAAGAAGAGAAAATGATGATGCATGAAAGGAAGAGGATGCTTGCTGAAGCTAGATGCTGGAGATAACAGAATTCATGGACTCCTCGGGCCCCCTTCACACCCCTTCATTCAATTTATAGATGAGGAAATCAAGTCCAGGGAAGACAGTTGATTTGTGACGAGTCACTTAAGTGATAAGAGGATAAGAATGATGTCAAACTCCAATAGAAAAGGAAGATTCCTGCAGCGTATGTTGACTTAGAAAACCACAAGTTAAGAGACAGCTGGGTGGTGCAGTGGATAGAACACCCACCCTGAAGTTGGGGAGACCTGAGCTCAAATCAGATACTTTACTAGCTGTGTGACCCTGGGGGAGTCACCTAATCCTGATTGCCTCTAAAAAAAAAGAAATTCATATGTTAACATTACTCAATGCTGTGTTGCATATTTATTTATTTTGTTAAATATTTCCCAGTTATATGTTAATCTGGGGCCTCCCCAAGACCCAGTTTGACTTATCTGGGGAAGAGCACGGAACTTGGAGTCAGGAAGATCGAGCTCCTGTTCTGTAACTGCTTTTACTTACCTTAGTCTCCTCACCTGCAAAGCGGGGCTAACAGCACCTACCTCACAGGGTTCTTCCATGCAGTGCTTTGCCAATTGTAAGGCACCACATAAATTCTAGTTATTATTACTGACACTTTCTCATTAATAGTACTTGGATTTGACCCTTGCTTTCCCTAACTTCAGGTCAGGTGCTCTTTGTCCAGCAGTGAATGAGGCCTCACGCAGAGCTGTGAGCTTCATGTTCACAAGCCAGTTTTTCAAATTTAATACACCAGCCTTTTAATTGTTCTTGTAATAGCAGGAGGGCCTCTTGGTATCTATTTCCCAAAAGCTCACTTTTATTTATTTAATTAATTAATTTATTTATTATTTTACTTGTTTTCAGTGTTCTACAATCACTTCCATATAACTTAGATTTCTCCCCCTCCCTCCCCAAGTTGGCATACAATTTTATATAGATTCTACACATACATTTCTATTAAATATGCTTTCACCTTAGTCATGTTGCATAGAAGAATTAAAATGAATGGGAGAAATCATAAAACAAACCAAAACAGAATACAAAAGAAAATGATCTACTACATTCTGCGATTGAATTCCATAGTTCTTTCTCTGGGTGTGGAAGGCATTTTGCCTTAAGAGACCATTGGGAGTATTTTAAGTCCTTGCATTGCAATGAAATTCTAAGTCTATCAGAAAAAAAACTTCACACACTGTGGTTGTTGCTATGTACAAAGTTCTCCTGGTTCTGCTCCTTTCGCTCAGCATCAGATCCTATAAATCTTGCCAGGCCTCTCTGAAGTCTTCCTGTTCATCATTTCTTATGGCGCAATAGTATTCCATTACATTCATATACCATAGTTTATTCAGCCATTCCCCAATTGATGGGCATGCCCTTGATTTCCAGTTTTTGGCCACCACAAAGAGCGCTGCTATAAATGTTTTTGTACATGTGGGACCCTTTCCCATTTTTATGATCCAAAATCTCACTTTTAACAAAGCATAGCCACAGGAGCATTTCTTTGAAAACAGAAATTCTGTTCTGTCCCTTATTAAAGAGAAAATCACTGAACTGGAAACCAGGGAACCTGGGCTTGAGTTCCAGCTCTGCCATATACATTTGCGGTCATAGCCTCAATTTCTTCATCTGTCAAAAAATGAGTTTGGACTAATTGACAGCTAGGTTTCCTTTCAGGCTTCAGATCTCTGATGTGCTGAGTAGGTGATTTCTAAGGTCTTCTTCCAACTGAACTGTCTATGATTCTATGACTCGTATTAAAAATTACAAGAAAAACAAACTCCCAGACGAGGAAAGGAAAATGACAAGAAAGAGGAGGCAGGGAAACCACATCCCTTGAGAATATGAAACAGATTGTAGGGAATGCCCTTTAGATTGCTGGCCTGAGCTGGAAGAGCAGGGGATCCTTAATATTTCCCTTTCCCCAAATGCCCTTAGAATGACTTCTACATCATTGATTCTTTCTCAAAGTAGAATCAAGGATCATAGATTTATTACTATTATTAGCATTTATTATAAAATTAATATATCAATATATTAATATAATATTGTAATAATAGATTTATATAACACTTTAAAGTTTGCAAGGAATTTTGTGTATCTATTATCCCATTTTACTTCCAAGAGACCTCGTTTAGAATTTGAAGGGACCTTAGAGGTAATCTAATCCAACCGCCTCATTTTATAGATGAAGAAACTGAAATTTGGAGACTTTGACTTTTCTGTGGTTACGCAGATAGTAAATAGCAAAGACAGCAGTTGAGCCATAGTCCTCCTGACTCCAGGTCTAGCACATCAACCAGAGGCAGCTAGGTGGTGCAGAATGGGGCTGGGAGTCAGGAAGAAGGGAGTTCAAATCTGCCCTCAGACATTTAAGGTATGTGTGATCTTGGGAAAATCACTTGACCTTGGTGTGCCCCAGTTCTTTAGTGGTAAAATCAGGATGATAATAGCCCCTACCTCCAAGGGTTGTTGTGAGGATAAAATGAGACGATATTTGTAGAGTGCTTTAGAAACCTCAAACCTCTTATCGTCATTCATTTTATCTCTCCAGCTCTCTGGAGACGGAGGATGCATCAGAACTAGATTTGCTGAGTTTTCACATTTATTTTTCTTCTCAGGAATATTCAGACATTGCTAGGAAGGTTTTGTAATATCTCTTTTTCATTTCAATTTGCACAGCACTCTGCTTCTGAAGTTTAATGAATGTTTAACAATGTTTACCAACATCTTCAGGGCTCAGTCACCCCAGTTTTTTCAGGCATATGGCACAGATTTCATGGCTAGTCATGAGTTCACTTTGCTACAGGATGATGAACTTTCCATTTTACATTAATTTCCATGATTTAGTCTTTCATTTTTTACATGAGTTATGTAAAACACCTTTGTACAGCTCAACTGGGATGTGAATGTAGGAGATACTGAAATACATGGATGAAAAAATATTAATTACACATATTTGGGCCAAATGCCACTCTTCTCATTTTTTTCTAAATTGCATTTTTTGAATTGCATAGAATCATAGGATTTTACTGCTGGAAGATCCTTAGAGGTCATATAGTCTAATCTCTCATTTTACAGATAAGGAAACTGAGGCCCAGGAAAATTAAATTACTTCCTATGGGCATGTGGGTAGTTATCATCAGAGAAGGAATTTAAACCTAAGTCATTTGACATTGAAAGCAATGCTCTTTCCACTGAACTGCTCTGTCTCCCTAGTCCAAGTCACTCAATATTTTTTAGAGTTTTATTGTTGCCTTCTGTTTTAATACCAGTTATATATTTTTTTCATTAACTGCACCCAATCCTCACCCAAACTAACCCTTTCTTGTAAGGACACAGAACAGCTGTTAAGTAAGGTCCACTGACAAAGCAGCCATGTCTGTCAGAGTCCAACACATTCCACAACCACAGTCTCCACTGCTGTCCTTAGAGGAAGGGTTTCATTGTCACTTCTCCCTAATTTCATCACTTTACAGAGGGGTAAATAGGCAATAAGAAGTGACGGAGCTTGGACTAGGTTCCAGGTCTCCTGATTCCAAACACTACACCAAGCTTGCCTCCAAAGATAAGTAAAAATTCACATTGCAGAATGTACCTCTTTTTGACACTGTTGCCAGGGCACCCTTGTCTTTGACTAGCCTATCACTTCCTCCTCCATCATCACTCAGGTACCAAGTACTATCTCCTACCATTATCTATTTCTGCCTTCAGGGTTAAAAAAACATCCTAGATCTAAGAACTACAAGGTATTATCTAGTTCAGTCCCAACTCCTTTCCAAGTTAGGTTGTTACTATTCTCATTTTACGAATGAAGTCCAGAGATATTAAATTACTTATTCAAGTTCCCAGCACTAATAAGTGTTAATCAGTTAATAAGCGATATTGTGTTGTGGAGAGAGCACTAGATTCAGAGTCAAAAACCTAAGTTCATTTCCCAAGATGTACATCCACTCTTACTACCTGTTTGATCTTGGGAAAATTCAATCACCTCTTTGGGTCTTAGTTTCCTCATATATAAAGTGAGGAGGCTGGACTAGATGAACTCTAAGTTTGTCTTAGAGGCAGCTGGTTTCCCAGCAAATGCAGTGCTGAGCCTAGATTCAGGAAGACCTGAGTTCAAAGCTGATCTCAGGCAAATCACTGTCTGCTTGCCTTAGTTTCCTCAATGGTAAAATGCAGGTTATCCTGGCACCTACCTTATAAGCATAGGTAGGTGGCACAGTGGATAGAATGCCAAGGCTGGATTCAGGAAGACTCATCTTCCTGAGTTCAAATCCATCCTTAAACACTTCCAGCTATGTTACCTTGGGCAAGTCATTTAACCCTGTTTGCCTCAGTTTCCTCATCTGTAAGGTGAACTGCAGAAGGAAATGGTGACCCACTCTAGCATCTTTGCCAAGAAAACCCCAAATGGGGTAATGAACTGAAAAGTGACTGAACGAGGATCTAGTGGACTAATAATTATAAAGCACACAGTGTGTGCTCATCCTTCATTCCTGAAGAAGACCACGCCATCAGAGAAATGATGACATGACTTGCACTTGACTTTGTTTTGAGTGAGGGTCACCACTATGCAAGGTCACCAGCCTCACTTCTCCTCCAGAGCCATCTGGATCCAGTGACCAGATATTCATCAGGATGACTGGAGATGACCTAGGATGAGGCAACTGGGGTTAAGTGACTTGCCCAAGGTCACACAGCTAGTGAGTGTCCAGTGTCTGAAGTGAGATTTGAACTCAGGTCCTCCTGCCTCCTGCACTGGTGCTCTATCCACTGCACCAAAGCACACAGTAGGTGCTATGTAAACACTCGTTCCCTTTCCTCTAAGGTTCTTTCCAACTCTAGCTCTTTGTTCCTATGAAGTCAACTAGAACCTAGGTCTCTTGCCTCAGAGTTCAGGGTTCTTCCCACCAAAACAGGCTTCCCCTCTCCTTATATTCTCTTTCTTCTTTAAAAAAAATGAACTATTGCTATATAATATGCATATACAATATGTAAAACATTGTTACATAATGTCATATGAAATTCTCTGTAAATTGGTAGTTTAATTATAGAAAAATTTTCAAGCCTCTTTTATGTTAATAGGTTGCACTAATGGATTTGTTGTTGTGTTCCGCCGGACTCAATAATGCAGTGGCTAACTTGCTTCAATCAGCCTGCGTTGCAAGTGTACTGATGCTTAGGCTCATCTTGAATGTCCCTGATTGGTTCTTAGAAGCTGAGCATTCCCCAGTTGACTGTTGGTAGTTAAGTAAGAAAGCAAAGCTATATATAGTCTATAGGTAAGAAGAGAGCTCCAGAACCATATTCTAAGACTCCAGAACATCCTATTAGCCAGCCCCACATAGGATCATAGAACAGAATTGGGAGAGACCTCAGAGGCCATCAAACTCAACCCTCTTCACTTTTCAGATAAGTAAACTGAGACGCAGAGTGGTTAAAGTGAGTTGTTTAAAGTTGTACAGACAATAGTCAACAGAGGTGGATTTGGAGATCATTGAAAAGGAGAAAGTCCTCAAACACAGCGAAACGTTTGCAACAATATTTTTTGTAGTAGTAGAGATCTGGAAAAGAATTAGAATCCATCATTTGGAGAAGGGCTAAACAAATTGTGGTACATGAATATAATGGATGATTACCATGCTTCAAGAAATTATGAATGTGATGAAGTCTGGAGAGGCTTCCATAAACTGATGCAGAATGAACTATGCAGGACCAAGAAAGTTTGATAGATAGTGACTGCAACAATGTGAGTGGAAAGAATAAACACTAACAATCATAGTAAATGCTGTAAAATGACAAAAAACAAGCCTAGCCTCAGAGAAGAGATGTGTGAAGATGCCCTCCTTTTCCCCTCCCCCAAACCAGCACTCATACACGGACACATTCCTTTGCAGAGAGGAGGGCTCCATAGATGTGGAACCTTGGGTATATTTCCAGATCTGTTTAGTTTTATTAATCAATTTTGCTAATTGTTTTTTGTTCTTTTTTTAATTGAAAATTTTTCTTCATTATATAGGATCACTCTGTGGTAGGGGAATTAAGAATATATAGAGAAATTTAGGCAACGTGGAAACAAAAGATAGCAATAAGAAATTATTATTTTTTTTTTTTTAGAACCAAAGAAAACAAAGTTTATTAAGGATTCGCCAAATTGGGTTGCCTCTTAAGGAGCCTAAGCTTTTGTAACGCTTGTATTCACAAGCGGGCCAGACACAATCCCAGCTAGACAGTCTGAGCTGGATTGCATCTCTGAGCTGGATTGCATCTCAGAAATTATTTTTAAACATAGGAGATGATTTGAACCCAGAGCTTCCAGATCCAAAACCAGAGTTCTTTCTGCTGTACTAAGTTCCTCATTCAGGGGGTCCTTGAAGGAGGTGCCTCAGTCTGTGCTTCTCCAACAATCGGTCTTCACTCTTGGTTCTTTCTAAAGTCTTAGTTTTCCTTCTGCCTGGAGATTAATACCCTCAGTCAAGAATGTCTACTTTTCTTTTCCAAGTGACATTTCATTTAATTGAGGAGCAGACAGGGTTTTTTTAAATCAGAGACCTAATTAGCTCTGTTAGTGATAGAAAGTGAGCAGTGATGGGCAGTCCAGCCCATGCCCAGTTAACCCAAGGCAGACATTCAAAGCAGAAAAAAGCTCTCATTTGTAAGGAGATGTTGAACTCACAGAATGGAGAGGGAAAGCTGGACAGAAAATGAGTTATGGCATTGAGAATTTCTTAGCTAAGGTAGGAAACATTAACTCTAAACAAAACTGAGCTGCCACCTGTTCCTTGGGCCTGAGGGTAGAAGGTCTTCTTGTCTTTGCCGGTGCCTGTTGTTCCAGATGGTTGAGAATAGTTTTTTTTAAAGACAAAGATTCTGCAGTGTAGCTTGGTTGCTAATTCAAAAGGCTAATAGCTTTTTTTAATCAGAAAAGGGATTGGATAATTAAGTTCTTTGAATTTTAATTTTTCTTTTCTTTTTTGAGACTGACCTTCTCTGTCTCACCTAGGCTGGAAGCCCGGTGGTCACTCACAAGCCAGATCCCACTGCTGACTGGCATGGAAGCTTTGACCTGCTCCATTTTTGGTCTGGGCTAGTTTTGCTCCTTAGGCAGCCTGGAAGCCCCCTGCTCCTGGGGTCTCACCATTATTGGGGGTTGATTTAACTCCAGTACCAAATCAGCTGCAGCTCTACTGCAGCTCAGAACTCCTGAGCTGAAGTAATCTATCAGCCTCAGTTTCCCCTGTAGCAGGGATTCTGGGCATGCATTACCATGCCTGGCTAAACTCTAATTAGTTCATGATAGCTGACACACATATAGCTTCAAGATGTGCAAGGCTTTTTGCAGATTTCCTCTCATTTCATCCTCACAACAACACTGCAAGATAGACGTTACTATAATCTTCATTTTCCAGATGAGGCTTAGAGAGGATGAGTGATTTCCCTGTGTTCACAGAGATAGTGCCTGAGGCTAGATTTGAATACAAGTCTTCCTGACTCCCAATCAGTGTAACGTTTGGAAATGAGACATCTTTGAGGCTTGCTAGATGAAGTGACTTTCCCAAGGTCCCACACTGAATGAGGGGCAGAGAAGTTCTGACTTCTTTCCACTCTGCTTTGCTCTGCCCCATTCTCCCAAGAATCTCCTCATGGAGCCTGACCCAGCAGCCCTGTAAATTTTCTTACCTTCTTTAGTTATTTTTCTCTACTCCAAATTTGAGCATTGTTTGGAAAGTTCCTAAGTTAAACTGACAATGTGAAAACTCACCCCAGTATTCCCTTCATTTGGCTCTCACTACTAAGGTGATTTAAATACTGATCCAGGACTTGTTTCCATTAATATATTAGATTCGTATAGCTGCTTTCCTACACATTTTTTTTTTTTGGTGATTGGAGTTCCATGAATAACTCTGTCTGGTTTTGAAATTAGACTCTTTCAGGAAGGTTCAGAAGGATAAAGACTTTTGGCTTAAAAAAAGCCACACCTCCTGCTAGAGGAATGAAAATTATTTTTTAAAGCATCCAGGTTGGACCCCTGGGATAACATGCCCATCTATGTATTGCTTTTTGTACTATTGTACCACAAACATAAGAGACCCTCATTTCCATGTATTTTATTTGACTATATCCAGCTTGAAGGTCACCACTCACTGGTGCCCATCACAGACTTTTAAACTCATACTAATATAAATATGCCAACCTCGTAATGCTACAGCAGGTCAGCTGTGAAGGCATGTGAGTGATTCCTCCTCTCCCCTCTCGGAAAGAAAGCTGAGCCTGGAATCAGGAAGACCTAAGCTCAAATGTATCCTTAGATATTAATTGTGCAACTCTAGGCAAATCACTTAACCTCTTTCTGCCTCAGTTTGTTTATCTATAAAATGGGGATAAAAATAGTACTCACCTTTCAGGGTGAGGATAAAATGAGATATTTGTAAACCTTAATGGACCTAAAGCCTAAATGCTAACTCCTATATATTATCACCCAAATCCTACGCATTCCTTCATGGCAAGTTGAGCTAGCATGTAAATACTAGCTACTACTGCTGTTGTCATAATTATCTGAATCCTACCCATTCCTTTAAGCTATGTCAAGAAGACTTGGGTTTGAATCCCACCTGCTGGGTGTACCAGAGTCCACCTGGCTCTCAAACTAATTGATAAATTTTCAATATGAACATTTAGAGCTTGGAAATCAGTGAACACTACAGATTGGGGCTTGGTTTATTGTTTTGTTGATTACCTTGACTTAAGGTAATCATGGGAAAAATGCTAATAATGCCTATTAAACATGAAAGTTTGTCGTATATACATTCTCCCCCTTCCTGGACAGCCGGTTGTTAAACATTTACCAACAGATCCCTGCCTGCCTCTGATACTTTATTTGCTGTCTCATGATGGCTGAGCTTTTCTCAGCTTCAGTTTCCTCATATGAGAAATGGGGATAAAGATAATTATAATATCAACCTTTCTTGCAGGGTTGTTGCAAAGCTAAGAAAGATATAATGGGTGTAAAGTCCTCTGTAATTTGATAGCATCGTGTAAATGTCAGGTACTAGTGTTATCACTGTTGTTTCTTTTTCTGACCAAGGTCCTCGCACTAATCTTTTTTTCCTTTGGATAATTGAAGTCTGAGCTGTGCCAACGAGTGACTTTTGTGTATTGCTCTGTGTTTATTTGTCTCTCCCCAAAACTGTAAATTCCTTGGGGGTAGGTCATTCTCTGTTCTTGTTCCCCTTTCATACTTAGCCCAGTATTGGGCATATTCTAGATGCTGAGTCAAAATATGATTGATTTTTGGAGCACTCCCTGTCTCGAGAGTGTAACATAGGTTAGATACAGGGGTGGGGAACCTGTGGCTGTGAGGCCACCCTCTAGGTCCTCAAGTGCGTCCCTTTGACTGAATTCAAACTTTACACAACAAATCATCCCTTAGACTATGAAGGAGCCATGGGTTCTTGGGGGATAGTAAAATTTTCCTGCTCAGAAAGAAGGTTAGTGCTGGAAATGTTATATCAAACAAGGTCATAGGCATAAATCTTGTCTTATAATGAGCCCTAGATGTTTTGAAGATCTGGATTTCTGAGTAGTGAAGAAGATGATGAAAAGATAGATGGAGAGAGTCTCCTTCTTCTCTCTCTTGAATTCTGGTGGCCCTAGATGAGAGGAAAGGTTGACATGGGGAAAGAGGCAAAGCCTTAGGGTCTTCTTCTCTCTGAACCATCACCCCATGGCTTTATGCTCCCTGAGAATGAGCCTCTGTCCATGGTCTTTTCATTTGTCCCTTTCCATTCTAGGTACAGGAAGCAGACTCTCCAAGACTGAGAGTCTCAAACGCAGGGAGCTTAAGCCAGTTCAGGAATCTAAGCTGATGAAGCAATCATAGGACCATGATGGATTTAGAAGAGATCACAGATTTCAAACTTACTTTCTGACCTGAAACCAGATATTCCAACTCCAAGGAAGGGGTTATGTGGCCTACTAGAATGATTGCCATAGTTCACTTCCCTGTGTGACTGCCATGAGCCTTCCTATAATAACTCAACAAGTAGGCTAGGTGACATGATAGCTGCATCATTGGTCTTGGAGTCTCAAAGTCCAGAGTTCAAATTTGAATTCAGACACAGCTTTGTGACTCTGGGCAACTCATTTAACTTCTATGCTTCAGTTTCCTCATCTGTGAAATGGGAATGATAATAGTTCCCAGGGTAGTTATAAGGATAAAATGAGATGAAATGTGTGAAGTGCTCTGTACAACTTCAAGTGCTATGTAAATGTTGTTCAGTTGTGCCCATGGAGATAATATGCTAATGCTATGCGTGGGGCTTTCTTGGCAAGGATGCTTGAGTGGTTTGCCCTTTCCTTCTCCAGCAGAGGTAAACTGAGTTTAAGTGAACTTGCCCAGCGTCACATAGCTAATAATTATCTGAGTCCAGATTTGAACACAAGTCTCTATGCCCAATGCTCTATCCACTGAGCCATCTAGCTGGCTCCAAGACAAAACAGAGGTTAAGTGACTTGCCCAAGATCACACAGCTAGTACGTATCTGACGTCAAATCTGAACTCAGGTCTTCCTGATTCCAGGTCCAGAGTTCCAGATACTGAATCATCTAGCTGCCTTTTGATATATAAATATTAGCTATCATATTTCATATGAAAAAGGATACGTTTGCTATTTAGAAGTATCATTCCATTCATCCCTTAGGAACAGAAATGAATTGCTATTGCATACTAGAGAATATGTTCATGCATGCATATATTTATATAGAGATATATTAGTAATGGAAGCCCCTTTCTCCTGATATTAGAATCCACGTGTGCTGGAAGTTTATTCCCTACACCTAATAGTTTATTTAGGGGAAAGGTATAAAAATACCTTCATCCAAAAGTCTTTGTCCTCTCACTTGAGAAAACAGGCCAAGGCCCTCTCCCAGCACCAACCAAGAGATTTAGAGTCAGAAAAATCTTCCTGAGGATAATTTGCTCGTTCCAATTGTTTGTTTTCCTGAACATCTATAGAGTCTTAATTGTACTCAGTCATTTTTTACTTTCTACCTTTAAATCGAACTGAAAAGTTCTCCTGTTTTTACCATTATGATTTCACTGCCTTAGGAACCAGCTGAAGGAAAAGGAGCATCCTTAACACACATCAGGGATAGGAGTTTTCCTGTACAAAAGGAGAAAGCTAGAAAGCCATCTTTGGAAATTTCCCTTTCCCACCTTCCCTCTCCCACTCCAACTCCCTTGTGCTGGACACAAACTTGGAGACTGGGAGCATTCTCACCCGTTCTTCTTCACCCCTCCTGAGGTCTCTGTGGGTTTACACAGTGCATGCTTCAACAGGTCTCACTTGGACCACCTAAGTTTTGTACCTGATTTTTTTTCCTTTTCCTTTCTTTGTATGGTGCCTCATTTGCCCCAAAATCTCTTATTTGAAAACACATTTACTACCAAGTGATGGATCAGAGAAAGGGATCAATTATCCTTTTCATTTTAAGAAAAATCAGAGAAAATGATAGTTGTTCAAATAGCAGTCTAATTTACTCACTCTTCCTTATGCCTCTCAAAAACAGAGTTGTAAACCTTAAAAAATAAGAATTCCCTAAAAGTTGCTTATTAAAGGAAAATGGGGAGGGAAGCATAAATTTAATCATATTTTAAATTCTCTAGTAGATCTGGCTACATGAAAGAGCCCAGTGGTTTAGTCTTGTATTGTAATTACCCTCTATTCTATTTTTTTAACCTCAGATTTTTACATGCTAAGATTTTTAGACAGGGGAACATATATTGAATATGTTTATTAGAAATTTTGCAGAAAATTATCTAAATGAAATATCTAAGGAAATGACATAGGATATTAACATGACAGATTACAGTCCAGTGAGCTCTGGCTTTAGTAACAAACAAATGGTTGGTCTTCCTCTGAAAATCTCTAATGAAACTTTCAGTAAAGTAGGACCACTCTTTCCTGAGGTCCTATGAGGTAACTAGAAAAAACAATGGTTACATTAAGAGTGAGGCTACAGGTTAGTGGTGCATCACTCTTTCTTAGGGTTCTGGCTTTGTTCTAAAGTGATGTGACTTTTTGTACTTACTCTGTCAAAAGGCAACTTGTAAAGGAAGTCATGCTGTTTGGATTGCCCAAGGGTCATGGTGATACACTTAGAACTGATGTGAAGTTAATAAAATGTGTGTAGCTGAAAATGTGCTCAATTCAGATTCAGTTCTTAAGAGGAGAATTCTGCTTTTTCCTGAAAAAAAACAAACCCAAACCAAACCAAAACAAAAACCAGACAACCAATCCAACAACAACTCATCTTTTCACAATAATTTTCATCTAGTGATGATATATGGCTGACCTACCACAGTCTCTAATCCAATCCAACAAATATTTATTAAGTTCTCCAGGTTGAAAGACAAAATGGCAAAGGACTGAAGGACATTTGGAGGTCACCCAGTAATGGAGCAATGGAGATGCACATGGTGGAGGTGAATATGTGTGTGTGTTTGTCCTTCGTTGCCAAAGAAGACCATGCCATCAAAGAAATAATGACATGACTTGCACTTGACTTTGTTTTGAGTGAGGGAGGGCTGTGCAGGTTACCTCCTCCAGAGCCATCTGAATCCAGTGACCAGATATTCATCAGGATGACTGGAGATGACCCAGGATGAGGCAATTGGGGGCAATTGTGCCCAAAGTCACACAGCTAGGGAGTGTCAAGTGTCTGAGGTGAGATTTGAACTCAGGTCCTCGACTCCTGCACTGGTGCTGTATCCACTGCACTACCTAGCAGCCCCCTTGAATATGTGACACTAACTGTCCAGGAGAAATGATATGAAGGATATCATCAAGGAAGATGTGGGAAGGGAAAAGGAAGACTGGTCATGTATAGTCAGTACACAGCATCATCAAGTATCTCATGTGGTCCATTGGCATACATGATCTCTTGTGCTCTAGGGGATAGCTCCTAATAGGTTGGGTGAACCCTTTCTCTGCAGGAGGAGGTAGACAAGAATCATAGGATCACAAATTTAGAGTAAGAAAGGATCTCAGAGGCCTTTGAGTCTAACACACTCACTTTACAGATAAGGAAACTGAGGCACAGAGAGGGTTAAGTGACTTGCCCAGGGTCACAGAGCTAGCAATTGTCTGAGCAGATTTTGAACTCACTCTTTCTGACTCCCACTCTAGTGTTCTATCCATTATACTACCAGGAAAAGTGGAAGGAAAAAGGAATAAGCATTTATATAGCACCTACTATATGTCAGGCACTGTGCTAAGAAAGACAGTGCCTACCCTCAAGGAGCATACTTTCTAAAGGGAAAAGACAACACATAAAAGGAAGGTAAAGGTCCTGGAAGGAGGCATGGTTGAGAAAGAAGTTCAGAGAGTTAGGAGGGAAGCTAAAAAAGCAATGAAAAAGCAAACCTCTCTGGCTAGGGTACTTTCCTTAAAGTGGAGGTTCCAGGAAGAACTGACCAGTCAGAGGGAGGGATAAGAGGGATAGAATGATCTTCCAGTGTGAGACATCTGACTGCTGCGACATGGTGGAAAAAGAAGTCTGGAGAATCAGGAACACAACCTGGAGAGGAATGAAAAAGTGAATGAGAATGAAGGAGAGCCTGGGTTCAAGTCCTGACATGGGCGAATGTTGCTTTACCTCTCAGTGTCCTAAGACTTTAAGTTACAGATGAGTTGCTGATCTGTACCAGTAGATGGTCTTTCCACATGGATGAAATCACAGGGTCAGCCCTAAAAAGGAAAACAATTATGACTGGTGCCACATTAGGTGCCAAAGACACTAAGATGAAAACCAACATAGTCGCTGCCTCCCGAACCTCAGAGTTCATACTGAAGTAGTCAGCCTTTTATTATCAATAATTATCTGTCCTCACAAACAGAGATAATGAAAAATAAATTATCCCTCTAATTAACTTCAGCCTCAGATTTCTTGGAAGTTCCAAGGTTCAAGAGAGGACAACAACAGGTCCTTTAACATGGAAAAGGTGGGGAAATTGCTATTATAATGAAAAGGAGAGTTGAATAAACTTTTGTCTCCTCAGCTGAATGGACACCTGGGGATTTGGATAATACCCTCTGAAAAGTAATTAGTCTGTGCTTTCAAAAATGGGTCACAGCAACCAACAGAGAATACACTTGTCCTCAACTTCCTGTTCTCCTTTTCTCCTTGGACCATGAGCTTCTAACTCAGCTCACGCTCTGCTCGGGATCTGTTCTTTTTGAGGCTTTCTCTCCTTTATCTCTCCCTCCCTCTCTCTATCTCTGTCTCTGACTCTGTCTCTCCATCTACCCACATACACATTCCCTCTTGCCTCTCTGTGCCTTGTTCCTGTTTTCTCTTTTCTCTTTCCCTTCCCCTGTCTCAATTTCTCCAGTTCCAAAGGATCCTAGATATAGAGCTGGATACAGACCTTAGAAGTTATTTAGTCTAATCTCTTCATTTTACAGATGAGGAAACTGAGACCCAAAGATAGTGACAGAAGCAAGATTTGAATTCAGGTCCTTTGATTTCAAAGCCCCATGTCTTTCTACTATATTATACTGTTTTTTTCACTCTCTGCTCACTTCCTTTTACTGATTGAGGTTCACCCGCCTGTCATTAGATCATTTGTCCAAAAATGGTTCTAGGTTCACATAACCTCTGGACATTTTAAAGAAAAGGGTAAGTCATGGATCATTAAACTATATTGAAGATGGATCTCCATGGAGACTGACTTCAACGCTTTCAGAAGAATGTGCCCAGTTCATAATTCTGAATTTAAAAAATAATAAAGTAAGACTTAACAATTGTTCTTAGATGATACATTGAGGCAACTTGTTTTAAAGCCTCTGAAATCAGAGGGGAAAAGGTCCTGCTAAGTGGGACCTCTTATCTTTACAATGGGAGATCCACAACATCACGGGAACTTAGTGTTTATGGGTGTTAGAAGTGAGCCCATTTAACAGGCCCACATCAGTGAGAAACGTGCTCACCTTAAATAAAGGGTAATACCTGTTATGAAATCAGGAAGGCCTTTATTAATCTTTATGTCCATTCCTTCGAATGAATGGGTAGCCTCCCCCGGTAAGGTTACACAGGAAGACTACAACATGTGCAGGAAAGATGGGACTTCTTTTACTGTTTTCTGAACTTTGGATCTTCCGCTACACTGTGCCCTGGCCACGTGACTCTACGTTCTCCTCTCTGATAGGCCCTTCCTCACACAGCTCCTTGGGTCTGTGCCTCAGTTTCTGACCTCCAACCTGTCCAGGCTAGGTCACAAGCCCTATCACTTGGGAATGTGGACAGCAGAACTTTACTTCCCACATAGGTGATCCTGATGATTTTTGGCACCTCAACCTAATTAAAGCCCGAGACCAAGGAAGCATCTGTCAACGTAGTAATTGGTTCATTATTGTGTGAGTACAAAATGCTACAAGTTTAATTCTAGTGCATGGGAATCCTGACAGCCCAACCCCACAGTCTGGGTAGGACTTATTAACAACAGTTCACATTAATATAACACTTGAAAGTTTACAAAGGACTATGCAATCGTTACTTCATGTGATATTCATAACACCCTGTGAAGTAAGGCATTATTATACCCATTTTATAAATGAGAAAACTGAGGATCAGAGACCCACCCACGGTAACACAAACATCAAGTGCTAGGATTCCAATCCCAGGACCTCCTGACTCTAGGTCTCATGTCTTCTTCCTGAAAGACACCATTTCCTCAAGAGAGGATTCTATCCAGATGTCAAAAACTCAGCCTGTGGAATGTTGAAATTCTCTATGTAGGCCTTGTCTCAGAAGGACCTGGATACTCTCGGGAAGCTTCTCTCCTTTGGCTAATGACCTAACTGCCTAACATGACCAGTCTATTGCCTCTAATGTAAGACTCAAAAAATAAAGAAGATATCTTTTCTAGGTCAAGGAAAATGGTGTCATAACAGAAGATAATAACGTCAGCCGCAATCAGCAACACTTTCCTGGTGACTCAAGTCGCCTTAGTTACTTACTGCCATACAAAGCCCATGGCTATTGGCAAGCACTGGCTCTCACCCTTCTTCTGTACACCCTTACTCTTTCTTTAGCTGACCACAGTTTCTTCTGAAACCTCCTCCTGGGTAGGACACGTTATAGGTAAGAATAAAGAGGCTGGAATGCACATGGCGTGTACAGGGAACCATGCACAGACCACTTTGCAGTAGAGAGTTCTGCACAGGACAATAATATGATCTGGAAATAAATAAAGCCAGATTATGGAGGGCCTTGGATGCCTCTCTATTGTTGAGACCTGGAACTCCGCAGACCCAGAATTCTCCTATCTACTCCTCAAAAGTAAGATACAAATAGAGGCTTCCTATGCTGTAAGCTCATCGAGATTATCAAGGAACTCTCATGATCATTTCTCTACAAATGCAAGGGGAAGTTATAAGGTTGGTGCTATTGTTTAGTTATTTCTGTCACATCTGATTCTCCACAATCCTATATGGGGCTTTCTTGGCAAAGAGACTGGAGTGCTTTGCCATTTCCAGCTCATTTTGCAAATGAGGCACTGAGGAAAACAGGGTTAAGTGACTTGCCCAGAGTCACACAACTAGTAAGTGTCCGAGGTCAGATCTGAAGTCATGAAGATGAGTTTTTCTGCTTCAAAGCCCAGTGCTCTACCCACTGTGCCACCTCACTGCCCTGTGAGTCATACACACACATGCATACACACACCAAACTTGTTCTTTCATTGGTATAAGGAGATCGCAATGATAAATACCCTCGGTCAATGCAGGTTGGTACTTTCTGTGCTATTTATAATCTGAAATAGTTGCCTAGAATGCTGAAAGGTTAAGTGATTTTCTTAGGGTCACAGAACAAGCATGTGTCCAAAACAGGATGTAGACTCATCTTCCTGCCTTCCAGGCTGGCAAGTCTCTCCTCTTGAGCAAAGGGATGGTGTCAAGGCATGTTTCAGGAATATTAATCTGGCAGGGTTGTGCAGGCTACAACAAGCGTAGAGAGAGCTTGGAAGTAGGAAACCCAGTTAAGAAATGAACTCAATAACCTCTGAGAAGGAATTATGTGGGGGCACAGAAAAGAGTTCAAGCCTCATGACTCATCTTGGTCTTCTCCCTTGACCTTGACTGGAGGAAGACCTTGTAAAGTTTGGAAGGTTGAAGAACTTGTGTTTACATTGACATTCTAGTGGTGTTTTTAGGACTGTAGCAGCTGGCCTTTGTGTCTCTGCATCAGGAATTGTGGTAAGATAGCTTCAGGACTCTACAAGGACACCAGCAAAGAAATGTAATGATTAAGGAGAAATTCATAGAAATTACCCCTTTTACTACTATGTACTCTAAGGCTGAGCCTTTCTTTCTCCTAAACTCTGAGAGGTTTGAGGGGATGTGCTCTAGTCACTATGCCACCACGGTAAATACCCATTTCTAAAAGCTAATTAAATCTGGCCAATGTCAACTGAAAGTCATGGGGGAAATTCAACAGTGGGAACTCATGAGCTATAAAATTAGAAAGGCACCCTCCAATCCCTCAGGGCTATCCCTAGACTCTGAGGGCTAAGAAGTAGCTGAATTAATGAAGTTGCAGCTGGCCAATATGAGTGGGTTAAGAGTAGTTCTAGATCCTATATATACACTATGCTTACTTTAAAAAGAAACTTGTCATTGCTCTCAAGTTTGGAGTTCAAAGGCATGACTTTTCCAAACTGGCTGTTCTGGAGGCGGTGTGGAAGAAAAATTCCATTTTCCAACTGAAGAATGAAATTTCATTGGAAAAGGATGAAAATTCCTTGTACAAGCATTTTGCCTCAAATCTAGATTACTATTATTCTGGAAGCTAATTTTATCTTATTCTCTTGGGAAAATTCACTATCTCTGTTCCCTGAATAGGATTCTCTAGTATATTTACCAATATTTCCTCAAAGAATTTTCTTTGAGGCATCAGAACTCAGTGGAAGGCATCCCAGAATGCAGTGGAAGTTTCTCTGTGAGGGCTGACCAACATGTCAGACTACCCCAAAGTCCATACCTGAAAACTGCAATTCACTTAGAATTGTTCCACATTGGGCAGGTTGTAAGATATCTTTCTGCCTTTCAACAATCCTCCTCTGCTGGGGAGATGAGTCTGACATGTACTCCTCCATAAGAATCTGGTTAGTGATAATCACAGATGTTCAGAAAAGATTTTTAAAACTACAGCTATAACTTAGTCTTATTCCAGGGAGATTAAAAAATATATATTTTAAAAGTTTTATTTAAAACTGAATCCTTTATAGTGACCAAGATTGTTTCTTGAGAAGAATGATATATCTCCTTTCATTGGAGAGACTGGGGACCAGTAATATGGAATATTACATATATTGTCAGACATGGATGGTGTACTTGAGAGGATTTGCTAACAAGGGCTCAGGTCCTCTGAGCCTTCACAATCTACTCTTCCTGATGTTGACCCACTTGGAGCCTTGGGAAGTAGCCTTCTGGAAATGTGTGATGACATGTAATGGAGGGAGCCCTGCCTCAGATTCAGAACATACACAGATATTCTGTGATTATTTCTGATTTAACTATCAGCAACATATTTGTGTCATAAAAGGAATTTAGTTGGACTCTGTCTTTTTTTTCCAAATAGTTTATATAGTATTGGGATTAATTATTGTTTAAATGTTTGCTAGAACTCACTTGTAAATCCATCTGACCCTGGGGATTTTTTCTTAGGGAGTTCATCAATGGCTTGTTCAATTTCTTTTTCTAAAATGAGGGTAATTTAGGTATTCTGTTTCCTCTTCTGTTAATCTGGGCAATTTATATTTTTTGTAAACATTCATTTATTTCACTCACATTGTCAGATTTATTGACATATAATTGGGCAAAGTATTTCCTAATGATTGCTTCAATTTTTTCTTCATTAATGGTATGTCCACCTTTTTCATAGGGGAATAGGTCTTTCATGACTCCTCATGTGAGATAATTTACCCTGTTTTATGTTTCCCTTCTTTCTGCCCCCAGTGTAAGCCTCTTTCTCTGCACTTAATTTTTTTATGTCATCCCACCCCAGTCACCTTATACCTACTCTGTCCATGTATATATCTTCTAACTACACTATTTGTGATACAGTTCTTAAGAATTATAAATTATAATTATAAATCATATTCCCATGTAGAGATGTAAATAGTTTAGCCTTGTTGACTTCCCTATTACTTTTTTATGCTTCTCTTGAGATTTGATATTGAGAACTGAATTTTTTGTTCAGCTCTGATCTTTTCCTCACGAAAACTTGAAAGTCTTCTACTTCTTTGAATAGTCATGTTTTCCCTTGAAGGATTATGCTCAATTTCATTGGGTAAACAATTCTTGGTTGCAGTCTTAGCTCCTTTGCCTTCCAGAATATTATATTTCTTGACTTTTGATCCTTTCATGTTGAGGATGCTAAGTCTTGTGTAATCCTGACTGTGACTCCTTGATATTTGAATTCTTTCTTTCTGGCTGCTTGCAATATTTTTTCCTTGACATGGGGGTCCTGGAATTTGACTATAGTGTTTCTGGAAGTTTTCATTTTGGGATCTCTTTCTGGAGGTGAATGATGGATTTTTTCAATGTCTATTTTTTTGTTTTAGATATCAGGGCAGTTTTCTTTGATAATTTCATGAAGTATAATATCTAGGTCTTCCTTTTAATCATAGCTTTCAGGTAATCCAATGATTTTTAAATTGTCTTTCCTGAAAATGTTTTACGTGATTGCATACGTATAACCTATATCTGACTGCTTGCCATCTCAGGGAAGGGGGAAGAGAACAGAAGGAGGGAAGAATCAAATTTAGAACTCAAAGCTTTTAAAAAAGCAAATGTTAAGAAATTGATTTAACATGTAGTTAGGGAAAATAAAATAAAAATTTATATATGTATGTGTGTGTATATAAAATTATCTCCCCGAATCTGTTTTCCAGGTCAGTTGTTTTTCCAATGAAGTACTTTTTTTCTATTTTTCATTTTTTAAAGTTTTGATTGATTCTTGATGTCTCACAGAGTCATTAGCTTCCACTTGTCCAATTCTAATTTTTAAGAAGTTATTTTCTTCAGTGGTCATATTCTTTGGTTGTTTGCTTGTTTCTTTTTGCTCTTCTTTTCCAACCTTTCTCCTTATTTTTAAATTTGAGCTCTGCTTCTTGGGTATGGGGGTACTGTTCTAAGCTTCTTGGGGAGTGGCTGCAGGTCTTGGCTATTAGACTAGTGTTGCCTTGAGGCCCACAAGGGACTTTCATACTGTAGAACTTTTGGGGTCCATTGGCTCACCTGGTGCTATGCTAAGGGGATGAAGTGTGGTAGGAAGTGGTTAGTGCTGCTTAGTGCCATAGGGATCTGGCAGCTCACCTGGTGCTGCACTGAGACATGTGGGGATCCTGGCACTGGCATCTGCCTGTTCACCCAGCACTGTGCCAAGACACATAGTGGTGGTGATGGGGGAAGGATGCTGATGTTGGTGTTTGCCTGCTCATTTGGTGCCATGCTGGGGCTCAGGACTTTTCTGAGGACACTTCCTGTCCTCTGCTGTACTCCCCTTTCAGCACAGTGAGACAGACCTTTCCTGCCAGCCTTCTAAATTTCTTGGGCTAGAAGATTTATTTCATCCTGTTTTTTTGCTGGTTCCTCCATCCCATAATTTGTTTTGGGGTGCTATTTTATAGTTGTTTGGAGATGAATATGAATAGGAAATTTAGACAATTTCCTGCTTGCTCCACTGTCTTGGCTCCCAGAAGTCTGGGACCTATTATATAATCTTAATAGATAGCATTTATAGAGTGTTTTAAGGCTGGCAAAGTGCTTTACAAATGTTATGTAACAAAATAACCCTGGGAGATAAATGTTACTGTTTTCTCATTTCACAGATAAAGGAACTGAGGCAGACAGTGGCTAAATAACTTGCCCAGGGTCATACAGCTAGAACGTGATTGAGGTCAGTCAAGACTTTTTGACTTCATGTCATAGTGTTCTATGCAGTTTATCACCTAAGCTCCCTCCCTCCCTACAACCCATTTTTTTCCATGATCACATGAGTCTTGTGATTTATCTTGGCTATTTTGCTGAATGAATACACACACACACACACACACACACACACACACACACAAATACACACACACATTTATTCCATCTGGATATCAACCAAGCTGTCTTAGGCCAACAACACCACCCAATGGCTGTTACAGGGTACTGTGCCTTCTATTTCCTCTCATTTCAGGGACAATTTCACAAACAACAGTGCTTTGTTCTTTTTATCTCTTCCCAAATGGAAAAAGGAAGGACTAATTCTGCCAAACCATGTTTCTCTCTCTACTCATTAGATTGGTTCAGAGAATAACTTTTCTTTGATTATTGACCTTCCCCCCATCCCTTTTTTGTTCACTTTTGAGACTGATGGTTTTGTCTGGGGCTCTGTATTTAAAGCAATATCTTATAACAAATGAGTTCTCAATTTTAGCCTAGGGATGGTGACCATCAGATCCACATGAATCCCTTTCTCTGTTATTTGAGGGAGCTGAAGAATACAGATTATCATTAAAAATAAATACCATAAGATCTTTATTCACCCACAAAGCTTGTCAAGCCCCCAAGTGGGAAAATTCTTAATATTTGATCACATGAGTAGACTCACAACTGGGTTAAATTCTGTATATTCAAGTTTGTCACTACCTTTTTCCCATTTTCACTTTATGTACACAATTAAAGGCATATGTAACTCAAAAGCAACTGACATCTATCTTATCTTTATCCCTAGAGATATTTCACTTTTAAAAGTACTATTGAAAAGAAACAGAAAATTTCTCTCCTTTCTTTGGAGGAAAAGGGAAGAGGAAGTTGGAGAAAGTAAAGTAAAACTTTTACACAGTTTTCCTCAGCTCTTGAAAGCTGCCAGGCTTAATCTGAAGTCTTTATTCCATAAAGCAGAGGTTTGGCTCTGAAGTCAGCCTGCCATGCTTAATTTCCAGTTCCAGAGCACAATACATACCACAGCACTTCTTTAGTAGGGGCCCAATGTCATTCCTTCACACTAAATAAACCATTCTTGTCTCCCTCCCCTGACAGAGTACTTCAAAACTCCCAATGGCAGAACTCTGTCTTTCCTGCCCCCATCCCAATATTTCCATAAAGGAAATTGGAATGTAATTTGATTGTAAGTTTAGGAATTCTTGTAAGTATATTAAAGAGCAACTGGTCACAATACAATGTAGTAACCATGATGGTCATTTGGACTAGATAAGGTTCCCTCTACCCAAGAAGAAAATTCTGTGTAGATTTTGTGGGATTCCACCTGCCATGCTGAGAAACTGAGTCACATGCCACTTCTTAGAATTTCAGGTGATTTCACATGGATCTTGGCTCTGTCATAGAACTTAAAATGTTTCTTACAGCCTCCTGCTTCTACAAAGGTGAATATCTGAACCATCCATGTGGTTGTTGAGGGTTCTTTTCTTGGACACTAAAGCCTCTTCCATCTTCTTTGCTGGCTTATTTCAGGGTTTTACCAATGTGCCAGCCAAGAAGCTCTCCCGTATAACCAGCTTTAGATCTCTCCTGCTTAAATGTAGACTTATTTCCTTTACTTTAAACTTCCATAGCCAACTCCTTAGCCTACTGGTGCAGCGCTATGCACAGAGTAGGTGCTTAATAATGGATTCTTGAACTGAATTAAGTCCATCTCATAAAAAAAACCTCCTTATTATATTCAATTGATAAATCAAAAGCTGTGATTGAACTCTTACTATGTTGCTAGACCTATGTGCTGTGCTGGAGATACAAAGACAAAACAAGTACAGTTAAAATAACAATTAAGTAAGTAAAGACATAATTTATACAAAATGAATGTAAGGTAGTTTTAATATGGAAGATACCAAGTGCTGGGGGATTAAGAAAGGTTTCATGCTGAAGATGAGCTGAGGATGGAAAGATTTCCAGGGGCCAAAGGGGGGAGGAAGTCCATTTCAGGCATGTTGGAGAGCCAGTGCAAAGGCACAGAGAGAGGGGAAGTAGAGTCAGTGTCCATTGTACAGAATGATGAGTAATAAAGCATACAAAGTTTGGAAAGACAGGAAGGAGCCAGGGGGTAAAGATTTAAATGTCACACAGATGAGCGTATGTTTACTCCTAAAGGGAGACACTGGGAGTTTATTCAGCAAGGGAGTGACATGATCACACCTATGCATATCAGAAGACAGGAATAGAAATTACTCCTTATCCTTACACTGAGTAGGCTTCAATCTTTTAAGCTTCCATTATAAGACCCATTTTTCACTCTTGTAACTGGACCAGCATTTCCCTGACTCAGCTTTTTTCCTCTCACTCATAATATGGGTAGGTTTTACCCAGGGGTGTGCTGATAAATGTTTAATAACTGGGCTGTCTGGAAAAAATAGTATTAAACTGCATTATTGACATTTTCTTAAGTCTAGACAATAGGCAGAACAATAAACCAAGTCCTGATTTGTAGTGGTTGGTTTCTAAGTTCACACTGAAAAATCTAAGTCATTTAGAGCTTGTCTCCAGCTATACCCTTTTTTGAACAAAGCTGCTCCCATGACCTGATTAAACTAAATGGAATTTCCTCACCCCAACCCCCCAGACAATATTGAAGAGACCTAGAACAAAGCTGTTCTTGGGTCTTGCTTGACCCTGACTTCCATGATGGAATGTCCAAGTCATCTAAAAGGGTCTAAGGACCTAAAAAGTTATAGCCAAGTGGAACTCCTTGGACTCAGTATATTTCTGAAGCCGCTCAAGGCTTGTCTTGCTGACCACACCTATTTCCTTATGGAGATAGATGGTCCCAGGCTAAGTACCTTTGTTTCTTCCTTCCATATCTTTGCTGTGTTAGGGCAAAATCAGCCACCTTATGTTAAATGTCCAACAATTTGCAAGTGATTCATTTCATCCGATGCCTCATCAAACCCAGACAAAGAGCATCGTTCTAATAGAGAGCTTGGAGGAGCTCTTCTCTAAACCTCTTTTGGGATTAAGTCCCCTGATCACAGAGGTTTTGTGACTCCATGTCTGGTGCTTTCTCCACTTTGTCTCTTCAGATCTCAGTTTCCTCATCCGTAAAAGGGTAACTTTGGAGAAGATGATCTCTCAATGTCCTTTCTTGTGACAAGAGTCAGGTTCATGTAGGAGCATTTTTTTTTCAGGTTTGTAAATGGCACTCTTTTCTACTATATCCCCAAATTTTCCACCCCCCTCTCCCCAACAAACTTTGTGGTTATCGATTAAAGAGATTAACCTAAAATGATTTACCAGTATCTAGGTGAAGCTGTCCTAAACTAAGGGTTACTCACTTTTTCCTCTTCTTTGTGAAATCATTATAAGGTCATCTCCTTGGAGGCAGAAGGTTCTTACCAATGGAAAAGCAAAGGATGCCATCTGTTTAATATGTGGCTAGATTATGATGATGAAAATGACTTTTTAAAAAATTGACCTCCTACAGGGTGATAAGACTAAATGTAGGTTTAAAAAGGATTCTAGGTGAAGTGATGGATGACAGATCCAGAATGGCAAAAAGAATCAAGGGATGTCTTAGGGGAACATTACAAACCTTTAGAAAAGTAATGTTATGGAAGATTAATTACATTAATTACATTCTTCCTTCCATAGCTTGTCTTTTTTTGATGTTCACATTAGATACATTGGGCTGGATGGACCAGGGGTCTGACCTACTCTGACATTTCTGTAATCACAATAACAATTTTTCAACTATCTGGTGACCTTTTAGGCTTTTCTCTCACACACACACACACACATACACACACACAATTGTTTATAAGTCTCTTGTCTTAATCTGTTGCTCTTACAATCTTTTTCATTTCCTTTCCTTTTTATTTTCTAGTTATGTTTGTCATTTGGGCATGAGCCAACTTCTTAATAACTTGGCTGTTCATACACACCCTGATTTTTTTCTCTCTTCAAATCTACTTTATCAATGCATTAAAAGCATTAATTGATAAAGAATTTTAATTTGCTTTCCTCACAATAACCCAGTAAGGCAGGAAATCAATCAATGTCTCCCTTTTTGTAGGGGAGGATACCAAAGTTTTCAGAGGTGATTTGCCACAATCACAGAGCTAGTAACAGAACTAGGACTCCAGTCTGGGTTTTCTGACCCTGAGGTCAGTACTATTTCTACCCCAGCATGCCCCTGTGGGTCTTGTATTCTTCATCTATAAAATAAAGATGTAACTCACAGTGGAGAGTGTGCTGAACTTGATGTCTTAGGACCTGAGTTTAAATCCCAGCTCTGCCACTTAACTAACTTGTGTGACCTTGAGCAAGCTAGTTAACTTCTCTGAGTCTCATTTTCCTCAGCTGTCAAATCATAGGGTTGGACTAGATGACCACTAAAGTTCCTTCCAATTTTAGAACTACAATTCCATGTTTAGATGCCCTCTAAATCCCTTTCAGTTCTTCTTATGACACAGATGATACAGTTGTCTTCTCCCAAGAGGCTTCTATAAAATCAAAGACAGCTTTATCCTAGTTTCATCATGGAGTTAAAGGCATTGTGGGTGAAAGAGATATTCAGATAGATTGTGGTGAATAGAATTCATTCATTTACTACCTAGACATGACTCAGTTGCCTTTGGTGGCTCTTCTCCCACTCTACTGTTTTCTCAACCTTTCACAACCTGGCCTCTAGTTCATCAAGTAGATTGAAATGTCCAAAGTTATGAATAATCTCTTCATTGCTACATCTGATTACCTTGGAATCAGGTAAATTTGGGTTTAAATCCAGTCTTAAACACTTCTGTGTGGCATCAGACAAGTCACTGGAGCTCTCTGATCTGAGTTTTCTCATCTGTAAAATAGGGATACTAATAGTACCAGCCTCAAAGGGAAATGATTGAGATAATAATAGCTAATATTTATTTAGTACCTACTATGTGCCAGATACTGTTCTGAGCACTTTACAAATATTATTTCATTCGGTCCTCACAGCAGCCCTGTGAGGTAGACGCTATTGTTATCTCTGTTTTATAGATGAAGAAACTGAGGTGTCTTGCCCAGGATCTCAGGTCTTCCTGACTCCAGGCCTGGCTCTCACAGTGGGTACACTGGGCCATCTGGATGATGTATACCAAGTACTTTTCAAACCTCAATGAATGTGAGCTATTATTCCTGACCTCTCTGAATTGTTCGATGCTGTGAGCACCATCCTTTCCTCCTGGGCATTCTCTTCTCTTTCATTTCTAATGACGTCATTTTTCTTTGGTTCCTCTCCTACCTGTCGGTTAAATACATGTGAATGACTCGCAGAATTCCTTTCCTTTTCTGTCTCACTTTCTTGGTGTCAGTTCCAATGCTTCAAAGAATCTTAAGGAGCTGGAAGGGACCTCAGAGACCATTTAGTACAACCCCATCCATTTGCCCTCCCATCATACAGAGGCCCAGGAAGATCAAGAGACTTGCCCAAGGTCTCACAGGTGGATTGAAATGCAAGTCCTCCAGAACTCCAGAGTCAGTGCTCATTCCACTTTTCCAAAGTGTCTCATTAAAGTAATTAGAGACTGGTGCTAATTTTATCATATTTGTGATTTTACCAAATTGTCCAAAATGGAAAGAACCAAAGGAGGGCTTAAACTGGTTCTTTCTAGTACCCTTGAATGGCAAATGTCTTCCCTCTGAGATTACCTCTAATTTATCCTGTAGGTTTTTAGTTTGTATGTTGTCTATCCCATTAGACAGTAAGCTCACTGAGGACAGGGGCTGTTTTTGTCTTTCTTTATATCCCTTATGCTTAACCTAGTGCACGGCATGTAGCAGATATTTAATAGATGGTAGTTGACTTGACTTTTCATTCCCTAGCTAAGAGATGACCCTTATCTGGCCTAAGAGAGTTCTTATAGCCATAAGGTTCCTGTTAAACAGTTTTACTAAGAGGTAAAAGTGAGCCTGAGTCTTCTATTAAAGAATTAAAGCAGTTAATAGGGAAATTTTCTGGATTCTAAGAAGACTAAGCCCTATAGGAAGGGCAGTCCTTATAGTACCCTGGATTCCAGTTCCATCTGTCTGGAATGGAAGAGGAGGAGAAAGAGGAGGAGATAAATTCATCTGTGCCAGGTCTGTGTCATAGCATCCTGGCCACACCAGCAGGACAGAAGTCTTGTTGTAGCATCAATGGCTTCTCAGGTGTGTGGGCATTTCAGTAGTGCTGTTTGGCCCACATTGTGGACTGCAGCTCACTGAAGTGACAAACTCTTGGTAGAATAAAGGTAGAAAGGAATTATTGTTTACTAGTCTGTTCAGAAATGAGCAACACATGAGCCAGAAACTCTAGAATATCAGGTTTCAGGTGACTCTCAACTAGGAATGCAGGTCAACCTTATTATGGTAATAAAACCTGGATTTAAGCCTTCTCTTTACCTCCTCTCGGGGTATGTAGTTACCATTTCAGCAATTTTTCTGGGCCCCAATCATTTAATAAGGGGGGAAGCCATTGTTGCCATGAGACTGACATTTTCAGATTATAATTAACTCTGTTAAAAATCTTTGCTCATCAAAAACTAAATGGAGTTCTGTCATCAGGGGATTCAAATTAATCTATTGTATGTTTTTTTAAGCCAAAGACACTGTAGAAATTTATCATTGGCATCAATTAATATTTCCTGATTTCTCTATAATTCACCAACCACTGATTCTTTTCTTTTTGTTATGTTTAATTGGAATTAGATCCTACCTGCTAGCTGTGCAATTATTGTTGGCATTTGAATTCTTGATTCTCAGAATATTCATGTAAAGATGACCTCTTGTCTTCTCTGAACTCAAAAATCTAGCAATCAGCTGTGGGTCCTCTATTGTCCATTTTACTTCGTAAATGTCCAGTGCTGAGGGAACCAAGGGAGAGAGCTTCTTGTTGTTCTCATTCCCTGACAGTGTGAAATCAGCGGTATCACACTTGGGAAAAGCCAACCATCCCTTGACAGGAGTTATAATTACCAGCCCTGTTGGAGGGATACTGCCAAAGTGTCTACACAGCATCAAATAGCTTATTTTCTTAAATGATAATTAGAGTGTCTTCCTGGGTGGACTATTTCATAAGGGAGCTTCATGTGAAGTCTCTTCTTTTACACAAACAAACGAGATGAAATGTTGTGACCAACAGGGCACAGGCCACTGCTAATTAGACATGGTAGCAGTATTAATAGTCCTTTGTTTAATTATACGTGCTGAAGTAAATCAAACCAACTAAATTCCCCTCTCTCCAGCTCACCCCCCATCAGTACTAGGAGCTTCCCATTCTCGTTAAATAACTAGTTAAGGCTGCCCAGTAATTTCATTGTTATAGATCTTCTTGGTTGATTCTTCTTGATTCATTACCAGAGCTCCTTACAGGAAGATTTTAGAATTTGTTTTTCGAAGGGTTAATGAAAAGAATTGTGTCCTAAGGTGAAACCTAGTAAAGACCTAAGCGAAGGCACTATGATTCTGGAAAAAGGAATCTGTGAGACACTTGATGGGATCACAGTACAGATGGGCCACAATGGGCTTGAGTTCTTGGGACTACAGATCCTTAGGTATTTACTGAGCAATTGGTATGGTACTATGAGCCTGACACTACTAGGTGCTAGAGGAGGTAAGAGGTGGGAAGGATACACACATATACACACACACACACACACAGAGTATACGTATATGTGTGGATATAGATACACATGTATACATCTATGTACATGTGTATATGTAAATATATGTATATATGTGTATACAGACATATTTTAGTCATGAGAACAGAATATCTGAATCTGAATAGTTTTGGAAAGAAATTTATTTGTTCATTTGGTGGAGGAAAGAGCCAGGAAGGAGAGGCAGCTGTCACTGAGTCTCTGTGAGTTTACTTTATCATATAAAGTTCAAACAAGAGCATAGGGGCATTGGCCTCATTGGCCTCATGTAGGCAGTAATAATCTCCAGAGTAGGCCAGTTTGAGATGTATGTCAACAGCAACATCAATCTAGTTTGGGGACCCCAAAATATAAGCTTTGGGTAGACCCCCAACAATACCTGAGTGGACCAAAAACAAGCACTCGGCGGGATCTAAGCATTCGTTGTGGCCTTCTTCCCTGAAGTGTCTCTGAGATCAGTCTGATCTCTACAGTAAGCTTTTGGGTTTGGCAATTCTCTAGTCACATAAATCTAGATTTAAAAACAATAAATGATAAATAATAAAGCATTTTCCACATATACTTTAAAGCAGATGATAAAAGTGATCCTTTTTTTTTTTTGCCCTTGAGGAGCCTACTAGATAGGGATAAAAACATAGAAGAAAATAAGACTATATATGTATAGTCTTGTTTGTTCTTGCCATGTACTTGTATAGATATCCAGAGGGGTACTGAGGTATAGTAGATAGGAAACTGGCTTTGGAGTAAGGAAAACCTGGATCAAGTTCCACCTCATAGGCCTCATATCTCATATCTCCACCTCATATCTCTACAGATGAGAGACGAATCTCTTAGCCCCTCAATGCCCCAGTGGATTCTGTAACACCATCAGTAATAAACGACAAATATCAGCACTGTTGAAGGACATTTCCACACAAAGATTTTTCCACCATGGTGATATGGTGATTGACTTACACATGCACATCCATTCTCTCTCTCTCCCTCCCTCCCTCTCTCTCTCTCTCTCTCTCTCTCTCTCTCTCTCTCACTCTCTCTCTCACACACACACACAGACACACAGACACACACACACACACACACACACACACACACACACACTCCAACAGAACTATGATCTCACCAGTGAGGGAAATCTTTCCTATGGTACAGATGACAACCCATCCATCCCTATCCATTTTCTGCGATTTTCCTCAGTGCCCTCTCACAAATCTGCCTTAGGCACTTTCCCCAACATGTTGGGGGCTTCCTCACATTTTCAGGATATAGACACCAGTGAAGTATGTAAGCTGTCCATCGTTTGTTACTTGCTCTCAAGACATGACTGACTCATGGTTTTTTCTCCCTTTGTTGGTTATGTTCTTCTGACATCATCTCTCATACAATTTCTCCTGTATAAATTTCCCCTTGTTATAGATTGTAGCTTGTTTTAATCTACCATATCACTCTCCTTTGTCCTTCAGATGTCCATCAGCTGCAGTTCTTTGGAAATTATAGTAGTCTATGACTCACAGTCATACGGCATCATTAATAGATTTTAAAGGATGGGCCTTTGTTTCAAGGAGAAACTTGAGATCATTAAATAAATTATACCATGTCCCAAAAGCAAATCCAATCTTCTCTGCTCCTCCTGTTCAGCTCTGGGCCCAGTTCATGGTTCACTTGCAGTGTCTGTCCCAGATATACCACTGACAGATGAGTGCTAAAGGTTGTTCATTCAGCTACACACCATAGTCTGGCTAATAGAATCATTTCTCTGACTGTACAGACTGTCTATGAAATTAATGATCATTATCTGGACAAGAGGACAACATATCCACACAAACACTCCACTCTTCCACCCACACACCCACCTATACATACAGATACACACAACCAAGAGCTAGTTTGTGTAGGATGTCAGAGGAGGGAGAGATCGGCAAGGGTTAGGGTAGTCATGGAAACCCTCTTGGTGGTGGTAGTGAATCCTTAAAGAAATGCCATATTTGAATTTGTAGAGAGGAGAGCATTCTAGGCTAGGAATAGTCTAAACATAGAGGTTGGGGGAGGGGGAGAGGGAGAGCAAGCCTTATTAGAAGGCAAGATTTATCAAGAATAGTGAGAGAAAAGATTTGATGGATATACAGGAGTTCATGGAAGGTCTTGACTGCCAGACCATTCTAAAGGATTTGGTCTTGATCACATAGGGAATTACGGAGCCAATTATAGTTTTAAGCATAGAAGTAAAGGAAAACAAACAGGATAGTACCAGTCATTTCATTGGTCCAGGGAGTCTAATGTGAGAAACTTCCTACTAAGGTCACAAAGCCTATGAGTCAGAGACAGGACTTTAATCGAAGCCAGTCTTTCTGGCTTCAAGGTCAAGTCTCCATCCAATGTGCCATGGGAGTAACAAGATACAAATGTTTTGTGAGCTGTCATCTGGCAATGATATGCAGGACAGACTGGAGATGTTGAGAAAATGGAAGCTATTGCTGAGGAAGACCTCAAAAGAGTGGCAACTGTGGACAGAAAGGGGAAGGGACAGACTCCAGAGGCATTAGTTCTTTCCATTTGGTTGGATCTAATTCATGGTGCAAGGCTAAGAACTGGGGGTTCAAAGGAAAATGGATTTGGTCTTATGCTACATCTCTTGGACGACATGGTCCTTTTTATTTGACAACTTTACCCTCAAGATTGGCATAAAAACCTAGAAAGGAATTGGCAGATTTTCAGAAGTGGCATGTCAGCTCTCCATTATCCACTCTGTTTTGAGCTGGAATGGGCAAGTGAAGTATGTGCAATTATTGTTGTCATTGTTGTTTGTCCTTTGTTTTCGAAGAAGACCATGCCATCAGAGAAACGATGGTATGACTTGCACTTGCCTTTGTTCTTTTTTGAGTGAGGGAGGGCTGTGCAGGTCACCAGCCTCACTTCTCCTCCAGAGCCATCTGGATCCAGTGACCAGATATTCATCAGGATGACTGGAGATGGCCCAGGATGCAATGGGACACCTTGGCCTTTTTAGGCGAGGCATTTTGACATACTAGGGTGCCACATTTCAAGAAGGATGGCCTATATCCCTTGATGGCAATAATATTGGAGACCATATCACATAATGATCTGCTGAAGGAACTAGAAATGAAATCTGCTGATGGAGCTAGCCTGGAGAAGAGAAGGTACGGGAGGGGCACTATGATGATAGCTATGTTCAAATATTTGAAGAGGTGTCGGGCAAAAGGCAATTACACTTTTTTCTCTTCAGTCCTAGAAGGCAGAAATAGGAACAACAGATAGAAGTCGATAAGGAGCAGACTGGGCCATATGTAGGTAACATCTTCCTGAAAATTAGATCTGCCCACAAAAAAGAAAAGTTTGCCTCTTTAGGTACTAAGTACCTAAAAAAAAAAAAGTATTAAAGTATCAGTAGGTGAGCAGGTGCATGGAATGATATTTGAAGTCTTTTGCAGCTTTGCAAGAGTCCCTGATATCCAAGGTATTAGTTTTATTTTGTCATTACCATTACCTCTTCTTGGAAAATACGTATGTGTCCGAGGCATCTACTCCAAGGAATCAAAGACAGAAAAAACAGTCCTATGGTAACCAAAATGTTCACAAGCAACTTTATGTTAGCAGAGAGATGGAAACAGTGGGTGTCCATCCACTGGGGAATGGCTGAACCAACTGCAGTATAAGCATATAATGCAATATTATTGCACTGTGGCAAATGAGGAATCCAGAGAAACAAAGGAAAATTCATACGAACTGATACCATGTAAAATATGCAGACATGTGGAAAAATGGGACCGAAAGCTGTGTAATTATAATGACAAAATCTGACCCAGGAGAAGAAAGGAGAAAATGTCCCCCATTTCTCACTTCAGAAGGGTGGGTGTCTATGGTCTGGAATTTTGTGTGTTCTCTCATGTGGGGTTGATGCATCAATTGGTTTTTACTTTTTTTCTTCTTTGTTACAAGAGAAGGTTCACTGCAGGGGAAGGGAGTGAAAGGAAAGAAGGACAAATCACGAAATGATGGTGTAAAAATATTGTAAAATGGTAAAAAAAAAAAAAAGGTATAAAAAGAATAATGTCAAAACAAAAGACAGTAAGAAAATTTCAAAACTTCTAAAATATGTATATATGTGTGTGTGTGTACATACATACATACATATATATATATATATATATATATATATATATATATATATATATATATATATATATATATATATATATATATAATTGTGTGTGTGTGCATATAGACATGACTATGGTTGCCATTGGGTCACCCATATCCCTTCCCTACCCCCCTACCCCCACTCCTGTGCAAATAAATGGTAGCAGGGTCCTAGGATCTACTGGGAATTTTAAGCTGGAAGATGCAATTTAAAAACCTTGTCTATGTTGCTTTCCCCTCACCCCCCACCCCCCCTTCATGATGAGGTCTGGCATTTTACTGGCCTTTTTGGTTACAGCAATATTTTACATCAACAGATCTTTAGGGAGTAGTCTACAATAATGCCCAAATTCCTTTTCTGGATTTTAAAAAATGTTATTCACCACAGTTAGTTAAAAAGAGCAAGCCCTGGAAATGCAAACATTTTAAATAAAAAAACAACATAAAGAATAATTAGCAACGCACATGCTTCAGTTGTTATCAGGAGTGAGGCTTAGGTTAAAAAGAACATAGAAGACCTAAAAATGCAAGAAAACCTCCAAAGTGGCAAAGTGATCGTAAAGTGGAATACTGTATATATATATATATATGTGTGTGTGTATATATATATATGTACATGTATACACACATATGTATATATGTATATGTATATACATACATACATATATATATATATACATATATATATATATAAAACCTTTCATGTTAGGTGGTATACTGGAGAGAGCACTGGACCTGGACTCAAGAAAGACTCAAAGATCAAATCCAACCTCAGACATTAGCTGTATTACCCTAGGAAAGTCACTTAACCTCTGTTGCCTCAGTTTCCTCATCTTCTTTTATTTTTATTGCTGTTCAGTCCTTTCAGTTGTGTCTGACTCTTTTTCACCCCTTTTGAGGTTTTCTTGGCAAAGATCTTGAAATGGTTTGCCATTTCTTTCTCCAGCTCATTTTACAGATGAAGAAACAGAGGCAAACAGGGTTAAGTGAATTGTCCCACAGCTTTTAAGTGTCTGTAGCTGAATTTGAATTCAAGTCTTCCTGACTCCAGGAGCAGTGCTGTATTTAAGGAGCCACCTAGCTGCCCCTTCCTCATCGGTAAAATGGGGATAATAATAGCACTAGGAGGATTGTTGTGAAGATCAAACAAGATAATAACTGTAAAGCACTTAGCACGGTGCCTGGCACATAGTAAGCATTATGTAAATTTTAGATATTATTATAATTATTCCCTGATTAATTTAATAGCAGTGCAATTTAATCCATAGAATCAGGCTTTTCCTAATAAAGAAGCCAAGCATTCTATTATCGAAGTAACAAGGAAAGAACAGAGATGGAAAGAAAGAGGGAAAGTAGAAAATCGAAGCATCATTGTAAGCTTTAGAGCTTTTTAGAGCAGCCACTACAATGAAGGACAGCCACATCTGTACATATCTAAATGAAAAAGTTTGTCATTATCCATATTCTATGAGTGACCTTGTTTTTTCTTTGTCATCATATTGGTGAAGGATGACTCTTTTAAATATTTATTTATAACATGCTTTTCTTTTCACATTTTTGAGTTCCATAATCTCTTCCTCCCTCCCCCCTCTCCCTTACCATCCAAGAAGGCAAAAAGTATATATCAATTATCCATGTGAAATCAGGCAAAACATTTCCCATATTAGCCACATCACAAAAAATAAATAAAGCAGGAAAATTATACTTCAATTTGCACTCAGAGTTCATCCGTTCTCTCTCTAGAGGTGGGTCGCATTTTTTTTTCCCCATCATGAAGTCCTTGGAAATTGTCTGGGATCACTGTGTTGACTAAAGTAGCCCAGTGTTTGCCAGCCGATCATCCTTACAACACTGCTGCTGATGTGCATAATGATCTCCCAGTCCTTCTCACTTCATTTTGCATCAGTTCATTTAAGACTTGCTATGTTTTTTCTGAAACCACCATTTCTTATAACACAATAGTACTCCATCACAATCATAAGCCACAATTTGTTTAACCATTCCCCAATGAATGAGCATTCCCTCAATTTCTCATTCTTTGCCACAACAAAAAGAGCTGCTGTAAATATGCAAGTACATAAGCATCCTTTTCCTTTGATCTCTTTGGGGTACAAGTCTAGTAGTGGTATGCTGAATCAAAGAATATGCCCTGTTTTATAGCCCTTTGGGCTTAGTTCCAGGGTGTTCTCCAGAATGGTTGGGCCAGTTCATTACTCCACCAATTATTCATTAATGTACCTATTTTCCCTCATCTCTTCCAGCATTTGTCATCTCTGATAGGTGTGAGGTAGTGTCTCAGTACTGTTTTAATTTGCATTTCTCTAATCAATAGTGATTTAGAGCATTTTTTCATAGGACTAGAAACAGCTTTGATTTGTTCTGAAAACTTCCTGTTTCTATCCTTTGACCATTTATCAATTGGGGAATGGCCCCAATTATTTTTCTATGCATTTAACTCAGCGCTCTGCAGATCTGAGAAATAAGGCCTTTATCAGATAAACATTGTTAATATTATTTCAATGGCTATGGTGCTTTTTAGCAAAATGTAGTTTTCCTGGTTATCTCTTTAAATTGGCCTTATTTTTGCTATTGCTTCATCTGAGATCATGATTGCTGCCTCTGCCCTCTTCACTTCAGCTGAAATACAATAGATACTGCTCCACTCCTTCGTGTGTGTGTGTGTGTGTGTGTATGTGTGTCTTTCTGTCCCAAGTGTGTCTCTTGTATACAACATATTTTTGGATTCTAGTTTCCAGTCCATGCTGCTGTCTGCTTCTGCTCTTGGGGTTAGCTCATCCCATTTACAGTTATGATCACTAACTGTGCATTTCCCTCCTTCCCATTTTCCTATTTATCCTCTAGTCTGTCTTGCATCCAATCATTGCCTCTCCTAATCCACCTTTCCCTTTATCATTCCTCCTCTCCCGTATCTCTTTGCTCCTTCCCCTAATATCTATTTATTGGGTAAGATAGATTTCTATACCCAACTGGGTATAGAACACACACACACACACACACACACACACACACACTTTTTCTTCCCTCTTTGAACTAATTCCAGTGAGAGTAAGATTCAAACATTACCTGCTACTGCTTCCCTCCATTTTCCCCTTCCATTATAAAAGCTATTCCTTGAATGCCTCCTTTATGTGAAAAAAATCTGTCCCATTCTACTTCTTTTTTTATTTTTTAATTAATTTTTAATCTTCAACATTCAAAATTTCTCCCCATCTCTCCCATCCCTCTCCCTGAGATGTCATGCATTCTGATTACCCCTACTCCCAGTCTGCCCTCCCTTCTATCACACATCCCCAATCTTATCCTTTTCTCCCTTACTTTCTTGTAGGGTAAGATAGATTTCTATACCCCATTGCCTGTATATCTTATTTCCTAGTTGCATGTAAAAACAATTTTTAACATTTGTTTTTAAAACTTTGAATTCCAAATTCTCTCCCTTCTTCCCTCCCCTCACCCTTATTAAGAAAGCAAGCAATTCAATATAGGATATACATGAGTAATTATGTAAAACACTTCCATAATAATCATGTTGTGAAAGGCTAACTATATTTCCCTCCATCCTATCCCCGCACTTATTCTATTTTCTCTTTTGACCCTGGTCCTTTTTGAAAGTACTTACTTCTGACTACCCCCTACCCCAATCTGCCTTTCCTTCTATTATCCCCTCCCCTTATCTCCTTCCCCCACCCCTTTCCTGTAGAGTAAGATATCCAATTGAGTGTGCATATTCTTCCCTCCTTAAGCCAAACCAATGAGAGTAAGGCTCACTCATTTCTTCTCACCTCCCCCCCTTCCCTTCCATTGCCAAACATTTTTCTTGCCTCTTTTCTGTGAGATAATTTACCCCATTCCATCTCTCCCCTTCTCCCTCCCAATATAATTCCTGTCTCACCCCTTAATTTTATTTTTTAGATATCATCCCTTCCTATTCACCTCACCCTGTTCTTGCTGTCTATCTGTCTGTCTGTCTGTCTGTCTGTCTGTCTGTCTGTCTATCTATCTATCTATCTATCTATCTATCTATCTATCTATCTATCTATCTATCTATCTATCTATCTATCTATTTCCTCCAACTACCCTAATACTGAGAAAGGTCTCATGAGTTACAAACATCATCTTTCCATGTAGGAAGTTGTTTGGAGGGGAGTGTTGGGAGAATTCTGCTGGGTCCCACCCTATACTCCATCATCTTGGCTTTGCAGGATGACTCCCTTTTTCTGGATTATAATTGATACTTATCATCTCATAAATATTATTCATGATCTAGTGGATATAGCACTGTACTTGTAGTCCAAAACCTGGATTAGAATCTCTACCTTACCTCAAAAATATTACAGCCCCCAAATCCAACCTTATACCAAACATTTCTTGCATACATCATTGCTAATGTGCTGCAGTCTGCTTGCAATAATCATACTTCTCTCCATTGCCCTTTAACTAACCTACAGTTATGATTCTTTAGAGATTGTAGTGCTCTATGACTTAGAGTCATTCATCATCGCTAGGAAAATATTCGTGTTAAAAATGCAGGGTTTTATGGCAGGGAGCAGCTTGAGAGTATTGGAAAGGCTGTCTAATTTCTTCTTCCTGAGTTCAAATTTTATCTCAAACACTTACTAGCTGTATGACCCTAGGTAAGTCACTTAACCCTGATTGTCTCAGTTCCTCATCTATAAATTGATCTGGAGAAGGAAATGGCAAACCACTCCAATGTCTTCACTAAGAAAATTCCAAATGGGGTCACAAAGAGTTGAACACAACTGAGAAATAACTAAGCAACCACAGCAGGTTTTGCAAATGCTATTCTATATCTTTAGTCACACACAGTAGACTAAAAGGTGCAAAGGATTCATGATTTCACTGTTCTCATTGTTTATTGATTGGGGAAAAGCTCATATGATTCCATGCAGTAAAATGATGCCTGAAAGTCTCTCTTCCCACATAATATTCATGGATTTGAAATGTACATAAGTATCTTTCATGCATATTTTAAAATCACATGATTCTTTGAAAGACACAACAAAATAAATGTGCACAATAGTACCAAGTGAATCATAAACCAAGGATTGTGAGGTTTTTGTGCCCTAATACATGGCCAGTTTTTGTGTAGCTGCCATGTACTGCTGAGAAAAAGGTATATTCCTTTCTATACCCATTCAATTTTCTCCAGAGGTCTACCATATCTAACTCTTCTAAAATTCTATTCATCTCCTTAACTTCTTTGTTGTTTATTTTTATATAGTTCTGAGAGGGGGAGATTGTGGTTCCCCACTAGAATAGTTTTGTTGTCTATTTCTCCCTGTAACTCCCTTAACTTCTCCCCTAAGAATCTGGATGCTATACCACTTGGTGTATATATATTTAGTAATGATATTCATTGTCTGTGGTACCTTTCAGCAGGATATAGTTTCCTTCCTTATCTCTTTTAATTAGATCTATTTTTGCTTTCGCTTTGTGTGAGATCAGGATTGCTATCCCTGCTTTTTTTTACTTTAGCTGAAGCATAACATATTCTGCTCCAGCTTTTTACCTTTACTCTGTGTGTATCTCTCTGGTTCAAATGTGTTTCTTGTAAACAACATATTGTAGGATTATGACTTTTAATCCACTCTGCTGTCTGCTTTTTTTAATCTGTTCATTCCATTCTTCTGTTCATCCCATTCACATTCACAGTTATGATTACCATCTGTGTCTCTCTCTCCATCCTATTTCCACCCTCATCCACTTATGCTTTTCTCTCTCCTTACTAAAATTTTGCTTTTGACCACTGCCTCCCTCAATCTGCCTTCTATCTACCCTTCCCTTTTCTTTCCCTTTTGCCTCCTACTTCCTATGGGGTAAGTTAGAATTTCTATATCTGATTATGTCATTCCCTCTGAACCAAATGTGATAAAAGGTTCAAACAAAGCACATCCCTCTCCTTTCTTTCTTTCTGCTGCAATAAGTCTTTGTGCCTCTTTTTGTGGTATAATGTACCCTTTTCTGTTTCCTCTTTTCCTCTTCTCCCAGTACAATCTCTTTCTACCACTTAGACTTTTTATCATCACATCAACATTAATTTATACCCACGCACTCTATGTATACCCCTTCTAAATGCTGTAATAAAGATACAGTTCTCAAGAGTTACAAGCGTCATCTTCTCTTGTAGGGATGTAAACAGTTTGTCCTTATTGAATAATTGTTTTCCTTTCCTATTCTTTTCATGTTTCTGTTGAGTCTTGTATTTGAAGATCAAATTTTCTTTTGAGCTCTGGTCTTTTTATCAAGAAGGTCTGGAAGTCCCCTATTTCATGGCATGTCCATCTCCTCTACTGAAAGATTGTGCTCAGTTTTGCCAGGTAGTTGATCCTTGATTGTGATCTAAGCTCCTTCGCCTTACAAAATATCATATTCCAAGCCCTCCAGTCTTTTAATGTAGAGGCTGCAAGGTGCTGCCTAATCCTGACTGTGGTTCCATGATATTTAAATAGTTTCTTTCTGGCTGCTTGCAATATTCTCTCTTTCATCTGATAATTTTGGAATTTGGATACAATATTCCTTGGCGTTTTCAATGAAACAAGGAAACCTATGCTACACAAAGGTATTTTGCACTGTCATGGAAGATATAAAGTTTAAGAGGAGTTAAAAAAAGATATTAAAGCTCCTGTTTCTGGATGACATTATGTGGATTTTATCATAGGAGCACAGACTTAGGAGGACTCTTAGAATCTTAGGTATCATTTAGTTTAGTGACTTGCTCAAGTCATTCATTTGGTCAAGGTCATATAAATAGTAAAGCCAGGCTTATAACCACATTCTCTGTCTCCAAATCTAATAGTGCATGCCCATTGAGTCACACTGCTCTGAAGTCCCATAATACGAGAGAATATTTTTGTATATGAGTTTATATTTTTCTTCTTTTTTTTTGATCTCTTTGAAGTGTAGGTTTAGTTGTATGACTGGGTGAAAGATAATGAACATAGTAACTTTTGGGCATAGTTCCAAATTGCTTTTCAGAATGGCTGGACCAATTTAGAACTCTGTCAATGGCATATTTATGTGCCAATTCTCCTACAGGTCCTCCAACATCTTCCATTTTCATTTTTTGGTCAATGATGGATGTAAGAGAAAACTTCAGTAGTTTTAATTTGTATTTTTCTAAATCTAAAGCATTTTTTCATGTTGCAATTGATAACTTGAATTTCTTCCTTAGCAAACTACCTGTTCATCTTCTTTTAGAACTTCTCAATTGGGGAATGGCTTGTATGCTAATAAATTTGAATCAATTCCTTATACATCTCAGAAATGAGACAGCAAAACTTGCTGCAAAGATGTTTCCCTTTTAATTTTAGCTGTGCTAGAGTTGTGTTTGTGCAAAAATCTTTTAAATTTTATGTAATCGAAGTTGTCCATTTTAATTTTCTGAGATCCTGTCTTCTGCAGTCATGCATTTTTCCTCCATCAGTAGATCTGAAAGGTCATTTCTTCCTTGTTGTCCAATTTAAATCAAGCTTTTATTTCTTTAAGTGTAACTTGATGTCTAAGTCATATATGCAGGTAGAGCTTATCTTGATATACAATGAGCTGTTGGTATTTGGTATATACATAGTTTCTCCCACACTGCTTTCCCTCCTAGCAGTTCTGGTCAAATAGTGAGTTCTTATCTGAGTAGCTAGGGACTTTGGGTTTATCAAACATGAGGCTACTATGTTCATGTGCTTCTATAAATTATATACTTAATCTCCACTGATTCGTCTATTTTTTAACCAAACTGTTTTGGTGATTACTACTTTGTGGGCAGAGTTTAAGTTCTGGTACTAATGAAAGGATCGTTGAACAAAGCTGTTGTTGTAGCTGCATTTATCACGGAATATTATATGATGTCATATCTCAGAGTTAGAAGGAATCATGGAGGCCATCTAAATAGATTGATAAAGCATTTGTTAAATGCTTACTGTGTGCCACACACATATTATATATATACATATATGTGTATATATACATATGTACATACATACATACATATATGTACATATTTATATATACATATATGTGTGTATATACATATGTACATACATACATACATATATATATGTACACACACACACACACAAGCAAATAAGACTGTCCTCAAAGGGGAGCTAGAAAATAGGAGGGGAAGGAAGGGTATTGGCAAGAAGGAAGAAATGAACTCTGGAGAGTTTGGGGGTCCCTCTTGAAATAATGGTCTAGGCAGGCAGTCACCAACCAGAAAAGTGGATTTCAGGGTGTAGGCTTCTTAAGGGTGGCAAGAAAGTCAGTGAAGGGGAAGAAAAAAATCTGGAGAGTAGTCAGGAGTCCAATTTGCATCTGGTCCAACTTATACCTAATTAAGAATTCCCTCAACAACATGCCCAATAAGCAATCATCCATCCTTTGCTTAAAGACCTCCAGGCAAGAGGAATTCACGACCCCAGAAGGCAGCTCATTCTACTTTTGTGTAGCTCTAATTATTAGGTTCTTCTTTACATCATGACTAAAATGTTGCCTTTCAATTTTTACCTATTGCTCTTAGTTGTGGCCTCCAGGGCAAAGCAGAACAAATTTATTCTCTGTTGAATACAAAGGCACCTTGCATATTCCCTGACTTTTTTTTTTCAGACTAAATATTCCTAGTCCCTTCAGTTAATTCTCATATGAAATGGCCCTTTCACCATCTTGGTGACTCTCCTCTGAATGCTCTGTGGCTCTCAATCACTGTCCTTTCAAAAGAGTGGTTTCCAGAACCGAATAAAATATGGTAGATATTAATTGCTCAGCACAAAGTTCTATCACACTCCCTTTCATGGAAAGTGTAGCTCTCAACTTAGCCATCATCTTACTTAGTTTTTTTGGTTGCCATATTGGACTGTTGTATTGAATTCATAGTCCTCTAAAACCTCCAGATTTTTTTTTCAGATGAAATGTTATCCAGTCATTCTTATTCTATCCTTTACTGTAGGGCAGCTAGGTGGTGCAGTGGATAGAGCACCAGTGCAGGAGTCAGGAGGCCCTGAGTTCAAATCCCACCTCAGATACTTGACATTCACTAGCTGTGTGACCTTGGGCAAGTCACTTAACCCAATTGCCTCATCCTGGGTCATCTCCAGTCATTCGGATGAATATTTGGTCACTGGATTCAGATGGCTCTGGAGGGAAGTGAAGCTGGTGACCTGTACAGCCCTCCCTCACTCAAAAAAACAAAGTCAAGTGCAAGTCATGTCATTATTTCTGATGGCATGGTCTTCTTCAGCAATGAAGTTTATTTTTAAACCCAAATCTAAGACTTCACATTTGTATCTATTAAATTTCATCTCATTAGATCCAATCCCACTTTCTAGTCCATTGTATTCTTGAATTCTAATTTTTTCATCACTTAAGTAATCTGTAAAACTGATAAGCATGACATCTATGTGTTTATCCAAGTCACTGATCAGTTTTGAACAGCGCAAGGCCAAGCACATGTTCCTGGGGGACATCCTAGTGGAAATCTCTTTTCAAGTTTATACTGAATCATTAATGACTACTTCATAGTCTGGCCTTTTAACCAGTTCTGAATATTCCCAACAGTATTATCGTTAATTCCAAATCTTTCTGTTTTGCACACAAGAACAGCATGAGAAGTTCTGTCAGAGTTTTTGCTAAAAGCCTGGCTAAGTCATATCTACAGTATTCCTTTCATCTACTGGTACACTAACCCTTCCAAAAAAACAACTAAGTTTAGTTCTGCATGACCTGTTCTTGATGTAGTATGCTCCTTCTTTGTGGTCCACATTTTCTTTTCTGCTGATTATCATTAATTAACTGGCTAATTAGTTAACTGACTAACATTAATGTTGACAAACATTAAAAATGTTCTTGAATTTTACAAGGAATTTAAGTCAATCTCATTGTTCTATTTTACTGGAGACTTAATTTTCTTCCTATTTCTGGAAAATTGGACATTATTTGCCATATTCTAGATCTATGCAAACTTTGCCATTCTCCATGAGCTTTCTGAGAATGGTGGCAACAACATCCAACCATTTTTTCAGTCGCTGGATTGCAGTTTACCTGGGTCTGATGTTTCCGAATTCATCAAGGGAGGGTAGGTACTCTCCTACTATACGTATATTGATCTTGAGTTTCATACACCATTTTTGTTTTCTCTGTCCTTTCCAGTCCAAAGGTCGTTCTTTCAGAGACACAAAATATGAATGAAGTTTTACCATTTCTCCGTAGTCAATTTTCATTTCGTAGCCCTAGTTTTATCCTCGGCTCCCCAACATTTGTTGTCATTAGCATTCCTTGAGAGCTTCTTCTCCATCTGAATTTTTGTCCTCTTAACATATTTTTTTTTTACAAGGCTGTGACTTATTTTTTAAAATTATTGCTCCCATCCTTTCTTCTAACTTCTGGAGTCCCTAAATCTTAAGCTGTGGTCCAGAAATATGAAATAATGGAGATAGATTCCTTGTGGGAGGTGGTATTATGCTTTAAAGAGTGACATGCTTTTTAGGGATTCAATCAAAAATAAACACAGCAGGATTCTTTGTTCTCTAGACATTTCAGGTTTGTAGATGAGATGTGGTCTGCTGTACAAAATTGAGAGTCTTTCTGTTCCTTTCTCGTATTTTCATCAAGGCTACTCTCTCTCACATATATGGAGATCATTTTCATGAATATTTTTTAAAGATGAGAAAATAGGCACAGTCTCGCCAACATAATATTCACAGAACTGAGGGCAACTATGAATATGCCAGCATAGTGCTGAATTGGTAAGTATAACAGACTCTCCATGTAGAAGGCAGAAAAAAAAACCATTCAGACACCACAAAGTCAAATCCCAACACTAGAAAGCCAAATCCATTATAGTAACTAAGAAGCCAATAAACATTAGCACTGCAGGGGACAACACCATTCCCAAGCCTTACCCTCCTCGAAGGAGCCTTCCCACAAGCAAAAACTCACAAGACTGTCTGCCTGCCTGTGTCCTCTCTCTCTTCTGCCTTAACTGGTCTCACCAGCTTCCTCTCAGCTCTGATACAACCCTTCTGTTCCACCCATTCAGCATGCTCTTCCTACTATATGTGAGTTAGGTTTCCATGTGATTTAAGCAGGTCATTTGGGCCTATTAATGGATGAGAAAGATCTTCAAATTAAACAAAAACACATTAATAATACAGGCACATGGGTTGGTAAGTTCCAAAGGCAGGTACATAGTTTGGGTACGTTCTTGGTTACCCTTCTTTGGTAATAATTCCACTCATAATGTATTTTTTTTACAACTGTTTGATACATTTTCTCTTCAAGAAATCTTGAAAATTGATGCCAATGCTTTCAAAATTGCGCTGACTCTGGTATTGGTTTTTCTCACTCCATCATTCTGGTCAAATGCTTCTTCCTGACTTCATCTGCTCAAGTGCTATTTTCACTTGGCTACATAGCATGTTGGATCCTGAAACGTTTAAGGAGTCCAAATGCAGTGGTTTCACTGTCACCAACAATGAAAATAGACCATTACAGAAGTGCTGACAAATGTGTTATTTTCCATTCACCTGTCCTCTTTTTTTGATCTTTAAATGCTACCAGGATGATACACTAGATCTGGGTCTCATGCTAGGTGTTCTGCAGACTCATTTTTCCTTTCCATAGATTTTTGTTATTTTGTGAAGTTGTTTGTAATTTGCCATCCTTTTAGCTTCTATGGCTCTACACTTACAAAGAGATCAAGTGTTCACTGGTGATGGGTTGCGGCATACAATAGATAGAGTGCCAGGTTTGGAGTAAGGAAGATGGGTTCAAAATCAACCTCTCTTGTTATCTCACCATTTAACCTCTTAGAGCCCCAATTTCCTAATATGTGAAATGGGGATAAATATTTGGAGGACCTAATTCACAAGGTTGTTGGGAGGCTAAATTGACATAATGTATGAAGTATCTTAGATATTTCAAAAGAGCTATTTAAATATCTATCGCTGTATTGGTTTCTGGACCTTCTTTTGGTAACTACTTATCTAATAATTGATGATACTCAAAGTTCAGGTCTTTACCATTACTCAGGTTCCATTTTTCAGAGCAAACTCTTTGTCTGAATAAGTCAGTTGGAGCTGTTGTTACCACATGTAGAACCTTCTCATCTAATTTGAATTCTTCCTTCTAGTTTAGTGCCAGTTTTGGCTTTTGCTTAACTTTGAAACACTTAAGAACTATGATCATTGGAAATTACTAACCCCAATTCCAGTATATTCAGGAGGAAATAGTGCTACCACTTCCTTAACAGCGAGTTGATGGACTCACGGTAGAGACTGAGACGTATATTTGTTTTGCTTGATTATACATACCTGTTACAAAGTTTTTGTTTATATTTCTTATTCAATGGGAGACAAAGGTGAAAGGAGAAGAAATAGATTTTAATTAAAAAATTAAAAATTTAAAAAATGCTTTTGATCTTTGCTCTAACTAGTCTTCTGTGATAAATGAAAACAGTATTTAAAAATAAAGTGAGCTAGATAGAAAGATAGCTCACAGGTTCTTCTGGGAGAGGTATTGAAAAAAGAAGTTATATTCAATGAATGCATCCAAAAGTAATCAGAAACAAAATTTCATTGGTACATTTAATTGGTCTACATTGTTGAGCTTGTGATGGGCTTAGAAAATACAGCACAGCACTCATAGATTTTGAGCTGGAAGGCATCTCAGAAGCCATGTAATCCAACTTCCTGGCCATAATATAGAACAATCTCAAAATTAAGCAATGAGAAGGAGGGGCATGGGGGGAAGACAGGGGCGGGGAGGGAGAGGGAGGGAGAGAGAGGCAGAGAGACAGGGAAGAAAAGCTTGTAGACTGTTACTCAAAAGTTTCATGACAGTACATCATGAATATTTTCTTCTAAAAGAGAATTATAGACATGAAGAACATTTAACATTATAAAAAATGAAAGTGTTTAAATTTTCACACAGATGACTGGTTACTGACATGGGGACCATTTCCAGGTTAATTGTCTTTGTCAAAAGTGGCATTCTCAAAAATTAATGTGACATATTATAAATTTTACACACACTATTGTAACTTAACACTATTTCTGAGGATAATATAGACAAAAAGAAAATACTTTCTTTAAATATGTCCCCAAATTTTTTTTCAGCTATTATTTACCTGAGAAATAGTTGTCACTATTTCTCACATGGCTTGTTTTGAGTAATTACCAAATATTCTGAAGTTGACATTTTAAAACATGGTTCAATGGTGACAGAGACATTATTAACTTCTCTTATTTATGCAACTTTCAAGGAATCTGCAGTAGTACATATATATAAAATATGTGTAATATATATAATACACAGTGAAATGAGTATGGTGCGATGGAATTATTTGTCAGTTGTGGGTTTTGTTTTTAAATTGAGGCAATCTTTCATATATATAAACATATATATATGTATAATAGTGTAATGGAAAGAGTTAGATGTCAGGAGATTAGGGTTCAAGTTTTTCCATTACCTACTCTTAGGACCTTGGACAAGTCTTATATCCAGTTCCCTCATCTATACAAAAACCAGTGTGTGAACTATCCCTAATCCCTAAGATTCCTTCCAGTTCTAAAAACCCTATGATTTTATGACTGATCCAAAGACTGTGACCTTTAAGACTTGGATACACTGTGCTACATTTATTCATAACTAGTTCTATACAGTAGAGCATAGCTGAAAATAAAGATGTAGTGAGAGGCAGATGGTTCCCAATTCTAAACAGATGGTGGGAATGCCATTGTATTTTGCCAAACAATAAAAAGGTACAATATGCTGAAATTCAGAAAGTCATGAACTTTCTTATGAACCACAAATAACTGAGTACTTCAGTTGAAAGTGCCTTATAGTTAATTTTTTTAAATTTAATTTTATTTAATTTTACTGAAAAATTAATCCATAACTGAGAATACATTTCAGAATGAAACATCATGAGCTCCAATAAGATCATATTTCTTTTGTCACACCTTAGTAGAATTTACTAATAGCATTAAGGCACATGACAGCTGGATTAAAGTTTACCAAGTTTTGGTGCTCTGTGTTTTTGTTTGTGTCAAAATGACATTGCCATAGTGTCCTTTACCAATAAAATTACTTTTTAATGTTCAAATATTACAGCAGGATGGCATGTAAAATTTTGGATTATATATCATCAATTTTATCTACCCAGATTAAGCCTGTAAGCAAAAACTTTAAAAACCAACAACTATGCCAACTGGACTAAAGAAAGCAAGGCAAACAAAAATCCATCAATGGAAAAAGAGAATTCATCCCTTTCAAGATTTTTTAGTAAGATGACAAGTCTTTATTATTTTAAGAAAACAATATTTCCTCAGTTTCCTAAAAAACAAAAAATTAATGCCAAAGGCATCTATAATGTCAGAAGGTGGCATTTTTTAAGGTTACTTGTATTACACATAGTAGGTTGTTAATTCATATTAAATGAATGCATGAATAAAAATATATATCACCTGATCTCTTCTAATGCAAGGAAAATTTAAAATGTTATATGAAGAATAGTACATATTACAAAAATACACATTGTGTTTTGTTTCTAAACCATTTTTTAAAAAATTCAATACAAAATCTAGACTTTGAAACTTAATTAGATTTTAGTTACTACTTATAGAACTGGTGCTCAGTTGCCTTTCCCATATATTTTTTTTTTTTACCTTAAAACATAAGCTCTACTGCTTATGCTACATATATGTGTCTACATAAGAGAGACAACGCTGTGAATTAATTAAGGGATCAGCCTTGGAAGAACTGGGTTCCTGTCCTGCCTGACACTCGCTATGTGAGTGAGAACAAGTTTCTTGGCCATTCAGTACTCCAGGCAGGTTTTTTAAGATTCAATAAGCTGCAGACATATTGCTGATCTACATTGTTGTAAGGAGTTTCCAAACCAGAAGTTTCTCATGCTTATGAAATCCCAGGTCTGGACAAAAAGAAGTGTGTGTGTGTGTGTGTGTGTGTGTGTGTGTGTGTGTGTGTGTGTCTAAATCCAGTTACATATGATTTGTTAACTAGGCATCTTTCTATGAAAAAAATCCATTTTCTCCAAAGCTATCATAATATTTAGGCTTGAAGTCAACACATCTCCTCTTAACCTAACTTTCCCTTAGCAGTGGGTAATCCTATCATTGAAAATTTTAAGGTAAGATCTTAATGCTGTAACTATTTTCTGTCTCTATTTTAATGCCAATGGAATAATTTTAGGAAATATTTTTTGGTCTCTATAATAATGTTACTATAGTGACATTAGATATTGTCAAGAAAACTTGCATTAAGATAATCATCTGAGGGAGGAGCCAAGATGGCGGAGTAGAAAGATACACATATGCTAGTTCCAAACCCATAGCCCATAAACTACCTGTAAAGAACTCCCAACAAATTCTGGAACAGCAGAAGCCACAGAACAACAGAGTGGAGGAGATTTCTGTTCCAAAGAGCCCTGAAAAACTGACCCGAAGGGTCCGTCATGCACTGGACCCAGAGAGGAGCCCAGCCCTGCCTTGGCCATGTGGCACCGAGAGGAGCGGATCTGAGCAGGCTTCAGGGACAGAATCTCCAGCAGCCGCGTGGGTCCCTCCACCCACAGGTGGCCAGGGTTGGTGAGAGAGTCTTTTTGGGTGGCCAAGAGGGGAGCAGGGTATCTCCATGACTCGGGCCCCCCCGGGAGGCAGTGGCAGAGGCGGAGGTGGTGGCGGGGGCTGCCAAGGCAGGCAGGAGCTGGGATCCATTGTTGAAGGTCTCCATGTAAACCCCTTGAGGGAAATAAGTCCCTTGAGGCAGCCCTGTTGCCACCTGAGCACCTGCACTTAATCTCACACTGAATAGCAGCCCCCCCCCCCCCCCCCACCAAAATCCCTGAGGCTGGGAAGCAGGATTTGAATCTCAGACTCTAAGCACTGGCTAGGCAGATCTGGAGGCGAGGTGGGGGTGGAGAGGATACTCAGAAGGATACTCAGATACTCAAGTCACTGGCTGGGAAAATGCCTAGAAAAGGGAAAAAAAAATAAGACCATAGAAGGCTACTTTCTTGGTGAACAGATATCTCCTCCCTTCCTTTCTGATGAGGAAGAACAATGCTTACCATCAGGGAAAGATGTAGAAATCAAGGCTTATGTATCCCAAACATCCAAAAGAAATATTCCATGGGCTCAGGCCATGGAAGTGCTCACAAAGGATTTTGAAAATCAAGTTAGAGAGGTGGAGGAAAAACTGGGAAGAGAAATGAGAGAGATGCAAGAAAAGCATGAAAAGCAGGTCAACAACTTGCTAAAGGACACCCAAAAAAATGCTGAAGAAAATAACACCTTGAAAAATAGGCTAACTCAACTGGCAAAGGAGGATCAAAAAGCCAATGAAGAGAAGAATGCTTTCAAAAGCAGAATTAGCCAAATGGAAAAGGAGGTTCAAAAGCTCACTGAAGAAAATAGTTCTTTCAAAATTAGAATGGGACAGATGGAGGCTAATGACTTTGTGAGAAACCAAGAAATCACAAAACAAAACCAAAAGAATGAAAAAATGGAAGATCATGTGAAATATCTCATTGGAAAAACAACTGACCTGGAAAACAGATCCAGGAGAGACAATTTAAAAATTATGGAACTACCTGAAAGCCAGGATCAAAAAAAGAGCCTAGACATCATCTTTCATGAAATTATCAAGGAAAACTGCCCTGAGATGCTAGAACCAGAGGGCAAAATAAGTATCCAAGGAATCCACAGATCACCACCTGAAAGAGATCCAAAAAGAGAAACTCCTAGGAACATTGTGGCCAAATTCCAGAGCTCCCAGGTCAAGGAGAAAATATTGCAAGCAGCTAGAAAGAAACAATTCAAGTATTGTGGAAATACAATCAGGATAACACAAGATCTAGCAGCTTCTACATTAAGGGATTGAAGGGCGTGGAATAGGATATTCCAGAAGTCAAAGGAACTAGGACTAAAACCAAGAATCACCTACCCAGCAAAACTGAGTATAATACTTCAGGGGAAAAATTGCTCTTTCAATGAAATAGAGGACTTTCAAGCATTCTTGATGAAAAGACCAGAGCTGAAAAGAAAATATGACTTTCAAACACAAGAATGAAGAGAAGCATGAAAAGGTAAACAGCAAAGAGAAGTCATAAGGGACTTACTAAAGTTGAACTGTTTACATTCCTACATGGAAAGACAATATTTGTAACTCTTGAAACTATTCAGTATCTGGGTACTGGGTGGGATTACACACACATGCACACACACACACACACACATAGAGACAGAGTGCACAGAGTGAATTGAAGAGGATGGGATCATATCTTAAAAAAATGAAATCAAGCAGTGAGAGAGAAATATATTGGGAGGAGAAAGGGAGAAATGGAATGGGGCAAATTATCTCTCATAAAAGAGGCAAGCAAAAGACTTATTAGTGGAGGGATAAAGAGGGGAGGTGAGAGAAAAACATGAAGTTTACTCTTATCACATTCGACTAAAGGAAGGAATAAAATGCACACTCATTTTGGTATGAAAACCTATCTTACAATACAGGAAAGTGGGGGATAAGGGGATAAGCAGGGTGGGGGGGGATGATGGAAGGGAGGGCATGGGGAGGAGGGAGCAATTTGAGGTCAACACTCATGGGGAGGGACAGGATCAAAAGAGAGAATAGAAGTAATGGGGGACAGGATAGGACGGAGGGAAATACAGTTAGTCTGATACAACACGACTATTATGGAAGTCATTTGCAAAACTACACAGATTTGGCCTATATTGAATTGCTTGCCTTCCAAAGGAAAGGGGTGGGGAGGGAGGGAGGAAAAGAAGTTGGAACTCAAAGTTTTAGGAACAACTGTCAAGTACTGTTCTTGCCACTAGGAAATAAGAAATACAGGTAAAGGGGTATAGAAAGTTATTTGGCCCTACAGGACAAAAGAGAAGATGGAGACAAGGGCAGAGAGGGATGATAGAAGAGAGAGCAGATTGGTGATAGGGGCAATTAGAATGCTCGGTGTTTTGGGGTGGGGGGAGGGGACAAAAGGGGTGAAAATTTGGAACCCAAAATTTTGTGAAAATGAATGTTAAAAGTTAAATAAATTAATAAATTTAAAAATATATATTTTTTCTGCCTCTTCCATGTCCCTTTTCCTCCACAAATAAAAATTTTATATGACGTTTATTTTTAAACGAAAATTAATTTTGTTTTGTGATGCTTTCAAGATAGGTAGAAACAGGGGAAAGGTAATTCAAGAGGAAGGAGCAAATGAGCTAAAAGGAAGGCAGGAAAGCACATGAGTGTTTAAGGATCAGGTTGGCCAGAGAATAGGACATAATCTGAAATTTTATAAAACTTGCAGTGAGAAGTCTGATTCTATACAGTAATTGGTTGACAAGAAGAATTCTGTCCCTAACCGTCAAATGCTTCAGGAATGCTTTTCAAGACTCAGTTTAACTCCTTTGTTTAAATCAAAACAATCTGTCCTTCCCTAGACAAAGAGGCTGAACAGGGGGATCATTTGCATTATTGCATTTTCCCAAAGAGCTGTCATACCATAACTGTATGAGGGCTTCCCAGGAATGGCCCTTGGGTCCTAGAACAAACACACAACTTGAGTTAGCTTCCAATCGAGGTGCTAAAACTTAGTTCTACTAGGCCAGTGAAGACTAGAGGGACCCTAAACCTTTCACTTACCTAAAACCAGATACTAGTAATTAGTTTCTAGGTCATGCAAATCCAAGTTGCCTAAGGCCATGAAAACGTGCACAAGAAAAAGTAAACAAAGACTCCTTAGAGCTATCAACACCAAACTTTTTTTTTCTGTAGGTTTTCTCTTTACCTAGTTTACCCATCTAGAAGCAAACACCGATTCCTTCCTCTTTGGTGATCAGTGATGTTTCTTCTCATCATCCTGAAAATTTAACCTGCGTTCTCCTACCTGACTAAAAATCTCAAAAGCATCTCACATATGGCTTACTTTCTATTTCTGATCTTTCTTACATGAATATTTAATGGTGAAAAAATTGACCAAAATAAGTAACATGGCAAAGTCAAAAGAATAAAGGATTCCCTAAATAGAAAAAAAGTATACACTTATGGCATGTTAGGCTGTCATCAATCTATCAAGTATAATAAACTTCTTTTGTCTTTTATTCTTCATACCTTTGCATAAAAATCATTTTTGTTTATTTTCCTTGATTTTATTACATTGACCAAGATTTTCTTATAAGAAATATGTAAATATAATAGACTTTGCAGTTCAGTTGTAACTGGTGAGCTTTTTCTGTGGCTTTAGAATGCCTGAATGTTACATGATATAACAATAATTTTTTTCCAGGCACTCTGTTTAAGTGATTTGCCTAGGGTGACACAGCTAGCAAGTGTCTGAAGCTCAAATCAGGTCTTCCTGACTCCAGGTTCAGTGCTCTAACCACTGTACCATGTAGCAGCCTCTGACAGTAACTTTTAAGGACAACTTAAAGTTAAGTACCAGAGTAACCAGGTGATCAATTATTGCAGCAGAATGAAATAGATGGATGAAATTAATATGTTGCTCAGAAATCACTGGCTTCTCCCAGGAAATTTAAGTTTCTTTATTCAGAAAATTACCTACATAAAAACTGCCTGTTTTGAATAACATACTTTATTTTACAGAGAGAAATTTAAACAATTAACAAGTACAGTTAATTAGTAGTCAATGTAGACAACAGTAATACACAAATACTGTTTTTTTCTAAAAATAATTTCCCCTGGTTTCTTGGTCACTGCCTAAATTCCCTTTGTGTAAGGAGACGGAGGCAAAGTGTAATAGAGTGATTCAGACTTAGGAAACTATATGCTTATATATACTGCGTGTATATACGATGGGCTGGTAAATGACTTGGCAAGGCAGATTTCTGATCTACTTTTTCCTGATGCCTCCTTTATGTACAAGCCAATTTACGTGATAATATAGCTTTCCTAGCTTCAAGGCAAACATATACTACTAATAAGAAAGAGAGGCAGTTATTTTCACCAGAAAAGAAACCAACACAAAACTTCTAAAAGAATTAACACTTCTTTATTACAGTTGACATCTTGGGAGTCACAACTGTAGTTTGACTGAGGTGTTCTCAATGATTAGACCTGGATCTATTAGAATTAAAGAGAATGGGGAATCATTGACAATATGGGACCATAAAAGAGTCAAGAAACGCCCTCAGGAACAGTGAAGCATGAGAGAGTCTAATCATCATTATCATTCATTGAATTCTCTTTCATAAAGGAGAGGAAGCCTTTCATTTTGTTTTTTAGGAGAGAACAAAGCTAACTCTTATGCACAGGTATCACCAAGTCACAAATCTTCAAGGCTCTGCTATTGTGTTTCAGTGAAGTATTCCTTGGAAATGCTCTTCAATGAAAAATCAAAAGATAAAAGTGAAAACTGAATGGCACTTAGAGAAAAATTGTTACTCTTGCTTAATCATATCCATCAGCTCTTTCTCTATTCCTTCATTACTTAGCTTATCTAAGCTGTAATAACGATGAACAATTTTCTCAGCTGTGATCACCACAACCCGGAGTCCGTGGGTATCTTCACCTAGCTGGCAGCCTATTGCAGATGATACCACCATGTCAAGGTCGTTGCAGAATCCACCTGCATTCCTATGGTAGTGTCCGGAGAACACAGCCTTAATGCCTAAGAATTTTAAAAAGAGAGAGAGAGAGAAAGTTTAACAATTGTGGTACATGAAAGCTGACCATTCACATCATTAAATACTTCAACTTTTTATTTTTGGTATAATAAACACTAAGAAACCAGGCTACTTAAGTGACCTCTGTGGTTTTGTTAGCCTAACTCATCCCCAGAAAATAACACCAACAGCTTTTTGACCCCAAAGAAGGTCAAGAGACAAATGTATATTATGGATATTGCACACATGCTCTACTTTGCATATACATGCTGTGCTTGAATGGGCCATTCTACATGTAGGGAATTAAAAACGTATTGTGGAATTCATTACAATTTTGATAATATTATTAGGCATGAGTTCTAAACCACTTGTCCTGTGATGTTTGAAGGAAAATGCGAAAGTGTAGGATTAGGCCTGCCAGCCCTTGGGAGCTTGTAAAAGCCTGATATAGAAAACAGTTGACTTTTCTGCATGGTAAACCATACTGATGACATTTTACTCTTGATGCTTTATACAGTTGTAAACTACACTATTTTGGAAAGATGTTGGTCAATTTTGAAGTAGTTCACATTAGCAATACTTAGCTGTAAAAGCTCATTTATGTTTCACTTTCATGCCATATTTATTGGCATTCTCAAAGAAAAGTACATTGATGGTGAATTTTCAAGTAACCAGCAATGCTTTTACAAAGAATCCAACTGGATAGTTTTCGGTTTTTAACAGTATGTATATTTTTTAAAAATTATTTTGTTTGGTACAATCCTGCTTATAGTAAATTACAGCGAATATAATCACAGAAACAATCTCAGAGTGGCCGTGGCGCTTAAAAACTTCAGGAATAAGTGTGAGACTGCCTGGGATCTAGTCAGTTCTGTTCAAAACCTGTTCTTTTTCTTACAAAGCAGTTTGCTTACTAAAATAAAGTATGCAACGTTTTTGTTTTGACCAAAAAAAAAAAAAAAAGAAATCAAATAACTGCATAAGGAACATTTGTAATAGGTGATCCTGCCCCTTGGACAAAACATGTCCCAAGGGCACACACAGGGCCTTTGGGCATGGACAAAGGGTGGCACCATGCAAGGCAGAGTGAGTGGCTTTGTGACAACCTGCTACCTCTAAGCAGCTGTCTTTTCCATTTCTCCTGCTACCAGCCTTGTACAGGCTGACACGCTCACTCTTACCTAGAGTTGTGGGCTTCTTAACCTTTTTCACTGGAGACCGCTTCAGCACTTCTTAAACTGTGAGTCACAACCCCATAGGATTTCAACTGTTCTTCCAGCCCCTCAGTTTTCTTTCCTTCCAATCTAGTCTACACATGACTGCTGGGAGAATCTTCTCAAGGCACTTAGGATCCTACCACTCCCCCTTGCTCAAAATCTGTCCAGCTTGCTCCAATTCTTCGAGCATAAAGTCCAAACTGTTGTTATTCCTTTACAATTTAATCCTTACCTAGCTGTCAAACCCAATGACCCTCTCCTAGAAAAGAAACTGTCTTGTTTCCCCTTATCTCGAGGGTTGTTGATAATTTTTTTTTTTTTTTTGCCACTGATAGCTTACAACATAAGCATTTTGGCCCCAATACCAGAGAATTGCAAACTGTAAATCTGTTGACACTGCTTTCAGTTATGTCTGGGCTTATTGGCCCTCCCAGAGCATTAGGTGCAGTGGCAACCTGTTACAGAATCATAAGAAGTCAGAATGGAAGGTCCTCTAAAGAGTAATTTAGTCCAATCCTTATTTTTACAGATGAGGAAAATAAGACCCAGAGATACAAAGTGAATCGCCCAAGTTAAAGAGTCAGTGGTGAGAGCCTAGAATTCTTCATGGTCAAAATGGAGCTATTTTCTTTTGCTCAAAACACCTCCCTTATTTCTGTTAGGAATTTCCATTCCTCTAGTCACACAGATTTGCAAACCTCAGAGACCCCTAGGTCCCCATTGCTCCTCACCCCACCTCCCATAGCTATCAGCTGGAATGTGGTGTCAATTCTACGTTCACATCTCTTGCAACAATCCCCTTCTCTTCACACACCAGCTCACAACCCTAGCTCAGGTCTTCATCACCTTCTTCCTGGACTACTGAAATATCTTCTTAATTGGTTTCCCTACTTTGAATCTCCCCACTCTTCAATCCATCTTCCCCATAGCTGCCAAAGTGACATTCCTACATCATGGGTCTGACCATGTCATTCTCTTGCTCAAAAAGCTCCAGTAGCTCGGTACTGCCTATAGAATCAAATACAAACTCTTCTTTTTGGCAATTAAGGCCCTTAATAATTTGTCTCCATCCTATTTATTACTTGTTACATGACTTCCCATTTCACACGTTCCCTAGTCCAGGAGAACTGTCTTCTGACAGTCCCCATTAAGCAACATTCCATCTCTAGTGTCTATGCTTTGGCACAGGTCTGCAATGCTCTCCTGTATTGTGCTTTTCAGAATCCTTGGTTTCCTTCAAAACTCAGCTCCCATGCTACATGGGGCCTTTCCTAAGAACCTCAGCTATCAGCACTTAACCCTTCTCTCTGCCCCAATCACATCACTTTGTATTTGTTTTGAATACATTTTGTAATTACTTTCATGTGTACGTATGTGTGTAAGTCCTCCAGGGCAATGACTGTTTAGTTTCTGTACGTGTATGCTCAGTGCCTAGAACAGTGCCTGAAACAGTAGATATCTAATACATGCCTGTGTACTGAGTGATCCTAATTCCTAGTCTGATGCTTTTCTTTTTCAAATTTTGATTTTAAACACTTAATAGTAACAACAATAATCACTTCCACACAGTACAGAACACAAAAGATTGTACATGAAAACAGGAATCTCCATTTTATGCATTTTAAAAATAAAACTATAATAAATTCTACATGTTATTTTCAAAACTGTCTTGCTTGCCTGCGTTTCCTTCTGAAATTCCTTCTTTCCTGTGCATTCTGAAAAAGTGCTTCAGTGGTCTTTTTTGGCAGGGCTCCTAATTGTTAATTCCCCATTCCTTCTTGACCCCTCTTCCAATGAAAAAAAGATTAGGAAAAAAACCCCAAACTTTGTAACAAATAAACATAGTCAAACAACATGAATCTATAGAGGAGCCATGTCTAGAAACATGTCTCTTTTTATCATCTGAGTCTATCACTTCTCTGTCAGGAGGAAAGTGACATGTTCCATAACAAGGCCTCTGGAGACATGGTTGGTCACTGCATCGACCCGAGTTAAGTCTTTCAAGGTTACTTTTTTTACGTGCAATAACGTCTTCCTTGTATATAGTGGTCGGGTTCTGCTATCCAGGATTCTCTGCAGTCATGTCCACAGCATTTCTTATAGTGCAATAATATTCCATTCCATTAATATACTTGGTTTATATATATAAATACATAAATATTATTTGCTTAGCCATTCCCCAATTGATGGGCCCCCCATTTGCTATTACTGCTTTCATTTCTTTCAGTTGTCTGACCTTTGTGACCCCATTTGGGGTTTTCTTGGCAAAGATTCTGCAGTGGTTCGCCATTTCCTTCTCCAGCTCATTTTACAAATAAGACAACTGAAGCAAACAGGGTTAAGTGACTTGGCCAGAGTCACACAGCTAGCAAATATCTGAGGCCACATTGGAACTCTGGTTTTCCTGATTCCAGGCCCAGCACTCTCTCCACTGCAACATTTAGCTTCCCTGAGCACCTCCTTGGAATCTAATTATTGTCTTTTTTTCCTTTCTATCTCTCTCAGCAACCCTCACTCTGCCATGCTTTTCCTTCAACAACACAGCATATTTTAATCTTTAGACAAATTTGCCTATTCCTTGAACCTGTGAAATGCTTTCTTGCCTCTACATTTTTGCACGTGTCTTCCACTCCCCTGTGCCTCCAACTATCAAGATCACACTCATCTAAGAAGGCCCAGCTTGAATGGGGACTTATTTCTGAAGACCTCTGTTCCCCTTAAATTGATAAAATGACTTTTCTCCTAACATCCAGTCTTGTGTCTCTAATTGTCTATTGGATGTTTCAGACATCTTAAAACTCAACCGTGTCCAAACATTCCCCAAGCCCTTCCCTATTCCTAACTTCACTATTGCTGTTGAGGCACCATCATCTTCCCAGTCACCCAAACTCCCCACCAAGGTGTCATCCCTATCCCCACATTTTCTCTCTCTCTCCCTACCTACCTCCCCCAACCTTCCCTTATTGAGGCAGTTGCCAAATCCTTTTCTTTCCTACTTCACTCAGTTGCTAAACATTGATTAAGTTCCTACTATGTGCCAGGCACTGCTGTAAGCTACTTTTCTAACACCTCTGGTGTGTATCCCCTTCTTCCCAGACTGCTGCACTAGCTGCTGGTTGGTCTCCTTGCCTCGTCTCTCCCTACCACTCTAGTCCATCTTCTACTGAGCTGTCAACCTGGTCTTCCTAAAGTACAGATCTGATCATGTCACCTCTTATTAAATAAAGTCCAGTGGATTCCTGTCATGTCTGGGATCAAATACAAACTCCTGCCTGACTTTTGCAGCTCTTCATAGCCTGCTCCCTTCCTGCTTTACCAGTCTTCTTATGCCTTACTCCATGATGTACTGCCAATCTCCCGCCCTCACTGGAATCCTTACTGTTTCTTGAACATGACACTCATCTCCTGATTCCTGACATTTTCCCTGGCTATCCCTCAGGCCTGAAACTCTCTTGTTCCACATCACTGCCCATGGGCTTCCTTTAAGTGGGCTAAAGTCACATTCTTCTGCAAGAAAACTTTCTTGCTCCTCCTTAATCTTCCTTTAGATTATCTCCAAAATTTTCATATATGTATATATATATATGTGTATGTATGTATGTATGTTTGTATGTGTATGCACACAAACACACACACATACAGATCTAGATCTGTATCTATCTTGTCTGTATGTAGTTGTTTGCATGTTATCTCCTGGTTCAACTTTAATCTCTTTGAGAATAGGGACTGTCTCTTGCTTCTTTGTATCCCCAGTGCCTAGCACAGTGTCTGGTATACAGTAGGCACTTAATAAATAGTTAGTGACTTGACTTTTGGTATTCATTTCATTCTGATTGGGATCATAGTTACCTGTCTATTTTATGTTCCTCAGCTAGAGTATGACGACAATAATTTGCACTGATATAATGTTTTATGGTTTATTTCCACTGGTGCCATACATAGTTCAATGCCTCATTTTTACACAGAAGTGTCCTGAGGTTTCTGAAGAATATGCCAGCTAAGCTCAAATCCTGGAGGAAGGGCTTTGAGCAGGATCTTGGCGACAGTGTCTGAGGATCAGCTTAGCTAAGAGGCAGAGAAGCTCACCACAACAGGTTGGTTGTATTAGGTAATGAATTATTTGGTTATAGAGACCTATGAAAAGATGAAAAAATAAAACAGTTCTCAATACTGTGCCCTTGTTTCCACAGTGATGGTATTGGAGTGGACATAAGGAGGCTAAGAATTACACAGTTTTTAGACAATATGCAAAAATTAATTTATCATTTTGTACTTGAAATGTGAAGTATTTGTACAACAACTAGTGAGTTTAAAAAAACTAGTGGAGGAAATTAATCAAATCCATATTAATGTTCTTTTTTGTTAAATAGGACCACACAAAGAAGTTGTAGTCAAAAGAAGGGATGCTTTTAATGAGATAAGACTAAGGACAATAAAAAGGACTTATTTAATTATATTAGTGGAGGAAAAGAGGATTAAAGAAAAATAGGGCCACTTGCATGGGATGAATGACATTGTGATAATGGATAATGGGGAGAAGGCAGAACTACATTTCTTCAAGAAGATTAACTGTTCTTAATCATTTTCTACCAAGGAAAATGTTCTTTGAACTAAAAAGGACAGAAACAAATTGTTAATGGAGAACTGAAACCCCCTAAGTAGGATGATAGTAAGAGGGCATCTAGATGATATTGATGAGTTCAAATGATTAGGCCCAGGAAAACTGCATCCAAGGATACTGAAAGAACTGGTAGATTAAATTGCAGAGGACCTGGTCTGTGATCCTTGAAAGACTGTGGGAAAGAGAAGAGATGTTGCAGAACTGAAGGAGAGCAAATGTTTTTTCCCAGTTTTCAAAAATGGGGACAGGGTAGGATCTGAATACTCTTAGTCAGTAAGTTTGACTCCAATTCCTGACTAAACTGTAGAATCTATTATGGAGGAGCTGGTTTGGAAAGGAAAGGGGGTGATATTCGAAGAGCTACATCACTTTATGAAGAATAGGTCTTACCTAACTCAGGACACTTCCTACATTACTTTAAACATGACTAAACTAGCAACTATGGAGAATGTTGCAGAAACTGGACTTTGATAAAGGTATAGATGCCATGCTTATCACATTTGAAGATGACACAGAGTTAGGAGGGATAGCCACCCCAAGTTACAGTGTAAGGATCAAAAATTTGTCCAGAAGATGAGGATGAGCCAAATCTTCTTGTTCTTCAGTCATGTTTGACTCTAATCAGATGGTATTTAATGATATATAAAGTATGCACTTGGGTTAAAAAAAATCAGCTTCACAAATATAAAAGGATGGAGATGTGGACAGACAGACAACAGTCTAATAAATTTGATTCAATTCCTTATATGTTTGAGAAATGTGGCCTTTATCAGAGAAATTTGCTGCAAAATTTCTCCCAGTTCCTTATTTTCCTTCTAAATTTGGCTGCATGGGTTTTGTTTGTGCAAAATCCTTTTAATTTAATGAAATGAAAATTATCCATCTAACCTTCTGTGATGCTCTCTGTCCCTTGTTTGGTCATAAACTCTTTATGTACAGATCTGATAGATTTTTCCATGTTCTCCTATTACTTTTATGATATCTTGGCATATGGTGTGACATGTTGGTCTTTGCCTAGTTTCTGCCAGATTGTTTTCCAGGTTTTTCAGCAGTTTTTGTTGAATAGTAAATTTTGGTCCCCAAAGCTTGGATCTTTGAGTTTATCAAACATTACATTACTATGGTCATTTACTTCTGTACAATGTGTACCTAATATATTCCACTGATCAACCACTCTGTTTCTTACCCAGTACCAGACTGTTCTGATAATCAATGTTTTGTAATATAGTTTGAAATCAGGTGCACTTAGGCTGCCTTCCTTTACTTTTCGTTCACTGATTCTCTTGATATTCTTGACCTTTTGTTTTTCCAAATGAATTTTAAAATTATTTATTACAGCTCTATAAAATAATTCTTTGGTAGTTTTATTGACATGGCACTGAATAACTGAAACAATTTAGTTAGAAGTATCATTTTTATTATACTGGCTTAGCTATACATGAGAGCTTAATATTTCTCCAGTTGCTTAGATCTGTCTTCATTTATGGGAAAAAATGTTTTGTAATTGTGTTCACATAGTACATGTGTGACTTGGCAAGTAAACTTTCAAATATTTTATACTGTCTGTGGTTATTTTAAATAGAATTTCTCTATCTGTTCTTACTAGATGCTGTTGGTAATATACAGAAATGCTGATGATTTATGTGAGTTTAAGTCCTGTAATTTTGCTAAAGTAGTTAACTGTTTTAGCTAGGTTTTTAGTTGATTCTCTAGGGTTCCTCTCTAAGCATACTATCATCTCATCTCATTTTCAAAGAGTGACAGTTTTGTTTCCTTGTTGCCTATTTTTCTTCCTTTCTTTTCTTGTCTTAGTGTTATAGCTAGCATTTCCAGTAAAATACTAAATAATAATTGTGGCAAAAGACATTCTTGTTTCACTCCCTGATCTTACTGGGAAGGCTGCCCACTACAGAAAATGCTTGCTCTTGGTTTTAGATAGATACTATTGATCATTTTAAGAAAAGCTCCATTTGTTCCCATGCTTTCTAGTGTTTTTATTAGAAATGGGTATTATATTCTGTCAAAACCCTTTTCTTCACCTATTGATTATAATGAATTGTTTTTTGTTATTGATGCATTCAATTATATCAATTTTGCTTATAGTTTCCTTGATACCGAAACATCCCTACATTCCAGGCATAGAGCCCACCTGGCCATAGTGTATGATCTTTGTGATATATTGCTATGGTCCCCTTGCTGGAATTTTATTTAAAATTTCTGCAGCAATATTCACAAAGGAAATTGGTCTATAGTTTTCTTTTTCTGTTTTTGCTCTCCTTAGTTTAGTTATTGCTTTAATTTCATCTTCATTGGTGGTACTGTTACCTTTTTCATTTTTGATACTGGTAATTTGGTTTTCTTCTTTTTTAAAAAATTAAACCAACCAATGATTTAATCTATTGTTTTTCTCATTACGCCAGCTCATGGCTTTATCCATTTTTTTTTTAACTTCCAATTTTATTATTTTTGCCTTTGATTTTCAGGACCTACAAATTCTGCTTAATTGGGGATTTTCCATTCATTTGAGGATTTTTACTAGGATTTTTTTGAAGTTGCATTGCATTTTTTTGATTTGCTCTTCCTTTTTCATTGATGAAAGAGATATAAATAAACAGATATAAATTCTCTCATAATTTCTGCTTTGGCTGCATCTCACAGATTTTCCTGTGTTGTCTCATTGTTGCCATTATCTTTAATGAAATTATTGATTGTTTCTATTACTTGTTTATTGACCCATTCTTTAGGATTGGATTAATTTCTAATTAATTTTTAATCTCTGTTTTGACAACTCTTTCTTGAATATAATTTTTATTGCATTATAGTCTGAAAAGGGTACATTTAATATTTCTGCTTTTCTGCGTTTATGAAATTTTTATATCATGACCCATGGCCAATGTTTGTGGTGCCATGTATAGCTGAGAAAAAAGGCATACACCACCCAGTTTTCTCCACATATGTCATATTTAATTATCTATTCTTCTTATTTATTTTATGGTTAGATTTATCTAGTTCTGAGATGGGAAAGTTGAGGTCTTCTACTAATAAAGTTTTACCATCTATTTTTCTCCGGTAATTCATCTAACTTTTCCTATAAGAAGTTGGATGCTTTGCCCTTTGGTGCATATATGTTTAGTATTCATATTACTCTTCTTCTAGAAAAATGTAGTTACTCTGATTATCTCTTTTAATTAGGTCTATTTTTGTTTCTGCTTTGTCTGAGATGATTGTTACCCCTACCTTTTTTACTTCAGTTGGAGCATAACAAATTCTGCTCTAGGCCCTTATTTTAACTTTGTGTGTGTGTCTTTCTCTTTCAAGTATGTTTTTTTGAAAACTATATATTGTTGGATTCTGGTTTCTAAACCATTCTGCTCTCCACTTCCATTTTATGGGTGAGTCTATCCCATTCACAGTTTATGATTGCTAACTGTGTATTTCCCTTAATCTTATTCTATTTATCCTTTTTTTTTCCCCCCAGTCCCTCCTCAAAAGTTTGTTTTGCTTCTGAATACTATCTCCCTTAATCCTCTCTTTCAGGTATAGTATGTTCAGGGAAGACTAGTACTTCTGGTGTGGAAGCTGCCAAGCCCTTTTCAGGGCTTAACATTTCCATAGTGTTCTCAGCAGATCATCATCAATTAATCAGCGCTGAAGTCACTGACTGTATATTTCAAGTTGAGGTCAATTCCTGTCCAGCTGAACTTCCAATTAAAGAAGAGGTTTTGAATGTTATCAGACTCCTCTCCTGATACAGATTCTATTCCAGCAGAGATTTATAAGAAAGGAAATCCACTGCTTATACAAAAACTGGCAGAAACTTTCTGGGTTAGATGGCAAGAAGAGGTTATCCCTCAGGAGTTCAAGCATGCCTCTGTTTATCCTTATAAAGGAAAGGGATATAGATTGTCTCATGACAATCACTAATGGGGTCTTGTAAAGCTCTTATCTTACCTTAAAGTTCTATAAAAATGCTATTATATTACTATTATATTATTAGTCACATGCAAGGCATAAATTGAGTAATAAGCTGAGTATGATCAATTAATAAAATAGGAGCCTACAGAAAAAGAGAAGTAAATAAAGTATACTTTGGGTATAAAATATTCATAGAAGGAGATGTAAATGAAGTCTGCCCTGCCTGGGTATGTTACCTCATCAGAGCACTTTTACACCAAAAAGATCAAAGACCAAAGAGAAGTGATAGATGTTTAACAAGTGGGCTTTGAAGGTGCAAGCTGCTAATATGTGTTTAAATACCACTTGATGCTCTCAGTAAGAGGCTCTTTATTAAGTTAATTTGGTTGTCAGCTTAGGAATTCTGAATTCTAGTATAATCACCCTCTGCAGAATTTCACTAATAAGCATTATTTAAAAATGTCTGTTATCCAACCATAGCACCATGTTATGGAAAGACTAAAGGTTTGTGCACTAGTGGTTTGGTAGATCAACCTTCTGACATTTCTATGACCCCAGCTGCAAAGCAATTACAGGAGATGATCGTGAGGCTCTCAACTTTCTTAAAACATTGGATCTAAATTCTGTCTTCATGATATGATTTTATAAACTGAAATTCCATTCTAGACGCAAATGAGGAGACTACTAGCTTGGACAGCCACAATAGAGGCTTTTAGCAGAGATTTTAATTGGCAATGACTCCTTGTTGATAGAAGAATGACCTTTCCCTGAAGGTCTACGTTATAGAGGAAATGTGTTATAAAGGAATTCCCCTAGTTTTAAACACATTTTTCTGCAAAGCAGGATTTCAGGAATCATAGCATAGGAAATTGGAATAGAGAGATGATCTCATCCCTATCTTTTCCTTTGGTAGCTTATCCTTCATTTTGCTAGTCTAGACCAAAAGAATTTCTATTGCTGGAACAGCTCAGAGCCACTCAACTCAATCACTGTTAAGTGTAACTGTCCCACTTCTGGGTTTTGAGAGAATATTAACTATTTTTTCATCTTCTTACCTTTGAAAATATATGGTTAACTGAAAATTCAAAACTTCCCTATTTCATACTGAGGCAGAACTTTCCTAGTTTCTACTGTCCAAACCACAGGAAAAAAATGATAGAAATAAAAACCAAAAAACCTTATCTCTCTTACTAATATCAGTCAGAATTTTTATAACTAAGAACAGTAAAAGTGGGCCTTCAGAATACATTTATAAAATTGCTTCTGAAGGAACAATTCCATTAAGATATCAGGGATCTACTTTCCATAATACTTTTAAAATGTCTACCTCTTTATAAATTCTGAGACTTAAATCTCATTTCCTTAAAAATTTAATGCTGGAAGCTGTCATAGGAGTGCCATATAAGTGACATAATTTTGAATTTATAATAAATATATACTCTCTAAACTCTTAAGAATGCAAACAACTAGATTGAGTAGAACTTACAATCATATGGTTATGAAGAACATGCCTGCTTATGCTGACCAAATGATTGTTTACACTGGTCAAGATGACTGTTGTATCAGGATTATCCTTAAGTGTTCATCAGTATAACTGAATATTGATACAAACAACCGGGGCCATAGAATATATCAACAAAATTGCAGATTGGTCACAATGGACTCAAGCTGACACACTAACTCATGGCACAATGGCTTAGGACTACCTCAGAAACCAATTATCAGCCTAAGCAAAGTGGAAACACAAAAGTCAGTACTGGAAAGGACCCGGGATTTTAGAAGAAACTGTACTGTGAGCTTCCTCCTTTTGGGGCTCAAAGAGGGACAACTTTAGCCTCAACAGAGACCAGACTGGGTAGAAACGAGCTCCCACCCATCAATGTCCATAGCTTTGGGGCTTGATTTACCATACCCAACTCCCTGTACCCATCTTCCTCAAAAGCCTCAAATCTATCATGGTCATTTCCACCATCCTGGGAGTGATAAGGCTGTTTGAAGGTAGTCTGAATATGATGTTGGGCTGGGTTATTTCCTCTTTATACATTTCAGAGAACTTAGGCGATTTACACAATGTAGGGTGGTAATCAGAGTAGGGGCTTTTCTTTATTAAGCGATTGAGTGACAAAATAAATTTAGTAAAACAACTAAAAGTGCATGTATTATTAATTAAAATCTACAAATGCAATTTCATTAGACAAATCATTGAATGACTTTTTTTCTTTGGAAGATACATTATTCACTTAGCTCATTCTTTCTCACATAATGCCCCAGGTACCTGTACTCAGGAAGTCAATAAAAGAATTGAGACAGAAGTCTTTGTGCTAAATTAAAGAATGAGATGTTTGCCATTTAGTATACTAAGTTATGGATGTCATAAGCAGACTAGAACAGCTAGGTAGGGATGTATATGACTGAATAAAGAATAGTTATTTTAATCACAGAAGAAATGCTTCTGCTCTGAGGTTCAAGATTTCATTTCATTAGGCACTAATGTTCTTATTCTTGGACTTAAAAAGTAATCTAGATGAGAAAAAATTAAGAAGACTGGCATGTTTTTGATTACTCACTGATCATTACTATAGAATTTCTGTAGTTACTACTCATAATACTCTAGTACAGAAGCCTGAGTACTTGAATATGATGTCATAGCACAGGCTTTGACAATTCAGTCCAGTATAATAAACAGCTTATTAAGTACCTAAGAACCTGCTCTGATGACTCCTTGTGATGTGGAGGTGACCCTAGGTTCTTGGAAGCAATGCCAGTGGTACACATGCTATGTCAGGGACATTAATTCTGGAAAGGTTTCAAGTAGGTCCTTTCAAAGCTTGGCTCAACTACCACCTCTTACAGAAGGTCTTTCCTGATTCCTCCTGACTGCTGGTGTATCCCCAAATCATGACACATTTACTAAATATATATATATATATATGTATATATATGTATATACATATATATATACATACACATACATATATACATACATACATATGTATATATATGCCCATATACAAAAATATATGTATGTATATATATATGCCCATATACAAAAATATATATGAAATTATATTTATATTTGCTTAGATGTGTACATGATATTACCCTCATAGAATTTAAGATCCCTAAGGGCAGAGACTATTATGTATTTACACCTTCAGTGCCTAAAACAATTTCTAACACAGCAGGTGTTTAATAAATGCTTACCAATTGATTGACTATGATCCCAGTGATACGTTGTGCCTGTTGTCTTAGATCTAGCTAAATGCGCTGTTGATTGCATCAAGTCTGAGGATGCTGCAAAGCCTCTTAAATAGGATCCATTATCATATATGAGCAACTATGGATCTCATTTAACTAACATAGGAATAACTAGATGGATGAAGTTTTCTACACTAGGGTCAGTAAACTATGGTCTGAGGGTCAAATCTAGTCCACTGTCTAATTCTGTACTGTCTGTCATATATTTTTCTTTTAAATTGAATTATTTTATTTGTTTTCAGTGTTCGACAATCACTTCCATATAACTTAGATTTTTTTCCACTCCCTCCTCCTCATTCCCCCCTCCCTCCCTGAGATGTCATACAATCTTATATAGGTTCTACACATACATTCCTATTAAATGCATGTTGAAAAGAAGAATTAAAATGAAAGGGAGAAACCATAAAACAAAATAAAATATAATACAAAAGAAAATGGTCTGTTTCTGTCAGCAATCCAATCCCATAGTTCTTTCTCTGGATGTGGGAGGCATTTTGCCTCAAAAGTCCATTGGAAATTTTTTAAGTCCATGCATTTCAATGAAGTACTAAGTCTACCAGAAAAATTCCTCACACACTGTGGTTGATGCTATATACAAAGTTCTCCTGGTTCTGCTCCTTTCACTCAGCATCAGTTCATGTAAGGCTTCTCTGAAGTCTTCCTGTTCATCATTTCTCATAGCACTATTACATTCATATACCACAACTTGTTCAACTATTCCCCAATTGATGGGCATTCCCTTGATTTCCAGTTTTTGGCCACCACAAAGAGAGCTGCTATAAATATTTTTGTACATGTGGGATCCTTTCCCATTTCTACAATCCCTTTGGGATACAGTCCTAGAAGCAATATTGCTGGGTCAAAGGATATGTACATTTTTGTAGCTGTTTGGGTGTAGTTCCACATTACTCTCTAGAATGGTTGGATCAGCTCACAGCTCCACCAACAATGAATTAGTGTTCCAACTCTCCCACATTTTCTCCAACATTTATCATCTTCCTGTTTTGTCCTGTTAGCCAATCTGATAGGTGTGATGTGGTATCTCAGATATCAATTGGGGAATGACTTGTATTCTTGTACATTTGACTCAGTTCTCTACATAGTTTAGAAATGAGGCCTTTATCACAGACAATAGTTGCAAAAATTCTTTCCCAGTTTTCTGCTTCCCTCCTAATCTTGGTTGCATTGAGTTTGTTTGTGCAAAAACTTTTCAATTTAATGTAATCAAAATTATCCATTTTGCATTTTATAATGTTCTCTTTCTCTTGTTGGGTCACATATTTCTCCATTCTCCATAAATCTGACAAATACACTATTCCTTGCTCCCTTAATTTGTTTATAGTATCAGTCTTTATACTTAAATCATGTGTTCATTTGGACTTTATTCTTGTGTATGGCATCAGGCATTGGTCTATGCCCAGTTTCTGCCACACTGTTAACCAGTTTTCCCAGCAATTTTTGTCAAACAGTGAGTTCTTATCACAGAAGTTGGGGTCCTTGGGTTTCTCAAACAGTAGATTGCTATATTCATTAACTACTGTGTCTTGAGTACCTAACCTAGTCCACTGGTCTATCCTTCTGTTTCTTAGCCAGTACCAAGTGGTTTTGATGATTGCTGCTTTATAATACAATCTGAGACCTGGTAAATCTAGGCCACCTTCCCTAGCATTTCTTTTCATTACTTCCCTTGACATTCTGGACCTTTTGTTCTTCCAGATGAATTTTGATATTATTTTTTTCTAGCTCTAGAAAATAATTATCTGGTAGTGTGATTGGTGTGGCACTGAATAAGTAAATTAATTTAGGTAGAATTATCATTTTTATTATATTAGCTTGGCCTACCCATGAGCAACTGATGTTTTTCCACTTATTTAGATCTGACTTTATTTGTGTGAAAAGTGTTTTGTAATTGTGTTCATACAGTCCCTGGGTTTGTTTTGGCTGGTAGACTCCCAGATATTTTATAGTGTCTACCATAGCTTTAAATGGGATTTCTCTTTCTATCTCTTGCTGTTGGGCTTTGTTAGTAATATATAAAAATGCAGATGATTTATGTGGGTTTATTTTGTAATCTGCAACTTTGACAAAGTTGTTTATTATTTCAAGTAATTTCTTTACTTGATTCTCTGGGATTCTCTAAGTATATCATCATATCATCTGCAAAAAATTTTCCAGCCTGAGACTATTTAGAATATCAGCAGGAAAGATCTGTCTCAGTGGGGTGAGAATGGAACACAATAACTTATGGACACTCCATGTGTTACACTGGTACAATTGAAACAAAACACCAAACCTTAAGAAATGTCCCCATAATTTTGAGGATTTATAGATGGACATGGATTTGAGTCACATGGGACTCATCAATGTGGGTGGAAGGTGCCATATTAGGTAGTAAGCACACAAATAAGAAAATAAAAGTCTCTTACCTCAGAAAGCTTACATTTTGCAGGAAGATACAACATGTGCCCAGATGTGTACATGAAAGACAACATGAAGAGGAATAAAGCAAAAACAACCAGGAGACTCAGGAAAGACTTCCCAAAGGAGGTGGCACCTAAGCTGTCCCATGAACATGGCTAGGGATTCTACAAGGTGGAGGTGGGGAGGAAGGGTATATTCCAGTCTTGCAAAGGCAGATGCATAGGGAACTACATGCTACATATAATCAGACACAGGAAAGAGCTCCTGGGTCAAGGTTCTAAATGTTAGTGAACATGAACTTACCTAAGAGTTGAGTACTGGAGAGTGCTCCAGAACTCCTGGTGGGCATCAACCAAATATAGTATTAATCACTAATTAAATAAGCCACTGCAAAATTGACCTTTAACCTAGAATATGGGCCATGATACACAATAAAGCCAACCAGATGGTACTTAATTTACTAAGGAAGTTCAATGACTGGGAAAAATAAGCCAAATGGGGATGGGTGGCTGATCAATTAAATCAAAATTGTCAATATAGTACCCTCAAAGAGATAAGAAAATCATGCTTTAGCCACTCACAGATTTCATCAAGAATTGGAAATATTTCATCAAGAACTGGAAAAATCATGTAACTTGGAGATAATGCAATCTTAAACTATAATTCTTACTTCTGTTGGTCTGGAGATAAGCTGTGGATTCTGAAAGTGCTATTATATATGTCATTGAAAGCATCCTATAGTTGTAAAGGTGTGAATGGTGAAATGACAAAAAACCCTGACTTTTATTTTTAAAAAATCTGAAGTGAAAGCTATGTGATTTTACACAACGTATCCATCACTCTTGCCTTTTTATGAGATTGCAAATTCTTGAAGGCAGAAACCATATATTACATTTTCTCCACATTTGTCCCTAACTATATAACAGATGCACTCTAATTTTGCATTTCTAATTGCCTTCTGTGGGTATTCATTTGTTTTGGTAATTACTTCAAACTCAACAATCTAAAATCACTCATCCTCACCCCAAGAGAAAGTCTCCATCATGACTTTCCTCTTTGTGTCATTTTCTCCTTAGTTCTATCATTGTCTGAATCAACCAAACTCAAAAAGTTAGGACTCATTCTCACTCCTTCTCTCTCTCATATTTCACTTCCAGTCAGTAACAAAGTGATGTCTCTTTGTAATATCACTACATCCATTCTTTCCTTTCCATTCCCACTAATACCACCCTAGGGCTTTATCTGCTCAGGTGAATCCAATGAAAAGCCTGACAGAATTTCTGGGCAATTAATAATAAATTTATTAATTAGGCTAGCAAATAATCATTAAATTGATGGTCAGTAGTCTCTTTTGGTAACCAAAGACAAAACCATGGAGATCATCAAATGCTTAAATACCATTGGAAAAGTGGGTGCCCCCAATAGGTAGAGATCAACCCTGACTAGTAAACAATTAATGAGGGGGAGGACTTTCAAATGCCTTCAGCTACAGCATGAGACTCAGATGTTTCCAGCTATCTGGACAAAAGAATCCATCTCTACCCAGACCAACTGAACAAGTAGCGGGGCATGGGAGAGTTTCAAGGATGTGAGCTTTTAGGACTGGAATTCACCTAGATTAGATTCTATTTATACTTTAATCAGAAGCAACTTCTCCTAATTGGGTGGGATCCCCCCCAAGATTGAGGAGAATGTTCCTGAAGGATCAGGCCAATCTCATCATCAGCCCTGTCCTTCAGAGACTGACTACAAGGACTGGTCTCTGAATGAAGAAAAACAGGAAAAAAGCCTCAATCCCAATTTAATAACTGGCTGTAATAGAAAATAATCATTTCTCTCATATGCTTGGCCTGTTACACTAGTCTTTTATTTGGTCTCTTTACCTCTTGTCTTTTCTATTTCCAATCTGCCTTGCAAATTACTGCTAGATTAATGCATGCTAGCTTCAAACTCTTACGATGATTCCCTAGTGTCTACAGGATTTGGGCATTCAAAATTCTTTACAATCTACCTCTTCAACCTTAAGTTAACCACTATCCAATATTATTCTTTCACTCCAAATGATTTTCAATTGCTGTTCACCTAAAAATTGTATGCTCCTATGTTCTCTCTGTTCTACTTTCCTTTCCATTCCTGGTTCACTGGGAAAAATTCTACACTCCTTTCAAAGCCCAGTATCTCTGTGAAACCTTTACTGAGAAATGAACCCCACTTTCCTACCCTCACAGTGATCTCTCCTTTGAAATTATACAGCAGTGATATTTTCTATCACTCACTTGGTATTTATCATATCTTGTAATGTTATTAATAATTTTATGTTATATAAATGTCTGATATCTTCAAGCAAACTCCAAAATTCTTGCTATGTCTCTGCATCTTTAGACACAGTCACAGTAGCAGGTGCTCTTTAACATATGACACTGACAGCATCATGTTTCTGTAGCTATGATTCGTTCACCTGTTCACCAACAAATAGTTATTAAGCACTTACTGCAGGTAAAACAGAGGTGAGTGCTACAGAAGATCCAAAATTTAGATAAGATGCACTCCCTACCCTCATGGAGATTACAGTCTTATAAAGGGATAGCATACGCACACAGATAACTAGAAGTGATCTCCAAGGAGAAGATTCTTACTAGTAGGGTGGGGTGGGATCAAGAAAGGCTTCATGGTGGGTGAGTGGAAATAGAATTTGGGTAGGGATTTTATAACCAACAGGGGAGAACGATGACCTGGAGGTGCAGGGCATCAGGATGGGAGGAGCACATGACATGTTTGGGGGTCAGAGAGGAGTCTACTTCAATATGAAACAAAGGCAGAATGGTGCCAGATATTCGAGGGCCATGAATGCCAGGCAGAGGACAGGGAACTTTATTCAAATGAGCAAGAAAAAAGCCACTGAAGATTTCTGAGCAAAGGAGCAAAACAACCTGATTCATGCTGGAGGAAGCGTTTACTCTGGCAAAAAATGGAGGCAAGATAGCCTGGTTTTAGAGCTTGGTATAAGAGTTACTATGGGTGGCAAGAAGAGTCTGTGTTAGGGTGCTGGGGTGGGAATACCAAATAGGGAATGAAGATAAGGAATATTTTAAAGTGGAAGGATTCAGTAACTGGTTGGATATGAGGTGAAGAAGGGGCAATAGCCTACACTCCAAAAGGCTCTAGCATTTGAAGTTGCTGCTTTTTAGTAATGTCAGCAAGATTTATTCTTTAAATAGCTTTTCTGGTACTGGTGACTGATAGGACGAAGTCCTCAGTATAGTCTTGTCCAGACTCAGGGGTTGGTACTTTGGTTATCAGTCTGAGATTATGGAACCAAGTTTCTTAGCAGGAAGCTAATCTGTACCCAGATTAGCTTTTATATTAATTATATTATATTATATTATGAGTACGCTCTAAATGACTAAACCAATCTACTGGAGTCCAAAGTCACATTTTTAGAACTGGATGAGATCTTGGAGATGGAAGAAGCTGCGCCTCAGAGTGGTGAAGAGGCTTGTTTACAATTGTACATTGCCCCGGTGTACTTCCGGATCCTGCAGGGCCAGATCTTTGTAAAAAACATCAGTCCCTGAACCCAGCACCTCTTTTCAATATTCACACACTACTCACACAGCAGACTTAAGTTTATCTACCTGATTTAGTAACAGAAGGGAAGAACAAAAGAGAGCCTGAAGGTTCTGAATGTGAGAAACTGCAATAACTGGTGGGGCTACAGTTTGGAAAAGTGGAGTCAAAAGGAGAAGATTTAAGGGAAAGCAAAGTTAGTTTGGGTTTGAGAATGTTGACTTTGATATGCCAGTGTAGCTCCCTGGGAGTAGTCTGGAGATACCTGACAGTACTGGCTCTTGAATTCAGAATAAAGGTCTGGGCTGGAGATACCAATTTGGGAGTCATTTACAGAATGGTATTAGCTAACGCAAAGAGAAATGCATAGAGAGAGCAGAGAGAAGAGTCCCAGGAAATCTTTGGTGAACACCTACTTTAAGGGGACATAAGAAATAAGTGGACTGGGTAAAGGAGACAGAGGAGGATATGTCAGAGCAGCATTTCTCAAAGTACGGCCTGGCGACCCCAGGTACTTGGAATCCTTTCACGGGTTAAGAGTCAAAACTATTTTCCTAACTAAGAAAACACTTGGCCCTTTTCCAACGATATGACTATATATGGCTGGATTTTCTTGATATACTTCAACCAAAACATCACAACAGATTAAATAAATGCAGAAACAGATATGAGAATCCAGCTGGCTTCTATTAAGACAAACAATAAAGAAATTTGCAAAGATATGTAAAACAATGGCACTCTTCACATTAAATTTTTTTTTGTTTTGGAAATAAAGTTATTTTTCATTAAAATGGTTACATTTATGGATCACAGCAGGTTAGTATATGTTAACACATAATGGGTTTATTATTATTTAGTTTAGGATTTATGTTAACATGTAATAGGTTTATTACTGTTATTTTAAATGAATCAATAATTTAAAAAATGATCAGTTTTAATTTCTAATGTGGCAAAATCAAGGTATAATTCACATCAACAAAAGTTCTTTGGGGTCCTCAATACTTTTTTTTAAAAACTGTAAAGGAAAATCAAAAGACTGTGGTGATTTGGAAGCCAAGGGATGTGAGACCATCCAGTTGAATAGCACTGTCGACAAAAGCCACAAAAAAGTCAAGGAAGATAAAGATTGAGGAAAACTTAATTATCAAGATTCATGGAATCATATGATCTAGAGATAGAAGGGATTTTAGAGATTATCTAGTCCAGGGTTTCTTAAACTTTTTCCATTTGCGACCCCTTCAGAGTTTCTTTAACTGACCCAATAGAGTTCCAAACCACTGTTTAAAAAGCCTAAATTCTAATCCCAGGTCTTTAAAAGACGCCTCCCCCCCCCCCCCCCCCCCCCCGCCCCCATACACAAATAGGCCCCAAAGTCAAAGAGAGATTAAGTGGCAGATTGTATTGGGATCTTGGTCTTCTCGGTGACCTTGGGGAGAGCAGTTTCAGTAGAGTGTAAGGGCAAGAAGGCATCCCTCTTGAAATATGTAGAGACTTCGTATTTTCTGACTTGTGTCCCCAGTCTCAGCAGAAAGTAAGTTTTTCTAGCAACGGTGATGTCAAGAAAAAGAAGAAAAGGTGGGCACGGAAACTACTTTTTTAATGAACAAAAGAAAACAGAAGGAAATTCAGGAGGAAGCATAAACAAGCAGTTCAGCTTTGAGAGAAGCGTGCTGAATTTATTATGTACTTAAAAACACAGATTGCATGGAAGAGATTCAGAGTTTTACACATAATCTTTTTTATGTTCCACTGTCTAGGTTAAGAATAAAAACACAAAAGGGAAGGAATAAGGATTTAAACAGCAGCCACTATTATGTGCCAGGCAATGCTAAGCACTTTATAACCATCATCTCATTGTGTCCAAATAACCCTGGGAAGTAGGTGCTGATGTTATTTCCACTTTACAGTTGAGGAAAGGGAGGCAGATAAAGATTACGTGACTTGCCCAGGGTCATACAGTTAGTAAGTGTGTGAGGTTGGATTTGAACTCAGGTCTTCCTGATTGCAGGCCCAGCACTTTATCCACTGCTTCTCCTAACTGTCAAAAAAAGAATGCAAAGGTTTCCTAGGTGGTGAAAATTATTTCATTTTTACTTTTGTATACCCAGCAGTATTTCAAGTACAGTGCTTTGTACCTAGTAGGTGCTTAATAAATGCTTGATGAATTGAATTGCCTTAAGTTAAGGAGAAAATAAGTGAGAGAGAACTTTTAGGAGGTTTAGAGATAGAAGGCACTTGAAGTTTCTTCAAGGATGAAGTCCAGTAATACTTTGGGGCACAGCTTTTACTGTGGCACACTGGTGGATTCATAAAACTGTAAATCAAGGGTATAATTAGGAGATATAAACCCTAAAAAAGTCTGTTCAGTGGGGGACATATCGAGAATTATCTGGATGATGCCTGAACAAAGAAAAGAGCTTGACTGAGCCTAAAATCCATTTTCATTCACTCCATTAAACATTATTTATTGAGTACCTACCATTTGCTTAATAATCCCATTAAGTACCATCACACCACCCCCCTATCTTTATCCATGGCTACGTCTCAATGATAATAGTTGAAAATGGAATCTGTCAACTAACTGTTTACTTAAGTGATGTTAAGCTACTGGTTTGGCTGAAGTTTTCACTGGACTAATTTTTGAAATGATGCCAACGAAGTAATAGGTAGTTATTATGGCATGGTGTAGCCTGAATTTATTGCTTCAGTGAGCTGCAATGCAGTATGCTTTTCTAACAAAACTCACTGAAAAACACTGATCTCTAAATCAATTTTGCTTTAAAGTATGAATCTGAGGACAGTGTGAGAGCATTGTTCCTCATCAGGAGGTCAGAAAAATAGTTGGAGAAAATGACACATCAGTGGACACTTCTAAATATTCAGTCATCATTCCAAGGGCAAGCAAAAGCTAAGGAACAATAATGTGCTTTATCCACTAGTGTTCAAGGGACAAGAAACATAACCTTGACAAACAGTGAAAAGGCAAAGTACAGAAGAAACTGGCTTGTCTGGTATTCCTCAACAGAAACCTTTAATCGAGTACCTGGAACTGGTGCAGAATCAGTTTAAAATAGCATTGTCAGACCACACTGGGACTAGAGTAGGGCTGGATTGCTTAGAATGCTGTTATTTACATTACCATGGGAAAAAATGTGTCTCACGAGCAAAGGTGATTTACATGTATAAATCTCTGCCCTTTGATTCTTCAAGGACCTTAGGAGAGCAAAGGAAGTGTGAGTCATCTAAGACAACATAGAATTAACTCAGATAAGTCTAGAATTTATGAATAACCTTCCCTCTCCTTGCACATTTTCCTCTCTCCCATTAACATGAGACAACAAATGTTTTTTTTTTTAAATTTAAATGGAGCTTCAGCTAAATTGACAACTGCTGTCTGAAATACTGAAAGTTCCAAATGCATGAAATCTAGAACTTTATGATTATTTTGAAAACTCACACCAAGGTGCTACTCTGCTGGTTCATTGAATCATTGAAGTTAACCCTGAATTTTCACGGTCTATGATGCTATAAGCCCTGATAGGTCCTACTACAATGGAAAGGCAAGGCATGCCAGGCCAGTTGTTGGAGAGTATGTCTCCAAGAAAAAGCCTGAGTTCAATCTGTGAGTGTCATCAGCAGGCTGGCTCCAAGATGATAAACCTTTTTTAGCCACAGTAACTGTGGGAGGTGGCCTACTTGGTGGTAGCAGGGTCATGCTACATGTTACAGCTCTCTGAATTATGAAGAAGTGTTTGAACCAAAGCATTTAGACCCAGGAAGTCAAATACTCTGGGACTTCTTTAGGTCCAAAGTGACCAAGAAGTAAACTGGAGCAGGAACAAATTTAAATTTCTTACTGGCCTAAAAGAGTTAACACAATTTCCCACTGTGTCAAAAGCATTTCAAAGAAGGAGATCACACCTTGGGAGAAAATATTTACTCTAAGCACAATTCTCAGGTGAGGGCAACATAGTACTTGTGTTTCAATAGTATTAAAACAAAAATTTCTTGGCTTATGAAGTATGCCAGCCAAGTACCTAGATTGCTGAATAACATTTGATGAAACATAACCTCATTTCAACAACTGAGTCACTGCCTTTTGAGAAATCCTAGCAGAGAAGGCACGGAAAGTTTCCCTGTTCATATGAAAAGAGTATATCATTCTGATGAGAACAGATTTTTTCCTGAACAGTCACTGCAGGAAATCTAAGCATTCATACCTTTTGTTGGATCTACACAATAAATACCCAGATAGTTAGTGAAAATTCAGTCACTTGTCCAGACGTTTGGTCTATGTGACACTTAAACATTTAAACGCCTAAAGGCATCACAGGTTTTGCTCTCATTTCTTGTATTTTTCTCTTTTTCAGAAGAAAATCAAGCAGTTGCTGAAATGACATTCCATCCAGGGTCATTACAGAGCACAGATGCTTGATTGGCACACTTTATAACCCTGGAGATTTTCTCTTTTTGTGCTGGTAACTTTGCAAGTTTCTTGCCTAAGAACTAACTTGCATATTATCTTTCCTATGCCAAGTAATAATGATGAAAAATATTATTATTCAAGTATTTTTTAATACTTTACTCAATTTAAGTTTCAGGGAATGGGAGAAAAAAAGAAACCACAAATTCTTCATTAAGCAGAAATAGAAACAATAATATTTAGTTATTTATTTTCAGTTAATTAGCAGTGGAAACTGTACTACCTAGAAAAACACCTAGGAATGAAGGGAGGGAAAAAGAGTTCTACTTGTGAGTCCTTCAGGACATCCTGAAGCAGTGGACTCATTTTTTAGTTACTACAGAGATGAAAAACTCCTATTTGTAATATTTTAAACTTCAAAAATACCTCATTCCACTTTCAGAAAAAAAATTGTCTTTTCATTCCTTGTGAGTCCATCATCAGTTCTCAAACTCCAGGGAAAAGGACAGCATTCTTATGAAATAATTACACTCTGGCACAACAGTAGCACCTTGCTCTCTCATGCATCCAAATCCCCAGGAGTGTGCTTATGCCATAACATCTAGCCTTTACGCTGCTTTACTGCCTAATTCTGGTCCTGTAATTTGCAGGCTTACCCTATTTCTATGCTACAAGTCAAGTTATGCAAAACCTATTTGTATTTTTAATTTGTCCCTGATGCTTTGGTCATTCAAACCTGTTAGTGAATGTGAAAGGAGGTTAAGTAGAAAGCACATTTTATTACACAAAAATCAGTATATATGTTTCTAGTTGCCATAAAAAAGTGATTTGAGTATTCATAATATCTTTTATTTAGATATTAAGTCTTTTAGAGTTCAGGATTTATCTTCATTTCAAAAAGAAGATAGTTGGCTTATATATAAAGTGTAGCGTGGAGCCCATTACAGTTATAGTCCAAAATCTACAATTTTCTAGATTTCTATTACAGGGTATACACAGATTCCAAGTTCTACACTAAACACAGCTGTCAAGACAAGAGGCTCATTAAAAAAATTGTTTTGACTGATGGAATGTTCATGTATCAAACTGGAAATTTGAATTATGGGCCAAAAATACTTGAGGGAGGTTTGGAAAGGTGCAGTCTATTTATCCACAGAAAGGATGTTCTTTAGAATGTTAAAGATGAGTTTGTTGGGGTAGAGTGTGTTATCTCTGAATAGCTAAACATTCTTTAACAGAGGAGCTCTGAAGCTAACAAAATGTGAATTCTTTAAATAAACTGCTGTTGGTCTTAATAACTAGGAAAAGAAATCCCAGGGTGACACACTATTTCTGCAAGGACTTTTTCCTTAGTCTCTTGGAAGTACTAAAGTATCAAACCAGAGGCAATGCCTAAAGTATTGCTTAGCATAAATGAGTTACTTGTCCCAGACGAGAAACCCATATAGACAAGGGGTGCACATTATGAACTTCTTAGAAACAGAATTTCATGTAAATATGATTTTGTAATTATGCACATTTCTCTCCCAAAATGAAAGGCCAAAAGTTTTGTGAGGCATAATACGATCCCTGACACAAACCTCTGCAACGTGTGACTAACAAAATAAAGTTCTGAGCATATTAATGAAGGTTAGGTTCATACTGCTGCAAAAAGAAATACAATATCTGTGGCTAGAATTTTATAATGTCTTGTATATCTTTCCCCCTACTTTTCATGTTCTCTAAGGGAAAGAGAGTTTCAGAATTTAATGCAATTCTAGTAAAGAAAAGAATTACAAGTTGCTGCTATAAAAGTAGTCAGGAAATGATTTACAAGCTAGGGATAAAATGTTTTCGAGCAATTTCTGTGAAAATAAGGCACTAATGGGATGCTTTCCTTCTCATTAAATTCATACCTGGGTAACCAGGATGGGATATCACAATGGCATGACTGCCACTGTAGGGGTAAGCAATGGCAGGTAATCATCAGTTTCTGAACCATGTTAAGACTTAATTCATGAAGCTCCTACAGGGTGATGGAGTTCACAAGCCACTTGGAAAGTTCTGCACAATTCTGTTCCCTTTAAGTCAGAATTCAATAGCAATCTTCACAGTTGTAGTATTCAGCAAATGACAGTGTTTAGTAACCTCCTTGACATCATTTCCATCTTTCATGAAATTGATTTTCTTCTTGTTACAGACAGTGTGCATGCAATAAGACCAATCTACAGAGTAGATGGTAGTGTGCCGGTAGCATAAATTGACAAGCTTTCTAAAAGTGGACAAAATACAGTTTATAACTTCTGTATTCTGATAGTATAGTCTTTGCCAAAAAACAGGCACTACTTGGTGGGGAGAGAAAGCACAGTTACCATACATGAACAACTATGCAACATTTTGGAAATGAAGTGAACCTCTTCTCCCACCTCCCCAGCATAGTTAGTGAGAGTCTAGTTACAAATGCATCTAAAATGCTGTCACTAAAAATGTACTAAAAATATACTTTAAAACCCAAACCAAAAATATGGAAAAGTTTGACCACTGTTTCCATTTCTTCTGGTGTACACTTCCATGCCTGCAACTGGCATAGATTTGGGATATGACGTTATTCCTAACTGTCAATTCCTTCTATGAAAAGCTTTTCTTTGCACTGATCCATTCCATCCATACTGTTTCTTCATCTCCCAGTTGTATACATCCCAAAGACAGCTGGCTAATTCTTAAGATGCTCTTTGTGAAAAGAATTGATAGCTACATAACTACAGTGCTTAAATATGAATATTTTTGAGCTTTCCATAATTAATCTTAAGCAGTAAGGCTTCCACAGCTTACTAAGATGTACAGAATTGTGGAAACACTGAACTGCAGGTGGGTCCAATCATTATAGGAGGCAGGTGGGACCAATCATAAAAGTGTTTTAATGCCCCTGGAAATGTCATTGCTGCTGTTGTGTATGTGGGTGCCAGAGGAAGATCTCTGACTAAAACATTTGTGCTGCTGGCTCTGTATATACAAAGCCATAAAGAAAAATAGGTTGTTAGAGGTTTTTTTTAAAAAAAGAACTGAGCTAAAAGTTAAAAGTAGTAAATTTATTATCTCATTTTGAAATTAAATTTGTATAAGAGTATTCATTGATGACAGATGGCTATGCATATCTATGAAAATAAGAATCCTATCACATGGGCAGAAGAATTCTATATGCAGTAAGTATATATTCACATATATACAAATATGGTTTAATGATAGAAAATTATACGAAAAAAACTAGGGTGTTATACAATACTTCAAAAGAGTTATCATTTCATGAGTGTTGCTACTACATTAATTGGGAATCTAACCTTTTCTTACCTTAGTAATCATTTTCTTTTGGAGGCAACTGGGGTTAAGCGACTTGCCCAGGTTTGAGGAGCTATTAAGTGTCTAAGGCCAAATATGAACTCAGGTCCTCCTGACTCCACAGTTGGTGCTCTATCCACTGCACCACCCAGCTGCTCTGAATTTTTTTTTTTCTTAGTAATCATTTTCAAGATTTGCCATAGCCTCCTACTCATTACTTAGACAGTGAGGTGGTACTGTGGAGTAAATGCTGGGTCTGGAGTCAGGAAGCAATATCAGCTAGTATTACCTGTGTGACTTGGGCAAGTCACTAAACCTCTGTTTGCCTCAGTTTCCTCAACTGTAAAATAGTAATAATGTCTATCACTCAGGGCTGTTGCAAGGATTAGAGAAGCTAATATTTGTTCAGCGCTTAGCACAGAAACCGGCACATAATAGATGCTTACAAAGGCTAGCTATTACAGAGGCTAGTTTTCTGGTGGCATGCTTGTCTGTATAAGATAAGATGGGCCTCTAAGACAGATGCACGGTCTGTTACTGGGCTTATACCCCAAGCCCTTCCAACTTGATGAAGAAAGTGAGAGCCTGTTTCCATTGGGAACCCAGGGTCAGCTCCCCACCACCACAAGTCACTGAAGTGTAGGTTGAGTGGAGAGATACAGTAATAATATAAGCAAACTCTACATCTATGTTACAAACTCTCCTTTCTATCTTCAGTGTGTCATGTACACAGCTCCATGCTCAAACTGGCTGGCATCAAATCTAGCTGTGAACTTACTCCTTAAAATATAAGAATTTTTATTCTAAGAACTTTGCTGTAATATTACTTAGCAGTAGGAATGATTAATTTTGCTACTGAAAAAATGACAGGCATGACATGTTTTAAAGTTAGTTAATAAGTGTTTACCAGAGTACCTACCCAGGAATCCTTTCCTACCAAACTGTGACTCACACTTCTAAGCCAACTGATTACAATACCATGCCAATGAGCACATGGTCATAGTCTCAATTATTGACTGAACCAGCTAATTTTTATTCAGATCCATGGTCACAGATGGTCTCTCAACTCTAGTCAGTTTTCTTTGATATGAATGCAACTGGTCACAAAGGAAACAAAGCAAGAGTATGGGTAGACCACTACAAATCCATTATTATCTCTATAAGGAAAACAACTCAGGGCATATTCTATTGGACAGATCAGTAGCACCATTAATGTATAAGGAAAGTACATTTCATACATGCAATATGAAGTGGAGGGTTGAAGCAATTATACAAGCTAAAGAAGAATCCTAGAGTTGAATTACTGAATATTGATCAAATTTTGTTGATCAAACAATCCACATGTCACTTCTCTCAGAGATAAAGTCTTTTCTGACTCTAAAATTCTGATTCTATCAATGAAATTCTAATGTGACATATACATTTACAACATGGAACCCTGACAATAGTTAAGAGATATTCTATGAGCTGTTTGAGAGCTGGGACTTTCTTTTTTTTTAAACTTTCTTTCTATTCCCAGATATCAATACAAACAAATCAATAAATATTGATTTATAGCTATTACTACAGTTCTAAGAAAACTCATTTTTGGCTACACTAATGTGACCCAAAACTGCACCTTCTGGGACACTGAGAGAGTTGATGTTAAAAAGTTACAGAGCCACTAAACCTAAAGAGCCACAAGATATTTGACCACAAGTACATGACAGTGTAAACTATTCTCTAAAAATAATTCTTTTTGGGTAATTTGTAGTCAGTTCAAAGAACCGGAATGTTATTGTGTATGTGTATATATATGTATATGAATTGAATACATGTATATGTATTGAATATATGTACATAGCACGCACACACACATACACACACGGTGAAAGAACAATTTGTCATCCTTTTTTTTTATTTCAGAGAGTATGTGAGGCACTCTGCTAGGCATTGAGGATAAAAAGATGCAATTTAAAGTATTAGAGAGTTAGTTTCCTAGGAAACATAGAGGTTAAATTATTTGCTAAGAGTCATAGAGCCAACATGTATCTGAAGGAGGAATTGAACTCAGGTCATTTTGACACAGAAGTTTGCTCTCCAGGGCCCCATGCTGTCTCACAAATTAGGATATCAACAAGTCTCTTCTTACGATGAAGAGAAAACTACCCCTTATAGTTACATCTAATTTCTAGTAAGTGTCAGGGGCGGAACCCCGACCACCGCATCAACTCACCCTGCCCAGGGTCTTCAGACGTCTCTGGCTCCCCCCTTGGGGATCAGGGGGAGAAATTATCAGGCAGAACTCCGGAGGTGGATAAGAGCACCTTTATTACATGATAGTCAGCCAGAAGTTCCCCCCCCCCCCCCCCCCCCCCGTTCCCCTTCCGTGTTCTGCCTTATATCCCCCAGAACTCACCCTCCTATTCCGGGTAAGCCCCTCCCCAGTTCCTCCCTGAGGGCGGAGCCCAGCCCAGTCCAGTAGAGCCGCCCCAGTGCCAGCGTGGCAATGCCGCGTCAGCAGTGCCACCGTGGCAAAGCCACGTCAGCAGGTCCAGACCCTTGGGCGTCTCCTATCCTCTCAGGGGGGGCCCAGGTCCAGAGCGCCCCTCACAAGTAAGTAGAAAAAAATGGCATCTAGCATGTAAAAATGTTTATTCAGATTTCAGAAACTAGAATTTTTAGTGCTGAAAACAATTGGTAATTGCAAAATTAGACTGATTCTTGTTAATATGAACTAAAAGCAGTAACTCTTCTATTTTCATTTCACTAAGTCTTGATCTAGTTAGGCCAGGTCAGTGTTTTCGTGTCCTTCCTCATTTGCAACACTTGAAACAAAAACATCACTTTCCAAAAATCATTGTTTTTTGGAGGGGGAGGGGGAGGCAGGTGGAAAGAAAACAACAAAATAATAAAGAAAATTATTTTCCATGGAAGAGTTATCCTTTTAACTTCAAAATATAACAGTACACATTTACAAGCACCAGATTCTCAATTCATAAATATTTATCATAAGGACACGATTTTAAGTTTAATTAGCCCAACTGTTAAGTATACCTCCAATGTGAGGAATGCAATTCATCACTTTGCACCAGATGTAGTTTCTTCAGTTGGTCTTTTATCTAGGTTTACAGTGAATGAAATACAGACATCAAATGACTAAAACATGATGTTTACACAGAATTGATTGTAACATAAAAATGGAGCTAACCTCATCAAAGTGAGATTTAAAATTGGAAAATGAAATCAAGAGGCTAAAATTACTGACGTGGATTTAATCCTAGAGGCTTCATATTGTGAAAATGTTAATAAAGGGACTGTTTATTATTCTTTCTCTGTTTTTTAATTTGAAGATCGGTAAAACGTCGCTGAAATATTTTCTTAAGGAATGAATTTGAAACTAGGGACAACAACATATGGTTGCCAACTTTGCTTCCTGACTTTTAGGTGAGGAACTTAAAAATGAACATTGTGTACGATATATGGTACAAAGTTTGCATATAAGCTTGTTTGCCAATAAATCAAAGTTGTGTAGGTTAAAAACAAAAGTTTAGTGCCATACATGAATGAATTTCAGAGGAATTTTTCCTTCAGAGAAGGAAATATGAATAATAAGCAGATTTTGCTAAGAAGTTTTTCTACACAGCCCATGTAAGGTATGTCAATGCAACTGCATAGTGGTCCTTCTACAAGTTACAATATTTTGAAGGTGGGGGGAAGGAGGATATTCTCTGAAATATTCTGGGAATTGCTTTAATGGTAGTTCTTGAGCATCCCTATTAACTGGCACAGAACTATTTATGATTTCTTAAGACTTTCAGGACTTGACATAGGAAATATTCCTGTGGGTAATGAAATTTTCCACCTGAAAGTCAGCAGAGAATATTTCCCCAGTCTGTGCTGGTGACTAGATATGGAACCAAGCTTTTGTGGCTTAGGATGACTATGAAACCTGACTTTTAATAGGCTCTATAAACTATGCATTTTGTCTTCCAAATTTTGATGATTCTAAAACCACCACTGTCTTACAACATTCTCCCTTGTACTACCTTCCACTTCTGTTTTTAGAAAAGAAAGCAAAAATACTGGGGGAAAAATCTCCATTTCTATGAAATGCCTTATGAACTTTTAGCAGGGAAAAAAATCAACCTACTGGAGTTTTAAATAAGTATTAAATTTGCTTGCAGCATTTTAAAACAGTTCTAAGTACTATGTTGAGGAGAGAAAGAGGCACAAAGGACATCAGGGGAAGCATGTTCACTGAAAAGCTAATTTTTTAAATTTAGTTTTTAAAAACTGCTATACATATCAATTGCTCAGGATATTAATTTCATGCTGAAAAAATACAATGGCTAAAGAAAAATACAAGTACAAATGGAGCTTCGTTGTCTACTGTCTGTTTTCTGAGAACTCAAAACAGGTATCCAGTGAATTAAAAGGAAAACTAATTTTCCTAACTGTGAATTTGATGAAATTATTTATTCCTGAGCAAGACAAAAAGATACAATGTAACTGGAGCAATTTCATATCTGTGTATCTGTCCTACCATAAAACTGTTTATTTACACTATCTACTGACAACATTTCGTACACATACAAAGGAGGTTTTCCATGAGACTTAAAACGTCGGAAAAATGTATCTGTTACTAAGGAAACCTGTAGACAAGAAGAGCTCCCATCTCTGATTAAGAGAACCCATCCCAGCATTCTTTAGTTGCCCTATTGTATGCTTCTGCCTCCTTCTCTTCTCGGGCCTCCTCTCATTTAAAAAAAAATTAATACAACAATGTGAGAAGATTATTGGTATTCCTTATTAAATCATTTATTCACCCACACAATGATTCAGAATTATTCATTAAAATAGCTACAAAGGATCTGGGTTTGGCCTCCATGGTTGTTTGGGGAGGGATTTGTTCTTTAAAAGGATGTTTTATCACAACACAATTATCATAATTAAAAGCTATCCTAATATTCTGATGAGCTTTTGACATATTTTTGAGTACTGGCATTTCGGCACAACTAGAAAAATGAGACTGAAATAGTATTAGAAAAAATACTACTCAGAAAAAGCCTGAGGCAATATTAAATACAATCTGCCATCATCACCTATAATTTTTATCATGGTCTTTAAGTTAATAAATTTTTACAAAATATCACTTGACCCTCTGGCTTTCCAAAATGAGTTGAAATTAATTTGCTATTAACCAAGAAATTTTTTGAATTACTCATAGATGTTTACATGTATCATTATAACCCATCTAATTACACTTCTAAGCCAAACATATAATTCACCTATTGACATGAAACCCTAAGCTTCTTTTCCCATAATTGCCTTTTTTGGGGGGTTATGGGGGGGCTATAAAGTAATTAAAAGGGAAGGTCTGTTGAGCTGACAAAATCAGAATCAAGGGTTAACGCAGACCCTGTTTGAAAGATGCCCTCTGTTTCTAGATTCTCCAAGGTGAGATTTCAGAGTCATTAAGAATTCGTCATGACATGACAGTTTATATACCGGAAGAGGCAGCTGTGCTCAGACCTAAATTTCAGTCTCTTAAGGTGAGGTGAAGTACTAGGTTTGTGCTTACATAGAATGTTTAGGTCTGCAGGGAAATCTGGTCTTCCCTTCTGATCAAAAGGCAGTTCCACAAAAGCAGAGAATAAGGAGCAGAAGTCAATGTTACATTAACAAATAAATGTCTGCCATACCGATGACATTTACATGGTTTAACATTTGATAGGAAAGAAATAATTTCAGCAAAATTAAGTGTTCTCACTGACAATTACTTCCTGCTGTAAAAGTCCATGGCAATGAAACAAAGAGGCTCTGATGCCATCTTGACACTTCATTCATTTGTCACTGAGATGGTTTTCTGCACTACTTCAAGCATGGAGTAAAATTCAACAACCCTAATGGAAACTGCCCGACTACAGCACCATGCTACAGTTAAAAAATGTCTCCTATTATGCCTGCTTTATGTAAAAATCTTCCCAAACAGAGAAGTGCATATTACTCTTCACAAGTAAATGCTACCATAGTTAGGGAACAAGGATTACAAGGAATCTATTGAGGGTTTTTTTTGGGAGGGGAGACTTTCTTTCTTTTTTTTTTAGTAATAATTACTTTCCTAATATTGAGAACAATCTTCTGCAACGAAACCTCTTTACTTTATTATTATCAAATTTCTTTGTAAGGTTAGCCCATTAGATATAACCCACTATTCCCTCCCAAACAAATACCCACCTGTGATTGTGACAAAAATACAGTAGATTATATCTAACTACATCTTCACAAGTTTAGGGTTCAGGTAAAATGTATTATTAATTATAAAATGCTGGGAATAACTTAGTTCACCTCACCAAAGCAACCATTAAATATCTTCTTTGTATCTCCCCATTAACGGCACTACTCAATGTTTCTTAGATACTAAAAATAAGTGTTACTCTTCTCTCTCATCTATTCAGATAACCTCCTTGTATAAACACATGCAGTCTGTGGGAATGGGAAGGTATGTTCCTTCACTGTACTTGTTCTGTGTACAGATGATAAAAGCTATCACAGTTACTTTCTCAGAGGATGAAGCTAAGCTGATGACTGTCTAAAGGGGGCTCTTCGTGCCTTCCCTTGAGGCTTTACTTACAGCGTAGATCTAAGAGAATCAAAGAACTGGAAGGCTCTTAGAGACTTCTAGTCTATTCCCTTCATTCTTGGTAAAAGGAAACTGAGGTCGAGAAAAGGAAAGGAATAGCTCAAGGTCACAAGATTTGTAAGTGGCAGAGTCATGACTGAAAACCAGATGTTTTGACTCCAAGACCAGTATTCTTTACATGATGGCTTTTTTCCTCTGAAACATCCAGGTTTCCATCTATCTAGACACCATACTTCCTCCCCTTACATTATTTTTTTAAAATGGATATCAATGCTGTGTACTCCACCACTTTAAACCCTAGGTTCATTTAATTTCTTCAAAAGGTAGAAATAACATTCATAAGATAAAATGAGGAAAATCAAGAAAAAACATTGTAAAAGTACAAAAAATACCAACCTGCATCGGTGAACTTGTCCATTAACTCTTGGCGTATTGGCTTACTTATGTTGAAGTAATCATCTTCTTCATCGGCAGTTTTGAGAAAAAGAGGGATGTGCTGGAATACAATGGCATGCTTACACATCCTCTGTTTGGCCATTGCTAGCTGGCTGTCAAGCCATTGGTCTTGGGCCTGTTTCAAGTTGGAGCACTTAGAGGAATCAACATATAACTGTGAATTCAGGACAAGAAAAAGCACTCCTCCAACCCAGAAACTGAAATAGTCATCTCCCCAAGTACAGCAATACTCATCTATAGTTTCTGATGTAGGAACATTACCAATATCATGGTTTCCACTGACAAATACCAATGGGACTTCTTTGTCGATGTCCTTAAGAACTTTCTTTAAATCCTTTGTTTGATTTTCTCTCCATTGAGTTCCTAGAAGAATAATAACAGTCATTAAACTCACAAAAGGTTTTAAAATTTATTAATTTTAAGGTATTAAAAAGTCCATACACATAAGAACACAAAAAGAATACTACACATAATTAAGATAGGAAGTTAGTAGGTTGTTGATACCATGGTTATTAGTACTGTGAACACAGGCTGGCATATAGTTGGTACTTAAATGCTAACTGACTGAGGTTATAGCAGAGTCTAAATATTAAGGAATTAATATTAGACCTAAAGTGACTAGAATTCAGTGACCAGTTTGGTTCTCCCTGTACAAAGTCTATAGGAACTGATTACTAACATTCTCAGGGTTCTTTTAATTTTAAAACAATCTAGATCCCAATAGGAAGAATAAAATGTGGTTCAGGAAGAGATTGTGAATCTTTATGTTCTGCCTTACAGGCTTGTAAGGACCTAAGGTGGACCAACTTCTGTTTATCCTGGCACTGAGAAAATGGTGTTAGTTTCTATCCACTGGCAGAAATAATTTTCTAACAGGGCTGCTTCTTTTTGCTGCAATGATATTTATCTTATGTCAATTTATTTATTCTTGGCTAAGACTTGGTTTTTCAGTTTAAGGATCGCTTTATATAAAATTTGCTTACTCTGTGGTTTTACGCTTAACTTTACAAGTACATTTATTACATAATTCACTTTAAAGTTCTATTGCTTATTTGTGAAATATTTGTGGATATGGAGATGATACATTCTCTTAATTAAAACCCTTTCTCCTTTTATTTCCACAGGACTGATAGAAATCTCTAAGGTGACTTGGGTCTCCCTTGTATTAAGGTTAATTTGGATTTTCTACTCATTATAGCTAGTTTTTTCCTTATCTGACTTTGTAAAAAGATCAAAGGCCTACACTTATCTGGAATTTTCTTAAGAGATAAACTCTAAAGGGATAGGAACTATGTAATTGGCACAGTTATGGGACATTACATTATGAGGCTGATTATCTTGTTATAAACAATTCCCAGTGAGTAAATTAAGTCTTTTTGGAGGCTTTAGTACAATAACTCATTGCTTCTATGAAGTTTCCAACAAGTTTTAATGTGGCTTCCAAAAATGCATTTTACTGCTTACAGTTTAGGTATGGGAAGGATCTCTGTCAATAAAAAATAACGATGATCGTTTTCTTCCTTGCACTAGATACGTAACATTCCTTAACTTCTAGGTTTGTGTTTCATGTTGACCTAAAGATCTATCTATAGCAATACTTTGGCCTTAGCCATTTTAAGTCACAAATAAACCACTACTTCACAGAATTATAGAAGACTCAGAACTGGAAAGGGGCCTCCAGCCCAACCGACCATTATCTTAAATGGGAACAGCCTCTCCATCTCTGACAATTGATCACCCAGCCCCTATTTAAAGACCTCCTGTAAGAAGAAACCATTGCCTCCCCAGGCAGCTCATTCCACTTTGAGACAGTTCTGATCATTAGGGAGTTTATCTCAGACGGACCTGAACTCTGCCTCTTTGTAACTTCTATTCTTTGCGCTTAGCTCAGTCCTCTAATACCAAGTGGAACAAACCTAATTCTCATCTTCGAGAAAGTCCTCCAAATACCTGATGACAGATATTTCAGTCCCTTTCCCAAACGGTCTCTACATCAGCAGTTCTCAGATTTTCTGGTTTCAGGACCTCTTTACACTCTTAAACAAAAGCTTTAGTTTATGCCAGTTATAGCTATAGATATTTACATTAGAAGTAACTGATAATTTTGAAAAAAATATTAATTCATTAAAAACAATAATAAACTTATTACATGTTTATATAAATAACCTATTTATGAAAAGTAGCAATTTACTGAGAAGAGTAGTACTGTTTTACATATTTGCAAATCTCTTTAGGGTCTGACTGAATAGCTAGTTTCTTCTGCTTCTGCATTTAATCTGTTATGATATGTCGTTTTGGTTGACATATATGAAGAAAATCCAGCCTTATACAGGGACAAAGATGGGAAAGGAAGAAGTATTTTAGAGGCAAATAACACTTTAGTATTATGAAAATAGGTTTCACCTTTCAGAGACATGATTTTTGAGACTCTCTGAAAGATTTTCAAGGACCCCCCACGGGGACTGTGGATCACACTTTGAGAACCACTGATCTAGAACAAAACATTTTCATTTCCTACAACTGTTCCTTTCATAGCAGTCTTCAGTTCTTTCACTCTCCTGGTCATCCTTCTTGAAGAGTTTTACTTTGATAACATCCTTTCTCTAAAATATGAAATTCAGTACTGATTACCATGTTCCAGAGTACAGACCAGGGGTGGGGAACCTGTGGCCTTGAGACCACATGTGTCCCTCTAGGTCCCCAAGTGCAGCCCTTTGACAGAATCCAAACTTCACAGAACAAATCCCTTAAGGATTTGTTCCCCACTCCCGTTCTAGACTTAATGTGGTACAAGATTTCATTAGTTTATTTTTTAAACTATGACACTGATGGGGTGGTGGGACCTGGACCCCCAAAAACCTAAGGCCAATCTCTGAAAATAACCAGTCCCCTTCCCTCCCTGTGAGGACAATTTCCCTTGCTGTGACTCTGGAATTCCCTTATCAGGATAGAGACAGGGATACTGACCCAAAGACCCAAGGATCCTGGTTCTGGTGCTTCCCCAACATCCATGCCTTTGACAATTGCCTCAATGTCTGGTATACTTCCAACACTTTCCCATCTATAGCTCCCAGACACCTGGATCCCTAGATTACCTAATTAGCATCCCTGGCATTTCTTTCTTGTGATCTTTTTGTATATAAGTTCTAGATTCACTCACATTAGGATACAAGTTGCCCAAAGGGACTTCACCCACTTCTATTGGTGTTATAATAAACTCTCTCTTGACTGATAGGTTGCTTGAACGTATGAATTCATTCTAAGCGGCTCTGCCTTGACATTCTCAGGGTCTCTGCACCCCTAACCTCTACCCCAAAATCTCTTCAATATCACTGACTCAGATCGAGTTGGTAGTCAACAAAAAGCCCAAATCTTTTTTCTGATACTATGATCCTCTCCATCCTATATTTCTAGAGGTGATTTTTTAAAATCCATATAGGAACTTTATCCCTATTAAATTTTCTCTTACATGATTTGGTTCAAAACACAATATTTCTTAGGAACATCCAAAAAGGAAATCCACTCTATAATGTGTTTTGAAACTATCTATTGTTTTTTGTTTTAAAGGGACAAAAATAAGGGACAAAAACCTACTCAGACAGAGTGAATTCTTATTGCTTATTGAATAGTTAGTAACTACAGAAAACAACAAAAAAGTTGAAAAATTGGTATTAAAACATAAAGGACTATTTAAAGTTTGAAAAAGAAAACTAATTTGAACAATTCTAAATGAAAGCAGTTACAACGCACAGATCAACATGTTGTTTCTTTTTTTTTCAGAGAGAACATTCCTGGGGTGGGGTGGGGACTGCCTATCACCAATAATTTGAAAAAAACTTACCCTGTGAAATATAAAGTGTCAGAAGTTTTTTTTTTTATTAGATCAGAATTCAGGAGTTCTCTCAAAGGAACTGCTTCTCTATGAGTGAGTTAATTCTAGAATACCTAGGAAGTAAAGCTTAATGAAAATATTTAAATTATTTTAAACTCTTTCCCCTGTCTCACGTTTTCAAAATCTATTTAGGACCACGATACCAAATTTACTTTAGATTCAAACAGCTTTTATCAAATAGCTTTAATATGATAATTATATTTTTAAGAAATGCCAGATGAGGTCTTTGGAAATAGAAGAAATTAGTAAACCAGGGAACTACTGAAAACAGAACCTGAAAAACAGAAAGCAGGACTCCGTGACGCAGGCTTTTCTGATGACTAAGTAATTCTCAGAACTAGGGGCTTTCCTGGGCATTTAATTCAACTCACTTAAAGAGAAGGAAGTTAAGACTCACAGAGGTTTTGTGTTTCTTGTGGCCAAAGAGCCAGTCAGTACAGGGCTGGCACTGGGACGCAGGTCTCTGGAATCACAGCGTGCTTGCCAATACTATGATGTCCCTTCAACCAATGACAAAGCTCAAAGACCTCAAAGTATAGGTCTGGCTGCAGACACAATAAATAAAACCTTTCTTCCCCCCAGTCACTTTTCCAGAAGTCTTGGCAAGCAAGGAAAACTAGTAAAACACCACTGATACACATCAGAGCTGGGACTTTTCTATAAAAAGGGACAGTTAAAAAGCCATTTTTACTATTCTCTTTCCATTTATCCCAAACCCTCCTCACTCTCCTGACACACTGGTCACCTAAACAGCCCCAGCTAATGGAGCCTGCCCTGAGATGCAGATTTGAGCTTTTGCAGCATTCTCTGTCTTCAGTTCTCATGAATAAAGAGTAACAAATCAGTTGGGTGAGTAAGTTTTGTGTGTGAACTTTATTGTGGATTTTTATCTAATTTGGATGTTAAGTTACTCATCTGGAGTGACATTTGTTACCATATGTAGGAACTGAAATGGAAAGGAGAAGTTGATCAATTTTCCTTTTGGTTTTCAGAGGAAACAATTTCTGTGGACCTAGAGAAACAACATTATTCATCTCATCTGCCTTATCTACCTGTGTCACATGCAAAGTACTCTTCAAAACGTTCTACCATGTATGCATGTAGAAGAGTAACTGCGGAGACAGAGAAAAAGAGAAGAAGTTTCCAGTTAAATAAACATTTAAATATCATCATTTCTAGTGATCTGCAGCTATGGTGTCATTGTATATAAATTAAATGATGTGCCTTTGATTGCAAGATAAATAAGGTTTTGGAATAAATGTTCCTTAGAAATCAAAAATGCCCAAATGTACCATCTTAACAAATGACAATAGAAGTCCAAGGCTGTGCTCAAGACACAATGTTTGGCAAACGGACTTTTGCTAGGGGTAAATAAAACTGGTCCTGGGATATGTAAGTTTTAGAAGTTATATTTCTACATGAATATGAAAGCTGAAGGGTCTCTACTATCATCAGAGCAGCTAGGTGGCACAGTGGATAGAGTGCCTGGAGTCAGGAAGCCTCATTTTCCTGAGTTCAAATCCGACCTCAGATACTAGCTGTATGATTTTGGGCAAGTCACTTAACCCTGTTTGCCCAGTTTCTTCATCTGTAAAGAGAGCCAAAAAAGGAAATGGCAAAGCACTCCAGTATCTTTACTAAGAAAATTTCCAAATGGGTCACTAAGAGTCAGATATGATGGAAAAAAATGACAACAAAAATCGTTATGAGATCTTAGTGAGAAATAACATAAAGAAAGTGATCATCTTTCCTACGATAAAACTTTTGACTTAGTTGATTCATTTCATACATATTAATTTACCCATTCAACAAAGATTTTACAGGTTAGTAATAAAGGTACATTTAGTAGTAAAGCCATTTTAAAGAAGCCATTAACAGTAATGAAACATTTATTAAGAATTTATTATGTGCAAGTCCTGCCTTAGACTCTCGCGACAAGGATGAAGTGAAACAGTCACTGGCCTTCAGGACCCCATTAGAGAATACCACATATACACAGATGATTCAATAAGACAAGAAGATTATTCCAGGAAAAAGATCACTAACATGTATGAAAAACTCATGGAGGATCTAGGACCGGAGCTGGTGCTGAAGGACGAGAAGAAAGGAGAGAGTCCGAGAGGCTGCATGGTGTGGGGGAGGAAAGTGCATTTTAATATTTCGCCAGACTGTGAATAGCCTTAAAGGCCAGCCTGGGAGGTTATGTTTTTGGCTTAAATGTGACCTCAGTCATGGTAGAGGGAAGAACATATGGAAGAAATTGGTTTGTTTCCTTACCTTAGATACAACCAAGGATTCTTTTAAATGGAGGAAGTTGGGGGATGGAGGAATCATTTTAAAGAAACTGATTTGTTTCCTTTATCATAGAAGCATAAAAAGTCTCTGAAGATTTCTGAGCAAAAACGTGATTTGTACTTTGGGAAGATTATTTTGGCAGGTGGGTTTGTGATTGCAATGAGAAGACACCAGGAAATGAATGAATGAATCAAAAGGCATTTGCTAAGCATTTACTATGTGCAAAGCACTGGAGATACAAATAGGAAGAAGAAAGCTCAGGATGAAGCCGCCTTGTGTTTGTCCTTCATTCTTGAAGAGGACCATGACATCAAGATGATGACATGACTTGCAGTTGACTTTGATTTGAGTGAAGGAGGGTTGTGCAAGGTCACTTTCTTCTCCTGAGCCATCTGGGTCCAGTGGCCTGATATTCATCAGGATGACTAGAGATGGCCCAGGATGCAAAGGGAGACCCTGGCCCTTTCAGGCTAAGGTCTTATCACATTCTCACTTTGAGTGAGATACCAGTCTGGACAATAAAAGAGTGAAGGGTCATATCGTATACCAATACCATTTTAGCATACAGTGTGTAAGAGATGCAAGCCAATGCTATTCGTTAATTTTGATTTGTTTATTTATTTATTTGGTTGGTCATTTTGCAAGGTGGGAAGGTTAGCATTCTGTCATTTGAAGTATAATTGTCCTGGTAATTTTAATAGTTTTTTATTCAGATTTTGTATTTTTATCCCATTAATCTTATAGTAAACAAATGAAAAACAAATTACAAAATGGTCAAAAACATTTTTTACTGAGGAGCAACACTAGTTTCACTGTGTAGAAGATCTGCAAAATTTACTATTAAGTTGGGCAGTGGAGACACACTCCTGGGGCTTTGAAAGTTCTCCCTTGATGGAGCATCACATACTGTAAACTAATCTGGTTACATATACTAACAGAGAGCCAACCTCCACTATCCTATACAGTCTTATTCCAATGACTCATCATGACATGAAGGTGACCTTGAGTATTGAAAGTCTACACAAACAAAGTGTAAACTCTGAAAAGTCCTACCAAACTAGAAATACTTCAAGCAGAAGCCTGGTAATAAAATATCATTCAGGAATCAGCCTTGCTAAGCTCAGAGAAGTTCAGTACTACAAGATTAACCATGAGGTGGTGAATTTTTTGGCCACAACAATCCAAATAAAATCCTCCAGTCTATCCAAAATGGTCTGCTTTCCATCCCCTGAATATGCTTTGTATTTTTCTCCTTCCACATGCCATATACCTGCAATGAAATGTTCTACCTCATCTTGTGAACCTATTCTGATTGTCAAGATCCAGTTCAAATCAAAGCAATTTTATTGCACTAATTTTTTAATGAATTCATCAAATGAGTATTAGATAATATTAATAACATATGTATAATACATACATATATATAATATAGTGTTCTTTTTTAAATTTAATTAACTAAAAAAAGCATTTAAAAGGTCCCTACTATGTACCCAAGACTGTGATAAATACTGAGATACAAATAGAAAAGCAAGTCAGGCCTTGATCTCAAAGAGCTCAGAATCTAACAAGGGAAGACAAAACATATAGTAAAGGTGAGGCTACCAGGCAGATAGCAAGGCCAAGGAAGGTAGTTAAAAAAGCTTTGCACCTGTAAAGAGTGAGGCAAGGGATGCATAGTGGTCCAATGCAAAGAGCACTACTATGGGGCAAAAACAAATTTTTTAATATGACAATATTTATTTATTTATTCTTCAGAAAGAGTTGTATTTATTGTCTCAACGCTATAGCACAACCATGTCAAAATGTTGGCATTAAAAAGATGGGGCTTTACTTCTATGGGAAGTTTGGGGTCATTAAAGGAGCTTGGTGATTTCCCAAAGGAAATATCCTAACATTCTATAGAAGTAGAAAGATCAGTTTCCTTCTGGAGTACAAACTGAACTAGGGCTCCACCAATGTCGTGTCCTTAGCTTTTGGTCTTCCCACCATCAAAAGTTTGGTAGCCCTTCTCCCAATAGTAGCATCACTGTCATAGCTGCCCTGACCATCTTTCCTGTACCTATTTTACCTTAATCTTCTCTATTATCTTCCTACTCTGAAAGCTCCTTAAGTAGGTCCCCTTCTCCTAACGTGCCACTTGTCAGTTCAGAAGATTAGAATGTGATGTCACCGGAAAAAACTGTCTCTAATGATTTCTGCATGGCTCTTTTCTAGCTCTTCTCCACCAGAGCTTCTTCTAAGGCAGGGGTGGGGAATTTGTGGCCTGGAGACCACATGTGGCCCTCTAGGTCCTTGGGTGAGGCCTTTTGACTGAGTCCATTAAGGGCACTTGTTCTGTTAAGTTTGATAGTAGAGGATAAGGAATTTGGGCTTTATAGAAGGCTTCTGAGTAAGGGATTAATATGAAGTAAATTAGCGTTAAGAAGTATCCTCAATAGACTGGAAAAGAGAGAGCGGAACAGGGTGATCATTTAGGAGCCTTTTTTCCTTTCTTCCCCCCTCCCTCTTCCCTGCCTTTCTCCTTTCTTTCCTCCACCCACACACCTACCTTTATTTCCTTCCTAAATCAGAGGTGGCTTTCTGGTGAAGGGAGGAGGAAATTATAATATATATATTTTAATATATATTAATATATTATATATATTTTAATATATATTATAATAATATATATAAGAAATTAAGCAGATGTAAAAATAAAGAGACTTTAAGAAAGGAGAGAGAATGAGGGTTTACATTTGGTTTGCAGAAGCTGTAAGGGCAGCCATTTTTATTAAAACTTTTATCTTCATCAGAGGAAAGAGAAAACATCAGAGAAACCAAAACATTCAAACTGCCTGACTGTTATTGCGTCAACATGGCTGCAACCAGCCAAGGGCTTCCATAAACTGATTTCTCCGTTTTTATTAATATTTATAGCTAATCTTGTTAGTGCTGCAACGTTTATCCACACATAATGACAGGCTACTGTTCAATGTGAAAGAAAAAAGAATGAAGAATTTCCAGTAATGAAATTTTGTAGGTTCACCTCTGGCACCCACAAATATTCGTGTTTACAGTAATCAATTTAAGGAATAAGTACAATTCATTTATATTTTGATCTTCTGGGATGCCAGGTGTTCAGAAAAATCATGTTCCAAATGACTGCCTTTATTTGTAAGACTCCATTTAGGCAATATCGACTTTGGAATCAGTTATGCCACTGTATTTTTCAATACCATTTGGAGGTTTGTATGTGATCTGGTGAAAGTAAATGAACATTTCACAACTGAAGAGCCTCTAAACAGCTCCTAAAGTTATAAAGTCAGAGACAAAACACAGAATACCTCCTAGAATGGCAGAAACTGAAGTTACTTTTCTTCATCTATGTACAAGAAATTCCATATCCGTCACTTTATCAGTGTTAACAGAGGACAATTAAGTTAAGGCATTTAGAGCATGGTATGCAGTGCCCAGTTTCTGGTTCAGTGCTTTTGAGGGCTCTGACTTTATGTGTCAGAGGTGGGATTTCAGTCCTGGTTGCTCTTAAGTCACTGGGCCAAGTTGCCTCTCCAGTTCTTGGCTATCATAAAAAGGGGGCAGCTAGGTGGTGCAGGAGTCAGAAGGACCTGAGTTCAAATCTCACCTCACACACTGAACACTCACAAACTGTGTGACCTTGGGCAAATTATTTAACTCCAATTTCCTGATCCTGGGTCATCTCCAGTCATCCTGATGAACATCTGGTCACTGGATCCAGGTGGCTGTGGGGGAGAAGTGAGGCTGGTGACCTGCACAGCCCTCCTTCACTCAAAACAAAGTCAAGTGCAAGTCATCATCATTTCTCTGATGGCACGGTCTTCTTCGGCAACGAAGGACAAACACACACATCATAAAAAGAGCTGCTACAAATTAGTTTGGTAATAGAGCTTTCTCCTCCCATAAAACAGAGACGGATAGCAGAATGGATTAAAAGCCATAATCCAACAATATGCTGCTTACAAGAAACACATTTGAAACGGGGGGATACACATAGGATAAAGGTCAAAGGATGGAGCAGAATATATTGTGCTTCAGCTAATGTAAGAAAGGCAGGAGTAGCAATCCTAATCTCAGACAAAGCAAAAGCAGAAATAGATCTGATCAAAAGGGATAAGGATGGAAACTATATCCTGCTAAAAGGCACCATAGACAATGAAGCAATATCATTACTAAACATGTCTGCTCCAAGTGGTATAGCATCCAGATTCTTAGAGGAGAGGTTGGGGGAGTTGAAGGAAGAAATTGATAGCAAAACTATACTAGTGGGGGACCTCAACCTCCCCCTTTCTGAACTCGATAAATCCAACCTCAAAATAAACAAGAAAGAGGTTAAGGAGGTAAATAAAACTCTGGATAAGGTAGATATGATAGATCTTTGGAGAAAATTAAATGGGAATAGAAAGGAATATACTTTTTTCTCAGCGGTACATGGAACATTTACAAAAATTGACCATGTACTAGGACATAAAAATCTCACAATCCAGTGCAGAAAGGTAGAGATAATCAATGCATCCTTTTCAGATCATAATGCATTAAAAATTACATGTAATAAAAGGCCATGGAAAGAGAAACCAAAAATCAATTGGAAACTAAATAATCTAATTCTAAAGAAGGGTTGGGTTAAAGAAGAAATCACAGAAACAATCAACAATTTCATTCAAGAGAATGACAATAGTGAGACAACATACCAAAACTTATGGGATACTGCAAAAGCAGTTATTAGGGGAAGTTTTATATCTTTGAATGCTTACATAAATAAAATAGAGAAAGAGGAGATCAATGACTTGGGCTTGCAGTTGAAAAAGCTAGAAAAAGAACAAATTGAAAATCCCCAAGTAAATACCAAATTAGAAATAATGAAAACCAAAGGAGAGATTAATAAAATTGAAATTAAGAAAACTATTGAATTAATAAATAAAACCAATAGTTGGTTTTATGAAAAAACTAATAAAATTGATAAACCTTTGGTCAATCTGATTAAAAAAAAGAAAGAAGAAAACCAAATTACTAATATTAAAAATGAAAGGGGTGAACTCACCTCCAATGAGGAGGAAATTAAAACAATAATCAGAAACTACTTTGCCCAACTTTATGCCCACAAATTCGATAATCTAAATGAGATGGATGAATATTTTAAAAAATACAAATTGCCCAGATTAACAGAAGAGGAAGTTGAATACTTAAACAACCCCATCTCAGAAAAAGAAATTGAACAAGCCATCAATGAACTCCCTAGGAAAAAATCTCCAGGGCCAGATGGATTCACAAGTGAATTCTATCAAACATTTAAAGAACAGTTAATTCCAATACTACATACACTATTTTTGAAAATCGGGGAAGAAGGTGTCCTCCCAAATTCTTTCTATGATACAAATATGGTTTTGATACCCAAACCAGGAAGAGACAAAACAGAGAAAGAAAATTATAGACCAATTTCCCTAATGAATATAGATGCAAAAATTTTAAATAAGATTTTAGCAAAACGAATACAGCATCTTATCACGAGATTAATACATTATGATCAGGTAGGATTCATACCAGGACTACAGGGCTGGTTCAATATTAGGAAAACTATTAGCATTATTGATCACATCAACAACAAAGCTAACAAAAACCACATGATTATCTCAATAGATGCAGAAAAAGCTTTTGACAAAATACAACATCCATTCCTACTAAAAACATTGGAGAACGTAGGAATAAAGGGAACTTTCCATAAAATAATAAGCAGTATCTATCTAAAACCTTCAGCAAGTATTATATGCAATGGGGATAAGCTAGATGCATTCCCAATAAGATCAGGGGTGAAACAAGGTTGTCCATTATCACCACTATTATTCAATATGGTACTAGAAATGTTAGCTGTAGCAATTAGACAAGATAAAGATATTCAAGGAATAAGAATAGCCAAAGAAGAAACTAAGTTATCACTCTTTGCAGACGATATGATAATTTACCTAGAGAATCCCAGAGATTCAAGTAAAAAATTACTTGAATTAATAAACAACTTTGGCAAAGTTGCAGGTTACAAAATAAACCCACACAAATCTTCTGCGTTCCTATATATTAGCAACAAAGTCCAACAGCAAGAGATAGAAAGAGAAATCCCATTTAAAGCTAGGGTAGACAGTATAAAATACTTAGGAGTCTATCTGCCAAAACAAACCCAGGGATTATATGAACACAATTACAAGACACTTTTTGCACAAATAAAGTCAGATTTAGGTAATAGAGCTTTCTCTCTTGTCTTTGACCTTCTTGGACTGTGTGACTAAGAGGGCTATCACCGAGTCCACAGGTATGTGTATAGTTGAATGGTTTTTCTGGTATAATCAAACTGTATTGGATTAGCTGGATCATTTACACAAAAATCAAAGCTTCACTAACAATTCATTAGTGTACCCTTCCTTTTATAGATATTTTTTGTCAACTTGATGGTTGTTAGGTGAAACTAAAGAGTAGGTTTAACTCTTATTTATCTTATTATGAGAGTGATTCTTAGCATTCTTTCATATGGTAGTTGAAAGTTTTCAGTTCTTTTGAAAACTGCCTGTTCACATCTTTTGAACTATTTGTCTATTGGGGAAAGGCTCTAATTCTTAAGTGTCTGTATCAACTGCATATACACATATAAAGGCAGCTAGGTGTTGCAGTGGGTGGTGCGGTAGACTTGAGTGTGGAAGACCTGAGTTCAAATCCAGCCTCAGACACTAACTAGCAGTATAGTCCTGGGCAAGTCACTTGACTACTGTCTGTTTCAGTTTCCTCATATGCAAAATGGAGACAATACCAACATTTGTCTCCCAGGGTTACTGTAAGATAAAATGAGATCACACCTGTAAAATGCTCTGCAAACTTACAGTGATAGTATACATATCAGTTATTAATATACATGTTAGTTATCACTACTTACTACTATTACATATCTTGAATATTAGAAATAAATGAAGCAAAGTTTTTCCCCAAAGACTTCTCTTCTTATTTTTACTAAATTGATTTTGTTCGTGCAATTTTTTCTTCATTTCATATAAATGAAATTGTCTTTTAACTTCTACGATTACCTCTATCTCTTGTTTAAATAAGAATTCTCCCCCAGACCTGTGGTTTTTATCCTTTCCTTGTGTTGTGGAAGGCTTTTGCAGGCTTATGAAGCTTGGAATTTTTAAATGCATAAAATAAGATAGATAGGATTGCAAAAGGTAATATTGAAATACACTTATCAAATTTTATTTTAAGGTTCATGGAACCTAGATTGAGAATGCCTGCCTTAGACACAGATGTAGCCTTCAATTTCCTCTAAATTTTTTTTTAACGATTTGACCTTTTTTGGGCTAGTTATCTTGCAAATGTCTGCCACTGTCATAGAGTGAAACAGACAACAGCTTGGATGGCTCCACACAAAAATAAAAATAACTGACATTTATATACGTTTTTAAGAAACTCACAACAATCCTGTGAAGTAGGAAGCATAGATAATATTACTTTACACATAAGAAAATTGAGGCTAAGAGAGGTCAGACTTGCACTTGGTCACAAGGCTACCAAATACAAGCAGTAGGATTTGAAACAAGGTCTTCCTATCTCCAACTTGAATATTCTATCCATTGTGTAATTGGGTCTTTCCACAATTAAAAGCACAAGTTTTGCTGATAATTGGTTTTAGTACTATCTTTATACACAAATGATGGAGGAAATAACCAAAGCAAATAAATAAATAAATAAATAACCGAATCTTTTTGATTGACCAGTGGGTAGATAGAAGGCAGTTCTTGAACAAAAGTTTAAAGTTCATTGTTTCAGCAATCATTTGTTAGGGGCCTATTATGTGCAAGGCACTAAAGTATCAGCTAGTTTTTTTTGGCTATACCATACTCAAAAGGAGCATGAAAATGTATGCTTCCTCTTCCATTACTGATGAATGATTCTGTTTGAAGAGTTGCTTTATGGTAAACTATTTGTGCAGATCTCATCTAGTGACCTGTCTTAGTCAAAGTACTATCTTGTATTTTTAATTAAAAAAATGTTAATTGGACAATTCTCCACACATATGGTATACTGAAGTCTTGATTTAAATCAAGCGTACCAAAATCCAATTAAATCAAATGATATACATCATTATGATGCAAATGCTTTATATAACTATTTCATCCCATGATTAAACATTTTATGGTATGGTAGATTAAACAACACGAAAAAGCAAATATAGCAATAGTTAATGAAAGATTGCGCTAATACTTCAGATGCCATAGTAAAACCCCAAACGGATGAGGTGACCTTTCAGGAGTGCAGCTATTCCTGGAGCTTTAATGCATTACATTACGTTGGTTATTGTGAACCTAGGCTGCTTTTCTTTTTGTTCAGCTACACAGGTGTCCACTTAACTACCCATTTCTTGAGATTATGGTTCTACCTTCTGCTGTGAAAATAATCACTATGCTTCATTTAAGCACATCTCACCCAAGACTCCAAATATATACCTCAGTGATTTAGTCCTTCCTGTCAACTACAAACTGTCACAGTTTAAAAAAAAATTTTTTTTTTACTTTGAAAAGTAGGGAAGTCTATGCTAATTATAGAAAAGTTTGAACAATAAGGAACAGTGAAGGCTCCAGCTACATGTGCCTAATTTTTCTGTTTAAAGGCTTTCTCCTCTCCTCCTCCTCCTCGCAATATGCATGCATGGAATTTTTTTTTTTTTTACATATAAACAACTGTTCCAAACCATATTCTGGCTTCCACCTTTGAGGCCTTCAAAATATTTTCCCTTTCCCACTGAGATGCTACCAGGTTGGCAAATAATGGATACTGCAAATAGATTTAAAAAAACCCTAAACTCCCAAACTAGGAATCTACCTTTAATTGTAGGAGGAAGTCTCTTTTTATGAAGGTAGTGGCAACAATCTCCATAGCAAACAGATGAACAGGGAGGGGAACTGAGATGTAGTACAAAGTACTAGAATGTGAGTCAAAAGGTCTTGGTCCTAATTTCAGTGATTCCACTGACTGGTAATCAGACTTTAGACAAGTTGCTTACCAGCTCTAAGTTTGGGTTTTCTCATCTGTAAAATGAGGGAGTTAGATGACATGAACTCTGTCCCAGTCCATTCCATATATCTGTATTTTAATCATGTTTTATCTCAGAGAAGGTAAGGCTTAAAGGTCTGACATGTCACCCAGAGAAAGGATGACTCCAGGGATTTGAGGGGAAAATGTGGACACTGGAAGAGGGGTGCTGGATAGTCTGTGGATGATGAAAGAAGGTTTACTGATTTAATAGACTGCTACCTGATACTCCCTTCACTGGAGCTGGTGCCTGTAAAGCTGGGGCCTATCCTGCCCCAGTGTTTCCCTCCATGGAAGGCCTTAGTGATGTCCTCCCTTCCTGTTCCAGGGCCTGAGCCTTGTTGCAGGTGCTGTCACTGTGTCTGTGTCTGGCATTGCTACTTCTGGGTTGAGCTAGGAGCTACACTCCTGGTAGCAGGCTTGTGTTGTGTACAACATGTGCCACAGGCCAGGGCATCATTGACCTTGCCTGCTTTACTGAGCTGATGAAGTTAGGGATGGCCATACATACTGAGGCAACTCCAAAAGGTTTTGGCCAACAGGCCAGAGCTTAGGTTTCTCTTCCTCTCAGCAGTCACATTTTCCAATAAAGGAAGTTTAACCTGCTGCCAGTCAGCCCTGACTAAAGGATTCAGGATTTCCTGATTTCTCGAATTCACATGGCTGCTGTCAAGATTGGGAATTTCCAGCTCTGAGTCTTCTATTTATGCTTGGGGAAAGAGACTCAAGGAACAAGAGGCAGCCAGAAAATGTGAAGTACATGCCATTTATGCAAAGTTGGAGAGGGTACCTAGAGCCTGAGTTCCACAGACACCCTTCATTCTCCCTTCAGGGAAGTCTGAGAGACAGAGAGAGAGAGAGAGAGAGAGAGAGAGAGAGAGAGAGAGAGAGAGAGAGAGAGAGAGAGAGAGAGAGAGAGACAGAGACAGAGAGAGACAGAGACAGAGACAGAGATAGACAGAGATAGAGAAAGAGACAGAGACACAAAGAGGTGGAGTGAAAGATAAAGTGACAAACAGAGACATAAGCACAGAGTATTCTGGAGTGAAATGGAAGCGCTCTCTCTTTTTAAGCTTATGCAGTCCCTCTAGGCTCTTGGAGAAGACCAAGCACTATCCTCTCAAGAGCCCTGCAAAGCCAATGGCCTCCCTAACCCCATATAAAAGACCCAAGCAGTTCTTTAGTAGTTTTTAGGCAAATTCAAAATTCCAGCCTGGGAGAGAGAATGGGGCTTGATGGGTCTGTGCAATCATTATTACTCTCAATTTTAAAAATTATGCAACTTCAAAAAATGACCATTTATCTTCATGTGACAGTTCTTAAAGACACAAGCATATTCCTATTTGTCTCTGGTTCAAAATGTTGAAAATTTACCAGCAAATCCTCCAGGTAAACGGGGGATGCCTCACAGTAATTGGCAATCACTGCCAGAAGCACAGAGCCCACTAGGAGAACATCTTCCTCTGTGTAGCTAACCCATCTCCCACTTCAATAAGGTCCATTTCAGACCAAGACCACACCAGCTATGCCATTTGTAATAGACAAATTACACCAGGCTGGGATGGTACATGAGGTTTGATATTAGAATAAAACACTCATAGTATATCTAATAGTTCACCTAAGAATATTTGTTTAACCAGAACAGGGGAAGGACATTCTGAGAAGGAAATGGATATTCATTTAGCCAAGGATACAACACTGGTTGAATACAGCTTTCCTGAGCAAATAGTGGTCTACTAGTGACTCCTTAGGTCCTAAATGGAGCTCCTCATGACTCTCCGTACTCAGTGGGTCAGGAAGTTATGTTCATGCCTTAGTTTCTTGAGCCAATTAAGTCTCAAGGACAGTTTCAACGCTTTTTAAGGAAAAGAACGAGCTTATTGCCTTTGGTGGCAGATTCTAATAGATATTCATACTACCACAAGTGATAATCCTGCAAAAGGTCACCCTCAAACTTGGCACACAAAGGTTACACGCTAAGTTCTGGTTTACTCTTCCTAGCTGATAGATGGCACACCCAGGTGCTTCATCATTTCTGCACCTGTGAGTCAGAGGAGGAGCTGAGCTTTGCTCAGATACATTTTGATGTTCACTCATCTCTGATATTTATGTGATGTAGAAGGAGCTAGCTGGGGGACAGATGCTGCTTCCAAGCAGGGATGTGAAAGCTTCCAATTTCTAGGAAAGAGCAGAGAGGGCATTTTACAAAAGAAAGACTACCACAAAAGAGAATATTGTGCCTACCCCCACTCCCATGGGTTGGAGAGGGACAGTCCGTGAACACCACAGAGTTCTTTGTAAAGACTATCACAATGTCTAATGTCTTCCCAGCTCCCAAATTCTAGGATTCCACGATATGACTTCATGAACAATGCCTGGCACAGAGTTAAGTCCTTAATAAATGCTTGTTGATAGATTTACACTGCTGGTATGAAAGACAAATCAGGAGTTAACTTCGAACAGAAAAATTTATATGAAATGACAAGACAACCTTAAAGACTGTTCAGTGCAGTTAGGCAATGTAACGAGCTTTCATTTATTCTCTGAAAGCTGGACCTGCCTTCACAATCCAATACAAGTAATAATGAGGGAACAACAAAGTCAGTATGAGGCTGGAGTGAGCAGACCATGATCCTTCCAGACGACACAAGCTAAGGGAAAGAAAGGTGAAATCATAGTTTACGGTTTGAAAGAATTCCTGACTAAGAATTTCATTACTTTTCTGCATTGTGTTCATGGAGTCTCTCCACCTTCTTCCAATTTTCCATACTATTTGTTTATTAGATCTTACCATCCCTTCCTTGAAAAAAAGCTGGTTTCATCCGGTGTTTCTGCTTCTTCTCTCACTTTCTCCTAAACTCTCTGAAATCTGGCCTCCAACATCATCACTCAAATAAAACTGTTCTCTCCAAAATTATCACTTTTTAAAAATGTATGTATCTTAATTCTCATCCTTCTTTTTACCTCTGCAACATTTTACTCTGTTTGACCTCCCTCTAGAAAAGGAGTTCTTAACCTGGGGTCCACAGACACCTAAGTAGTCTATGATTAGATTTCAGATGGTTTATGAAATTGTATGGGGAAAAAAATTACATCTTTATTTCAATGTCATTGGTTTCTTTGTAGTCCCTTGTATTTTATTTTATCAATATAAAAGCATTATTCTGAGAAGGGATCCATAGGCTTCACCAGATTGCCAAAAGGGTTCATGACATCAAAAAATTTAAGAACTGTTTTAAGACTGTTGAGAAAAAAAAAATCAAAGCCATTAATAGTCATATGAAAACATGCTCTAAATCACTAATAATTTGAGAAATGCAAATTAGAACAATTTTCTGGTACCACTCCACACCTATCAGATTGGTTAAAATGGCAGAAAATGAAAATGACAAATGTTGGAGATGTGGGAAAACAGGAACACTAACGCACTGTTGGTGAACTAGTTGAGCCACTGCGGAGATCAATTTGTAATTATGCCCAAAGGACTATAAGCTGATGAAAACCCAGCAGTACCCCTAACTAGGTCTAAAACTCAAAGACATCAAACAAAAGGGAAATGGACTCATCAGGATAAATACAACGATCCACAATTCCACAGTATCCTCTGCTGAGTGAAGTGAGCAGAACCAGGAGAACACTGTACACAGTAATGGCAGCACTGTGAGATGACCAACTCTAATAGACTTAGCTCTTCTCAGCAATATAATGATCTAAGACAATTCCAAAAGACTCATGATGGAAAATGCTACTCATATCCAGGGAAAGAACTGTAGAGTCCAAATGCAGATTGAAGAATACTATTTTCTCTTTTTTTCTTTCCTGTGGTTTTCCCTTTTGTTTTGATTCTTCCTCCACAATATGATTAATGTGAAATTATATCTAATAGGATTGTACATGTATGACTTATGTCAGATTGCATGCCACCTTGAGGAGGAGGAACTCAAAATCTTATAAAAATGAATGTTGAAAACTATCTTTACGTGTAATTGGAAAAAACAAAATACTAGGGGAAAAATAAAAAGCATGAAAATTAAGAAAAAAGAAAAGTACTATCCTCCTCCAGATAGAGAACTGATGGAGTCTGAAAACAAACTGAAGCATTTTTTTTCTTTCTTTACTCTTCTTACTCCCCCCCCCAACATGATTAATGTGGAAATATGTTTTGCATGACTTCATATGTATGATGGGTATTGTATTTCATTACTTCTCAGTGAGTCGGAGAGGGGTAGAGGGAATTTGGAACGGAAACTAAATACTAAAAAGAAAAGAAAAAGCCAACAAGATTTAAAAAATATTAAAGAAAAATGACCTCCAGTTCTAGAACCTCTTGGATACTCTTTTCTCTCTGGGTTTCCTCCTGGTTGATCTCTAGTTCTCTGCCCGGTCTTTCTTGGTCTCCTTTGCTGGATCACCCCATTAACTGTTGGTGCACTCTAAGCATCTGTCCTGGGTCCTCTTGTCTTTTTATCTCCACTCTCACTTGATGACCTCATTCGTTTCCAAGGATTCACTTCTCATTTCTGCATAGACGACTCTTAGATCTATACATACGCAGCCCTGTCCTCCTGAGCTCCAAGTCTGAATCACCAGTTGTCACCAGGCATCTCCAATCAGATGTCTCATGGATATCCCAAACACAAGATGTCCTTTCCTGTAATTCTCGATCTCCACCGAGGGCACTGACATCCTTCAAGTCACCCATCATTGATTTTGTTGCTCTCTAACCATTCTTTGTATTGAATTGTGAAGTCTAGTTCATATTTCAGTAAATAAGTGAAATGCTTCATTAGCAACCTGTTACATTGCTTATCTGTACTTGGACTTTTTAAGACTGCCACTCTAAATTAATTTCCCTGTTTAAAGTTGAGTCCTATTTGGTCTTTCTTGCCATCTGGTCTTTACCCTTTACAGTGTGAATCAGTCAACAAGCATTTATTAAGTACTTTCTTTGTGCCAGGTACCAAGGACTAAGAAATATCTTTGACTCCTAAGCTAATGGAGCTGAAAGGACCTTAGCATTATATTCTACTCTTCATTCTCACCAACCCAACTGACTACAGAGAGTCATTGACAAATCTTGTCTCCACGATTTGGTGTCTCATATTTATCCTCTTCACTCTCACTGCTTTCATGCTGACATGGCTCCTCATCATCTCACATCTGACCAATAACTAGATGATCAGTCTCTCGCCACTCCAGTCATCCTCTATTGGCTGTCAAACTGATTTTCCTGAATCACAGGTTGGAGCATGTCACCTCCCCTATCTCTCCATTTCAATGAACTCCAATGGCTCCTGGGGGGTGGGGAGAGGAAAAGGGGTGATATCCAAGAGCAAATACAAAAAATTTTGTTTGGGATTCAAAGCCCTTCACAAAGTGGTCCCTACTTTACCTTTCCAGTCTTCACCTTATTCCCCTTTGCATGCTCTGTGACCAGTGACACTAGAGAGCCTCTTCACTGTTCCTCAATCAAGACACTCATCTCTTGATTCGGCATTCTTACTGGCTGCTTTACATGCTGGGATCTTCTCCCTCTTCATCTCTGCCTCCTGGCTTCCTCATGTCCCAGACAAAATACTATCCCCTGTAAGAAACTTCTCTTAGTTAATTCCAATTTAGCCTGTATTTCTATTATGTGTACATAATTGTTTTCATGATGTCTGTTCCATTAGACTGTGAATTCCTGGCAGACTTCAGAAATACCTGGAAAGACTTCTATGAACTGATGCTGAGTAAAGTGAGCCCAGCCAAGAGAACATCAAACACAGTAACAGCCACAGTGAGCGAGGACTGTTTTTGGTAGACTTAGCCCTTCAAAGCAAGGCAAGGACCTAAAACATTTCCAAAGGACTCATGATACAAAATGCCATTCACACCCAGAAGAACTATGGAGTTGGAACACAGAATGAAGCAGACTATTTTCTCTTTTGTAGTTTGCTTTTGTTTAGTTTTACTCATGCTTTCTCCCATTCATTTAAAATCTTCCATGCAACATGATCAATGTGAAAATGTGTTTAATAATATATGGGTAGAACCCATGTAAGATTGGCCATCCGAAGGAGGGAGGAGATAATGTAAAACTTATGGAAATGATTGTTAAAAATTTAAAATAAAGAAATAAATAAATTTGGAAGAAAAGAAAGATTGAATTCCCTGTGTGTGGGTCCAAGTTTTGCTTTTCTTTGTATTCTGAGCACTTAGCAAAGTGCCTGGAACAGGGTAGGTGCCTAATAAATGCTTAGTGACTGACTAGTTGTCAACTGGTCTAGTTGTTCCTCTTGCCTAGAATATTCTCCCTCCTAAGCCTTGTTTCCTGGAATCCCTGGTTTCTTTTCAGGCTCAGATGTTATCTTTTGCATGAGGCCTTTTCCTCCTCCCCCAGGTTAATTATACCTGTTTATATATATTTTATATGTACCTATACAGCTACGTATCCTGTCCCTCCCTCCCTTACCCTTTCCTCCATTAAATGTAAGCTCCTAGAGTTAGGAACTTTTATCTTTGTATCCCTACTACCTGGCACATAGGAAGCATTTTTTTTTAATTAATTGATTAAGTCTAGGATCTTGGCCATAATTTATAACACTGTCTCTACAACAAAATAAAAGCTGCCACCAAGGATGTTGGTAGAGTTTGAATAACAAGGGGATCTTTGCTGAGATGACAAGGAATTTCTGCTTATCTCCAGCGACTTAAGAGATACACAGAAGAAAATGAAGGTGACTGATGACTGAGAATGGGGGTATGTGGGAAGGGATTCACAGAGGAACCTTCCATTCTGTGGTCTAGAAATGTCAGCTAAGGAAGTGGTTCTGAACACTCTTTTGAACCATTCTCTCTTTGTATTCCAGGAAGGGAGTAGGGGGGATTTCTCCTATCCCCTCAGTGGCAACTGAGTCTTCCAGTGAAAGTATATGGAGCAGGGAAATTGCTTGTCCAAATAACTTGAGAATGGGGTCCCTAATATGTCCCAGTTCTTGGATACCTTCTACTTTTGTTTCTTTTTCTGAGCATAAGTCAAAATTAAGAAAAAGATGTTTATAGCTTTAGAATATCATGAGTAATCCTGAGCTTTCAGGTACATAACTTCCAAAGTGGTTGACCAAAGAAAGGCTTTTTAGACAATGTGCTCAGACGACAATCAACAGGACTGCCGTGTAGCCAGACATCTTAAGACATGTGATGAAGGACAGGAGATTGTGATCTCATTATGAGTTGTTGAGACAGAATAGCTCCAAAGTGAATTTGAAATATCTCTCCAGCAGTGCCACAAAATGGCTTTCCCTTCTGGGGGAAGTATAGTCAGTAAAATGGCCTGCTTAAGTGTTCTGTGTTTCCTTTATTTGTTCATGAAGACCTTTGAATCTCTTGGGTATTATGTAGTGGTGGAAGAAATAAAAGCTGTCCCATAACTGTTGTCCATGTTGTATGAGAATGAATGCCTTTGTGAGAGAAGATCCTATGACCCAGACCTAAGAAGACTCAGACATGAGCCTATGTTTTAAAGATTTTTGAGGAAGAATCCTGGTGGGAACATTAACAACACAGAGGGAGAATCAAATCCTCTCTGGAGGTCAGGCTGCCCAATTTTGAACATAGATCCATGTGAGCCCAGGTTCCTTTGGGGGAACTTTGGGCCTTGGAGTATGGTGGCTTCACATCTCAACACACTGACCTGACATGGTGGAAGTATGGGCTTTGGTGGTAGGGATGGTCATTCTCATGTGTAAAAGGATCATAAGTCAAGTGTTCATATTTCAAAGCCTGGCTGTATTTTGTTATAATATGGCCAATATTAAGATCTAGACTACACTGTAGAGTGCTGAAAACTCAGGGTAACATTTTTAAAAAGCACATACTGTGCTCATGTTTGTACTTCATCATTAACCATCAAGACCAATAAAGGCATCGGATTATAATGTATCTGGAAATTTTGTTGGTAATGCAGGGCACAGAAAATGATGCATCCAGTTCGTAAGTAGCTCCAAAATGCCAAGTATAATAAAAGCACATTTTTATTAGACCATTAAGTAGATGACTCAGAGAAAACATAGGGAGTAGTCACGTTCTGAGTAACAAAAACATTCAAATTTTCTTCTAGTTATATCATACTGGTTTTATTTAGTATATGTGTATTGTCTGTGTTAACTATGTCATGAAATAATTTATTTTAAAGCTTAAAAAATCCCCTCAAACTACAACCAGTTATATTATATTGCTACTTGTGCATTATATTCTCTCCTTCCCCTCAATTTTTTTTAATTATTGAATTCACTATAGTATTTAACTGTTATTTAAATTTAGGGTTTTATACTACAGAAATACTGTTCAAAATTTATAAACATAATTCCATAGTTACTATAGTTAAGATTTCTATATAAAGTGAACAGATCAATAGCAGGGCTAAAAAAAAAAAAAAAAAAAAAGGTGTGTTGTCTGACCCTTTAGAAATACTTGTCAGGCCTATGATTGGGTTTTGGGTGGTCTTCATCCAAATTTGAATAAATATCTAAATTTACATCTCCCTTAGGCATTGTTTCCCTCAGTTCTTTCCCCATTTCCACTAAATCCAGCATCCATTTGCCTCCAAAGGCCATCTCCCCTTGGTGCTAGTATCATAATCTGATGAAAACCCAAGGAATAGTAATGTTTTATAAGACAGGTAATTTTAAATTACTGTTTCTTATTATAATATCATTTAGTATAACAGCTGTATCAACAAATGAGATATGTCAAGGGAGAACATGTCTATGATCAAACTCCTTTTGTAGTCTAGAGAGTTCCCATGAAGTACATGAGCAAGGCAAAATCACTGAACGGTATAGACTAAATATAAGATACTAGGAGTCAAAGGATCTTCCATATTGGAATTATCCTTTAAACATCTTTTTCTTTCAGCTTAAAATATTTTCATTTTCTCATACACAATGGTATATTAAGCATTACAATTCTCACATTGTAGGATGACTACAAATTTTGGTTTTCTATTGTCATGTGAGAACATTAAGGCAATGTACGAAAATTTTATGCAAATTCACTTAGGTGCACAAATTTACATATGTGTAAATACAAACATTTTTTGCAATTCAAAGTTGAATGAATTGGGGGGGAAACTGGGTTAAAGAGGGGAAAAAACAAGTTCTGTAGGTTTGAAATCAATATATGTTCCTTTCAGGATGGTGGCAAGATGCAATACTCATTTTTGAACTCTTTCTTGCCAGCCTTTAGGAAAGAATTCTAGAAAAATGAGCACTTTTTTGCCCTTTAGATATCTTATACCAGATCTAATGTTTTATAGAACTAATGATTCTATGTGAAGAACGTTTACAGAAAAAATTATGCTTATAAATGAAGGATTCAGAAAAACAAGGGCCAACAACTGGACATGAGGCAAAAATCAAAGATTTTGACTTTGAAGACCTCTCTGGCTAAATCTGAGCTGGCTTGGCTAATCTCCAGATTGTGTCATTGAAGTAGGGTTAAGGCAAAGAGAATGAGAAGAAGAATCTGGGTCATTGACCAGGTCGATGCAGAAACGGAAGCAGAACTGGAAGAAATGAAGTTGGTAAAAATTCTTACAAGGAGAATTCTCCAAGAAAGGAGAATTATATACATGGCATAGTCCTGTGCTTCCTCCAAAGAAACAGAATGTTAGAGCTGAAATGGATCTCACTGATTACGTTTCTCTGCCATTCTATCAACTCTTCAACATTTCAGGAAAGAGAAAACTCATCATAAAATTCTGAGAGCTGCCTCACCCCGGTCAAATAATACCATTAACTATGCCAAGAGGTAGGGCTCAAAAATAGGTTGAGTTGTGAATTGAGGACAGAACCAGTACCAGGAATTTTGGGGCCTCAGGCCATGTTTGAAAATGGTACTCTGCATATTCATCAAAGATTTCTGAGTCTTTATTCTAACACTTAAAACTTGATACATCACAACGCAAACTCCTACGTGAAATAAGCACTCGACCACTCCATATTTTTTTTTTGAGGGGAGAATTCTGTTTACTAGAATAATGAAAATTACTCTTTTGGGCAAGGATGAACGTCTAATGACATACTATGTAGATACAGTGTTTGCTAATACTTATGTGAAGTTTTAGATGGCTGATAATTCAATATTCACATTATTAAAGTTACGTAGCAAAGATTAAGTTTCTCAGACTAGTTCAATTCACAAAAACATGGCTGGCAGGCTATGACCATGAACATAGTACTCATATTATACTAAAATAGAAATGCTAGACTTTTATGAATTTTAAAGGGCTAAAAGCTTAGGGAAAATACCTTGCCTACTAAGAAAGAAGAAGATTATTCAAAGTATTTATAGTTTTAGTTTAATGTACCTGTAAGGATAATGCTTATTAAGCAATTTTATGTGCACAATACCATCCTAAATGCTAGAAAGAAATTACATTATAACTGTGTTCATAAAATAAGATAAACTAGCCCAATCTCCAAATATAAAATCACCCAAAGTTACAAGTGGAATCCTTCAACAAACTTGTTCCATAAAAACATGTTTCCTTTAGAGCAGATCTTCACAAAGATGACTGCTGACCTTTTAGAAAATGGTCAAAAATAAAAATTCGAAAAATCTGATCCTAATATTTCTATTACAAACACAAATCATGATATGTGTAAAGTGGGTGAAAATTTTTCCAATTCTATTAAATGGTAAAGCATTTGTTCATCTGAATACAGTACATCTACAAAAGCTTTTTGTTTCTGTGTATTTGTGAATCTATTTTTATATAGCTTTCTTGGGCCTAAACACAAAGCAAAGTACCAGGAATCCATATGCATTTGTCATGTGTGGCAAGTAATTTAGTTAATAATTAATATTTACTTAATATTCCCATTTCTGTACTGGGCAAATTGTCTATTGCAGCAACACAACAGAGCAATTATGACAAAATATGACAGTCACTGTGGGTCAACTAGTCATCTAACATTTAGAATTTCACTGTGGGGGGCGGAGCCAAGATGGCCGAGTAGAAAGACACACATATGCTAGCTCCGAACCCACAGCCCATAAAATATCTGTAAAAAAGAACTCCCAACAAATTCTGGAGCAGCAGAAGCCAGAGAACAACGGAGCAGAGGAGATTTCTGTTCCAGAGAGCCCTGAAAACCTCTTGCAAAAGGTCCGTCCCACCCCGGACCCAGAGAGGAGCCCAGCCCTGCCTTGGCCACATGGCACCAAGGGGAGCAGATCCAAGCAGGCTCCAGGGACGGAATCTCCAATGGCTGCGTGGGTCCCTCCACCCATGGGCCCCAAAGGTTGGTGAGAGGGTCTTCTCGGCTTGCCGAGAGGGGAGTGGGGTGCCCCCATAACTCAGGCCTCCTCAGGAGTCAGCAGCGGAGGCGGGAGAAGACCTGGGCTCCCCAAGCAGGCAGGAGCCAGGATCCATTGCTGAAGGTCTCTGCCTAAACTCCCTGAGGGAACTGAGCCTGTGAGGTGGCCCGGCCCCGACCTGAGCACCTGAACTTAATCTCACACTGAATAGCAGCCCTACCCCCCCCCCCCAAAGCCCTGAGGCTGGGAAGCAGCATTTGAATCTCAGACCCCAAGCACTGGCTGGGAGGATCTGGAGGCAAAGCGGGTGTGAAGACAATACTCAGAAGTCAAGTCACTGGCTGGGAAAATGCCCAGAAAAGGGAAAAAAAAATAAGACTATAGAAGGTTACTTTCTTGGTGAACAGGTATTTCCTCCCTTTTTCACGAGGAAGAACAATGCTTACCATTAGGGAAAGACACAGAAGTCAAGGCTTCTGTATCCCAGCCCACCCAATGGGCTCAGGCCATGGAAGAGCTCAAAAAGGATTTTGAAAATCAAGTTAGAGAAGTGGAGGAAAAACTGGGAAGAGAAATGAGAGAGATGCAAGTAAACCATGAAAAGCAGGTCAACACCCTACTAAAGGAGACCCAAAAAGATGCTGAAGAAAATAACACCTTGAAAAATAGGCTAACTCAACTGGCAAAAGAGTTTCAAAAAGCCAATGAGGAGAAGAATGCTTTCAAAAGCAGAATTAGCCAAATGGAAAAGGAGGTTCAAAAGCTCAGTGAAGAAAATAGTTCTTTCAAAATTAGAATGGAACAGATGGAGGCCAATGACTTTATGAGAAACCAAGAAATCACAAAACAATGAAAAAATGGAAGATAATGTGAAATATCTCATTGGAAAAACAACTGACCTGGAAAATAGATCCAGGAGAGACAATTTAAAAATTAGGGGACTACCTGAAAGCCAGGATCAAAAAAAGAGCCTAGACATCATCTTTCATGAAATTATCAAGGAAAACTGCCCTGAGATGCTAGAACCAGAGGGCAAAATAAGTATTCCAGGAATCCACTGATCACCGCCTGAAAGAGATGCAAAAAGAGAAACTCCTAGGAACACTGTGGCCAAATTCCAGAGTTCCCTGGTCAAGGAGAAAATACTGCAAGCAGCTAGAAAGAAACAATTCAAGTATTGTGGAAATACAATCAGGATAACACAAGATCTAGCAGCTTCTACATTAAGGGATCGAAGGGCATGGAATAGGATATTCCAGAAGTCAAAGGAACTAGGACTAAAACCAAGAATCACCTACCCAGCAAAACTGAGCATAATACTTCAGGGAAAAATTGGTCTTTCAATGAAATAGAGGACTTTCAAGCATTCTTGATGAAAAGACCAGAGCTGAAAAGAAAATTTGACTTTCAAACACAAGAATGAAGAGAAGCATGAAAAGGTGAACAGCAAAGAGAAGTCAGAAGGGACTTACTAAAGTTGAACTGTTTACATTCCTACATGGAAAGACTGTTGGGATTGGAAGCTCAATTCCGTGTGGACGGTCTTGGGAGGGTAAAAGTGGGACTTCTAAATCTTAGAGTCTTACGAGGCCCTCCATGAACAGCGGGGGTTCGAGAAGGTCAGACTGAGCTAGCTCGGCTAGCTCGGGTATTTCCGCCTCTCCCCGGGAGATACGTGATGGGTGGAGTCTCCCTGCCCTCGAGGTTGTCCCGGATCTGGGCACACTATTGTTATCTAACAGCACGGTATTTAGATGCAAACTGTGCGGCTGAAGGTTAAGTAGGATTGAGGAAGCCTGAAAGTTCTCTCTTAGCACGTAAGGAGCCAAGAGGACAGTAGGCTCCGCTTTCTTCTTTCCTCTCTCCCCTCCCCCTCTCTCCCCGCTTGTACTTCTACTTCCAATCCCTTAAGCTTAGCCTCCTTAGGAAATCTCCCCCTCTCCCTCCTAAGGAAGACCCCCCTGCACTTGTAACTAGACCCTGTAATAAAGCTCAACCCTTGTTCGACTCTGGAACGTCCTTTCTCTCATATGTGCATCCGGCGTGGCCAGCCGAAGACCTCGGGAGGTGAGGGAAGAAAGACTCGGGTAGCCCAATACAGGCCTCTAGGCCTGGCAGACAATATTTGTAACTCTTGAAACTTTTCAGTATCTGGGTATTGGGTGGGATTACATACACACACATGCACACACACACACACAGAGCACAGAGTGAATGGAATAGGATGGGATCATATCTTAAAAAAATGAAATTAAGGAGAAAATACTACAAGCAGCCAGAAAGAAACAATTCAAATATCAAGGACACACAGTCAGGATCACACAGGACCTTGCAGCTTCTACATTAAAAGATCGAAAGAATTAGAACCCAATATTCCGTAAGGCAAAGGAGTTGGGACTTCAACCAAGGATCAACTACCCAGCAAAGTTCAGCATAACATTTCAGGCAAGGAGAAAGTCATTCAACAAAATAAGGGATTTCCAGAGCTTCCTGACCAAAACACCAGAACTCAATAGACAATTTGATCTTCAAATGCAGGTCTCCAGAGAATCATAAAAAGGTAAACAGAGGGGAAAAAACAAAAACAAAAACTTGCTACTCAATTAGGGCAAACTGTTTACCTCCCTATAAGGGAAGATGATACCTGTTAATCTGGAGAACTGTGCAGCTATTATGATAAAAGGGATATATGTAGAGGGAACGGGCATAAAGTAAATGATGTCATGGCAAAAATATGATTTAAGTATGAGAAGGGAATGTAATAGGAGGTGTGGAAAGGGGGAAGCAGAAAATGGCAAATTATATCACAGGAAGAAGTACAAAACTATAGTAGAGGGAAGGAGAGGAGGGAGATGAGCATTGTTTGAGAGGTACTCTCATCTGATTTGTTCAAAGGAGGGATCAATAATCTTAAGTAGATAAGCCTAACTAGCTCTATAGGTAGTAGGAGGGGAAGGGGGAAGAAAGGGGAGGGTGGCTAAAAGGGAGGAAAGAAGCAATAAGAGTAAAGGGAACTAAAAGGGAGGGGGGTCAAAAGAAGGAGGGGAAGGCTGCAGGAGGAGGGGGAGAAAAGTGAATACTATTGAGGAGGGGAAGGGAGACGGGAGAGCTAAAAGCACAAATGGTGGGAGAGAGGTTGGAGGGAAATACACAGACTGTAATCATAACTGTGAATGTGAATGGAATGAACTCTCCCATAAAACGGAGACGGATAGCAGAATGGATTAAAAGCCATAATCCAACAATATGCTGCTTACAAGAAACACATTTGAAACGGGGGGATACACATAGGATAAAGGTCAAAGGATGGAGCAGAATATATTGTGCTTCAGCTCATGTAAGAAAGGCAGGAGTAGCAATCCTAATCTCAGACAAAGCAAAAGCAGAAATAGATCTAATCAAAAGGGATAGGGATGGAAACTACATCCTGCTAAAAGGTACCATAGACAACGAAGCAATATCATTACTAAACATGTATGCTCCAAGTGGTATAGCATCCAGATTCTTAGAGGAGAGGTTGGGGGAGTTGAAGGAAGAAATTGATAGCAAAACTATACTAGTGGGGGACCTCAACCTCCCCCTCTCTGAACTCGATAAATCCAACCTCAAAATAAACAAGAAAGAGGTTAAGGAGGTAAATAAAACTCTGGATAAGGTAGATATGATAGATCTTTGGAGAAAATTAAATGGGAATAGAAAGGAATATACTTTTTTCTCAGCGGTACATGGAACATTTACAAAAATTGACCATGTACTAGGACATAAAAATCTCACAATCCAGTGCAGAAAGGTAGAGATAATCAATGCATCCTTTTCAGATCATAATGCATTAAAAATTACATGTAATAAAAGGCCATGGAAAGAGAAACCAAAAATCAATTGGAAACTAAATAATCTAATTCTAAAGAAGGGTTGGGTTAAAGAAGAAATCATAGAAACAATCAACAATTTCATTCAAGAGAATGACAATAGTGAGACAACATACCAAAACTTATGGGATACTGCAAAAGCAGTTATTAGGGGAAGTTTTATATCTCTGAATGCTTACATAAATAAAATAGAGAAAGAGGAGATCAATGACTTAGGCTTGCAGTTGAAAAAGCTAGAAAAAGAACAAATTGAAAATCCCCAAGTAAATACCAAATTAGAAATACTGAAAACCAAAGGAGAGATTAATAAAATTGAAATTAAGAAAACTATTGAATTAATAAAGAAAACCAATAGTTGGTTTTATGAAAAAACTAATAAAATTGATAAACCTTTGGTCAATCTGATTAAAAAAAAGAAAGAAGAAAACCAAATTACTAATATTAAAAATGAAAGGGGTGAACTCACCTCCAATGAGGAGGAAATTAAAACAATAATTAGAAACTAATTTGCCCAACTTTATGCCCACAAATTCGATAATCTAAAAGAGATGGTTGAATATTTTAAAAAATACAAATTGCCCAGATTAACAGAAGAGGAAGTTGAATACTTAAACAACCCCACCTCAGAAAAAGAAATTGAACAAGCCATCAATGAACTCCCTAGGAAAAAATCTCCAGGGCCAGATGGATTCACAAGTGAATTCTATCAAACATTTAAAGAACAGTTAATTCCAATACTACATACACTATTCTTGAAAATTGGGGAAGGAGTCCTCCCAAATTCTTTCTATGATACAAATATGGTTTTGATACCCAAACCAGGAAGAGACAAAACAGAGAAAGAAAATTATAGACCAATTTCCCTAATGAATATAGATGCAAAAATTTTAAATAAGATTTTAGCAAAACGAATACAGCATCTTATCACGAGATTAATACATTATGATCAGGTAGGATTCATACCAGGACTACAGGGCTGGTTCAATATTAGGAAAACTATTAGCATTATTGATCATATCAACAACAAAGCTAACAAAAACCACATGATTATCTCAATAGATGCAGAAAAAGCTTTTGACAAAATACAACATCCATTCCTACTAAAAACACTGGAGAATGTAGGAATAAAGGGAACTTTCCATAAAATAATAAGCAGTATCTATCTAAAACCTTCAGCAAGCATTATATGCAATGGGGATAAGCTAGATGCATTCCCAATAAGATCAGGGGTGAAACAAGGTTGTCCATTATCACCACTATTATTTAATATGGTACTAGAAATGTTAGCTGTAGCAATTAGACAAGATAAAGATATCCAAGGAATTAAAACAGCCAAAGAAGAAACTAAGTTATCACTCTTTGCAGATGATATGATGATTTACCTAGAGAATCCCAGAGATTCAAGTAAAAAATTACTAGAATTAATAAACAACTTTGGCAAAGTTACAGGGTACAAAATAAACCCACACAAATCTTCTGCATTCCTATATATTAGCAACAAAGTCCAACAGCAAGAGATAGAAAGAGAAATCCCATTTAAAGTTAGGGTAGACAGTATAAAATACTTAGGAGTCTACCTGCCAAAACAAACCCAGGGATTATATCAACACAATTACAAGACACTTTTTACACAAATAAAGTCAGATTTAAGTAAGTGGAAAAACATTAGTTGCTCATGGATAGGTCGTGCTAATATAATAAAAATGACAATTCTACCCAAATTAATATACTTATTTAGTGCCATACCAATTAAACTATCAGACAATTACTTTCTAGAGCTGGACAAAATAATATCAAAATTCATTTGGAAAAACAAAAGGTCCAGAATATCAAAGGGACTAATGAAAAGAAATGCTTGGGAAGGTGGCCTAGCGCTACCAGACCTCAAACTGTACTATAAAGCAGCAATTATCAAAACCACTTGGTATTGGCTAAGAAACAGAGAGGTAGACAAGTGGAATAGACTTGGCACTCAAGATGCAGTAGGCAAGGAATATAGCAACCTTCTGTTTGATAAACCCAAGGACCCCAGCTTCTGGGATAAGAACTCATTGTTTGACAAAAATTGCTGGGAAAACTGGATAACAGTGTGGCAGAAATTAGGCATAGACCCATACCTGACACCGTACACAAGAATAAAGTCCAAATGGGTACATGATTTACGTATAAAGATTGATACCATGAATAAACTGGAGAAGCAAGGAATAGTGTATTTATCAGATCTATGGAGAAGGGAAGAATTCTTTACTAAAGGAGAGATAGAATGCATTATGAAATGCAAAATGGATAACTTTGATTACATTAAACTGAGAAGTTTTTGCACAACCAAACCCAATGCAACCAAAATCCGGAGGGATGTAGTAAATTGGGAAAGAATTTTTACAGCTAAGCTCGGGGATAAAGGCCTCATTTCTAGAATATATAGAGAACTGATCCAAATGTATAATCATACAAGTCATTCCCCAATTGATAAATGGTCAAAGGATATGAACAGGCAATTTTCAGAGGAAGAGGTTAAGGCTATCTATAATCATATGAAAAAATGCTCTAAATCACTATTGGTTAGAGAGATGCAAATCAAAACAACTCTGAGGTACCACATCACACCTATAAGATTGGCAAACATGACAGAACAAGAAAATGATAAATGCTGGAGAGGATGTGGGAAAGTTGGAACACTAATTCATTGTTGGTGGAGCTGCGAGCGCATCCAACCATTCTGGAGAGCAATTTGGAACTATGCCCAAAGGGCTACAAAAATGTGCATACCCTTTGACCCAGCAATATTGCTACTAGGACTATATCCCCAAGAGATCATAAAAATGGGAAAGGGTCCCACATGTACAAAAATATTTATAGCAGCACTCTATGTAGTTGCCAAAAACTGGAAGTCAAGGGGATGTCCATCAATTGGGGAATGGCTGAATAAATTATGGTATATGAATGTAATGGAGTACTATTGTGCCATAAGAAATGATGAACAAGAAGACTTCAGAGAGGCCTGGAAGGACTTATATGACCTGATGCTGAGTGAAAGGAGCAGAACCAGGAGAACTTTATGCACAGCAACAACCACAGTGTGTGAGAGTTTTTTCTGGTAGACTTAGATTTTTGTAATAACACAAGAACTTCTTACCCAAAAAAAAAAAAAAAAAATCCCAATGGAGGATCTCAAGGCAAAATGCCTGCCACACTCAGAGAGAGAAATATGGAAGTCACTCACATATTGTAGCAGATCATGTTTGTGTATGTGTATGTGTTTGTGTATCATGTTCTGATTTGTTATACGATTTCTTTCATTTATCTTAGTCTGACTACATAGCATGACTATAGTGAAAATATACTCAATAGGAAAGTATATGTAGAATCTATACAGAATTGTATGCAGTCGTGGGGAGGGAGGGGGGGAGTGTGGGGTAGGTGGGGGGGGATAAAATCACAATTGTATGGCAGTGATTGTTAAACATTACAAAATAAAAAAAAATGAAATTAAGCAGTGAGAGAGAAATATATTGGGAGGAGAAAGGGAGAAATGGAATGGGGCAAATTATCTCTCATAAAAGAGGCAAGCAAAAGACTTATTAGTGGAGGGACAAAGAGGGGAGGTGAGAGAAAAACATGAAGTTTACTCATCACATTTGACTAAAGGAAGGAATAAAATGCACACTCATTTTGGTATAAAAACCTATCTTACAATACAGGAAAGTGGGGGATAAGGGGATAAGCAGGGTGGGGGGGATGATGGAAGGGAAGGCATGGGGAGGAGGGAGCAATTTGAGGTCAACACTCATGGGGAGGGACAGGATCAAAAGAGAGAATAGAAGTAATGGGGGACAGGATAGGATGGAGGGAAATATAGTTAGTCTTATACAACACGACTATTATGGAAGTCATTTGCAAAACTACACAGATATGGCCTATATTGAATAAGAAATACAGGTAAAGGGGTATAGAAAGTTATTTGGCCCTACAGGACAAAAGAGAAGATGGAGACAAGGGCAGAGAGGGATGATAGAAGAGAGGGCAGATTGGTGATAGGGGCAATTAGAATGCTCGGTGTTTTGGGGTGAGGGGAGGGGACAAAAGGGGAGAAAATTTGGAACCCAAAATTTTGTGAAAATGAATGTGAAAAGTTAAATAAAAGATAAATAAATAAATAAAAAAGAATTTCACTGTGGGCAGGAGAGAAGTTGGTAAATCATTAGAAAGGGCAGTTCTATTTCATGAATTTTTTTGAGTAATAATAATAATAATAAGGATCAGAATAATTTCATGTCATGTTTTAAGAACAAGCAAAAATACAATTCTCTGTTCAAATGTCTATTGATAAACCATGTGAATGACCACATGCATGTTTACAAATCACTAAGAATATTCAGATGTGACTACAAATGGATACTAGTGGCATTAGCATCAGGAAGACGAAAGAATCTATATTCATCATGTTTGTGGTTTAAACCTTGTTTTGGAAAGGAGTTTTTAAATATCCACAATTATTTAGTTTCTTCCTGATTTAGTAATTACTTGGTCTGTTTATACACAAGAAGTTGAAATGTGCTAAACACAGTGCTGTAATTATCGGAGTTAATCCGTGTTTATCAGTATTATTGGAGTTGATCAGTGTTATCGGAAAAAATAAAAAGAAATTTATAAAGGTACATGTCTATGATACAAGAGGTAAGGGAACAAGCATTTATATAGTGTCTACTATGTGTCAGGCACTGTACTAAGTGCTTTTACAAATATCTTGCCTCTCCCCCAAGAGTACCAAAGGCAAAGAAGGAAGCTGTTGTCCCCCCCAAAACAGAAGTCAAGTCCAAGGCCTTGAAGGCCAAGAAGGCGGTGTTGAAGGGTGTCCATGGCCACAAAAAGAAGATCCGAACATTCACCACCACATCAGAGGCAGCCCAAATACCCTTGGAAAAGTGGCCCTCAGAGAAACAAGCTTGATCACTATGTCATCATTCAGTTATCATTAAGTTTCCCTTGACCACTGAGTCTGCTATGAAGAAGACTGAGGACACCACCACCCTAGTCTACGTTGTAGAAATTAGGCCAACAAGCACCAGATCAAGCAGGCGGTGAAGCTGTAGGACATCGACGTGGCCAAGGTCAACACACTGATCTTATTTGATTCACATAACAACTCTGTGAGGTTGGTGTTATTATTTTAGAGCTTCATTTTAGAGCTGAAGAGACTGAGGCAAACACAGGTTAAATGACTTGCTTTAGACTCGTGGTGTCAAACGCAAATAGAAAAGGGGGCAACTAAACCATACATAGGATCCCTGCAGCCTCATGCTGACTTACAAAACCCCCCCCAGTGATGACTGCCAGGTATTTGATATCTCTGTAAAAAAGACATTTGAGAAGCAATTGAAAGGAAGTGTACACAGGACTATGTCGAAACTATTATGATTCCTATCACAGCTCTTTGTATACATGTTTATATAATAGTTGCTAATGCACAAAAATAACAGCATTTCAGTTTTAAACTAAAATGCTTAACATACTATGAAACAGATTGATTCCTATAAACAAATGAACACAGAAACCATACACAGAAGTTGCTGTAATATTCACACACACACAAATCCAAAGGTAACGACATACGTTTCCCAAATTGTTTTCATTTTATGATTTAATGAGTGAATTAGTTAATACTTGAAGAAGCATTAGGAGAATAATTCCACCTGCTTGATCAGCTAGCCCAGTGGCTTAGCAAACTACACAGTGATTTATGGGAAAGACAGTGAGGTATGTTAAATAACCTTGGGATTTATAATTCTTGAGAAGGATTAGACAGGTTGTTACAATTTCACGAGCTGAAGATATTAAAAGGAAGTGATTAAATTAAAAGTGAAATTTTAATGTAGTTTTATACTTTTAAAAAGAATTCAATTTTTAAATATTAAAACCTAAAATAAATGTGGGAGACAAAAACAAAAATAATAAAAAGAAATTCTCTAAAATACCACTGTCAATTCAATACCGTAAGTTTTTGTGTTAAAGCAGTGAAGGCTTCTTTCTAGTATTTAAACAGTCTAGTATTTAAAATAACACATAATTTGGAGCTGATAAGGGAGAAGTGAAAGACTATCTATATGACCTGGCTAATCATTTCAATGGAAAAATCTTGTAGATAAACACTAGAGAGTGTGACTAGCTTTGTTGAGAAGCATCTTTTAGAAATGTTAGAACTCCAAAACTACCTAGTGGGGTGTGCATACTATTTCTATATGTGAAGCAGCTTTTTTTTTCAAGTTTTAACAAGTGCCATGCTTGATAACCAACCTTCCCATTTTCTATGACCCTTCTGCATCCAAGCTCTGCTTAAACTTGACAGATTCCACTTAATTCTCTCTCAGATGTTTTGTAAACTTCAATTTAAATATCAGGGGAAAGAAAACAATGCATGTTATTTTTGTCAGGATGCACTAATTTGTTAAACTTTGAAAACTAGTAAATGGTGTGCCAACCTTGGCAGGTAAACAAATGAATAAAAAGAGGAGAGTGGATGCATGAGAAGCCACAATTATGTTTTTGTATTTGGAAGTTTGCTGCAGGGGTAGATGGGCTCTTAATTTTTAGATGCAGGCAAAGGATTGTGGAGCAGTAGTGTAGCTTCAGCAAAATAAAGTATGGTTACCTTAAGTACATTAAGTAAAACATGCCTAAAATGCTTTAAGTTCCAATGCACTTTGTCACAAAACCAATTATCTTTCATTACATTTCCCGGTTAACATATTGGCAAACAAAAATGTCTGTCAAAGGTTACTGAATTGTTTAATATTCTATGGAAGAATTCCTTTAAAAATGATGCATTCAAGAAAGGGGAAAACAAGGTAATGCCCATTATTAGTTATTTCTGGTAGGGAAATTTTGTTCAATCAATTTCATGAGTGCTCTTTCAGTGTATTTATTAAATGAGTACATTTTTATGCTATTTAGCAAGCATCCTTACATGTTCACTTTCCTTTTGTGAATGTAAGTAATCTAGATATAAAAGTTATGGTTCACAAATCTGAAACCACAGACCCCCTTGGTTTGTGGGAATCCCAGACCTCAAGAAGGATGAATCTTCACAGATTTGTGAATACAAAGCTTTGTTTTAATTGTGTTCTCCCAGAACTACCAGAGGCTAGCCCTCAGGGAATGAAGGCTGGTCTGATGGTATCCAGGGAGTCTTTTTGAGGGCAATATTTAATAACTAGTTAACACTGAGTTTCAATCAGTGAAAATTAATTTGCTTCGTTACAACTTGTGCCCCTTTCCTGGAAGAACTTTTTCCTTTGTTTTGTTTTTAGCTTTCCCCTTTGTTTTGTTTTTAGCTTTCCCCTTGCTCTTTCTGGCTTTTGTGGAGTTGGACCTTCCTTATTTCTTGCACTGCTCTGCAGCAAAAAAGCAGACAAGCATTTCTATTTCTCTTTTCAGGTATAAAGAAATGTGGATGACATTTGCCTAATTTTTCAAAACTGTATTTCAGTCAAGGATAAATGGACTTAACTTAAGCTAAGTTAAATCACAGATCCAGGTCCTCCTTCCCTTCCCATGGAAAAAAACAAAACCCTTTGAATCTGGCCATTTGAAAATTGATTTTTGCAGAAATTCTGTTGTAAAGTCTTTTTCAGTCATGTCTGACTCTTCATGATGCCATTTGTGGTTTTGCAGGCAAGAAAACTGGAATGGTTTGCATTTCCTTCTCCTACTCATTTTACAGATGAGGAAATGGAAGCAAAAAGGGTTAAGTGAGTTGCCCAGGGTCACATTGCTAGTAAATGTCTGAGACCGGATCTAAACTCAGGAAAATGAATCTTCCTAACTCCAAGCCAGGCACTCTATCCACTGTGCCACTCAGTTGCCCCTTTGTAGGAATAGTAGTGAAATAACACTGATGCTAAAAATTTCTCTCTATCTAGATTAATTTGGCAAGATGGATGAATACAAAGCAAAACACAGATGAAGCCCTCTTTTCTGATGGCAATTATCAGAGCAGCTATTTATTGGTTTGGGGTTTTGTTTTAGTTAAAACAACCATAAGGAAAATATTTTTCTTCTTTGAGGAATGGTACATTACATTCACATTGACTTTCTTCTTTTAGGCCAGGTGAGCCCACTAAAAAAGAGGTGAAGATAAAAAAAAACAATTAAAAAAACAGATGAAGATAAAAATTCATAAAACACAAAGAGTTTGATCCCCCAATACCAGAACTATAAAAGGATTTCAAGGTATTTGAAAATGTACTTATAAGTGAAAACATTCATTGGTTTTCCTCTGTTTAAAATTGTGCAAATATAGAGAACTGATATTTTTCTAAGCATCCTCCATATACATTTGCTATCAAAGGCTAAAAATTACTAATTAGTCATAGATTGATGACAACCAATACAGAGACCATTTAACTGTATCAGAACTAATTCAAGCATATCCTTCTGTGACCTCAGCACATGTTTGACAATTCAGACCCATAGTAGGCTAAATTCTTTCTAGCTGACTTGCCAAACTTTTCTTACTGGCAACTTTTTGAAAAGAGTTGTTGGGTTCATACAAGTGTTGACAGATCCTGCCAAAAAGAAATGTTAGCTAAATTGTTAAAAGAAAATGTTGATGTGTTAGGTCAAGAAAATACGGTAAAAATGGCAAAACTTCCTGAATAGAGATTTCAGAAAATGCCTACCAAAATACCAATAGAGTATAGAATTAATTAGAACAAAAAACATGGAAAAAATAGATAGACAAGAATATCAAATAGTATGAAAAAGAAGGGAAAAAAGACAAGCACTGCCAGATATCAAAATGCATTTTAAATGAATAATTATAAAAAATGCTAACTGGTACTAAAAAAGGAAACAGAATAATGGATCAATGGAATAGAACAGAAAATCTAGAAATATAACCAGCTGAATATCAAAAATTTATTTGCTATACCTGCACTTTAATAAACTGAGAAAGGAACCACTTTAGTAAAAACAGCATGGAAAATAGGAAGAAACCACAAAAAACAGTTTGGATCTAGACCACACATCATGCAGCAAAATAGGGTACCTAGATCACTGGCATGAATACCTTTAACAATAATTTTTAAAACTAAAAGAAAAGGAATAATACTCTATTTTTAATCAAACTGAAGAAATCACTGGAGACAAAAATCAATGGCCTTGATTATATAAATATAAAATGATTTTTCTTTATCAAAAAGTAACATTTTAAATGAAATGAAAACAGAAACAGGAATTATTTGGTAAGTATGAGATAAAGGTCTGATACTCAGACTATATAAGGTACTGATGTATGGTATGAAAATGGATGTGCTAATTGCCTTGATTTGCTTGAGCACCTGCCTTCAATTATCCAAGTAACAGAAGAGCTATATGAGAACTGGCTGTATTAGCACAGAGTGGCTTAACATCCAGACAATCCTTTGCAGTGACCAAGAGTAAACCCAGCTGAACATGCAGAAAACCAGCAACTCTGAAACCAATTAAGCTCATGCCAGCTTTGAAGCAGACCCCGGTGGTTTATGGACATTATCTTCAGAGATTCTCTTAACCGCAGGTTATGGGGCTCTCAGACACATCCCTTTACCTGTTTGTGTTTAAGCCTTGAAAAGCCAGATCTACTTGTGACCGGAAATGCCTTCTGATTTGTGTATCAAAGGGCCACAGCTCTAATACCTGGAATTCCTCACCCCCTTTTCCCTGGATCTCCCCCTCCCCTTGGGAATGGGGCTCCCTGCTTCATCCTTTTCTAGAAACTGCCCAATTCTCTGCCTTTTTTGTTTGAAGAGTATAAATATCTCACCATTTATGGCTGGTTTTTGATGCAAACTTGTCTCGTTGTTTTAGTTTGCAAGCTACTTCTCAGGCAATAAATGCATTTATAATTATTGTAAATGGTGATTGGACTCTAGTTCATTACAGGTTCCCGTTTTTCAACTTGGGGTTTCTACCATTTTAACAGTTCACAGGGGTTTTAAATTTAACAAAGCTGTGAAGAAAATTTTCCATAATCTTCAAAGGAAAGGTGATGAATAGTTAATTTAGGTAGGAGGAAAAACAAACTTAATAGCCATATGAAAAGATGATCAAATTTCCTAATAGAGAAATACAAATCAAAATGACCTTAAGAGACTACTTTACACAACAGAATAGAAGAAATAACCAAAACTGTAAAGTTCAATGTTGGCAAGACTGTGGGGAAACAGACACTGTAGGTGGGAGTACATACAAGTGCTGATATTTTAGAGAGTCTAAAGGCAATAATACCTTTCAACCCAATGATACCACTGCTAGGCCTCTTCCAAAAATATAATGAAGAGGAAAAATGAAGTTGTCCATGCAAAAATATTCATACTTGTTCTATCTGCAAAAGCAAAAAGCCTAAACAATTTTAGATATGCCTGACATGTCCAAAGAAATTGGAAAATGGATGAATAAATTACAGCACGTTGACGTAATGGATTATGATGAAGCAATACAGGGATACACACAAAGACTTAAATGAAGTTAACACAGGATCACAAACTTAGAGCTAGAAAGGATTCTAAAGGCCATCTATTCCACTTAATCTCTCCGGACCACAGGGAAGTGCTCACGGTTTTCAATTCAGATCCTTTGATCCCAAATCCAACCCTCTTTCCATCGTGCCATGCTGCCTTTCTAATGAAGGGTGAAATCAGCAAAATCAGAATTGTACATACACTGACTACAATGCTATATATCTCTCTCTGTGTGGGGATAGATAGGTATGTGTATAAATGCACATACACGTCTATAAATATATATATATATGAACATGTATCTGTATTTTTATATCTGTAAAATCATATATACATAAACATATACTTTTAAGAAAGAAAAAAGAGATATAAAAATATGCCAAAGGTGGCAGAAATTGCCACAGGTTTGGAAGGGGACACAACAAATAGCATTTCTCTCTTTCATGTTCCTTAATTTGTTCGTTAAATGCTAAAATGTTTCCCCCCTTATTTTGTGTATCTATTTGAGTGATTGTTTTTTGTTAGTGGTTATTAAGTTCACATTTTAAAAGTTTTTATAATGTTGATTTTCAATAGTTTATTAGATTAGGGCTGGCTTGGGACAAAGCAAACTCTGTGAATAAAGGGGAAGCGAAGAGGAAATTGGTTTTGAATTTAGATTAAGTCAATGAAGCTGAGGGTCCTTTTCCCTTTGTAAGTACAGGATAGTCTGCTGGACTCCTATGAACTATTATTTTATGCAGCGAGTATTCAGAATGCTCTTTTCTGTAGCTCTAGAGAAAGAAAAAAGAAATCCTTTTTCACCTTCTATCTCAGGCTGCTGCAGCTGTTTCCAAAGCAAATTATGTTGTGAAATAAGCACCAGGGAAAGTGGATCTTCATCACCAATAAACATTTACTGAGCACCTACAATCACATGTAGGGAAGAGTGCTGAAAGGCTAAGATGCAGTCCCTGTCCTCAAGATGGTTTCAATCTCATTGGGGGAGACAGGACCTGCACATAAAAAGATGAATGATAATATAACACAGCATATTCTACATGCTAAATGACTAGAATAGCTAATGACAAATGTTATAAAACTATGAAAAAATGTGATCAACAAGGAAAACTTTGTGGAGGAGATGGAACCAAACAGGTGGTCCTTGAAGGAAGGGTAGAATTTTGACAAGAGGAAAGAAGGGAGAAGGCATTTCAGAAAATAGCATGATAAAGCAGGGAAGAATGAATATGGATAGCATATTTTAGGAACATTGACTGCAGTCAATTTACTGCAAGGTTGTGGTGGGGAGCAGAATGATATAAAGCTGCCGAGTGACAGTCTGTAGAGGATTTTTAATACCAAGTTAAAGAATCAGGATTTTCTTGTGAGTAATGGGAAAGCCACTGCAAGTTTTTCTTAACTTTTTTTTTTATCAGAGAGAAATTCAAAGAATGACTTTTAAAATGATGCAAAAGGAGGTGGTGACTCTATACCAAAGAGATGGATCAAGGATTGTTTGAAAGACAATGTGGGGAGGGAGAAATTAAGAGACTATTATCAATGGTCCATATAAGGATTAGGATGGGGCAGTGTGTATGGAAAGGAAAGGACAGACACAAGAGACATTTTAAAGGAAAAATCCACAGACTTTGGTGACTTCAGGGGATGCAGTGAGAAAAAATAACCCTATAGTAACGAACCTAAGGGACACAAAGAATAATAACAGCTTATGTTGTATGTACACAGTTGTTTGTACGTTGTATCCACCTTTAGAATGTTAACTTCTTTAGGGCAGAGACTGATTTTTTCCCCTTTCCCTTCTATCCGTAGTGGATAGAGCACATACTATATGCTAGGCACTGTGCCTATGGACGGGAATTCCAAAAAGAGGCAAAAGACAGTTCCTGCCTTCAAACAACTTATACTCTAATGTGGGAGGCAACATGCAAACAAATATATACAAATCAAATTACATATAGGACAAATTAATAATTAACAGAGGGAAGGCACTAGAATAAAGACGGGTTAAGGCAGGCTTCTAGTATAAGATGAGGTTTTAGATGAGATTTAAAGGAAGCCAGAGAGGTCAGTAGTCAGAGCAGAGGAGGGAGTTGTTCAAGGTGTAGGGGACAGCTGGAGAAAATGCCTAGAATGGAAAGATGGAATATCTTGCTCATGGAACAGCCAGGAGGCCAGTGTCACTGAATTAAAGAATACATGGTGAAGAGTTAGGCGTAAGAAGACTGGAAGGCTGGAAGGGGGCTGCATTATGATAAACGTGAATGCCAAACAACATTTTGTTTTGGATCCTGGAGGCAATAGGAAGCCAGTGGAGTTTATTGAATGGTGATGGTGGTGGGAGGGTGATCGGGGAGTTGGGGCTATATGACATGATTGGACTTGAGCTTTAGGAAAATCACTTTGGCACCTGAATGGAAGAAGGATTGGAGTGGAAAGAGATCTGAAGCAAGCAGACCTACAAGCAGGCTATTGCAATAGTCCAGGCATGAGTTAAGGAGGGCCTGCACTAGTGTGGTGGCAGTGTCAGAGAAGAGAAGGGGGCATATTTCAGAGATGTTATCTTGACAGCAGACTGGATTGGGGGCGAGGTCCAGGTGTGAGATAGTGTGGAGTCCAAGATGACTCCTACTTTGCAAACCTGAGGTACTGGGAGGATGGTATTGTTCTCTACAGTAATGGGGTAGGTGAAGTAAGTTAGGGAGAAAGATAAGATGTGAATTCAAATCTGTCTTTAGAAACTAGCTATTTGATCTTGCACAAGTCACTGAACCTCTGACTGCCTCAGTTTCCTCAACTGCAAAAAGGGGATAATAATAGAACCTGCCTCCCAGGGATTTTCTAAGGATAAAACAAGACAATGTTTGTAAACTCTTAGAACAGTGCTCAGCACATGGCAGCCACTTAATAAAGGCTCTTTCCTTCTCTCTTCCCTCTTCCTTCTTTCCTTCAGTTCCCTCAGTGTGGGAACTCCTTCCATCACTACTGCTCTTCCTTCATCCCTTGAAAGATCGTCTTTCTGATGTATTGGGGCCAAAAAATGGTAAACACTTGGTGGTCAAACTAAGTGGGTATGATGTATGGCCAAAAGGCAAACAGGCCGATTACTGCGAGGCATTTCAAAGTCTTTGCAATCTGACTAGACCTGATAAGAGTTGTCCACACCATGACAAGGCATGAGAGTAGGACTTCAGCATAAGAAGAGTCATATCAGTCTAATAACCTAACTCAATCTCTTTCTTTCTGGATGTCTAAAAATATAGATTATTTTAGTTTTGTTTGAGTGTCCTGTTGAAGAAAAGGAGACAGTAAATTAGTACTTTGGAGTGCTCATTCAGGGATTATAATATGATAACTTTAACTTAGATGTAACTTTAAAATTTTACTCTTAAAGAAAAGAATAATGTATTTGACTTTTATTCCACCACAGATGTTATGTATTGCTCGAGATAAGATTATTTAATTAAAAGATTTTCTAGTGCCCTGCCTTGCCTCCCATCCCCAAATGACCACAACTTCAAGGTCATTTGAATCTAGGGGAATCAAGAAATTAAAAAGAAAAAACACCATCAAAACCCGAGAGGTACATCAAATAGTTAAAAGGAGATGCAATTAAGTTGTAAAATATTATAATTATGATGACAAGAAGAAAGCACTTTAAAATTTTTTTCTCTGTATCTTGAGTGCCTAACATAGTACCCTGAACTTAGCAGTATTTTAATAAATAAATAACTGTTGAACTGAACTGACTTGTATAATGATTTATTTCTTCATTTAAATAGATTAGCCCAAACAGTCACTGAATTTTCAGTGCAATAACTCTGATTTTTGATGTTTTTTTATTGTCCTTCATTGATCTGAAACTTTGCAAGCATAAACATTACTAACTTGCTGATCCGTTATCACATTACTAACAGATCGGGCTTAATCAGATTCTGCAGTTTTTTCAATTATGCACATTATTAGACAAGATTCATTTCATTCAGCCTCTAACAGCTATAGCTTATTAGAGCAGGAGCTACTAGAAGGTTTTTTTTTTTTGCAATTAATTTACTGTCACAGTTGTTCCATTACCGAACTAATTCAAGCTATAATTTGTTAAATAGATTTAATTACCTGGAAGGGCAGAGGATGACACATTTTAAAGAAAGGTTGAAGAACGTATACTACATAAGAATTTAAAAAAAACCCACCTTATTAAGTAGCAGTTAATGCAAAGTTTCTTCAAATCACATTACTTGTAAACTAAAACATATAGCTTATAACAGCAACATTAGGGAAGATAAGAGAATAAGCGTTTGCATAGCGTCTCTCATGTGCCAGGTTCTGTGCTAAACATTTTCCACAAATATTATCCAATTTGATCCTCACAACAAGCCTGGGAGGTAGGTGTTGTTATTATCTTCATTTTACAGCTGAAGAAACTGAGACAGATTTGGGCCAGGGTCCCACAGCCAGTATGCTTCTGAGGCAGGACCTGAGTTCAGCTCTTCCTGACGCTAGGCCTCTTACTCTGAGCACAAGGGCACCATTGTGGCTGCTGCAGCATGCTCTATATATGCATTAGATATACAACAAATGGCATATAAAAAAGCAAGGAGGTAACTGATTTATAATGCAACTCAAATAAAATGTAATATACAGGGCCTACTATAGTTATTGATAAACTCCTTAGGAAGTAGGAAAAAAGAATTAACAAGCTAAACGGGCTAAATTCCAGTTCTCTATAAAATGTGTGTTCTCAGCAGTTTTAGCATTTAAATGAGTTCCATTTTCCAATCTCTTTAGTTTTTTTTATTACACATTCTATCATTTGACCAATTACCTGGTAATTCAACCCCTTTGGGATCATGAACCTTTTTGGTTTTTCCATTTACTAGCAGAAAACTGGCCCATCAAGAAGGTAAAGTGGGCCATTCCCAGGAAATGAGTGTTTAGAGTAAAAGTAGAATAGAGGAAAGGAGACTTGCATATTTTCATCAGTTAAGACAGGATGTATGAGCTGATCCAAGTACTTTGGAGAGCAATTTGGAACTCTGCCCAAAGGGCTACAAAAATGTGTATGCCCTTTGACCCAGCAATAGCACTTCTAGGACGGTATCCCAAAGAGATCATAAACTGGGAAAGGGTCCCACATGTACAAAAATATTTATATTATTGTATATTATATATATATTATATATATTATATTTATATTTGTGGTGGCCAAAAACAGGAAATCAAGGGGATGCCCATCAAGTGGGGAATGGCTGAATAAATTGCGGTATATGAATGTAATGGAATAGTATTGTGCTACAAGAAATGATGAACAGGAAGACTTCAGAGAGGCCTGGAAAGACTTATATGAACTGATGCTGAGTGAAAGGAGCAGAACCAGGAGAACTTTATACACAACAACCACCACAATGTGCAAGGAATTTTTCCGGTGGACTTAGTACTTCATTGCAATGCAACAACTCAAATAATTCCCAGTGGCAAAATGCTTTCCACATCCAGAGAAAGAATTATGGGATTCAATTGCAGAATGTAGCAGATCACTTTCTTTTGTATTATGTTTTGGTTTGTTTTATGATTTCTCCCATTTATTTTAATTCTTCTATGCAACATGACTAAGGTGAAAATGTATTTAATGGGAATGTATGTGTAAAACCTACATAAAACTGTATGCCATCTCAGGGAGAGAGGAGGGAGATGGGGGCAGGGGGGGGAGGGAGGGGAAAAATCTAAGATGACCATGATTCTCTTCTACCTGCCCACAAAAAGTAGAGGAATTAGAGCATGACAACAAAGAGGAAGAAGGCCATGGCCAGGAGTAGAAAACAGAGCCATCTGGGCAATGATCCCTTACAAGGCAACTCCCTTCTCTCTCAAACTCTAAATGATCAATTTTCAATTTTCTAGTTCATGATTCAAACACTGGAAATCAACAACAAGGATTCAGAGGAAAGAACAGGAAAAATTTCCATAAACACTAATAACTCTTCGCAAAAATACTATTTCTGATCACATACCTAATCAAAACAACTTTTCAAGTAATATTCTGAGTTTCCTAATTAGTATTATTAGGTAAATCAGTTCAAACCACTTTTAATCAGCATCGGTCTATGAAGGCATTGTCACTGATTACTCAGCTACTTTAACAGCATTTGTAATGGAGATGGAGTGGTAACAAATCCAGGCATTTCACCTGATTGCGTCCTAGGTGACCTGCTCTTCATTCTGCACATCACCTGTCTCTTCTGGCAGCCCCATCTGAAGGAACCAATTCAAGTAACACACTTCATTTACAAAACCTTCCTTTGTATCAAAAAGGAAGTAGATTATATTTAAATTTTGGAATTTCTTATTTGAGGTCAAGAATTAAGGAAATTTGCCACCAAACACAGAATTAAGAAGCTATGGTTAATTACATTGTGGTTGTGATAAACCTGGACTAAAAGAATATTTTTTAAAGCAAAACTCAGATTGCAATATTTACAAAAGCATTTCCATTCTATTTTGTCACTTGAATGATGACAGTACATAAAATGAAAAATGCAACCAAGACAATAAAAATCTAAAAACAGTGCTCAGCCCTCCCAGAGTCTGCTCTGTGGAAAATCACAAAATGAAATGGTGACTTGTGCTTTTCACAATGCAAGAATTAAAACAATCCAGAGCACTAGACCAGGCCATGCACATCTGATCTGTCTGTCCACCCCTACTGTCCTGTCATCCACCCTGCTATTTCCCCCACTCTACTACCCTACCATCATCACTCCTGGAAAGGGCATACCAATTGATTGCCCTACTGAACAATTCCCCATCCCAGTGACTCTAAACATTGTATTCCCTGGTCACCATTCCATTATAGTCTTTTGAGTCTCTTGAGGGTAGAGAATGTCCTGTTTTTGTACGTGTACTCCCAATGTTTAGTTTAGTAGCACAGTGCCTGGAAGACAACGAACACTTAATGAATGTATTCATCTCCATGTTCCAAATATCAACAAAAGTAAAGGACTGGAGTCTAAATGGTAGGAGGGATCATTAAAGAAATAATGTACTACATATAATCTCCTTCAACTCTAAAACCCAATAATTTTTACATAATTACCAACTGATGGTGCAGTGGATAGAGTACCAGGTCTGAAGTCAGGAAGACCTAAGTTCAAAACTGGCCTCAAACACTTAGTAGCTGTGGGAACCTGGGCAAGTCATTGTGCCTTTCTAAGTTTTCTCATCTGTAAAATGCAGAAACTATCACAGATAATAATGTCACAGAGTTGGTGTGAGAATCAAATGAGATAGCATTTGTAAAACACTCAGCAGGTGCCTGGGACATAGCAGGTACCGTATCAATGTTAGCAATTATTATTATTGTTTAGACAACGTTTTTGGAGTTCTTGACAGTCACTACCAGGCATTCTCCTCCCTTAGCTTCAGTGATGCTGCTTGCCCCTGGTTCCCCTCCTGCTTGTCTGCTTATTCTTCTCACTGTGCTTTGCTGGATCAACATCTTCATCTTCTCCACTAAATGTGGGTCTGCACCAAAACTCTCCTCTCTTTCTACACTCTCTTCCTTGGTGACCTCAGGAGTTCCCCTGGGCTCAATAACCAGTTGTAGGCAGATCTTTATGTCTAGCACTAATCTCTCTCCTGAACTCCAGCCCTGACTGTAAGCGAGTCACTGAGCTCACTGGGGAAGGAAGAAAGTGGATAAAGAAAAAGAGACTAGAGAACACATCCAAGTTTTGACAAGAGTTTGACTAGAGAATGCTCAGTGTATGTGGAGGGGAGTAATAAGAAAGGTCATTATGTGAAAGTGGCACCAGATAGTGGAGAGCCAGTAATACCAGGCTAAGAAGTCTGAATTTTATTTGGAAGGCAACATGAAGTAACTATAGATTTTAGCTCAAAAGTGACATAGACTGATCTAGACTGAAGAAAGTTTACTTCAATAACACTATAAAGGGAATATTTAAATGGGGAGGAGAAGATGGTAGAAGCAGGAATTCTTATTAGGACACTGGTTTCCAAACGTTATGTAATGATACTTCTTTTTTTAAATACAAAAAAATTTCATACTCTATATTTTTCATAAAACAGTATATACAAACAATTTTCTTAGTAGATATTTTATTCAAATAACATTAAGAATTTGCTGTAATTATTTTATAAGAACACATAAACCTCAAACTTACAATAAAAATATTAAATAATATACATAACCACTGTGCTGCATTCATTGTCATAGAACCACAGATTTAGACACAGAAGGGTCCTTTAAGGTTATCTACTCCAAACCCCTCATTTGAAAGCTGAGGAAACAGGATTCAGAAAGTTTAAATGATTTTCTCAAAGTCATACAGGTACTAAGTGGCAGGACCAGGACTTGAATCTAAGTCTGACTCCAAGTACAGCACTGGTACAACCTCATTACATTACCTGGCAAAGCAGGAGGGGAAATAAAAACTCCTCTAAATCTATGGTTCTAGAGAGGTTTCAGCAGGACACTGGCCCTGTCTGAGAACTTCAAGAGAAGGGGACAAAAGGGAGGCCCAGGAAGGAACATGGCTGTCTGTGGCTGAAAAAGCCCAACAGAGCAGCAGTACCCCATCACCTGACCAGGGGGCACAGCAGGGGCAGTAGGACATTGAGGCATTTTGCTACCAAAAGAGTACTGGCCCTTTTCCCCAGATACCAAGAGTAAATAGTGATAGGTACCTATGATGGCCTAAGAATTGTTGTGAGATGCAGAGGATAAGGGCATGTGGGAAGGGACATAATGCAGTAAAAGATGGTGGCCCTTCCCACAGTTTGTAGGAAAAACAATGTCTGTTTTCCCTAGATTGTTAAATAAACAAATTTAAAAGATCTGTAACATAAAGACCAAGTCTGGCTTTGAGTATATGTTTATAAGATTATTCTAAAGTATAACTAATAGTTAAATTATTGAGCTTTTTTAGTTTTAATTTCAATTTATTTTCAGTTCTAAGTTCTCCTCTTCTCCTTCACTTATTGAGAAGTCAAGAAAAACAGAAACTATTACAAATATGTATAGCCATGCAATACAAATGAACATATTACCCATGCTCCTTCCCTCCACCCCACCAAAAAAGCAAGAAAGAAGACTACAGAAGATAGAAGAAAATATGCTTCAGTCTTCACTCTGATATCAGCCCTCTATCTGGAGATGGATAGCATGGTTCATCATGAATCCTTTTAGAATAATGTTGGTCATTGTATTTTTTTAGACTATATAATAATGTATTTTTTACACTCACATGTAAAAATAATTTTAACATTTGTTTTTTAAAAAATTTCAGTTTCAAATTCTCTTCCTTCACTCTCTTCTCCCCTCATTGAAATGGCAAGCAATTAGATATAGGTTATATGCAATTTTGCAAAATAAATTTCCACACTGGTCATGTGGTAAAAGCCCCTCCAAAAGAAAAAAGAAACATGAGTGAAACAGTATTCTTTGACTTGCATCCAGAATCCATTAGCTCTTTTTCTGGAGGTGGATGACATTTTTCATGACTCCCTGTGGAATTCCCTTGGATCACTGTATTGAACAGAATAACTAAGTCATTCACAGTTGAACATCATATGATACTAGAGTTAATTATGTACAATGTTCTCCTGGTTCTGCTCACTTCACTTTGCAGCAGTTCATGTAATAAATCCAGATTTTTCTGAAAGCATGATGCTCATCATTTCTCATAGTGCAATAGTATTCCATCATATTCATATCCCATAACTTGTTGAACCATTTCCCAACTGATGAACATCCCCTCAATTTCCAATTCTTTACCACCACAAAAAGAGTTGCCATGAATATTTTGTATAAATAGGTACTTTGCCTTTTTTTTTTTAATTTTTAAATGTCTTTAGGATATAGACTCAGTAGTGCTATTGTTGGATCTAAGGTTTTACACGATTGTTTAGCCTTTGGGCATAGCTCCAAATTTCCCTCCAGAATGTTTGGATCAGTTCAGAACTCCACCAAAAGTGCATTATTATCCCAATTTCCCATATCCCTCCAACATTGATCATTTTCCTTTTCTTTCATATTTCTAATTATAGTCAACTCACACCCATGCTCTCTATATACACTTTCTACATTCCTTTTAACTGTCTTAATAAAAGAAAAACTACTTAGGAATTACAAGTATCATCTTCCTATGTAGGAATGTAAACAGTGTAAGTTTAATCCCTTATGACTTCTCTTTTCTGTTTATCTTTTTGTACTTCTCTTGAGTCCTGTGTTTGAATGTCAAATGTTCTATTCAACTCTGGTCTTTTCATCAGGAATGGTTGAAAGTTCTCTACTTCATTAAATATTTTTTCCCCTGAAGGATTATATTCAGTTTTGATAGGTAAATGACATTTGGTTGTAAAGGAGTTATCCTTTGGCTTCTGGAATATCACATTCCAAGCCCTCCAATCCTTAAATGTAGAAGCTGCTAAATCTTGTGTTATCTCGATTGTGGGCTCATGACATTTGAATTGTGTCGTTCAAGCTGCTTGCCACATTTTCTCCTTGACCTGGGAGCTCTGTAAGCCAGCTAAATATTCCTGGGAGTTTGCATTTTGAGATTGCTTTCAGGAGGTGATTGATGGAATCTTTCAGTTTCTATTTTACCCTCTGGTTCTAGGATATTAGGGCAGTTTTCCTTGATAATTTCTTGAAATAATGATGTCTAGGTTCTCAATTTTTCTCATGATTTTCAGGTAGTCCAATAATTCTTAAATTATCTACTTTCAATCTATTTTCCAGTGTGATATTTCACATTTTCTTCTATTTTTTTCTTCCTCTGATTTTGTTGTATTGTTTCATCATATCTCATGGAATTGTTAGTTCCCACTTGCCCAGTTCTAATTTTTAAGGAATTATTTTCTTCAGTGAGAGTTTGTACCTCTTTTTCCATTTGGCTAATACTTTTTAAGGAATTCTTTTCATTGGATTATTGTGCCTCTTTTAACATTTGGTTTATTCTGATTTTGTTTTAAGGTCTTATTTTCTTCAGTACTGTTTGTGCCTCCTTTACTAAGCTGTTGACTCATATCACTTTCATTTCTTTTTCCCATATTCCCTCTGCCTCTCTTGTTTGGTTTTTAAAAGCCTTTTTGAGCTCTTCCAGGGCCTGAGACTAATTTGCATTTTTTCTTTGAGGTTTTGCATGTAGCTGCTTTGATCTCACTACCTTCTACTGAGTTTGTGTGATCTTTCTGGTCACCACAGTAACTTTTTATGGTTGGGTTCTCTTTTTGATGTTAGCTCATTTTTCCAGGTTTTTTCTTGACTTTTAACTTCATGTTAAAGTTGAACTCTGCTCCAAGGACAGAGGAGGGAGCACTGTCCCAGTCTTCAGGTTTTTCATGCTACTGTGTTCAAAGCTAGTTCTCAGGTCTGTAAATTTTGGTTCTTCCACGGTGGTATCATGTAAAGACAGATGTGGTCATTTCTCTGTTGGCCTAAACTCTCGTCTGTGAGTGATCACAAGCACTCTTTTCTGTCCTGGAACTGTAACCAGGGTCTTTGCTCCTACTAGTCCTTCTTCTCACCTTGGGATTGCAACCTAGAACCGCATATGGTTAGTGTAACAGTCAGCAAAGGATCTCCTACAATTTCCTTTTGGCCACTTGTCCAAACCCCTTACTGTCTGGGGACTGATAGCTTCAGAAGCTGTTGTTGCTAACTCAGTTGTTCCCAAGGCTTGCTACTATCTTGCACTGGGGCATGGGGTCTGCACTGTTGGTTTGAGCTGTGTGGTGAGGTTTAGCAGCTGACCTGTGGAGGGATAGGGTTGGAGGAGGAGGTGGCCTGAGCTGGACTACCTTCCACTCTCAGTCCAGTGAGACAGATCTTTCCTGTTAACCTTCTAAGTTGTCTTGGGCTGGAAAACTGTTTTACCTTCTCCATTTGTTGGTTCTGCTGCTCCAGAATTTATTTTGAGGCATTATTTTTTATGGTATTTGGAGGAGGATTTAGGGAGAGCTTAGGCAATTCCCTGCCTTACTCTGATACTTGGTTCCGCCCTCTAACACCATGCTCTTTAACAGATGAAAACAACTTTAATACTGAATTTACAAAAAAAAAAAAAAAAACTTCCATAAAACCCCCTAAATTCAATATAAACAAGTCCTAGGTAACGTTAACCACTGTATCTTGTTTTACAGGTAAAATTGATACATTCATGAAAGCTGTATACTAAATTGTAACTTTGAAGATCAAATCATGTTACAGTTTCATGAGAGAAATTCACTACTTAAATGATTCTCCAATTTTTTGAAAACCATATGAATTTCTCCTGATTTTTCAGCAAGCTTAGATTCCAAATATAAGGTTTTACTAAAGAGTATATCTGCAATATTATCCAAGAGCATTATTAGGGCTCAATGAAAAAGCTCATGTTCAAATTTTATCAGTAGCTCTCATATGTCTGTCTTTGTTTAAAATTAGTAAGGTTCCCGAGCACAAAAAGTAGGTCAATGCTTCAAATTTAAGTGTGTTTTTGAAAAGTAAAGCTGGGCTTAAGAGACAGATATTAAAATCCATTGTGCCTCAATATTTTGGTAATTTTTACTTATTATTTAATATCCATTTTGTCCTCTATATGTTTTTGAAAGTACTGGCATATCTCACAAACTGTAGTGAATAAGAATATCTGTTTCATAATGAAATAAAGGTCCCCAATAAAGAAAATGCAGGAGAAGAATCTTACTATGAGCCTTACTTAAGACTCATTTACAGTTAGAGGACTTTAGGCATTATCTGATTATTTGGTCCATACCTTTCATTTTTATTAAAAGAAATTTTATTGTCAGTATTTATAATGGAAAGAATACAAACTTTAAATAATAAACACCATTACTATAAAACAATTTTTATTCATTTTGAAATTTAAGTTTTTTACACTGAGATAATGTCATTTGCAGGGTATAAAATCTGCACTGATGTTTGCCATTAAAATGATTAACAATTATTGACATTACGCAAATGAATAAATAAAGCATAGTTTTACAGTGCCTTCCCAGCACTCTCATCCTCCCTTGTTGGATATTAAAGGATGGATTAGTCTATTTTCAAAACTTTACATTTAATTTCAAACTAAAATATGTAAAATATTAAGGGTCATTCACTAATTCTTATAAAATGCTATTAAGTACAAACTTTCAAAACAGAAAACTGCACATTCACATTGATTCTGCTCATATAACGTTGTGTACTTGCATGATAATAATAAGACAAATGTTCAAAAATTTCTAGGTGCAATTTGGGAACTAATTTGACAAAAGCGGTCCGTGGTGACCTGCAAATACATTTTGCAATTTACTTGCTCAGTAAATTGTATTAAAGAGACAATGTCATCTCATGGAAAGCCTTAAAAAAATTCCCATTCTGAAATGATATGCCAGAATGCATTAATATAATCTTGAACAAGCTAGTAAACACCTATAAGAACATTTTATATGATCATCCTTGGAAATATATTACACAGATTTTTTTTTTTATAACAAGGAAACTAGTGGATAGAAAAATGCTAAACATTGTATCTTCCTTAAATCATCAACCAAGCAAAGAACAAAGGATGTCATAATGTGTTTTTGAGGGAACTATCCAGCTTGGTACTGAAGAATATAATGAACTAGATTCCACCAAGACTTAAAGAAACTACTTAAGGGGGTGGAGCCAAGATGGAGGAGTGAGAGCCATGACTCATCTAAGCTCTTAGACAAATTACTTCAGATACCTCTAAAAAGAGAATCTGACCAAAGTTTGGAGGTGCAGAATCCAATAGGAGACAGACTGTGGCAGATTCAAAGCCCAGGACAGACTGGAAGGTCCACGGGAAGGATCTGTTCTGTGGGGGTGAGCCCACAGCGCAGCGCATCCAGCGCAGCAGAGCAGGAGGGCCTTGGGAAACCTGAGAGAGCAGCAGGTGGAACCAGCAGAGCTGCAGCCCAGGGTGAGAGCCCAGCAGAGCCCAGAGAGTGACAGCCACTGAGCAACAGATATCAGTGCAGCAGCTCCTGAGACTTTCAGCCCGAAGATTAAAGGTCTGTAAGTCACCTACTTCAACTTCCGGAAGCCAGGATGGCAGAGTGATCAGTAAATGTTCTCTCCTCTCCCCTTGATGACCTTGAAAGAACCATAAAATATTTCCCCAGAAAAATCCTGGATCAGCAGGAATAGCAGAAGGGGCAAATAGTCTCATAACACCTGAGGCTAGGAAAACAGCCAAGGGGGATTACTCCTACTGTGGTGGAGGCAAATGGGAAGGAAAGGGGACCCAGGGTGGAGGAAACTCACACTAGGATCTAGGTGTGCCTCAGCACCCCAGAGGAAATGGGAAGACAATAGGGCAGCTGAGATCACCATCCCCTGAGCTTGCCTTTGCCTCAGTTCAGCTGAGGAGATCTCCTGTGACCAGACCACCCCTCCCCAACACTTAACAAGCTAACACCAGGGCTGATGGGGAAACACAAAACAAAAACCTGCTCTTAGCTTTTTCACATAAGTCAGCTCAACACCAAGTTCTGCAGCTTCTAACTGAAAGAACCAGAAGCCACAACACACAATCACCATCATGAACAAGAAAAAGCAAAATAAAGGTGAAAAAAAAACCATAGAATCTTTCTATGGGGACAAAGACCAAAACACATACAAAACACAACACCAAAGAGGACAGTGGTGAGACTGTACTTCCATCTGAAACTTCAGAAGGGACTATGAACTGCTCACATGCACAAACAGCTCTCCTGGAATAGCTGAAGAAGGAAATAAAAGAAAAACTGGCCAATGATTTTAAAAGTATAAAAAAAGAAGTCACTGATGAGAACATCTCTTTGAAAAGGAAAATTGAACAAATGGAAAAGGAAGTGCAAAAATTAACTGGATATAATAACTCCTTAAAAGGAACAAAGGAAGTACAAAACCTAAGTGGGAGAACTGGACAAATGGAAAAGGAAGTACAAAAATTAACTGGATGGAGAAAGTAACTCCTTAAAAGGAAAAATTGGACAGATGGAAAAGGAGATGCAAAAGTTAACTGAAGAAAACAATTTGATAAAGATTAGAATTGGGCAAGCAGAAACTAATGACTCTATGAGACAGCAAGAATCAGTCAAACAAAATCTAAAGAATGAAAAGATAGAAGAAAATGTAAAATATCTAACTGGAAAAACAAATGACCTGGAAAATAGATCCAGGAGAGAAAATTTAAGAATTATTGGCCTGCCAGAAAGCCATGATGCAAAAAAGAGTCTGGACAGCATCTTCCAGGAAATCATCAAGGAAAACTGCCCAGAAGTGTTAGATCCAGAGGGCAAAATGTCATCGAAAGAATCCACCATTCACTTCCCGAAAGGGATCCCAAACTCAAAACTCCAAGAAATATTGTTGCCAAATTCCAGAACTATCAAGTGAAGGAGAAAATACTACAGGTAGCTAGAAAGAACCCATTCAAATATCGAGGAGCTACAGTCAGGATCACACAGGACCTTGCAGCTTGGATCAAAGGAATTGGAATCCAATATTCCATAAGGCAAACGAGTTGAGACTACAACCAAGGATCAACTACCCAGCAAAGTTCAGCATAACATTTTGGGCAAGGAAATGGTCATTCAACAAAGTAAGGGATTTCCTGACCTTCCTGACAAAAATGCCAGAACTTAATAGAAAATATGATCTTCAAACACAGGTCTCAATAGAGGCATAAAAAGGTAAACATGGGGGGAAAAAACAACTTGTTACTTAATTTGGGCAAACTGTTTACCTCCCTATAAGGGAAGATGATACCTGTCAATCTTGAGAATTGTGCATCTATTATGAAATATAAAAGGGATATACATAGAGGGAATGGGTATAAAGTAAATGATGTCATGTTAAAAATATGATTTAAGTGTGTGAAGGGACTGTAACAGAAGGTGTGAAAAGGAGGAAGCAGAAAATGGTAAATTACATCACAGGAAGAAGTACAAAATTATAGTAGAGGGAAAGAGGGGAGGGAGATGAGCATTGTTTGAGAGGTACTCTCATCTGATTTGGTTCAAGGAGGGAACAATAAACTTAAGTATATAATCCTAACTAGCTCTATAGTCAGTAGGAGGGGAAGGGGGAAGAAAGGGGAGGGAAGCTAAAAGGGAGGGAAGAAGCAGTAAGGGTAAAGGGGAGTAAAAGGGAGGGGGGCTAAAAGAAGGAAGGGAAGTGTGCTGGAGGTGGTGGTGAAAAGTGAAAACTATTGAGGAGGGGAAGGGAGATGGCAGAGCTAAAAGCACGATGGTGGAAAAGAGGATAGAGGGAAATACACAGATTGTAATCATAAGTGAATGTGAATGGAATGAACTCTCCCATAAAACGGAGACAGATAGCAGAATGGATTAAAAGCCATAATCCAACAATATGTTGTTCACAAGAAACACATTTGAAATGGGGGTATACACACAGGATAAAGGTCAAAGGTTGGAGCAGAATATATTGTTCTTCATCTGATGTAAGAAAAGCAGGGGTAACAATCCTAATCTCAGACAAAGCAAAAGCAGAAATAGATCTAATCAAAAGAGACAAGGATGGAAACTATATCCTGCTAAAAGGCACCATAGATAATGAAGCAATATCATTACTAAACATGTATGCTCCAAGTGGGATAGCATCCAGATTCTTAGAGGAGAGGTTGGGGGAGTTGAAGGAAGAAATTGACAGCAAAACTATACTAGGGGGGGACCTCAACCTCCCCCTCTCTGAACTTGATAAATCTAACCTCAAAATAAACAAGAGGTTAAGGAGGTAATGATAGATCTCTGGAGAAAATTGAATGGGAATAGAAAGGAATATACCTTTTTTTCAGCAGTAAATGGCACATATACAAAAACTGACCATGTACTAGGACATAAAAATCTCACAATCCAGTGCAGAAAGGCAGAGAAATTCAATGCATCCTTCTCAGATCATAATGCAATAAAAATTATATGTAATAAAAGGCCATGGAAAGATAAACCAAAAATCAATTGGAAACTAAATAATCTAATCCTAAAGAAGGAGTGGGTTAAAGAAGAAATCATAGAAACAATCAACAACTTCATTCAACAGAATGACAATAATAAGACAACCTACCAAATCTTATGGGATACTGCAAAAGCAGTTCTTAGGGGAAATTTTATATCTTTGAATGCCTACATAAATAAAATAGAGAAAGAGGAGATCAAATTACTTGGGCATGCAGCTGAAAAAGCCAGAAAAAGAACAAATTGAAAATCCCCAAGTAAATACCAAATTAGAAATACTGAAAACCAAAGGAGAGATTAATAAAATTGAAATTAAGAAAACTAATGAATTAATAAATAAAACCAATAGTTGGTTTTATGAAAAAACTAATAAAACTGATAAATCTTTGGTCAATTAGATTAAAAAAAAGAAAGAAGAAAATCAAATTACTAATATCAAAAACGAAAGGGGTGAACTCACCTCCAATGAGGAGAAAATTAAAACAATAATTAGAAATTACTTTGCTCGACTTTATGCCCACAAATTTGATAATCTAAATGAGATGGATGAGTATTTTAAAAAATGCAAATTGCTCAGATTAACAGAAGAGGAAGTTGAATACTCAAACAACCCCATCTCAGAAAAAGAAATTGAACAAGCCATCAATGAACTCCCTAGGAAAAAATCTCCAGGGCCAGATGAATTTACAAGTGAATTCTATCAAACATTTAAAGAAGAGTCAATTCCAATACTCTATAGACTATTTTTAAAAATTGGGGAAGAAGGAATCCTCCCAAATTCTTTCCATGATACAAATATGGTTTTGATACCTAAACCAGGAAGAAACCAGAGAAAGAAAATTATAGACCAATTTCTCTAATGAATATAGATGCAAAAATTTTAAATAAGATTTTAGCAAAATGAATACAGAATCTTATCACGAGAATAATACATTATGATCAGGTAGGATTCATACCAGGAATGCAGGGCTGGTTCAATATTAGGAAAACTATTAGTGTTGTCGATCATATCAACAACAAAACTAACAAAAACCACATGATTATCTCAATAGATGCAGAAAAAGCTTTTGACAAAATACAACACCCATTCCTACTAAAAACACTGGAGAACGTAGGAATAAAGGGAACTTTCCATAAAATAATAAGCAGTATCTACCTAAAACCTTCAGCAAGCATTATATGCAATGGAGATAAGCTAGATAAGATAAGATCAGGGGTAAAACAAGGATGTCCATTATCACCACTATTATTCAATATGGTACTAGAAATGTTAGCTGTAGCAATTAGACAAGATAAAGAAAATGAAGGAATAAGAACAGGCAAAGAAGAAACTAAGTTATCACTCTTTGCTGATGATATGATGATATACTTAGAGAATCCCAGAGATTCAAGTAAAAAACGACTTGAAATAATAAACAACTTTGGCAAAGTTGCAGGTTACAAAATAAACCCACGCAAATCTTCTGCATTCCTATATATTAACAACAAAGTCCAACAGCAAGAGATAGAAAGAGAAATCCCATTTAAAGCTAGGGTAGACACTATAAAAAACTTGGGAGTTTACCGGCCAAAACAAACCCAGGGACTATATGAACACAATTACAAGACACTTTGCACAAATAAAGTCAGATCTAAGTAAGTGGAAAAACATCAGTTGCTCATGGGTAGGCCAAGCTAATATAATAAAAATGACAATTCTACCTAAATTAATTTACTTATTTAGTGCCATACCAATTAAACTATCAGATAATTATTTTCTAGAGCTGGATAAAATAATATCAAAATTCATCAGGAAAACAAAAGGTCCAGAATATCAAAGGGACTAATGAAAAGAAATGCTAGGGAAGGTGGCCTAGTGCTACCAGATCTCAAATTGTATTATAAAGCAACAATTATCAAAACCACTTGGTACTGGCTAAGAAACAGAAAGGTAGACAAGTGGAATAGAGTAGACACTCAAGACACAGTAGGCAAGGAATATAGCAACCTCCTGTTTGATAAACCCAAGGATCCCAGCTTCTGGGATAAGAACTCACTGTTCAACAAAAACTGCTGGGAAAACTGGATAACAGTGTGGTGGAAACTAGGCATAGACCCATGCCTGACACTGTACACAAGAATAAAGTCCAAATGGGTACACGATCTAGGTATAAAGATTGATACCACAGACAAACTGGAGGAGCAAGGAACAGTGTATTTATCAGATTTATGGAGAACGGAAGAATTTTTGACTAAAGAAGAGATAGAAAGCATTATGAAGTCCAAGATGGATAATTTTGATTACGTTAAACTGAAAAGTTTTTGCACAACCAAATCCAATGCAACCAAAATTTGGAGGGATGTAGTAAATTGGGAAAGAATTTTTACAGCTAATCTTGAGGATAAAGGCATTATTTGCAGAACCATGAACAAGTTATTTAACCTCTCTGGGTCTAGCTCCTTATTTGTAAGATAGAATAATAATCCAGTAATCCCTCTCATAGGCTGTACGTAGCTATAATGCTTACAAAGGACTTTCATTTGATTCTCATATCTCTATATCTGAGGTAAAACGTTTTAATTGTAGCTTTCAAAGCAGTAAGAATTTTTAGCAGAAATTGATGAACCTAAGGTCTCACCATAGAAGTTAATGTCAGGAGGTGATTCAGAGCCCTTGTTACTTTTGGTTTTTCAAATTGCAATCTTTAAATTATTTTGTAATTAATAAAGTGCTGGGCCTACAGTTCAGAAGTTCTGGTTTCAAATACAGCCTCAGATCCTTACAGACTGTGTGACCCTGGGCATGTTTTTTAACCTCTATATGCCTCAACTGTAAAATAGGAATAATGATAAATAGCTAGGTCACTGTGAGGGTCAAATGAGTTAGTATTTGTAAAAATGCTTATTAGCACAGTGCCTGGCACCTAGGAGATGCTTAATAAATGCTAATTCCTTTAATAAATGCCTCTTCTCTTCTCCTTCATTCCCTGCCCCTTCCCTCCCCCTCTTCTTCATTAAGCTGAAAGACACCAAAAACCAAAAGGCATTTGCTGAAGTACCAGTGACAGTGGGCACTTTCTATAGCCAAAGCTACAACTAGGAATTTTTTGAGCCAAGACAAAAATAACTAGAGATTGAAGAGGAAGATAATGGATAGTTCACTCCTTCTACAATCCAGTTCCTGCTGAAGAGGAAAACAGGGTGGGGAAAGGGAAGGGAGGTCTCTGGAAGGGCCTGATCCTGGGGTGCCACCCAGAGGGGGACGGCATACTCCAATGAAGGACACCAAGGTGATCCATGGGGATGGTGTTTGTTGTGAAGAGCAGAAAGGATCCTTCTGAAAGTCTGTATCCTGGGACAAAGTTCTGCAAGGCTGGCACCAGTTACAGCTTGTCCTTCACTCCTTCACTAAGTAACAGCCACTTTATTTTGCTGCCACCTTTCCACTGGGCTTGTTCCTACACAATACTATAACAGGGTAGTGTAAGGAAAAGAGAACAAATGGAAAAAAGCAAAGAGAAGAATAAAAGGTTAGGAAAAGAGAAAAAGATTAGAAAAAACAGAGAGATAAAGAAAGCTTGTGGGAAAAGTGAGGAGAGAGCAAACCAATAAAAAAAAATCTCATTTACAGACGTGGACACCTAAGAGCAATTCAAGTTTTTCCTTTTGGAAATAAAAGAAAGGGGGTAGACTGTGATCCTTTGAATTATTCATATTTAGGAAAAATTATAAAAACTCTTGCTTTACCTAATTACTCTGATTAATCTCCCCCAAATCTAAATGTAAAACCAATACAAATTTTCATATGTTCCATAATGCTGAAATGATCACAAAGAGAAGCAAAAAACACTTGCTGAATAAAGATTTCTGTTCTCATCAACCATTCCTTTTGCACATTAAATATGTTACTAGTTAAAGAAGAAAAATCACCATTAATTTCTTAAGTCTTACCGGGCATAGCATGGATGAGGTCACCACAGAGAACAAAGAACTTCGGCTTGGGGTTGAGCTTGTTAATAGCTTGCACAGCTTGTTCAGTTAATCTGATCTCCTCTTCCCATTCATCACCACAATTACTACAGTCACCAAGTGCCCAGGCTTTCATCAGTCCAAATTGTGGATCTGCTCCTTGGATGAAGTAGAAAGGGGATTTCCATTGAAGCTCTTTTTCTTTAAAGGAAAATGGAAGAAATATAAAGTCTTTGAGGGAAAGCAGCCAGGTTAAAACATATCATTTTCTTAAATTAAGTAGGTCATTTTAATAAACTATTGTTCAAATACACCATTTTCCTATCACAGACATTCTTAATCTTTTTTTTTTTTTGTCTGAAAGGCTGAAGAAGTCTACCAATCCCTTCTCAGAATAATATTTTTAAATGCACAAAATAAAACATATAAGATTACTAAGGAAACTATATTAAAATGCACTTATCAAAATTTTAAAAAATAAAGTTTGCAGACCCCAGGATAAGAATCCTGGTTCAAAGCATTTTGATTTATGTTAATTCTGAGAAGTCATGTGGCTAGAGAGTTGCTTGAAGTTCAGGAGGACCTGGATCCAAGTCTTGCTTCTGACATACAGGAAGTGACTAACCTGGGCAAGTAAGTCACTTAACTTCTCAATGCTCCAGGCAACTTTAAAACTAACTTGCCGAGAAGGCACAGTTCTGTATTGGTAGAGGAAATTCCTCCCAGGAACTCCCTATGCCAGCAAAATGACAGGTCTGATTAAGAAAAATAAACAAGACTTTGATACCCAAAGGCTGGAGAAAAACATGGGGAAGAACATGGCCAGGCCTTGATTAATGCAAAGAAGGAATCCTGTGAGGTGGTTGGAATCAATGACCATATTTTACATAATTTTAACTTTAAATAGTGCAAACTCTAATACATGTGACCACTTCACAGAATTCATTATTCAAACTTGGTTTGTATAAGCAATGAAACCAAGCTGTTTGTTTAAGAATTGTAGAATCAAAATGAAGTACAGAGCATTAACATAACACTGTATACAGGATATTAGCTTTCAATAGCAAATTTGAGAGCTAGATTTTAAAATATCATGAATATCAGCTCTCTGAGACAGATTAAATACTTCAAAATTGTTATTCTTGACATAATGTTTGCACTATTTAGGGATAAGCCAGCATTTTAATTATAAAACTTGGAACTTGAAAATTTGACTATCTGGTTGAATATATAGTGCTATAATGAAATCTTGAAATTAGTCAACATGGAAAATGCTAACATTTTAAAGACCGTAAGTTTAATGTGGATACACATGGGGATAAGAGTACTTCTGGGGGAAATCTTCATTACTGCATCCTTACTGTTGAATTGAGTTTTGTGAGTCATTAATATCTATCTTTAGAAACTAAAGCCTTAAAAGGAAATATAAAGGGGATCTGTTTGTTATTTAAATGTTTTTCTATTTAACCTAGTTGAATCCTGGCTAAATAGTAAAATGTAAAAAAAAAAATTTCTTTTTTTGGCTTTAGTTTCTGAAGGTAGATGGATTGTGACGCTTTTCCATTATTCATATTTAGCAAGGATCATCAAAACTATAGTTCTGCCTAATTACTATTTAGCTAAGATTCCACAAGGTTAAATAGCAAAACATAAAAATTTCCATATACATTTTTTTTGTGTGTCCCTAAAGACAGAAATTAATGTTGAAGGTACCTTCCAGCTCTAAATTTATAGCCTATATTAAGGCTTCCTCAATGAGATCCCAAAGCTGTTTGGCAGACATACTAGACAGAATTCTGGATTTGGAGTCAAGAGACCTGGTTTCAAATTCTGTCTTAGGCCTTTACTAGCTATGTGACTATAGTCAAATCACCTCTCAGCATCACCTTGAAAATAGGGAAAATATACTGCTTGCAAGATCTACCCCCCAGGGCTGTAAGGTTTAAAATGCTTTGTGAACTTTAGAGCACTTTACAAATGGGTATTTTTATTGCTGTTGCTATAATAATATAACTTAAAAGAGATCAGGTTAGCAATCCACATGAGAAAAAAAGTGGATGAAAAATGCCTAATAACAAAATTACAAAATGCACTTGGACAGAACACTCACTGAGTTAACGCAGCAATATAAACATCTTGGACAGGCTACAGATGCACAGCAAGCTAGGTTCATAACTGCATATGAGGAGCAAACAGACTGTATTCCATTTGGGAAAGAGTGTATTGCTTTCAGTGGTCCTAAACTGCTCCTTGCCACCAAAGTCAATCGGTATTAATATTCTCCCAATGTTGACAAACAGGTACAAATAATTTCACACCAACATCTCAGAAGATACACAATGTCAGTAACCCAAAGGGCAATGTAATAACAGTGCAACAATGGGCAGTCATGTAACAACTGTGGGTTTAAGGAAGGTACAGCATATTACCAGGAATGAACTGAGTTAGAAATAGCATGAAAGGCATAGACAAAGGACATGAATGACTAGAAAAAGATGTGCATCAGTCATTTAATGAGAATCATGGAAAACAGACGGACAGCCTGGATGTCACGCTGTATGTGTGATGGATTTGTGATTCCGTCCATTCAGGAGTCCATGCCAAAGATATAGATCGACATCCATCCAGGCCTGCCCATTCTGGGTGACTCAAATCCATCTTCCAAATTTCTTTGACTGATCCCAGATTTCTAGGAGAATTTTCTGCAGTATTCATAAAATAATAAGAGAATCAGAGAAAGTCTTCTAGGGTGCTGAATGGGTCCTGTACAGAAGATTCATGGAAGGGCATGGACAAAAATTCCAAAGGATAAGAACGCAAGGGTGGGATGCAATCAATCTCTATCAGTGGCAGGAATATTAACAGGGATGAGGTGATGGATACACTGAAGTATCAAAATGAGGTAAATTAAGTAAGCTAACAGTTCCACCTGGACTTTTAGTATTAAATTTCCTTTTTCCTCCTCTTCCAATTAGTTTTATACACTCATAAAGTTCTCTATAACATTATACATTTGTAAAGTTTTTCATAAAGCACAAATATATTAATAGAATAAAATTTTATCTATTGGCTCTATTATAATTATCATTTCCTCAATCAAATCTCAAGTGGATGTAAAAAGCAACTGCATAAAACTATGATTCATGCAATCTTTAGTCAAGGTGAAAACAGAGTTATAATTCTATGTGCTCCAGTTAGAGCTGCCACAGTGCCACTGAAACATGGGTATACATATCTAAGTAAGAAGCATGACTTTCTTCACAATTAATCTGGGATGGTTGAGAAGTCATGAACACCTGCTGTCACAATGAGATCTTTCCAGTGTTTGTCAGTCAATGAGCATTTATCAAGCACTTGCTATTCGCTAGGCCCTTGCTAAACACTGGGGATACAAAGAAAGGCACAATACAGCCCCTGCCCTCGAAGGGCTCTCAATCTAATGGGGAAGGTAACATGTACACAGCTATATACAAACAAGCTACATGCACAATAAACAGGAACTAGACAACAGATGAAAGGCACTAGAATTGAGAGGGACTGAGAAAGACTTACTATAGAAGGTGGGATTTTAGCTGGGACTTGAAGGAAGTCAAGGAGGTCAGAAGGAAGAGATGAGACCTGAGGAACAGCTGATGACAATGCCTGGAGAGTGTGCTTCTTGTGTGAAGAATAGCCAGGAGACCAGTGTCACTGGATTGAAGTGTGAGGGAGTGCAAAGTGTAATAAGATTGGAAAGGTGGGGAGAGGGGCTAGGTTATGAAAGGGCTTGAATGCCAAACAAATTTTACATTAGATTTTGCAAGTAATAGGAAGTCAGTGGAATTTATTGAGTAGGGAGTCATATGGTAGGACCAGCACTTTAGGAAATCACTATGATGGCTGAGTGGAGGATGGACTGGAGCAAGGAGAGACTGGTGGCAGGGAGATCAACCAGCCAGCTATTTAACAGTCCACACGTGAGGATATGAGGGCAGGACTGAACCAGGGGATAGCATTATCAGAGGAAAGGGTGTGCGTTTGAGAGATGTTACAAAAGGTAAAACTGACAGGTCTTAGCAAAAGACTGGATGTGAGGTGAAAAAGAGTTGAGGATGACACCTTCGTGGCTAGCCTGGGAGACTGAGAGAGTGGTGGTACCCTCGATAGTAAGAGGGAGGTTTAGAAAAAAATGGGGTTTGGAGGAAAAAGATAATGAGTTCAGTTTCTGACATGCTGAATTTTAAGATGTCTGCAGAACATGCAGTTTAAGATGTCTAGTAGGCATTTGGAGATGCGAGAATGGAAGTAAGCAGAGACGTAAGGGCTGGATAAGCAGATGTGAGAGTCATTTGCACAGAGATGGTAACTATATCCATGGAAGCTAATGGGGCCACCAAGTGGAATAGTACAAAGGGAAAAAGGAGAAGCGAGTCCAAGACAGAGCCCATGGGTGTGGGATATCCATAGTTAACCGGCATGACCTGGATTGAGATACAGAAAGGATTCTGGGAAGGAACAGTTAGATAGGCAGGATGAGAACCAGGAGAGAGTATTGTCCCCAAAAACCTAGAGAAGATAATATCATCAAGAAAAGAGTAACTGAAAGTATCAAAGGCTACAGAAAAGTCAAGACGGATGAGGTCTGAGAAAAGGCCACCGGAACTGGCAATTAAGAGGTCACTGATAATTTTGGAGGGAACAGTTTCAATCAAAGGATGATGAGGAAAACCAGAACATAGAGTCAAGAAGAGAGTGACAGGAGAGAAAATGGAGACACGGTTTGCAGACAACCTTCTCAAACAGTTTAGCCACAAGCAGCAAGAGAAATATAGAATGACAGTATGGATGATCAAGTAAAGGTTTTTTGAGGGTATGTTTGTAGGCAATAGGGAAGCACTCAGCAGACAGGAAGAGATCAAAGAGAAGCACCTACTATGTGCCAGACATTGTGCTAACTACAAATTACCTTGCCTTTTTACTGATTTGAGTACATGTTGTCTCACTCAGCACAATGTAACCCCCTGTAGGTAAGGATTCGTTCTTTTTCTTCCTGTATGCCCATAAGCTAGCCTAGTGCCTTGAATTTAACGTGTAGTAAATTGAATTGAATAGACAACCTGAAAACTGTAAGACTACTAGCATCTTCTGCCTGCTCCTTTTACACCATTCTGTCATGAGGACTTATTTCAGAATCAGAAGCAGGCTACACAGGACTGCATTTTGTAGTTTTCTTTTGTTTATTAATTAATGAATTAAAAAAAAATTAAGTGCTTATTATGTGCGAAGCTCTGTGCCCAGTACTGGAGATACAAACATAAGAAGTGAAATAGTCTCTGTGTATGAGGTACTCACACACTATGCCCAGGAGTGTCTATGGTAGATTAACACGTCAGGTCCAAATACCCTGGCATAGCTGGAGGCTTAGAGAACCTTAGGATACTGTAGCAGGGCACAAAGCAAGGCCCGATGGTCCTCTTTCTTACCTGATTATAGTTGCTGACTCCTAGCTCATAACAAATAAAAGTGAGCACCCATATCCACTCTGCAAGGCAGTGGGTCTGCAGGAGCCTGGTCTCATTCTGATCAATGAGAAGTAGAGAGGGCACCTAATGGTCTGAACAGAACAGGGATCTTGAGTTCTTATGCATTGGTAGGGACAGGCATAGGTTAGTGTCTAGTCAAGAAGAGAGGTGGAGAAGAAGGCAACATTGACTAGAAGATTGAGAGGAAATATTCCCTGGTGATAGTTGTCCCTGACCAACTGTCCTTGACAGGATCTTGGATGCCCTATTCAAACAATTAATCAGCTACTGATATGATTAAAAGATAAGGTCCTATTTAGCTAGGTTGGTCCTCAAACAGCAGACAGTCTGTTTTAGAGAACATAGTCTTAAGACTTTCTATTTAACATTTATGCTCTGCTGGTCTATCCTTGGAGAACTCAAGGTCTCTTGCAATGAGTCAGCAAAATTCAACTTTCTGAAGAGTAAGTACTTAATATACTGACATGACATATGAGCAGGTTCTATAAAAAATTAGCCTTTTTACGAAAATGAAATAAAAATAGTTGTTTTGATTAGTTGCAAAATTATCTTGCTAAAATCATGATCATGATCATCATCTGTAATCTGGAAGAAAATCCTTACAATCTCAAGTTACTTTCTATATTTCTCTTCCTCTTTATTTCTGACCTTCCAGAAAAGTAGTCTACACTTGCTACTTCTATTTGATCTCCACCTATTCATTTTCCAATTCCATGCAATTCTGTTTCTGTCTCTCTATTGAAACAACTCTTTCCAAGGTCAGCAATAATCTCTAAGTGGCAAATTGAGTGGCTATTTCTCAAATGTCTTCTATTGTGAGGCTCTGTAGCATCTGACACCGTGGACTATCCCCTCCATATTTTGCTCTTTGACTTCCATGATTCTGTTTGCTTCTGATTTGTCTGTCAATGGAACAGGAGCAGAGTCACTGGATAATTTGTAAGTTACTGAAGGTTTATAACTCTGAACCCAAACCATGGAGCAAAAGAAGTCTCCTTAAAGGCAAGAACTGTTTTATTTTTTATTTTATTCAATGTTTAGCCAAGGTTCCTTGCATATAGTAGGTGCTTTTAAAATGCCTGCTGAGTAGAACTGAAAAAGCAAGTTAGGTCCAGATTGTGGCTGAAAGGCATTAAATGACAGCTGAAATGCTACCCTAGACTCCAGCAAAAGATCTGAACCTGAAGCCTGTGAACACTTTGTTTTATGTACATAAAAATATTATTTTGAGACGAAGCTCATAGGCTTTATCAGACTGCTAAAAGAACACACAAAAAAGTTAAGAACCCCATTTTTTGAAGGCAAAAGGAACCACCAAGGTTTTTGAGCAAGGGTGTGGTCAAACTGCCCTTAGAAGATTCTTTGGTAGCTGTGAGGGGAATGGGTTAAAAAGTAGAAAGAGATGAAGCAGGGTGATCAATCAGAAAGTTGTTACAATAGTCCAACTGAGAAGGGATGAGGGCCTGAAATAAGGCTATCTAAGTGGAAACACAGGGATAAAACCTACAAGACATGGCAACTGACTGAATATGAGAAATAAGTAGAAGAGAAAGTCAAGGATTACTCCAAGATAACTATTCGGAGTGACCAAGAGTATATATAGTAGCACTCTCCACAGAAAGAGAGGCGGGTTTAGAGGGAAAAGTATTCCATTTTGGGCATACTGATTTTGAGAAGAGAACGGAACATCAGGTGGCATTGTCCATCAGTCAGTCCATAAACATTAATTGTTGACACTCAGAATGTGAGATCCTTGACCAATGAGTCAAAATAACACTGGAGGAACTGAATTATAGCAATGTTGACACTGTCACTACAATTAAAACAAATAAAACCAAAGGACATAAAGAAATTACAACTAAATGGAAGCATGACCTCTAGGTTTTTCTTGGAGAGAAAAATGTGAACTGGGGAGCTATCGTCTATCAGAGCAACTCCTTTATAAGGACACTAAGAGGTCTTTGGGAATAAGCCTGAGAAATAATTTATACTAACACACACGTAAAACATTTGCACGTGTGTGTGTGCGTGTGAACACACATATACGTATGAAGCTACAAGCCCCGAATCAAATCAAAGAACTCCCAGCAGAAGCTTGACCTAGGCATTCTGAGGGCTGAGAAGGAGTGTACTGGAGACGTTTCTTACTTGCTTGGGAGTACGAGCATTTATACCTCAGAATGATAATGGCAAAAAATATGGTCTTGATTTATTGTTTTGATTATTCAGACTTGAAAAACTTAAGAATTTGAGTATCCTCCTCCCCTCCCCTTAAACATTTACCAGTACACGCCCTATATATTGCTCTAGGGAATGAAATAAGCACCAGACCACCTCTAGACAGTAGGTTAACCACAACTGGTATTTACATATCTCTTGGAGGTTTGCAAAGTGCTTCTAGCAGGCCTACGGCACCTGGATAGTCCTACAGAAATTATTCCCTTTAGCACTTCAGCCTGGGTTCAGTTTAGTCAAATTAATTAAGATTCCTCTCAATAATTTATCATTTATCAAATGATTCAGCCCCTATCCCATAGAGATTCTAAACTCTTTCTCAACTGGCTGACCCAGAAGGATGCAGTGATTAAAATACATTTAACTAAAGCAGAATTGAAATGAACCAAGTACAAGATTAAAAATACAAAGAAGCAGAGCTGTTCCTGGGTAGAATCTGAAACATCAACTCTTGGGTGGTCATTACTACAGTGAAAAGGAAATGAACACTATCAGCTTTAAAACTCCCAAGTGCCACTATGTCACAGCTCCTTGTAAAGGCCCAAACTTGCCAGTCACTTTTCTTTACATTTGGTGTTTTCCAGTTGTACCCATAGATCTCATTGGTAGGGGATTTTCCCATGAAGATTTGGTGAAGGATACAGGGCAATCTCTGGTCTCAGATTACCCCATTACACCTTCTTCTGGCTGGTCTGTAACCACTGTCACTTGAATTCCTTCACTGATCCTTCAGGGTCCCTCCAAAACAGCAGTTAGGCAGAGATCTGCTGCATAGTTTCCAGATGGCCACCAGAGGGCACATGATCAGGTACAGGTCTCATGTACATATATACATCATGCATGTGTCTCATGCATCCTCCTCTGGACCACTTCTGGTATCTTTTTCATGAAGAATTTTTTCTTTCTAAAAATCTTTCCCTAATAGTGTGATATTAGAATGACTTTAAGCAACTTCTCTGAAATTAAATGGCCGGGTCAACTTATGTCCTTTTTTCCTTTGACATCTGAATATGGCAACAAAAGAAAAAAGCTAGCTGAGTTATATTCTTGCCCTCAGTGAAAGATTCTAGATGAGTCAGCATATGTAAAGGGCAGAAGGAGGGGGAGTGTGCTCCCATACGTAGGAGCGCTTGCATTATGCTGCCTCTAAGAGAAAGAAACAAGGTTAGAAAAAATAGTGGGGGGGAAGGTGTGCGTGGGAGTGCAATAACCCACCAGAAGGGGCTTCGACTTCATACTGCATCAGCTTCCCTCTACACAGATAAGAACATAAGCAGGAGTGAGCAGGACCTAGTCATTCCAAATCCTAAATTCTTTTGCATATGAGCAAAAAGGACCTACTTAGGTCTGAGGGTTCCCACTGCCTAATCCAGGGTTCAGCTGAGTCTAGGGGTATGGCTATTTTTCCAACAATAATTTATAATTTATTTGGCTCTTGTTAGCCTTGAGAGTCTACTCTTGTTACAAACTTGCATAACTTGAAAGGATTTCTCACTTATATATAGGTACATTTATGGAATGATATCAGAAGTGAAATATGACATTAAAACTCCTGAACAGCTGAGCACAACTAGTAAGACTGGTATCACAGACTACCACATCTTATTTTCTGCACCTGGCTTTGTGTGCACACTGAAGACCTTTTAAGTAAGCATTGCTCACATTTTGCTTTCAAAGTCTTATGGGAGAAGGAGAAAACTTGTCTCAGGGATATCTTGTTGATGGCTCTCATGCCAGGTGAAAGCTTTCTGCTTCTGGTTCTCAGCTGCCTGCTCTTACCTCCTGGTGGTGGAGAAGGAAATGGCAAACCACTTTTCTGCCAAGAAATTTTTTTGGCAAGAAAATACAAAATGGAGTCATAAAAAGAATCAGACATGACTGAAACAACCGAACAACAAACTTCCTAACGCTATCCAGGTAAGAGTCACTGAACAAGAAAGCCAGCTGCCCAGGAAATGCAGTTGGGAGCCCATATTCTCCAGTGTTTTTACCTGGTATTCCTGAAAGCCAACCTGTAAAAGACACACCAGAAACTTTGCTTCTGTAACCCACCGATGCCCATGAGTCTCCATAGGTAAAAGCAAAACACTGTGCTGCTCTTTCAAGAATCATGGACCTTTGCAACCTACTGCAATGCCTACAGTATCCCTTTATGATAGCTGAGTTCTTCTCTTCTCTACTTTTATCTGCATAACAAATAACAAAAAGGAAAACAGTGAGTAACTGTGAGTCGTAAAGTCTGCCACAACCAAGTCTAACACAAATAAAGTGACTGTTGGTTACTTTTATCATGTATCCAAAGGCAAAATGAAACATCATTTCTTGGTACACTTGGTTATCTTGTCTTGCAGAATTCATGATGGGCATAAAACAAAAAGGCCATTATGAAGAAAACTAGATACGTTGCAGAGAATGAAGAAATAAGTTATAAATAAATTAAAATTATAAAAAATAAATTTCCACAAAAAACTCAGTAAGACCCTACAAATATTTTAGTATTGTTATTCCAATGCAAAGGTGGGCATAGATGAGGGAAACAGGAAATATGGCTTTAAGACTACACTGAAACCACATGTCTATATATCCTGAATTCTTTCTCCAAGAAAAAAATTGCATGGAACATAGTGAACACAAAGTTACATCATTAAAAATTTAAAACTGAATAAATTTTAACAAATGACTGAAACTGATAGAGCAAAGGTTAAAATAACACCAAATTAAAATAAAGTTAAGAATATATGATTTACAAATAGAATAGTTCCATCTTGACCTACTGACCAACTTGAGCTATCAACACTATGAAATGAGAAGTGGATGAAGGAAAATGCATCAACATGAACATTTACTGTTTCCTACCTAAGTTTGCTGAACGTAAAGTAACTGGCACAACAAGGAGGAAGAAGAAGCCTAAGAATGACCTAGGTTGGTAAACACTTGATCTCTTTGCCAAGCAGAGAAACACAGCAGCCAAGGACAACAGTTTAAAGTACAAAACCATTTTCAGGCTCTTATAAAGTAATAAAGTGGAAGATGATAAGCACTGCCTCATTACACAGGGAGATGTGGTGTATGGAAAAACATACCAGTCAAACAATGATCTCAAGAACATTAAGTGATAAAGCTGAAAGAATGACAGTTTTAGAAGTGGGGGAATATCACAATTTCTATAACAAATTATTCTTTATATTAATCCAAAGCATGGTTTACAATGTTGGAATGACATGCTCCTAGCCAGATAGGAGTATACCTAATAAGAGTCAGTAAGAATGCACTTCCCTAGAGTCTTGCACATTTAATCAAAAGACCTTTAAACTGAAAGAGAAGGAGGAAAAAAAATTGCATACATATATATGTATATATACATACAAATATATATATGCATATGTATATATGTGCAGACAGATACCACTGACAGTAGCTATATATAATATACATATACACACATACATATATGTGTATATAATATGCCATTTTCTCTCTTCCTTCCTTTTCATGTATTTATGTCTATACATATGTGTGTATATATACATGTGTGTATATGTGTTTACTTATGTGTATATGTATACATATGTACATGAAATCCAATAATCCGAGTGAGGAATCATGGTGGAAAAAGTTTGGGTGAAGATCAACAGAGATGATATTGTCATTAAAGCATATTTCATAAAATACAAAGAAGAAATAAATGAGGAGTTTGGGAAATAGATCACAAGCCAGGCACAGACCTATATATAAAAGTGATGGTGAATTTCCATTATCTCTAGACATATGGTGAAAGTTTCTCTTTGTCCAAAACAGAGCAGTTAAATTTCTTACTTTGCCTTAGTTTTAACTAAATCCTTCAAAAGGAAGAATCAAGAAGGAGAACTTTCATATTCGATCTGATTTTTACCAACAAGAAGGAACTGACTATTGGAATGGAACTGATGGAAATCAAGGAGGAAGTGGCAACTCCATCGCAGAATTTGTGAAAAAGAAGAAAGATAGTCATAGGTTCTAAGGCTCCTTTAAGCTCCTGATCTTTGATTACATGCCCCTAATAATCACTGCTACAGGTGGATGAGACAAAGATACCAAATGATAGACAGAAGGTAGATGTAATCAACTCATTTTGCTTCTGTTCTTTCTGCCAAGCATAATCTTTGTTCTGCAAATGACAGAACAAAAATAATTAGAAACAAGTTGAAATCCAGCATCAATTGGCAGAGAAGTAAAAGACTACCTACCTGCCCCTCGGGAGTTCAAGTTGGCAGGACCATAGGAACTACTCCTAAGGGGACTGAAAGAACTGGCAGATGTTACTGTCGAGCTAGTTATTAGTTTTTTGAAAGATGGTGGGAAATGACAGAGAGTTAGCACAGGATAGGAAAAAGTCTAATGTCCCCATTTTAAAAAAAAGTGAAGTAAATGGGACATACAAACCATAGATTAGAGAGACTTTCTTTGACTCCTTGCAAAATTCTTGAATACATTATTAAAGACACAGTTAGTAAATGTATAGAGAAGGAAACGGTGATCACGAAAAGCTAGCACGATTCAATTAAAAAACAAAAAAACAGGCCATGCCATACTGAAATCACTTTACTTTTTGACAGGGACCAACAGATTAGTAAATAAATAGAATGCTACAGTTATATACGTATATTCACACATGCACATAAGCACTATATATGTGTGTGTGTGTACTTATGTCATATTTTGCTTAAAATATACATATACATGTATATTCATACATACTTTAAGCAAAATATGCTATAAAGTCTATTATCCTATTCTCATTGACAAGATATAGAGATGAAGGGTAGCCAATTTCATAGTTAAGTGGATTTAGAACTGACTGAATAACTGAACCCTAAGAGCAATCATTAATGGTTTAATGTCAGCATGGAAGGAGATTTGCAATGAAGTACCTCAGTGATCTATGTTTGGTTCTGTCCTATTCGACATTATTTTCCAATGACTTAGATAAGGACGCAGATAGCATGCTTGTCATATTACTAGATGACAAAAATCTAGTGGCATTAACTACTTCTACCTAACACAATGGATGACAATGTCAAGATCAAAAAAAAAATCTTGACAGACTAGAACACTGGGATGTATTAAAAAAGATGAAATTTAATAGGCACAAATGTAAAGTCTTATGCTCAAGTTCAAAAAATGAGCTTTACAACCACAAAATGGAAGAGACATGGGAAGACAATAGCTCATATGAAAAGGATTTGTGGATTTTAGTGGACTGAAAATTCCATTATATTAACTAAAAAAGTTAATGTGATCTTAGGCTGTCTCAAGAAAGGCAGCTTGTTCAGAAACAGGAAAGTGATGGTTCTACCGCATTCCATCCTAATCCGGATATAAAAAAAGTACAGCTAGGTCACAATTAAAGTGAGTTCGAATAATGTAAAATTTGACAGAATGAATTATAAAATAGTTCAACAATGATATGAGTTATGTGATGGTTTTAACATGTCACTAAGTAGCCAGTCTACACTTGCCTATAATTGTGTGATAATGTAACATGCTGTTGCATAGCATATTACCAACAGCTATGTTAATATTTTTAAGAGCCCTTAACAAAATCGATAAAAAGAATACTTCAGATAGAAACACTGCCAATGCAAAAAATAAGAGTCTTATAATTACATTAGAACAGAAATTTGATGTAATAGTACAGAACAAATGTAGTTACCGCAAAATAGGACAAGATGTCAGAATTCCTGAATCACTATATAGTATGGAGCATTATAAAATATGCAGTTAAATGATGAAAAATGCAAAGTTGTCTCATATCAGAAGTATGATAGTATGCTCTGTCTCAATTTCTGAGAATAATTTTTGTAGCATAACATTAATTGTTCTTTAAGTGTTTGGCAAAATTTACTTTTAAATTGATCTGGCCTGTGTAGGACTTCTTCCTTTCGCTGTTTATGGCTTGCTCAATTTCTTTTTTGGCAACTAGGTCCTTTAATATCTCTACTTCCCATATTGTTAGTTTGGGTATTTTATATTGTCTAGATACTCATCAATTTTCCTTGAATTCTCAGTTTTGCTGCTGCATAACTAAGTATGATACGTTCTGAGTTTTGAAGCTAAAATAACCCTGTTTAAAAATCCTTTGATCATGAACACTAAACACAAAGTAACCCTTAACCCATTCCCTCCCTCTAGGAACTGTGGAAGGCTTATTTTATTTGTAGAACTCCCAACTAGAGGATTCCAGTGGGCTAAGGATTCCTGCCTGCCTACTTCTGAAAGAAATCGTAAGTTTCCACAGCCTTCTAAAAATTACAAGGTATAGAGTCAGAGGATTCATGTTCAAATCTATTGCCTTTCCTTTATTCACATGGCCACAACCACTATAGTGGTGGGTCACTTCCAACTTAGACGACTGCAATAACCTCCAAATTGATTTCTCTGCTTCAAGTTTCTCCTTTTTCCAATCTACCTTCCACTCAGATGGAAATTATTATTTCTAAAACACCAGTGTGACTGTCACTCCCCTGCTCAAGAAAGTTCTGTGGCTCTCTATTTCTAGGACAAAAATACCCAATTTCTCTCTTTGGCATTTAATACCCTTCACAACCTGCCTACAAATTATCTTTCTCCAGACTAGTTCGTATTATTCCTTCCTCCCCCAGCATTCTACATTCCAGTCAAACTCACATACTTGCCATTTTCCTACTGAACATACATTCTATCCCATCTCTACTTTTGAACAAACTGTCCCCCAAGTGTGGAATTCTCTTCCTATTTACCTCTATCTCTTAAAATCCCTAGTTCCTTTTCAGGCTCAGTTCAGGTACCACTTCCTACAAAAAGCTTTGCCTGATCCCCACCATCTTCTCCCATCCTTCTAAGCTCGTTACCGGTGGCTAATGCTTTCTAACCTCACTAAATTACTTGTATTTACTTATCTAGGAGATATTATCCAAAAGAAACATTTTTTTTTGGATGCAGATTCCTATTTAATTTTTGTCTTGTACTACCAGTGCCTAGCATAGAACCTTGTATATAGTAGGTACTTAACAAATGCTTGTAGAAGTGAAATGAATTGAATTCATAGGGAACCCTGGCGCATAAGCCACAAGTATGGATAACCAGCAGCTCTTCCTGGAAATTGCCATAAATGTTGGTAGATCCCTTCACTCAGGAGGTATATCTACTATGGGACCAGGTTCTAGACACCTCACTGCATATTCACTATATGCTACACTGATCTTTGGGATAACAGGTTGATCTTGATCTATATCCTCCCTCCAAATCCTCACCCACTATAATAAGTAGATATTCAGGGAAAAAGGTTCACAGAGTATTTTCAATTCATAGTAGCATCATTATTGCCTCCAGTACCTATTAGACTGACATGTTGAGGCATCCAAAGAAAGGACATGAGTGTCAGCACACAAAGTACATACCCTGGAATACTGGTAGAGGCTTTCCACTGAAGGTAGTTACTCCATCAAGCTAGGGTCTCCTAGTGTTGGGAAGTGCTGTAGGGGAAAGGATGGTACACTAACTGAAAAGAAGAATTTGGGGCTGGTCCAGCAAGAGGTGATGGAATCCTAGGTTTGGAACATAAGAGGTGATGGGGCAAGGAGCACAAGAACATGGATGTAAACTTTTGTGTTTCAAAAAGGTATCAATTTACTAATATGCTTTGTGCTAGGAGATCTTAACTCTTCCTTTGTCCTGGATTCTCTAATCAGTACTTGTCTTTATCCCTTTGGATATTATGTGTCCCACAAGTGAATCTGCTAACTGGCATTGGTCTCGCCTAGCATAATGTTTGCTGTCTTCTCATCTTTAATCTCCCCCTCCATATTTTCGGAAAACTGTATCCTTTTCACATCTTCCAACCCAGTTTATTTCTCTATTTGCTGGTTCATGCTAGACCTGACACAGAGGAAGTCTGACAGAAATATTATCTTAGATATAAACAAATTACATATAATTTGTCAAAGAGATTATGCTAAAAATAAGGCTTCAACAACTTTTTTCTGTTCTGGCTTAATTTCTAAACTGACTTCAGATTCTTTGTCTTTCATATCTTTAAGTGATTCAGTTTATATTACAATATCCTGATTAAAAGACATTCAACCAAACTAACCATTTTGACTTTTAAGATATAATTAATATCTAATTTTAATATCTAATATATACTTTGCTTGAATTTTTCTGTGCATGCATATTTTTCCTGTCATCTTTATTACACCTTTTAGATACTGTTTGTTAACTGTTAATGAAATAGACTATTTTTTTACACACAATAATTTAAACATCTCATTGACACTTTTGGCTATTGTCAGCTGATCAATGCCACACCATAACAAAAGAGTCACTAAAACCAAATGAATCAAGCTTTTAACCACTCATCTAGGACTACGTGACTAAATACTGCCCAATTATATGTTCTTATCATGTGCTAAAACTGCAAGTGATGGATAATCTCAAGTGATTAACTACTGAAAGCAAAACAAAATCTCATTTTTTTAAAAATGGATACTCTTTTCTATTTCTTTAAGCAATTTCTTTACTCCTATAACTTTCCTTTAATGAGTAAAGTTAAAATAATGAACATAGCTGTTTTAGGTGTCTAGTCCTTTGTCCATAAAACCTCAGATGTATTCACACTGCAAGAAACTGATAAGAATCTAATCTACTGGCTGTAGTTAATTCTTCTGTCTCAAGGTTAACACTGACAATAGTCCTGGAGGAGCCACATATATCCATTAGAAATCAGGTGTTACTACATAGTTAACTAAGAATTGACTACTGAAGATGGCTAAGTCATTTTATATTTGTTTTTCTTTTTAAAAAATGCTTTAGCTAGACATCCACTTTTTTTTATATCATACTTTGTTGTTTCAGTTGCTTAGAAATGGGAATGATGAGTACCTTAACAGAGGATTGGAAAAGTTTTAAGCTTGATAAAAAATGCCAATTAAATGAAATTTCTGCAATTTGTCACAGTTGTATACAGCAGTGAATCACAACGAAAATGTGTTCAGCAATACTCCTAATCTTATCTTGGGATTAATCCCATTTTTGTGGTAGAAATAGTGTCTTGTAACATGACAAAATAGGAGGATGACAAATGTTGAAGATGTGGGAGAGTTGGAACACTAATTCATTGCTGGTGGAGCTGTGAGCTAATCCAAACATTCTGGAGAGCAATTTGGAACTATGCCCAAAGGGGTGCACAAATGTGCATACCCTTTGACCCAGCAATATCACTTCTAGGACTGTATCCCAAAGAAATCATGAAAAGAGGAAAGGGTCCCACATGTACAAAAATATTTATAGCAGCTCTCTTTGTGGTGGCCAAGAACTAGAAATTGAGGGGATGCATATCAACTGGGGAATGGATGAACAAGTTGTGGTATGTGAATGTAATGGAATACTATTGTGCTATAAGAAATGATGAACAGGAAGACTTCAGAGAAGCCTGGAAGGACTTATATGAACTGATGCTAGTTGAAAGGAGCAAAGAACGGGAGATCATTGTACACAGTATCAACCACAGTGTGTGAGGAATTTTTCTGGTAGACTTCGCCCTTCACAGCAATGCAAGGGCCTAAAACATTCCGAAAGGACTCTTGAGGCAAAATGCCATCCACATCCAGAGAAAGAACTATGGAAACAGAACACAGAATGAAGCAGAATATTTTCTCCTGTGTTATGTTTTTGTTTTTCTCGTGGTTTCTCCCATTCATTTTAATTCTTCTATGCAACATGACTAATGTGAAAATGTAAGAATGTATGTGAAGAACCCATGTAAGATTGTATGCTATCTTGGGGAGGGAGGGCAAGAAAAATCTAAAACTTATGGAAGTGACTGTAGAAAACTGAAAACAAATAAATTAACAATAATAAAAAAAGAAGAAGAAAATATATTAACATTATTCACTACTTCTGAGTTCTTTCAGGTATGACAACCTAAGTCTCCTTATTATAAAATAGCTCTCTGCCTCAAATTAAATACAATAGTTACATATAGGTACCTTAGCATTTATTTTTGTGACTGCTATGCCAAGAAAAATAGTCTCTAAATTATATGCCCCAAGGACCAGTGAGAATGCATGCACTTTCTCATACAAATGTAACCAAATATTTTTTGAGAGTCATATGAAATTCTGAAAGACAATGCTGGGGCCCTCCCAAAATCCAGAAGTACCAACTCTTCATGGAAGCAGGAAAGCAAATAGGCAAACCACACTTCTGTCCACTGAGCAGTTTTCAACATTACTGGTTCACAGTAAGAAACAAAAATCCAATCAGCTATTCCCAATACCTCTCAAAGTCTCTAAAGGGAGGTATCACCTTTTCAAAATTTTTCACCTTTCCCTGGATGTGTGTAACTAAGCAAAATAGAATCTTTTGCTATTTGAGTTTGTCAGTCAAGTGCCTTTGATTGACTCAATTTGATTGAATCAATCAAGAGTCTTTGATTAGAAACAGTATACACACACACACACACACACATGTGTCATGCAGCACACATACAGCAGAGCTGAGAAACGACTATGAGTTGGCTAGAGAAACTTGCTTGTAGGGAGGTCTAACATAAAGAATGTTTGTGATGTCAGTGCTCTGTCTGTTGATCTGTGTTAATTTCTCAGACAGAAGCCCTGTCAATTGGTCTTTATGAGTGAATTGAGATGATAGTGCTGGTAATGTGTATGTATATATATGTATGTATATATGTATACATACGTGTATATATAAAAATATATATGTGTGTGTATATATATATATATATATATAGAGAGAGAGAGAGAGAGAGAGAGAGAGAGAGAGAGAGAGAGAGAGAGAGAGAGTTATATATTGTTATAGCCCTGTTAAGCTTTGTTTTCCTAGAAACAGGGAAGAATTTGGAATGGAACAGTCCCTGTGAGCTGAGACAAGGACCAGGAACAGACTACTGCCTGTGTGTGAACCTAGACAAGGGCTAGGAGTGGTTGGCCCAGGGAGGAGGAGCCCACAACGGAGCAGCTGTGAGGTTTGGAAGTCAGCCTCGAGTGAAGATGAGAGAAGACTTTACTTGGACACTGTGCATTGATTAAGAAGATCGTTCTTACTATGACCTAGGGGTGGTATTTTGAAAAACCTTTAGTTGGATACTTGGTATTGATTAAGGATGTTGCTGCTGTTATGATATGTTTCACTTAAGGATGCTGCTATGAATGTTACGCTTTACTTTACTGAACAATGTTTAGTTTGATGCTGAATAGAGTTCATTATGCAATTAGACCCTTGAAATCATTCACAGCAACAGTCCTCAGATGTGCTGCCATACTGGCTTTACAATGTGCCAACTATGTCTTTTTTTTCATTTTTCTATTTGCTGGACCTAATTTACCAAAATATGAGCTTTGCCCAATCAATTAATCAATCAACATTTCTTAAACTCCTCCAATGTACCAGGCACTGTGCTAAACACTGGGAATACAAAAACAGATAAAAAGACAGCCGCTGTTCTCAAGGAGCTTATAATCTAATGAGTGAAGGGTAACATGCAAATATATCTATACAAAGCAAGCTATATATAGGATAAACAGGAAATAATTAAAAGAGGCAAGGCACTAGAATTAAGAGAGTCTGGGGAAAGCTTATTGTAAAAGGTGAGATTTTTAACTGGGATTTAAAGGAAGCCAGGGAGTATACAAAGTCTTACTAGCTCTGCTATTAAGTAGCTAAATGACTTTAAGCAAATCACTAAAATTCCCTGTGCCTCAGTTTCCTATTCTACAAAATAGCAATGACAGGGGTTCTTTAAAGTATCAAAAACTGTCATTTACTCAGATGAATTGCTTTCATAGATGACAATACAATCAGAAGGACTGAGAACTGACTGTATAGCTAGACTCAAAGAGAAGTCACTAATGGTTCATTGTCAATGTGGAAAGAAAGTCTCCAGTGGAGGGTCACATGATCTGTGCTTGCCCTTGCACTGACTTGTATTTTTATCAATGACTTGGATGAAGGCATAGATGACACGTACATCAATTTTCAGATGAGAGTCAGGATCCAAAATGATTTTCACAGGCTTGGGCATTGAGCTGAGTCTAATTAGATGAAATTCAATAGGATTACACGTCAAACCTTGCACTTGGATACAAAAAAAAACAATCAACATATAACTCATCAGTATGACAAAGGAGGCATAGACAGTAGTTTATTGTGTTCAGTTCTGGGCACCACAGTTTAAAAAGGATATTGATAAACCTGAATGTGTCCAACACAACCAGAATGGTGAAGGACCCTGAGTCCATGATATGTGAAAATTTGTTGAAGGAACTAGGCACATTTATCTTGGAGAAGGAAGAGGGGATTATTGATACTTGTCTTCAAGTATTTGAAGAACTGTCATGTGGAAGAGGAAATAGACTTGTTCTGTTTGGCTCCAGAAGGCAGAATCAAGAGCAATGGGCAGAATTTGAAAAGAGGCAAATTTATACTTAATGTCAAGAAGAACTTCCTAATAACTAGAGGTGTCCAAAGGACCGGATGGAATGGGCTGCTGAAGAGTGGAAGAGCTTGTAATCTCCCACCCTCCTACTTTGGAGGTCTTTGAACAGGAGAGATGACAAATTACTGGGCATGTCACTGTAGGGATTCCTTTCTCATACAGGTAGAATTAGGTAGTGGGAGGACTAGGGTGTGAAGGCTGCTTATCCACCTTTACCTAATTCTCACCTTGGCTCCAAGAAGCTGGAGCATGTGCAGCAGCCACACCCTGGTAAACTGTGTCTCGGCAGACAGGCTAAATCAGGTTGAGGGTAACCAAAGGCCCACAAACCTGTCAGTGAGTTAAGGGAGTGTCTATCCCAAGCATATGAAGACTTCCCCCGGTGAAATGGGGGAAAGAGAACAGTTTGTTCCAAGAATCATGAGAGCAGCTGAAGGAGGTACTGTGGAGTGCTCAGAGTTTGATCAGACAACAAAGATGTCAAGTTCATTCACTGCATCTTGAGCTATCACCAGTCATCCTCATTTCTGCCTTGACACTGGACTTCAATGACTCTGGGAGAGTGAGGCTGATGATTTTATGCAACTCTGCCTCACAAACCCAATTCACATAAGACTCAAGCCATCACCTTGTGATGTCACTGGTCCTCTTCCTAAATGAAGGACTAACAGGAACAACAGAATCAGATGGCCACTGACCTCCCTTCCAAATCTCAAACTCTATGGCTCTGAGAAGTACACAGTTAATATTTGCTTAATGGGAAGATATTTCCCATCCATTAATAGGCCCATGTGACCTGCCTGCGTCACATGAATCTGTGGTAGGAGGACTTTACCAAACAGGTGGAGCAGGAAGGGTGGAGCAGAGCTGACAGGAAGTTGGTCAGAGCATTTAGAGCTGAGGGAGAGAGAGGAAGCAGAGAGTGAGCTGTGAGTGTCAGTTTGTGGGGAGGCCCTAGCGGTGGAAGGGTTGGGGATGGTGGTACCCCCTGCACTGTTACTGTGTGTAGATTTCTTTGTTGCTAGGATGGATTGGGCTTTCTGGTGTTGTGGTGTTTGAATAAATGTTTAGTTCTGTCTTCCATGTGGAGAGTGCTAAATTTTGCGATTTGGAACTATGCCAGGATATTCATCACCGCAGGGGCTGTGAATGTCACGTTGGTGCTACAAGCTACCAAAGTGACATTCAGTTTTAAAAAGGTAATGGTTGGTGAAATGATGTCAGAGCTCTAGAGGCTTGGGATATATTGCTGAAAGTCATCTGCATAGACATGATAACTGAACTCGTGGGAGTTACCAAGTAAGAAATTAGAGAAGCCACAGGTATTTTCCACCCCTAATCAAGAATGTGATCAGTGAGGACATTCTACCTTTCAGAGACACAATAAAAAACTTCATCCTTTAACCTTGTTAAGTTGCTCAGGCATAATCCTGTTCTCATCCCCTATACCTATACTAGCTATTTCATAGGGCTATGGTGGTGAAAATTCTTTATAAACTTTAAACCTATTATAAAAGTGAAGAGTAAGCCTACATTTTGATAGATTTAAGATACTCGAAAGATAAAACATGAATAATTCTCTCACACTTGATTTCGTAATGGTTCAGCAAATTTACTTGATTATCATTAAAACATGTATTCATTCCCTTCAAAGATTTTTCAAAATCATGGTATATTTTTAATACCATTCATAATCTCATTTATATTTTTAAGAAGCATTTTAAAATCTAGTCCTCTACTTCTTCTATGGCCATAGATTTTTCTAGATTTGAGAGATGATCATGGAATATGCTAAGAGTGGAAGGGACTTCAGAGTTCATTTAATTTAATACTTTTATTTTGTAGATGAGAAAACAAGAGGTATGGTGATTAAGGCAAATCTTTGAAAAGATGAAGTGAGTCATTTTAATGGAACTTGTATTTATTCACTATTGCATGGGAGGATTTCCCCAGAGAGAATCAAAAGAATCTTCAAGGACATTAAACATGCTCTCTGTGCACCTGAAGAAGTTGGAAAGGTTTAAGATGTCTCAAGATTATCTTTTTTTTTTTTTTTTTTTTTTACGCACTGAAGAGTCTTTTTCTTCAGAAAAAAAAAAATTACTCTGATATCAATAAGAATGATAAATCATGCTGGAAAAAGAGAGTTACTAGTTTAGGACAAGAAAGCAATTGGCAATATGTAAAAAAAAATCTTTATTTCTCTAATGTTTAGAAATGTTTCACCCTTTTTTCATATTTATATCTTTAGAAAACATTTCTCTTCACACATGACTTATTAAAAGCCTGTCTAAAAGGAAATTATTTGTTATGAAAGAGCAGTCTTAATTAGGAAATGTGTTAAGGAAAGCTAATTACCAATTTCCCTAATTAAGGTGAATATATGAACAAAGCTTAGAAGTTTACACCTCCCAGCTGAAGTTTATACAATTTATTTTTTATGTAATATCCTTCAAACTGAGATTAGTAGAATATCTTAATAGGAAGAGGGCATGATTGTATCCACATTTTGTATTTAACATTGTTAGACGAAAAGGTTGGGGAAATTGTTAAAATGGCCCATATAAATCATAAAGAAAACGGTAATATTAAGGTAAAGAATCCATTTGTTTACCTGACATTCATCACTTAAGGACAGTAGATACAGAATATATCTGCGTTCACCAAACCACACAAGTATTTCTTCACCACCCAAACACATGTAGATATCGTTCCCACCCTACTTTGTAGCTTGAATTAAGGGAAATACAATTTGCTTGACTGACAATCACTCTTTTCATTGTCCTAAGTGAAGGAAACTTCTGGTCACCCAGCTTTATAACATTAGGGTAATTCTCCATTCCTCATCTTACCTTATCTCATATATTAATGCAGTGGCCAAATCTTGCTGATTCTACCTCTACTTACATTTCTTAATCCCATCTTTCTTCTCTACTCTCTAGTTCAGGCCCTCCTCGCCTCCTGCCTGGAATACTGCATCAGCCTCCTGCTCAGTCTCCTATCTCCAGTTTCTCTTTCTGCTCCAATCCATCCACCACACAGCCACCAAAGTGACACTTTTAAAACACAGGTCTGATTATGCATCTCCCCTGCTTTAAAAACCTCTTACTGTTTTTAGGACAAAATGCAATCTTATTTGTTTGATATTTTAAGGTGTTTTACAATCTGGTTACTTTCTAGACTTATTTTAAGCCCAAATGGCCTATTTGCTGCCCCTCACAAAGAACATGCCATCCCCTTTCCCTCTGCCTTTGCATAAGTGATTTCCACTTCCTGGGATGCACTTCAAGGCTCAGCTCAAGGACCACTTGCGATAAGCCTTTCAGGACCACCAGCTGCTAATGCTTCATCACTGTCATGTACTTTTAATAATATTTTGCATTTATTTTATCCATGTCTGTCCATATTTACATTGTCTCACTCTTTAGAATAGAAGCTCCTTGAGGGCAGGGACTGTTTGGTTTCTGGATAGAACCCAGGGTCTAACATAGTATATAGTAGGTGTTTAATAAATGCTTTTATTGCTATCTCTTTGACTTGTATCTTGTGAGAAACAAAAGAAGGAATTCTGTTTTCACAGGGTTAAAACTCCTCCTAGCTTTAAGGGATAGCAGCTAATCAGAGTTGTGACCTAGTATGCGGGTAAAAGGTCAGAAGCTTGTGTGCAGGCTTGACAAGCTGTTTGAAGGAAGCCTATCAGAGAAAAGAACATGAAGTGAGGTGTTCAGAAGGCCTCATTTAGCCAACAGATGGCAAGGCAAGAGATTCAAATTTGGAACAGTATAAGAAGGCTTGCATGGGTCTGAATAATGGTAGCCCTCCTCTAGGAGCTACCCATTCAATCAGGGGGAATGAATGTAAAAATTAATGCAAGTTTTCCTGATTTCACAAGAAGTATTGTGCTTTGTTTAAGGTGGGCACATTTCTCACAGTTGGGGGCTCATTTCTCATAGTAATTGTGAGACATATGAAATAGTAAGTTTCCACACTGTTAAAATCATCAAACCTGGGGGGGAGGGGGGACGCAGTAAGAAGCTGCTTAGATAAGATAAAAGTCATCAGTCAATAAGCAGCAAACAAAGAGGCTCAGAAACCATAAACTTGGGGGCCCTTGGTAAACTGGACCAAGCCAATTTGGAGTCATGAACAGTTAGCCTTTCTCTTACTACAGCACATACTTAATTAACCTCATGTATTATATGATGGGGAACTCCTTGCATAAAATTAGAGGAATACTGGACGCATGAGGAGGGAGGGAGTACATGTGAAGGGGAAACATATGAAGGACGTATAAGTAAGATTGTAACGCGGAAGGATTAGACCAATCTGATCCAGAAGGGAGGAGCTATGAGAATTATTAACCCTATAAAGCCTGATTTTGCTTCTATATTCAGCACACTCCCTTCTTATGGAGGTGAGCATGCTTCTCAAGATTCAAAGGGGAACGCACTTCAACCTTTCCAATAAAGAAACTTTGAGACACCAGTTTTAGGAATTGAGTCTGGGGTCTTCTTTATAATATCCCTAAGCTGAAATTGTCTTTAAACTGTTCAAGCTATTTTCCTACAAAATCTAATTCTGAATCCAATGATAGTGCAACATCCTAAAATAGGAGAAAAAGCTAACTGAATGAAGAAGGCTGATTTTAAAGGGATCATGGAAGGAGAAAATCAAAAGTGGAAGCTGATTTCAGAAACTGAAAATGATTCCCACTAGATGTCTGACCAGCATGGTCACTGTTACAGAACACAACTTTCCCCTTTGCTACCAAAGTATACTACTGTTTACTTGCACAATTACTTGCATACTGAGTAGGATTGCTGCACCACAGAGTAATCTAAGTCAGGGAACCCTCTTACTTTTCAGAAGTCCCACAGAAAGGAGAAAATTGAGAGAAATGATTTTACTATTTTAAGAATGAGAAAAAGAGGTCCTGGGTTTGTTCCTTTGTACCTTCCATACCTGAACAGTATTAGCACCACACTTGGAAGCAGGCATTCAGAGTTCTAGTCTAGGTTTTTATTTTTAATCTGTCAAATACTAATAGTGTATAAAATCACTTATTTCCAGGTGTCTGTCCAGGTTTTATCAACATCTTTCTGGTTGTTCACAGTCCTCCAATTCCTTCCCCTGAAAAACACTATAAACTGGAGTATAGCTTTAGTGGCAGTGGCTTTGACTATATATAGCAGCTAAAGGAATTTTAGCATAAAGGAAATGAATGGAAGCTGGGTAAATGAGAGAAGGTGGGAGCAGTCAGAAATTTTAAAAATATAAGTGACAAGCTTCTTAAGGGAAAGAACTCTATCCTTTATTCTTTGTATCTCATATAATAAATACCTAACATCATACCTTCTATGTAGTAGATATGCAATAAATAATTGTTAATTAAATTATAGAAGGGAATCTTAGGAGTTGGACCAGGCCTCTGAGGCCTTCTAGTCTAACTCAACCTGTCAAGATTCGCAGCACTAATATTTCAAACAACTGGTCATCCAGATTCTGCCTAAAGACCTCCAGTGACACAGAATTTACTTTTCCCCAGAGGTAGCCCATTCCATTATCTGAATAATTGTAGAAATTTTTTCCTTACGTTGAATCAAAATCTTCCCTATAACCTTTGCCTATAGCTCTCATTTCTGACCTCTAGAGCCAAGCAAAACAAATCTAATTCTTTTTCCACATAGCAATTCTTCACTGAAGATTATTGTGTCCCACTTAAATCTTCTCTAAATTCAACATCCCCAGTTCCTTCAACTAATCCTTACAAGGCATGGTTTCTAAAGCTTTATAATCAGTTACTCTCCTCTGGCCACAGTCCAGTCTGTCAATATCCTTTTTTTAAAAAGGGCACCCAGAAATGGACATAAAACCCCAGAGGTGGACTGATCATGGCAAAATACATAGGACTATCGATTGCCTTGCTGTGGTTACTATACTTCTATTGATGCTGCCTAACAACTCAATTCAATTCAATTCAATTTCATGTGAATAATTCAATTCAATATTCAATTTAACATTAAGTATCAATTATGTGCAAAGCACTTTGTTAGGTGCTGGGGAACAAAGATAGTTATGATACAGCCTAATATTCTCAAATGACTGAACTCACTTATTTTCCTTATTTATTTCAGGCTTCAACTCTTATCAATCATTTTTGTTCCATTTTTCCCAGCTTGAAGATCATTTTCTTGAGTTTAGTTCTCTCTTTGCTATCAGGGTTCTATCTACATGTAGCAAAGAATATATCCTCTCTTTGGTATTCTTATTACTAAGAGCATAGCAAAAAAAAAGTCCTTTTTCTTGACTTGGGTATTTATAGAGGCAGTGTGACATAATGGATAGTGTTGAACTTCCATTCAGGAAGATCTGAATTTAAAACCTGTCTCTAACACTAGCTGTGTGATCTTGGGAAAGTCATTTAGCCTTGCCAAGCCTCAGTTCCTTCATCTGTAAATACCTACCTCACAATGTTAGGCTCCAAAGAAAGGTAAAAACATCACTAGGTAAAAACACCATACAAATCTGTACAAATATCACAATATTATTTATCCAGAGTCTCAGTTCACATTGCAACTGTTTTTCTGACATTATTCTTACAGGACTTTTCCACTCTTTTATTCATGTCCTTAAAAAAACTGATTTTTCCATCATTTCCCTCAGGTCTGACAGCTCTTGGGAAGTCCTCAATCACATGCAAAATGTACACCCCAGGAAGATAGCATATTTTCCCACTACTGGGTCAAGCTTATTCAAAATCTTCCTTTGTGGTCTCTAGATTTTCCTGAGCTCGTGGCAGAATAGTGTTCTTGTAGCTAATCTCATGATCATTCAATCATTTAATATGCTTTTTCCATGAATCACAAAATATGCCATTCTTTAACATGTTCCTTCCTCTCTTTAAGAACTCACAATGGCTCCTTACAGTGAAAGAGCAATGGATCAAGAGAACATCTGGTTGGTTCAAGTCCTGGCTCTACCACCTGTGACAAAAATGATTTGACCTCCCTCTCTTGACAAAAGAGGTCTAAGACTTGTATACCACTACAGATACTACTATATTTTTCTTACAGGTTTTGTTGCAAGGAAAGCAATTTGTAAACTATAAAAGATCACATAACAGGAAATTACTACTATGAAATCACACTGAAACTCTCCTGTCTGGGTTTCTGGTTTCTAAGACCTTCAGAATAGGGTATCATCTTACCTACTTGATCATTTTTAACTTAAAATGTTTTTAAAAGAACATTTTTACATATTGTTTTTATATCATCTACACTTCCCATACTTCCTTTCTACCTCCCCCCCCAGAGGGCCTCCATGAACCTTCTTTCACACTATTCTTCAACATAATCATCCAGACAAGTCAGTACCTTTTTAGTTCCCCTGCTATGACACAAGGACTCGTTTACTTATGCTATAACCTTTGCAGAAACTCCCCTTCTTGATTCTCTCTATATTTATTTATATAGAGATTCTATTCAAACCTAAAGCGGTGGGTTAAGGTGTCATTTTCTTCTTTCCACAACAATTTCACCCCATAATCGTTTCTCTTTTCTGCTAATCCTTTGTGCATGGTCTATACTATACGTTATTCCTCTACTCAAAACTTTTCAATAGTTTCCCACTGACTACCAAATAAAGAACACCCTAGGTCTGGTATTCAAAGCCCTCCAGAATTTGGCTCCAACTTATTTTCTAAGGTGCATTTCACACAATCTCCCCTTACGTACAACAAAAAAGTCAAATTGGACTATTCATTTTCATCTATAATGAATTCTATGCTTTTCCACCTCAGTGTTTTTGCCTATCTACATGGTTCCCTATGTCTAAAATAACCCTCCTGCCAGTCCCACCTGTAAAGATCCTGACAATTCTTCAAGATCCATTTCAGATCCCATCTCCTCAATGCTGCCTTCTTTGATTCTGGCTCCTCCCTAATATGTTCTCTTGGAATTCTTAAAATATTTTTTAGGGGCGGAGCCAAGATGGCAGAGTAGAAAGACACACAATGCAGGCTCTCCCCACACAGCCCATAAAATACCTTGTAGAGAGGGACTCTCAAGAAATTTTGGAGCAGCAGAAGTGGAGAACAGCAGAGCAGAGGAGATTTCCAGCCCAGGGTGACCTGAAAGGCCCAGGTTACACTGGACTGGAGCAGAGCCCAACCCAGCCCAGCCTTTGCCGGAATCTCCAGTCCCAGTAGCAGCAGGTTCACAGATCCCTCAACCCACAGGCACCAAAGGTCAGTGATGGTGTTTTTTCAGCTGGCCAGGAAGGGAGAAGGGCCTTCCCATAGCTCTGGCCTTAGGCAGCCTCCACAGAGGCCACATCAGCAGGCAGCAGCAGTTTCTACCGCAGTCCTTACTGCAGCCCCATCCATTATTGGAGCTTAAAAACCCTGGGAGCACTGAGCAGCCCATTCTTGCCTTGGCCCTGTGTAGATGCCCTGAGGGAGCTGCTCTTTATCTCACACTGAGTGGCAGCCCTGCCCCCACAGCTTATCTGAAAATCAGCCCCCAGCACTGACTTGGTGGAACTGGAAGCCAGGTGCCTGTGGAGAGGTAAGATTCTGGGCACAAAAATCCCTCTCTACACGCAGACCAGTACACGCTTGATTGTGCCACCCTGGAGGAACTGAGATCTTACAGATTCTCAGAGTATACCCTACTCTTGACAAAGGACCCAAAAGTCAAGTAACTTGTTGGGAAAATGCCCAAAAAAGGGGGAAAAAAATAAGACTATAGAAGGTTACTTTCTTGGTGAACAGATATCTTCTCCCATCTTTCAGATGAGGAAGAACAATGCTTACCATCAGGGAAAGACATAAAAGTCAAGGCTTCTGTATCCCAAACATCCAAAATAAATATTCAGTGGTCTCAGGCCATGGAAGAGCTCAAAAAGGATTTTGAAAATCAAGTAAGAAAGGTGGAGGAAAAACTGGGAAGAGAAATGAAAGAAGAAAAGCATGAAAAGTGGGTCAACACCTTGCTAAAGGAGACCCAAAAAAAATGCTGAAGAAAATAACACCTTGAAAAATAGGCTAACTCAATTGGCAAAAGAGGTTCAAAAAGCCAATGAGGAGAAGAAGGCTTTCAAAAGCAGAATTAGCCAAATGGAAAAAAAGATTCAAAAGCTCACTGAAGAAAATAGTTCTTTAAAAATTAGAATGGAACAGATGGAGGCTAATGACTTTATGAGAAACCAAGAAATCACAAAACGAAACCAAAAGAATAAAAAAATGGAAGATAATGTGAAATATCTCATTGGAAAAACAACTGACCTGGAAAATGGATCCAGGAGAGACAATTTAAAAATTATGGGACTACCTGAAAGCCTTGATCAAAAAAGAGCCTAGACATCATCTTTCCTGAAATTATCAAGGAAAACTGCACTGAGATGCTAGAACCAGGAGGCAAAATAAATATTGAAGGAATCCACCGATCACCTCCTGAAAGAGATCCAAAAAAAGAAACTTCTAGGAACATTGTGGCCAAATTCCAGAGTTCCCTGGTCAAGGAGAAAATATTGCAAGCAGCTAGAAAGAAACAATTCAAGTATTGTGGAAATACAATCAGGATAACACAAGATCTAGCAGCTTCTATATTAAGGGATCGAAGGGCATGGAATATGATATTCCAGAAGTCAAAGGAACTAGGACTAAAACCAAGAATCACCTACCCAGCAAAACTAAGTATAATACTTCAGGGGGGAAAATGGTGTTTCAATGAAATAGAGGGCTTTCAAGCATTCTTGATGAAAAGACCAGAGTTGAAAAGAAAATCTGACTTTCAAACACAAGAATCAAGAGAAGCATAAAAAGGTAAACAGCAAAGAGAAATCATAAGGGACTTATTAAAGTTGAACTATTTACATTCCTACATGGAAGGACAATATTTGTAACTCTTGAAACTTTTTTCAGTATATGGGTAGTTGGTGGGATTACACACACACACACACACACACTCACACACATAGAGAGACAGAGAGCACAGGGTGATTTGAATAGGATGGGATCACATCTTAAAATAATGAAATTAAGCGGTGAGAGAGAAATATATTGGGAGGAGAAAGGGAGAAATGGAATGGGGCAAATTATCTCTCATAAAAGAGGCAAGTAAAAGACTTTTCAGTGGAGGGAAAAGGGGGGAGGTGAGAGAAAAAACATGAAGCTTACTCTCATCACATTCGAATAAAGGAGGGAATTAAATGTACACTCATTTTGGTATGAAAACCTATCTTACAATACAGGAAAGTGGGGGAAAAGGGGATAAGCAGGGTGGAGGGGATGATGGAAGGGAGGGCAGTGGGAGGAGGGAGCAATTAGAAGTCAACACTCTTGGGGAGGGATAGGATCAAAAGAGAGAATAGAAGCAATGGGGGGCAGGATAGGATGGAGGAAAATATAGTTAGTCTTACATAACACGACTATTACGGAAGTCATTTGCAAAACTACACACTTAAGGCCTATATTGAATTGCTTGCCTTCCCAAAGGGAATGGGTGGGGAGGGAGGGATGAAGAGAAGTTGGAAGTCAAAGTTTTAGGAACAACTGTTGAGTATTGTTCTTGCAACTAGGAAATAAGAAATACAGGTAATGGGGTATAGAAATTTATCTTGCCCTACAGGACAAAAGAGAAGATGGGGATAAGGGAAGAGAGGGATGTTAGAAGGGAGGTCAGATTGGTGATAGGGGTAATTAGAATGCTCCGCATTTTGGGGTGGGGGGGAGAAATGGGGTGAAAACTTGGAACCCAAAATTTTGTGGAAATTAATGTTGAAAACTTAAATAAATTTAAATTAAAAAAATTTAACAATTCCTTTCCTACTATACACATTACATTTTACTACCTTCTCTTATGAACTTCTACCACATTCTATCTGAACTAAACTATCCTAATCTTCACTTGGTCATTTTCCATTTTACCTCTTAAGCTCCCTTTCAGAATGGCAATCAAAATGATATAACTACTGCTCCAGGCAAGGTTGGGTGAGAAGAAATGTCACATAGTTCCACTTACCATCTTCCTGCCCCCCCCCCCCCCCCATAGTTGTGATCTCCCTCCATTACCATGTAAGCATAGTGACAGAAGGAGCTGTCCAATTTGTATTTTCCTCTTAAGTACTCAGTATTGAGCTGGACACATAGGGCTTAATTAACAACAATAAAAAAAGGATTAAGTGCCTGCCATGTGTCAGGCACTGTGTTAGGCACTGGGGTTATAAATACAAATAAAATAATCCCTAATCACAGTGAATTTACATTCTGATGAGGAAGGCAACAAATTAAATGTATATGTATGTATGTACTTATGTGCGTCTATATATGTATATAGACACACACATGCACAAATATATTCATATATATACACACATATATAATTCAAGATATTATATAGATATATAATCATACATATAATAATACCTAATCATAATACAATTCAAGATACACAAGATACATACAAAGTTAATACAAACAAATATACAAGTAGCTAAATACAACGTACAACAGGGGAGAAAGGGAATTAGTAGTTGGGGAGATCAGGAAAGGTCTCCTTCAGAAGATGGTGCCTCACCTGCACCTCATAGGAAAGAGGGAATCTATGAGGTGGAGGTGATGGTGGAATGGGACTGAAACCCTAAAAGGAAAAGCCCTTAAACTTTCCCACACATTTCTCAGCAGCTCAGGTCACTGGCATTTCATCTGAGGCATACAGCCCATCCCAGTCTACGTAGATACTCAACAATCCTTTCAACAGTCCTTCACTGTGACCCAGACAGCTTAACTCCTTTCACTGTCTGTCCCCCCCCCCCCCCCCCCCAGGTTACTTGCCATTCCAGACCATCTCAGTCTTTTCTTGTATATAAGTATCAATCGGTCTCTCCACTTTTATTAGCAATAAACAATTAACAATAAGTTCTACTTGGACGAGAAGGCTGGAGTGGTAGAATTCTTTCCAGGCACACCCAGACCCAATGGGGATAGAGGCTACATTGTAATGGGCTTTCAGTGCTAAACAGAAGGGTTTATATCTTCTCCAACAGAGGAAAGAAACTCACTTCCTATCCCAGGAAGTTTTACAAAGTAGAAAGAGAATTGGGGTTGGAATCCTGAGGATTGGCTTCTTACAACCTGAGTCACTTTCAACAAATTACTTTTCCTCTGGGTCTCATTTTTTTCTACTTTAGAATGAGAGGGCTTCTCTAGATAGTCTTTGAGATGCCTTTCCCCTATAAATCTATGATCCTATGACAGTTTGCACTCAAGTTTTATATAGGACAAATCTGGGGAAAAGAAAGTATGCCTCTTTTCCCAAATGAGGCTACTCAATTAAATTCTTTATATTTACATTTCTGCATTAGCAGTTATCAAGTTTTGGCATGGAAATCCTATGAAATTGACTATGTGCCAATATTTACATTTCTGGACGGTACATAAAAGTCAGTTTCTATAGGCCTGCAAATCACTCTCCTTCCATTCTTAAAGAGTTCAGTAACTGGCTGACAGTAGCTTCTCCTCTCTACCCCAATGCCTTCTTTCAAACTTAAGAACTTAAAACTTATGTCCTTTGGAACTTATTGGTTTCCCAGTTCATCAATGTCCTTTATATTTTTAACTTAGTAAACACAGGGATCTTGCTATCACTCACAAATGTACTACCTCCATGATCTTGTACTGAAATTCTTTTCTTTGATCACAACTCCTTATCCTTCCATGTTTCTCTGCCTCATTCCTCCTCATTCTATTTGTCCTGTTTTATTCTTTGTCCTCATTGTAACTTCTGGTCTCTCCAGTACTCCATATTCTCATAATCAATCAATCTAGCTCTAGGGTTCCATTTCCTTCCTTCACAATTTAATCCTGCTGTTGACTCATTATATACACTGACCTCCGCCTTTGAATCCTTTGGCCTCTAATCCTATTTTCACTCACATTTTAGCAAACCACAACCCCAGGTTATCTACATTATCAACCTTCTTCATGCACACTACCATACTGCTGAACATTGCTAAAAGAAGACATACTCACTGGGCCTGATACATATTCATGCTAATTTCAATTGGGCCCTCACTGCTACACAAAAATCCTTGTTTTCCCCTAACTCATGAGTTTACAAGCAGCTATTCCAAACCTTTTACTTCCTGTTAAAACCTTCTACACTATACACACCACTCTTAAGCAGACCCTTATTCCCTACTTTAATGAGAAAATTAAGGTCACTATTGTGAGCTCCATCTTTTCTACAGATTTCTATACATCTATAGAACTATTGTTCACAAAGACCTAACTCTTGAGGCTTCCATGAAACCTGTTTTGTCCTAATTCTCCTAGGACCTGTCTGACTTTTCCTTCCCAATCTTCCTTAATCAATCAATCATCTCTCATCTCCAAATGAATGTCTCGAAAGCCTCTATTCTTAACAACGGCATTTTTTTTTCTCCATAGCCTTCCCATGGTGAACACATCAGTTCTGAGGGATTTAATTATCATCTCTAGGAAGATAACTCTCAAATTGAGACACAGTATAGCAAAGCAAGAGCACTTGACTTGGTATCATATGATCTGAGTTCAAGCTCTAGCTAAGTTATGTGCTACTGTGTTACTTACTTTTGGGAGAGGAAGAAACTAGTTTTACCCAGACCCAATGGAAATCACTGAAGAAGGTAAGTAGCTGAGAGCTGAAGTATTAATGTGTCACCTGAAGTGCAAAGATGTTATCGTGTTACTCCTTTATAAAGTGTGAAGGAATTCTCCCTAATGGAATGAGACAGACAGCTTGCTACCAGCTAAGCTGTGGGAAGTAAGAAATTTCTGTTGTCCACATTCCTAGGTGATAAGGGTTGTGACCTAGCATGGACAGGTTAGAGGTCAGAAACTAATGCCCAGACCCAAGTGTGAGGAAAGGTCTATCAGAGAGGAGAACATGGAGTCATATGATCAGGGGACGGTGTCTCGAGAGATCCAAAGTTCAGAAAACAGTATAAGAAGCCCCATCTTCCTGTACATGTTGTAGTCTTCCTGTAACCTTACTGGGGGAGGCTAACCGTCTATTCAGGGGATAGGGGGAATGGACATAAAGATTAGTAAAAGTTTTCCTGATTTCACAACAGGTATTGTTCTTTATTTAAGGTAAGCATGTTTCTCACTGTTGGGGGCTTGTTAGACAGGCTCACTTCTAACACAAACTAAAGACTGGTCACATCCCTGGTGGTCTTTAAAAAGCAAGCTTGCCAGTATCAAAGTAGGAAGCAGTTTTGAGAAGTGTGACCCTTCTTCTCCCTACTTTCCCACTAATGGCCCTGGCTAAAAGAGTAACCCCTGGCAGCAGAGAATCAACTATAGATTAAGAGATAAGTAGTCTTGGCAGACCTTCACCGAGTAGGGCAGGTCTAGGAAGCCAGATAACTATATCATGAAAGAAGGTGCATGAGGACACCTCAAGAAATCAAAGAAATTTTGAAGTGCCAGAGATATGAGATGATGTGGCCACCACTGCTTATGTAGGTGCATTACTACTGGTGTACTAGGATTTGTATTTTTTTAAAAAGCACTTTGCTATATAAATGTAGCTGTGTTATAAATGCTTATTCCTCCCCTACCTTCCTTTCCTATTCTAAATGTATTCCTCTCCAGGCCTGCAGAAGTTTTTGGTTTTTTTCTTAATGATTTCTGTAGGCTGGAAAAATAAAAAAGCTTTGAAAAAGTCCACTGTGATTCAAATGGAGCTCCTGACTATGCCTTTAAACCCAAATCACTCTGGCTTTCACTGAATGAGCAATAATAGGTCCTAGTTCAAGCTTCCCAAGCTCTGTTCGGGTTTTGATAGCTTAGAGTGAAAGCAAATAGCAACTGGTTTTGGTACCCAGAAATTCAGAGGGTCTTCCCCTCTCAGACAGATTTTTTTGTGATAGCAAACTAGGTCATCTGTTGTCTCAATTCTTACCCAGTCCTAAATCACAGAATGGGCTGTGCTTCAGAGACCTAGTTTAGAAAGATCTAAGTTCAAAATGGCTAAGGTCATTGACAGCCATCTTGACTCTGTCTTGCCACAGGATTCCAACCACTCTGGAGGAGACTGAGGCTTGTCTTTACTCAGCACTGCCTCACTTAAATCCTATTCACTTGAGAGTCGAAAGAGGAAGAAAAATAACTTCTTACTAACACAATATTTATGGGAGAGTAAACCCCAGCTTTATGGGATGAATATTTTGTTATTATTTTTATTATGCCTTCTTAGTAAATGCCTTTGAGCTAACTATTAAAGGTAAACACTAGTGGGGACTCATGAGCTATAGTTTTAGGAGTGAAGGTACACTGAGTATCTTTGAACGCAGAGTAGTAGGGGCACTTTAGGGGACCCAACTCATGAGTTTAATTTGGAGTTAGAGAGGGGGTAGCCCTAGAGAGGGTGCCAGACTTAATTTATGTGCGCCTATTTCCTCATCTAAAAACGAGAGGGGTTGACCCTATCTCTAAGGTCGGCTTCATTTCTAAAATCCGCTTACATCTCTTTCCTGACCTGTCTCATCTCAACAAATGTGTTCACGAATATGCATCTGGATGTACTCTCACTATCTCAAACTTGATCATTTCCAAAATGAACTAATAACCCAAACTACCCATTTGTTGCCCCCATTGTTCCAATTATCCAGATTTACAATCTAGTAATCATCTTTGACTCTTCCCTCTCCATTCCCCTTCATTTTCAGTTAGCTGTCAATAATAATTCTCTTTTCCATCTCAGCACCTTCACACAAACTGTCCCTGTGGTTGATGAGCACTTGTTCACTTCTCGGATCTTTATTCAATACTGAGTTAATGTGCCACTGGCTATATAAATCTAGACCTATCCTCCCAGACATTAGTGTTTTCTCCTACCTCAAAGTACTCTATGTTTAATTACCTCTGAATAACCTGTCGTTCCCTCCCTCCTTTCCCCACCCCCAGATCCTAAGCACTGGAAGGCAAGAACCATTCCTCTTTTCGCACGCAGTTTCGGTGCCACGCTCATGGCAGGGGCTTCAATAAGACCAAACTGAACTTTGTTTTGCTCAAAAGTGAAAAACTTAACAAAACCTCAGACGTGAGACTGGCTCTCTCCAAGGATTTCGTTCTACTCCCAATAAGGTTTTATTTCACAGTTAACCACGCGTAACCAAATCCTCTATTTTCTTCCCCAATCCACCTTCCAAATTAAATAATTCCAGCTTTTGCAGTTTAAGCTTTTGCATTCTCAGTGGTGAAAAAAAAATAAACGCACACATTTTTCCCAGGGGCCAAGTAATCATTAACAAAGAGCGGCGTTGGGACACGAGGGCTTTGGATCTGCCCCCTTTCCCGGATCAGCACCAGGAAATGGGCAGCGGGTCGGAGCTCGGTCCGGCGCGGGGACCGCCCCAGGGGATGGGGGTGCAGCGTGTGACTTAGGGATCTCCCCAATTCAAGAAGGAAAGGCCCTAAAGCCGAGGAGGAGGGTGCGAGAAGACTGATCGAGCAGACACCGCCAGGGCGGCCCTCCGCGGGGGGTAAGCGGGGCGGAGCACGCGGAGCCTCCGGTGTTCCCAGAGCAGGCAGGCGCTCCCGGAGGCCGCAACTCCGTCGCTAGGAGACGCCGCGCGCCCACTATTCCCGCCCCCCAGGGCTGCCGGGAGCATCGGCCCAGGAGGGTCGGCCGGAAAGGCGCCCCTCCGCGCTGCCACGTTCCGCTCGCGGCCTCGGCTCCTCCCCGTGCCGCCCCCCCCCCCCCCCCCATCCGGGGCCGAGAATGAGCATACCTTCAGGGAAAGCGTCCAGCGTCCTGCCCCGGGCTCTGAGGAAAATGTCCCTCTCCTCCTCCGCCATATCGCTGGCACCGGCGTGCAGTCTGAGCTGGGGGGAAGAGACTCGGACCGCTCAACTAAACTGTCCGGCCTCGGCGCCCTTTGCTCTGGGCGGGGCGAGGGGGGCGGGGCGGGGCGGGGGAGTCAGCAGCCACTAGTCTAGCCTGCAGAGGTCAAAGCCGCCGAGCATCGATCTCTCGGGGCTCGATCTCGGCGCCTGGGCCGGCCGACTTGGAGGCCTGGAGGAGGCCGCGCGCTCGCCAAGTCGACGCCTCCTTCCCCAACTTGGATCCTCGTCCGCGGCGGCGCATTTCGGCCGACTTAGAAGGGTGGAGAGGAAGAAGCTGGAGCGCTTCAGTCAGCGTTGGGAGGCCGTCCGTGAAAAGGGCCCCGGTGGTGTCGTGTCAGGCCTGGGGCCTTTGAGGCCGCCCAGCCACGCTGTTAGCTGTGTGACCTTGAGAAGGACACTTCATCCCCTGCCCTCCCAAAAAAAGCCGAGCTGGAGATTCGAACCCGCGGCCTCTGACGGCAGAAGCGGCAACGCGAGCGGGGCTCTAGTGGGAAGTGCCTTGGGGAGGAGCCGGCACTTCCTGCCCTTGTGCATGACTCCAGACTCGAGCCTCGTCGGGAACGAGGTTGTGGAAAGCGCGTGTACAGAGGAAGTCGGGGTGGGGGTGGGGGCGGGGGCCTCCGTTTTCCCGTTTGTAAAATGAAAGGCTCGGACTTGATGAGCCCCCCTGCGGCGTGGGAGAATGCCCTGGGGTGGCCCTTCTCTTTTGGGGGCACACGCCCAGCCCACGTCTGCCCGTGCTGACCCACGGAGGACGTGACTTCTGCACCCCCGGAGCTCGATTTAAACGCGGCACCCTCTGTAGTGCTTTTCCCTGATCGCTGCCTCCACCCTCGAGTGATCTTCGATAGCAGTTACTGGAGATCATGATGTAGAGTTGGAAGGAGCCTTAGAGGCCACCTGGGCCAGCACCCTCATGGTACAGATTAGGGGGACTGAGACCAAGAGAGATTCATTTACTTGCCCACATTCTCTGTTATAATCTCCTGACAAGGATGTGGCAAGCTGTCTCTTGTTTGAAACTCCATGCCCTTGGGTCAGGAGTGGGGAACCTCCCACCTCAAGGCCAGATGTCTTACCGGGGTCCTCAGGTACGGCCCTTTGAATCCAAACATCACTCCACAAATCCTTTTAATAAAAGAATTTGTTCTGTGAAACTTGGATTCAGTCAAAAGGCTGAACCCGAGGACCTGGAAGGCTGTCACAGGTGGCCTGGAGGCTGCGGGTTCCCCACCCCTGCCCAAGACAATTTAATGAGAGAATGTGGCCAAAATGAGCTGATGTGTTACTTTGATGATGAACCTCTGGTACGTTGGCTGGTCCTTAGGTCTTACAGGCTTATGCTTATAGCGTTTCTAGCTTGGTAGGCCCTCTTAGATCTTGTGTTCCACAGCTATAGCCTTTGAAAATCCATTATCATTTTGCAGTTAGGAGATATTCGGGTAGGATTGTAGCGAAGAACTATGTTCAGCCTAATATTTGTGTGTAGGTTGTATTTTCCCTACCAGATGTCAAGCTTACTGAAGGCAGGCATCCTGGCCTGTTTATCTGTTTTCCTCAGTATCTAGAACACATCTTTGTCAGATAAGTATTTTTTCAGTGACCATCATACTGAATGGGATAGGTTTAGTGAAGACTTCTCAGATTGTAATTCTTCTCCCAGGGGTGAGGTAATAAGATTGAGAGGCTCAAGGTTACTATATTTTTAGAACAGAATAATTCCATAAAAGGATATAAAACTGTGTAGTACATTAGGGTCTCAATGATTGGGTAAAGTTTACCTAATTCTTCAATGTCTTCATTTCAAAAGGGATTGGTTAGATTTCGTGTCTAGAATGTAAGATCATTTTCTCAGCTAATGATAATAATGGTCAGTGGCGGGGAGGGACTTGCGTTAGGGTCTATATAAATCACTGCCTTTTCTTTGTCTTTGTCTTTCCTACTCCAGGTGAACTGCTGTAGGACTATTCTGATTCTCGAGAATCTAGTAAATCAACTTTCTGTCATCACTTTGAGAGGTCTCTGAGTAATTGATTTATGTAGGGACCTGAGCCATCCCACACAATACCTATTGCAGAGAACTGGGCAAAGGCAATATGTAGGTAAATTTTTAGGCAAACTAAATGGCCCTGAGACACAGGCCTAAAAGGGAAGTTAGCAAACCACAGCATTCAGCTTTGTAAGCTGGCTACTTCTTATAATAGTTAAAAGTAAAAGTATCTTTTATCCATTGCAACTGTTGCCATGAGACTTAAGCATATTACATAATTCCGCTGGATATAGTTTAACCTTTTTCATGAGAACTCTGAATCATCTTTGTGAATATCAGTTTAGAATACAATTCTGTAATAGAGTGATGCTTCCAAAATCTAATGAAGTTTGTAGAAGACTATTTGCCCTTGTATTCAATAGGCACAGGCTTCTGTGCTTTTATAGGTTTGGGGGTTTTTTTGGTTCATTTTTAATGGTTTTTGTCTACTGTTGAACTGTCAGCTCTCATTTCTAACTGCAGTCAATGTTTCTGCCTCTACTGGTTACCTCATTGCCCTGCCTACACACTTGCCATGGACTTGGAAATAGTATAACTAAGCTTACTAGAATGTGTATAAAACGGACATACCAATTTATAGATAATAAGTGCTAAATGAAAGCCTGCAGGATTTATATACAAAGTGACATTTTGATCATATATCTTTTACCAATCATCAGACTTTTCCTTTTTATTCCTAGGTTCCTAGCCAGGTTCTAGATGGGTGAGATTGCAAAAAGTTGAACCTAAAGAATAAGTAGGGTTATTACTTTAATTCCACCTAGCTCACTAGTAACATCAAGTGGATGAGTAAAAAACCCAAACAACGTATCACCAAATTTTTTCCTGTTTCTAGTGAAACTGTAACATTTCCTGAAATGTTTAATGTGTCTGGTTCTATTCTTTCATATAGTAATCAATTTATTTTCTTGAAGTCCTTTAGGGGTCACTACAACTCTTTGGGTGCTCTAATGTCATTTAGGGCTAATTTTTTTTATAGTCTGTAGGCCTTTGCAAAATCATAATTGTTACCATCTGCTGATTTTTAATTTATTCTTCAGTTTTGATCCTAAAAGGAAAAAGCCCATCCAGACCTAACCATTTGGGGCTGCAACCAAAGACCACTGTATAGTTTTATATAAGCTGTGAAAAAGCTTCTAAGGATGTTGCTTGCACTCCCTATTCACCTGAGTCATTTAAATACAGAATCTAAAAGATATCATTTTGAATCCCTAAAGAGAAAAGGACAATGATTTCTTAAAATTTACTTTTGGTAACCTAGTGAATACATATTAGTATAAAAATCTTTCTTCAAAATATCATGTACTTAAAGACAAAAAGCTATGTCTACTCCTGAGCTTTATTCTATAATATACTGTTCTTTTGTGCAAAGGCATATATGCTGAATTACCAACCTCCAAAACCTGAAAATTTCCTTTGCCCTATAAACTTAGCCTTTAAGTTTTAGGGAAAAATGTAATGCTCATTTTCTTTTCATTCAAAATTCACATATTTGAATTTCATTTCTTCAGTTACTTTTTAACATATCCATTTTTATGTCCTGTTTCCTCTCAACATTTTCATGTTTCCTGAAAAAAATTCTTTTGGATTAGTTATAGATGCTCCAATTTTCTCATTTTCTGATTCTCATTTTCCAAGTCTGAACAGTAAAAGAGTATTTTCATGAATAATTTAAATGGTTTAAATTTTTCACTTTGGTTTCTGAAAGACCCTGTTATTTTTCAGATTTAATACTTTTTATGGAACATCATTCTTTGAACATCAGAATTCTATGAAGACACACAAATTGGTCTTCATTGACCATTTCATAATAAACTAATATTTAGTACCTCTCATTTACTTATTTTTGATATTATTTATTTAAATAAAGCATAGGTCTTTTTCATGCGATAGAATAAAAATGCTAAAATTAGAATAGATTGGTGTCTTTACATGGCATTCTCACAGTAGAGTCCCCAGTTTCTACCTGAATGATCTATCTCAAACTCATATCTAAAATCAAACTCAATATTTCTCTTCCTCTCGTATCCCTAAACTCACCCCTCCTTCAAATTTCCTCATTTCTATCAAGGGTAAAGGTAAACATTATCTTCCTAATGATTCTTCTTTGTCAACTCTGAGTCATTCTTGACTCTTCTTCCTTACATACCCATTTTTAAATAAGTTCCCAAGTCTTAATGATTTCTACCTCCATAATCTCTTATGCCCACCTGTTATTTGCTGTTACAGGACCACCACCCTATTTCAGGCTCTCATCACGTGCCTGGACAACTGAAACAACTTCTTAATTGATCTTCCAATGTCCTATCCCTCTTGCACCACCAAAATAATTTTCCTAGGGTGTAAATGTGACTGTGTCACTTCTCTAGTGGTTTTTTACTGTCTCTAGATTAAAATGCATACTCTTCAGCCTTGCATTTAAAGTCTTTGATGATCTGACTCCCATCTACTTTTCCAGTCTTATTTTTCTCTGACTATTCCCTTTTATGTTCTGCATTCCAGTCATACTGGACTACTTAACTCTTTCCTGAACTCAATACATACCTGTCTGTGCATTTCCACAAGCTATCCCCGTGTCTGAAGTGTCCACCCTATTTATTCCTTCCTTTCAATATTTACCTTCAAGGTTTAGATCAGATGACTTATATTCCACAGAGTCTTCTGTGGTCATAGTTGTTAATGCTCTCTCCTGCTTGAAATGATCTTCTACATGTCTTACCTGTGTACTTGTGTTCTCTTTATAAAATGTAAAATAAATCATGGCATACTTTTTTATTTTTGCCTTTATATCCTATGTGCCTAACACTGTGCTTTGCATATGATGGGTTTTTAAGATATGTTTGTTGTATAGTTTAATTGTACTTCCATTCTTTCCAATTCTCCCATTCACAAATTCTTTTTTTCTTGTTTGCACTTCTGAGTTTTATCTATTATTATCCAAAGCCATCAGTAGTGTAATGGAACTAGTCCTAGATTTAGGGTTGGAATATTTGGATTTGGAGCTTTCCTAATTACAATGTGTACAGTCTTGAGGAAGCCACTTAACCTCTCTGGTCCTCAGTTTCTTCATATGTAAAATGAGGAGAATTTGACTAAGGTCCTTTCCAACTACAAATAACATGCTGATCATTTTTGGTGGAAAGATAAGAAAAAGTTGAATTCTTGTGAAAGTCATAAAAATTCAAATACATTTCCATTAAGAGGAATTACTATCATTCAAGTTTAGGAAATTTCACTTGTCTCTTCCATGGTACTAGGTGGAAAGGAGAGGAAGAGTGAAATCATATAATCAAGGATTCAGCACTTATCATATGCCTAACACTATTTGACAAGGTGTAGGATACAAAGAATACTTTTTAAAATGGGCTCTATATCTTCAAGGAACCTACAACCTCGTTGGGCAAAGAAAGTTAAGACATGAAATTAGAAAGTAAAGGACAAACTATACTCATTGTAAGTACAACTAGAATTCAAAGACAGAGTATTCAGAGAAAACTTCTGGAAGGATATTTAGGATATTAGCAGAGGGCAAAAAGGAATTCTAGGAGGAATAGGTGACACAAAGACACGAAATAAACATGGAAACTGATGGGAGGGGTATCAGCCTAATTTAAGCATAGGACATCTGCATATATTAAGGAGTGGGGAGAAATTAATTTGGATTGACAGAATGAAACTAGATTATGAAGAGCTTTATTTTTTTTCCAGAAAAGTTTTGACTTCTTAAAGGCAATTGGGAGTCATTGTAGGTTCTTGAGGAGGGAGTGACATGAAAAAAGCCATGTTTTAGGAAGTTTCATCTCAGCAGAATAGAGTATAATGTAATGGATTGTAATGAGAGCGTGCTTGAGGCAGGAAAGCCAACTTGGGAAGCTATAGTAATCTAGCTATGAGGTGATGAGGGCTTAGGTAAATGGAGAGGAAAAGGGGAATCACATAGAAGAAAGTCCTGATAAGACTTAGTGTCAGATTTGAACCTTAGTTCATTTGAAAGTTATGTGATTTCTGGTACCATTAAAACAACATTCATTTCTGTTAGAATATCCTCAAAGAGAAAAAAAAAGTAAAAAGAAAGATAGCATTGAAATAAGTATATGGATGGTACCTATAGAACATTAAGGATATTAGTAACTATAAAAAGTTTAAAGTATTAAACGTATTTTCTGATCAAACCTTTTGAAATTACAGAAAACCATAATTTAAAAATACCTTATGGTTATAAATAATACTATGTTTTAGAAGAAACATTGTATGGGCTATCATTTAACCTTTTTTTGTATTATTTCACCAATTCTTTTTCTTCTTACTTGCTGTGAATGTGGACTTAATATCTGTTCTCTCCAACATGCATATCATTAATATTTTATCAGAAGTTTAAATGATTTTCTCATGAGTAAAGATGCTTAGGTACTTCCGTGTACTTTTAAATCAAAGTTGTATAGGAAGTGTTTCATAGCTACAGAATTATAAGACATCAGCATCATGCAGAAATAAATATACAGTAATCTGGGTGATACAACCTCTTTCAGCAAATGATGAGATTTATGTGTCTCACTCTATGGAAAGTGGCTACTGGACTGATGACATCTATAATATTGAAGGATATTCTATAGCGGAAAGGTTGTCAATCAGAAAAAAATCCCTGACGGAACATTTGTAGTGTGAAGGAGCCCCTTGAAGGTCTTCTAAACAGGAGGTAGAGTGTCATTTTGCAAAAAATGAAAAATTGCCCAAGGTGAAATGGATAAGAAGACCTCCAATCTTTTTTGGGATCAGTCTAGGCTTTGAATCTAAAGAAATATTGAGGAAAAACACAAAATTAACCCACTTTTGTGTATAGACTAAAAAAATTTCAGGGAATGTATGTCATCTGGAATTAAGAGGCTGTTAAATGCTAGAAGTACAGCTCAAGGGATTTGTAACCTTTGTTTTGAATGTGTTCTACTTTGTAGCAAATTCAATCCAAAGTACAATATTATACTAATAGAGGCAGTAACTAAGGTTAAAATGACTGGGATTAATCACAATGTTTAAGGTACAGAATTAATTTATAAATCTATTTTAATGGTGGTTTAAATTGACCTTTAGAGACTACACACAGCTCACTTAGTTATATTAGTATCTCAAATTAGTGACTGTGTTATAGCATTAGCAGAGATATTGGATAGTGTAAGCAAGTTTAATTCAATCAGTCAACCAACAAGCCTTTATTAAGCTCCTGCTATATGCTAGGTACTGTTACATTTTCATTGAATTGAAAGTAGAACTATGTCTGAAAAGTGTATGTGTTACGAACCTCAATTTTAGGACATGACTTCATTAATTTCTTGAAGCAATGAAGGATAACCTCAGCACTGACCACACTGAATTTACAAGGGAGACATACCAGCTGAAGCACATGGAAAGACCTAGGGAAGCCCTTAAGAGATCATATGATCCAGACCCACTCCCTTCTGCTCTCCAAATTCAGTAAGGAAGATGACTAAACCATTCATGACAGATGGTTGTTCTTTTAAAAGCTTTAGGTGGCAAAAACTCAAAGGGGTTCTAAACTTGTGAAATAGGACTGACTACGCATCAATCAGTCTATCAACATGTATTTATTTAGTGCCTGCTGCTTATACAACATAGTTTCTGTGGAGTTCTATAGGAGACAACATGGCTCCTTCCCTCAAGAAACTATCTAGTTGGAAAGACAACTCTGACGTATGAAAAACCAGCAAGCAACAACAAAAAAGTATATAATTAAGTGCTAAATTGATACAGATTATAATGGCAATAGGAATTTAGAGGAGGAGTAGTAAAATACATTTGTTTCCTTATTACTAGTTTGTATTTTGTTAGCATCAGTTAATTTTTGAAAATTAATGCTACAATTATGAAATCTAAGTACATAAAATCCTAAGATTCTGAGAAACCACAAGAACTTTTGAATCAAATACTTGAATTTAAGGTGCTTTCTTTAATGTCATCTTTTGAGAAAACCTAGTTACCTAGAGCAGACTCCATAAGGAGGTTATAGGTAAAACAACAAACTAGCTTGGAACCTTGACCTTTCATCTATTCAGTAAGAAGTTATGAAGGCTAAGCTCAGGGATAAAGGCCTCATTTCAAGAATATATAGAGAACTGACCCAAATGTATAATCATACAAGTCATTCCCCAATTGATAAATGGTCAAAGGATATGAACAGGCAATTTTCAGAAGAAGAAATTAAAGCTATCTATAATCATATGAAAAAGTGCTCTAAATCACTATTGGTTAGAGAGATGCAAATCAAAACAACTCTGAGGTACCACATCACACCTATAAGATTGGCAAACATGACAGAACAAGAAAATGATAAATGCTGGAGAGGATGTGGGAGAGTTGGAACACTAATTCATTGTTGGTGGAGCTGCGAGCGCATCCAACCATTCTGGAGAGCAATTTGGAACTATGCCCAAAGGGCTACAAAAATGTGCATACCCTTTGACCCAGCAATATCGCTACTAGGACTATATCCCCAAGAGATCATAAAAATGGGAAAGGGTCCCACATGTACAAAAATATTTATAGCAGCACTCTATGTAGTTGCCAAAAACTGGAAGTCAAGGGGATGTCCATCAATTGGGGAATGGCTGATTAAATTATGGTATATGAATGTAATGGAGTACTATTGTGCCATAAGAAATGATGAACAAGAAGACTTCAGAGAGGCCTGGAAGGACTTATATGACCTGATGCTGAGTGAAAGGAGCAGAACCAGGAGAACTTTATGCACAGCAACGACCACAGTGTGTGAGAGTTTTTTCTGGTAGACTTAGATTTTTGTAATAACACAAGAACTTCTTACAAAAAAAAAAAATCCCAATGGAGGATCTCAAGGCAAAATGCCTTCCACACTCAGAGAGAGAAATATGGAAGTCACTCACATAATGTAACAGATCATGTTTGTGTATGTGTATGTGTTTGTGTATCATGTTCTGATTTGTTATACGATTTCTTTCATTTATCTTAGTCTGACTACATAGCATGACTATAGTGAAAATATACTCAATAGGAAAGTATATGCAGAATCTATACAGAATTGTATGCAGTCGTGGGGAGGGAGGGGGGGAGTGTGGGGTAGGTGGGGGGGATAAAATCATAATTGTATGGCAGTGATTGTTAAACATTAAAAAATAAAAAAAATAAAAAAAAGAAGTTATGAAGTATTTACAATGTGTCAGTCATTGAGTCCTTTTGTGCTAGATGCTAGGAATACAAAAACAAAAATGAAACAGTCCTTAACCTTCAATGACCTCTGATATATTGTTTTCCAGAACCACAACTGATGGGCCAGGGGAAGGGTTCATTCTAGATTTATCCAGAGCTATTCTCAGATTACTTTCTGGCATAGAGACATGGGATCAACCTCTCCCTTCAGTGTGAGCCAGAGCTAAATTTGTGTTTTTCTTTGATTTCCCATTATAATATGATGAACATAAAGAAACATGGGAAGATTTATATGAACTGATGTAAAGTGAAGGAAACAGAAACATGAAGACTGTATGCACAATATACTATGATACAGTAAATGTAGTTGAAACTGAAAGCTACAAAAGTATAATGATCAAGCTGGGTCTCAAAGAAGTGATATAAAACGACACCTTCCTATGTTTCTTTGCAGAGGTGGGAACTATGGAGGTGAAACACTGCATATAATATTGGAATTTTGTTGATATAAATTTTTTTCTTTTTAGCCTTTGTTTTAAGGAATAGCCCACTAGGAGGGGAGGAGAGAAGGGTACACTGAGAAAGGAAGATGATAAAAAACAAAAGGTATCAATAAAAATTTATTTAAAATTTATCATTTTGCTTTTGATGTAGTTAAATGTCTTGTATCTTATTGATGTGAGATTGATTTGGATCATACATATATAATGGTTCTGAGTCATTACAGAGGAATTAATCTGGTTTCTCTGGAAGGAATTCTCTTCTGTTTTCCAAATATCTTACTCTGCTATTCCAGACTAGGATTTCAATGAAGAGAGACAGGACCCCACACTCAATTGGCCAGTTAAGGGATTTACTGATGGTATATACACTAGTCAATGATAAAGACAAGCAAATGTATTAGGTGTAGTCAGTTTGTGACTCTGTTTTGATCTAGTTCCAAGACATAAAGCAGCAAAGTAATAATCCCAGCAGACTATGGAGGCTCAGAACTACAAACTGATTCTGAATGTTCTGGAGGTAGTTAGGCTTGATAGGTGGCTTTATACCAGGACAAAGGGAGAGCTTTTGACAAATGTACTGCTTTAGGGCAATCACCTTTGAATATACTTAAATTATTAGTAGGCTAGATAAGAATAATCACAGAGTTTGACAAATTCCTTTAGGGTCAGGATCTGTATTGGTGGATGCAATCAGTTATTCTAATTGTTTCTCGTAATAAGTCCCCTCTTCTGCCCCAGGGTGAAAGTGCCTAGTCTTTCCACTTTGCAACACCCTGCAAAAACTATGTGATATAGAGGAAAGATTGTTGGATTTGGAGTCAAAGGACATGGATTCATATTCTGGCTCTAGATAAGTAACCTTGGACAGTTCACTTAACCTCTCTGCACCTCAGTTTCCTCATCTATAAAATGAGGAGGACTGAATTAAATGACCTCCAAGGTCCCTTCCTGCTTTAATCTCTGATCAATTATATTTTCCCAAGATTGTTCCTAGACTAAAAGATTAAATGAACTTGTATGATTAGTAGGATTTCTAGTTCTACCATTTTGGGTGTTGGATGTACTGCAAAAAGGAGAGTCAAGGATCTTTGCGTGTTTTCCTAGCTCTTAGTTTCAGACTTCAGTGTAGTCAAGTAGGAAGAACACAGGCCCTGGAATCAAGGGAACTGTGATTTAGTGTTGATTCTGCCAGATTAGTTGAGATACTTTGAGAAAGTGACATCCTCTCAGGACCTCAATATTTCTTTTTCAAATGGGGATAACAATAATCTATCTTCCTAACATAGTTGATATTAAGTAATTGCTTTATGAATTGTAAAGTACAGTACAAATGTGAACTATTCTAACAGAAGATCCTATTTTCATAGATTGTTAGTGCCAAAAGGGATTTTGAAAATAAATCATTTATTTTTTGCATTAATTTAAAAAAAATTTTGAGTTCCAAATTCACTCCTTCCCTGTAGTCACTCCCTTACCCATTGAGAAGGTAAGCAATATGATATCAGTTATACATGTGAAATCAGGTAAAACATATCTCCATATTATCCATCTTGCAAAAAAACCCCAAAAAATAAAGTGAAGAAATTATACTTTAATCGGCCCTCAGACTTCATCAGTTATCCCTCTGGAGATGGATAGCATTTTTCATCATGAGTCCTTCAGAATTGCCTTGGATCATTGTACTGATCAGAGTAGCTAAGTCTTTCACAGTTGATTGTACAGCAATATTGCTGTTACTGTGTACAATGTTCTGCTTCACTTCATTTTATATCAGTTCATATAAGTCTTCCAAAGTTTTTTTCTGAAACCATCCTGCTTGTCATTTCTTATTGCATAATAGTATTCCATAACAATAATGTATTGCAACTTTGTTCTGGGCATCCCCTCAATTTCCAACTTTTTGCCATCACAGAAAGAGCTACTATAAATATTTTTTACGTTAGGTCCTTTCCTTTTTCTTTGATCACTTGGGGATACAGACCTAGTAGTGGTATTGCTGGATCCAAGTTCATGCACAGTTTTATAACCCTTTAGGCATAGTCCCAAATTGTTCTCCAGAATGGTTGGACCAGTTCACTAACAGTGCATAGTATCCCAATTTTTCCATACTTCCTTCAGCATTTATCATATTCTTTTTCTCTTATGTTAGCTAATCTGATAGGTGTGAGGTGGTACCTCAGAGTTGTTCTAATTTGTATTTCATAATTCAATAGTGATTTAGAGCATTTTCATGAGTATAATAGCTTTGATTTCTTCTCCTTAAAACTGCCTATTCATGTCCTTTGGTCATTTGTCAATTGGGAAATGGCTCTTATTTTTACAAATTTGACTCAGTTCTCTATATTTTTCAAGAATTGAGGTATTTATCAAAGAAACTTGCTGTAAAAATTTCTCCCCATTTTCCTCCTTTCCTTATAATTTTGGCTGTATTTGTTTTATTTGTGCAAAATCTTTTTAATTTAACATAATCAAAATTATCTATTATACTTCCCATGATCCCCTCTATGTCTTATTTGGTCATAAATTCTTCCCTTACCCATAGATTGACAGGTAAACTATTCCTTGCTTTTCTAATTTGCTTATGACTTCATCCTTTATGTCTCAATCATGTACCTATTTTGATCTTATCTTGACATATATGTGAGATGTTGGTCTATACCTGGTTTCTGCAGAACTGCTTTGCAATTTTCCCAGCATTTTTTGTCAAATAGTGAAATCTTGCCCCCAAAGTTTGGATCTTTGGATCTTTGGAATATTTGAAATATTGAACACCAGGTTACTATAGTCTTTTACTACTGTGTATTATATTCCTAATCTATTTCACTAATTCATCACTGTATTTCTTAGACAGTACCAGATAATTTTGTAACTGTTACTTTGTAATATGGTTTGAAATCTGGTACTGCTAGGCCACCTTTCTTCACTAAAAGGAATTTTAAAGTAAATCTTAAATTTACTCCAGCCTTCTCATTTTACAGGTGAGGAAACCAGAGTTTGTAGAAGTTGACTTGTGCAAGGTCACCCAATTATTGGCAAAGTTAGGACTTGATCCCAGACCTCTTGATTCTTACTCAAGGGAATTTACCATATGTTCCCTTCCATGATTAGATGTGAAACAGATAAGTAAAGCCTGCCTGGCAAAGAGAAGCTGTATTGTTCACTCAGATTCCTTTTTCCCTTCTATACTTTGAATCTGTAACTAAATTCAGAATTAAAATGATCAATCATTTTAAAAATTTAAATTTAATTTAATTTTTAAAATTTGAAAATTAATTTTAAAAAATCAATCAAATGTCTCTCAGACATACATCTGTGTCTGCTATAGCTTTGGGGAAAACAATAAAGACTGGTTCATGGGGGCATTTCCATGGGCAGAAAAATTATCTTCATTTACTAAGTCTTCCTAGCAACAGAAATTATATATTTCCCCCCTGAATCTCAAAGTATAAGTAGGCAAAATGATGGCAAGAAATCTATTGTCTAGTCCAATTGCTTTGTAACTAATTTTTTCTACTGTATGTGCTTTTATAAATATAACCTGTGCCTTAAAGTAGCTTTGGGCTAACATATACCAAACTTCACATTCAGAAAGTGGTATGAAATCTAAAAAATTCCATATAATATAAAATATTCATGACAACTCTTGTGGAAGCAACAAATGGGGGGAAAGTAGATGTTCATCAGTTGGGGAAATGACAATAAATTGTGGTACAAGACTCTAGTATAAAATAGGACACAGTTGTGCCATAAGAAATGATGAATGTTGGCAAGACTTGTATAAATTAGTGCAGAAAGAAGCATAGCCAGTAAAATAATATGCGTAGTAACTAAAATAGTATAAATGGAAACATCGCTAAGAAACATCCGAACTCATTAATTTTAATGATCAGATTCGGTACTGAAGAAGAGATAATAAAACACAACTCTTCCTCTTAGTAAAGAGGTGAGGGGGATTACTTATTTAGAGTGTTGTATATGATACCACTCATAAAAATTTTGTTAGTTAGTTTTATATAACTTTTTCTTTGTTACAAAGGAAGGTTTAGTAGAGGAAGGGGTATTTAGGAAATGGCGAAGTATATAAACATGAAGTATCTACAAAACCTTTAAAAAAAATTATACTCTTGAATTTGTGCCTTTTATTAGTCCATGGGATCAAGTTCTTCCAGGTCTCAGTGAAAAGACAATGGCTGAATCATTTAATAGAAATAATAAAGAAAGGATACACAAATATTCAAGATCTACATATCTATTGAAGGATTTTTAATTCTGTTTGTGAAACAAGTTTGTCCAGCCAGGAAATCCCCTACGTATCAAGAGAAAGGACAACATAGAGTCAGCATTCTAACTCTTTCTTGCCTACCTCTTTTATAGTCTAAAGGATGCATTATCCACAAAGATACTGTCATTTACCCCAGGTCACTTGATGTAGTGCTTACTGACCATGCTCTAAGAGGACCTCCAATCTTGAGTTGCAACCTGTCTTAATATGTTAATCCTACATTATACCCATAGTGATCCATAATTAAAAAGGGGGAATAATTTTATTCCCTTTTTTGTTCTGGATAGCCATGTGGGAATATTCATAAATCACTAGGTTGAACTAAATAGTACTATAAATATATAAAGGCAAGTTCAAATTAATGACATATAGGATACCTAATTAACTATGTAGGCAGTATTTATAATGTTAAGGCAGATTCTAATTGTAGAACAGTCTATGCATACAAGAATATAGAAACTAGCTGTTGTTGCAACCTAAGTCAGAGAAAAAAGAAATGTGATCCATTGTTCTGAAGACCCACTGATCACTTCTTGATTAGTTGTGGGTGTCAATGAACTTTACATCTAAATTCTCCCAGGACAGTCTCTGAATTTTAAGGCATGTTATGTAGATGACCATAGTCTCTACACAACTACTAGTGTTTCCCTTAGGAACATCTGATTTTGATTTATATTTTAGTACTCTTCTGGGGGTATTCTATTATTCAGTGTCCTTCCTACAAAGCACAGGCTAACAATAAGTATTAAATAAAAGATTTTTAGAATAGTGGTGAACAGAGGAAGGATTGACATTTTAGCCCCCTTTGTAAGGGAATAGCTATATACATATATATCCCACCCAGGTGAGCGTCATTTCTCTCTCCTCTCCTTCCCTCACCTGGTTTCATCTTAGTACCACAATAGACTCATAACATCAATAAAATCCTCCAGGGAGAATCCTTTGGCAAATATGTCTATGTCTCCATTTATCACTTTATTTAATCTTGGGAGAGGAATTCTTTCCATGGTTTGCAGTGTCCCTCAGTCCACTTCTGCTGTTCTGCTCATACTATAACAATGAAACCTCTCACCTAACCACATCTCCACCTTTACCAGTTCTGTAGCTCTTCTCTTCTTGCTTCAGGTACTTCTGGCCAGTTATCTCGCATCCAGCACCCACTACCTGATGCAGCCACCTGCTCTCTGCAGTTACTATGGCTATTTCTCAGAAGTATAGTTGTTCTTCTTGTTCTTGCCTGCTCCTTTTCATACCAGAGCTGCCTTCTCATTCTGGAAATTCACATTCTCTCTGGCCTTACATTGAGTGTGCTTTGCCCTTGTATCCCCTTCCTCTGATTTTTTGGTTCCTTCTAGAACCTTCATTTTAAGGAAAGTGCCTAGGTCATATCTTCATTCTTTTCCAGTGCCACTCTGAAATGTAAATTCCTTGGGGGTCAGAGTTCTTTCTCTCTCATATTTGCATTTCACTATGCTAAGGTACAATGCCTCATATGTAGTAAACTTTTAATAAAAGCTTTTGGAGTTCCCTCTCCTCCTCCAGAGACAATTGTTCCTTTCTTTTGTATGTGCACCTCAGCCTGTGGATTGTAGGAAACTCAAGTCTTTCAGTAGAGAGTTTGACTTGTATTACTATTTGGCCACAACAGTAGGAAATGAAAGGACTGCCTGAATGAAACCAATCAACGAGCATTTATTAAGCTGTACTAAGTGCTGGAAACATTAATGCAAGTAGAAAGAAATGTCCTGCCCTCAAGAAACTTATTTTCTATTGGAAAAATATAATACATAAAAGGAAGTTGGAAAAGGTATGTGTGTGGGGTGGGAGTGGGGGTAGGGTAGAGAATGGTAGAGCCTGGAGGGGGATAAGACAGACTGACCTGAGAGCCCTCCTTAAATGGGGTTCTGGGAGAAGTCATCCAATAAGAGGGAGAGGTTTTATGGACAGCTGGTACTTCCAATGAATAAATTCCACCACTGGAATGAGGTTTTGGGATGACAAGCTGAGGCATGGTAGAAGAACTCTAGAGCGCAGCCTGGAGAGGAAAGAGATGGACTTTTAGAGTTTCATGGTCATACCCATTACATAAGCTAAAACAAGATTTTATTTTTTAACTTAAAAAATTAAAAAAATTTTAAATTATTTAATATAGATTTTGTTAGAAGCTAATATATAGAACATATAATATATGGAGGTTCAGGAGGAGTCATTTTAGCACCTAAATTGTATTTCATTTTCATTAAAAAAAAAGGCTGTTTGTTGTTTCTTTTTTTAATCAGCATCCAAACTATATTATCCAATCCTTCATTTAGTAATTCAAATTCTTAGTTAAAATGACCTTAACACCTATGAGACAATTCACCTGTCTGGATATCTTTTTTAAAAAAACAAACATGTATTTGGACTACATAATGTTTAAGATCTATTCTAACTTTAAAATTCTATGATTTTGTGATTAAATAGAATTTTGCATTATACAAAACTACACATGTGAACTAAGAAAAATATAAGTCCCTGTTAAGTGTTTCAATACAGAGCAGTCAGAAATAATGATGTGTTACTGGGAAATGGGAAACTCATTCCTCTAGTGCTGCATGGGCTATAGAATTCTGGCTTTATAACAGCAGAGTTTTTAGTTATATATTAAAAAGACAACTCTAGTGAGTACATTTTTTTGCTACAATTATTTCCCTTTCTCTGGGGATCATAAAAGACTAGAGAATTCTGGAATAGAAACTAAAAGTAAAAAGATCCCCAATCTTCACCTATCACTGAGTTTTTCTGAAAATATTCAGTGTGGCTGTAGGTAGACTTACCTATTTGTGTCTTTGGAGCAAAAATATTACATATTTATTTTTTAACTTCAGGCTTTATCAGAAGACCCATGGTTGCATTATACTAGTTGAGTGAGGACAGCTGAATAACCAACATTAAATCCTCCTCCACATAACCATCTGTGTAGCCAAAAGCACCATACTGCATACATCATAAGTGCTCAATAAATAGTTGTTGATTGATTGTTTTGCAGGCAGCAAAAATTTTGCACTATATTGCCTCTCCCCACTGGGCTGATTTGGTTTTCCTTGGAAGAACATGTATGGAGGCTCCATATTTTAAGGTTTCCTGACCAACTGGAAATACTATTGAAAGACTGTGTATACTGGAACTGGTCTGTCTGAAGACATGATTTGCCTTTAGACCAACTATGCCTTTTAAGAACATCTGGAACTTTTTTTGTTTTGGGGTTTTTTTTTGTTTCTTGTGAAAACACAAGTTGCAGTCACTGAACATTCATTCTGATGTTCAAAAATCCAGCATGGCTGATAGCAAAATAAGAGATTAAGTAGAAAATTTAATTGTCTGGTCTGATCATTCCAAGAAATGTAGCCATCATCAGCACTGTTGCCACAATTTAGCTAGCATATTTACAGATATAGATTGTTTTATATACATTGCCATTCTGTGTAGATCATAATAACATTAACTGATAGGATTGCTTAATAGCAGAAGAAATGTTTAGCTTTTCTTTGAGAAATCCAAAGGTGTATTGTTTTCTTTAAAAAAAATTTTTGAGTGTGTATAATTATCTTTATTATATAGCATTCCATTAACAAAAAGACTTTATTAACCTCTATTTACACTGAATTAACAGAAATGACATTGATTATCTCCAGAAGTAAGGTTTCACAAATTAATTGATTTTTATCTGAATCATTTAGTGTAGGCTTGATCCATTTACCTTTAAAAGTGGCAATATATTGTTTGAATTATTTTAGCAGTAAGTTTAAAGGGAGAAATAATGAGTTGAATACTTGGTTGAATTATCTATTATTCCTGTGCTCTTAATGACTATCAGCATCATTTATACACAATATAAGTTCCAATGTACATGTTTCATGTAAAGATATGATGCATCTGCTCCTTGTTTGGCTCCCAACTCTTTATATAAGCTAGGGACCTTCCCTTCTATATCATAACCTCCTTTAAGTTCAGTGGATTTAGGCAGATTTGTAATTTTTGGTTCAAATACTGTTGTTCATATCCCCTAACTATGCTGTGTCCCCCACCCCCATAGTAGAAATATTTAGTAAAATAAGGATTAACATATAATGAGTCACAGTTGTAAGTGGCCAAATAAAATGGGATTCCTTTTTATAAATAGTCTTAAACTAAGGAGCACAAACATTTCTCATTTCTTGTTTCACAGGCATAATATACATTTCTGGGGCAAGGGCTTTGTCCAAGTTCTTTAAGGTGCCATAAACACCTTAGAGCCTCAGGGGTACTTTAAAGTCTTTTTGTGGTAGAAGACATTTCTTCATGTGCTTTACATATGATTCATTGGGAGAACTTTTATTTTCACTTTTAAACTGTCCTTTCTAATGCTTTTAAAATCTTATTTTACTGATATTTTTGTTTATATATCATCTTTATTTTCATCTGTATCCCTTTACTTTCCCTTAAGCCATCCCGTGAAAGATTTTAAAAGAGCAAACAAAGAAGCTCAGCAAAGTTTAGCAGTACATTGACTGTTTCTGACAATATTCCATCTCCATAAGGACAGAAAGTGCGTTTCTCTATCATCTCCTTTCTGTAGCTGTTTGGTCATTATATTTGCACAACATTCACTTTCAGTTACATTGTAGTCATCATTTTGCATATCCCTGGTTTAGTCTGTATCAGTTCATATAAATCTTTCCATTTTTCTCTGAATTCTTTCTACTTGTTTCTTATGGTTCTATAATATTTCATTTATTAATTTTATATATACTATGCTAAATATTGGGGATACAAAGACAAAAATGAAATAGTCCTCATACTCTGCCCCCCAAGAGAAAGTCACTTATATTCTACTGAGTAAAGACAGCTAAATAAATATGTTATATTCAAAATAAATATAATCCTGTTTGGGGAAGGGCAACCATAACAACTGAGGGAATCAGTAATCTTGTAAGAGGTCACAATTCACTGAGCCTTGAATGGATTCCAACAGCAGAGATGAAGAGGGAGAATATTGCAAGGATGGGGTACAACCTATGGAAAAAGAGATAGAATGTCATTTTGGCTGAAGGATAGAGTTTATGAAAGGGAGCAAAGTGGAAACTGTCTAGAAAAGTAGTCTGGAATTAAATTGTGAAGGACTTTAAATGATCAACGGAGAAGTATGTTGGGAGTTAGTGAAATTTCTTACACAGAGGGGTGAGACCTGTGCATTTGAAATATCAATTTGGCAGTTACATGAAGGATGGATTGGTGAGGCTATATATTAGAATCAGGGAGACCAGTGAGGGGGTTATTGTAATTATCCAGGCAAAAGGTGATGAGGGACTAAATCAAGTAGTAGTCATGTGAGTGAACAGACGAGCTCTCTTAGGCAAGAAATGTGGATGTACAATCAACAAGACTTGGCAACTGATTAGATATGGGGAGTGAGGGACAGGAAAGAATGGAGAGTGGCTCCAAGATTGTGAACCAGGATGATTGTAAGGATGGCATTTGCTGTAATTAAGGAGTTAGGATTGTGGCAGGGGTTTGGGGGGTAAACTTAAGGTGAAAGATGATAAATTCAATTTTACTCTTCAATTTGAGATTCTTATGGGACAACTGGTTGGTAATGTGGGGTTGAAGCTCAGGAGAGTGAAGAGACATTGATATGTAGATGTGGAAATCATCTGCTTAGAGGTATGGATGAACTCATGCAACCTGCTGAGATTACCAAGAGAAGAAATGTAGAGAAAGAAGAGTTCTTGACCGAGTATATATATAGTTTTTGGGCTTCCTCACACATTGAAGACAATGACTAAGAAATGGTGGTCAGACAGGTAAGAGGAGAACCATGAGAGTAGTTGTTATGAAAACTCAGGGAAGAGAAATAGTGTCAAGAGAAGTTAAGAAATATAAGGACATTTTAAAAAACACATAACAAACCCTACTAAATTTAGTAAAAACAAAAAATGTTGGTGACTTAAAGAATACAGTTTGTTAGGGTCAGAAGTCAGATAGATGACTATAGATATGCTCTCTAGGACTCCTTCCCATTCTCATTTTTATGATGCTAGATAAGGTAACTTGCCAAAGGTCATTCCAGACTAGAACCTAAGAGCTTCCTGACAATGGTAAAAATTCTGTAAATGCATTTTGGTCTATGCCAGTTCCACCTGCCTTGCTTTGTTCCAATGAGCCTGAAGTCTGGCCAGACCTGCTCCTCTAAGTTCACCCTTTCTTCCACTTTTGTTCCATTTTCATCAGGTTCCCCAGGGATGAAGTTGAGGGCTTTCATCTTTTCTCATATATGGAAGTCACTGGACAAATACACACAAACACTTCAATTTTTAAGTTTTTTTTCCTGTTAATAGCTACAGTATTTTTTTTAAATGGATGGAGTTTTATAAGAATTTCAAGAAGGAGCAATTTGGAACTATTCCAGTAGGGCTACAAACATGTGCATACCCTTTGACCCAGCAATACTGCTTCTAGGACTGTATCCCCAAGAGATCATAAAAATGGAAAAGGGTCCCACGTACAAAAATATTTATAGCAGCTCTCTTTGTAGTGGTCCAAAACTGGAAATCAAGGGAATGTACATCAATTGAGGAATGGCTAAATAAATTGTGGTATGTGAATGTAATGGAATACTATTGTACTATAAGAAAAGATGAACAGGAAGACTTCAGAGAGGCCTAGAAAGACTTATATGAACTAATGCTGAGTGAAAGGAGCAGAACCAGGAGAACTTTGTACATAGCAACAACCACAGTGTGAGAGGAATTTTTCCAGTAGACTTAGTACTTCATTGCAATGCAAGGACTTAAAAAATTCCCAATGGATTCTTAAGGCAAAATGCCTTCCACATTCAGAGAAAGAACTATGAAACTGGATCACAGAATGAAGAGGATCATTTTTTTTTTATATTATGTTTTGGTTTGTTTTATGATTTCTCCCATTCATTTTAATTCTTCTATGCATCATGACTAAGGTGAAAATGCATTTAATAGGAATGTATATGTAGAACCTATATAAAATTGTATGCCATCTCAGGGAGGGAGTGGTGAGGTAGAGGGGAGGAACGGGGAGGGAGGGGAAAAATCTAGGATATATGGAAGTGATTGTAGAACACTAAAAACAAATAAAATAAAAAAGAAGGGAAAAAAAAGGGACCAAGGATTGTAGGATAAAACAGAGAAGGCACAAAGATTCCAATGAAATGGTCCCATGTTGGGAAAGTATGTTATCACAGAATCAATAACAAGAAAATACAAATCCTTTCAGCTCTAGCAATCAGGCAAAGGATTGCTAGCCTGGTATAAATGGGAAGGAGAGAGGCCCTTTGAGCACTGAGGGAGAGTATGTACATTAGTAGAGGTGTTCTTAAAAAAAAAGAATTTTAAGAAGGATCACAGATTGAGAGCTGAAAGGGACCTTAGAGGTCATCTATTCCAACTACCTCACTTTACAGATAAGAAAACTGAGGTTCGTACTGGTGAAGTGATTTATCCAGGGTCAAACAGGTAGTTCAGAGCTAGGATTCAAATATAACTCTTCTGACTCCAAATAAAGTACCCTCTCCATTTATCAAGCTGCCTCAAAAGATCATCAGTAACCCTTTGGCCAAGATAACTCATAAAACAAGGAAAAATTTAAAATCTTCCTCAGTTATGTCAAACACCAGTTATGGTATCAAAAATGGCATGGTGGAAAAGAAAGCTAAGTCACACAGTTCTTAGACTTTCTAATCATTAACATAACTATTGCCCCTATAAAGATAAAGTCTTTGTTTAATGATTAACCAATTGCACATCCCTGGAAGAAGTAACCTACACCAATATTCAATAAATGACACTAGAAGACAAAAGAAAGTTGCATCTAAATGAAAGTTCAGAGATTCTCCTTGTAAAGGCAGTCTAAAAGAATTATTTTTAGTGAGTATCCAAAGGCAATAAGAGATGTAATTTCATGAGGTATTTCATCATCTTGTCTTACGATACTTATGATGAATATGAACAAAAAGGCTACCATGAAGATAACTTATGTACCCACATCTGTTGCAGAGCATGAAGATGAGAAATGGAGTATAATATGTGAGGATAGCAAGTAGGGCTTGCAGAGTGATGTAAAAGTAGAGGCTGGAAAAGGATGATGAGTCAGGTATACAGAGCTTTAAGTGACAAACAGAAAAGTTTATTTCCTATCCTAGAGGTAATAGGGAGCCATTGACCCTTATTGAGTAGGAGAGATGACATAGTCGGAACTATAAGAAAATTACTTTGGTGGCTGTGTGGTTGCCAGTCTAGAAAGATTTTCATTTCTTCTATGACCTGCTTTCAAGATGTCATAGGAACAACATCTATCCAATTAAGATTAGCTAGTATTTCCTTAAAAGTTATTAAAACCATCCAGAAGACTAAATTAATCCAGGGAACTAAGACTTGAACAACTGACATAGCTTCCTGGTTAAGTAAGTACAAGTGTAACCCATTTCCATGTGACAGCCCTTAAAGTACTTGAAGATAGTTATGTCTTTCCTTCAAGCAGCAAGGCACCATGAAGGAATAGAGAAGTGGCATGTGTCAGGTGAATCAAACCACTGCCAATACTTTGACCATAATTTTCCATCAAACCCCAGTGGAGATAGTCTAGGTCCCTCAGCCAAAAAACCCCAAGGGCTAGCAGTGCCTCTCAGACCACTGCCTATACTTTTCAGCCCATCCTCACCAGCTCTCATTGAGGGGAGCAATCCTTGTGAAGAGGAGCCTGCCATCTCTGCCAACAGCAACACCAATTACCTCCCAATTGTCACGGATGAGCAGGTAAACCCAACAGCACCAGGAATATCAATGCTTCCCATACCACTGGCCTTGCTTTCACCCTAGTCCAATGAAGTTATCACTCAGGGAAGTCTTGTGGGATTCAACCTGGCAACCTACCTTTGCAGGTACTATAGTACACACTTCTTTACTAGCCACAGTGCCTCAGCATCTTAACAGGAAGGTTCTTGCCACCAAAGTCCTTGGTAGTGTTCAACATCAGAAATGAATGTGTAGGGTTTTTTAATCAATGGAAATGACATTAGAGAAGTCATTAACATTTGCCTTATTTCTACACTCTAAGGGCCACTGGGTCTTTCAATATGACTTGAAGATAAAATGCCCTTTATGTTTCTCCCCAAATTAGAATATGAATTTTCTGAGAGAAGGAAGTACTTTGTTTTTCTATTTATATCCCCAGTGGTTTGGCACAATGCTTTAAGCATTGTAAATACTTCTTTCCTGCCCTCCCTTCCCCTCCCTTCTTCTTCCCTCCCCTCCCCTTCCTTTTTTCTTTTTCCTTTTCTCTTTCTTTTTTTTCCTCTTCCAGGATAAACATATTTATTAATATGTGTGTCCATGCTAAATAGCCACAGACACTTCAATTAAACATTATCTGACTTGATCTTAAGGCTCTGCCCCTTCTGGTTATTTACTTCTTGCTGCTCTCCAGCATACCTTTGTTCTTCTTAAAATGCTGCACCCAGAACTGATCACAAAACTCAAAATGTGGTTTGACTAGAACAAGTTGTCAACTGTCAAATTCTGGACATTAGATCTCTCTTAACACAGCCTAAAGCATGTTCTTTCCTAAATTTTTTTTTCACATTGCTGACTCATTAAACTTGCTGCTCATTAGAAATGCTAAGATCCTTTTCAAATGAATTGCTATCTAGAAAATCTTTCCCTATCATGTGGGTGCAAAGTTTAATTTTTTGAACCTAACTGTACACTTTTGTGTTTATTTCTATTAAATAGTATCCTGTTAGACTTGCCCATATTTCTAGTCTGTTAAGAAAATCAAGTATTGGTTGGTCAAAATGATCTCTGAGGCTTCTAACAAATTCTGTGGTTCTGTGCTATTACTGTTAGAAATCAGATTTAAAAAATATAACTATTAAGATACTTCCTGTTTCCATAGAAAATGTGAGTATGTCCAAATTAAGATGAGGCTGAGATACAGTTCTCATTCTGATGTTAACTTTGCTGAATTCTGTGTCTCTAGCCTCAAGTTTTTTAAAAATAATTTACATGTGAGAGACAGCAGAATATAGTGCATAGGAGGTGGCTTTGGAGTTTGGAAAATCTAGGTTTAAATCCTCTTAGTGATTCATAAAACTGTTATTTTCTCCTTGAAAGCAGGAATAGTCAGTTTTTGTCTTTGTGACCTAGGGTCTACCACAGAGCCTGGCACATAGTAGGCAATAAATTCTTATTGATTGATAGCTCTGTGAACATGACTAAATCACTTAATCTCTCAGTGCTTCAGGTAACTCTCGACACCTCTGTAAATTAGAGATATTTTTCTCAGTGGAAGGAGTTTCTATACTATAAATTCACCGTGCAGATGAAATCACAAGTCTGGACCAAAATAAAAAAAAAAACTCACTTAAAACCTAGTATATCTTCTTATTAAAGATTTTCTGTGTTATTTTCACCAAATTGCTTTGCTCCTCAAAACTTCCCCAAAGATAGTGATATAAATTAGCAGGGCAAAATCTAATCTCCTTTCTGAGTTTCTAGGAAGACTATATATTAGAAGTTAAGAAGAATGACTTTACTTTAGTCCATCACACAGTATTAGCTAAAACTTGTTAAGTATGGACTATGGGCATTTTTAAACTTGATGAGTCAAAAATACAGCCCTTAAATGAGTCCATCGCTTTTCCTGTGGAAAGATTGGCTTTAATATATAAAACAGAGTTCTTCTAATCTTTTCAAGTTGGGAGCTCACAACTAGAGAATTCCTAAGCCCTTTCTGAACCACAACTGGTCCTGGTCTTACTGGATTCTGAGGAAAGGAAAATTTACCTTTAGATATATTCTCTACACATCCCTGTCTTTGTAGACATTTCTTTCTACCTGGCTCTTCTTTGGTATGGTGAGGGTTGGGCAAGACAGGTTGAACACTTTTTCACTCATCAGATATCATCAGACGGTGTTTAAGTCCTCTTCTCCAGATGTATTGCTGCTGTGGAAATTCCTAGTATCAGCTGACTGGGAAAGAATGCAGCAGCCTCCACCCTTGTATATAGCAGGACTGGCACGAAGGACTGAAGAACAGGAGAATCCTTAGAATCAAATTTAAACTAAGTGATCAACCCACTCACTGAACACTCCTGCAAACATCACCTGTTCCCTTGGGTCCTCACTGAAGGCAGATTGTACAGTGCAATGAAAGCAAGACCTCAATAAGCTATGATTCATTTGAATGGAGTTTTCATTAGTAAACAAATGGGAAAAAAATCAATAGGAATATGTGACTCGATCATCATAAAAATTCAATGAGTCCTGTTTAGAGGAGGTCAGCCCATTTCATTAATACTAATTGCTACAGAAGATCATTTTCAGTCTGAGTGAGTGTAGAAGACTTGGTAATATGAAGGCTTAATATGGGAATTAAAGTAGGTCAAAGTAAGACCTACTACAGTCCTAATAAAGAGAGATTCCTATAGCCTTCAAAGACCCTCATTTTAGCTCCTAAACTTGCCTAATGATTTATGCCTTTGAGGTTGTGATTTGGGACTGGGGGCTAACTGGAGCTCTTACTCTCCTTACTGTGAAGATTTTAAATCCCCAACTTTTTCTTCTTGCTTTCCTACTCTCTCAAGAAGACAGCTAATATTAAATCAGCAGCACAGTTTATCACTTTATTACCTAGTTAGGGACAAATTCTAACAATAACTTATTAGGACTGGTTTGGTGAAGTTGTATTGTTCCCTCTAGAGAGAGAGCACATATTAAAGACAAGGAAGTAGGTATAGGCTGGGGAGCTGCAGTTACCTAAAATGACCCCCTGAACTCTTGTCTTGTCTTTTCATTGGCGTTGTTTTCACTTGAACTTGTTTAAAATGCTCAGTCAAAGATGAGTTTAGCAGCACGAGCTCTATTAACACCTGTGCTAAATAGGAGTCAGGTGGAGGAAGGAAATTCCTGGGGACCGCCTAAAAAGCTTGACACAAATATGGTACATTCTCATTCTTTATTCTTCACTGGGAATTGTAGATGAAACAGAACAGATTGTTCACACAGGCCTTGAACTGAATTCTGGCGGTCACTTTGAGCTTTGCCATTTAAAGCCATTACGGGTGGGGGAAAGTGGAGGGAGAAGTACAATGTCTAGTATTCACACTCGGCAGAGGAAAGGATGGGAATAACCTTTAGATGGACTTTCCTAACAATGTTTTGAGGTTAGCAGGAGTAATGGATTTGTGAATTCCCCTTTATCCAGATGCCTGTCCCTGGAGGTTTGTTGGTTTTCTCTTCCTTTATACCCTTTAAAGTCTTTGGCATATGAAATTGTTTGGGCAATTTTTCATTTTAGGTTATTTTCATTTTAAAGTAGAAGTGTAAGGCTCTTAAACAGATGAGAATATCGAGCACAGCCTCTCAGCCTGAGAACAATGCTTCACCACTGATTTCTGGCTTACTTGGTCCTGGTGTTGATTATTTTGCAAGCGAGAGGATCCTGGGCTGCAATTGTACATTCAGAATATTTATTCTATGATATTTTATAATAGCTGTTTCTGATACTGAATTGAAAAGGAACCCTGGGTTTCCATAATGGAATGTGGTAACATAAAACATCCATGATTCAGAATAAATAAGTTGGGTCAGTAGACAATTGAATTTATAACAGAGAAATAGTTCTTACTTGAGGTGCTAAGAGATATGTACTTAATTCTCTAATGCAGAGCATTACATGAGCCAAGCATTAATATTCTATTGCTGAACATGAGGCATTGAGAGGTTATTCGAAATATTAAATTATTCAATTCAACATTAACTGACTGATCTTTGGTTAGTGTGGTCACTTCTTTAATTTTCCTCGTGTCCATAAAGAAGCAAACTTAAAGAAATGGAACAAGAGAGCAGTAGGAAGGTTTTTCTCTTTTAGAAAAGATCTTCACTCACATTTATATTATTTTCTTTTAACTCTTTAACTCATTGTTGTCAGGAGCCAGCCCTAGATTTTCCAGAGTGATTGCTTATCAGAATGTTCTCTCCTCATTATTTGTTGCAGGCCTTTTATGTACTGTGCTGTGGGAGATGTGCCTTAAAGAACTTGCATGTTAGTCAGAGATAGAGGAGTAAAATATGTAAATCACCTAGGGGATAATATGCAATCGTGTTTATGCGGTATTGACAGTAGGCAGTCAGACAAGGGATAATATCAGTGCAGGCTGAAGAATTAGGGAAAAACTTCAAACAGGTAGGAAGGGCCTTAGAATATAGATAAGATTTATGTGGGCAGAAAGGTAGGGGGGAAAGCATTTCAGAGATCATGCTGAAATCAGAACCTATTTTATGGCCATATATGCTACTGACTACAACATTCCTATATTCAGCTTTGAAAAAAAAAAAGAATGACTTATGGAAACTGCCTAGCACTTTCTATTCCTTATTTTGTCACATTAGAGTCAAACTTTAATCAGCTATAACCAAATATAACAAAACCCTTCAAAAACTAGATTTTACTCCCTTCACTGTTTTTTTTCCCTTGATTTACTCAATCTCATAAATAGAATGATTAAGCAGAGATTATGGAGTTGAAATTTAGTGAGGGTATAAAATTATATCCTTTTGTTTGTATTTCTTTAAATTATTTTCAAAATTGCATCTCTATAATTTAGTAATTGCTGATTCATCAGTTGTTTTATATTTATTAATTTAATATATTACTTATATGTTTATTATATTATGTTTATTGATTTAATAAAAGCTTATTTTTATTAATAAGCAAGATCGATTAGAATTGTATGCTAAGTAAATACCTGGCTTAGTTATCAGGGCTTATGGAAAATTTAAATGTTTGATTTGGATAAGACAGGCAAGTCCAGGCACTCCCATTCACTTAATGGGTGGCTACTTGAATATCAGAGATAGTGACCATTCCCTGAAACTTGGATGACCTAGTACAACTCCTTCATTTTATGGATGAAGAAGCTGAAGTAGAGTCTTTTTAGCTCCCATCAGTGACATTTTAGATTTAGAATCAAAGTATCAGTCTTACAAACCCAAATGATACAGATTACAATCCATACATACCTTCTTATCCTGCTCAATTCTCACCCATTTCTTCCCAAGGGTTCGCTACAGGGGACACATATAACATACTGAAGCCCTTTCTCACCTTCTCCAGACATTAACAGGGTTGTAGTAAAGGACTGCTCTGGTCACTACTTGTCATAATTCCTCACTCTTGCTAGTTGATGGGATATCTCCTGTCCTATAGTTTTATTTTTTATGACATTCTACCTTGGGGCTTTATACAAATAACAGTGTCATCAGCTATCAGGAACATCTGGAGGAATCTGTCCTTGGCCTGCAGGCCTGGGGTCATATTTAAACATTTCCCAGGATGGTAAAAAGGTAGAATAGCCCTGAGGAACTTACTTTACCTCAGGATGAAGATGAGGCATCAGAGCCATACCATTGATGCAGATCTGTGATAGGGGTCCTCTATCATAGTGGCAAACACTTTTGGCAAATATGCATCTCCCTGTTTTATGCTTTACTGTTGTTTATTATTAGAGGGTCATTGAACAGGGTTATTTATGTTGTTATGTCTTCCAAGGAATCTTAAATGGTGTAATGCCAAGCACAGCAGCACACCTGAGGGTTGCTGCTGTGAGTAATTTTAAAGGTCAAATAGCAAGGTATAATAACACTGTATTTATTCAGAACTGAACCTTATTCAAGAAACTAAAGCATTCACAATTCATAATAGCAGAGCCACATGACCTTAGACAAAACATATCATCCAGTATATAACATAATACTCAGTATGTAACATGGCACACAGCATATATCAATGCATTCAGTATATCTTATAACATTCCCCAAAATACTTATTTATACAATCAGAGGGTCACAGACCAGGGTCTTCCCTAATACATCCTTAAGGTAGCAGAAAACACCACACTGGCCACCCCTAGGTTATAGTAAATTATAGTCCTCTCAATCCAAACAGAGTGATCCAAGTAAAGTCCTCTTTCATCTTGACTGGAGGCTTTCTTCCAAGCCCTGTGGCTCCTTCTCCATGGTGGGCCAACCACTCCTACCTAGCTCTTGCCTGGGTTCCCAAGCAGGCAGCTCTCCACTTCTACTCCTTGTCTCAGCTTATGAGAGAAGAGACTGTTCCACTCTGAGCTCTTCATGTTCCTGCCTGACAGCAGGATCCAGGAGGTCCTGCCCCTAGCTTTTGTCTCTGGGAAAACAAAGCTTAATAGGGCAATAATAATATTTACATATGTTACCAGCACTGCCATTTTAATTCACTTTTCACAGCCCAGAGTCTCCTTAATAACAGCTCTTAGAGGGGGCTTAAGTCAAGCCTCCTTCCTGTGGGCAGGGCTCAGCCCTTCAGTTCAATGGACTTTTGCAACTAGAGGCTCCTTCATCCAGTCTCTCATGCTGCTGCCACCACTGCCACTGGCATCTCAGTGCTCCACCCTCACTGCTATTTTCTGCTTCATTTTCATTGTTTCTTCTCTTCATTTTCTTATTCTCAATGACAGCATGCGTGACACACACACACACACACACACACATATGGTTTTACTCAGCATCTGATTGACTGAGCCCACATGTGTAGCCATTGTAGGGTTATCTGACTGGCTCAGGCAGAGATTAAGTCAAATACTTCTTTGGGGGGAGGGAAAGTATCATCATAGAAAAGAAATGCAATACGCCAAAGAGAATCTTAAATTCTCCACATCTTTCAGTCAACTGTGAGATGGTAAATATGTGGTCTGTTGTTGAATATCATTTGCAAAAGTCTGTTTGTTTTCCACTAACACCTTCACTAAGGATGCCCTCAAACCATGCATAGAATTATAAATGCCATTTTTTCTGGCATAGGACATTTGTTTTAAAGAGACCAAGTTAATATCTTTTTGGGAAATATGGAGAAAAATAAGGTAGCCATGTGTCAATTACACTCATGTACCTTATCTACATGACCAGATCAAATAAACTGGCCTTCTAAGTGACAGTTTTATGAATTTCATCTTGTATAATCTTTAAAATTTAACCAGGTAAAATTTATAAAGATTTACCCTTATAAAGATATTTTTTTTAACATATTGGAAAGTAAGCATATAGGTGAGTTGTTGTTCACATTATTTAGTCACCTTTTTAAAATCAATTTGTTCCAAGATTTTTTTTTCCCCTACACCTTTGGTATCTTCCCCTCATTTAGATACCGGATAAATCAATCTTTCAATCCCCTTACAATCACATCGCCTCCAGAAAGAATTTCCCTATAAAGAATTCATACAATTTGGCTGTTTGTTTTGTCTTTTTTTTCTTGTGCCATTTCTGCTTTCTCCAAAGGTACCTCAGGTTATGTTGGAATCCAGTTGTAGTTCCACTATCCTTGAGAGAGAAAAAAATTTTTTTTGTGATAATTTTTACAAATATTTTTCATTTTTCTTCTGTTTGGCAAGGAATTAAAATGTTTAATTGTATCAGCAAGGACCTTGGCTTACACAGGATGACCTGCTGTACAGGTTCTTAGATCTACTTTTATAAAAGGAAAGCAACTTTTTGAGGGGAGGGGTCAACAATGTACTTTAATCAAGCACACATGTTATTCACTTAGCTCAGGGAAAAAGTCAGCACCCTGAACTTCAGAGAAAATAGAAGTAGAAATTACAGACAGAAAGACAAGGCTTCCAGCAGTCTGACCATACACAATACTTACATCATTACCAGAGAGAGAAGCATGGACACCTGGGTTTTCAAAGTTGGGGGCCTTCTTGAAACAGCTGCCCCGAGTCTCATCTGGCACAGGAATCTTCTTCCAAAAAATAAGCCCTGAAACCTCACCTTACAGTATATATACTCTTTTCAGAAATGGAGGGCATGACCTTTGTGACCCTCTGCCTTATTAGAAATTAACAAAAGGTGTCTGAGGCTTATTAATGGGTGGGGAAGATCTTTAACTCTTCCCCCCACCCATCATTAACCTTACTGCTGCCAATGCAGTTTCTTAGCTCTTTTGATCTTCTTTTAGTAGTTAATTTGCCCTAATTCAGTCTTTGGATAAAATTATTATAGTTAAGGTCAGTGTCATTTTTGTAGTCTATTTTTTTCTTTTTAATATATTATTTAAATAATTCTGGTTTATACATTCTTAATTATGTGCCTCATTATTATTCTTTATTTTTATTTATTGATCTTGGCCCCGATAATCAATGGTATGATTCTGATGACTTCACTTTGTGTTTAGGTGAACTGAGTCTTTGAAGGCTATACCAGGTTTTTCCCATGCTGGAAAGACTTTAAATGTGGCCCCAAGAACAGCCTGAGTCTAGCTAATCAAAGAAAGGTACATCCCTAGTAAAGTGGACACCTGGTGATAAAACATTTTTTTGGCCATGGTAACATATGTAGTAGGAAAAACACAAAACAGTCCTACTTCTTCAATGACAGTGGCAGAGTGGAAGAAAAGGGAACAGGGGCTGCAAAAAAAAATCACAGTTATTGAACCATCAACAAACTTTAATTTGACTGTTGGTACTCTACTTGTGAGATCTTTGTCCATTGATCAATAAGTGGATATACTGCTAGAGGGGCTGGAAAAAACCAGTAGAAAAAAGAAAATTTCAGCTAAATGAAAGAATGATTTACAGGTATTACATGAGAAGCAAAGAAAAGAGTTTGCAGAGTGGGTTATATATGCTCAAAAGTTATTTTAAAAAGTATTTCATGGGCCATGTTGTATTAATGAATACTATTTACCAAAAGACAACAATGAAAATAATTGCAATTTACAACCCAACATCATTAACTGAGGACAAAGTGGTAGAGAAATTACATAAAGGACTTGATAAGATCCATTAAATCAAATCTACATATACATGGATAACTTGGTGCCTTCATTGCAAAAGTGGAAAAAGGTAAAGATGGGGAGAAATATATAGGAAAGAACGACTCAAGAGAAAGAAACAAGAAAATCAGTGTCTGGCTTATCATTTATGGAGAAGCCTTATGCCTCTATATCATAAACACTGCCTTCCAAAACAATTGGTAGGCATGGGATATGATGAGTATCAAATGGCACCGCACACACACGTACACACACACACACACACACATACACACACATATATACACACACACGGAGAAATTGACTGCATTTTAACAGAAAGGGACAAAATTTATTATTCATGAGTCAGATATTTGGGTATAGTCAAGTCTTATGAATGCTAAGATCAGAATTTAATACACAGGAAGAATAGTAATAGCGATGAATTATTTATGATCATCAAAGAAATATTAAATTATATATTTTTTAATCAAGGTCAGGGAATAGACCTATGATTTCGCTGATATAGGGAACTTTCAGATGAGGAAACTCCTACAAAAGTGGATTGACGACTTCTCAACAACTTATAGTCTTTGAGTTGCCTGGAGCAGTGAGAGATTAACTGACCTGCCCGGGATCACTTAAACAGTGTGTGGCAGAGGTAGGAACTGAACCCAGGTCTTCCTGGCTCTAAGGCCAGTTCTGTGCTTCTCATGTCTTTATCAAGATGAGAATAATTCAGTTTTGAAAGCTGTAGGGTTTTTTTTTTGAGCAGCAAAGTTTGACCCAAAAAAGTCAGTCTTCAGAAACTCCAGTTATCCACATCACATTCATGAAACATTTACAGCAATTGAAGTTTAATAGTATTTTATTTAAGAGTGAAAAGGAGCAAGATAGTATGAAACAGGGAATTAAAGAGAAATTAAAAAACCTAGGCCCTACAAATGAAAGCAGGTCTGAGTAATTTCATTTGGTTCAACTTTTGAAGACTGTCTAAGACAAAATTCATTTTTGGGTTGGGGTCAAGTGGATAAAGGACATGGGTGGAACTGACATATGGCTGCCCTTTCTTCCCTCACACTTCCCAATAAGATGCTAAATTGGTCTCTTTCGAGCCATTGTCCTATCCCCCAAAAGTGGTTTTGACATAAAAATCATTGTCATGTCAGCTTCAATGCTTCCATTTTTAATGCCTCCAATCTGATGTAGCAAATTATGGACTGTTTAGAGCTAACTGTATAAACTATAAAACTTCCTGGCTTATGATACCTGCATCTGGGATTAAAACATTTTTTATTGGCAAGCACCATGATCTCCTGTGTATGTGTTAGCAGTTAAATGTGTTATTAAAGTAAGATGATGCTCTGATGTTTACATATAACATGCTGATACAAGAAAACAAACCACAAAAGACACCTCTAGGACCTGCACTCAGCAACTTCTCCCTCTGTTTCTCCCAGTGACTTGATGTACATTTCAAATTAGAGTTAAGTCCTTTTCCCCATGCTGCATTATTCTTTAGTTGTGGCACCACTGCAATTCTGAGCAAACCTCAGTGTTAAACTACAAGAAAAAAAATGATGGCACACACTAACACTATATACCAAATTTGCTTAAAGTATCCTTCCTGGCCACCCCTAACATTATACTAACAAGATATAAAACATAAACAGATGGAACAGACTTTTTAGTTCAAAACACAGAGTCTTCTGTATTGGCAAATATAAAAACATTAATCATATTAACATAAGCATAATCATACCTATAAAGAAATTATATGTAACTATTGGCTTTTTTCTTTTCAGCTGGTTCAGTGTTTAGCTCCTTTTGCTCTCAGCACATCTGTTTGGAAGATGATAATCTTACCTGTTGTCTCCCTTGAGGGCAGACAAGCAAATTTTTCTGAAGCCAACTTCCATAACCAATTCTTTGGCTAACTGTCAAGTGCAGTTAATCCAAACTTGGATTGCCTGACCAAAATTTTTGTGATGCTCAATCCTTATTAGTTTAAACATATCCTTTTGTCTGTTCTTTTCCATTTTCTTTCTGTAGAAATCCATTTTGAATATAAAAGTGGTGGGCTTTGAACTTCGCTTGCATCAATTATCCTTAAACTTTTCAATCCATGGACTAGTTCAGTAGTCTCCTGGGAATCTCTTCTACCCACTCCTGCTTGATATTTCAAAACCAAAACAAAATGGCATTAACAACAACAACAACACTGGTAGAATGCATTTTCTTTTCTTTTCTTTTTTTTTTTGGTGTATGATTTAAATCATTAATGGTATTAGTGTCAAAATCAAATCAACAGCAGAACATACCATTTTCAACCCTGACAATTTTATGTGACTTTCATTTAAGGAGACTAACTCCAAGATCCTTTACTTAATACACTTTGAAACAGCTGACCTAATTACATCAGAACACAGTATAAAAGATTTTCCTTGAACATGAAGATTTTTGGATTATGCTGTATAGCCTCAATGTCATTCACCAACCAGGGCTGAAAATGCAAGGAAATTTCTAAAAGTTTTCATTGACTTTCCAAGATTTTAGTAATTACATGGATAAGTGTAATTAAAAGAACTTAATTAATTTCTTAAAATAAACCTACCAGACCACTATTGTATTAACAAAGAAGTCAGTACATATTTGAACAAACACTAGCATGTTATGGAATCCAAGGCAGTAAAAATTATACTATGTGGTTATGATTACAGAATATTTTGACCACATTTCTCTTGTTTCAAGTCATCTTTGTTTTTTAAAAACTTAAGAGCTGGAACTTCCTGCTGCTGGTCTTGGTATAAAGATTGTCTGGACTCGGGGGAAGTGTGTGTGTGTAGTAGAGCAGGATGGCAGACAAAAGAGATGAGTTTACAACTACGTTTTGCATTTTGTATGCTATTTACTTAATTAATTCCTACACTTTCCCAATGTTGTTCAGTCCTCTATGTATCATATATTGCATGTCCATATTGGTGCATTTTCCTTGTATTATAAAATTCCATAAGGCAAGTGATGGATCTTCTTTTTTATGATGTTCTAAATAGCAATAAATGTTAAGTATTTTGGTGATGGTAAACCTTTTTTTAAAAAAATATTTGGGCTGCATAGAATATAGTCACTACTGAGGTCAAAAGTCTTATATCTTTTCTTTCCATGTGTCTTCTCCTGATTTCAGGTATTTCTTTCAACATATACTCCAATTTCCTCATTTTACAGATTAGAAAATTTAGACCCAGGAATGCTAAATGAATTGCCCAAAGTCACATATGAAGTAAGCAGCAGAGATGGTCCTCTGACTCCATATCCAATTTTTATTCAACAATGACTTGTTCATTGTTGAATCAGCTTCTCAAAGGTGGATTGCCTTTGACATCTCCAAAAACACCATGTTTTACTAAAAGAGAATACAGTTTATTCTGTATTCTTAGAGACCATTAATATGTATTGACATAAACCAAGCTTTATATAGTCTTGTGTGGGAAAATAAATATTTTTGAGAAAATAATATTGTATTCCTGTTATTTGTGTATTTTGTGGGATCATAGATTTGGAGTTGGAAGGGGCTTTAAAGGCTACATAGTTTATTTCCCTTATTTTACAGATGAGGAAATTGGAGCCTATAAAGTGGTAGAGCTGGAATGTGAACTTAGACCTTCTGACTCCATATCTGGCAGTTATTTCATGATACCATAGTAATTCATTTTGTTTCTTTTGATCTCTGAGATCCTAAAAAAGACACTGATAGTAGCACTGGACAAAAGCCATTTATACAGTATTTTGGCAACTTTTTCTGTCCCTTTAATTGACCATGGCAATTTTTACCTTAATTTCAAAGTGCTCTCAAAGCAATGAGTTCTTCCCTCCACCCCAAACTCCTTCTGTTAAAGACTCTAAGAACTATATAGGTTGTTAGAGTTGAATGGAACTTCAAAGACTATACCAACTTGGGCTTCAGTTTTCCTTATTTGTAAAATGAAGAGACGGGGTTGTTAAGGTTCTTTTCAATTCTAAATCTGTGACCCCAAGCCTGGTGTTGCCCTGATTTTACAGAGGAAGAAACATGTCTTGTCAGATGATTTATCACCAGAAACGTAGAGACTTGTCCAAAGTCATAGAACCACTTGATAGCAGAGTGAGAACTAGAATTTGGGCCCCCAGACTCCTGCTTTTTTTTTTTTTTCACAAATATATGTTTTGAGAGAGGCCAATTTTGTAGAAAGGTATGGAATATTAGATTTTCCCTTTTAGAAAATATTCATATTGCTTTTCTTGAGATTCATTTTTTATCACTGCATTTTGGTTATTACATTTAATTTTAATTATATCCTGCTTCTGAAGATCATAAAAATCATAGAATGACAACATATCACAATGTCTCACGTCATATACTCCTACTTCCAACTACTGACTTAGAACTTTAAGGGTTACAAAGCATTCTACAAACATATTATCTAGAGACCTTTTACAATAGTTTAGTCCTTTCCCCCTCGAATTGTTTTCAGGAGAAATTGAATAGCTGTTAGCTTACACTAAATTAACCAAACATTTTCTCTTTCACTGGGAGATTGTAATTATCTCCCCTTGGCTAGCCTAAAATAATTTTCTGGCCTACATAAACCCATTCACTTTAACTTTCCTTTGCAGGTTTTTTCATCTCTGAGTTGTTCTCTGGTTCTTCTACACATTTTCTACAATTCACTTCATTCATTAAGTTCTAAACTGGATCACTGAGTCATAGACATAAAAGAGTTTTTAGAACTCATCTAATTCTATCATATTATTCCTACAGTTTTGAAAATAGAGGTTCAGAGAGCAGTATAGACTTGACTAAAGTCACATCAGATTCCACAGTCAAGTTTCTCATTGAAATGTAGAGATTCAATTTATAGTTGCCTCTTTATTCTTTCATATTTGGGTGTGGGTAACTCAAGAAAGGCTTTCATAAAGTAGATTATAAGGATCCTAGATGTAAAGCTGGAAGAGACCTCAGAAGCCATCTAGTCGAACCACCTTATTTGACAAATGAGGAAACTGAGTCCCAGGGATATTGACTTGCTTAGGGTCATATAGTAATACAATAAGTGTCAGAGGTAGGATTTCAAGCTGATTGCTAAAGATATAGAAATTAAACTGACCAACATATAGTCTTTATTTGGTTCTTGTTCTCTTTCTGTCCCATGACCTGAAAAGCAACCTTTCATTTTCCTCCCCATTTATGGATAGGTTACAGGATTTCACAGCAATGGAAAGGAATTTATATATGGTTTAGCCCAAATTTCTCATTTTACAAGACAACCCAGAGATATGAAATGCTTGTGCCAAAGTCACACAACAATACTAAATGGAAAAAAAAGAGTTATTATTGTTGGTGGCTGTGGTGGCACAGTAGGGACAAGAACACAAGCTCTCAATAAAACTCTTCTTTCCTCTCCTTTCTTTTCCTTTCCATTCTACCTCATTCCACTGACTCACTTTGGACTCTTTGTTAGTATCCTGCGCATGCTTAAGGATGGCTGCAAGGCAGTTTTGAGGCATTCAATTTGATGCTGTAGGTTGTGCAGGGGCTTAAGTGGAATTTATCTAAGCTTGATATTAGGAAAACTAAGGCTGTGTGTGTGTGTGTGTGTGTGTGTGTGTGTGTGTGTGTGTGTGTGTGTGTAAGGGATTTGACCTTTGAAGGATCCATGGTTCAGTATGAGAATAATGGCCTTAGTAAATTTTTTTCCATGTAATATACTACATTGCAACAGGTCCTCATTTTTTTTTAGACAACAGTTAAGTGTTACATAGCTAGTAAGTGTCTGAGGGGGTCACACAGCTAGTAAGTGTGTGAAAATGGATATCAATTCAGGTCGTCTTGACTCCTGCGTCAGTGCTCTATCCACTGCGCCACCTAGCTGCCCCAACCGGTCATTGTTTTAACCTTTCTTCAGTCCCCATTTATTGAGGAGCCATAGTTCTGTGAAGTTTGGATTCAGTCAAAGGGATGCACTTGAGGACCTAGAGGGCCACATGTTGCCTCGAGGCTGCAGGTTCCCCACCCTGGTAGACTGCACGGCTTCTTAAACCTTGTCCACTCACCATTCTTTTTCACTTAAGAAATTTTTATGTGATCCTGGGTATATAGGTATATAAAATAGGTATACAAATCAAACATTTACTGATAATAAATCATAAAGAAATTTATCTTAAAACACTTCTTTGGTATACGTATAATTTTACCATTTATTAAAAATGAAATCAAATTTGCATAGTAATGAGTTGGACGTACTTGTTTATTTTTATATAAAGAATTAAATCTTGGCAGAATTTTCAATACTGCAGGATGCAGAGCATCTTCAACGTTTTTCAGAATTGATCGATATTTTGATTTTATAATCGTCATGCTGAGAATCTGCTTTGCATAAATACATAGGACAGAAGGGCAGAAGTTTGTTTATGGTTGAAAATAGTCCTAATGCCAAACCAAAATTCACTTAATGATTTTGTATGTACGGTAAAAGCAATTCATCACATACGGTAGTCTCAAATGTAAGTCAAGGTGTTTCTGGCAGTGTTCATTGGCTTTGTGTGGTCAAATGGCATGCAAAGTGCATGTATTGTGTGTTTAGGACCAAGGTTGCAGTGAAGTTGGGCGATGCAACATGGGCAAGCGCTGCCAGAAATACCTTGGATACATTACGCATTTGATTTTGAATTCCTTTTTGTTTGTGCATTCAGAAACCTTTTAGTATTTCCAAATTTTTCCTGACCCCCACATTCAGTTATGTGACCTCATGTGAAGTCATGACCCACAGTTTAAGAAGCAGTAGATGGAGGAAAGAGCCTAGACTTAGAAGCCAGGAAACCTCTCTCTAGTTTCAGCTATGACACTAACTTGCTGTATATGTTTATATGAGTCACAGCACTTCCATGGGCCTCAGTTTCCCCATTTATAAAAGGATTTGGACTGAGATCTTGATGGTTCAGTGATTCTGTTTCATAGCCATCCGTGAAATCTTTAATGGTATACCATCTAATTTTTCCTGTGTTTATGTCTGACATATCAGTACAGGTTGTTCTTGTCTGGGGTGGGGGTCTGTAGGGGAGAGAGAGGGATGTGAGGGAGGAAGGGAAGAGAGAGAGACAGAGACAGAGATACACAGACACAGTGACAGATACAGAAAAAGAAAAAGATGGAGAGACAGGACAGGGATATGCCAACTTCTTTACTTGGGTTTGCCAAGTAAATGATATTCTTACCTTTCTAATCTCCCCTCTAGGTTCTTATTAAGATGTACCCCCCAAAACTTATTGTTTTTCATTTGTTTCTTCTCCCTGCATTATTTCTGTTTATGACATGTCTATTCACCAATTCTCTCATATTTGTAAATCTGGGAGAGTATCTTTGGATTTCTCTCTACTTCAACTTTCTCATCCAATCTTCCAAATTCTATTGATTCTAATTTCATAACATCTGACCCTTTTCATTATTCATTTCGGTTGACATCACCTTTGTACAGACCCCATTTCCTCACTTACCTGGAATTGTGCAAGAGTCTTCTAACAGGTCTTGACAGCTCTCTTCTTTCTTGCCTTCAATGAACTCATCATACTACTGCCAGAATAAAATTTCTTAAACATGGAGTTAGCCATGTCACTCCTGTCTTTTTTTAAACTAAATTTTATTTTTTTCAATCAACAAAAAACAGCCTTTTCTTCTTACCATTCCCTCCAATTAAAAATGAAACAAACAGACGTTTTGTTACACAGTCAAAACAAATTTCTGTATTGTTTATAACAAATGGTAAATATATGTATATAAACAGACATATCTATACATGCACACATGTGTGCATGTATAAGCTTATCTGTATATATGTATTTTAATCTGCACTCTCACTTCTTTATCAGGAGGTGGCATTAGTTCTCTGGAATTGTGGTTGGTTATTACACTTATTAGAGTTTCTAAGTCTTCTAAAGTTGTTATTTTACCATATTGTCATTGTATAAATTGCTCTCCTTGTTCCGTTTACTTCACTCTGCATTAATTCATGCATTTTTTCCCAGGTTTTTCTGAAACCATCCCCTTCATCAGTTTCTTACAGCACAATAGTATTGTATCACATTTCTATACCATGACTTGTTTAGTCATTCTCCACTTGATGGGCATGCCCTCAGGTTCCCATTCTTTGCCACCTCAAAAAGAGCTATAAATAATTTTGTGCATACTTAGATTTTTTTTTTATTGCTTAGAACTAATCATTTTACCAACCTTACTTTTAATTCTCACCACTCCTCTCCTATTTCCCTGTTGAGTGAAATGTATTTCTATACCCAACTCTGTGTGTGTGCGTGTGCGTGTGTGCATGTGTGTGTTCTTCCTTTAGATGTTAGTGTGGTTCAAAAGTCAGCTACTTCCCCTTCTTCCATTTTTGTATAGAGTTCTACTTGTGTACCCCCAATTACATGAGATAATTTATCCTAACCTTGTTTTCCTTTCCCTACTCCTAATGTATTTCTCTTCTCTTTTTCCATTCTTCTTATAAGATAATCAAGATATAGCAGAACCATCCCCAAGCCTTCTGTCTACTTAGATTCCTTCTATGATCCTTAATGATAATAGAGTTTTAGGGGGACACATATCTTTCTATAAGCAGTTTATCCTTGTTTTATCCTTTATGACTGCTCATTCATGTTTACTTTTTTATGTTCCTTTTAACTCCTGTGTTTGAACTTCAGAGTTTCTATGCAGCTCTGATCTTTTAATCAGGAATGCTTATAAGTCTTCTCCATTTTTTTCCCTGTAAGATAACACTCAGTTTTGCTGGGTCAGCTGTTCTTGGCTGTAAGCCTATATCCTTTGACTTCTGGATTTGACTTCTGACAAGCTTCTCACTCCTTTATAGTGGTAGCTGCTAAATCATTTTACATGCTGACTGTGGCTCCTTGATACTTGAATTCTTTCTGGCTGCTTGGAGTATTTTTTTCTTTGACCTAGAATGTATGGATTTTGGCTATGATATTCTTGAGAGTTTTCATTTTAGTTTCTTTTAGAAGGTGATTAGGAGGGTCTTTGTATTTCCACTTGTCCTCTGGTTCTAAAAGACTTGGGCAGTTTTTATTGAAGAATTCTTAAAATATGATACCCGGTTCTTCTTATTAGTCATGGCTTTCAGGTAGTCCAATGACCCAACTGACATCTGTTCCCATACCCTTCAGGAGGTCATGGTACTTTTATATTGGTCTGGGACATATCCTCTTCCTGCACTGTAGTGCTCAGAGCATTGAGGTCCTGACCAGACCTGGTCCCCACAGACTTCTCTGTCTCCCTTTGCTGACCTTGGCTAGAAAAATGACTGATTTTTTTCTTGAATTTCTCCATCAGGATTCTGTGTATTTTCTAGATATTTTTGGAGTTTTCTTTTGGGGGGGAGGGGTCAGCTGAAAATTTCCAGGTGATTCCTAGCTGCTTGAGTCACATTCTGCTTGGTGCTCAAGGCCTTGCATAATCTATTACTCTTTCTTTCCATCCTTATTTCATATTGTTCTTTTTCACACAATCTTTCCTCCAAGGACACTGGATTATTTTGTGCCTCTTGAACACTAAGCTTTCCTGTCTCCATACCTTTTCCCACACTGGTTTCCTATACCTGGAATGTTTTTCCTCCCCATCGTTATCTGTGGAATTTCTAACCATTCTTTAAAATCCAACTCAAATGCCACCTTCTCCAGGAAGCCTTTCCTGATCTCTGGCCACCCCAGCTTTTCTTCCTTAGTCCTCACACAGCACTTTGTTTTGTAATAGCTACCTATATTGGTGTCATTCCCTTATTAGTTTTGTAAACCTCTTTAAGGAAGGATTGGTATTATGTTTAAACTTTGTATCTTCTTCAGCATCTAGCATGGCATTTTGTATACAATAGTCACTTAATAAATGATTGTACTGTATTTCCCACAGATTTGTAGATAACCAAACCTTAAATGTCAGTACTGAGTAAAAGAACACCAAAAAAACAGAACACCAAGAAATTCAGAGTTCTCACCTAGTGCAGCTGGCTTTTTGCCAAGAATCTATACTGGCAAATTGAGGCGAGATGAAGACTAAGTTAATTTTAATGGTATAGTTAAAGAAATCTACATAAAGCTGAGCCCTGTAACTAACTTTTGTTTCACAGTAGTTTGGCTATAGCTTGTAATTAATCAATACCTTCAACTCTCCACGATCCACATATTGTTATAACTATTATTTGCCTCTAAAAAGTCAAACAAATTGATCAAAGAGATATAGACCCAGGGTTCATATAGGCAGGGGACTCCCAGTGAGTGTAGAACAGATGCATTCCTATTTGGGTAAACATCACAAGTCTAAGAGCCCCCAAATGAAAAGATAAGTCAGCTGGAATGGAGGGGTTAATACAGTGGAGAGAAGACTGGAATGAAAGCTTAAGGCCATGTGCCAGAGAGTTTCAAATGCAAAACTGAAGAATTTGGACAATGGGCATAATAAGATCTTATTTACATGGAGAGGAGACCTGGACCAAATGATTTATAGAAATTCCTCCTAAGCTATGATTACATCTATCAAAAAACTCCAGTATCCAACAACAATATGAAAAGTAGTAGCTCTTATATCTGGTGACCTTTCTCTTTCTCCATGTTTACTCTTGTTTTTAAGGCTAATCGGTTCTTTAGAATTTTTTTTTTGTACTGAATCTTTAATGAGGACAGTTAATGGAAAAAAAAATCATTAGGTTGTGTGATAAAGAATTTATTAACAGTTTAGGAACTACATATTGCAAATGGAATTGAGTCACATTATTTTAATAGGCAGTAGAGGCAGCATGGTATCATGGACAGAATACTGAATTCTGTCAGAAAAATCTAAATTTGAGCCCTGACTCTGACACTAGTTGTAAGGACAAATAATTGAGCCTCAGTTTCCTTATTTGTAAAATTGGGATAACACCTGTGGACTTGCCTAAAAGGCCATTGTGAAGTTCACAGAATCACAAAATTTCAGAGTGGGATGGGACCTTGGCGGCCATCTAATACAACTAGTTCCTCAAACAGAAATCAGTCTCTTCTACAATATACCTGATAAGCAGTCATTCAACCTTTGCTTGAAATCTAGTGAGGGAGAACATACCACCTCTCCATGAGGCTTATTTACCTTTTGTATAGCTCAATTTGTTGGTCAGTTTTTCCCTTACATCAAGGCTAAATTTGCTATTTTCCACTTTGACTTACTGCTCCTAGTTTTGTTCTCTGGGACCAAGCAAAAAAAAAAAGTCTATTCCCTCTTCTTTGTGTTAGTGCTTCCAAAATTAGAAGACAGATATCATGTTCCTTCTAAAACTTCTATTCTCCAAGGCTAAAAATCCCCAGTTTTTTTTCCAGTCAGTTCTCATTTTGAATGAACTTAAGGACTTTTATCATTCTGTTTGCCTTCTTCTGGACACTTTCCAACTTATCAACATCCAAATGTGATTTGACCAAGGTAGAATAAATGTAGACTACCAGCTCCTCATTCTCAGATACTATGCCTTTCTTAATGCAGTCTAAAACCCCATCAACTTTTCTAACTTCCACATTACTCATATTATAGAGCACTAAAATCAAATAACAGGAAATCCCCCTCCCCAAAAAAACCCAGCCTATATAATTTTTCAGAAGAATTGCCTTCAGCTATGAAAAGATAATGTCCTTTGCTATGATAAGATGATAAAGTCCTTTGCAAACTTTTAAGCACTGGATACAATTCAACTGTTATCAGTAAAAGTTCCTGTATATCATAGTTTTATGATCCATAATTTTATTGCATTATTGTTGCAATGGGCATTGCAGAATAGCATAATTAAAGATCCAGTTAATGAAATTCTTACACAGATATGAAAAAGTTACTCTATTGTGAATAATAATGTCATATTTTTTTCAAAGAAAGCACTTTAATTAGGAATTGTTCTCTAATTTCATCTCATTTGCATGTATACATTTAAGGGGAAATATGATTATGCCTTACCTTGGATAATCTTTCCAGGTGTTTCAATTATGCAGTTTTTGAAGCCCCCTAGGTGCATTGCAAGAAATGGTTTCCCAATTACATGCCACGAAGAGAGATGTTAACATTAACCATAGACCTATTATGGAATGTATTTACTGCAATACCACACACCCTTCAAACACAGATTTTTAAAACTCAAAATAAATGAACACTCTCTCTGCTGCTTTAAAAATGTTTAGTAAAATTCTTGGAGAAATATACTCCTTGACTGACAGGCCTGGAAGCTAAAGTACATGCTGCACAAAAGAAAAAGCCAAAAAGTCTGATTTGGAAAAGAGACACATCTCTCCATCAAGCTTCATGTAGAGGTGAGGTATTTGAAAGAATTTCACATGAACCAGATTAAAGAAATAAAAGTGTGGTCTGTTATTTTCACCTTTGGGTTCTTAGCACTTTTTTAAAAAAACTATAAACACTCTGTTAATTGATGACTGTCAGTAAGGTCAAGAACAGTTCCTTCCTGGGAACCAAAGATAGATTCATTGACAACAGACAACACTTAACATTTAAAGAGAAGTTTATAAATGGACCTCTCTGCTGAAACTTTTTTCTTTAATGTTGAAAGATCCAGTAACAAGTGCTAAAGTATTAAAGTAGACAATATGCCAAAAACTCACCTGCTCTAGGGAGATGGTCCTGACTTACATGACATTGCCACCCCCCCGCCCCAGCTCATCCTTGAGCACTTTTTTTCTTTAAGCACTTATTCATCCTCGAGTATTAAATCCCACACACTGATATGTTTTTCCAAAAATTGGATCTTCAGTGACTTCTAATGGTACAGTTAGAAAACAGCATTGGACTAAGAAAAGTGAGACCTGGGTCCTGGTCCTGCCTCTGCTGAATGATCTTTATTTTAAGCTCTGTGAAACTCAATTTTCTTCACTGCAAAATTGGTGTGTGTGTGTGTGTGTGTGTGTGTGTGTGTGTGTGTGTGTATGTGTAGGTGAGGAGCTGAAGGGAATTTTGACCAGACTTTGTATTTACTGACCACCAGTCCATAGAGAGGCATCTATATATCTATATGGCAATCTTTTTTTTTTGGTTTGTTTCATAAAACTTTTACTGCCAAAGGTTCTTTCTTCTTAAAACTTAAATGAAAAAAAAATGTTGTTTACTTCTTTTTTTTTTTTCTGGGTCCTGCTCCTTCACCTCCTCTTTCTTTAATTAAGGAAAGGTTAAAGGTTTAAGGTTTATTCAAGAGATAGTTTCTCCATAGGATCATAGATTTAGAGCTGGAAGGGACCTCAGAAGCCATCCAGTCCACTCCCTTTATAAATAAGGAAACTGAGGCACAGAGAAGTTAAGAGACTTGCCCACAGTTGATTACCACTCCTTTTCCTCAACTACCCAGTGTAGTACTCTGTTTTCATCAAATGAGAAAAGGTGTGTTAAGGACTTTATAGGGCAAAGTCCTATACAAAAGACATTAATTATTAATAAGAATATTGTGCTTTATGGTTATCTATGCCAGCTTTCTATACTCATACTTTATATATATACTCATACATATACTCATCCCTGCTTTAAGGACAAGGACTGAATCTTATCTAAATTTTGCTCTTTGAGCAGTGCGTACTTAATACTTAATAAACATTTATTGTTGCTGTTCTTAATTGGTGATCAGTGGCCTGGGAACAACTAATAGTCAGTGGAGGCTGCAGAAAACAGGGAACCCCAAAGTAGAAAATTTATATATCATTTAGATAACAGGTTGTAGCATAGTTTGGGCTTGGAGATCCTAGAGAAGCTAGTAGAACTTTCAAAAGTAATTGTGTCTTTGTACTCAGTACACTGTAAATTTCTTGAATATGAGTTGAAATGTTATCCTTCTTATATCCATCTCTTTTCTTTACCTTTGCTCTTTGTGTACTAGGGCCCCACAAATACCCCTATTGTAAATGGCTTTGACTAAAGGCTGTTCTTGTACAAGGTATATCTTTCCTTTCTATGACATTCTATTCTAGGAGGTCACACAAGAACACATAAATCATACATAGATAAGCCACATGAGAAGTCTTTGTAGGTTCAGTTTTAATTAATAGTTTCTACCTGGAGAAGACACTTTCACACCTTTTTGGTGAGGCCATTGCAGTTGTGAAATAATACAATTTTCCACATATGAACTGGGCATATTCACCGAGTAGTGATCGTACAAAGAAACTACTGTTGCTTCAAGATAGTGTATGAGTTGATCATCTTTCCTAACTCTTCAGGGGAAGAGGTAAGTTATCTCATGCAAGAAGCAAATTACCAGGGAATAATGGACACAGTTCTCTCTTTGGCAGAATTGTAACAGAGTAACAGTAAACATCTCCATTAAAATTCAATTTAGAATGTTGAGGAACCCCCAGCACATCTTTCCTCATGAGGCCAAACCTATACAGGCTCTTGAAGATCTCAGAGCCTGAAGACTCAGGTCTTCGAAGAGGAAAAGAAAGACATAAAATCTTACTTCATTGCAAATAGGACAGCAGACTGTCTGCAAAGTGTATACTTAGTTAATGCAATTAGAACAACAACAAAATGCCTACGCTGGTAGGTATCTAAATTTGGCACAGCATAGTTGGTACAAGCCATATTTGGGGGACTATAAGAAGTCAAATTCGAGCACAGAGAGGAAGAAGTGGGAAAAATAGAGAGGAGGAAATGTTTGAAGACTGGATGGAAAGATGAGAAGAAAGTGTCCTCCTGGAAATAGACAAGAGAGCTGAGAGGAGGCTATAAGCAATAGAAGCCATATGGAAGGGCATCTCTTCTTGCTTTTACTAGCTTTGGGTGAGAATTCAGCTACCCAGTTCCTTGGGAGTATCACTGGGACTTTCCTGAGGGACACCAAAGGTTCTCCGTTTAAGATAGGGCCTAATGATAGACTGCGACGAGATTAGCTCACCCAGGAGAGGGGAGACCCAACTAAAGGCAGGTGTGTCAGCCTAATCAGGAAAGGACGCAGGGCACAGGGAGAAAGGGGTACGTGCAACAGTAGCTCTTTGAACTACCAAAATTAGAAATTATGAGGCTAACTGTTTCTGCGGGAGACCGAAGTGAGTGCAGCTGAAAGGTTAGCCATTCTCAACCCTTCCCCCACCAATTCGTGGCCCGAAGAGGTGGTTCCTTTAATCTCTCCAGTCCAGTTCAATTTGGCGATAGACCGCAGGGAAGGTAAAGGTTACGGGGTGAAGGTCCCCTGGCCCTCCGCAAAAGAGCGAAAGAATGGCGGGTCCTCCGTTGCCCTTCCCCCCTTTTTTCTGTAGCTCTGTGCTGGGATGGAACCTCGGACAGCCAGCAAAGCTTTTAGAGGAAGAATGTTCTGTTCCAGCAGCCTCCCATTTCCTAATCCTCCCTGGACACTCCCCAAGATTGCCACTATCTATTTCTATTTCCCGACCCGAGGGTCTCTGCACAACTCTAATCTCCTGCAGCCCCTCTCCATCGGCACCACACTACCCTCTCTTCAAAGCAGGAGCTAGCTGTTCCCCACCTTCGGAAGTGCCTACCATCCCTCCCCCTTGATCCACCTTCTTCACTCTGCTGCCGCTGGACTCGGGGTAGTAGGGGATCAGGGGTGTCTCTTGGTTTCTTCCGTGCTTCCTGGGCTCTGCAGGGGACTGAGGGCGCAGACACAAGAGCGCAGTCTAGGAAAGCGCAGGACAACTCCATGTGCAGAAGGGGGTCACCGGACTTGGGCTAGACCTCCTCCCGGTTCCCAAGTTCGAGCCCTCTCCAACCCTCCTTACTGAGCCCGCAGCCTCCTGGAGTTCGTTCCTTTGCCCCAGCATCTCCTTTTGCTCCTCACGAGGGCGAAAACGTTACTGGCGCTCCCAATTCTGCAGCTCCCAGAGAGACTAGAGCCAGTTCTGTAGGTTCGGGTCTTTGCAATTCCTCCCTTGACCTCTTATACGGTCCATCTCTCTTGCAGAAGGAGAGTCAGAGAGGTCCTCTCGTCAGGGAGGTCCTGAACTGGAGACGTGCCAGGCTTCCCAACGCTAGCAGGCAGATTAAGAAGCGCTCTGTTCTTTCCTTCCAGTCTCTCTCTCTTCTCCCGGGGCTCTACACTGCCCCCGACTCGCTCCCCCGCTTGCCACTCTTCCCTATTCTCCCCAGTCCTACCCTGCTCCAGCTCCATCCTTCCCCTCCTACCACTCTCGCCTCCTCAGCCTGCGTGCCCTCCTCCCTCCCTCTTTCCTCCCCGTCACCCCTCCTCTCTTCACACACACTCCTCCTTCCTCTTTCTCTCCCTCCCTTCATTCCACAAGTGTCGCTTCGCTTTCACTCGCGCACTTGGGGAGCTGGAGAGGTGAGAAGGACCGAGCGAACGAGTGCAAGGAGACTAAAGAATGGGGGGGGGGACCGCAGGGACATCGCACCGAAGGGGCCCTAGGACACACTGACATTCTCATCCATCCTCCTCAGCCCCAAACACCTGCTACAGAAGTACTGTCTTCTGCTCTTCCCCCTTCCCCCTCCCCACACCTCCACCTCCCCCCTCAGACCCTACGCGCAACGCCGCGCCCAGCCCCTTGTGGCCGCGCGCTGGAGCCAAGCGCCGCGGGCTGAGAGCGCAGTGGCCGCGGACAGAGCGCCCCGCGCCGCCCCCTGCATGTGCGGCTCCTGGCGGCTCGCAGCCCCCGGCAGCCTCGGCAGCTTCAGCAGCTCCAGCGGCGGCGGCGGCTCCGGCGGTGGCGGCAGCGGCTTCGGCGGCTGCAGAGCGGCGGAGCCCAGGCTGGGAGACACAATGCGCCGTGTCCTTCGCTTGCTCCTCGGCTGTTGCCTGACCGAGCTGTGCGCCCGCGTGTGCCGGGCGCAGGAGCGAGCAGGGCAGGGGCAGCTCCATCAGCAGCAGCAGCAACAGCAGCATCAGCACCTGGACAGCGTGGTGGTTCTGTCCGGGGGTAACCGCTCGGGAGCCGGGGATCCGGGGGAAGCCGCCGGGGCTTCAGAGGCGGCCCCGACCAAAGCCCCTACGCCAGACTCCTGCCGAGGCTACTTCGATGTTATGGGACAGTGGGACCCTCCGTTTAACTGCAGCTCTGGGGACTTCATCTTCTGCTGCGGCACTTGTGGCTTTCGGTTTTGCTGCACGTTCAAGAAGAGGCGCCTGAACCAGAGCACCTGCACCAACTACGACACGCCACTCTGGCTAAACACAGGCAAGCCCCCTGCCCGCAAGGACGACCCCCTGCATGACCCGACCAAGGACAAGACTAACCTAATTGTCTACATTATTTGCGGGGTGGTGGCTGTCATGGTGCTGGTGGGCATTTTCACCAAGCTGGGGCTAGAGAAGGCTCACCGACCCCAGCGGGAGCACATGTCCAGGTGGGTTCCCCCTTCTTTCCCTTTCCACCTCCTTCTTCCCCTCCCCCTGGCAACGCCTCTCCAGCCTCCCTCCTCACTCTCTTCTAGGAGCCCAGCCGGGGAAGCCAACTTTGGGCTGGGGAGTGCAGGGAACTGACACTTTTCTCAGAGCAGGTGGGGGAGGTTCTCTATTCCCCATCTTGCCACACTCCCTCTTCCCCCGCAGAGGTGTGTGTGTGTGTGGGAGGAGGGTTGGGGGGGGGGCGTCGAAGGGAGGTGTGCATTTGTGTGGCAGAGACACTGAGTAGTCCCGTCCCCATTAGAGTTCTGGGATTCAGGACCACGTCCTCCAATGGATGAAGATTTCTTATGCAGCCTTAGATAAACAGCGCTAGGCTAGGCGCAACGCAAGGAGGGGTTGCAAGGGAAGGGGGAGAGGGCGTGTGTGTGTGTGTGTGTGTGTGTGTGTGTGTGTGTGTGTTGTGTGCGCGCGCGCCTGTGCGCGAGTGTGTTTTGCTTGCACCTCATCTGACTTAGGAAAATAAGGCGAAGGAGGCGTTGGGTGTGGGGAAAAGAACAAAAGCCTTTGGGAAACCGATCGGTTTGCCAAAGCAACTGCGGATTCTCCCAGAGAGGACTACAGTTCACCCGAGACAGGAACCTATTGTTCCCCTTCCCCCCCCCCGTTTTTCCTCCTCTCTTGGATTTCGAAGCTAGGAAGCTCTGGTCACAGCACGGAGTAAGCAGCTAGAGTAGTGCTCAGCGCTCCTGGAGCTGAGCTGGGCGTCCTGCGCCAGGGCAATCTAGAAGTGCCGCCACTAAGCTCCCTCTCCAGAAGCTCGAGCCCACAGAGCTCTTTGCTTCAAGACATTAGCCATTTGTCAAGTTTGCAGTCTGTCTCATTCATTTTGCAAATCCCAGGCAAGGGGAAGTTGGAGCAGATGGAATAAGACATTTGAGAATTAGTGGAGCTAGTTTTCTTTTATATCTATCTATCTATCTATCTATCTATCTATCTATCTATCTATCTATCTATCTATCTATCTATCTATCTATTCTATCTAATAAACAAGAGAGTTTAAATTGATCCCTACGTCTCGGTAACTTTTGAGAGCTGATATAGTGACAAGAACGCCTTCTACTGGGGGATCAGCAATGGGTGGCTTAGGCTTCCGGGGAGTCTCTCTCCCGAGTGCCGTATAGGCTGGATTGCGGCTGGGAAACAGCTGGATGACCCGCGTCTGAGAGCATCCCCCTGATCCTGAAACTGAAACCTAGAGATGAAGTCCTCGCGTGCCTCCCGGTCCCCCCCTTCCCCCATTTCGGGGTAGTGTGTGTGTGTATGTGTGTGTGTGTGTGTGTGTGTGTGTGTGTGTGTATCTGTGTGTGTGTATATCTGTGTGAGTGCGCTGTTTTGCCTCTCCTGAAATGAACAAAGAGACCTACCAAAAATAGGCGAAGGAATGCATCACCAGTTCACTAGCAATTATTTTCTATTTATACACAAGGGGATCAGATTAATTTTTTCTGGCAGGGAGGGGTTTTGGAGGAAGAAGTGTAAGAGTGTGTGTGTGTGTGTGTGTGTGTGTGTGTGTGTGTGTGTGTGGTGCTGGGGGGGGGTTCTCAGTGTCTGCAGGCTACCTTGAGTGGATGGAGGGACTCTGGAAGAAAGTGATTGGTTAGTAGTACATAAAAATAATTCTCCAGAGGTTTCAAGAAACCCTGACCTACTAAACAAATAAAAAGACCAAACCCCACCAACGCACTCAAATCACAGAACAACCCTCTAATCCCATTTAGCATCACAGTATTTCCCCTTAACCTTCATCAATTACTCTCCTCTCTGACACTTGCTTCAATTTCCTGCATCTTTCCAACATCATTTTCCTGCATCTTTGTTTTTACTGAGGTAACTTATACAGAGAGGTCTGATACAGATTAACTTTGGATGTTTCTCTGAAACTAAATGATTCATAGAATAATAGAATATCATAGCTGTAAAGGTCCTTTCAGAGAATCTTTTCTATCCTCCTACCCCCATTTAACAGATGAAGAAACAGACCTAGAAATAAAGTGAGACCTAGAAATAAATAAAGTCATGCCCAAGGTCACATTATAAGTGAATGATAATACTGGACCAGGACCCAGGTCTCTTGAATTCCAGGTCACTGTACCATTATAAAGGGACAGATAAACCCTATAGTTCTTCTACTTGCTTGAAATCTCAAGCCTTTTTTCTGAGGAAACAACCTCCATGACTCTTAAACAAGCTTTGTTCATATTTGTGGGCATTGAAGGCCAAGTATTTCCAAATATCTCTTAAAATATTATATTTACTCTAAGGGGGGGTATTTTGGGGAGATCTTTAACTTGGCTGTTCTAACAGTAGAGGGATTTTATTTTACTATATTAATATCATTTTCCAATCCTACCAGAGTTACAATGGCAAAGTCATTCTAACTATATTTCCCTCCTCTAGTTGCAAAAAGATTTGGCAAACCTTTCCCTCCCTCCTTTCCTAAGGAGATCAATTCTGGGGGACATCTGGGGGGGATTTTAATTTACAAATGTCCTTCAAGTTATGAAGAAAAAACCTTATAGGCCTTGTTAGTTTATAGCTGAAAACCCCAAGTCTTTTGGGGTAGTTCAAGAAAAGTTGTCTCTTGGAGCACTTTTACAAGGCATAGAATACTTAATCAGAAAAAATGAGCAGTGGCCAATATAGTTTTTCCATTCATTTGAAGTGTTTTATGCTGACTCTCTGTGTATGACCTTTATGCTTACTTTCATAATGCTGTGGCAGTGCTGAACAGGATAGCTCCAAGTTTAATGTGAGCTATTCACTAATCTCCTGTGCTGCTCACAATTTCAGCTCTTAACAAAGACAATTTACTAATTAGTGTCCATCTGAAGATACTTAGGGAATTGCTGGGCCTGGCCTGAAACACCGAACTTACTTGCAGGAACCTTTGTATAAGACTGCCTCTGTGTAAAATTAATTCAATGGTTCCAGCCCCGTTAATTAGTTTTGTCTGGGACAGAGGGACACAGAGATTGAATTAGCTCTCATCTCATCTGAAAGCATCTCCTCTTCAGGGAGAGGTTGATAATCTGACTGAAAAAGGAGAACAATGTTGATTCAGTTTTTAAACTTTGCCTGTGGTAAACAACATGCTTCCATCCTTCTCTGAAAGGCCTTGAGCCCCCACATTTTCCCAGGGAAAATGATGTAGATGCTGTTTGCACATAATGAAGACAGTGGCAATGAAAGTTGTGATGATATGCTGTGCATTTTTTCTCCCTGTGCTATATAAAAGTAATAAAAGAACAACTGTACCAGAGGGCTTTGAGGTCCCTAACATTTGTTGAATAACATTAATTTCCTAAGGCCCAGAGAGGTTAACTGATTCCTTCTAAGTAGCACAGCAAGTTAAAATCAGGGCAAGAACTGGAATTGGTAGTATTTGACCCAACTAATTTAGTGGAAAATACTGGAAAGTGGATAGTGGAAAGTGAATAGCGAGAAGAGGACTGACTAAAGTAGGAATGTGTAGATTTGAGCTCTAATCTAGAATAGATTAAGAGCAGGTGGGACCCTCAGTCAATACTGCTGCAAAGATCCTTTCAATGGTAGCCATTATTTACTATGTAATTTGTAAGGCTAAGTGAAACTATGGGGTCCCAGAAACTTAGGGAGTCCTGAGATAACTGCCTTTTCTGTCATTATAGAAATCTACTTTTGCCCCTGCCTTGCCTTATTTTTCTCCACCTTAGCCTCCTCATTTGTAAAAGCAAGGGATTGGATTAGACGATCTCTAAGGCCCCCTTCAGTACTATCACTCCAGATCTTACATCTGGTTTGGGTGCTGACAGTAATATTGGGTTGAAGGGGACTGCCTGACCCACTTTGAGTTGTAAATTAAGCCATCAGTGAAAGTAGAAAAGCATTCCCACAGACACTCATGTCTAATCTAAAGTCTTTTCAATCTTAGAGAAAGAAAATGTAGAACTCCCAGCCCACCCATGCCCTGAATAAATGCTTCTTTTGCTCTGTACTAGTCTCTCCATATGAAGGTGGGTTCAAAGATCCACAGAATGATCAAAGCTACTAATGTTTTCTGTACTTGCCCCAAGCAGGATTGGACTTTATTCTAGATGCATCCATTATAAGTGACCTTTGGGGGAGTAACATGTGTTGAAGGCTCTTTAGACTTGTAGCCAGTAGGGAGCATGTGTCATTGTTTTGCAAATCTTCAAACAGAATCAGAAATCCAAGTGGCAAACTAAATAGCACTACCCTGGGTATTTTTTTAAACACTCTTCAGAGGAACTAGAGTCCCTAGACTTATGGAGAAATGACAACAAATCATTAATGTGATTTTTTTTACTTGACCTTCCTCTCTCTTTTTCAATTCTTCTCCCACAGTCTTCCCTGCCCCCTTTCCTTCTTTCACAAGAACATAGAATTTAATCCATGATCTCTTCCATCTTCCCAAGTCCAGGAATCCCATATATTCAATGATGGACATTAAAGAGTGTCAAGGTTGTTTTTCTTGCAGAATACCTCTTAGCTTCAGGTTTAGGCACTGATACTTCATATTTTGAGAAAAAAAGTCCACTTCTTGTTATGAGCAAGAAAATGCTCATTAATCTTTCCTGTGTCAATAAGTTAGAATGCATCTTCCCATCATAGTAACTAATATTGGCAAGCATAGAAACAAAGAGAGGAGAAAAGTCTTAATTAAAGAAGTCTATTACTTACCAATAATAACCACCTGAATAAATGTGGAAATTTTACTCTATACATCTTTGACAAAGGAAAAAAGGAGTACTGGTTACACACACCTTTGCAAAGTCTCTATATGAATAAGTAGATATTCAGCATAGAGCTCTTAGTTCGTGGCATTTGTTACTAAAGCAGCACATTAAGCATTTGGGTTCTTTCTGGTTTCAGTGAGAACATTGTCTCTAAGAGCATATATGCATCTCATGTTACCCAGATTAAGGCAGGTTCCTCTAGGAAAAGATCCTTTGACTTTTATGTTGCTTTTTATAGGTATTTTACAGCTGAGGCTAGGTGATTTCTAGAATCCAATTTTTTATAAGTGCCTGATTACAATCCCTATTGCATATTTATTTTCCTCTTCAAAGTCATGAAAATCTAGAGAGGAAATGGGTTTGGAGATTGTCTTTTCACCTGTTTTCACCTTTCAAACTCTCTCCAAAAGTGTCTGTGGCACAATGCCTACTGAAAATTTGATAACTAACTAGAATTGGTAATACTTTCTTTCAGCTGAGTATGGCCTCATATCATAGCAGACACGGGTAACCAGTGTGGCATAGAACTTCTAACATATTTTGAACAATTGTTTTTGAACCAATTGTGGCTGTTTTGTCTTGACACTGTCTTTTATTACCCTCCATGGTACCTCCGTATTCAGGGGGAAGTGGTGTTCAGAAATATAAAATATTTTGCTAGACATCTGACTCTGTAGGTTTATAGATACATTGATCATGTCCATTTTGCTCACTTTCTCTGTATCATTTCTTTCATCTGTATATCAAAAAAGATCCTCAAAGGTGGGGATAACCTTGTTAGTGCAACTGGTTAGCTAGAAGCTAAAGTGATGCATTTCATTCCTGTTTGGAGCTCTTTGTCAAGGTCACAGTTTGTTCATACCTCTTATCAGCAGCCTTGAAAGCATATACAGTTGGTCACAATGGGACATGAGGGATAGCAAGCAGAGCATGGATAGAATAATGTATTCCTTACTTATTGTGAATCATTGTCATGTGTGAAATTTCAGTGGCTAATATTTTTTAAGCATAGTACAAACAAACTGTATCTTGGGGAAAAGGTTTTCTCCAACGCAGATTCAATCTTGAAAGAACAACTTGCAAATGTATTTTTTTCTATAGCACCTAAGAAAGGTTTGTGGGATGGTTGATGTCCTAGAGACATCAAGAGTAAATATGCAAAGTAGGAGATGTTTGCTATTCATAATGATCTTGATTTGAATCCTTTCCTGCTAACTACTTCTATACTTAGGTTCTATGATTATATGGGAGAATATAGCTGACTAATATTCTCACTAGTCTAATGGACTATCTCTTCATTAGCTTCATGTCATAATGTTTTTCCAGTTCTGCATACCTTCTTCCCATTCTATGTTGCAAATTTCCCAGGACCATTTTACCTATTGCCTACTTCTTTTTAAATCCCCCTCCCCCACATTTATTAATTAATTAATTTTCAGTTTTCAACAATCACTTCCACAAGTTCCAAATGTTTTCTCCCTCCCTCTCCAAGATGGCATGCAAGCTTCTATGAGTTCTACACATACATTCCTATTAAACACATTTTCACATTAGTCATGTTGCATAGAAGAATTAAAACAAATGGGAGAAACCATGAGAAAAACAAAACAAAATGCAACAAACAAGCAAATCAATGCAAGAGCAAACAAACATTCTGCTTTCTGACTCCATAGTTCTATGTCTGGATGTGGATGGCAGTTTGCATCATGAATCCTTTGAAAATGTTTTAGCTCCTTGCATTGTTGTGAAGAGCTAAGTCTATCAGAGACAGTCCTCACACACTGTGGCTGTTAGTGTATATATTGTTCTCCTGGCTCTGTTTCACTTCACTCAACATCAGTTCATGTAAGTCTTTCCAGGTTTCTCTGAAGTCTGATTGGTTGTCATTTCTTATAGCACAATAGCATTCCATTACATTCATATACCACAACTTGTTCATCCATTCCCCAGTTGATGGGCATCCCCTTGATTTCCAGTTTTTGGCCACCATAAAAAGAGCTGCTATAAATATTTTTGTACATGTACATTTTTTGTACATTTTTATGATCTACTTGGAATACAGCCCTAGAAGTGGTAATGCTGGGTCAAAGGGTATGCAGGGTAGAGCCCCTGTGAATAATTTATGTAAGTACAACTGGTACAATCCACTTTAGGTCATGCAGTGCAATATGTAGCAACTGCTTTCAAAGATCACAAATTACATATTTGAGTCAGCAAAGGTTTTCCTCTGTTGAATTAGACAATCAGTGCTCCTCATAGTTAAAGCAAAGAGCTATGGACAAAGTTGTGTTTGGAGTGATTCTGTTTTGTTACAGTCCCTTGTTTGTGTATTTTTGTAGTCCTTTGGGCATAGTTCCAAATTGCTCTCCAGAATGATTGGATCAACTCACAGCTCCAGCAACAATGAATTAGTATGCCAACTCTCCCCCATCTTCTCCAACATTTATCATTTTCCTGTTATTTTAGCCTGTTGCCTATTTCTGACTCTGATTGATGCAACCTGACCAGGTTGTTCCCCTGGGTTCATGGAACAATATTGAAAGGGAACTTGATAAGGCAAAGCCCTCTTTAGTGCTTCATGTTTTGTCTGTCTGAATTTTGTCATTGCACATTCAATGCTGACTAATAAACATCTATCTATTATACTGACTTCTTTACCTTTACCAGCTCGATTGACAGTTTCCACCAATTATGATAGACATAACAGACATATAAAACACTACATGCTTAGTCTGCTTTCAGACAATTTTTGTTTTTGACATGGTTTCTAAGAATGCATAGCATCTAAAGAAAGTTCTTTTGTGGCCTAACATCAAGAATTGCCCATGGCATTCCTACGAGGCTGTTGAAATATCAATAGAAACTCCCAGATGGTAATGCATAGTGTACCTTTGTTATTCAGAGCAAAATACTACTTCTGATGTGAACCTCTACACAGTACCAGGTTGGCACAGATGGGTTTCAGAATATATTCCGTCTACAGGGTACTTAAGTAAACACACACACACACACATACATACGTGTGTTTGCGTTTGTCCTTCATTGCCGAAGAAGACCATGCCATCAGAGAAACTATGACATGACTTGCACTTGACTTTGTTTTGAGTGAGGGAGGGCTGTGCAGGTCACCAGCCTCACTTCTCCTCCAGAGCCATCTGAATCCAGTGACCAGATATTCATCAGGTCACTCCCATTCATCAGGATGAGGCAATTGGGATTAAGTGACTTGCCCAAGGTCACACAGCTAGTGAATGTCAAGTGTCTGAGGTGAGATTGGAGCTCAGGTCCTCCTGATTCCTGCACTGGTGCTCTATCCACTGCACCACCTAGCTGCTCCACATACATACATATTGCAATATTGAATGTCACTTTGTGATATCTCACATGGTAACTACTCAGGAAATTCCAGGCTTAGTGGTAAAGGGAGAACTGAAATACATTCTCTTTGTTACCATTTGTGAATTAACAATCCATTTCCTATACTTCTCACTGTCCTTCTCTATTTCCCCATCTTTGTATAGTGGAGTGAAAATTAGTTTGAGACCCTGAACTACAGAGCATCTATACCTAAGAGGATGACAGTTCCTTTTTGTTGGATAGAACTATGGAGGCTTGAGTAATGATGAAGATGAGGATAATGATAATCATAGCAAGATCTCCCATTTATAGAGTACTTTAGAAGGCAATATGGCTTAGTGGATATAGGCAGGCCTTTGAAGTGAGGTTGTCCTTTCTGAGACACATATTAGTTGTACGACCCATGGGCAAGTCACTTAAACACTCAGTGTCCTCAGCAACTCTATACTGAGCAATAGTTATGGATAAGTTGCAATCTGCCTTACTAGAGAGTGTTTTCATAAAAGAGGTTCATTAACTGATGACTATATACATGTATGCAGATATACATATATATGTCTGGCATTTATGTGTCATACGTTACATAAAATGTTTTAGAAGAGAAGGATGTGTAACTTCTACTACACCTAGTTGAAAGTGTTTTTTTTTATGAGGGGGGTAATTGATTATATCGGTGTTGTTCATTTTCCTTAGGGCTCTTGCTGATGTTATGAGACCACAGGGCCATTGCACAACAGACCACATGGAAAGAGATCTTAACATTGTCGTTCATGTTCAGCATTATGAAAACATGGATACGAGAGCCCCTGTGAATAATTTACGTAAGTACAGTTGGTACAATCCACTTTAGGTCAAGCAGTGTAATATGTAGCAACTGCTTTCAAAGATCACAAATTACATATTTGAGTCGGAAAAGGTTTTCCTCTGTTGAATTAGGCAATCAGTGCTCCTCGTAGTTAAAGCAAAGGACTATGGACAAGTTGTGTTTGGAGTGATTGTGTTTTGTTAGAGTCTCTTGTTTGATGACTATTTCCTTGAGTGGATCAGGTTATTTCTTCTTTAAAGATTTTATGGTAGCGGTCAATTAACAGACAGCATCATGATTAAGGAGGAATTTTAGAGTTTTTTATAGAACACTAAAGTTCCAAAAAAAGTTAAATACTATGATTTTTAAGTGGTGTTAGTCACAGGTAATAAATCATCCAAAGTGAGTTTAATTACTCTCTCAAGCCAAAGGAGTTACATCTGGTTTTGTGTTGTCATTATTGTTCTACAGGTGAGCAGTAATACTTGTACATCTTGCAGAGTTCCAAAGACGCTTTCCATTCTCTAACTATCTAACAAATACTGTTGGCTAGAGATATTAACTAATGGGAGCTGAGGAAAAACAGAATTGTTTAGCCTTTGACAATACTGTACTATTGTGGTTATTCGTAGCTATTCTGTTTTTAAGTAACCCCCACATTAAAGTAATGCTTGGGGGTTGGTTTAAAGTATAAAAGCCAAATAACTCGAGATGCATTTAACTATGTCTCTGGGTTCAGAAATCCTGAAACCAATCAGAAGTTTCACATATTTCATAATCTCTGTTTCTTTAACTAAAACTAAGCTTCATCATTTTGTGGAGTTTCATTAGGCACATCACAGTTTTAATGATTTCTGGGTTTGGGCTAGTGCGTATAAATACCCACTATAAAAATTAAAAAAAAATTCTTTTAGCTATAATGTTTAATAGACAGAGGAACAAGTTGGTGGGAACAAGTGAATAAGTAATGTAAATTTATTAATTATACATTGTAAAGTTTTGGAAACTCTTGCCATACATTATGGAAATAAGTATTTGTGCACTTTTTGGGGTTAACAAGTAGAATGAACGAATGGTTTAGCTTTCATTACAGTTAATCATATGGACTTAATTTACAGGCTGGACAGTACTTAGATGTGAGTAAGCAGCAGTCATTTCAGGGTAAAGCATCTTGGTTAAAAGTTTTATGACTGATTCTCACCTCCTTGAGAAGTCTGGTAAATCTGAACCACTCTGGCAAGACAATTGTTGTACTGGATTCTGGCTTTAATAGAAATGAAAACATTCTCTTTCAGATATTGTTTTCACCAGGATTTAAGCTGAACGATGACTTATCAGAGTGCTATAAATCATAAGTGATTGATTGTGCAACATGTATAAAAGAAATAAAATGGTACCGTCTACAGATATAAAAAGTGACTGTTAACAGGTTTCTCTTGTTAAGTTACAACCTTCAGTGTTACTTCAAATGGGGCTTAAATGGACATACAAACTCATCGAGGTCATTTGGGTTTCATTGTTCTATGGGGCAAAAGGGCAGAGAATATTAATGTTTCTTATTTAAATAGGGTATTTTTTTAAAGTTTTACTAAAGGCGGTGTAGATAGAAATGTAGAAGAGGAAAAAAAAGCTTCTTTGAGAAGGCTATGAGAGGGTATGGACAGCTTCTTTGAATGTACCTTCTATACTTGGGTAACTGATAGCCTTTTAGGGCAAGAATTCCACGTTAGCTTAGGCATGGACTGTTCCAGAAGACAACTGGACATTTGTATGGTAACCTTTGGGTTGGACTGCCCATTTCTAGGTGAAGTAGGTGAAGGAACTACCTCTAGAGCTCTGCTTAGTGGGTTGGTATTGTGGGAATTTTCCCAGTTTGTTTTGGAGAGATTGTCCTACTTTGGTACAAGGACATCAAAAAAGGTTCAGTTCTGCCCTGGTAATATTTGTATTCTCATTCAGAGAACCTATAGATCTGATCCCATTTTTAAAAAAAGTCTTATTTTTACTGCTGTGTCTTTTTAGAACACATTTATTTCTGAACATGTCCCTTCTTATCCCTTACCCATCAAATTGTCTCTTATAACTAAACATAAAAAAAGAAGAGAAAAAATAGTTCAGAAAACTAACTCAGGTATCAACTGTGTTTGACAACATAGGCAGTTACTATACACCCATAATCTCCCACCTTTGCAAAGAAGTAATGGAAACAATTTTTTCTCAATTATTCCCTGGGGCCAAGCTTTGATCCCACTGTATTAAAAGCCACCATTTTTGCCATGATCCCCCCACCTGTTAGGCAAAAGACTTTTTAACAGGCATTTGTGTGGCACTAAGATCAATTTTATGGGAAACTATTTCCAAATTTCATATTCCTGCATCTATCTAGAGACTCTATGCTAATCACCTGTATATCATGTTTGGCCTTTGTCAGTCGCCTATTCTGTATTTCTATTTATTGCTTTTATTCAGTTCTTTTCCGTTGTGTCCCACTCTTTGTGACCCCTGTTGGGGTTTTTGTGGCAAATATTAGAGTGGCTTGACACTTCCTTCTGCAGCTCATTTTACAGATGAGAAAACTGAGGCAAACAGGATGAAGCAACTTGCCCAGTTGCGCACAGGTAGTGAGTGTCTGAAGCCAGATATGAACTCGAAAAACTGAGTCTTAGAGAAAAAAAATTCTCTAACTGTTCATTTTTCCTTTTCTCTGTCTCAGTCACTGATATTAGATCACTTCCTAGACTTTTCCTTATACTTCTGCAAAATGTTAGAGAGCATGCATCCGTGCAGAATCCTGCATATACTATGAGCTACAGAGAGAAGGGTCCTGATGAGGAAAGGAATAATTACAATTATAAATATATAACACTTTAAGTCTTGCAAAGAGCTTGATATGTGTCACCTCATTTGATCATCACAACAACCCTATGATGGAGGCATTATCATCTCTTTTAATGATGAGGAAGTGGATTCTTGAGAAAGCTTAAGTTACTTCCCAGAGTCACGCAGCTAGAGAGGGTCTGAGGCGGTAGCATCTGACCTCAGGTCTTCCTGATTCCAAGCTCTGTGCTCTATCCACCGCCCCCCCAGCTGCTAATACTAAGAAGCAAGGAGGAGATATTGTCATTTGTGGGGTAGGTGTCCATGAAGCCTTTCGATGTAATTTATCATACTATGTTGTTCCTGATATAGGAGACTTGATTTTCAGCTCAAGATGGATTGCTCTTCAGCTGATGTTAATCATGTACCTGCAAGACATTCATTGATATTGCCTAAAAATATTTAATTTGATCATTCAAAGGCTCTCAACTTCTTTGATTAATAGGATAGTAGACACAGATAAGATGGTTATTTCCCCACCCCTCAAATCTTTCTTTCTTCTGCCCACCCCCAAACTACTATGTAATAATAATAATAAGCATTTAATGCTCTATCTTTGAAAATAAATCTTTGGGATTAGGGCAGCTGAGGACTCTTGGCAGACACTTTTGTGACAGCATAAGGGAATGCTGAATGAACAACTAAGAATGAGATCTGTACCATGATGATTATAAAAATGTTGTTCAGTTGTTATTTGGCCATATCTGACACTTTGTGATCCATTTGTGGTTTTCTTGGCAGAGATATTGGACTAGTTGGCCATTTTCTGCTCCAGCTGGTTTTACAGATGAGGAGAGTGAGGCAAACAGGATTAGGTGACTTGTTCAAGGTCAGACAGCTAGTAAGTGTTGGAGCCTGGATTTGAACTCAGGTCTTCCTGACTCCAGGCTCAGCACTCTATTCATTGAGCTACCTAGCTGCCCCAAAATGCTATCTATGTAAGTGCTTGCTAATATTACTATTGGGGCAATTCGGTGGCACAATGGATAGAGTGCCAAGCCTGGAGTCAGGAAGACCTGAGTTCAAATCCAGGCTCAGACACTTACTAGCTGTCTGACCTTAGACAAGTCACCTAACCCTGTTTGCCTCACTTTCCTCATCTACAACACTAGCTGGGGAAGAAATTGGCAAACCACTCCAGTATCTTTGCCAGGAAAATCCTAAATGGAGTCATGAAAAGTTAGACACAGCAGTAACAACAACGTAACATTTTCAGGTTTGCAAAGGATCTTATGCAGGTTATCTAATTTAATATTCACAACTGTATGAAGTAGATAACTGAGGCTCAGAGGCTTTCCAAGGATCACATAGTTAGTAAGTGTCTGAGGTAAGGTTCCAATTTAGACCTTCCTGATTTCAAGTCCAATGTTTTATCCACTGTCCTACCTAGATGCCTCATAGCCGTAACGCCTCTCAGGTAAGGGATAGATGTTAGAGGAGACGTTAACTTCAGGGGCTAGGCTAAGAAGATGAAGACCATATTTATGAAGAACTATATCCCTAAGGCACATTCTTGGCCTTGTACTGAAGCAACATGATGCAATGGGATGAGTGAAGGATTTGGAGTTTCAGGAACTGGGTTTGAATCCTGCCTCTAGCACTCACTACTACATGTGTGGCTTTGGGCAAGTCGAAGCCTCTTTGAATTTCGTCTAGAGATATTGATCTCTTAGGTCCTTTCCATCTTGAATTCTATGATATGACTGCTAAATCACATATTGCCAAATATAAGCCAGATCCAAAGGAAAGCTTATAAAGAGATTTATCTCTCTTTTTGATTTCCAGAAGGAGGTGGTAATTATGATTAGATGGATTTCAATTCAACTGAAGCAATGTTTACTGAGCAAACACAGAGTACAGGATGCACTAAACCTTTGGTATTCTTTGGAGAGAGGTTCTCAAAACTTCCTATGACCAATTTAACATCTAGGTCAGCTAGTAAAGTCAGCTAGGTGGCATAGAGTGTTGGATCAAGTAGGTAGCGTTGAGCTTGGAAGTCAAACCTGTTGTAGACATTTACTAGCTGTGTGACCCATGGCCTGGGTAAGTCATTTAATGTCCCTCAATCTGAATTTCCCTATCTGTAAAATGAGGATAATAATAATTCCTACCCCTCCAGGGTTGCTGTGAGGATAAAATGCAGACATTGGGAAAGCACTTGGCCATCCTTAAAGTACTGTATAATTGCTAGCTCTTTTTATCATCATCATCATTATTGTTATTGGTATCATTATCAATTATTATAGGCACCAGTAGACCTGTAATTTCATCTGTACAGGGAATTCCCACATGAGGAAATTCCCTCTACCATTGGAGCTTAGCACCTTCTCTGCAACTTACATATGGTCTTATGGAGCTGTCTTGAACACAGACGGAGGAGGTCTCAGAGTTGTAGAAGCAGTATGTATCAGAGGTAGGCTGTGAATCCAAGTATTCCTGGCTTCGAGGTGGCTGCACCATGCTTTATGTGGAAGTTTATAGGCAGGTGAAACCCTTGAATGTTCATCTCTCTGGAACAGAAATGGGTTCCTTTGAAACTAAACAAAGCTCTCCTGTTAATCAGCTCAGTCCAACTGGCTGAAAGAAAAGAAAAGAATCAATGGATAGAAATTCCAAGTCAACATACCTCAAGAGGGGACCTATTTCTGTGCTAGAGTAAAGTTACCAGCACTTGTGGATGGTGGATGTTGCCGTTGTTCCTTATTCTTCCTTCTTGAATAGGATCATGACATCAGGCAGGTGAGGCCATGACATCAGGCATGTGAGGCCATGACAAGCAAGTGAACTGGATTTAAGTGAGGAAGGGCCGCGCAAAGTCACCAGTCTCATTTTCTTCTCCACAGCCTTTTGGGTCTAGTGGCAAGATATGGATGAAGACAACTGCAGATGGTCCACGATGCAGTGGGAGACCTTTTCAGGCTAGGGTGTTTAACAAGTTTCAGTCTGACTAAGGCAACACCCATTCATTGATTAAGGCTAGGTAAATGAAGAAGATAATGGCCTTTTTACCTAGTTAAAAAAAATATCTGGGAGGCGAAGACCCTCACAGTTTTTGGCCAAAACAAAAACAATTGCTATTTCTTAACCCACAGGAAGGGATCAGTAAAGCAAGATTCTGCCTTTGGGTGAAGTTTTAGTAGGGGATTACAAAGATAAGTCAGAAAGACTGATTTCTTCCACTTCAAAGACATGTTATTCCATTAGCCACACTAATTATGAGGGGGGTTGGTGCCGTGGGCAGATCACTTCTCTAAGCCTCGGTTTCCTGACCTGTCAAATGAAAATTTTGGACTAGTTCCTCTCCAAAATTCCTTCTAGCTTATGGGGAATCATGGAAAGTATTTTAATAGTTTTAGACATTGGCTACATGTTGAGCTCCCACAGTTGAGCTGTCAATTGTTCCATTGGATGATGGGCACACCTGTTTCTGAATGGTTGCCTTTGGTCAATCATCTCTGACATCGACATGTGAAGACTAAACACCAACAGAAGTTTTCAACAAAGGGATCAGATCAGTTGTTAAGATTTTGATTTTAACTTTTAATAATATAACACATGGATATCATGGCAGGGTTTTCTTCTTCTCAATGTAAAATATCTCTACATGGCAAGTAATTTTATTCTAGTTTAAATCGCTGGTAGTATAAGAATCAATCTTACATTTACATTCTTATGAATTATAATCTCAGGTTGGAATTCTGTGTGTCGTACCAGTTCAACATTCTGTTACTTATTTGTTGAGTAACTAATGAGTGCACAATACTACTCAACACATTGTATAATGTACAAGTTGGGGTTTCTGTCCTGGGGTTTCCAATCTAGTTGGATAGGGAAGAAATAAACAAGGGAAAAATTAATGGACAATATGATAAATACTAGATGAGTGATAGGCAATAAGGGCTAAAGACATTTCGAGGAAGAGGAAGAAGATGTGAGAAATAACTCATTTTTCCTTTTGGCTTTCTAGCCAACAGTCCCAACTCTTCTCCCCCTCTCCCCCATAAGGAACTTCTCAATTGTGATCAGAGCAATGAGGTTTGTGGAACTGTTTCTTATCTGTAAGAAAGGAGGCTGTTAACGTCTTTTCTAGCTCTGCCACTTACTAACTAATTTTCACCTTGGGCAAGTCATTTTTAACAACTTTCAACTTTGCTTTTTTATCTGTGAAAATGAAAATTATAACAACCTACTCCTTCTCTCCCAGTATTTCAGTTCATCATCCTCACAGTTGATCCTCAAATAAGATAACGTATATTAAATGTTTTATACTGCAAAAGGTTATACGTGTGTCAATCATTGTCTCCATTGTTATTTTGATTCTTACGATGCTAGATTTTCTTCCTAAGTGAGACCTGGGAAGGGGATCACAGATATGGGAGCTAACTCTCTCTCACTTCACTAGGGGGCAGTATCATGCATCTGCTTACTTTTCCATCCTGAAGGCTGCCATTGTCTTCAAAGTCAAAATGCTTTCCCCTTGGTTGTTTGCCAGCTGATAATACTGATTTTTACAAATGATTCTGGTGCCAAAGGGAAATGAAGACATTGTCAATGCCTTTCCAGAGAGAAACCGAGCAGGATACATCTTTCCCTACCCTCACTAACTTGCTCCTGTCTTTTCATTTTTCTTGGCATTTTCACCTTGCTTATTGATATGATAAGAGCTTTTGTCTTCTATTAGAATGATTGATTTTAATATTTTATTTACCATAATGGGCCAGAATAACAGAAATATACTTTATTTTAAATGTCTTGCGTTTCAGATTAGTTCTTAAAAATAAGCTTTGTTTTATTTGAACAAACCCTGAAAAAAACAACATTGTAAATCATCTCTGGAGCTCTTAAAAAATACTCAACTTCCGTTAATGTAGTTTACATGTTATTGTTTAATTCCATTGGCATGGCCTTTCAAAAGTGTTCTCAACCAGATGTGTGGTTACTCTTCTTTAAACAGAGCCTAGGTGGAAAATACAACAATCCTATAGAGAAAGCAAAAGTAAGTCTCTCCATACATGTAGTCCTTTTCCTTGCCCTCTGTTTTTCTTTTCTTTTCTTTTTTTTTTTTTTAACATATTTCCTCAGGGTTTAATTTTTTTCTTTTCTGGTTCAGAAGAGGATCAGGATTTATCATTTCATCCCTGTAAGGAACTTTCAGTGTGGAAATTCCCTCCACCAATGCAGATGGACAGCTCAGCTGTAGCTTATAATTTCTTGAGTCACTGAGAAGTTAAGTGCTCATAGTAGCATAGTTAGTACATATAAAAGACAGGTCTTTGCAATTCCAAGGCCAACTCTGTATGCTGCCTCTTATTTTCTGAGTTAGAAAATGAAAAAAAAAACTTCTTTTGACATGAGTGGAAAGAATATTATGTTTATATTACAAAATAGTTCCGCAAATATACTGAAGAATACTGAAATCCATTGAAAATATTCTTCAATTACTTTGGAATCCAAGGCTCAACCAATCAACATATTAAGTCTTTACATGCCAGACACTGTGATAGGCACTAGGGACTAAAATATAAAGGATGAAACCATCCCTACTAACAAGGAGCTAATATTCTAATGGGGAATCCAGATCATATATAGAAGTATATAGGATCATTCATCTAGAATTGGAAGGGATATCTAGTTCAAATTTACAGGGGAGAAATCTGAGTCTCAAAAAGATGAAATTACTTGGCTAAGTGGAAGGGTCAGGATTTGAATTGAGGTCCTCTAACTCCAAGTCCTGTGCCTATTCTGTTGCATCATGTTACCTCCAAAAATCAGCAGATATAAAGAGAATGAATATGAAGTAGCTAAATACAAGATAAATTGGAAGGGAAGGAACAGGCATTGGCTGGAGTGGCAGTGGGTTAGAAAAGGCTTCATGCAGAAGATGGTGCTTAAATATATTTTGAAGAAAAAGAGAGATTCTGTGAGGGGGAGTAAGAACTGACTCCCTTCCAGGCATGAGCAATGGCCAGAGCAAAGTGAAGGAGAGGGAAGATGGAGGGCCACATGACATCACACATGGAAGGAACAGATCGAACCATAGTTTACCTGGCTTGCAGAATGTAGGAGGGGCAATTATGTGCCAAGAGGCTGGAAAGGTATTTTGGGGTCAGGCTGAAAGGGGCTTTAAAAGCTAAAGAGAGGCATTTATATTTTTTAATTAGAGTCATTCAGAAGCCACTAGACCTAGTTGAGAAAAGCCACATAGTAAGATTTTAACTTAAGGAAAATCATGTTGGCAGCAGTTTATAGAATGGACTAGAAAGGGGGAGGACTTATGGGAGAGAGACCAATTAGAAGACTTTGTAATAATTTTGTCAAGAAGTTATTGGGGTCTTAGTTGATGGCAGTATGAGAAGTTATCAGAGAGCAGAGATGCTGTGGAGGCAGAAAGAGCAAGATTAGGTCATTGATTGTACTGTGGGGTGAGGGAGAGTGAAGAGTTGAGGATGACATTAAAGTTATAAACCTTTGAGACTGGAAGAATGGTGATGTAAGAAAGTTTGGAAGAAGGATGAGTTTGGGAAGAAAGACAATGAGCTCTGTTTTAGACATGCTGAGTTTAAAATGTCTCTAAGACATCTTTAGTCTAGTCACCTAAGTGTGGCACTGGGTTCCATAAGTCCCTCTGAGAAATCTAGCCCTAGACCTCCCTATTACTTTTTTGAAGATTTGGTATGAGATGTTTTCCCTAATTAGTTAATGTCAATTGCAGCTGGAGCCCCTACTACATTTAAAAGCCACAAATCAAATAGCCAAAGATTTAATTAAGACAGAATATCAAGAAAATAATTCACACAGGAAAATAAATGGAATACAGAATGTTCCTTAAGAATCTACAGTGCACAAATGCATATAATTTCCTATCCCTTTCAAAGAAGAAGATAGGGTTACCCACTGGGTGGGGGAAACAACTCTGTGTGTAGGTGAATGAGATAAAGACAGAGCCACTCATTCCTCAGTTCTCAACATGCCTTTTGATGGCTGGAATAGAGTTCTCCTGAAGCCCTCAGAGTTGGATTCTCAGCTCCAATTCTGGGCTTCCAATTTCTTCCATATGGAGTCAATCTCTTGGATTTGCTTCTTCTGCATTTTTAAAAACCTGAGTGTACTGAATGCACCATCAGCATCTCTTGCTCAGGAGAACATGTTCTAAAATTTCAGACTGCTCCAGTTTGTTTCTCTTCTCAAAGCAATTTAAAAACACTCCTAGACTTCTTCTTTTCCACGTGTCTCTATTGTCAAACTTCTCCATTTTTTCCCTCTCTAAGTTTATACCTCCTGATGTAATGCCTCATTCAGTCATTAGTCTTGGGGTATTCTGATGTCATGAACCTTCATTTTATGTATACCAACTTCCTTGCCTCTTCACTGTGGGCATTTGAAGCTGCATGGAAGAGTTCTACTTCGGGCAAGAGTAATCCCGGACTATTTTACATGAGTAATGATTTGTACATGACTTTCTCTTCCTGTATTTTTAGTTGGCACTTGGTAAGTAAGAAATTACTTTCTAATGGAGCTCCAAGATTATTTTAGTCAGTCAGTCAGTTAATAGACATTAAGCATCTGCTATGTACCAGGCACTGTGCTAAATACTGGAGATAAAAAGAAAAGCAGAAGACAAAAAATTCCCCTTGAGAAATTCACAATATAATGGGATAGGTGACATGAAAGCTATGAACAAGAAAACTATATTCAAAATAAATTGGAAGTAATCAACAAGAGGAAATCACTAGAATTAAGAGGTAATGCAGAAGACTTGCTGTAGAAGATGAAGTTTTAGTTGAGAATTGAATGAAGCCAAGAAAACCAGGAGCAAGAGGAGAGAGAGAATTCCTGGCATAGGAGAGAGCCAGTAAAGGTGCCTGAAGTTGGGAGATGGAGTATCTTGTGTTAATAACTATAAAGAAATCCGTGTCATTGGATCACAGGGTATGTGGTTGGGGTCTCAGGGAGGGGTGATGGTATAATAAGACTGGATTTTTTTGGGGGGGATAGATTATGAAGGGCTTCAAATGCCAAATAATTTTTTATTTGATCTCCCTTTGGTGATAGGGAGATGCTGGAGTCTATTGAGGGGGAGGAGTATGTGTGTGTGTAATTGTTCTTTAGAAAAATTACTTTGATGACTAAATGGATGATGGACTGGAATAGGGAGAGACTTGTGGTAGGCAGACTAACCTGTCAGCTATTGCAACATCCAGGAGTGAGATAAGAGCCTGCACTAGGATGGTGGTAGTGTGAGAAGTTAGAAGGGGGTGCTTTGGTGAGATGTTGCAAAAATGAGATCAATAGGCTATGGCAACAGAGATATGGACATAGAGGTGAGAGATAATGAGGAATTAAGGATGACACCTTGGTAACTTGAAGAATGATGGCACTTTCCATATATTTGAATTTCAGGTAAACTTTAGCAGTTGTGTTAACCATTCACCTCAAGGTCTCCATTTTTTCCTTTGTACACCTTATGTCAAACTATGGTAACTGAAACTGATGTACTTGAAGGGTGAAAACATGAGAAACACGAGGGGAATGAAGTTTCTGCACTAGAATGATCTAGGGATAAATTTAGGGGCTTAGATTTAGAATCAGAAAGGATAGCTGGTTTTATATAACTACAGATTTTGTGTACCCTTGGGTGATTTTTCATTTGTCTTATTTATCTGATTCTCTTAAAAATGATTTCTTTCCCTTTTAGTGCTCTAAGGAAAAGAAACAGAATCTAAAGTTGCAATCAAAATTTCTGTAAGGAAAATCATGGTTATAAATATATTACTAACTCAGAACTGCATATTATTATAAAGTACACAGAAATATAAAGTAAATTTGCTTTCTGAAAAGCAAAAAAGTAAAAAAAAAAAGTAAAACATATATTATTTTTTATGCTTCAAAGAAAAGTGCTCACCCTGAAATTCAACTTTCAAATTTTAAGCACCATGATAAAATGGAGAAAGAAATGACCTTGAAATCAGAAGCTCTAGGGTTGAATTTCTCTTTTTACTGGGCACTGGCTGTGTGATTTTGGGCATGACACATGGTCTTTCTGAATCTCAATTTTCTCATTCATGAAGGGGGGGTTGTTGTCAGTGTTCAGTCATATCTAACTCTTTGTAACCCCATTTGGGGTTTTCTTGGCAAAGATATTGGAGTAGTTTGCCATTTCCTTCTCCAGCTCATTTTACAGATGAGGAAAATGAGGCAAACAGTGTCAAGTGAATTGCCTAGGGTCACACAGCTACTGTAAGTGTTTGAGGCCAGAACTGAAACTCATAAAGATGAATCTTCCTGACTTCAAGTGTGGCACTCTATCCACTGAACCACCTAGATGTCTAGGAAATAGGAATGGTAATGTTAACATTTCTTTAACATTTCTTAGCATTTCATTAACATTTCTGTTAACATTCCTTCCTTCCTTCCTTCTTTCCTCCCTCCTCTTCTTCCTTCTCCTCTTTCTTCTCCTTTTTCTAACATGAAGCAAGGCCCTTTATTTTCTTGGTTTAGGATTCATTGCTTTTTACCTTATCATTTATCCAAAATGCTGCTTATTCTTTTAACTTTTCAAGTGTCAAAGCATATGGATTATAAGACTATCACTTAATTCTTAAGTTTGATCCAGTTCTTTATTCCCTTTGGACTGTAATCCTTGACGTTACTTTTATATCAATACTCTCCATTTAAAAAAACTCCATTCCTGGTGGCCTAGACCATGGGTCTCTTTTCCAAACTCCTCTAATAATCCAGTGCTTATATTTCTCACATCACATAGTTATGAGGCTCAAATGACACCATTTTGTGGTGTCACAGAAGGAACACTGGGTTGAGAATTAGAAATTTGAATATTTAATTCTGGCATGACTCCAGATGATCTGTGTGAACTTGGATTAATTGTAACCCACAGGTAGCTGCTGACTTAACCTCCCTTAGTTTCATTTTTCTCATCTGTCCCAGTAGAGATAACTATTTTTTCCAGCCTATATTTAAAAATATAATTTTCACTTGTTAAAAATAATGTTTTCTTGATACTCATAGATTTAAGGGTAGATTAACTTTATTATTAACTTTATTAATTATTTTATTATTAAATCAAAGGTAGATTTCAAAGAGTTCAGAAGTTAGCTAATTCTTTCATTTTATAGATGAGAGATAAGTAACTTGCTCATGGTCACACAGTTAATATATTTTTCTTAAAGTGGGACTTGAACCCAAATCTTCCTGACTTCAAGGCCAGCATTTTATCCATTATTTGAGACTGCATCATTGCTTTTTAAAACCATCACATTCCTCAGATACCTTTCCCATCCTCAACAGATCTCTCTCTTTCTTCTAAGGAGCAGTATGGTTAAGAAAAAAAGCTGATGCACTGAGTGTCTGGATTGATACTGTTTATTTTCCTGAGTGATTTCAGACATGTGTGTATGTGTGTGAATACATAGTTTATAAAGTGCTATATGTGTATGGCACTGTGTAACATGAAATTGTGCTAAAATGATTTATTATTTTTATTGCTATCTAGGTAGTATCTTCTATTATCGTGACAGAAAAAATTCTCGTCGTTTGTCCTGAAGGTCAGATAGAAACAGTCATGGGACAGACAAACATCCTGCTATTATGTTTTTATATTAAATGTTTGCAAGACTGTTAGACAGGTGTATATAGTAAGTACTTTTCAGTAGCTGAATGAAAGTATTTGGATTTAAGCCAGTTACCTTTCTGTTCCTTGAAAGTATGTTTGATACAAATCCTGTAGCAAATAGGATGACAGTGATGGAAGACAGGTAGATTGTGCAGTTGAAAAGATTGCTGGGCCTGGAATCAGGAAGACCTGAGTTCAAATTCAGCCTCAGACGAGTACTAGCTGTATGTTCTTGGACAAGTCACTTAATTTCTGTTTGCCTCAATTTCCTAAACTGTAAAATGGGGATAATGATAACACTGATACCACAGGGTTGTTGTTAAGATCAAATGAGATAGTGTTTGTAAGGCACTTAGCTCAATGTCTGGCACAGAGGGAGTGCTATATAAATGTTATTATTTTTATTATTATTATGTACCTCATCTTGTTCCAATATGATATTGATTTCTTCTTCTATGTTTCCATCTCTTGAAGGCTTTTTGTTACACCTAACCTGGAGATTATGATTATTTGGGGGTGGTGCTGAAGGGAACAAGCATTTATTTAGCACCTACTATGTATCAGACCCTGAGCTAAGTACTTTATAAATTTGGTATGATGCCATTTATTTAAAAGACAGTTCTTAAATTTTTATGGATTAATATTATATCAGGGTAATTAAAAGCAATAGTTTGGTCCATGCTAATGCTCTGGTTCCAATAAAGTTTATTGGTTGAGTTCTCAAGGAGATCTTGAGGTCTATATTTGTAGCATGGGGATTTGCTTTCTGTTGGTTCAGGAAACACAGCAAACTTTTCATTAATAATTCTAGACACAGTCTTGTCTTGCCAAGTTATTATTGTTATCATCATATTTTTATTTTTTCTGAATGTATTTGAAGAGAGGCAGCATGCATACAAGACTGATCTTGAAGATATGAAGTCCTGGATTCAAGTCCTTCCTCTAACACACATTGGCTTTGCGACCTTTAGCAAGTTGCTTAATCTCTTAGTGTCCTCAGGTAACTCTCCAAGATTGTAAGTTGCAGATAAATTATCAATTTGCATCAGTGGAGTGAGTTCCCACATCAGGAGTTCTCCACACTGATGAACTAACTGGCATAGACTATCCTTCCACTTGCCCCCCACAAATGGATAAGTGTAAAGTATTGTATTATAAATGTAAAGTTTTAAGTTAATAGAAGATATTACAATTGCCATATTACAATTATAATTCACCTGAGCCACCAAAGCTAGGAAAAATAGAAGACTCAAGAGAAATAGGATGTTTAATTTGATGAAAAATGTGTCCCAATTAAGGAAGTCATAGCTCAGGAATCCAAGATATGTGTGTTTTTGGCAAAACTTAGTGAGCCATATCTTCCCTATCAGGACTTGTGACTACATTATGACATAGGCAAAACTTAGACTTATTGTCCTACTCCAATGAATTCTGACATTTGTCTTTTTCTGGTGGAGATGAAGGCAATAAGGTTTTCACAAAGGAAATCAGCTTGAAGACTAGCTTCAGTTTTCCAACTTGTTGGAAAAAACTTTAGGGACTAAAGAAAATTTACTGGGATTTATTTTAGATGATATTATTTGAGTATGGGAACATGGCAATGCCAGAACTGATGTGTGGGATGCCAATCTTTTAGCCTTAAGAACTCTTTTTAGGGTATAATCATCAACCAAAATTCCAGAGGATCAATAGTAAATGCTACCCACTGACTGGCAAAGAGTTGAAAGGCAGTATCCAGAATAAGACACATTTAAAAAAATAGGGCCAATATGGGAATTTGTTTTGCTTGATTATGCATATTTGTAATGAGGGTTTCGTATTTCTATTTTTATTTTGTAATGCTTGAGAGAGAAAATAAATGCTTGTTAATTAAAAAATAAAATTGAATAAAGAAGAAAAACAATATTTCTGAATCAAATGTCAGGAAATGAATGTGACATTTTCAGACCTTCTTTGAAATTCAATCATTTTTTAAAATCCCTGGCTTGAATTAATTCATTTTGAAGCTATGTTTTCTATTTCTCCTAATAGCTAATATGAAATTAAAGAACACATTTAATACTATAATTCACATGATAATAATCTATAATGAGATTTTATAAACCTTAAAAAACCCCAATAAACATTCTTCAAGAAGTTAATTAGACATTTAAAAAGAAATCCAATCACGTAAACTTAGGAACACACTGATGTTGAAACAGAGAATAATCATGTTCTGATTATTTCATTAAATTCATACTTAAATTTATCCACTTAAACCTTAGGACTGAGTTGCATGTATTTAGTAAGATCACTTACCTTTTATGCTTATGAGATAATAGAATTTTAAAATCAATCCTGCCACCCGGCTTCTTGTTTTGGATTTGTCTTTTGTCCTGAAACACTTTCTTTCTTATATTGTCACCTATCAGACCTGGTAAGATGATGAACTCTCCTAACAAATGAGGTTAGTGAAAATTGTTAATGCTGTTATTATTTGTTAGTAAACAAAAAAACCCATCCTATTCATGTGTTAATCAGTGGACTGACATTGTCCAACACAAAGTATGAATTTAAAAAGTGTTCAATTGAATTGAATCTAGCCATTCCTAAAACAGATTCAAGGGCAAAGAAAAAGGGAGGTAAGACATACTTAGTGTGGCACTATTGTTTTGAGTTTGATGTCTCACCCATTCTCTAAATCAAATCTTCTCAGTTATTTAGATGTACTTTTAAACAAAATATTTGCAGCCCCAAAGTCATTTCATGGAAATGCATGGGTAGTTTGATGTATTTATCACATAATAATAAGCAGGAAATTAAAGAAAATAATTTTTTATTAGAATTATCATTTAGTAATTTTTAATCATGTTTCAACTGTATAAGAGAATATCAATCCCATTGTCCTTTTATGAACATTTTGGTTCCGAATCACCAAAATTGTAGAAAGCAGCATATAACTTTGAATGTAATTTGAGCAGGTGTATTATTTACTCTATGATATCTTGGGTTCCATTGTTTATAATGTCATCTTTGTGGATGAAAGTATAAAATATCAAGTTCTTAGGGGCTTCCTCTTCATGGTGGAAGATTCTGGCATAAAGTTGGGACTGTCACCTTAACTAAATGAAAGGTGATTTATGAACAAAGTATCTTGAGTATTTATTATCATTTTTCTATGCTTCATAAACTGATCTACTTTTTGATCCTTATGTAGCAGGCACAGATGTTTTTATGAATTGAGTGAACTGAGTGAATGCCCAATAAGGTTCTGAGGTAGATGCCTGTATTAAAAACCTTATGGTTTACACATTCTAGCATTATCAGACAACTATAAAACCCTCCCATAGTCAAAGGTAATATTTTCCAAAGCCCAGTCTATAGATTAATTCACAAGTGACTTTTCAATAGCTTTATTCCATTTAATTTTTTTTGATTTTTCTGCAACATAATTTGCCCTGCAGTGTCACCATCCATACTGATTCTCAATTTCATCATCATAAAAGAAAACCAAGGAAGGAATTGGGTGTGACTAATATTTATGAACTGACAATGTTGCTGAAATGAATAATACAAAATGCAATGGCACAGTGATTCCGGTGATGCAAAACAACTTAAATAATCATGCACTTGTGATCACAATATTGATTTTAATGCATTGCCAAGTGTACTATTAAGTCACTAACAGCTATGTTTCATGTTTAATTGTTATGCTTTTGCATAGTTTTTTAAAAATTGGGGATGGGGTGATGGTATTCGAAAGTTTGTTCTTCCAATCAAGGAATTCTCCAATTCTAATTCAAATTCAAAGGACATTGTATCAGTGGTTAAAACTAAAAATTTGCCTGTACTTGAACTATGAATTCTGAAATACCCTCAAATATACCAGAAAGCCATGAGATCCTCATCTTTGGAACCAAATCTTGCCTAGTTAAATAAAGCACAAAATAAAATAATTTTACTAACTGAGTAGGTTAAAGAGAAAAGCTCTCATCAATCCTTGTCTTTCAGTCTGGCCTTTGTTCTAATGTGGGTATAGGTGAGGAATGAGGTCTTGGGGAGTATTGCCTAGGCTGGAGTTTTATGCTCTTGTGCCTTCATCAGGGTTTCTTGGATTTTTATGTGCCTTATTCATGATTTAATTCCCTATTTGGATTATAAACTAGCTCATCAAATAAAAACCAAAGGAATTTTATATATGTTTCAATAGTGTAACAGAATATTAATCTCATTTAAAAAAATGAACATTTTGGTTCTGAGTCACCAAAGATGTAGAAGGCTACTTGGGTTCTCAATGTAATTTAAACAGGTGAATTATTAGTAGTTGTTGAGTAGTTTTTCAGTCATGTCTGACTCTTCATCACCTCATTTGGGGTTTTCTTGGTAAAGATACTGGAGTGATTTGCCATTTCTTTCTCTAGTTCATTTTACAGATGAGAAACTGAGGCAAACAGGGTTAAGTGACTTGCTCAGGGTCATACAAGTAGTAAGTGTCTGAGGCCGTATTTGAACTCAGGAAGGTGAGTCTTCCTGATTTCCAGTCCAGTGCTCTAACCACTGTGATACCTACCTGCTCCGAATTATTTACTCTATGATATTTACTCAATGGTATCTTCCATTATCTATAGTGTCATCTTTATGAATAAAAACCCCAAACATCAAATTACTAGGGGCTTCCTTTTCCATGGGAGGTACGAAATAGTCTGGCATAAAGTTGGGACTTTCAACTCAATTAAGTGAAAGGTGAATTATGAACAGAATTTCTTGAGTTGGTAACTTATTTTTCTGTCTTATAAACTGGTCTGCTTTCCTAAAATTCTTATGTACGGGCATAAAAAGTATTTAAAGAATGACAGAATTAATAATTAAAACTTTAATTTTACTGAAAGAGATCAGGAAAGTTAGAAACCCAGTTAGAAGACATCTGTGGAATGAATGAAAGACAGTAGCTTCCTCAAATCCTTTAATAATTTACCAAAAATGTTTTCATGTAACATGAATCACACAGTTAAGTTCAATTCTGGGCATTTGTCTACTATTTTAGTAGAGAGAACTATCTGAGTCATCCTCAGTATATAAAAGAAATAGATGGTAGTCCCTTTAACCTATGTACTTATAATCTAGTTAAGGAGATAGTATGAGGAGATGAAATACAACTTGAGAATATCAGTAAGTTAAAGATGCTATTTATGAAATACTGCATGCTGAGTAAGGCATGCAGTAATACGAGTAATCAGTACAAAATGAATTTAGGTAGGTAGGTGAGCACTGAGTAGTATCTTGAAGGAAGTGACTACCATTGATTTGTAGAAAGATTAAGAAGAGAAGTTCCCAGTGGAAGACCATCAAAAACAAAGTTACAAAGTCAAGGAAAAGCAAGGAAAAGGAATCGAGTCAGATGGAGTGGGAGGAGTTACACAAGGGCACAACAAGATTGATTTGGTTGATATAAGACTTGAAACATCAGAATAAAGAGCTCCCCGTTAATCTGATAATAAGAAGCAATGGAAAGCAATGGTGTATAGGAGGAAATGAGACTGCATCCAGAGCTTCAAGACCTCATTTCACATCTCAGCTCTGCCCCTTGTGATACTGGTAACTATCAGCAAGTTACTTCCCTTAATCTGTTTGACCATTTGTGAAATGAGGGATTTGTACAACATGACTTCTAAGGTCCCTTCCAACTCTAAAGTCTTATGTGTCTAGAATCAAGATGAAATCAAATGACCTTCAGTGGAATCCTGATTTTATTATTCAATACCTCTGTGACCACAGGCAAGATATGTTCCCTGTCTGGTTTTCCTTCTGTTAAAAGGAAGGGGTTAGGCTAGATGATCTCAAAGGTCTCTTCCAACTCTCAATCTTTGATCTCATGAGCTCATTAAATGTTGAAGTCTATCCTAGAGGGGAGAAGAATTAGTGGAAGGATTTTATAGGTATCTTTTACCATTTTAAGGTGGATAATGTGGAAGAGAAATTTAGACTTTCTATGCTTGACCCAGAGGGTTAAACTAGAAATAACACATGAAAACTTATGAGAGACAGACTTTAGCTGGATGTAAGAAAAAATTTCCTAACAGAGCTATGGTAAAGTGGAATGGATGCTTGAGAGGTAGCGGGCTTTGCCTCACTAGAGATTTTCCTAGCAGAGGATGGATGACCATTTGTTGAGGACTTTTGTTCTTTTCTCATATATGGGTTGGATTAGATAGCCTGTGAACAGGTCTGAGATTTTGTCACTCCAGTTTCAAACCCCTGATTCTAGGATGTTAATGTTCATGAAAACATCCATATCTATCTGCATGTCTACATTCATTTCTATATCTCTTCATTAACTATATACACATCTCTTTATGAACTATCTCAATGTCTGTGTCTATATGTCTTAACTTACATGGCCTTATTTCACAGGAATACTGTCATGGATGATGACATGAGACCACTTGGAGATGCCAGGAAAAATCCTACTTGAATTCAAAATGATGCTGCTAAGATTATTATCACTTTTCCTTTATTGATAAATGTTTACTGAGTATTTACTATGGTACTAGGGATGTGAGCTCCATGGAGCAGGAACCATGTCTTATCTATGCTCGGTATGTTACACAGAATCTATTATGCTGCTCTACATACTGTCCATGCCTAACAAGTAACTGTTGATTTTGAAAGAGGAATAGGAAACATTTCCTGCTGTCAAAGAGATTATAGTATAGTAAAGGGGAAAAGAATCAGGATAAGGATAGAGATTGGACCTGAGATTTTCTTGGCAAAGGGAACTCTCTGATGAGGAAACTCCATCTACCAATGCGGTCAGCACTTTTTCTGTAACTTACAGTCCTAGAGAGATATCTAGAGCACTGAGAGATTAAGTGACTTATCTAAGGTCAATGATTCTATCCACCATTCCATACTGCCTCTCCCCAAGTGAGATAGGACAGGTCACAAATAACTATATTTTAAGATTAGTGTCCAAAGAGATGCTAGCATTCAGAAGTGGGAAAGATTACTTCCCTCTGGGAAGATCAGAGAAGAGTCCACAGAAAGTTTGACAGTATGTCAATAAGAAAAGATTGGAGCTGAGGGAGAAGGCATTTCAAACTGAGAGGAATAGCATATGCACAGGCAGGAAGCTAGGGCTCTGCTTATTGAAACACTGCCTTGGAGTGGCCCTTGTAGTGTCTGTTGTTACTATTTAGAGGCATCGAGTTTGCTCAGTTGATAGAGTGCTGGGCTTGGAGGCAGGAAGACCTCCGTTCTAATCTGGCATCAGACACTTACTAGCTGGGTGACCCTGAGCAAGCTACTTAACCTCTGTTTGCCTTAATCCACTTTAAAAGAAAATGGTAAACCACTTTGATTTTTTGCCAAGAAAGTCCTGTCAATAATACTGCTGTGCTACAGTCCCTGGCATCATAAAGAGTCAGAAACAATTGAAACCAATAATTGCTATTTCACTTCTGCACTATTACTTAGCTTTTTATTTGAGAGCACCTTGTAGCACCAATGTGATATTCACAGTGCCTACAGCAGCTATGAATATGTCAGCATTATTCTGAATCATGAGATACAGCAGGCTCTCCACGTGGAATACAGAACCAAAACATTTATTCAGACACCATAAAGGCAAATCCATCATAGTAACAAGTAAATCTATACACAATAACAATGTAGATGGCACTACCATCTCCAAGTCTTCCCCCAGGTAGGGCTTTCCCTCAAAGGAAAACTCACAGCTCACTGCCTCTTCCTCTCTCTCCCTTAGTTCTAACTGCTGTGACCAATTTCCTCTCAGCTCTGCTCCACCTTTCCTATTCTACCCTTGTGCAAGCTCCTCCTACCACAGACTCATGTGACTCAGGCTTCCCTTCGACTCAAGCAGGTCACATGGGCCAATTAATGAATGGGAAAGATCTCATTAAGAAGCAAAAATACATTAACAATAAGCAAAAATACATTAACAATACACTTGTCTCTTAGTTGAGGCACCTTGATGATGGGGGTCAAATATTATTTGTACTCCTTACAATATTTAGTATATGTTATGGATATGTTAGGTACTCAGTACATATTTGCTAATTTAATGAACAAGTGATTAATTTAGTTACCATTTTTGGAATTTCCTAGAAAAATGCTACTTTGATAAAAGCTTCCTGCTAAGTTTCTAGACCTACCTATATTTTTGGTCATGGTCTTTGATGGTTAAAAAAAAAACAACACATGCATCTGATGTGCACAAATCATTATGGTGAATATAGTTCCAAGTGTTATATAGTATATTTTACCCCAAATATGTTTTTAAAAATTTAATCATACTTTAAATATACTAGAAGAATTATCTTTATATATTAGGTTTTCTTAAAGCAGAGCCTACTTTGATAGACACCAATCCAATCAATCCCACAAATATTTATTAAGTAATCATCATGTACCAGTTCTAAGTGTTGGGGATACAATGAATAAAAAGAAAGTGTCCCTGCTCTCCAGGATCCTGCAATCTAAAAAAGGACAATACACAAAAGGAGGCAAAGTGGGGTGGGGATATAGGACATCATGGGGTACTCAGCATAGGGAGGGGGCATCTTGTTACATGGTATTGAAACTAGGTAGGCAGTGGATACAAAATAGAGTGAGCTCTGAGTCCAGTTTCTGCCCCCTATAAACAAAGGCATTGGGAGTTTGGTACTCTGCCTTCCAGCCTTCCACTGAGTGGGGGAATGGAGGCTGAGGGAGGTGATTTCAATCAAGGCTTGAGTTAGCAGCATGGTGGTGAGTTTAGAAGTGATGAGCTTATCCTAGGAAGAACATCTTGTTCTATGGATTTGAAACCAGGCAGGGTAGCAGATCTAAAGCAGAGTATGTACCACTGGAGTTGGATCCTTGCTTCCCCTTTAACACGCTCATTTAAGGTTTGTCTCTCAAGAAAGCTCATTTTGGAAAAAACATCCCAGGACTTCTGTCTACCAAAACCTCTGTCCAGTTGTCCAGTTCATTTTCCTTTAAGTGGCTAAGCTTTCAGGGAGGCACCTGGCTGTATTTTTACAGTGGTTCTTTAAGACTCTGAAGTTTTGGTGAATTTTTCAGAATTCCTTTGCTGAGTGGGCTTTCCAGAAGTTCAGCTGAAACTGCAGCAGAAAATTGCTATTACTTCAGTCCAAAAAAATTACCTGATCAGCAGCATTTTATTCCTCAGCGCTCTCAGCCTTCGAGCACAAACTCCTCAAAGTGAATGAACTACCTTCTAAGTGCTTTATTTCATTTAAATTAGTTCTTGGGAATAGTTATTTTTCTTTCATGATGAGAAAAGGCATGCTCACCAGTGTCTCCTTCTGCTGCCATTCTGTCGTGGAGCTGGTCCACCAGGGACATTGAATTTCCTGCCTGTCATGTTTCCTGGTGTTATGTAGACTAGCTCTTAAGAAAGAAGTCCACTATTAAAATGAACTCAGTTAACTCTAGCAATGTGCTTATTTTTTCCCTTTTTGTTCTTCATTCATATTTTAAGAACTAGTTCCCATGTAGGACAATATTCTGAGCATGTGGTCTTCCTTCGTTGCCAAAGAAGACCATGCCATCAGAGAAATAATGACATGACTTGTACTTGACTTTGTTTTGAGCGAGGAAGGACACCAGCCTCACTTCTCCTCCAGGCCCAGCTAAATCTAGTGACCAGATATTCATCAGGATGACTGGAGATGACCCAGGATGAAGCAACTGGGGTTAAGTGACTTGCCCAAAGTCACACAGGTAGTGAGTGTCAAGTGTCTGAGGTGAGATTTGAATTCAGGTCCTCCTGACTCCTGCACTGGTGCTCTATCCACTGTACCACCTAGATGCCCAGGACAATATTATATCATTAGAAAATAAGTGGATTTTTTTTCTTGGCATGCTCTTAAGGAGTTCAAAATCTAATGGGCTGGGGAGGGGAAAGGCAACATGCAAACAGCTGTGTCTAATCAAGTTATACTCAGGATAAATTGGAAATACTCATTCAGAGAAGGCACTAGAATTTAGGGGGATTGAAAAAGGCTTCCTATAGAGGAATGATTTCCTTAGGATACCTTTTGAAGACTAACATCCCTTATCAAAAGCATCACTACTTTTTTTTTCATGTGAGAAGCTATTTTGTGATTTTGTGTGGTAGGGGAGAGGGGAGTGGTATGAAGGAATAACTAGAAGTAGTGGCCCATGGGATTTTCTATTTGTCTGAATTGGTACAGCAGCTCAACATATTTGTATATAAAGTATTTCTGGAGAGAAAGAACAGAGAAAAGTGAAACAATTTAAGGGCCTCTGGGCATGCGGTGACATTAGCAGTCTCTGAGTGTTCTGTATATGGACAGAAAGAGTATATAGTCGTCTTAGAACTTGAGGAAAATGGAAATGATAATGCTGAGTTTTCCATAACTTCTTCAAAACCCATCCATCATTACTACAGGATAGCAATTAATTTTTCTCATTTGCTGAGAGTTGATATGGTATTTCCAATTGATTATAAACTTCTTAAAGACAGAGACTGTTTCTTAGATTTCTATTTTTTTGGTTAATTCTAAATCCATCTTACACCTGCCCTCTTCTCTCCACTCACATGACCACCAAGCTAATTCAGAGCCTCATCATCTTTCAGGTGGAATGTTACAGTAGCATCCTAACTGATCTCTCTGCCTCAGATCTTTCTCTACTTCCATCCGTTCTCCATGTGGCTGCTGAATTAATATTTTTTTTAAAAAAGTATTTATCTACTTATTTAAAATTTTTTCCTCGGTTACATGTAAAAACAATTTTTAACATTCATCTTTAAAACTTTGAGTTTCAAATTTTCTCTCTTCCTCCCTCCCCTCATTGAAAAGGCAAGCAGTTTGATATGGGTTATACATGTATAATCATGCAAAACATATCAATAATAGTTAAACTTCTATTTTTATCACCTTACAACTAACAGGTAGCAAAAGGTTGAATAGAGTAGGAACACAATAAAGATTTATTATTTTATTAACAAGTAAGACAAAAATTCTACTCTGATGTCTCATGTTATTTTGATAGATGGCCTTGGTGGTATTAGAGGCTATGAAAATCAAAGGAACAATTTTTGTTAGATGTCATCAAATTGGAAAGATCTGAATATGCTTCCATCTAAAACCTGTGTGCCCCTCTTCTGAGGATGAATCAAGATAAGTTTAGATAGCTTATCACCACCAGAAGACTGGCCACCATTTTTCTGGGGTGGAGGAGTTGGAATCTACATCTTTGGAGAGTACTCACATTTTTATAATTATAAATCTTTCAAAAGCAAAAGCCACTAAATATTGTCATAAGTATCTTTTAACTTTTGAGATTCTAAACACTGTTCTTCTCCTCTGGCTATACCAAACTTTCCTTGTCAAGTTTACAATAAACCTCCCAACAGTAGGCTAGAATCTGTGTTATATACTTTGATCAACCATTGATAAGGTTATCATAAGTTATAAAAAATAACAACCATAACAATTCATATTGTCCTCACTGAGCTGTACTTTCAAAGTACTTCCATAGCTTCTACCTCACTGTATGATTGTTGAGGGCAGGAACTGTCACTTTAATATCTAGCTGGTGTTCTGGACATAATAGACATTTAATTATTTGCTCACTAACATTCAGTGATTTAATGCTTATCACATCTATTCTCCCATTTCTTGTTTTTCTTGTGTACTTTCTTTCAGAACTCATTCTGGGCCACTGTTCTTACTGTACCTACTGAGACCTTTAGAGGACATTAAGTCCATTGGAAGTGTTGCCTGGTTAATTAAAAAGAACACTTAGAACCTGGAGACTCTGGACTTGGAGTTCAAAGGAGAACTAAGGTTAGAGTCAGGAGAAACATGATTTCAAATCTCAGTTCTATGAGTTGTGCAACCCTGAGCAAGTGACTTAATTTTTCTGAGACTCAATTTTCTCATCTGTAAAGTTGGTATGATAACTATTCTACCTACCTCCAAGATCCATTGTGAAGAAGCTGCTTTGTGAATCTTAAAACCCTATATTAATGTGTTTTGATTTTATTATCAAAGCTAATTCATAATGGAGTATTCAACTCAAGGTGAATATGAACTGAACCTGGACCACCGTTTGGATCTTTAGATGGATTTCTTACTGAGTCAAAAACACATTTCTGGAACATTTTCTTTCATTTTAGCTGAAATAACCTCAGGCACACAAGACCCCCCAAGAATAATGAAGGCTCTTTTTGTCTGAATATTGAGAAGTAAGAGTGGATAGCACATCTTCTGTAGGGAGCTCCTGGTGGGCTTGACCATACCAAGTCCCTTTATTCCATTGATCTCCCCTTGATGTAATGCTGGGCATCTTAGAAACCAAGGGTTGATTCTCCTGATGGGGCAGTTAGGTGGTGCAGTAGATAGAGCACCAGTGCAGGAGTCAAGAGGACCTGAGTTCAAATCTCACCTCAGACATTTGACGTTCACTAGCTGTATGACCTTGGGCAAGTCACTTAACCCCAAATGCCTCATTCAGGGTCATCTCCAGTCATCCTGATAAATATCTGGTCACTGAATTCAGACGGCTCTGGAGGAAAAGTGAGGCTGGTGATCTGCACAGCCCTCCCTCACTCAAAAAACAAAAGTCAAGTACAAGTCATGTCATTATTTCTCTGATGGCATGGTCTTCTTCGGCAATGAAGGATGAACACACACACAGATTCTCCTGAATTTTCAGATTATAAGGATTGGTGTTATTATTAATGTATATTTTTGGGGAAGTATCTGAATTTTCATCAGTGGAAAAAAAAAAAAGCTCCTGGTATAGAAATTTCCTTCATTGATGCAGGACTACAATTTAAAATAATGAGATAACAGATTTTGAGATAGAAGAGACCTTAGAGATCAGATAGACCATCCCATCTCACTTTATAGATGAGGAAATAGGCCAAGAAAACTTAGGAATTATAGACTCATACAGCTGCCTGGGCACTAAGTGATTAAGTGGTTTTTCCCTTGAAAATAAATCTAGTAGGTTTCAGAGGAAGGACTTGAACCCAGGTCTCTATGACTCCAAGGCTGATCCTCTAGTGATCATGCCGTGCTGCCTTTTTATACCTACTCTTTGAATAATATTTTAAAGTCTATAAAATGTTGTCAAATACATTATACCATTTGATGTTTATAATATTCTAATGAGACATGCTAGGAAGATATCTCCATTTGATAGATAAGGTAACTGAGGTGCAATGAGGTTAAGTTATTTGTCTAAGGTCACATGGTTAGTAAATAATGAAGTCAGGCCTAGAGTCCCAGTCATCTGATTCATCCCTCACTCCTGCCATCACTCCAGAAGGCGAACTTCACTATGAAATGGGTGAAATTTGGATGTCCCTCCAATTCTCATTCTGAATGCCCCTTCTCTTTTATTTCTCAAACCTCTTCCAAGCATTGGGTTCCCACGTTACACAGTATCTTCTGGAGACTCACCACTTAATAAATGAGTCCCAGCCTCCAAATCTTTTCATGCTTCCTTCTCATTTGAAATGCTTGATCTGTGACATTTCCTGAGGTCCCTGCTAGATAACTAATGCCTTGCTCTGAGGAACTATTTTTTGCTAAGGTGTTAACAGCTGATAGTGACTTAATGTACTTTGCCTTCCAGGTAATTTCTGCATTTTTAAGGATGGCTCATGAGGTACTTGACACAAAGGAATGAATCATGTGGATTTTTTTTTTTTGGTAACATAAATAGGGCTGATATCCTTCAACTCAAAAGCAGTAATTGGTTTTTACATAAGGCCAGTCAAATTTAAATTTGACATTCTCTCTTAACCCAGAAGGATCCCCTTTAAGAAGTTTGTTTGTTTGTCCTTTCTCAGCTCTCCAGCCTCAAAGTAACACAGTAGCTTCGTGTATATTCCTAACCTGGATAGGAAGAGAAGGTAGGAAGATCTAGAGAGCTTCAATGATATAGATCTCAAGGATAATAACACCAATTGAGAGTGCTTCCTGAAGTTCTACACAGAATGTGCAATGATTATTTTTTTAAAACAATCTACTCCCTGAAAATTCTTCTCATTGGCTTAGCTTGTGAACCATAAGGGGAATAGTACTAGCATTTACAATACATAAGGCAATTAATATCTCTGTCTGGATTCATAGTTAAACCACTGAGAAAACATTGCTATAAAATCACATTAGTATATTGAATATTGAATGAGGTTGTATGAGTCTCTCCGGTGTAGAGTCATAAAAATGAAAGTTTGTTGACCAAATTGCATTTCTTGTTTTATAAGGACAGGATGCCTCTAACAATCTATTACTTGGACTAGTGCCATTTGAAATCTTAGGTGCAGTGACATCTTGAAGTGAACATGATATTCCAGCAGCCAAAATGATAATAAAGATGAAAGCAGCAGAATAGAGAATATTCTCAGAGGACACCTCCTTACATGTGTCAGTCACATGGACAGCTCCCTGTCCTATCAGTAACATGGACAGCTCCCTGTCCTGTCAGTAACACGGACAGCTCCCTGTCCTAGGAGAAATTCCAATCTCCTGGAAGTTGCATAAGAACAAGATTACTAGGACAAACCCTGGAGAGAGGAAAAGTTCCAGGACTCAATATTAATTAGAAGCTCATTTCTGAGGAAAGAGGAATATACAATGAACCAAGAGTCAGTGGTTAAAATGTCTTTGAACTGGAATATTTAAGAACCCAAAGTGACTCTTTGGGATTAATGTATCAGTGTTATGCTTTTTACAGGTTAGAGTGACATTAAAGAGGTTATTTAGTCAACTTGATAATGTGATGAGATAACAGAAAAAAATAAAACCCAACTAAAAAATTTCTTCACTATTTTTTGAATGTGAAAGGGAAAAAATATTCATACAAAGGTTGGATAACCACTGCCCTAGTGTGTTGAAGGAGGGGACTTTTGTTATGTAGCCTCTGAAATCCTTTCCAACTCTGAGATTTTGTGATAAATACGCTTAGAATCCTAGAAGCCAAGAAGTCATATTCTTATTTTGTGAAGTGATACTGTGGATCTTAAAGTTCTAGAGTTTTTCAGCTCTTTAAGATCTTAGGGCTGTGTAAATTGATGGGAGATGAATAATATCTTAGATCTGTTTTTCAGGTTGTATTAAGGGTGGGTGCATACTGAAGGTACAAGTCAATGATGTTTTGAAGGCTCTCTTTTAGCTCTGCTGTCTTCTAAGTAAGCCAGTTCTTTCCTTTCTTCAAAATTAGCAAGCCCAAGGCATCTTATTGATTGATGGATTTTTCCTCAGTGCATATTTCTTCATATGCTGAATTAAAAATCATTTGTTGGTCCTTTGTACTTAAAAAGAGAATCATTGATGATAGGGCTAAAATAGCTGGAGAAAAAGCAGTTTTGGGTTGCTGAGTCAGAAAGTTGGTCATGGGTCTGGAGGTCAGAGGGTAAAGAAGACTACTTGTGGTCAGGAGCAATTGGATGTGATTGGTTAGACTTTGGCCTCTTTCAGAGGCATTGTGATCGACTGGAAAAAGCATTAGACTTAGAGTCATGAGATTTGCTTCTGACTGGAAATATTATGACCCCTCACACTAGATGCTTACTCCACATCTTGTGTGGGTAAATCATATAATTGATATAAGGCTCAGTTTCATCATCCACAAAATGGGGGCAAAAATATGTGCTTTACTTCAGAGGTTTGTTCAAATTAATCAACAAATATTCACTGTATACAAGGCACAAATGCTAGACATATATAGAATGAGAAATGATCACCCCTGCCTTAAGGAACTTAAAACTTAATGATGGAAAACCTTTTGTGAATTGTAAAAGGGCTATATAAATATGAATTTAAAAATATAGAGGAAAATCCCTCAACTGCAGGACATATACCATGCCATTCATGGTAAGTACAATGTGAGGAGGCAGATCTTCTCTCCACCAAAAGTCCACAACACTTTTCAGAGTCATATCTTTAGTACCCTCTTCCCAGTCCATTGGCACCCCCAAAATCAATAATTCATATTTCTGAAGGCTTAGTTAATAGCTGGAGTTGTTCTGTAGACTGCAATTATCTAGTGGAGATTTACTTTGGTCTGATATCTTCTGCTTTCCAGGGACACCAAGGTTTAGGTAAGATTCTACTTCTTGGTTGGAATAATTGATATTGAATTTAAGCGTCATATCAATGCTTACTTTTTTTCCTCTGATTCTCTGTACTGAAGCTCTATCGAGAGACTAGTCCTCTTTGGACTCCATTGTATATGAAGGTTGTGAATGTCTAGATCTCCCTTAGACTTAGAGATTCCAAATAACAGGCAGCCATGTGTTTTGTCCAAATATTAACTTGCGTGGAGTGAAGCTTTTGATTTCCCTTGTGGATTATAATTATGCAATGAAAACCCCACATGTCAACTCTACAGGGCCTTTTGTTTGAACCTCAGGATCTCAGAAATTTTCAGTAGGGTGCAATTAACAAGTCTCCTTGAGTATGGAGTGCCACAGTTATAGAATTCTTAATTTTTCCTTGGTAAAGCACCTTCTTAAATGACTTGATGTCAAAATCAAACACTGATTAGACTGAATCCTAGTAGGTAAGGTGTACAGAGAGAAATACTTTGCCCATAACAGATTATTTACTATTGATGACTTTTAGTTTCTGGTTGGGTGGACCTGAACAAGATGGTTGAAGTGGTGCATCATTACTGGGTGTGATTCTTATTCCTTCCAGAGGGTCAAGAAGCTTATGAGTACCAGCTATGCTGCTACTTAAGGTTTCCTAGGTAAATACCTTAAGTGGCAATTGTTGTTCATTTGTCTAGTCATGTAGTCATATCTGACTGTATGTGATCCCATGGACAGTTTTCTGGGAAAGATACTGGAGTGGTTTGCCATTTCCTTCTCTACCATCTCCTCATTTTACAGTGGAGGAACTGAGGCAAGTAGGGGTTAAGTGAATTGCCCAGGGTCACATAACTAGTAAGTATCTGAGGCCAGATTATCCTTACTTCAGGCTGAGTGCTCTATCCGTTGCCCCACCTAGCTGTTCCATAAGATAGCAGTACTATCCTTTAAATATACTGTATTATATATATGTAAGTATGTATATAATATAGTATATTTACTATACTACATATAGCATTATAGTTTATATACTATAAATTTTATATATATATGTATATACACACACACACACTAAATAAATGAGGACCTGGCACTTCTTGGATATGTATATCCTGCTATTCATGGCCAGTAAAAATCTGCTTTTCATCAAATAAAAAGTTTTGTCTTCAACAACGTGCCTAAAATTATCGTGGAACATTTTTGTAGTCTTGGATTTGTAGGTTTTTGTAGGTATTTATTGCTTCCTCATGTCTTATTTTAGGCTCTTTTATAGTCTGATACACTACTCCATGGCTGCCTACCAACTTTACCACTGCTGCAACAGTTGTGTGTTTAGAGGAGAGCTACCCCTAGTCTTTAAGAATTAAGACACACTTTTTGACTAATGTTATTACTCATCTTGCAGGGATCTTTGCTCCTGTTGTTTATGTTCAAGGCAGATACGGAGGACTGACATGAAACTTTCATGAATGGCAGACTCTGTGGGTTTCATTATGACAAAAAGGACCTGTGAGATTGTACATTTATATCTTCTGAATCACTGTAGTCTGGAATGTATACTGAATTCATATTTGACCATGGTAGCTATTTCAGTCTAGGAGTGTTGGGAACCTCAGAATTCAAGGGCAAATGATGTGGGTCCTGCCTCAAATACATTTGAACCAAGCCTTCTTTTAGTCGGAGACAAGATTTATTAAGACACCAGTTGGGGTGGGTGAGATTTTAAGAATCCAGACTACTGGCCAGATTTTAAGAATCTGAGGATTTGTGATGCTCATATTGACAAGCAGGCCAGATTGAATCTGTGGTAATGGTCCTTTCTTTTCAAAGAGAACCATGACATCAGGGAAATGATGACATCACTTGCAGTTGACTTTGATTTGAGTGAGGGAGGACTGTGCAAGGTCACCACCTCACTTTCTCCTCCTGAGTCATCTGGGTCCAGTGGCCAGGTATTCATCAAGACCAGATGGAATCTGAGCACTTTAATGGAGGCTAGATAGACCTTTCATACTTTAAGATTGTGGGAAGATCTGGATGTGATCTAGGAGTGGTCAAGTAGTCTGAGGTGACTGGGAAGTAACAGACCTGGAGGTAACAGAGAAGGGCGTTTAGATGGAATCAAGGAGTGGTGATCTAGGGTGGGGCCAGTGAAGACAATGAGGGCCACAATGAAAGGGCAGTTGAAAGGATGAACTGGGAAGGACCAGGTGCCCTTAGAGAACTCAAGGGAACTGGGCCAAATGGGAAAGTCCAAGGCCTTTTAGGGGTCCATCATTAGTACCCCATCAGTAGCTACTGATTTCAGTTAGCACTTGTCAAACATGGGACAAGGGATTATTAGCAATCATCAGTTATCAATATCTAAAATTGAGCTTCATAAACATAGTCTCAAAACTATTCAATTACAAACCCCTTCAAGGCCCAGAATTACAAGTTGCTGATGAGTCAGTCTTCTACAGGAAAATGCAATAGACTCTTAGAATAATTGTTCTGGGGTATAAACTTGCCCCTATGTCATCTAGTCTGATATCCTTGTGAAATACAAAGGACTTGCTTGGATTCATAAAAGCGTGTGTGTGGAAGGAGCTGGAGAGGGAGAGGGAGAGAGACAAGGGAAGAGAGAAAGGTTAATCAGGTCCTTAAAATAATGAATTCATTGGTCACATTTCTCGTCCCACAAATCTCTAGAAGGGGCCAGACAAAATCCATTCCTTTCTGCTGGGTATCACGTGCTATGATTTGTTTCCTACCTTTTATTGATTTTAGTTTTTTTCAGTGACATTCCAGGTGAGACATAAATAGAATGTCAGTAGATTGTAAGTTCCTTGAAATCATTGACTAGGACCTTAATAAATGTTTGTCAAATTGGGTCAGAGTAATTTGAAACCACTGAGAGACTTGGCAATGAAGGTGTAGCTTTCCATCCATCTCCAATAAAAGCCACCAAACCCAGAAACATCTTCAGTTCTTGATAATTCATTATACATGACCAGGTGATGAGATCTTCTAGTTTTTTTTGGAGTAAGTGCTCACTCCCTGCTGAGAAACTATATGAGACCTACATGGTTGACAGAGGATGAGCAGAAATGACATTTGTCAACTGACAGCTTGAGCTAACAGTCTTCAGATGATCTACTCCTTTCAATACCTTTTCTTTAAACTTGTCTAACATCTTTCCAAATACAATTAGATTATCTTGATGAGGGGCTATCATAGACTCCTTTGGAAATCTGGTGAAGTTTTTAGATTCCCTTTCAGAATAATAAAATAAATGTGTAAAATAAAATGCAAAGGATTACAAAGCATGTATATATCTGCATATATATGTATTATATGTACATACATATATACATATACATATACACACACACATATACATACATATATATATACACACACATATGTACATTTGTCTACCAAGTTTAAAGACCTCAGGTTAGGAATCTTCGAACAACCAATACTTATAGTTCCCAATACTTTCCACTTTCCAGCCCCCAATTCCTTGGGTCATTCATTAGAGTTGCTAGAATCACACAGAATAGAAGAAAGCTGCCTTCCCTTTATCTTTAGTTTGTATTATATATTTCTTACACTGAGAACTACTAGCTATCTAGTAGATAAAATGATCCAGGGCATCTTGTACTTGTGGAATGGTACACTGATCCATCTTAGTTTTCTTTTTTATTTTTTTTTTTTTTTGTAGATATCATCTCTTATGATTCAACTCAACCTGTACTCTCTGTCTATGTGTGTGTGTGTGTGTGTGTGTGTGTGTGTGTGTGTGTATGTGTGTATGTACAATCCCTCCACCTACCCAAATACTGAGAAAAGTCTCAAGAGTTACAAATATTATCTTTCCATGTAGGAATGTAAACAGTTCAGCTTTAGAAAGTTTTTTATGATTTTTCTTTCCTGTTTACCTTTTCATGCTTCTCTTGATTCTTGTGTTGGAAAGTCAAATTTTCTCTTCAGTTCTGGTCTTTTCATCATGAATGCTTGAAAGTCCTCTATATCATTGAATGACCATTTTTTACCTTGAAGTATTATACTCAGTTTTGCTGGGTAGGTGATTCTTGGTTTTAATGTCAGTTCCTTTGACTTCTGGAATATCCTATTCCAAATCCTTTGATCCCTTAATGTTGAAGCTGCCAGGTCCTGTGTTATCCTGATTGTATTTCCACAATACTTGAATTGTTCCTTTCTAGCTGCATACAGTATTTTCTCCTTGACCTGGGAGCTCTGAAATTTGGCCACAATATTCCTAGGAGTTTCTCTTTTTGAGTTTTTTTCAGGAGGTGATCTGTGGATTCTTTCAATGTTTATTTTGCCCTCTGGTTCTAGAATATCAGGACAGTTTTCCTTGATAATTTCATGGAAGATAATGTCTAGGCTCTTTTTTTGATCATGGCTTTCAGGTAGTCCCTTAATTTTTAAATTGTCTCTCCTGGATCTATTTTCTAGGTCAGTTGTTTTTCCAATGAGATATTTTACATTATCTTCCATTTTTTCATTCTTTTGGTTTTGTTTTTTAACTGCTTGGTTTATCTCATAGTCATTCAGTTTCCTGAACTCTATTCTCTCTTTCAAGGAACTATTTTGTTCAGTGGGCTTTTGAAACTTCTCCTCCATTTGGCTAATTCTGCTTTTTAAAGCCTCCTTCTCCTCATTGGCTTTTTGGACCTCTTTTTCCAATTGAGTTAGCCTCTTTTTAAAGGTGTTATTTTCCTTAGCATTTTTTTGGTTCTCCTTTAGCAAGCTGCTAACTCACTTTTCAAGCTCTTCTATTGTCTGAGCCCAATTTAAGTTCCCTTTGGAGGCACTGGAGGCAGGGGCCTTGACTTCCTGTGACAGTATACCTTGTTCTTCCTCATCTGAAAGGATGGGAGGAGACATCTGTTCACCAAGAAAGTAACTTTCTATGGTCTTATTTTTTTTCCCCCTTTTTTTGGGCATTTTCCCAGCCAGTTACTTGAATTCTGAATCCTTTGTCAAGAGGGTGGTCCTATTGCCCCTCCTCTCCCCAGTACCATGTTCAAGGCTGAGATTTAACTCAGATGTTCAATTCCCTGGGGCTTTGGGTGAGGGTGGGGCCGTCACTGAGGGCTGAGGTTTAGAACAGCTGCTCCCTACCACCAGAGGCTTTAAGTTGAGCTGCCTGGACAATGGACCCAGGTTGCTTCCCAGCCACTGTAGCTGCCTGCAGTCTGTTGCGGCCTCTGCCCTCACCTGGGGCTATTGCTAGAGGAACCCCTTCCCCTCTTGTCCAGCTGGGAAAGCCGTCCCACACTGACCTTTGGAGCTTTCTTTGTCACTTTTGGGTTGAGGGATCTTGGACCCTCCCTATTGGGAACTCTGCCCTGGAGGTCTGTTCAGGTCCTGTTCCTCCCAATGTCCATGGCCAGGGCTGGGCTCTGCTCTGCTCAGCATCCTGTGAGATAGACCTTTCCTGTAGGCCTTCCAAGTTACCTTTGGCTAGAAACCTCTTTCGCTCTGTTGTTCTGTGGCTTCTGTTGCTCTAGAATTTGTTGAGAGTCATTTTTTGCAGGTATTTTGTGGGCTGTGAGGGAAGCACTGGAGTATATGTGTCTTTCTACTCCACCATCTTAGCTCTGCCCCTCCCATCTTAGTTTTCTTAATCAAGGTTTAATAATCCACAAAATCTAATCTTTCCAGTTTTCGTCCATATTACTGTTATGGGTAAGGCATATGAATTGCTGCACACCATAATGATGACTTTTCTTCCATCTCAGAAGGAATAATTTTCTAGAATTGCTTTCAAAATAATTGGGAATTGAGAAGGTGGATTGTGAGTTGCTACCTGAGCTTAGTCTATCTCCCTCCCATTCATGCAGTAAAAACACAGCCCTTGAGTGTTTTCTTTCTCAGAAAATCCTTCCATTCCTCAGGTACCAGAGGCATCCAGCTATTCAAACCCCCTACTACTGAGGAATCTGCACATTTTGCATATGCCCCATTGTTGCAAACCTCTGTACTTTTATTTTTGGCAGGACCAACCTGTGTCCTTGCATCTGCTTGCATGCTTCACCATAGAAGGTATGGATCATCAGGGTATTTAATTATTGGGCTCTAGCTTGCTGCCTGCAATATTCTGCTAGCACACTGAATAGGCTGTGTTTTAAAATTATTTTTTTTTAAATTTAAACAAATACTGGTTGAGTTTGGACACAGGAGGATTGCTAGTTATTATTTTTTAAAAGATTCTGTAACTTGAGATTGATTTCTAGAAAGCGAGAGAAAAAGCATTCTTGGAGTTTTTAGCTTCACTTTACTTCTCATATAAAGCAAAATATTCGTAGCAGCATTTTTTTATGATGTCAAATAACTGAAAATTACATTCATGTGCCACAATTTCTTTAAATATTGAGCAATGGCTAAAAAATGTGGTATATGAATGTAATGAAATAATTTAGCACTGAAAGAAGTGAAAAATATGAGATCAGAGAAACATGGAAAGACATATATGAAATAACTCAGAGAGTAAATAACTAAGGAAAACCAGCAGAATAATGTACATAATGCCTGCAATAATGGTAGTGGAAAGAACAAAAAAACCAAAACTATAATGATACTAGAGAAGAGATTTGAAAATATATGTACCAAGATATGTACAGAAAGCATACTAATACATTGTTGATGAAGGGAGGAATTTGTCCAATCATTGTCCAATCAATTTGTAATTCTTCAATCAAATTAACTTAATCTATTCATCCTACCCTTTGATTGAGAGATATCATTATTGGATATATAAACTAAGAAATCAAAGACAGAAAAAAATCCAAAATATACCAAAAATATTAACAGCAGACTTCTTTGTGGTAGAAAAGAGCTAGCAACAAAGCCAAAGTCTGTTGATTGGAGACTTACTGAAAAAAAATTCCTATGGTATACAAATTCAATGGTATATTATTGTATAGTAAAAATTATGAATATGGGGAATTTGGAGAAACACAGGAAGATTTGTGTTACTGATACAAAGTAAAATTAGCAGAATCAATATATACAATGATGACAATATAAATAAAAAAATTCACTAAAAGCAAGCTGAACTCTGAGTAATGAGTGGGAAAACAAAACAAAACAAAACAATGAAGGTCCCAGAGAAAGACCAAGTGTCGAAAGACAGAATAGTGAGGGGTTGGATTGGAAGACGATAAAATAAAGTCAACAAATATTTATGGAGTGTCAGCTGCACAACAGGACTATCTAAAGGAAATTAAAGATAAAGTCCTTGTCCTGGAAAAATTTACAATCCTATGCAGGTGAGGTGGGTAAAAGCAGAATAATATTCCAGCACTTGAAAGAACTAGAGAACAACTTGAAAGAGCACTTAACACATGACTTGAACAAGATTTTAAGTGCAAGAACAGTGGTTATCCAAACTTTTTGGTCTCATGACCCTTTTATATTGTTAAAAGTTATTGAGGACTGCCCTCCCCACCCCCCAGAACTTTTGTTTAACTTATCTGTTTGTATTTATTATGATTTATTATCTGTTTGTTTGAATTTATCTTATAAGTAATTAAAACATCTTAGTAGTATTATGAAAATAATTCTGACTTTTTAGACCCCCTGAAAAGACCTTGGGACCTTCTGGATCACACCGAGAGAAATGTTATGCTAGAGAATACTAAGAAGGGAGAACTCTGTATAGGTTAGAGTTATCTCTCCTCCTGGAGGAAAGGGCTTATAGCATCCACCGTTTGGAAGTGGAAGGGACCTTAGAAGCCATCTGGTCCAAGCCTCTCATTTTACAGATGAGGAAACTGAGCCCTAAAGAGGCTAAGTGACTTGTCCAAGCTCACATAGAGAAGTAAGTAACAGAGCCAAGATCTGAACATAGGTTGATGATTTTGAAGTCAATGGTCTATACATTGTACTATGCTCCTGGACCAAAGGAGAGAGGAAGACCTTTAAGGCTTTGTGATCTAATGGATAGGGATTACACAACACACACACACACACACACACACACACACACACACACACACACGAGCATAGAATACAGGAAAGATAGGTAGAGAGATTTTTGGCTAGTCCCCAGAACAGGATTGCTGTGCTCCAAGGTAGAGTTTGATATCTGTTCTGGTACATTGTATATGTTTAAATCCACTTAATATTTATTTCAAGAAATGCATTTCATTCAGAAAACCTTAATCAGAGAAGTGGATAGTCCAGAGTGTACTTAATGAATGCATGAAAGCATAATTATTTGGAGTGGTAACAAACAAGTCTGGTCACTTAAGATAAAAATGTAAAGTGTGTTCTTTGCCATCATAGTAATAGTTAAGCAGGAAAATATTTCTTATTCCTTGCTATTTGTAACCACTTTACAGTCCAGAGTTTTATAGTCCTACATTCTATACTGAGACAAACATGAATTGACTGGGAGACCAGGACAGGGAACTGTCTTTGAAAAAACACTGAAACCCATGCAGTATTTTTGTCAAAGAAGAATTTAGTTTTGAATATCAAGTGCCTTTAGGATACCTATCTATCACAGGACCAATTTAAATCTCATTAATCATGAAAAAGAGATGAGGAAATAATTCACTTTTCCTTTAAGCTATTAGTATACAACTGTGAAACTGAGACATGATTCCATTAGAAATGGAACACAAGTGGTTTAATTACATCTGAGTATGAAGTGTGTATGGTCCTTCAGAACAAAGGATATCATGGTTCCTAAGTTATCATTCCAAAATGATGAACTGGGTTTCTTGCTTCCTGACCTGAGATGAAAGGCTATCAGGGAAATGAGGAGATCATGAGAACCCAATGTAGACTTTTCTTTTTAGTATGAGAGTGTGGAAGGGGAAGTGCAAAGTTGTATCGTTCATCATACGAACTTTAAGTGATCAACCTAACATGGTTCATAGATTGTAGTATTTCAGAATTGAAAGGAACTTTAGAAGTCATCCAATCTAACCCCTTCATATATTTTTGACCAGCAAGAGCCTCCATCATCATCTTCACAGCTAACAGTAGTGCTTTAAGATTTGTAAGGTGTTTTATACACATTATCTTGTTTGATCCTTGAGTAATAGGGCATGATTTTATAATGAATAATAGACCAAATTGTTTTGTACAGGAAACCCTATAGCATTTTACCTGAGTTTCAAGAATTCTAGTCTCAGTTCTTTTTTGTCTTTTGAAGTAGTATAGTGTAATTGAAAGAGCACTAAATGTAGAGTCAGGGGACTATTTACATATTATACTTCCTCTAACAGAATTTAAATACCTCAAAGGTAAGGACTGCTTTTCATTTTTCCTTTGCATCACCAGCACCTAACACAGAACCTTACCCATAGGAGACACTTAATAAATGCTTACTGGATTGGAATGGGGACTAGGTTAAAATACTGGCTCTGACACTGACTGACTACCTTTGTGACTTTAGGCAAGTCATGCATACCTTAGTTTTGTCATCTGTAAAATAGGGATAGTAATACATGCTGTGTTTCTAAAAGAAAAGGATTTTGTGAATTTTAAAGTATTGTATAAATTAATGTGAGATGAAGATGATGGTTATTTTGGTACTGTTAAGTATAGCAATGATATATGAGATAATGTTCTCTCCTTCAAATTAATAAAATTATAATCATTACTCACAAAAAAAAAAAAAAAAACCAAACCAGCAAGCAGATACTTTTTGCCTAGTAGTGGTGATTGATTTGTCTTGAACCACATATAGCTTTTTACATCGTTCTTTTTTTTTTTTTTTACCTTGCATTTATAACGTGACTGATCATGGTTAGTGCTAAAGTCTGTGGCCCTCCCATCTACTTATAGTAGAAATTGTGTCTTCACTAGCATATACTTTAGCTTCATGGTTCCCAAGATCTTTAGGATTTTCGATTTAAAATCACTATTCTATTAAACTGAATTAACAGTTCGTGTATGACAAGTGCCACATTTTGTCACATCTATATGTGACAGAAGAATGAAATTTTTTTGAAGTCAGGCACTTGTTTTAATTTTTGTCTTTGTATTTATTCCCAGAGCTCAGCACAGTGTCTAGTAAATGCTAAATGATTATTGAAGGAACCATTCTCCTCACCTTTCTCTTGCCCCTACTCTTTCCAATATTTTAATCATAAGGGCAAAATTATGTAGCTCTTTTTTCCTTTGAGGAGCTTTAACAATGAAATTCCTCTGAAACTGGGAATGAACCAAAAGCTCATAGATTTAGGCTAGTGAATCCAATCTGCTTATTTTATAGATGAGGAAACCAAGGAACAGAGAAGTTGTATAACTTGCCCAGGGTCACACAGCTGGTAGGGTTTGAGGTGGAATTTGAACTTCTTCTTGACTTCACAGTCAGTGCCTCATCCACTCTCTCTTGGAGGAAACTGATGTAACTTAAAATGGCATTTTAACATGATGCTTGCTGATCAAAAAGACATTGTAAATAGAGTCAACCCATAGGGCAGAAGCTATGTTCCATATTCACTTAGTCATATGGTTTTTTTTTGATAATGATAACATATGATAGCCCCTCCCTATCTCTTCCTCTGCATCACACATACATATCATGTCACATAGACAACTTTAGTCAGTCCTAGACTGGAAAACAGATAGCCATTCAGATGAATGATGAATTGATACTTTCAATTCACTTCAACATTTCCAGATGCCTATTATATGTAAGGCACCATATTAGGTGCTTGGGGTACAAAGACAACAAATAAAAAATAAAAACATCTCTTCCCTAGAGAAACTTATGTTCTAATGGTGGAATGCAATATGCATGCCAATAAAGTGGATTGATACATAAATAGACAAAATAATTGTTAAGCACTTACTATATGTCAGTCATTATGCTAAGTCCTAGAGATACAGAAAGTAAAGTAACTTGGTTGGGGGGCGGGATACTAGCAAGTTGTAGGGGTAGGAAAAGGCCTTGTGTGGCTCAGATGGCACCCAAACTGGGTCTTGAAAGAAGCTAGGGATTCCATAGGGTAGAGAGAGAAGTGAGGAGAAAGAATATTCTAATTATGGGTGATAGTCTATGCAAAGGTATAGAACTGGGGGATGCAATGTTGTAGGAACAGTAGATAGCCTAGGATATTAAGTATGTGACAGGGAATAATATGAAATCAGTCTGGAAAGAGAGGTTGGAGCCAGATTGTGAATGTCTTTATTTTAACCTAGAGACAACAAATAGCCCCTGAAGCATCTTAAGTAGGAAAGCGATAAGGTCAGTTTGGTGTTTTTGGAATAATAACTTACCATCTGTGTGGAAGGAAGATTGGAAAGGGAAGAGACTAAAAGGAGAGAAACCAATTAAGAGGTTATTGAAAGAGAGATATGTCTTGGGTTCTGAAGTAGAGTGGTGCCATATGAGCAGAGAGGACATAGATTCAGAAGATATGGTTGACATTGAATCTTTATGCTGCAAATGATGCTTTCCATCAAGAAATGGTCATTGCTAAGACTTATTGATTCCATGACTATCTCTTAAAACCCGTTGCTTTCTTTCTCAAAAGAAAAGGAAGAAGAAGAAACTATCTTTCTTCATGGCACCTTAGTTCAGTGTCTCATCATTGGACTATTGCAATAGTTTCTTTATTAGTTTTTCTGCCCCAAGTCTCTCTACTTTTCCAATTTATCTACAGAAATGAAAGCAGTTTCCTTATCTCTACTTTTCCAATTTGGATTTTATTCATCCAAGTTAACTGCTTTGGCTTCAAAGGAATTTATTATCTGAGTGATCATGGATGGCAAGAAGCTGAAGTTTCCAGCTCAACCTCAAGCTTCTTCCTTTGGTAGAATGAGACTGGGGACTATCTTTTATTCATGACAATCATAATCATGAGGACAGTGTTTCTTGAGAGCTGATATATGTCAGTACACTATTTCGGTCATCTCTCACCTGAATTCCCATTATCACCAATTCTCTAATGGACATTTTTAAACTTGATATTTCATAGTCATCTTAAACTCAATATATTCAAAATGGAACCCATTATCTTCTTTCCCAATCTCATTCTTTTTTTTGAACTTCTCCTCTTTTAATTGAGGCTGCCATCATCCTTCTAATCATCCAGATTTGGAATCTTGGAGTCCATCCTCCTTCACCTTGCATAACCAATCAATTGCAGGGAGACTTCTTATGGGTCTCCCTACTTCAAGTCTCTTCACTTTTCCAGTCCATCTTTAATACGTATGCCAAAGTGATGTATATACCTAAAGCAGACCCAAAGGATTTTGGGTGACCTGTGAAAAATATAGAAGATATAAAAGAAAGTAAAGATGTAATGAATGCTTTGCCCATGCCCTGCTTTACCCACCTTCCAATAATCACTATTGTGGTCATCACGTAACTTGATGGATGGGTTGACACTGTTTGTTACATGACCCACAGCAAGCAACCATCATCAGTCTGTCTCTTAGTCTGAGAGAAGCAATTTCGTGATCAACAAAAATCTTAAGTAGTAAGTGTAATTAATTGATATTAATTGAAATTTCCCTTTTAAAAATATGGTTTATTTGCAAAATAGTCTAATCATTAATTGTACCTTTACTTGGAAAGTGAACTGCTAAGAACCTATCTGCAGCTTGAAGAAGTTTAGCTTGTTTTAATTTTGGCCCCTACCTACTGCCAAGTTGTGCAGATCTGACCTAATGTGAAGGTCTGATCCTATTTGACTCAGGTTTGATAACTGCTCAAAAAATTCTAGTGATTCTCTATTACAGCTAGTACCAAATACAAATCCTCATTTAAAGCATTTCATAATCTGACTCGAATCTACTTTTCTAGGGTTATTATATATCACTTCCCTTTAAGGACTTAGCCAAACTGGCTTAAGGTTTAGCCAAAGTGGCCTTCTTGCTGTGCTCCAAGCACACGAAATTCCATTTCTTGTCTTTGTACCTATGCACAAGCTATCCCTCATTCCAGGAATATACTCCCTCTTTCATCTACTGGTATATTATATTTTTCAAATAGGAGATTAAAGACAAGCATGAAATGTGGAGGAACAACACATTTCAACAAGTTGGGATGTACAATTTCCATTTCTTCTGCTTTAGACCATGTCACTGAATGTCTCCTTTAACACTACCTTCCCTCCACCCTGACCTACAATCTTTCCAATTTCTTTCATCATTGATAAGACACACATCTCAATAATAGGTTCTAGTTCAGTTTTATGATGACAAATTGTGCCTTCTACGTTTGAAGTTCAGTTTGATTTAATGCCTTCCCTGGTATCATGTAGCTAACCATTATGAACCATAAAGCAACTTGTTTTCTTCCTCAGCTTTCTCAGCCCCTAAGGCAATTTAAAACAAATCATTTCAAGTCTTTCAAAATGACCTGCTGATTGTTTTTTTTTCCTTTTTCAATTAGAGTACCAACAAACATGTTTTAAGGATAAAAAAAAGCATTAGTAATAATCCTACTTCCTAGTAATATAATGTCTATGGTTTACAAAGTGCTTTTCTCATGACAACTCTGTGAAGTAGGTAATACAAGAACTTACACCCAACTTACAGATGAGGACAGTGAAAGTCAGAGAGGTGAAGTGATTTGCCCAAGGTCACATTGCAAGTGAGCACTGTTAGTAGGACTGGAATTCAGGGTATCCTATCAACAGGAGACCTCCCTCCCAATTTTGTGAAATGCAAATGGGAAAATGCACTGGGCTAGGAGTCTGAAGACACTTCTTCTAATCCTCTCTGCACATGAACCATTTAGACAAAGCATTTAGCTTCTCAGAGTGCCAGTTTTGTTGGCTGCCGAGTGTGGGGTTATTATTTCCTTTGCCTTACTCCTAGGGTGGTTGTGAGGAACAACTGAAATAACACATATGAAATTGCTTTGTAAATTGCAACATATTGCTATGCAAATGAGAGGTAATTTATTATTATTGTATTGATTTCCTATCATTATTATTAAGATTATTACAGAGACCCCTCAGTAGGACTTTCTTCCCACAGTGCCTAGAAAAAAGAAAGAATAAAAAGGAAGAAAGGGAGGATACAGGAAGGAGATTCTTAATTCCCTGAATCTTTAGTTTCTCATTAGCAATACAAACCCTTAGGAAAACTCAGAAGGGCTGTGTGCTTCTTTAAGGGGCTGAAATGCATGGGACAAGCAGTGAGAGTGTATACTCTATCTTACATGTGGTCAAAGGAGGAGGGAAACCATGATTGGAAACAAGAGGTGTTGGCAGTTGAAAAGGATGTGGGTTTTCTGATCTCTAGAGTAGAAGAAGAGAAGGGATATCAGGGGACCCAGCTAGAAGTAAGAAGTATCTCTGGTTTCTTATTCCAGAAGAAGAGGTCTTAACCACTTACAGCACCTTAGCCCCATCATGTCTGAACCATCATTCCCAATTTTCCCTACCCTCTGATTTCCTGGAGTTTCTGCCCTTAGACTATGAAACATTCATTACTAATGACTTGGTGCTATGGAAAAAACAAACTTTTTTTGCCCAGCATGTAAGGGAAGAGAAAGGTAGGGAAATTCACCTATCCTATTACACTTGATTGGAGAAGATACATTCCTGAACCTCAGTTGGAACTTTTAATACATTTTTGTAGGGAAACAATGTTGTACCAGATACTTAGGTTCTATTAATCTAGAACTATATTGTACCTCTGAGAAATTATGGTTTGTTAGATTTTTGTGGACTGGCCCATAAGCATGAATTGCTGGCAGACTTTCTGGGCATGTGGGAACAGAGCACAGGTCCTTTAGTATTTTGGAGGCACTTCTGAGAGTCCCTATGTCCTTGTCTCCCCTTTCTGTCATCAGTACTCATATGAGGAACTAAGAAGACCCCCAAATGCTGGAGAAGGAATTAGGTTCCTAGACAGTCTCTAGGAGAGGAAAATGACTACTAAGGCAGCTAGGTGAAACAGTGGATAGAATACTGGACTGACCCAAGTCAGGAAAATGTGACTTCAAATATGGTCTCAGACCTTTACAAGCTATATGACTCTGGGAAGGTCACTTAACCTCTGTTTTCTCATGTGTAAAATGGGGATAATATAATAATAATTGTAAGGGTCAAGTAAAATAATACTTGTGAAATGTTATAGAAACTTTAAAGTACTATAAAAATGCTAGTTTTTCTTATTAATTATTATTTTGCCTTAAACAAAATCTATTGAATCAATGTATATCAAGTACCTACTGAATACAAGACATGTACTTGTACACACACATGTGCACACACACTATAGTATATGTGTCCCTATCCTCAGGGAACTTACAGTTTAGTTCAGGAAATTACAAAAAACACACTTGTAAAGTAAATAGAAATAAAAAAATTTAAATTACAATTTAAGGCAACAGAAGAGAACTGATAAGTCAGTTACTGATTAATTACCAAAGAAATCAGATATATAAGAATCCTAAAAATGACAGCCAGAGTGGTCTAGGGTAGAGTGGTTGGGGAAGACTTTATGACCAGGTGTGATGATGCAACAGGAAAGTTTGAAGAATGTGAATGATATTAGAAGACCTGGATTTGTATCCTAGTTTTGACATTTACTACCTTGAGCAAATTACTTATACCCTTTGGGCCTGAGACTCCTATTCTGTAAAATGAGCAGTTTGGACTATATGTCCTTTAAAGTTTCTTTCAATTTTCAATGGATGATTCCATAATCTTATCTATACCTACATGTTACCTCTTATCTAGATTGTAAATTTATGGGGTTCAGGGCTATCATGTATACTTCTTTTAATCATTTTCCTGCCATGTTTTGGGTCTGAATTTCTTCATCTGTAAAATGAGGGGGTTGGACTAACTATTAGCTAAGGCTCCTTCCTTATCCCCCCCTTTCCTCCTCTGACAATGCTACTTTCCTAAATTGATGGTCTAACCATATCACCCACCCCCCTGCATTGAGTATACCCTTGTACCTCCCATTACTTCTAGGACCCCTTCACCTACCTTTCCAGGCTTCTTATACTTTGCTGTCTTCCACATCCTCTGTGGTTCAGTGATTCTAGCCTGTTTGCTGTGCCTAATACAGGACATTCCATCTCTCACTTCTGTGCATTTTCACTGGCTGTCATCTAAGCCTCAAATTTTCTCCCTCCCCTTCTTCAACTCTTGGTTTCCTTAAAGTCTTATCTGAAATCCCAACTTCTGGAAGAAGACTTTTTTGGTCCCTGCTAATTCTAAAGCCATGACTTCCCTCTGTTATCTCCAATTTATCCTGTATATATCTTACATGTACATAGTTATGACTGTGTTGTCTTTCCCATTCGGATTTGAGTTCCTTCAGGTCAGGGACAGTTTTTGCCTTTGTATTGCCAGCACTTAGTTGCCACTAACCCTAAATTCAAGCATAGTGCCTCACACGTAATAAGTGCTTAATGAATGCTTGTTGATTGGACTTGACCTTTCAACTATGAATCTAGGATCCCATCACCTAATTAACATGTGTATACACACATATCTTTATATCTCTCTATATCTCATCTTTCCAAGTTATAAATGTCTTGGCGTCATAGATCACATCTTGTACATCCTTTAGTTTCTCTTTTGGGGCAGCTATATGTCGTAGAATACTGGATGCGAAGTCAGAAAGTCTCATCTCCCTTCAAATATGGCCTCAGATACTTAGTAGTTGTGTGACCCTGGGCAAGTCATTTAATGCTATTTGCCTCAGTTTCCTCATCTGCAAAATGAGCTGGAGAAGGAAATGGCAAACCACTCTAGCATCTTTGCCAAGAAAACTCCAGTGGGGTCACAAAGAATTGGAGAGAGCTGAGATGACCAAACAATAACAACAAATCTATCTTCTTACCTTGACTTTGTGTATAGTAAGTGTCTAATAACCTTTTGACTGATTGTTGGGGGAAATTATTATCTCTGATGGTGCTGGGGCATATCATCCTGTATGTAAACTTCAGCATTCCCAGCTCTTTTTGGTCTACTAGGAGTACAAGCCCAGTGTGAAATCCTGAAACAAGTACATAACTTGAAGAACATGTTGACTGGTTTCAAAATTTGTCTATTTCAGCTGATGTAAAAATAATTGTTCTGGTAAGCCTGGTCTATAACATATTCTGGTAAGCCTGGTCTATAACATGCAAGGAACTGTATTGGGAACTTCCCCACTTTCTTTTAGGGATCTAGTCCAGGGGGATTGTGAACTTATTGTTATTTTTTAAATTTGTAATTGTATTTCAATATAAAACAACCTATAAGGTCTCATCCAAGTCTAAATCTTATGGCTTAGTGCAAGGGTAATTTAAGGTTAATGATGGGTGGGGGAAGAGTTAAAGATCTTCCCTACCCACTAATAACTATTAATAATAATGTTTTGTTAATTTTCTATTTCATTAATTTCTATTGAGGCATTGGGTCAGAAGGTCCTGGCCTCCAGCTCTGAAAAGTGTATAAATAATCTGAAGTGAGGTTTTACTTTGGGGCTTACTCATTGGAAATGTTTGTTTGGGCAGATGAAACTCTGGTAGCCTAAGAACCTGCCCCTCCCACCCCCCTTGAAAACCCAGGTGCAAGTGCTTCTCTCTCTGGTAACTATGTGTGTATGTAATGGTCAGACAGTTGGATCTGTCTGTTGATCTTTGATGTATATATTACTTATAGTCAGACAGTTGAAAACCCTGTCTGTTGGTCCTTATTTCTCTGTTTGTATTTTCTTTGAAGGTCAGGATACTGACTTTTTCTCCTGAAATAAGTGAATGATATACATACTTGATTAAAGTGATTGTTGACCCCTCAAAAGTTGTTTTCTTTTTAGAAAAGCAGATCAAAGAACCTGTGATAGCTGGCCCTCCTGGATGTGTCAGGGTGCTTCCTTTTACACATACAAACCTATGCTATCTCAAAGTTCCTTCTAGTCATATGTAATGAGGTTAAGTCAGGTTGAGTCAGTCCATAAGCATTTATTAAGCACTTACTATGTACTAAGTACTGTACTAAGTGCTGGGAAGTACAAATAAAGTCTGTTGCCTCTGCCTTCATGGAACTCACATTCCATTGGGGGAGGCAACATACAACCAAGCACATACAAAATACATACAAGATTAAATGGAGATAATCTTAGGAAAAGCATGAGGCACGAGAACTGAATGGAACTATAAAAGATTTCTTGCAGAAGGAAGCCAGGAGGCAAACGTAGGAGGAGGAGCATTTCAGGTAGGTAAAATAAATGGGTAGATGGGCCAGCTTAGAAAAAAAGAGATGAAAGGTTCTAATCCAATTGTACCCTTATTCCTTATAGAGACATTCAGTTTTTAATTGCAATGATAATACCATGGTGCCCTAATGATATTTTGGTCTGAATTAACTTGTAAAGATAGCCTCCCTATGCTCCTCTCTGGTGAGAACCCTCATCTGGAATACTGTGTTCTGTGCATTTGAAGGGTGGTCAGAAGAGGCTTTAAACTTGTTCCACTTGATTCCAGAGGTAAGAATTAGGATCAACTGACCGAGGGAGGCAAAGAACCGAGGTTCAAAACCAACCTCAGACATAAAATACTTGTATAACCTTGGTCAAGTAATTTTACATCCTTGGTCCTCTGCAGCAAAATGACAGATTTGGATTAGATGGTCTCTAAGGTTCCTCCAGTTCTAGATCTATATACCTATAATCTTAAGTGGCAGAGAGATTGATTTCAGCTGTATGCTTCTATATTTCAGTGAAACTGTGATCTCATCAAATGTGGATATCCACCCCCCACCCCAAGAGTCCTGATCACAAATCATTTGTATTTCCTCATCCTGTTCAACTCTTATCCATGTCTTTTGATAAACTCTTCATCCAAATATGTGTGTATACACATGTGTGCTTGTATGTTTGCACAGAAGATGTTCCTCTAGAGCTCTTGACGTTATGTAGCTGCCAGTGGAGTACAAGGTCTGCTCATTGGTTATGCCCCAATCCTACCACTTGATTGATGGGTTGGGGTACATGAGCATTCTTAGTTGGTGGTTCAATTTATCTGATTAATTTCAGTTAACAAAACAATACTTGGCATGATAGCTAGCTACTGTGATTCCTGAGTAGTCAGTGTTCAAAATTCTTAAGGAGACAAGTGGAATCTTACCAACCAAGACTAAGAAATAACAGGTCTGTGATAATTGTTTGGGGGTACATGGGCTTACCCTTACCAGCTTAGTGTATTTCTACTGTATGTTCTGAGTTAGTGGTAAATTAGGATAGGGATTGGTATTTGAAGTTTCTCCTCATAAGTGAGTACTCCCCAGTAATTTTGGGTCATAAGCTTGTTTCAATTGAATTTTTCCTTGGATATAAGGAAAACTAATTTTAAATGTATATATGGGTCTATATACGTTTAGCAACTTGTATTTTGTTTATAAAACCCATTATACATATTACCTAGTTTGATCTTAACAAGAACCCTGTGAAGTAGGCTTTGTGAATTTTTATTATTAATGTATGAATCTGTGATTTCATTCACATAGAGAATTCCCAGTGAGGAAACATAATCACTGCATATCAGCAACTATAACTTAGAGAGTCTTAGAGTTACCAGGGTCACTGATAGGTTCAGACAGTTGCCCAGGGTCACATAGTCTGTATGTATTACTTGAGATGGAGCTTAAACCTGAGTATTCCTGACCCTCAGGTCGGTTTCCTGTCTACTCTGTGACTCTGAAAATGTCATGATGTACATTTTATAGATGAAGAAATTGGAGGCCAAAAATATAACTGGTCCTATCAGGCTATGAAACCAGGTGGAGAACAGGGGGTCTTCTGCCTCCAAATCTTGTGCTCTTTCCTTTATCTTATACAGCTTAGTTTGATGATGAGAAACTTGAAGTGGTTTTGAGAAGAGGTGTAGGTCTTTGTGAGTTGTTTTTAAAATTCACCATCAAAGTCTTCATCACCTTTATCTGTTGCTGTATTTCCTTTCCATTTGCTTCCCACTCTGGCTTTGAGTTTTATCAATTAGCTTTTCAAGCATTCAGTGTTGTCACAAGTATTCCCTGAAATGGATGTCAGCCAATGAGAGTTTGAGGCTCAGATCTGGAGAGCAGGCACCAGCTTGGTGGTGCAAAATCACTTTCCTTCTCCTTGGATCATTTAACTACTTACTCCTGAGTCCTCTTGAGAGGTGTTCTTTTTGTCTGTGGCATTCTCTTTCTAGATTGGTACTTGCTGTTGCTGCTGGGACATCCTGGCAGAGATTGTGTTGTAATCCTTAGCCCGATGAGGACATTGGCAAAAATTTTGCTATGCACTTTTCTATTCATATTTGTACATGGGAAGTGTTTGCAGTCCCTGTGATCATCTACTGCTGTGAAGATGCTGAGCTTTCAGTTTTCTAGGCTGAGTTGAGTTGCTTTTGATTTTCAAATGCTTAAATTTTCTTCAGAAGTCCAAGTCAGTCCAGCTTGGCAAGTTGGATAGAAATTTGAACAGTTTGTGGATTTTTATTGAATGTGTTCAAGTACTGGAGATAGATATGTCTTCATACCAGGCAGTTTGGTGCTGCCCTGATAACTGAGCCATACTGTGTTGTCAAAATGTCAGAAGACTCTTTGCCAGTCCAGGGCCTTGCAGTCCTGACTCAGGTCAATTTCCTGAGACATAGTGTCTTTCTTTCATTCCCATCATTAGAAGGAAGTGGAGGAAATACTGCCTAACTACACATCACCCAGGCAGCAACTCAGCTGACTCCTTGATGAGTTGATAGGCTGCATGGCCAAAGGGAAAGAACAGTGAATTAGAAATTAGGAGATCTGAGTAAAAGTGGTAGGGGAAGGAAATCAACCTCCTCATCCTGAGTATACATGTTAAAACCATTGTCTCATTGTATAACCCAAGTTCATTTTGTTCCAATTGTTCCCTCTGTGAAATGAGAAGAATGATCTCTCTCTTTCCTCAAGTCAGAGTGATGTTCTAAAGATATGTGAGATAATCGATAATCACTTGGGGACAGAAGCATTGGTTCTTGTGCATGAAAGATCACTCTCTGAGTAGCCAGCTCCACTGGCCACTTCAATCAAAGTTCAGCGTGAAACGAAGAATTAATCCATTTCTTTATATGAGTTTCTAGTCTCTCTGAGCTTGGCCCATTATTAATACTAAGAAATCTTCTCTCCTCTTTCCTCTCCTTCTCTCAGTGTGACACAATACACCTGAGGAAAGAAAAGGAGTTTCTGCTGTGTGTGTGTGTGTGTGTGTGTGTGTGTGTGTGTGTGTGTGTGCATTTGGTGGTATCTGCAGGATTCCAAGCCCCTTAGGTATTGTACCTTGGTCCTATTTTCAGTATTATCCTACTATCTAAGCCACAGGGGGAGTCGTTACTCAACTGGTTAGGGTGACAGTGGGATGATATCTTGCAGGTTGACATTGATAGAACTCTGTGATAGTATTCCTGTGGAGAGTGCCATAGCACAAGGGAGCTCACCTATCTAGTCATGGAAGCATCATCTCAATGTTTGCCATGTAAGGCTTTTTTTAAATTATTGATACAGTTTACATCAAATTCACTTCTAAAATTATCTCCTTTTCAATGAACTATACCTTGTAAAAAAGAAAAAAAGAGACAGGAAATAGAAGTCCATTCACAAAACTATCCCTCAGATCTACTGAGTCTGACCATATAGGCTATGTTTCACACTCATAATTCTCCACCTCTCAAAAGAAGGAAGAAAAATGCTTTCTCATTTACTGTCATTTGATGTCTGGATCCAGCTAAGGGGTAAGGGTACACAGCATTCAGGGTCTTTTATGGGAGCTGGATCCAGCTAAGGGGTAAGGGTACACAGCATTCAGGGTCTTTTATGGGAGCTGGATCCAGCTAAGGGATAAGGGTACATAGCATTCAGGGTCTTTTATGGGAAGCTTGGGAGAGGAGTTGTTCTTCCATTTACGTTGCTGTAGTCGTTGTGAATATTGTTTTCCTCCCTTCACTCTGTATTAGTTCATATGCCATGTAAGGTTTCCAGGGAGAATCTGTCCCTCTCCTTTTGCTCCCCATTCCATTCACATGATTCCTGTCTAGCTGGTATATCTCACCATGCAGATTGGTGACAAGGTCAGAACAATATTTTTTTTCCTTCAAAGAGGAAACATCTGATTGAATTAAAAGAACAACAACAAAAAAAAGCCCCTTTGTTCAGAGGGAGCAGCCACAACATAATCATTCCCCTTCTGCTGCAGCTATTTCCATAGTAGAGTGAAGATTCTTCCCAGAAAAAAAGGTTGGAGGAAGCTGCCTTCATTAGTAAGAGTCAGCTTGAAATCAACCTCAGCTGTGTGTTTATAAGGCCACCTGTCATAGCTCAATTAGCCACTTATACATCACACACAAGCACACCAAATGTGCACTATCATAGGCATGTGATGTACACACAAAGCATACATACATACATACATACACATTGTGCAGTGTTTCAGATCACCCTAATTCAATTTAATAATCAACATATTAATTTAGCATTTTCAATATGAGATTCACTTCTGCCTGTCCTTCAAACATTGGATTTCATAATTTTGTGCCCTATTTCTCTCTTAATTTTATGATTTCATTTGTTCAGGGCACTCCCAGTGAGAGGACTCCTTTTACCAAAGCAGATGTTCAACTTATATTCATATAGAGTTGCCAGGGGGCACTAAGAGTCAAAGACAAGACTTGAACTTAGGTCTTCCCGACTTCCAGGACAACCATCTATTCACTATTCTGTACTCTCTCTCTGAAATTCCCTTAATCATAGAGTAAATACTAGCACTCATGTTTACATTTCTAGTTATTGATGGAAATTCTGCACCTTGGATAGACAACTTGGATAGGGAATTCTTCCTGGGTATAGTTGGCACCATTCTTTTTCTGATACTGGTCTAGATAATCACTCTTGTGAAAAGATCTCTGGATTTGGAATCAGGGAGAGCTGAAATTGAATCTTGTATCTCACACTCATTAGTTGTGTAACCTTAGGCAAGTCACTTACACTATTGTTATTTCATCTGTAAATAAGGATAATAATATGTATGAAGAGAAGAAGGAGGGTACTAAGATAGAAGACTGATCTCAGAGTCAGAAAAACCTGGATGCAAGTCTTACCTCTCTCATATATAGCTGTGTGAACTTGAGTAAGACACTTAAACTCTCAATGACTCAGGCAATTGTCTAATGATTTATAGAGCAGTTGGCCATTTACATTAGTAGAAGGAGTTTCATCAAAGGGAGTTCCCCATATCAATAGTCACATCTCTCTCCCCTCCCCTTCCCTATGCCTGAACTATCTCTTTTTTATAAGGTTGTTGTGAGACTCAAATAAGATAATATATATAAAAAACATGTGGAAATGGCAAAGCATTGTATAACTATCAGTTGCTAATATTGTTACTATTTCCAGCCAGTACTGCCAGAATTCAAAGATATATAACATTTGATTAACTCAAATGGTTTTCTACTCCTCTCTCTTTGTCCCTTTTTTGGGAAATGGTGAACAGATCATAGAGGGTTCATGGAATTTTAAAGCAGGAAGGGTCTTTACAGATCATTTATTAAGGTTTCTAAAAATCTTATCATAGACCTTATAGGTTCCACAGAAATTTGGTAGGGTTCTGTGGGGGTGTTTCACAAGTGAAATTAGGTTAGATTTGATGTGCTTTGGGAAAATGGCTTTTTTCCATATTTTAAGTTCATGTGAGGATCTTATTTCTGCATGCAATTCTCTTTTAACATCTTCAAATTATACTTTCATTCTCATGGAATACTGGTACATTTGTTCCCAAGTGCAGTCAAGGCCCATGGCAGAAAGAATACAGGATAAAAGATGCTAACTTTAAGGAGAAATTTAATTACATTTGTTTATCTGAATAAGGAACACATAAAAAGGGAAAAACAGTAATGTTTTTATAGCTTCACAACCTTCACCCCTACATTGCTATGAAAGTTATTTCTTTGCTTCTTACTTCTCCTTTTTCTGCTTCCCTATTTTATCCATTCTTCCTCCTACTTCTATCCTGACTTGATGCTGATTAAAAGATCATTCAGCAAGTGACAACGGATGAAGAAATGATGATGGATGTTAGGCCTGTCCTCCTTTTCTCCTTCCTTTTTGCTGCATTAAAGGAAAATCTGGGCAGAAGTGTTCCCCTCTCTTCTGGAAGTATCAGAGCAGTTGCACATACAACTGAATCCTATGACTTCTAATTATTAGTATCGCCACCAATTTGTAAATTACTAGGTAAGGAGAAGTGTATGGCATAGGACCTTCTATCTGGGGTCCAGTTGTCATGAAATGGAGTAATAAATATCCCAGTGGGGTTAGGGTTCACTGATATTCCCAATTCCCTATCAAAACTTGTTAGAACACTAAAATATAAATAACTGACAGTATCTTAAGCAGAGTTAAAAATCCTCCCCACCTCCCACTCTCCAATTTGGGTTAGGAGACTTGCCCAGGGTCACACAGCTATTAAGTGTTTGAGGCCAGACTTTAACTCAGGTCCTTCTGACTCCAGGGTCGGTGTGATATCCCTTGTTCTACCTGGCTGCCCCCAAAGCCTTAAGTCTCTGTAAATGACGCATAATGATATGTAAGGGTAGGACTATAAGTACTCTAGACCCACTTCACTTTTGATACCTTTATCAGATGAGAACACATCTCCTAGACCCAGCCAATCAGAAGATTGAGCTAGGTGTGAAAAATGTGTAGATATCAATCAATCAAAGGCATTTCAATTAGGTGCAATAGCAGTTCTCTTCCTGTTGGTTAAAGGTTTTGGTCATACTCTGTTGGCCTTCTGTGAAACAGTAGACCAGTTCAGAATACTGATGGAACCAAACGTCTAGTAAGTTGGGGTAGAAGCATTTCAGTCTAGCTCTCCAGAAGGAATTGTTTGTGAAGGAGGAGATGGGTTGGCCCCAGGCTCAACTTCAACTCTGGTGCTAGTCTTCTTCCTCACTTACTGTAACCACTACGGCACATGGAAGAATTCTTGAACTTCAGAGGATTTATGATTTGGAGTCCGTAATCATTCTAAAAAATAACGATACTATTAAGAAAGACAAAAACGTATGCAAGGGTAGGGTCCCAGGTGCTATCTTATAGACTGTGACCTGGTGATTTATACCAACCTCACCCTCACTATCCTTGGCCCTGGTCTTGGAAAAAAAATTCGAACAGAACTGTTGGTTAATTTTAGAAAGACTGCATCAGTTTCTTGTGTATGCACTTCTACTTATCCTACCCTGTATTATTTCTGAATTTCTAGGCTATCTTATCTCTTGTTGATAAATTCTAGGGGGAAAAAAAGCAGCCATGTGGTCTCTAGTGTATGGAGATAGGTGATAGGAAAGGTTTTCCCAGAGGTGGTAGCATCAGCAGAGAGTTAAGAGTGAATATAATTAGGATTCAGGTAAAACAGATTTTTGAACATTGGAGCTAAGTAGGCTCAGAGCCAGGAAAGTTCAGAAGGATTTGACCTTAGGTTATTCTTCTCAGTTCAGGGTACTTTTGATTAAAGGGGCCATCCCTTCAGTAACTACTTATGGAAGCCTATTCATTGAATGGGTGTATCCTGCTCAAAGTGAGAATGTGATAAGACCTTAACCTGAAAGGATCAGGGTCTCCCATTGCATCCTGGGCCATCTCCAGTTGTCCTGATGAATATCAGGCCACTGGACTCAGATGACTCAGGGGAAGAAAGTGAGGTTGGCGACCTTGCACAGCCCTCCCTCACTCAAATCAAAGTCAACTGCAAGTCATGTCATCATCTTGATGTCATGGTCCTCTTCCAGAGCAAAGGACAAACACAGCAAGGGTGCTGGCAAAAGAGTCTTGAGTCAAAAGTCAACACCCTTTGGATAGGGTGGAGAGGAGGAGTTACTGGTTCTGGGAAGCTGACGCCTAGTTAAGAAAAGGGGACAGCTAGGGGCTGAGTGCTTGGTGCTGATCATGTACAGATAGTACAGACTGTGGATATTGAAAAGGGATGCCACAAGAGAGTTTGGCTGACAAGATTTAGTGTAGTCACAGTTTTAATCATAAAGAGAGATGCCCTCTGTAACCCTCTTCTAAAGTGAGACTCCAAGTAGAAGGACTTTTTCATTAGGACTAACTCTTATGGTGACAATAAGGGGTGCTTTATAGTTGTCTTCCAGGATATTGCTTTCATTAAGCTGGAGACATAATTCCAAGCCTCACAGACTTTCTCTCTTTTTTATATTTTTATTAGTTAATTTATTTATTTTTAGTTTTCAACATTCACTTCCATGAGTTTTAAAATTTTCTCCTTCACCCTTCCCTCTCCAAGATGACATGCAATCTGATACAGTCTCTACACATACATTCCTATTAAATTTTCACATCAGTTACGTTGCATAGAAGAATTAACGAATGGGAGAAACCATGAGAAAGAAAACAAAACAAAGCAAAAAAGAAAATAGTCTGCTTTGCTCTGTATTCCGACTCCATAGTTCTTTCTCTGGATGTGGATGGCATTTTCCATCATGAGTCCTTTGGAATTGTTTTAGGTCCTTGCATTGTTGTGAAGGGCTAAGTTTATCAAAATCAGTCATTGCACATTGTGGCTGTTACTGTGGACAATGTTCTCCTGGTTCTGCTTACTTCCCTCAGAATCAGCTCATATAAGTCCAGGTTTTTCTGAAGTCTGCCTGTTCATTATTTCTTCATGGACTTTCTCTTAAGGACTGAGGAATTAGTCATCTACCTGTCATATTGGAAAGACTATAAGATTGATAGGAGTTTTGAGTTCTAGTTATGGTTCTCCCCCCAGCTAGCTTTATGACTTTAAGCAAGTCATTTTTCCTTCCTCTGTGTCAGTTTGGCGGGTGAGCTGAGAATGGTTTTTACATTTTAAAATAAAGTTTTATTGCATTTAGAAATGTAAAAACTATCTTTAGCTCCCAGGTTGTACAGAAAGAAGGTAGGGGGCAAGGGGAAACAGTTTTCTTATGCCTGGTCACCGAATGATCTCTAAGCTCTCTCTGATGCTGAGATCTGAGATGATCCTTCCACCTATTCTTCCTTTATCTTTTATGTACTGATTTATTCATGCTGCCTCCTCCATTTAGAATGAGAGATCCTTGAGGGAAAAGACTGTTTTTGCTTTTTCTTTGTTTCCCCAGCACTTAGCATGGTATGTGGGGCATAGTGAAGACTTAATAAATGCTTGTTGATTGATTGTATGAATAGTTGGTTTTTTTTAACACTTAATTTAAGGAAACAGTATCATGCAAACTTTAGTGTAGCACATCTCCAATAATGACATTGTTAAATCACAATTTTCAGAGCACAAAATTGGTCATAGGAAATTAGATTCTGACATAGAATGATACTCAAAAAACTTAAAGTCTTAAATAAACAGTCTTTTAACTGGCGCATGATAAAGGAGGCAAGGTGCATTTGAAAGAAAGTGTTGGACCCTGTAGTCAGAGAACCAAGGTTCAATTTCTGTTTCAGCTACTTACTATTCCTGTTACCATTTGCTATTGTGTAATCATTTCGGTCATATCTGACTCTATCACCCAGTTTGGGGTTTTCTTGGCAAAGATACTGGAGTTTTCCATTTCCTTTTCCAGCTCATTTTACAGATAAAAAACTGAGACAAAGAGGGTTAAGTGACTTTGCCCAGGGCCACAGAGCTAGACAGTGTCTGAGGTCAAATTTGAACTCAGGTCTTCCAAACTCCAGGGCTCGTATTCTATCTACTGTGCCACCTACTTGCCCTCCTTGTAACCTTAGGCTAGTTGTCTGACCTTCCTGGGTCCCAGTTCCTTCATCTGTAAAATAAGGGCTGTAAGGTCTTTTCCTTCTCTAAATTTATGATCCTATGATGACACTGACTATCAATACAGATTGTAGTCTCACTTTACTTGCTGTTTACAATCTGTAGTTTCTCTAATAGGAAACATTTCTGATCACCCATTTTGTGTTAGCTGTGTATGAAATAGTGAGGAGTCAGGAGACCTAGTTTGACCCCGCTTTTGACACATACTAGTTGTATTAACTTGGAATATCACTTCTCTCTCTGAGTCTCAGTATCCCCATGTATAAAATTAGGACACTAGTACTCTGCGCACCTCAGTGATTGTTTGGAGGAAACATTTAGTAAACAAGAAGTGCTATGTAATGTTAGCAATTGCTTTTTTAATAATTGGCTTTCCTCTGTGCCAGTATAGAGTTTTCAAGCTGGACGTCTGGTGGGGCTAAAAGACACAGATATTGAAATGTAACGGGAGGCAAGCCTCTAAAAGATTTGACACTTGAGTAAGTCAATTGCATATGATGAGGCCAGTAAGACAATGAACGAGACTTTAGGTCATATATTGGATTCATACTTTTGTTGGGCCGATCATCTGCATAATATATCCAAAAGAGCATATGAAGTAGACGTGATCAAATTGGAACTGATCACCCTAAGGCAAGGTGGGGTGTTCTGCTTGGGGAAGGGGTGTTTTATCTAGGAAGGATCGTCAGAACTAGGAAGGCTAGATATTTCTTTCTCTTGGAGAGGCTTCTGTCAATCGTAAGGTAAGGGTGGTTACTCCTAGCTGAAGGAGCACTATTGTGCTCCAGCTGAAAAAAAATTACTGTAACACTTTATTTGAAGAGAGCACAATAAGTACCACTTAGCTAAACCAGTGGTTAAAGGTGAAAAAAAGAGTTCAACTGCCCATAAAAAGCAAGTCTAAGAGTCCATCCAATCAACCTGTCCAACAGAAACACTATTCTCTGAGAAGATCCCAGCAGTCAAACAACCATCTATGCCTCCTAGTAAACTCTGAGAGGACTTTCTAGGGAAAGTATGCTGAGGCCCTACAATTTCAGAACTGTGAGTTGAGGAGTTGCCTGGTCACATGTGTCTTACAGATACTGTGCTTCAAGTTCATACCTACTCTTTCCCCTATCCCCTTCCAATAGACTGAGTATATTTGTGGAAGAGTGTGCCTGAACTTCAATATCATACATCAGATGTAGTCATGCACTGGAACCTTCCTCAGGTCTTGGAGCCTTTTTGCCTAGAACATCTGTCTTCTGTGCTGTCTCCCTTCTCCACTGTGAGTTCCTCTTGGTGTCTCAATTTTGGGGAAAGGCCAAGATCAGCCAAATATCATTTGCCACACAGTTATGTGGCCAACTTTCTAGCCTCCAAAACTATGCCATCGATTCATACTACCTGTCCCTACTTGTCTCTTTGCAGTTCCCTTTTATGTGATATTTTTCCCCATTAGAATGGAAACTTCTTGAGGTCAGGCATGGGATTTTTCTTTGTATTTGTGTCATAAGCACTTAACATATAGTAAACTCTTTGACACATAGTAAACTCTTAGTAAATACTGTTTACCCTGTCCTAGGTTGGGGATGGGGAGCAGGGAGAGGCAATGATTTGTAACTACTGTTTTTACTTTGGCTTTGGAATAAATGCCTGTGCTAAAGAATTGTCCATTGACTGACTGTTAAGGTGAAGTACACTAGTTGGGGGCTAGGAGGATTGCTACTCAGACTGTTACTCCAGGAATACTGAAAATAGCAGCAGCCACCCTTGTGGGGACCCAACCTGACACTGTAAGTAGGGGCTAGAAGCCCAAAACAGTATGTTATACTTGAAATGTTCTCCATTCTCACTTCTCTTTTGTAGAATGGATCCTTCCTTTTCCTTCACTGCCCTCCCCAGCTGAGGTGGCTTTCACATACACATAAATAAATGTATGTGTATGTATGCATGCATGTATATGTGTACGTGTGTGTGTGTGTGTGTGCATGTGTGCTGAGGAGAAATAGAGAACATAAAAGATGGAGGGTCTGGGCTACACAGGAAAGAATATTGTCGCAAAGTTTCCATTATTCCTGTGTGCTTGTTTTCCAAAAGTTCAGGGAGAAAGATTGCTCCAAAGCTCTGATAAGGAGCAGAAATTGCCCCTGGGACTTAGGGAGCAAAAGTCAAATTCCACATAGGCCTAGAGGAAGCTAGCACTTTCCAGCAGCTGGGAGAGAAGAATTTAGTCCAATTAGAAGACCTGCAAACCAAGCACCTCAGGGAGTGCCTCCTGAACTAAACATCAATGCCATTTCCTAGAATGGCCCCATGAGGGAGGAAATGCATCTAAGTGGGCATCTTTTGGCAAAGGGCTACCTGATCTTACTGCTGAGTGAGCTGTCTGAGTGTACTGCTTATCCACCATTTAATACTTTTGCTAGTTATTAGAAAATGAACTATTATTTTCAAGTGCTTGTTAGGAAATGGAGCTAGAGCCTACTGAACATAGAATTGGTCTGAAGCATAGCTGGAGAAGGCAGTGATCTGTGTGATGTGATTTGAAGGGTTGTGGACCCCATTCCAAAATATTTCCCACACTGCTCAGTTACATTGCCTGAAATCCAACCTTTATGGATTCCGTTCTTTCCCACCCTTTTTAATATTAAATTAATTTATTTTTAGTTTTCAATATTCCCTTCCATGAGATTTTGAGTTCCAAATTTTCTCTTTCCTCTTCCCCCACCCTAAGATGGCATGTAATTTGATATAGACTCTATATATACATTCATATTAAGCCTATTTTCACATTAGTCATGTTGTAAAGAAGAATTAGAATAAGTGGGTGAAACCATGAGAAAGAAGAAACAAACAGACAAAAAAGCGAGAGAGAGAAAAATAATATGCTTTGATCTGCATTCAGACTCCACAGTTCTTTCTTCTGGATGTGGGTAACATTTTCTGTCATGAGCGTTTTGGAGTTGTCTTAGATCTTTGCGTTGCTAAGAAGAGATAAGTGTATCAAAGTTAGTCATTGCACATTGTGGCTGTTACTGGTTCTGTTACAATGTTCTCCTTGTTCTGCTCACTTCATTCAGCATCAGTTTATAAAAGTCTTTCCAGGTTTTTCTGAAGTCCACCTGCTCATCATTTCTTATAGCACAATAGTATTTCATTACATTTATATACCACAACTTATTCAGCCATTCCGCAGCTGATGGGCAACCCCTCAATTTCCAATTCTTGGCCACCATAAAAAGAGTTGCTATAAATATTTTTGTACATGTGAGTCCTTTCCCCATTCATATGATCTCTTTGGAATACAGATCTAGAAGTGGTATTGCTTGGTCAAAGAGTATGCATATCTTTATAGTCCTTTGGGCATAGTTCCAATTTGCTCTCCAGAATGGTTGGATGAGTTTACAACTCCACCAACAATGCATTAGTATTCCAATTTTCCCACATTTTCTCCAGCATTTATCATTTTCCTATTTTGTCATGTTAACCAATATGATATGTGCAATGTAGTACCTCAGAGTTGTTTTGATTTGCATTTCTCTAATCAATAGTGATTTAGAGCATTTTTTCATATGACTTTAGGTAGCTTTAATTTCTTCATCTGAAAACTGTCTGTTCATATCCTTTGACCATTTATCAATTGGGGAATGACTTGTGTCCTTATAAATTTGACTCAGTTCTCTATATATTTATTTAGAATAGATCAAATGGAAAAAAGAGGTGCAAAAATCAACTAAGGAGAAGAATTCCTTAAAAAGCAGAACTGGTCAAATGGAGAAAGATATACAAAAATTCACTGATGAGATAGACTTTTTAAAAAGTAGAATTGGCCACATCAAAAAGGAGACACAAAAACTTACTATGAAAACAATTCCTTAAAAATTAGAATTGGATAGGTAGAAGCTAATGACTCCATCAGACATCAAGAAACAATACAACAAAAATCAAAATAATGAAAAAGAAATAGAAGAAAATGTAAAATATCTCATTGGAAAACAACTGGCCTGGAAAATAGATTGAGAAGAGATAATTTAAGAATTATTGGACTACTTTAAAGCCATGATCAAAAAAAAAAAAGATCCTACCTATCATCTTTCAGGAAATTATCATGGAAAACTTCCCTGATATCTTAGAATTTGAAATGGAAAGAATCCACCAATCACCTCCTGAAAGAGATCCCAAAATGAAAACTGCCAGAAATATCATAGTCAAATCACAGAACTGCCAGATCAAGGAGAAAATATTGCAAGCAGCCAGAAATAATTCAAATAGTGTCTAGCCACAGTCAGGATAACACAAGATTTAATATCTTCTACATGAAAGCATCAGAGGGCCTGGAATTTTATATTCTGGAGGGCAAAGGATTTCAATCAAAGAAGTATCTACCCAGGAAGACTGAGTATAATCCTTCAGGGAGAAAATGAATAGTTAATGAAATAGAGGACTTTCAAAAATTTCCTGATGAAAAGCCTGAAGCTGAATAGAAAATTTGACTTTCAAATACAAAAACTCAAGAGAAACATAAAAAAGTAAACAGAAAAGAGAAATCATAACGGATTTAATAAGGTTAAACTGTGTACATTCCTATATGGGAAGATGATATGTGTAACTCCTAAGAACTTTATCATTATTAAGGCAGTTAGAAGTAGTATACCTAGAGAGAGGGCATGGATATGAGTTGATTATGATGGGAGGATATCTAAAAAAATAAAAATAAGAGGAGAGAAAGATGCACTGGGAGAAGAATGGAGAGGTAGAATGAGGTAAATTATCTCATACAAAAGAGGCATGAAAGAATTTTACAGTGGAGGGAAGGTTAGTGGAAAACAATACTAGAACCTTACTCTCATTGGAATTGGTTCAAAGAAGGAATAACATACATACTCAGTTGGGTATAGAAGTTTATCTTGCCCTTCAAGGAAGTAGGAGGTGAATGGGATAAAAAAAGAGTGGGGGTGCTGATAAAAGGGAGGCTGATTTGAGGGAAGTGATGGTCAGAAGCAAAATGTTTTTGAGGAAGGACAGAGTGAAAAGAGACACACACACACACAGAGAGAGAGAGAGAGAGAGAGAGAGAGAGAGAGAGAGAGAGAGAGAGAGAGAGAGAGAGAGAGAGAGAGAGAGAGATGGGAAAAAATATGGAGGGAAATATATAGTAATCATAAATGTGAAAAATTGTAGCAGATTTTTCTAATAAAGGCCTCATGTATTTAATATATAGATAACTGAGTCAAATTTATAAGAATACAAGTCATTCCCCAATTAATAAGTGGTCAAAAGATATGAATAAACAGTTTTCAGATGAAGAAATCAAACTTATCTATAATCATGAAGAAAATGCTGTAAATAGCTACTGATTAGAGAAATGAACATTAAAATAATTCTGTAGCACTTCCTCACACCCATCAGACTGGCTAATATGACAGAAAAGGGAAATGACAAATGTTGGAGGGAATGTGGGAAAATTGGGACACTAATGTACTCTTGGTGGAGTTGTGAACTGATCCAACCATTCTGGAAAGCAATTTGGCACTATTCCTAAAGGGTTACAAAGCCATGCACACTTTTTCACCCAGAAATACTACTACTAGGTCTGTATCCCAAAGAGATTAAGAACAAAACAAAACAAAACAAAAAAAGGAAAAGGACCTATATGTATATAAGAACATAACTCTTTTTGTTGTGGCAAAGAGTTGGGAATTGAGGGGATTCCCATCAATTGGGGATCCCTGAACAAATTGTGGTATATGATTATGATGAAACACTGTTGTGCTATAAGAAATAACCAGCAGGACCTATTCAGTAAAACCTGGAATGACTTACATGAACCTATACAAAGTGAACTGAGCAATGATTACCTGTAATTGACTTCGCTATTCTCAGCAATACAATGATCTAAGACAATTCAAAATCACTTATGAAAAATGCTAGTCACCTCCAGGATCTGATGGAGTCTGAATATTTTTCTTTTCTTTTCCCCTCTTTTTTTCACAACATGACTATTTTGGAAATATATTTTTCATAATTGCACATGCATAATCTATATCAAATTGTTTGCTTTCTGAATAAAGGATTAGGGGAGGGAGGGAGAGAATTTGGATCTTAAAATTTAAGGAAAACATGTTTTTAACATATAATTGGGAAATTAAAATATTCAGTTGATTGCCCAATGTTTAAAAAGAAACTGATGAAGAATTGGGGGCAGCTAGGTGGTACAGTGGATAGAGCACTAGCTCTTAAGTCAGTAGGACCCGAGTTCAAATCCAGACTCAGACTCTTACTAGCTGTGTGACCCTGGATCAGCCGTTTAACCTGAACTGTCTCCAAAATAAGAACAGAGTTACTACTAGAAGGAATACTGTCTTCTTTCAAAATAATTTTTAATTTTTATGAATACTGAGAATTTCTTTTTATCTTTCCCACTTTTGCCCATCACTTGAAAAGAAAGAAGAAGGGAGAGAGGAAGGGAGGAAGGGAGAAAGATAACTTATGTATCATGTAAGCATAGTCCAGCAAAACAAAATCCCACGTTGGCTTTGTCCCAAAATGCCTTTCTTATGCTGTAAGGCAACTTGTAACATCTCTGTCATGAGGTGCACATCATTCTTCTTCATTAGTCCTCTGGATTCATTTAAGAATTATTGTGTTGAGATCCCCTCCCCTCCAACATTCTGTTATAGAATTATTGTGTGAGAAATTGTCTTTAAAAATTGTTGACTTTTATGATGTTAATGTTCCAATATTTTACTTCTGGTTATACTCATTTCACTCTGCATCATTTCATATAGATCTTCTCAGGTTTCTTCGAAACCATATCTCTCTTCTTTTCTAACAATATAATAAATTTTCTTATATTTATAAAATATAATTGGTTCAGCCATTTCCCAGTTTATGGGTACTCCCTTAGTTTCCCTTTCTTTGTGAGTATAAAACATTGTAATTTAAATAAAATCTGTTCATATTATATACATTAAGTGTTTTTTGGTTTGCTGTGTTTGAATAAAGTTTATTTTTCAAGGTTCCTAAAGTTTGTCAGCTTCAAAATTTGTTTTTACTGGCCTTAGTGGGTGATGGTGCTGAACGTGGTAGCTGTGTCTTTTTTTACTTTTGGATCTCCATTGTCAAGTAAAGTTGTGCCATGTAGCTCCATGATACATATTTGTGAGATTCAATGTAACTGGATCAAAGGGATTTAGAGATGGGTAGTCATAAGTGTTTGCTTTTTAGTTTTGAACAACAATGTTACATAAGGTAGATTATTTACAAGTTAACCAGTTATTTTGAAAGGCTGAGATTTTTTTTCTCCTTTTTTTTGGGGGGGGGGCAGCTTTTATGTTTAACAGAGTTATCCCTGAAATCAAGATGCCTTGAGTTCAAATCCCAATTCTGATACCTGTCTCGTCTGTGAGCACAAAGAGTCAATTGTCTTATGACAATTATGATTCACTATTAGTGAATTATGATTCACTAAGTTAAAAGCAGTTCTCAAATGAGGGACTCTTGAAAAGGCCTTGGTGTAATATAACAAAACTACCATTGTTGAGAATTTCATTGGAACAAATAACAGCCATGGTTGGTTCTGCCTTTGGTTGAAAGAAAAAGCTTAATTCTAAGTAGGTAACCCTGAACTTATTCACCTTGTCCTTCAGGGTTTCCAGAGCCATGCCATTGCCAAGCTATATTGGTAGCTCTTGGTTTAAAGAAAAGGTCTAATGAACAGCTAAACTTATTGTAGGACACATACTGAGTGTCCCAGAGAATGCACACTCACTGTTTTAGGGCCCAGACTGAATTTGTGTTTTCTTAAAAATGTTTTTAAATCATCTACATTTCTCCCATTATTTATTCCCCTCCCAGAGAGCCATTCCTTTATAGCAAAGAATATTTTTTTTAAGAGAAAGAAAAAGAAGAGAAAAAAACCCCAACAAAAGTCAATACATTGAAAAAAGCCAGACTGAATTTGGATAGTGAATTTAAGGTTTGCTTCCTTTAGGGATTTGGAACCAAAAGCAGGCCCACCATCTGCTTGATCTTTGAGGTAAAGCAGAATTCATATGGACTTGTATGGGAGATCACCAAGAACAGGTTGGGTCTCAAAACTCAGGTTTTTTCATTGTCTGCTGTAACAAGGAGCTGACTCTGTCTTCAAAGAGGGCATGGATTCCAATTCTGACATTGTCATGTATGTGCTATATGACCTTGAGCAAATCATTTAATCTCTTTGTGCCTCAGTTTCCTCATCTACCAGGGAAGAATTTGAATTATATGACCTCTATGGTACTTTCTAAATCCAGTTCTAAACCCATGATCCCTTTCTCCCGTCTTATCCTGCCCCCTTTCTCTCCCTCACCTGCTGGATGAGTAAGAAATTGAGTAAAAAGATTTAGAGAATTCAGAGCTTAAATGTGTGTTTGGCAATTCATTGTCTTATTGTTATAATTGGTGTAATTTAGCTTTGATAATTATGTCATTACATGTAAAGGGGTTGTGGTACTGATTTCATTTGTCTCTCAAACCCATCACTGAATATATCTGAAAGAGGCTGTGTGTAAGCTGCAGGCCTATTTGGAGTCAAATGTCATGGTTTGTTCTAGGGTAATGGTTTTATAAACGAAGTCTGGTTTAAAGTGGGGAAAGAATTCACCCGAGGGCTAATTTTTTTTTCTTTTAATGAATCAGAAATGGATGACTGGTAAGGCTTCGATAAATGTCAACAAAGGATATTAGAATATGTCCGGTCCTCAAAGAGTTTGTCATCTGGTTGGGAAAGTCAAAATGATACCTGGGAAACTCAAGGTTTCCGAGAAATAATTAGGAAGCAGTAAAAGTTGGGATATAATTAAAGACTTTTAGGCAGTTAGGTTTTCCAAATGGAGCGTTGGACTCAGAAACAATGGATTTAATCCCTGATTGTGAAATTTCCTAAATTATATGACCATGGGCAAGTAACTTAATGTCTAAGTGCCTCAGGCAACTCCCTAGGATAGTGTTGTGTTGAGGATAGTGTGGATTTGGAGTTAGAAAGACCCAAGATGGAATCTCTATGCTCAAATACTTCGTAGCTATGTGACTTTGGGGCAAGTCACTCAAGTTCCCCCAGTATCAATTTTCCTCACCTGTAAAATGGAGATAAATATAACTATTTCACTTCAAAGGACTGTTGAGGAGAAACAGGTGAGATAACATGTGTAAAGCTCTCTGTAAATGTTAAAGATTACATAAATGTTAGCTATTATAACTATCTATAGATGGGCAGCAATCTGTCTCAGTGATGAGAGTTCCCATACCAGGTGTCCCACAAGCTGACCAAATCACGGATCCTTTGAATATTCATATAAGACACTTATGGTATAGATTCTGAAAGCTGCTGATCTTCAGTGTAGAAGGAAAGTCAGAACTCCTATGTCCTAAGAATCCAGTCTGCTGCCCTGGGAGTGAGGTGTGGAGAGCTTTAGAGGGTTCTCCTTTAATACAGTTTACAACTACTAATTTTCAGCCTAACAGTGAGTCCAACAGTAGTATCGCACTCTCACCAGCAATAAAAGCCCCAGGCAAGCATTAGAAGGGAGAAGTCTGGCTCATTACTCCTTTAAATTTCAAACATATTGTATAGAAAAGGCAATTAGTGCCTCCTGCCTTGCCTGTTACACAGGTTTTGCTAACAAATCCTGATGCGTTCTGTCAATATCCATAAAAGACAGGTTGCTTGCACTACCTCCAAGCTCTAATGGGTAGCTGAAGTGGGGGGGTGGGGTGGGAGGTGATGAATTGCTGTGTGGCAAAATCACTGCCTGGCTGAGCCCAAGAAACAGAAACTCTTGGCCGACTGCCTGGCCCTAGAAGGGAAAAGGTCTTACCCTGAAGACTGAGTCAGTCTCGCAACCTGGGGGAACCATGGCCTGATTTGGTGCATAAATTGGGGAGGAAACTGCTCTTGCTGATGTAGGAAAGACTGTCATTTTAAAAAATTAATGAGTTCGTTCTACTTGCTTTCAGATCATGTGTGGATTCTTTGAATATGTGTATAGATTTCAAGATAAGCATTTTATCTTATTACTATCATCTTCATCATCATCATCATCATCAATCGTGATCATGTATTGTATGGGTGTGGGTAGGTGGATATAGGCAAAGATTACCTTGCCTCTTTTTGTATCCCAGTGCTTAGCACAGTGCCTAGAACATAGTAAGTACTTGATAAATATTTATTGAATGAATGAATTATATCAGACAATAGCAGCATTCAGTGTAAAAAGACCCAAATAACTGCAGAAGTAACTGTATTCAGCTGAATTTCCCAAATCCTTTTCACCTTATATTCCTTTCAGAGGGCTTTAATAGTTAGATTTTCTAACAGCGTATACAAGGCACTTTGTGAATGTTAAGTACTATGTAAATACCAATTTGTTAATAATAATGTTGATTATTAATAATAACAATTATAAGGTGATCTTATTAAGTTGATCCTTGGCATAATGATATCCTGTCAATCCCTTTCACTGAACTGACTTCTAACTAAATCTGATAACTGAAATCAGTTTTTCTTTCCTTTTTTTCTTTCTCTTCTTCCTTTCAAACTCCATCAGTTTCTCCTGAATGTTATGGGATTAGGTGGCAGACTTGACTGCCCTTCTCTTCAAAATAGAAAGTTGGGTTCAGCATGCACTGTGGCTTGTGGGACAGCTCAATTTCAGTGATATTTAGATGCTCTTTCTTGATTCTTTTAAAGATACAGTCTTTAGCCTGAACTAGTCAATTACGATTTGGACAGTTACAGACTAGTGCCAAATGAGGTGGTTCATTAGTTTCATAGCAGGGAACTTCCAGATGATTCCTGTGTAGGGGAAAAATAATGCCTTCTTCCCCTCTCCCAAGTCAATTGAGGGCTTTGTACATACTGGAATCAGAAAATGACGGTTGGAACAAATGATAGCAAATGGATTTTTAAGAATTTGGAGAAATCTTAATGTTCTAAATAAAGCCTGTGTGATATATGAAGTGTCTTAGAGGTTTATTGCCCATGATACAAATGTGCCCCTGTTGCTTTGTCATGACCTATTTCTTGGATTCAGCTAATCTGCAAACATTTTTTAAGTGCTCCCAATGTCAGGCACTGTTCTCGATATAGGGAATGTGAGGAGTGGTAAAAACACTGTCTCGGCCCTTAAGGAGCTCACATTCCAATGGTGGATAACCATGTGTAAATAACTAAGTACTGTATACAAGATATATGTAGAGTAGACAGAAGGTGACCTCAGAAGGGAAGTCATGCTCCTGGGAGGATTAGGAAAGGCTTCCTGCTGAAGGTGGCATATGAATTAGGTTTTGAAGGAAGTCAATGAAACCAAGAGGCAGAAGTAAGGAGGCAGAGCATTCCAGGTACAGGGAACCGCCAGGATCAAATCCTGACTCTTGTATTTACTCTCTTTATGACCTTGGATCAACTATAACCTCTATGGGTTCCATTTTCTCTTTTATAAATAAAATGAGGAGGTTTGGAGTAGATGACTCCTGAGGTTTCTTAAAGCTTGAAATCTATGATACTGTGATCTTAATGTAGAATCGCAGAATCTCAGAGATGGAAAAACTACCTACCACAACCTATACCTGAAACAAAACCCTGTATAGAACAAGGGAAAAGGGAAACATTTTAGGTGTGTTTCCATGACAGAGTACATATTAAGGGAATTTCTGCAAAACTGGGTTGCAGTCAGTTATAATAATACTACTGCTTGTTTTATGTTTTTCAAACCACTCTCTCTCTATTATTTATATATACATTATTTCAATTGAACCTCAAGATAACCCTGCAAGGTAGGTGACTATTATTCTGCCCATTTTACAGATAAGGAAGTTGAGGTTCAGAAGTTCCCTGAGAGCAATTTTTGTTTCATTCTTTGTCTTTATATACCTAGTGCCTGGCATATAGCAATTAATGCATATCGATTGATTGATTATACAACTAGAAGGTATTTGAGAGGAGATTCATATCCAGATCTTTTCAGATATTTTATAGTAGTCATGTCCAGCTCAAAGAGAAGCAGGGAACACTAAACTGTACATAATGATTCCTGTGGGCTTCATATTGATTTAGAAAACCATACATGTCTTTATATTTATTGTTTTTAAAACAATAATTAATTTTGTTAAACATTTGCCAATTACATTTTTATCTGTTTCAGGCTGCACTCTGGAGTATTGTCTGCACTTCTGTGTATTTGATACCTCTGTCACTAGAATCAGATGTTTCTAATTACAAGTGCAACTTTGGTTAACTATAACTTAATTCATACAGTCATGGATTTAGATCCAGAAGGGACTTTTAGAAGTCATCCTGTCCAAGCTCCTCACTTTTTGTGTAGGTAAGAAAAATGAGGCCTACAGAGGTTAAGTAACTTATCCAGGGTCACACAGGTAATAAGTGGCAGAAGCAGAATTCAAATCAAATCCTCGTACACACAGAGCCAGTACAATTTATCTCTACTAACTCAAATGGCTCTTTTTGGCCCTCAGCTTTGAGGAGAAAGAAGCAAATATAAATACTAACAAATTAAAAAAGCAGCTTTCTGGAGTCAAACATAGATTAAATCTAATCTTTTATTCCTTCCCCAGTTATATCTACTATTATACACAATGATTAGTGATGCTCAAAATGATGAGCCCTGCAAGATTCTGTTATCCAACAAAGATACAGCTATGATTACTATTTCAGATTTATGAAATTAGTAGAATTGAATCTTAAATGAATGAATCTTAAAATCAAGGGTTCAAGCAAAAAAAGGGTTAAACCTGAAGTACTTCATCAGAACCCATTTACCCTGAATTTGTATTTTATTATAATTCTCTGCTGTTTTCCACTCCAAGTTTTTAAATCTATCACTTGATGGAGCTAGCTATTCAAAATGGCACATAGTGATTTTGTAACCCATTGCTTTTCCTTATTTCTGATTTGTTTGACTCGCAGGACTTTCTTCTGGCCTTTTGAACTTGCTGCTGTATATCTTTGAGCTCTGAAGATTTTGGATTGAATGTATCATACTGAATGTTCTTGATTGTTAGGGAACACAAGCAAGTCACAGAAGGTTTTGCAAAGCTTTGTTAGTGATGGTGTTGGGTTGGGTAACAAATATTGGGAGCATGAGATGATTCCTTTATTTTATTTTGAGGATGGAGTGTACCTTCTCAACTCAATGTAAGAGTTAACACTTACTATATAATATGTATACTGATGTCGCATATTTTATGGGATGCAAGTGTGACTTGTAACAGGTTCAAAAAAAAAAAAAAAAGAACGCCACCAAAATATTTATTGAATTTTTAACTTTGGGAAAACAGTGAGTTCTCTTACCAAATTATAAATTCTTTAGGTAGAGGGACAGTTTCTCATTTTTCTTTGTCCCTTCTCTAGTGATAATTGCAGTATTATGTCCATTGTTGGTGTTCAGTTGTGTACCATTCTGTGTGATCCTGTGGACTATAGCATGCTAATACTGGCCATAGGGTTTTCTTGACAAAGATGTTGGAGTGGTTTTCCATTTTCTTCTCCAGTGAATTAAGGCAAACAGAGGTGCCCAAGGTCACATAGTTAGTATCTGAGGCCAAATCTGAACTCACGTGTTTCTGACTCCAGACCCAGCACTCTATCCACTGAGCCATCTAGCTGCCTCCATAGTAGGTCTTTAGTACCTTTCTAGTATTATTTAATATTATTTTCCTTCCCAAACTTTCTGTTCAAACTATTCTATTAGCACTTCCCTCTTCACAAGACTCACCTCTTTACGTCTGAGTCTTTTCATGGTTATCCCTCATGTCTGGAATGTATTCTTCACCTTTGCCTTATAGAATAACCAACTTCCTTGAAAGATCAGCTCAGTTAATAAGCAGTTAATAATACTTTCTTCCTTTTGAAACTGTTTCAAATTACTTCGCATATGCGTTATATTTACTTCCTTGTATTCCTCCAATAGACTGTAAACTCCTTTAGGGCAAAGATTACGATAATAATAATACTAATTACTATTGCTGTTTGTCATTGTATTTCCAACTCCTAGCACAATGACTTATACATGGTAGGCACTTAAATGCTGAATGAAAAAAAATTTGTTGAATAATAAATGTATGACTCTATTGTTCTGGTATTTTAAATGGATGTTGGTGAATTTCAATTGGTCAATGATTTAAAACATTCTTTTTGAATGCTTTGTCTGAGTAAAGCATTGTATTAGGTGCTGAGGAGGATATTAAGATGAGACTCCTGTCCCCAATGAGTTTCTCAAAGCAATAACATGGCTACATTTGAAAAGGAAACTAAATACACCAGAGATCAAATCATGAAGGTTGCATGAATGGCACAGATAGGAAATGTGGATTCCAGAGGCACCATAAATTGAGGCAGTCATAGAAGGTAGCAGGTAGTATATGGTAATAACTAGGACTATGGAAATTTTCATGAATCTATGACTTTTTGTAAATTGAAAAAAGTAATTGTGTGGAAAGGTATCATCACTAATATGAAGGAGAAGGCGAATGTTAAGAACAGTTTAAGTTCTAGGATGATGGTAGAAAGCATGAAGACTTCTAATCTGATTGGACAGGTGCTCTGTCAACTTAATCTGCCACTTAATCTTTTCATATAATTTCTAATCAATCATTTAATCAATCAATGATCAACAAGCATATGTTAAGTGCTTACTCTATGCCAAGCACTATATGAAACCTTGTAAATTCAAAGAAAAAGCAAAACAAGCCCCTGCTCTCAAGGAATCTATATTCTAATGGATGAAGTATTATACAGGGCATTGAGGACTTGCCCATTTTCATCTAGGTCAAGGGTTCTTAACCTGGGGTCTGTAAATTGTTTCCTTAAAAAATATTTTGATAACAGTATCTCAGTATAACTGTAATCCCTTGTATTTTTTTTTTGTATTTAAAAATATTTTGAGAAGAGATCCATAGGCTTTACTAGATTGCCAAAGGGGTCTTTAATACACAAAAATTAAGAAGTTCTGTTGTAGAAGAGCTAGAAAAGAGCCATACGGAAATCATTAGAGACAGTTTTTTCCAGTGACATCACATTCTAATCTTCTGAACTGACAAGTGGCACGTTAGGAGAAGGGGACCTACTTAAGGAGCTTTCGAAGTAGAAAGATAATATAGAAGATTAAGATAAAATAGGTACAGGAAAGATGGTCAGGGCAGCTATGACAGTGATGCTGCTGTTGAGAGAAGGGCTACCAAACTTTTGATGGTGGGAAGACCAAAAGCTAAGGATGTGACATTGGTGGAGCCCTAGTTCAGTTGGTACTCCAGAAGAAAACTGATCTTTCTACTTCTATAGAATGTTAGGATATTTCCTTTGGGAAATCACCAAGCTCCTTTAATGACCCCAAACTTCCCATAGAAGCAAAGCCCCATCTTTTTAATATCAACATTTTGTTATGATTGCTCTATGACAGTGAGACAATAAATACAACTCTTTCTGAAGAATAAAAAAAGTGAATATCACCATGTCAAAAAAATTGTTTTTCCCCCACACCAGTGCTCTTTGCACTGGACCACTATGCATCCCTTGCCTCACTCTTTACAGGTACAAAACTTTTTCAGATATATTCCTTGGCCTTGCTATCTTCCCTGTAACCTCACCTTTGCTATATGTTTTGTCTTCCCTTGTTAGACTCTCAGCTCTTTGAGATCAAGGCCTGACTTGCTTTTCTATTTGTATCTCAGTGTTTATCACAGTCTTGGGTACATAGTAGGGACCTTTTAAATGCTTTTTTCAGTTAATTAAATTTAAAAAAGAACACAATATATTATATATGTGTATGTATTATACATACATGATTAATATTATCTATTACTCATTTGATGAATTCATTAAAAAATTCGTGCAATAAAATTGCTTTAATTTGAACTGGGTCTTGACAAATGAGGAGAATCAGAATAGGTTCACAAGATGAGGTAGAACATTTTAAGGCAGTTAAATAGCATGTGGAAGGAGAAAAATACAAAGTATATTCAGGGGACAGAAAATAGGCCATTTTGGATAGACTGGAGGATTTTATATGAATTGTTGTGGCCAAAAAATTCACCACCTCATGGCTAATCTTCTGATACTGAACTTCTCTGAACTTACCCCAGGCTGATTCCTGAATGAAATTTTATTACCAGACTTCTGCTTGAAGTGTTTCTAGCTTAGTAGGAGTTTTCAGAGTTTACACTCTGTTTGTTTAGACTTTCAGAACTCAAGGTCACCTTAATGTCATGAGAAGTCATTGGAATAATTATATAGGATAGTGGAGGTTGGTTTTCTTTTATTATGTGTAACCAAATTCATTTACAGTATGTGAAGCTCCATCAAGGGTGAACTTTGAAAGCCCCAAGAATGTGTCTACACTGTCTAATTTAATAGTAAACTTTGCAAATCATAAACACTGTGACGCTACTGTTGCTCCTGCAAAAGGATGTTTTTGGTCATTTTCTAATTTGCTTTTTATTTGTTTCCTATAAGATTAATGGGATAAAAGTACAAAATCCGAATGAATAACTGGTATAATTACCAGGACAATTATACTTCAAATGACAGAATTCTGACCCTCCCACCTTGCAAAGTAAACAGCCAAATAAATAAGCAATAGGCTTGCATCTCTTATACGCTGTATGCTAAAATGGAATTAGCATAGGATATGGCCCCTCATTCTTTTATTGTCCAGATATATGTCATTGTTGTAGAGAAATCCTGGTGAAGAAACTCCCTCAGCTAATGCAGTACATTCTCTAGTCAGTACATTCTCTGCAACTTTTAGCCTTAAAAAGGTGCTCAGGGGAATGACTGAACAAGTTGTGGCATATGGTTGTAATGGAATGTTACTGTGTTATAAGAAATGATGAGCAGGCTGATTTCAGAAAGGCATGAAAAGATGTATCTGAACTGAGGCAAAGTGAAGTAAGCAGAACCAGGGGAACATGGTACACAGTTGCAGCAATACTATACGTTGATCAACTGAGAATGATTTAGTTATTCTCAGCAATACTCAACAATTGATCTAAGACAATTCCAGAGGACTCATGATGAAAAATGCTGTCCACCTCTAGAGAAAGAACTGACAGAGTCTGAATGCATATTGAAGCATATTATTTTTCACTTTCTGTATTTTTGCATCTGTGTGTGTTTTTCTTTTTGGGTCTTTGTTTTCTTTCACAACATGATTAATGTGGTAATATGTTTTGCATGATTGAAAATATATGGCCTATATCAAATTGCTTACTGTCTCAGGAAGGAGGCAGGTGAGAGAGGGAGAGAGAAAATCTGGAACTCAAATTTTTTTTAAACGAATGTTAAAAATTGTCTTTATATATAACTGGTGGAAAATAAAATATGTTTTAGAAAGTTGCCCAGAGCACTGAGAAGTTGTGACTTCCCTCAGAGTCATATAGCCAATGTGTTAAAGGCAGAGATTTAATTCAGATCTTCCTGACTTCTTGATTGCTTCTCATCCACTGTCCTACATTGCCTAGGAACTTTTGTTGTTTTAATGATAGATCCTTACTTACTCTGGAAAGATTATATCATGGTTTCCTCTTGGAGGAGAATTTTAATAAATGTTGAGATATTTCATCAAATTATGTTTGTTGACTTTGTTGAGAAAGAAGAAATCTATACACCCTATTAAAGAGTGAATTTTTTTTGTAGCCAGCACTAAAGTATTATTTGAAATAGTCTAAGTTTAATTATACTCCACAGACCCAAGATAAAATATTGTGGCTATGAGTTTGTTTTCAAAGCCCACAACAAATACAGATTATGTAAATTTTCTCCCCCTGCCCCAAGGTTGGAATGTACAATTGATTTATTCCTAGAATAATAAGTTGAATATTGAACATGAATAATGTAGATAAGCAAAGCCTAAATGGTTGGATCTCACTGGGGACGTGAGATTAATTCACATAATTCACATTCATTTATTAAGATCTTGCTATGTGCCAGTCATTGTGCTAGGGAGACAAAGACAGAAATGACATCATTCCTTCCCTCAAAGAGAGAAAACATGATCATGTGTAAGTGTTCACAAAAAATGCCAGGTCATTTTTTGAGGGGAACCATTAGCAGCTTGGGGTGTGGGGGTGTAGGGCAAATTCAGGAAAGGCTTCATGAAGAAGGAGACACTTGAACTGAGCTTTGAAAGAAATTAGGAAAGCTAAGAGGTAGAGGTAAAGAGGAAGAGCATTTCAGACATGAATGACAGGCAGGAGATGGGATGTTGTGTGTCAGTAACAGTAAATATTTTGTCTGGCTTATATAGGGTCTAAAAGTGAATAATATATAATAAATTGGGAGAGGTCGGTTGTAGTCACATTATAAAGGGTTTGAAATGATAAAGAACTTCTGGGGTTTATTGGCCAGGAAAGTGAAATGATCATACCTATGCTTTAGGAACATTTCTTTGGCAACTGTGAAGAGGCTGTATTAGAGAGCGAAGAGGCCTGAAGGTGGTAAGATAAATTAGGAGGTTATTGAAATAGTCCTGCAGAGAAGTGAGTGAAGAGGGTCTGATTTAGGAAGGTAGTTTTGTGAATAGAGAGGAGGGGGATGGATACAAGAAATACTGTAGAGACAGAAAAATTACAAGACTTGGCAACTGATCGAATATATGGGGTAAAGACTTCTAAGTTGTGAGCCTGGCTTCCTGGTGGAAAAATCCAGAAACAGATTAAGTTTGGAAGAAGGAAAGGTTTTCAGATGAAAATAATGAGTCCTCTTTTGGACATGTTGAGTTTGAGATGGCTACAGAACATTTAATTCAAAATGTCCATGTAAAGATAGATGAGCTTAGGAGTGAGACTGAATTTATAGATCTGGGAGTCATCTGCATAGAGATCATAATTAAATCCATGAGAACTATTGAGGACATTGAGAGAGAGAGAGAGAGAGTAGAGAGAGAAGGCCCAAGAGAGAGCCTTTGGAGTATGAACCCTACAATTTTAGGTAATTGTTATATTTAATGCCCACTCAGTAGAAATGTAAAGATAAGTTCCTTAGCATCCTTCCCCTTCCCCTACCCATCTGATTAGGTTCCACAGGAATCCCCTTTCAGTATCCACTACTTGGTTCTTTTACTTTCATACATTAGAGCTGGAAGGGACTTCAGAGGTTATCTAGTTTAACACATAGCTAAGCAAAAATTCCTTTTACTACATCACTGAGAAATGACCATCCAGCCTCACCCTGAAGATCCCCAATGATGGTGAATCCATTGCCTTTCACAGAAACTTAACTAACTTTTGGATGCTTCTAAATGCCAGCAAATTTTTTGTTATCCAGTCAAAATCTGTCTCTATACCTCCCCATATTTATTCTTAGTTATATCATCTAGATCTAAGTAAAGTCTAATTTCTCCTTTACACCACAGCTCTTAATATAGGATCAAGGAGTTTTGGATAGCACTACAGTAATCTTCTATTGTACACTTTAGAAATCTTCTAGTCTTTCCTTAGTTTCAAATGCTCCAACTGGTCTGTGTTCTCATTGATTTGGGAGTCACTTTCAATTATCCAGATCTAAATCCACTTAGTTCTATCCATTCAGTGTAACTTTTATCTATATTCTCCCCAAAGTTCACCAGAGGGGGTCCACTCAACGTAATAAAGACCTCTCTTGCTTTCTTGCAACATTGTGAATTTATCAGTGGAACACTGTTTCTCAAATTCCTAAGTATTTACTTAATGCTTTCTCTTTTAATATTACTCTGTATGTGAGAAAACTAGAGTTTGAAATGGGGCAAAAAGATCACCCATGTTCTTTTTGTACTGACTCTTGTATTTACTACCTATATGACTTTGGACAGGAACAGAGACTTGGAACTGGTAGTCAAACCATCTCATTACAATTTAAAAAAAACGTATACTTTTAAAATTCGTTTTGTTATTATATCACATTTATTTCAGTTCTGTTCCTGAAGCCTCCTTTGTGGTCAAGAAAAAGAATTAAGGAAAAAATATTTAATGCAGTAGCTTTACTGATAATATTTACAATAATCAGGGCTAATAGTCTTCTGCCTCTTCATCATGACCAAGGAAGTATGTTTTATTATCTGTGTTCTGGGTTCTTCACAGTTTTTTCAATGACATAGTTTCAATTTGGATTTCCTTTTAGTAAATCTTTTGTTTTCATTATTGGAGCCATGTATGTGCTCTTGATTCTTTATATTTCCATCTGTATCAGTTCATACAAATCTTCCCAATATTCTCTGAATTCTCCCAAACAATGTCATTTCTCATGTTTTGTTAATATTTTGTCTCATTCATGAACCATAATTTTTTTCAGCTCTTCCCTGATCAAAGGTGAATCTTTTTCTAGTTTTTTACTATCACATTTTATTTACTATATATTAGTGCTTTTTTTTTTATTTACTACATATTAATGCTTTGTTTCTGCTTTGACTTCCTTGGCAGCTCTTATTTTATTTATTCATTTCATTTTAGTTTTTTCTTTTCTGTTTGTTTTCTCTTTCTTTTTAAAAATTATTTATTTATTTTCAGTGTTCTACAATTACTTCCATATATCTTAGATTTTTTTCCTTTCCCTCCCCTTCCTTACCCTTTTCCTCCCCACTCCTTCCCTGAGATAGCATGCAATTTTATATAGGTTCTATACATACATTCCTATTAAATACATTTTCATCTTAGTCATGTTGCATAGAAGAATTAAAACGAGTGGGAGAAATCATAAAACAAAACAAAACAAAATACAAAAGAAAATGATCTGCAGAATTGGGAATTTTTTAAGTCCTTGCATTTCAATGAAGTACTAAGTTTACCAGAAAAATTCCTTGCACACTGTGGTTGTTGCTGTGTACTAAGTTTTCCTGGTTCTGCTCCTTAACTCCCTTATTTTAGAGATGAAGAAAATGAGAGAAAGGGACCACAGTTTGTTCAAGGTCACACAACTGGGTCCTGGAAATTAGGAAAAGAACACATATGTTTAGATTCCTTCCTTGTCTAGTACTCTGTGGGCAGTACCTCAGCTGCCTCCCTTCCAGACTTCTTTTAAACTCTCCCCCAATAAGTTTGGATTATTACATTCACTTGTTTCAAGCCAGGTGTCCAACAAACATGAAGTGACATTTTCAGTTTCTCTATAACTCATTTCTCAGGTCTAATGGTGGGTGCCAGGGCGACAGTTGGCATCTGACAAATGTTTGTTGATTGTTTGACTTAATGATAGCCCACATTTCTATAGCATTTTAAGGGCTGCACAAACACCTTAAATGCAACTTATCTGATCCTCACAATGGCCCTTCTAGATAAGGATCACCCTCATTTTACAGATAAAGTTAACTGACTTGGCCCAGGTCGCACATCTAGTGTGAACCTGAAGCATGCATGAGTCTAACATAACTCTTTCAGACTCCAAGTTCAGAGCTCCATCTAGTACTTTATACTCCCTCTTTTTTTGAAAGAGGTTCACTGGAATGGTTAGGAAAAACGGAATCTACTTAAGTTGTCTTTATTGCAGCTGGCAGTTCAGCACACATTAAAAAAAAGCCGACTATCATCCAGTTAGCTTTAAACAACAGTTACTCAGAGGTTGTAGCCTGTGCCAGGAGGTTTTTCAGTCTTGTTTTCCTTCAGTACCAGAACCTAACTGTGCCTGGTGCCAACACATCCAATAGCCAACTTCAACTTGGCTTCAGATAATTTCCCTTCTCTCAAAGGTTAGATAACATGCTTTACATGGTACTTTTCCTTTTAATTTTTTAAAGCTCTATATTTCAAAGGAAATCCAGCACACACATTTGACTTGTTTATGCACAACTCATTAAAAAATTGTTTAGTAAGAGATTCCTGATAGCCTAGGATCATTATATGCTTCTTAGAGTTTTCATGTTAGAAACAGTAAAGTTATTAAAAGTTTATGAAATTCTTTTGAAACTACTCAGCACTGATATCAACAAAAGACACGTTTTTACCAAAATCAATGAGGCTAACACTCTCAAATTTTGGACTATGGACTGAAAATTGAGTACCTTAAAAGTTTAAGAAATTTCCAAATCAATAAACATTCAAGACATCACATGTAAAGTGTTTTTCAAAGCTCAAAACACTATATAAATGCTAGTTATTATATGTGAAAGACCTTAGGCAAGTCGTTTAATATCCAGAGGTCTCAGTTGACTCATTTGTAAAAGGAGTCAGACCAGATGATCTCTGAGGTCTTTTTAGTTTGGTCTCAGTAGAAAGAATATTATATTTATTATAATAAGACCTGGGATCAAATTTCAGCTCTTCTACCTGCTACTTTTCTGACCTTGGGCAAGTCACTTAAGTTTTCTAGTTCTCAGTTTCATAATCTGTAAAATGATGGGGGCTACACTAAATGATCTCTAGGGTCCTTTCCAGCCCTAAATATATGATTCTTTGATCTTAAATAAATCTAGGGATATTGGCCATGGTCACCTAAGCATAGGGAGTCTGGACTACAGCTTGGATCTTCTGACTTCTAACCTGGTCTACTTTCAACAGTACCATTAAGTTTTTAATGGTATTATTAAAATCATCCCCTTCTTAGCCATTATGACTACAATTTTTTTTCTCAATATCTCTTACTTTGGGTAATTACTAGTGAGTACCACTCTGATTACAGTTTTTAAAAATTTTGCTTCTTTTTTCCTTAATTCTTTTTTTTGAATGCATTTAGTATTTTATTTTCCCCTAGCTTCATGTAAAAACAGTGTTTAAAATTTATTTAAACAAACTGTGAGTTCCAAATTCTCTCCCTTCTTCTCTCTCCCTAGTCCCCCCACTCCATCATTGAGAAGGCAAGCAATTTGATATCGGTTATATATGTGTACTCATGCAAAGCATTTCCCTATTAGTCATGTTGTGAAAGAAAATAGACCAAAAAAGGTCAAGAAAAATAAAGAAAATAAAAAAAAGTATGTTTCAATTTGTATTCAGATACCACCAGCTCTTTCTCTGGGGATGGATAGCATTTTTCATCCTAAGTCCTTCAGAGTTGTCTTGGATCATTATATTGCTGAGAATAGCTAGATCATTCACTGCTAATCACCTTACAATATTGCTATTACTTTGTATACCATATATTTTACTTTGCATCAGCTCATATAAGTCTTTCCAGGTTTTTCTGAGAGCATCCTGCTCATCATTTCTTATAGCACAATAGTATTTGATTAGAATCACATACTACAATTTGTTTAGCCGTTCCCCAATTGATGGGCATCCTTTTAATTTCCAATTCTTTGCCTCCAGAAAAGAACTACTATAAATATTTTTTGTACATACAATTCCTTTCCTTTTTGTTTTATATCTCTTTTGGTATATAGACCTAGTAGTGGTATCACTAGTTTAAAGAGTATTCATGATTTTATAGCCCTTTGGGTACAGTTCCAAATTGTTCTACAGAATTATTGAATCAGTTCACAACTCCACCAACAGTTCATTAATAACTCATTTCCCCCCCCTCAACATTTGTCATTTTCCTTTTCTCTCCTATAAGCCAATCTAATAGGCATAAGGTAGTAACACAGAATTGTTTTAATTTGCATTTCTCCAATCAATAGTGAGTTAGAACATTTTTTCCTTATGGCTATCGATAGCTCAAAGCTATTTTCTTTATTCCTTAAAAGCACCCCATTCTCATTTTATGGACTGGGAAACTGAGGAACAACAGTGTTAGCCAAATTCTTACAGCAGCGACTGTACCATTCATTGGCAGTCAATTTTGTACTGTGACATATCTTCTGTTGTTGGGTAAACCTGTTATTTATCTCCTGTACTGTTTTTTCATTTTCACATATATCCTCTCACCCCAACTAGACCATGGGGTCTTATCTTTAGGACTCAAAGGGAACTCTGAGATTATTTGGTCCAACATACTGATTTGACAGAAAAGGCATTTGAGGCTAGAGAGTATAAGATACTTGCCAGAAGTCAAACAGGTAGGAGGGACAGAGTTGATTTTTGAATGCAAATCCTCTGATTCCAAAATCATCACTCTTTCTTCTGTACCATGCTGCTTTAAATTAATTAATCAATCAACAAACATTTATTAAGCTCTTACTGTGATCCAGGCATTGTGTTAGTCTCTGGGGAGACAGATGCACAAATTTTCCTTGTGAGCTTGGGGGAAGAGGTAGGGTTGCATCATTTTAACAAAAAAAAATAAATAAAGGATATAGACAAAATACGCAGTAAGATTTTTTTTTCGCGGGGGATTACTAATAAATCAGTGAATCAGGAAAGACCTCTTGAGGGAGATGGCACATGAGCTGAACTCTGAGGGTCCCTCGGGATTCCAAAAGGCAAGTGGGAGGATGGGGTTTACATTATGGGCATGGAGGCCTGAGGCAAGAGATGGAATGTTGTGTTTGGGAAACAGCAAGCAGACCAGTCTGGTTGGAGCATGAAGAGATTGAGGGGGAGTAATGTGTAATCAGCCTGGAAAGATCGTCTGGAGACAGATTGTGAAGGGTTTTAAATGCCAAACAGAGGAGTTTATATTTGCAGATCACTGTCTTCTCATTCTGTGCAATTCCTCCCCATGTTTTCCCATAGATCTATGCTGAGAGTGAGAGCTGAGTGATGGATGGCCTGTGTGTTCAACTAGTGTCCTCTTAAGAGAAATTGAGGAAGGCTCCCAGAAGTGTGGTGGACCTCCTGTGGCAATGAGTTGTTCAGGATGGGCAGTGATAGTGAAGACGTGACATGTGTCCTTAGAGGAAATACCTACATTTGTGACTTGATAGGACTATTTCAGTACTTAGATTTTGGAGTTTTCAAAAAAAAAAAAACCTTCCGTAGAGGATCCACCCACAATGCTAGACTTTTCTTCTGTTGTAGTGATTCCTAGAGCCCTCCAAGGTCTTCATCTGTTGTCTTTCCATCCTTCTTCCATAATGGGGGCCCATGTCTCATCATATGTATCCTTGGTTAATCTGTTTTACTTCTTTTTGTGGTCAAGAGAATCATACTCAGCTGCCCCAATACCAACATCTGTTAAATAACCAGATCTGCTTGCCCCAAAGCTTTGACACCTTAATTTCTAGTGAATGCCTTTTTCCCATACCCAGTCCAATGATTGCTATAACCTACATTTCTGACTGTTGCCATCGTCCTCCTCTTCCCTTCCCCCTTTCCCATTAGAGAAGAGATCTGTGCCTGGAGTCCAAAGCCCATAAATGAGTTATCCCAGCAATTATGTAAAAGAAAGCCTTAAAAAAAGAAAAATAAGATCAAAACATATTTATGTTCATTTCTTTTTATTTAGGAAGAAAAGTCCATCAGTTCATTCATTAAGATTTTAATTAGGTAATACTTCTAGCTTATTAATTTCAATTAAGTTTGCACTGAGCTATTTTAAGTTTAGAAGCAGCGAGAAATGCTTGAGCTCTTGCCTCTCCATGCAGTTTCACTCCTGGACAGTAGACACACACAGTCTTTGAATATAGGGTTTTTCTTTGAATATAGGGTTTTTCTTTTTGAGAGGCTGTTATGGGACAAGAGGCCTATTTTCAGCATGATGTCCGTGGGTGGTATTGATAGGCTATGCAGTATGTGTTAAATACTTGCCATTACTATGCAGTTTGATTTTCCGGCCTAGTAGGGCTGTTTCTAGTACTGTTGAATGTATTAATCCAAGGGAATCCTGGGAAAGAGAAAAAGGGTATCCAAAAGGACTTGAGGGACGTAGAAAAATGATATCAAAGGTATCAGGGTAGTTCAGTAGACTCAAGTGTAGACACAAGTACAGTATAGTCTACCTCACTTTGTTCCTGAAAAGTTGTGTGGGAATTAAATCATATTTTCAATGTACTGGGGGAAGTGTCTATTTAAAGGCGCCCTGCTGTGAATGCTTTTGTACAGTGAAGACTCTTACCTAGGTGAAGGATTTTAGATTTAAGATCATGGAGAATTCTTTCCTAATGAAAATATCACGCTAGAATATGTTTGGGAAGTTTGTTGCCTCATTTCAATTCAATAGCAAGTTGTATATAATAGATTTGCAGTTTCATGTGCAATCGTATTTTTTTATTATGTTTTGGAAATGCTTGTTTTATTCTATAAATTAAAAATAAGTAAATATACAAAAAAGAAAAAAAGGAAAGGACCTAATCTGTGTTAATTATTTTGTGTATACTAAGACAGAAACCAAAGGGCCTGGTCTCACGAACTTTCTATTTCCTGATTGCCCAACTCCTACTTTTCTTAAATGGGAGGAAGGACGTTTCTGCGTGGAGGTCACTTTTACTCAATGCCTCATGTCCGTCTATGGCAGTGTTAGCAATGTGTAAGTTTGTAGGCTTAGTGTTTAGCACAGTGCCTGATGCAGAGCAGGTGCTTATTAAGTATTTCTTGACTGACTAATTGAAGTAAAGAAACAAAGCTAGTTTTGAGCACCATAGGCATACTTTAGAAGTTCTGCCCACCCCTTCATTTATTGAGGCAAGATTAGGCAGAAAACATTTACTGCGCCAGAGTAGGTTCTGGGGCTCCTGAGATCTCCATTGAGATGGGGTGGGAGGTGAAGGGTAGCAGAGCCATTAGGAGGGTCTAGGGCTCCTCGTTCCCCTCTGTCTTTGTCTTTTGTGGCCATGGAAATCAATTCTAGTAGGCCAGGAGCTCTTATAATGTGTCTGTGTTCCCCAAATGTTAATATGTGGGTCTGAAGATAGGTCTTACCTCAGAGGGCATTTAGGGCACAGTATCATCACCATCCTTATCACAATGTCATAGATTCAGCTTAAGGCTGCATATGTGATACCCACCAAGAATTCAGCTCCCCATTCCTAGAGAAGCCAGCTATTAGGATCAGAGACCAAGAGGGAGAAAGAGTCATCTAGTTCAAGTCAGTTTTATTTGGCAGATGAGGAAATGATGACTAGGTAGAAAACAAATGAGTTGTCCAAGGTCATGATGAAGTCTAAGGGTGATGGAATCCCTGAAATGCAAGGGTACTGGGGTGGGGGGTGGGGTCTGCCTTGAAAAACATCTACCACTCAAGCTTTCTTTCCGTCTAAATAGTGAGTTTATTATGACACCAGTGGGGTGGGTGAGATTCCTAGTGAGTCTGCTGTATTTGTGACTCCAATACAAGCAGGCCAGATTCTAAGAATCTGTGGAATTTAATGGGGGTAAGATTGATATTTTTATACAGAAAGACTGTAGGAAGATCTGGATGGGATCTAGGAATGGCAGCAAGTAGCTTGGGTGGGCCAGGTGCAGACAATGAGGGGCACAATGAAAGGTCAGTTAGCAGGATTATACTGGGATGGGTGAGCTATCTCAAGGAAATGCCAGGGACTTGGTGGCTGAAATTTGTGGGAAAGTTCAAGGACCCTATTTTAAGGGATCCTCTTGCTCCATGAGCCCCATCATTCACAGAGGTAGTAATTGGCAGAGTATGGATTTGAACTCATGCTCATGACTCTGGATTGAGTGGTCCTGCATCGGTGCCACACAAGCAGGCCCTAAGATGATAGACAGAAAGGCACATGAGAAGGCAGATTTACTTTCTTTTAAAGACAATGGACATAATACTGCAATTATCACTAGAAAAGGGACAAAGGAAAATGAGAAACTGTCCCTGTATCCAAAGAATTTATAATTTAGTAAGAGAACTCACTGTTTTCCCAGAGTTAAGAATTCAATAAATATTTGGGTAGAGTCTCTTTTTTTTGAGGGGGGAGACTATTGGGCAGGGGTGAGGTGGATAGAGGACGGGGTCTGGAGTCAGGAACACTTGTCTTTGTGAGTTCAGATCTGGCTTCAGACACTTACTAGCTGTGTGACCTTGGGCAAAGCACTTAACCCTGTTTGCCTCAGTTTTCTCATCTATAAAATGAGCTGGAGAAGGATAATGGCAAACCACTCTGGTAACTTTGCAAAGAAAATCTCAAATGTGGTCACAGAGAGTCTGGTACAATTGCAAAATGTCAACAACAAAGAGGGGCTATTGAATCAATGACTAAAGAGGTTGCCCTCCCCTTTTGGGTAGAATTATTTACCTCCTTAGTAGTAACTTGGTGAAAATGAAGCACCTTTCCTAAAGAGTCAAAGCTCTTCACATTTTAAACTATTTCATTAATTTTGACAACATTCCCTATTATTCTCTTAAATACAATGGACCAAACCATAGGAGCCCAACTCCAAGGGGATTTACTATGTATAAACAATGTCCTATGCATATGCAAACTGCTACATGAATGTTAAATATTGCAATAATAGTAGAGGTGCCTCAGGTGTGGGAGAAATTCTCAACCTTTCTCTCTCATCTTTGCCTTATTTCCTACCAGGAGTGAACACATTGTTTCCCCAATTCTCCTATATAATAGAATTCATAAAAAATTCATGATCTGCATGAAGGGATTTTGTAAAAAGCCCATTAATTAGCACAGCCACAAAGAATATCGTGGATATTGTAACTTCTTAGGATTTTTGTTGTTGTAGCTGGCATTTTGCTCTTCTGGTCTAAAAGGAAGAGAATTATTCCAGGGGATTGAGATAACTTTCCTCCCTTTTCTTCCCCCTTTCTTTCCCCTTTTATTTCTGTCTCCCCACTCCAGCTCCATCCGAATAATCAACTCTTTATAATTCATCAGTTGTTTGGAGGACTTTGAAAGTCCAGAGGTTGGATTGGTAGCAGGTGTTTTATCCTAAGAGAGGACTATTCATTGTAGTCACCTGGGATCCAGGGTAGACTCTCCCTTTTAGCCAAGTCTCCTTTATCTTGACATAAAGAGACATTCTAGCCTGGAGGTGAACCAGGCCACAGAAACTGCCTTGGGTTGCCTGGAAGAGAAGGAGGGAAATTCCCTGGAGCCTGCTGTGCTCCCATTCTTGCAGAATTTGTTTATGAGTGTAGCTGGATTCTTAGCCACCCCCTGGAGAAAGGGCCAGTTTCTTGTGAAGAGATTTAAAAAAGTGGACGTTGCTCATCTGACCCCTCTCTAGCTGCCTTCATATCTCCAGCTGTCTTGAAGAAAAACATTTATTTGACGGTGGTGGGGAGGGGGTGGACAGCCAAGAGGAGGAGTGAGGGTGGATTGAGCCTTTTAAAATCTGTCTCTTGGTTCATGCGTCTTATGTTCTATGTGCAGAGAGGTGTGGTAGCTGACACCAAACCAGACCTAGGTTTAAATTTCACCTATGACCCCTACTGGCTGTGAGACCCTAAGCAAGTTACTTCATGTTTCATTGTTCAAAAAACCTCTCTAAGATATGAGTTCTTAACCTAGAGTCCATGAACTTGTATTAAACATGTTTTTTTGATAATTATTTCAACAATATTTGTTTCCTTTGCAACTCTACACATTTTATTCATTTTAAAATAGCATTTTTAGAAGGGAGCCATATACTTCATCAGACTTCCACTGGGGTCTAAGAAACAAACAGACTCAGGACCCCTGTTCTAAGACTAAGTGGCAGAGAAGGTGCAGACCTGCATTGGCAGAAGAGATCCTCATGGGAGCCCCTCTACCAGTTAAATCACCAGTCCAGCTCAGCTTCCTTATGAGGCTCTAAATTCCTTGAGGGTGAGGACCTTATATACCTTATCTATTTCCTCTTCTTCACAAGCACCTAGCCTAGTACTCTGCTTATATTAGACATGCAATAAATTTAAAAAAAAATGGTAAGTGCCCAGACTCTGAGTTGACCTTCTAGTGGTTCTTGTTTTTTAAAGATGTCTTGAATTTGCTTCCTAAATGGGAGAGATCTAAGGCTGACTCTTTTAGAGTCAGCCTTAGATCTGGGCATGGTTGTGAGCTGACTTGGGGGGAATTTGAACTCAAAGGAATGCTTTTCTTATCTTGGGAACTGCTTTTTAAAAAATCTCTTAAGTTTTATTTTACACACACACACACACACACACACACACACACAATATACACAAATATGTGCTACTTTTCTTTTTCTCTTCTATGGAGAGATAAGGCATGTCTCTTGCCTGGTAGATGCCATGTCCATCCAAATGTAGAAGGGTGGGAGAATGCAACAACAAACCAATTACTTCATATTTCAAAGGCAGACCCAAAAGATCTGTGGAATCAAGGCATTTACAGCATATGCTTTCTTTCGAAGCAAACCCCTACCCATGCTTATCCTAATAATGGCCTGGCTGATCCTGTGCTGGGAGGAGGAAGAGGAGGAAGAGAAGGAATGCTGAGAGTCAGGGACAGAGAATGCAGAGCAATAGCCTTGGCCTTGCTACTGATGGGAAAGTCAGCTATAATCATGCTGGGAATGACATTTGCCCTCTTCCAGGTGGTGCTGGTGTCAGGTCATTGATAAGAAGAATTTGGCATCCTCCCCACCTCCAGGATGGATATGCCCATGGCTAGCCACACTGACCTATTTTCAGAATGTTTCAACTGCCAGTTTCTTGGGGACACATTTGGCCCATTATCCTAGGTGTCAACTCCCTCCTTGGGCTAAGTTTTGCCTGATGATTTGAATGTGACTGTCTCTGCAGAAAAGTAGAAATTTATAGAGTCAAAAGTGACCTCTGGAGGTTGTCAAAGTCATTCTTTTGCTTCCTGCCAACACAATCTATCTTACATGGGTAAATATATAATTGTTTTTGTGGTAATGTCCACTAAATTCAGTTGTTGCATGCTTGGAATAGTGGTTGTAGCCATGTTGTAGTTCTCTTGTGTCCTTTCCTAGTGAACAGGAAAAGGCACGAGGCCATATAAGGCTCTCATTCTCAAGAAGGAGAGCGCAGAATCCTAGAGTAATTTTGCTTTGCAAAGTCACTAACAAAGGCACATGTTTCACTGCAGCATAAGCTACAGATGGGCAGTGAAAAAAAATACTCTGAGACTCTGATTTCAGATGAGCTTTTATTAGCTAACATATCATCTGCAAAAGGAACTGACTCACATCTGAGCATTTGCATGACTTGGGGGAAAGCTGTCTGCCAAACTCATCATTTTCTCATGAAAGGTAGGCTAGAGGTGCCAGGTAAGACCCCTGGATGTCTAGGTGGATGTGCTTGCTTCAACCACCTGGCCCCTGGCTTGGTTTTCTGAATCTGAGCAATAGTGTTTGGAGAGGATGGAACATGTTGAAGCCAAGATAAAATCTCAGGTGAGGGCGAGAGCTGGAAGGAGGGTGGCCCTCAAATAGTCCACAGGTTGACAAGTATTTATTGAGACTCCATTTAGTGTTCAATAATGTGATCATAGGGGCTGGGGGAAACAGAGATACATGGAGAGGAAAGTCAGGGGATGTACTGCACAGTCTTTGACTTTATGCAACTTATAATCTACTTGTAGGAGTCAAAATTCATACACATAAAACGACTGCTGAATAACATAAAATAGTTTATAATTAAGTGCTAAGTAGCGTTGTTGTTTTTGTCCTTTGCTCTCAAAGAGGACTATGGCATCAGGAAGGTGATGCCATGACTTGTAAGTGAATTGGACTTAAGTGAGGGAGGGCTGTGCACTTTCTCCTCCAGAGCCATCTGGGTGCAGTGGCAACATATTGATCAGGATGACTGGAGATGGTCATGCAAATTGTTTTGTACTGATTTTAAGCACTGTAGTAATTTGGGGCAGAGGAGAAGCACAATGATGGCTGAAACAGCAAGAAAGCTTCACAATGTATGCTGAACTTGCCCTGGATAAATACTTACAACATAGAGAAGATTTGGATGGGTGGAGGGAAAGGGAAAAACTATTTTAGGCAAGGGATATAACATATGGAAAGATGGAGGAGAGAACAAGCAAATTATATTCATGGACAATGAGGATATCTTCACAGAATCACAGAATGTCAAAACTGGAAAAGATCTCAGAGGCTGGCTGGTCCAACATGTTCCACCTTGCCTTTAAAATACCATGTGGTCAGCTAGCTTTCCTTTGAGGCTATCAATCAATCAATAAGTATTTATCAAGTATTTACTACATGCCAGGCACTATGCTTACGTCCCTAGAGAGAAGAAATATGTATATAAAATATATGTAGCAAAAATGTAAAGTTGCTAAATATAAAAACATATGGACTAATCAAAATTAAAGTAGTTTGGGAAGGAGGTTATTAGCAACTGGAGGGATCAGGAGGTTTTATGTGGAAGATGGTGCTTAAGCTGCATCTTATCAGAAGAAAACTCTAGAAGGTAAAGGTATGGAGAGAGTGCATTCTGGACACTGGAGATGGCTGGCGGAAAGTCACAGAGCTGGGACATAGAGTGTTATGATGAAGAGAGAGAAGACCAGTTTGGATCTAAAATCTAAATAAACTTTGTGTGGGTGTTCATCCTTCGTTGGCGAAGAAGACCGTGCCATCAGAGAAATAATGACATGACTTGCACTTGACTTTGTTTTGAGTGAGGGAAGGCTGTGCAGGTCACCAGCCTCACTTCTCCTCCAGAGCCATCTGGATCCAGTGACCAGATATTCATCAGGATGACTGGAGATGACCCAGGATGAGGCAATTGGGGTTAAGTGACTTGCCAAAGGTCACACAGCTAGTGAGTGTCAAGTGTCTGAGGTGAGATTTGAACTTAGGTCCTCCTGACTCTTGCCCTTAAATAAACTTTTATGTAGTAAAGGAGAACCCACTCCTCTCCCTCCTATAATTCTCTCTTTCTTTCTCTCTCTGTCTCTTTTCCTCTCTCTCTCTCTGCCTCTCTCTCTCTCTCTCTGTCTCTCTCTCCCTCTCTCTGTCTGTCTCTGTCTCTCTCTTTCTCTGTCTCTCTCTGTCTCTGTGTCTGTCTGTCTCTTTTTCCCCTTCCTCCTCCTGAGGCCATTCTATTTGGATATAGCTCTAATTGTTAAGATGTCTTCCTTAATACTCTGGATCTGTTACCCACATGGATTTGGATATTCCTTCCAATGATGCAGATTGCAACCCATCCATGCCTGTCCATGCTGTATGGCCCATGTCCATACCCATGTATAGGTCTGTCACAGGGAATCCACCCAACTTATGCTTTTCTTTCTATTGAGCCTAGTTTTGCTTTGTGACTTCTACTTACTGCTCCTAGCTTTGCTCCCTGGAGTCAATAAGAAATCTAATCCTCTTTGCCAGTGACAATTCTTGAATTACCTGAAGACACAGGATATTCTCCTCAATGTCTCTCCCGATCTCCACCTCAGCCCCAACCCCTTCTTTGAAACTAATCATCTCAGTTCCTTCAATCAAAGTTGAAATTCTCTCTCCTCACTACCTTCCCCTTCCCCCTATCTTAAGCACCAGGAGTTGAACTGAAGACTAATGGGCTCTAGCTAAGCCAGAAAGGGTCTCTGCACAACAGTAGGAATTAAACCATTTTAGTCAGAAGGAGAACTTTGAAAAAATTATCCTATATGGAGATAAGGGTAGGTTTTATGGCACAACATAACATTTGTGATTTTGGAATACTTCTACTTTTACGAAATAAATAATCCAGTCATTCTTAATCCATTTTTTTTCTGTCATGGACATCTTTGGCCATCTGGTGAAGACTATGGACTTCTCAGAATTGTGTTTTTAAATAATTTAAGGTCATGCTTAATTTTAATTATAGGTTAGTGAAAATAAAAATACAGTTGTTTTTTCCTATCCAAATTCTTAGACACTTTGACCTCTCCACAGGGGACTTCCTGGGAATAAATGGATGAAGATTAAGAATCCGTAAAGTGAACAGATAATTTTTTTCTCCAAATTTATTAATTTATTTGTTTTCAGTTTTCAACAATCACTTCCATAAGTTCCAAATTTTCTCTCTCTCCCTCCCTCTTCCCTCCCTGAGATGGCATGCAATCTTATATGGGTATTACACATATATTTCTATTAAACACATTTTCACATTAGTCCTGTTGCACAGACGAATTAAAATGAATGGGAGAAACTATGAGAAAAACAAAGTAAACAAAACATAACAAAAGAGAAAATAGTCTGCCTCATTCTGTATTCCAACTCCATAGTTCTTTCTCTGGATGTGGATGGCAAGTTGCATCATGAGTCCTTTGGAAATGTTTTAGATCCTTGCATTGCTGTGAAGGGCTAAGCCTATCAAAAATAGTCCTCACACACTGTGGCTGTTACTGTGTATAACATTCTCCTGGCTCTGCACGCTTTACTCAGCATCAGTTCATATAAGTCTTTCTAGGTTTCTCTGAAGTCTGACTGTTTGTCCTTTTTCATAGCACTAGTATATATGTATACATATATATATCAATATTATTCCATTTTGCATTCATAAACCACAACTTGTTCAGCCATTCCCCAATTGATAGGCATCCCCTCAATTTCTAATTTTTGGCCACCACAAAAAGAGCTGCTATAAATATGTTTGTACATGTGGGTCCTTTTCCCATTTTTATGATCTCTTTGGGATACAGCCCTAGAAGTAGCATTGCTGGGTCCAAGGGTATGCACATTTTTATAGTCCTTTTCACATAGGTGAGCAGATAGTTTGGGCCAGCCCATTGCCTCATCCAAGTGCTTAATAAATATCTGTTAATGAGGAACAACCACATGTATCCATGAACAGGAGTGCCCTACAAAAGCAGCCTAATGTTATGCCACTTTTGGGTGGTTATTTTTCCCTTCCCCTACTCCCACTCCTTATAAAGAGATTTCTACTGAGGAAATTCCTAGGTTGCAGAATCATAGATTTAAATTTAGAGCATGGTGTAGTGAATGGAATTCTGAACTCGGAGTCAAGAAGTCCTAGGTTCACATCCTGCCTGAGAGCTGTGTAACCACGGGCAAATCATTTAACCTCCTTGGGGCCTCATGTCCTCATATTTAAAATAAGGAGGTTGGACTAAATTATCTCTAATGTCCCTTCCAACTCTAAAATTTGTGATCTAGTTCCCCTGCTTCATTTTATAGGTGAATAAATGGAGGCCAAGAGAAGTAAAACAACTTGTTCAAGGTCAAACGCATAGTAAACAGCAGATTTGAACCTAGGGCCTTTGATTCTAGAATCAGAACCCTTTCCACTGAGCCACCCCATATCATCTCTCTTGGTTTTACAAATATTTTCCTCCACCCCTTGAGTTATAGGCAGCACTTGGGTCAGCCTCTGTTGTTTGCCTCCTTCTGACTTGGTCTCTCTTTGCAAGTGATCTGTCAGCACATGACGGTGGGATCGACTTGTGTGTGTGTGTGTGTGTGTGTGTGTGTGTGTGTGTGTTTGTGTGTGTGTGTGAGAGAGAGAGAGAGAGAGAGAGAGAGAGAGAGAGAGAGAGAGAGAGAGAAGAGAGAGAGAGAGAGAGAGAGAGAGAGAGAGAGAGAGAGAGAGAGAGAGAGGGAGGGAGGGAGAGGCTGCTGTGACAGCATCTGTGCCTCACTATCTCCATGGCACCCAGGCATCGGGACAATCTAATTAGGCTATTTTCAGCATCTTTGGGGTGCTGGGGGGGGAGGGTGGTGGGGACAGGGAGGAGAAGATAAGGGATCTGTTTTCCTTGTTTTCTCTGTCTCTGAAGCTACTATTGATTAAGCAATGGGTAAGTAGGAGTTTCTTTCCTTGAACTCTCCTACTGGAGATCAAAGGGAGGCTTTTTGGCAAAAAGATGAGTCTTATGTGTAATGCCAGAGATGCCATCCTTGGCAGGCCTCCAAAGTCTCAGTAGTACTGTGTGCCCAAGCCAAGAGATTTGACCCAAAATGTTGGAACTGCAGGCACCATTTGCCTTCTACTGGGGCTGTCAGCCACAGAATGTCTTTGGAAGAAGGTTCACATTGAAAGGGGGTGTATTGGTTATTTTCCATAAACCTACTGACAAGTGTTGGATAAGACAGTACATAGAATTGAAACAAATCTTGAACCTAAAGAGGGGGCCATGGGACAATGTCTTTTCATCCAGGTTGCTATGTTGTGAATCTGTTGAATGTGCATATCTAGAGGTGGATTTGGAGTCCAAAGGATCTGAATTTTAATCTGATTCTGTGGCATATAACTTCTTTCATCTTGAACAAATCACTTAACTATTCTAGACATAAATTCCTCATCTGTAATATGAGTGGATTAGAGGTCTGTTTCAGAGTCTAAATCTACAAACTCAGGAGGAAGCTCAGTGTTCTATTCCATATCCTTTGCTTCCTCTCAGATATAAGAAGATGATCACTTTGCAGAGCCTGAAAGGAGATATCACCTACCACCTGAATGCAGTGGAGAAACAGTTCTTAGCCTGAGGACAAGATAGGACATCTGGACCCTTATAGCTCCACCTGGATTAGGTCATTTTCTCCCCCCTCACCTGATATTGTTCATGTATTCCTCACCTTGAAGTGTAAATTTTGAGGACATCAGATGAATGCCACTGAGCTCTTAATTATTCTCATAGTCAGAACTAAATTATTCTCTGATAGTTTCGTATGTGTTGACCTTATCTCCCAACAAAACTTAAAAGACGGAGGTTATGTCTGGTGTTTCCTGTGTCTCTCTCACTGTGGGGACATAAGTAGCCACTCAATAAAAACTTTGGACCACAAGAACTAGATTTAGAACTGGACGAGACCTTCGAGGTCATAGAGTCTAAGTCCATTATTTTTCAGATGAGAGTAAGGATGACTTTGTTAGTTTCTTGCCTTCTTAGGGTATATTATCAAGAAATGGCAGCATTTCAGTCTAGATATGTTCATTTTCCAGGTTGGGAACTGGGGACCACAAAAGTCACTGTAAATATTAGATTGTCCCAAATTTGGTTTCCAGGTGCTCTGGACAGCCTGCAGCTGTCTGTTGTGTTTCTGTCCATGTACACACAAATTGCTTCCTGGAGATCAAAGGTGTCCTGAGCAGTTGATTTACCAACACCTTTGAAGTCTGGTGCCATTTTTTTCTGTTTTTTTTTTCAATACCTTCTATTTTCTTTTTTATCACATTTTGAGTTTCAAGCTGTTTCCCTCACTTTCTCCCAAACCCACACTAGAGGAGGTCAACATTTGACACAGATATATTTGTGAAACCATACAATACATACTTCCATAGATCAGTTTTTTCTCTGGAGGTGCATAGCATCTTCCTTCATATGTCCTTTATAGTTGATTTAAATATTCATATCTCTCAGAACAGCTCAGTCATTCACAGTTTCTCTTGGAATAATATGTTTGTCACTGTATACAACCTTCTCTTCGTTCTACTTCTTTCACTCTTCATTATTTCATGCAAGTCTTCCCATGTTTTTCTAAAATCAACTTGCTCATCATTTCTTACAGCACAGTGGTATCCCATCACAATCATATACCACAACTTATTCAGCTATTCCCCAGGTGATGTACATCTCCTCAGTTTCCAATTCTTTGCCACTATAAAGAAAGCTACTATAAATATTTAAAAATATATAGGTTCTTTTTCTTTTCCCCCCAATCACCTTGGGAAATAGATCTAGTAGTGGTATAGCTGGGTCAAAGGGTATACACACTTTTATAAACCTTTGGGCATAATTCCAAATTGTTCTCCAAAATGATTGGATCAGTTCAGAATTCCATTAGTGTCCCAATTTTTCCACATCTCCTCCAACATTTGTTATTTTTCCCTTGTATCATTTTAGTCAGTCTGATAGATGTGAAATGATATCTCAAAGTAGTTTTAATTTGCATTTCTCTAATCAATAATTATGAAGGGCATAGCTTTGATTTCTTCTTCCAAAAACTGTATATTCACTTCTTTTGAACATTTATCAATTGGAGAATGACTCATTCTTATAAATTTGACAAAGTTCTCTACATTTTCAAGATATGAAGGCTTTATCTAAGAAACTCTATAAAATCTTTCCCCCGATTTTCTGCTTTCCTTCTAACCTTGGCTACATTGGTTTTATTTGTACATTTTTTTTTCTAATTTTGGTCAAAATTATCTATTTTGCATCTCACAATGTAAATTTTATTTATCTTTTGTTTATTCATAAATTTTCTCCTTTCCGTAAATCTGATAGAGAATATAGTTCCTGCTCTTCTAATTTATTTACGATATCTTCTTTTATGTATAAGTCACACATCCATTTTGACCTTATCTTGGTAAATCGTGTAAGATATTGGTCTATGCCTAGTTCTTGACAGACTGCTTTAAAGTTTTCCCAACAATTTTTTTAAGCCAAATGGTGAATTCTTATCCCCAAAGATTAAATTTTTACATTTATCAAATACAAGGTTAATATAGTCATTTGCTACTGTATATTCGATATCTACTGCATTCCTCTGATTCACCATTCTATTTCTTAGTCAGTACCAGATAGTTTTCATAATTGCTGCCTTATAATACAGTTTAGGATCTGGTACTGCTAGACATCCTTCCTTTACATTTTTTTAATTATTTGTTTTGATATTCTTGACCTTTTGTCTTTCCAAATGAATTTGTTATTATTTTTTCTAGCTCAACAAAATCATTTTTTAAAATTTAATTGGGATGGCACTGAAGAAGTAGATTAGTTTAGAGAGAATTGTCATTTTTATTCCATTGGTTTGGCCCACCCATGAGCAACTGACATTTTCCTAATTATTTAAATCTGACTTTATTTGTATAAAAAAGTGATTTATAATTATGTTCATATAGTTCCTGGGTTTGTCTTATGAGGTATACTGCCAGGCATTTTATATTGTCTATGGCTATTTTAAATGCAATATCTCTTACTTTCTCTTCTTGCAGGGCTTTGTTGGTGATATATAGAAATAATTATTTATGTGGGTTTATTTTATATTCTGCTACTTTGCTAAAATTATTCATTGTTTCATTTTTCATTTTTAGTTGAATCTCTAGGATTTTCCAAATATTCCATCATATCTACAAAAAGACATAATTTTATTGCCTCATTGCCCATTCTGATTCTTTCAATTTCTTTTTCTTCTCTTATTGCAATTGCTAGCATTTCTAGTATAATATTGAATAATAGTGGTGATAATGGAAAACCTTGTTTCACTCCTGATCATGTTGGGAAGGCTTCTAGTCAACCCTGTTGCAAATAATGCTTGCTGATGGTTTTAGGTAGATAATTCTTATTTTAAGGAAAAATGCATTTATACTTATGCTTTCAACTTTTTTTTAAAAAAAATAAGAATGGGAGTTATATTTTGTCAAGAGCTTTCTCTGGATCTGTTGATATAATCATATGATTTTAATTACTTCTGTTACTGATTTAATCACTTACATTAATAGTTTTCAATCAGTCCCGCATTCCTGGTATGAATTCAGCTTGTTCACAATGTATAATCTTTGAGATATGTTATTGTAATCTGACCTAGATAGTATTTTATTTAGGATTTTTGCATCAATATTCATAGTGAAACTGGTCTATAATTTTCTCTGCTTTTGTTCTTCCTGGTTTACATATCAGCACCATATTTGTTTCATAAAGGGAGTTTGGTTGAACTCCTTCTTTGCCTATTATTCCAAATAACTTATTTAATATTGGAATTAGTTAATCTTTAAATGTTTGACAGAATTCATTCTTAAATGCATCTAGTCCTGAAGCTTTTTTCTTAGGAAACTAATTTATGGCCTGTTCAATTTCCTTTTCTAAAATAGCTTTATTTAGATATTCTGTTTAGGTAGCATATATTTTTGTAAGTATTCTTCCATTCCACTTAGATTGTTAAATTTATTGGCATATAATCAAGCAATATAACTTAATAATTGCTTTGAGTTCATCTTCATTAATAGTATATTTATAATTTCCATTTTTGATGTTAGTGATTTGATTTTCTCTTTTAAAAAAATCACATTAATCAATGGTTTATCTATTATACTGTTTTTTTCTTCATAAAAACAACCTATAGTTTTATTTATTAATTTAATGGTTTTCTTACATTCAGTTAATGTCATCTTTAACTTTTAGGATATCCAATTTGGTGTTTAATTGGGGATTTTTAATGTGTTCCTTGTTTTAGTTTTTTTAAATTGCATACCCAGTTCATTGATCTATTCTTTCTCTATTTTATTGGTATGAGCATTTAGAGATATGAATTTTCCTCTGATTACTGCTTTTGCTGCATCCTACAAATTTTGATGTGTTATGCCATTGTTGTCTTTCCTTTTAATGAGGTATTATTTCTATGATTTGTTTTTTGATTCACTCATTCTTTAGGATTAGATCATTTAGTCTCCAATTAATTTTTAATTTAGGTTTCCATGGTACTTTATCAAGTGTAATTTTTATTGTATTGTGATCTGAAAAGGATACATTTAATATTACTGATTTTCTGCATTTAGCTATAAAGTTTGTTTTTGCTGTTCTCTATGGTTGATTTTTGTAAAGATGCCATGTACTGTTGAGAAAAAGGCATATTCCTTTCTATTCCCATTCAATTCTCTCTAGATATCTATCATATCTAGTTATTTAAGATTCTATTCATCTCCTTGATGACTTCCTTATTTATTTTTTTGGTTAGATTTATCCAATTCTGAGAGGGAAAGCTCAAAGTTCCCCCATTATAGTTTTGCTATCTGTTTTCATCCGTGATTCACTTACCCTTTGCTTTAAATATTTGCTACAGCATTTGTTGCAAATACCTTTAGTATTGATATTATTTGTGCTTTCCTACATAATGTAGTTTCCTTGTTTATCTCTTTTAATTAAATATATTTTAGCTTTCACTTTGTCTGAAATCATGATTTTTTTTTTTTTTTACCATCAGCTGAAGCACAACAAATTCTCCTACAGCCCTTTGTTTTTATTCTATGGGATCTCTCATATTAAAATGCGTTTCTTGTAGACAACAGGGACAGAGTAGGAGGTGCTCAGATAGGTAGGAGAGAATGGTGCCCTAGAAACCTTGAGAGAAGAGAGTATGAAGGAGGAGGGAGTGATCAGTAGTGTCAAAAACTACAGAGAAATCAAGGAGAAAGACAGTTGAGAATGGCCAACAGCCATCAAGAGATAATTAGTAACTTTAGAGATAGTATTTCAGAGGTATGATGATAAGGTCAGAAGCCAGATTGTAAGCTAAGAAAAGAGTAAAGAAAGAAAGTGGAAGCACTTGTATAGACAGCTGTTTTGAAGAGTACAAAGTACAAAGTACAAAGGGAATAAGAAATATAGGATGGAAGAGGGATGGAATACTCAAGTGAAGGCTGTTCCAACATGAGAAAGATATGGTCATGTTTGTAGACAGTAGGAAGGGAACCAGTAGACAGGAAGAAATTGAAAATAAATGACAAAGTGGGAATGACAGAGGGGCAATCTGTTGAAGAAGACAGAATGGACTGGAGTCACTTGAACAAGAAGAGGAGTTAATTTTGGTAAAGAGTAAGGCCACTTCAAGTGAGACAGGGGTGAAGAAGATAACAGTGGCAGAAGGCATCTGAATGATAGGTGATAAGGAAGAGGGGAACTCATGGAAATAACTTCAATTTTTTATTCTGTAAAGTATGAGGCACTGTTCTCAGCTGAGTGACTGAGGGGAGGGGAGTCAAGGGAGATTTAGGGAGGAATGAAGTTTTAGAAGAACTATTGTGGAGAATGGGATAGTAAGTTGATCAGGGAGGTATAGTATGATTGCCTCGTAACAGCAAGGGCTCAGTTGGGGTTGTATAACATAAATTTCTAGTGGCCCTAGTCAGAAGAGTTGCATCATTTTCTCCATCTTCATTCAACAGCATGTATGTAGGAGTGAAGTGTTTAGGAGTGGTGAATGGTAGGAGTTATCCAAGGCTGAAACTTGGTTGGGCATAACAGGTAATACGATAAAAGGGCTAGGAATTTAACAAAAGAGAAACAGTATAGAATTGAATTGGTTCACCAAAGGGACAAGATCAGGGAAAGAGGAGAGAATGAGTAGTACAGGCGAGATGACCTGGGAAAGAATTGAAAGGTCAAGGGATTGGAAGTAGCAGTACAGATGAAGAGGAGGATTTTGTAATGAATGGAAGGCAGAGGAAGAGATAAAGAGTCAACAGATTATGGTCAGATAAGGGGATTTCAGAATTCTTGAACATAAAGGAGGCACATTTATGGGTGATTGCAAGAACAAGGTTATGGATGTCTTCTTGTGTGACTGTTTGGGTGGAAGAGTAGCTTATGGGAAGTAAATAGGTTGAGGAACTGAGTAGTTAGAGTGTTTGAGGGAGAGTCACTATGTTTATTGAAGTCCTCTAATATGAGGGCAGGATTGTAAGCCAGGTACTGAATTAATTGAGGAAGGAAGGGGAATTATTTGGATGTTTGTAGACAACAGCTACCAGGATTTTTGTGGGTAGTAGATATGAATAGCATGAACCTCAAAGGAAGAGAACTTATTGAGTGATGAAGGTAGGAGGAGAACCTGGAAATGGCAATGAAGAGAAAGGAGTATTCCAATCTCCTGCCTCAACAAGTGAGCTGAGGAGAAAGAATGAAGGAACAGCCAGTGACTAGGGAGGCTGTGTCATCAGTGGGGAGCCAGGTTCCAGTAAGAGCTAATAGATGTAAGAAGTGGGGGAGAAAAAAGATTTAAGATGAAAGGAAGTTTGTTGCCTATAGAACAGATATTCCATTAGGCACAGTGGAAGCACTGGGTGATATTTGGTTGAAACTTTGGAGTGGAAGGTTAGAGGGATTGTGAATGAAGAATTAGGTGGTGGTAGATGGGAAATGGGGTTTGAATGATGGACTACAGAAATGAATGGGAGATCTCTTCAAGCAAAGGGGATAGGTTGAGCTAAGGTATAGAGTTGATACAAAAGAAGGATGAATTTAGAGTGAGGTTTCTGGGTCACCCATGGAATAGCCCATGATAGAGAGTAGCCCACAAGAGAAAGGTCTGTTCATGAAATCAAGAAGCTAATTGTCATTCAGATATTCAACTCAATTTAACCAATACTTATTTAATTCTTAGTATTTGAACCTATAGTAGCATCTATAGGAAACATAAAACACATTCTCTCTCTCTCTCTCTCTCTCTCTCTCTCTCTCTCTCTCTCTCTCTCTCTCTCTCTCCTTTCTCTGTCTGTCTCCTTAAAACAGCAACAGCATATTTTCATTCAGAAAATCACTACCAAATCATTTTTTTCTTTTATTTGGTGATGATGAACAGGTCCCAAGATGTTGTTCATGGGATTTCTTGCCTTGCTGAAGTGGTCTCCAGACCTAGAACTATGAGGAAGGGCACTTTTGAGCTTACTGAGCTGAGACACGACTCAATATTGAGTTCATCTTCTTTTTCACACAGAGCTTGTTTTTCCTAGCTGTTTTCTGCCTGTTGGATTATTTCCTTTCATCTTGTTGTCATTAAGCAGCTACTTTTCTGGCTAGTGGTTAAAACTTTCCACTCCCAATCACATCACCTGTCCTTCACGTCACCTGTCCTTCACATCACCTGTCCTTCACATCTTCCACCTAAGATCAGTGAACCCTTTCTAAGGATAGCCTCTTAGTTCTCAACTAGACTCTGCTCTCTTCCTCTCTGCTTTATAGCTCCCTGGGGAAGTCCAGGTAGGTGCCCAGCTTATGCTCATTAGGTAGCTATCATTTTCTTTCCACTAGATCAGGGGTTTCAAACTTGGAACCCATAGACTCATCCTTCCCCCTCCACACTCTCCAGGGTCCATGGTCATACTTTTGGGCATGTCTTATGAACTTGAGTGGAAAAATTGTTCCTTTATCTTGACTAAATTCTATCTGAAATTTAGCATTTCTTTTAATTGTAAAGATAGGCAACAAAACATTATTCTGAGAAGGGCTCTGTAGGCTTCACTAGATTGCATAAGTGATTTATGGCACAAGAAAGACTGAGTCTGCACCAAACAAATTCTTACTATATCTCTTCCCACGTTGGGGTTCATAGAGTAATAAGATGCATCACTGAGTGTGGAGGAAGAAAGAGTCTATCAGCTCCACTCCCTGGAACAGGAATAAGGGAAGCAAGGAGAAGGATCAATATAGATATAGATCAATATAGATCAATATAGAAGGATCAATAAACTTAGAAAAAGAAAACTGCAGGTGAAGTCCTAGAGTTCTACCCCTTAAGGAACAAAATCACCTGATTTCTCTGGATCTTGGTTTCATCATCTCTAAAATGAAAGGGATGGCTGCATAGGTCCCTTGCAGTTGCAGATATCTATGATTCTATGATTTAGAATTGTAGAGTAAAAAGGGTAGTGGGCTAAAAGTTATGAGATCTCTAAGTTCTAGTCTTGGTCTTGTCCAAGTTCTTAAATGCTTGCACTTTAGTTTCCCATGTAGGCAGTGGGAAGTGTGTGTGTGTGTGTGTGTGTGTGTGTGTGTGTGTGTGTGTGTGTGAGAGAGAGAGAGAGAGAGAGACAGAAAGAGAGAGAGACAGAAAGAGAGAGAGAGAGAGAGAGAGAGAGAGAGAGAGAGAGAGAGAGAGAGAGAGAGAAAGAGAGAGACAGGGACAGAAACAGAGAGACAGAAACAAAAAGACATAGGGAGACAGAGAGAGACAGAGAAACAGAGACAGAGAAAGGGGGGGGGAGGGATTTACCACCTTCACAGGGTTGTTGTGAAGAACAAATGAAAGGAGATACAAAACTACAGTCTGCTTGAACTTAAAGGGTCCTTAAAAGTCATCTATTCCAGTATCTTCATTTTATAGAGGCCCATAAAGTTAACCTGAGGCAGCATGTATAGTGGATGGAATGCTGGATTTGGAGTCATCAAATCATACCCTTAGAGCTAACAGGGATTTTAGAAGCTATCAAGTTCAAGATAAGGAACCTAAGCACAGAAAAGTTAAGGGTCATGCAGCTAGTGAGTTTCATGCATCTCCACCATGTCAGGTCAGGAAAACCTATGTTCAGATCTTACCCGAGACACTTCACTGTGTGAGACTGGCCAAATCCCTTAACCTCTGTGGACCTCAGTTTCCACATCTGTAAAATAAGGGGAGACATGGTGGACTTGATCTTTAAGATCAATTCCAGCTTATATCTATGATTATATGATATGATTAAGTGGATTTGTCTGTGACCTCACAGAAGTCTGAAACCATTAAAAATGCTCATGCAAATGTAAAGTACAATGATTTCTAAGTTTGCCACACCTAAAAATGGAACTTTTGGGTTAAAGGTTGTACCAGTGGCTTTTTCTCATGTTCTGGGGCTTCCAGCATGTCCTAGGGTGGTATATGAGATAGAGATTTTCTCCTGCATCTGGGAATTTCTGCTTATCCATGCCCACTTGTATCCCTTGAAATCACTATTCACAGCTTCCAAAAGAGAAAGATTTGACCCACTGAAAGTGTTTCCCGGTACATTTTCTAAGTATGAAGAAGTTAATTAATACTTCCTTGCCAGTAACTGCTAGAGAGGAGAATGCCCAGAATATTTATTCACAAGCTGTCTGTGGAGAAGCTGGGTCACTATCCCTGCAGTCTTTCCTGATGATCCTGGGCTAGCTGTCTCTTAATTTAAAGGGGTGTCCTTTCCTTTGGCAACAGGTGCAGATAGTCCTGGTGGCTAAGCTGCCTCCACCGAGACGGTCCTTCCTGACATTTCCTTGGGTTTTGTGATGCAAAGGACCAGATTCACTAATAAATAGCTTATTCTCTTAGGTTGTGTTTCCCAATTCTAATAACTGTCAGTCTACTCTTACCTTTTGTAATTTTTGGCAAAATCTGTGGGAGATTCATCAGCTGACCCAGCCTGAGTAGGGATCTCTCTGTAGGGCACATCTTTTGGCTGCTTCAAAGTAGCATCTGTGGAACCAGTCACCAGACGGTAAGCCACCTTCTGTTTAATGAGATGGTGAGCTCTGTCACTGATGAAAGGGGATAGCTCTCAGGGCAGGGATGTCTGGGCAAATAGTGCTGAATCCAAAATGGAATTATCCTTCCCAAGAGCTGGGGAGGGAAAATACTTTTCCCTGCTGGATACAGTATCATTCTTGGGTATAAATACCCAAGTGGGAATTGACAGGCTTTGTTTATAGTAGCTTAGTGATAGGACATAGGGCTAGGGATTTGAGAAGCAAGGACAGTGCTTAGTTTGATTGGTCAACTGTCTGGTTAAGACTAGTAAGAGGAAAGTGAGACTAGAACAGAGGTAAAGGACTGGGAGAAAAGGGATGAATGGAGGGCCTGGACAGCCCAGTGAGGACAAATGATGAGGTTAGCAAGAATGGATAAGAGGGAGAGATGTAAGGGCGGAAAGTTAGAGGGGAGTGTCAGCATTCAGGATCATGAAGGTAGTACAGTTATGCAGGATAATGAGAGTTAATATATGATTACTCCAGTCTATGACTAACCTATTAAGATTATGTCATAGGAGGATTGGGTGAAGGATCTGGGAAATTTTAGCTTAGAGAAAGATTTAAAAGGACATGATTGGTATTGATACGCTTTTTAAGAATTAATTTGGGGAAGAGGAATTATTCTTGTTCTGCTTGACCCCAGAAGGCAGAATTAGTAGCAATGGATAGAAGTTGCAAAGAGTGAGAAATTGGTTTGGTGTAATGAAAAAATTACCCAACAATTAATTAAACAATTGATGAATAAGTATTTCTTCAGAAGAAGAGGAAAAGCATTTGTTAAGCACCTACTATGTGTCAGATATTGTGTTAAGTGCTTTAAAAATATCTTATTTGATTTTCACCACAACCCTGTGAAGTAGGTGCTACAGCTGAAGAAACTGAGGCAGACAGTTTAAGTGACTTGGCCAGAGTTACATAGCCAGTAAGTGTCTGAGGCTGAATTTGAACTCAGGTCTTTCTGATTCCGGGCAAAATGCTCTATCCATTGTAGCTCCTACTTGCCTCTAGTAGTAATATCTTAAGCTCTGGTCCTACAAAGAAAAAGTATAGTATCATGCAAAAAGCAGTCTCTGCCCCCAAGGAATATACATTCCAATAGGGGAGAAAACTTGCCAGGTACTAGAGAGTAGGTGAAAGGTAATCTTGCAAGGGCAGGATCAGGAATGAGAAAGTTCTGAGCTGAGTCTAATAGGAAGCCAGGAATTCTAAGAGGTGTCCTAGACATGAGGAGACAACATTCCAGGAGTGGAACCAGCTAGTACAAGGGTGTGGAGATAATAGATGGGATATTGTGTGAGAACAGCCAATAGACCAGTATGCCTGGATTGTAGAGTATGTGCAGAAGGGAAATATACAAGGAGACTAGGGAGATAAGAAGGGGGCAGTTTATGAAAAGCTTTAAAATGCCAAATAGGGAGTTTTCTATTTGGTCCTAGAAGAAAGAGGATATCACTGGAGTTCATTGAATACAGAAGTGACGTAATCAGAGCTATACTTTAGGAAAAGCAATAAAAAAGCCCACAATCTTTTATGTGTGTTTTATGTCCCTCATAAGACTGTAAACTTTAGGACAGAGCTTATCTTAATTTTGTCTTATTTATCTTTTATTCCTTTCAGCACCTAGAACAATTTCTTGCATATATTAATAGAGTGTTCAGTAAATTTATTGATTGGTTAAATGATTAAACTGCATCTCTTCAGGGAGGGCACTCTTCTTATGGTTCTCTTTCCCTAATGTTGTAATGATGAGATTTAGCATGTATATGCACAGAATGCTTTTACAGCATTAGTATTAGTGGATCAGATCAGTTTCTTGTAGACTAATCATGTCAGATTTATCTGAAACTTGTATTGTGGGAGTGGTGGGCAATGGGAGGGTGGGAATTGCATGGATGATTTGGTCTGGAATATAATTGCATCTGTTTAACAGAGATGACCTGTCTTATAATAGGGGTTTACTGTGTAACTTCTTCCTCCTGCGAAAGTGCTGATTGTTCAATCTGAAAAAGAGAAAGCTTAGGGGAGACATAATAGCCACTTTCAAGTATCTGATGGATTGCCACATTGAAGAAGGGTTAGATTTGTTCTATTTGGTTTTAAGAGATAGAATTACTATCAACAAATGGAAGTGACAGAGAGATTTCATCTTGATGTTAAAAAAAATAGCCAGCAAACCCTTTCTGAATAGCACCCCCTGGATATCCAAGATTTCATTCCCATCTTAACAAATAGGATAGCTTGTTGCTTAGCTATTACTTCTAATACAGCCAGTTCCCTCTTATAGGAGTGAAGGAGAAGGGGAGAGTGAGCACAGTTAACACATCAGCCCAGATGACCCAACATCTCAGTTTCTGGTTTCACCTCCTGTCGCTTGCCAGACTTGCTAATGAGCAGTGAGGCTGACTCATGTCTTGCAGAAGGCAGGTAGTTGGATGTTAAGATTGTTTTTTTTGTTTTGTTTTGTTTTGTTTTTTTTTACTTTGGAGAAGAGAAAAGAAGGGAAGAAGAAGACTATGAAGGTAAATTTCAGGTTTACTCCAGAATAACTGAGAGACAAGACCTGAATGTAGTTTGGGATTAATTTGTTGTTATTACTGAAAGCCCATTTGTGATGTAAGCACAGAAAGGTAGTCTCCTATTTTGGAGTGACAGACTTAGTATTAGGAAGTGTTTTGCAAACTTTAAACCAACATATAAATATACTTTATTATTGTTATTAAGAACAAGTCTAGGTTGGGATTTGAAACTAATGAATGTATTCCAGGTAATTCAGAATGAATGCCAAGTTCTCCTGAAGAACGTCTTAGACTGAGACACACTGGTGCCTGTTACATTATATGACTTTCTAATCTTTTCATATTAGTAGCACATCAGTAAAGTCTTGGTCATTATTACTAATAACAAATATTAGTAACATTATTACTAATAACAAATAAAATATTCTGCTTGAATATCCTATCTTTGTTTCTGCTTCCCTGCTCTTTAAAAAACTCTCAAAAATATTCTGCAGTCTATAAATAGTAACCCTTTCGAGTTCAGCTGAACTCTGATCGATCGATTCTATCCCCAACCCCTCCAAATATAGCTGTGACAGATCTAAACCTATGTTAAGTGGCAATAGGACACAGACTAGTGAATCCTGGAATTCCTGGTTTAATGCTGATTGCAAGCCTGCATTCTGGCCCCTCTCCTCCTCTTTTTTTCTACCTCTGAGAACTTGAGATCTGAGAAATGAGCCTTCACTTTATCTTGCCTCAGATCATTCCACTTTATGGCCAACTCCAAGATACATGGTATCTTGTATGTCCTTGACCACTCCCCCTCCAACTCTAATTCTTCTATATTTGTTGTCTATGATTAGAACAATTTCCATTGCTTGTATTTTTAGCCCCAACACTTAGCTTAATGTTAGAGTTTAATAAATGTGTTTTTGTTTATCCATTTTTAGAAATAGTCAATACTTCAGTAATTTTCCCCTTTGTCATTATGCGCACTCCCTCTAGAAAAGCACATTTCAGGTTTTCTCTAACTTATGACATGCTTCAAGACTTCTTTTGCCCCTAAATTTGTTATTCTGCAGCAAGATGACAAAGCTTGGCTTAAAGAAGTGTGTGTGTGTGTGTGTATTTGTACTTAAAAAAAAGCTTTATAATTTCTTTTTGTTTTTATGTTACAGTCATTTTTGGATATTACCAAACCCTCTTGTAAGAAAGAAACATAGTTAAGCAAAACTGATACTCTGACCTCTTTAATAATGGATGCAATATTCTTCTATCTATTCTCTCCTACTTTTCTACTGAAAGGAGGGAGCTACTTCCTCAGCTCTTCTTTTGGAGGCCAAGATTGTTCCTTATAGTTACTCAATATTTGGGTTCATTAAATATTTTTTTCATTTACATTAATGTAGTTGAGTATATTAACTTCCATGTTTGGCTTACTTCATTCTGTATCATTTCATATAGATCTTTCCACATTTTCCTGAATTCTCCATATTTATAATTTCTAATGGCATGATAACACCCTATTATATTCCTATAACACAATTTGTTCTGCTCTTCCCAATTTAGTGGACAACCACTTTGTTTTTTATTTTTGGCAACCACAGAATATCTTGATATATATGGCGTTGATCTCCATCGTCTAGCCATGAATTGTCTTCCAGAATGGTTACAAGTTGTCGCAGTTCTACCAACAATGTGTTTGTGTCACTGTCCTCATGTAGCCCCTTAAATATTGATAATTTCTGAGTTTTTTTGTCTTCTTTGTCAATTTGCTGATTACAAGGTGAAGCTTCAGAATATTTTAATGTCCATTTCTCTTATTATTAGTGATCTGGGTGAATCTTATGGTTATTGACAGGTTGTTATTATTTTTTTTGAAACATTTTCATATCCTTTAAGTACTTGTTATTTGGGGAATAGATCTTGATCTTACATATTTGTGTGATACTTCTGTATCTAGAATATCAGACTTTTATCAAAGATATATTACAAATATTTTTAAAATTAAATTTGGAAACTTATTTTTTTTCCCATGCTATTTTTTAAAAGGAGTTTTAGAATAAAATGAGTAAGGTATTTTGTCATGTATTTATTTATATTTAAATATATATACATACACACACACATATATATGATAATGGGATTTTTTTATTGCTTTTGTTTTTACATGATTATGTTGTTTTTCTCATTATATTGCTAGCATAAATTCAGCTTAATCATAGTGAATCAATTTTTCTTCCTTCCTTCCTTCCTTCCTTCCTTCCTTCCTTCCTTCCTTCCTTCCTTCCTTCCTTCCTTCCTTCTTTCTTCTGCAACAGTATGCACCCCCACATACACAGGGGGGCCTACTATCACAGGTTCTTAGGTCTGCATTCATAAAGAGAAAGGAAACTTTTGAGGGGTTAACAATCACTTTAATCAAACACATGTATCAATTCTTTAACCAAGCACATATATCATTCACCTAGTTCAGGGAAACCAGCACCCTGAACTTCAAAGAAAATACAGAGAAATCAAAAGATCAACAGACATGGCTTCCTCTGCCTGAATTCAACAGAAGGTTGGATTCCAACTGTCTGACCATAGTTACCAGAAAGGGAAGCACTGACATCTGGGTTTTCAAAGTGGGGGGCTCCTTAAGCAGCTTCCCAGAGTCCTCCTCCAGCCAAAGAAACATTTCCATTTAGTAAGCCCCAAAATAAAACCTGCTCCTCAGAGTCTTTATACACTTTTTAGAACCAGAGGGCATCACATCCCTTGAGAACCAGTGCATCATTAACAAAAGGTGTGAACCTTCCTACAAATCTTCCCAGGCCTGACAATGGGTGGAAAGATCTTCCTTAATCACATTCAAATAGAAGCCTTATATTTCTTGATTATACTGAAACAAAAACAGCAAAAGATTCTATTTTGCTTGTCATTGTGCCTTCCTTCCTTTTTTTCCCTATAAATTCCAGGATCAAATATAAAGTTCTCTTCTTGATATTTGCCCCTCCCCCTTCAAGCATCATGGTCTTTTTTCTCCTCTGTTGACCATCAATCTGGATAGTCTCAGCCATTCTCATTTTGGAATTGTGAAGCTCTAGTTGGCTCCCTGCTCTTCAAAAAGACAGGACTAATTTTGATAGGTTTACAATTCTCTTTCTTCCATCACAGAAACCCTTTCCCCTCTATCTGAATTTTCATCGTCAAGTCATCCTTGTACTCACAGTTGAACTTCCTTTCTATTAAGTAGCTTTGCTGTTTTCTATCCATTGTTGGATTTGGTTTAGATTTACTCAATATGGTGAGGGGACAGGATAAAGGCCACCAAACCCAAAACTTAAAATATAGTCCTAGTAGGTTGTTTATACTGGAAAGCTGGGGATGATTAGGGTTAGTGGGAGCTGTAGGTAATTTGGTCATCCATGGTTATTTCAGAAGGCTTTACCTCTTATTGGCTGCAGTCTCAAATACTGTAGACTTTGAGCATTTTTCCATGTTTTTAGATGCTTGAGTAGAGGAGCCACTACACTGACATTTTGATTTTCACTCAAGTCTGTGGGAAAAACATAACTAAAAAGTGTACTTTGCGATCTGATATTGCGAAAGGAAATTTCTTTGTCCTAAGTTTAGGTTTGAAAATATAGTTTGGCACTGTGGCTAAGCAGAACAACACACCAGCTGCATTAGTTAGGAACAGAAATTCAGACCTGTAACTAGAAATTGTGCTTAGGAAAAATTTAGTTGAGTAGGTGGGGGTAGGGGGAGGGGCGGGGCATGGTGATATGGAGTACAAGCTGGATCCTTGTGACCTAGAGGCGGTTGTGCCAGGTATTAGGGGTATGGGTGGTGGATGGGAGGACATCATGGAAAGGGGCAGTTGTCATTATGAGTAGAAAACCTTTCTCCCAGATTTCACCACCCTGGGTACAAGTCCCATTTTTCCTTTTAGTTATAGCTCTGAGGAAGGCTTATGACTTTGTTATGTGATGGATACTTAATGTATCTTCAAAGCTGTGAGCCCAGGTAAAACAAGAGGCTCCACTGGTGGGAGACCCTGAGCATAGCAGGCTTTTATTCCAAAGGATATTACCTGTAGACAAATTCTGGGGAAGGGTTTGAGTTTTCATAGGGTGAAGTGATTAAAATTTGAGGACAAGATCAAGAATGAACTTTCAAATCTGAGAGAATATTATTTATGAAGAGTCTCTATATTGTTGTCAATCCATTTGGAATCATTGGATCTCTGTTAATCATGCCTCTGAAGGAGATCTTGGGTATCAATGTATGATTCTAAGTCATAGAATGGTAGAGGGAATTTCCTCACTGGGAGTCCCTTGCATAAAGAAACATACAGGTCCATTCCAAAAGAAAAAGGAACTAGGTTCCCTAGGTTGTGGGAAATAGTAGCTTCAGGGAAAAGATAAGTAGAGATTTAAAAAAAAAAACCTTAGAGGACCTAAATTTTAAAACTTAGGGTTTGGAGTATTATATCTGGTATATTTGGAGAATCAGGATCTTCGGGGGAGAGGGCATCATTGTATTTATTGAGTAATCATATTCTGCTCCCAGGGCATACAGTAGGAATGATTCATGACATTCAAGCTAGTGTAAGTGGGGATGTGTGAAAGAACTCCAGGTACATTTACAGAGGTTTCTGGCAAATTGCTTTTTACATATGAGATTACTTGTCAGGAAGATTTTTTCTCAGTTCTCACAGGACAGAAACAAGAGTGTTACATAATACACGAAGCATTTTCTAAGGCTTATGACCAAGGAAAGGTTAGCAAATGTGCAGGTTACTGGCAGAATAGCAATTAGTAGCATGGGCTTTTTGCAATATGCTGAGTGGGAGGCTTGGGAAGGGGTTGTTTTGATGAAAGCAGAATACCCAAATGGAAAGAACCTTCCACTGTCTGTGCTTTCGGGAAAGTCCCTTTCCCCTGGATGCCCCTGCTTTCTTACTGGTTAATTGGGGAAAATGGTCGTGCCTGATCCATCACCACCCCTCTTCTATTTATTTACAAAGCCCATGAGGGAGGTTGTGAGAATTAAGAAGAGGACACACGGGGAGCCCCAGGAATGCATTATAATGCTGGCAGTTATTATATTACCCTTCTGAAAATGAATTGTCTTTACCAGGGATTTGACTAAATCAGTAAATGGGATGGAATTAAATACTGTATAGGTTCATTTTTCCTCCCTGAATAAGGAAGAAATTGGCATATGGGAGAAAAAAAATCAGAAGTAGCACTTTGTGAGTTGCAGATGTTAGCGAACAATGACCAAAGTGTAAGTGTGCTACTCCTTGGTGGTATGTGGACTGACCTCTGACAACATTAGTGTTGATCTAAGCCTCATGACTTCTAGGCATTTGTTTCTAGCAGAAGTGAATAATGTAGCTATGATTCTTGGTAAAAGTCAGACATCACCTCACTGGTGTTTCATCATCAGCAGTACTATCCTTCCCATTCAGTCATAAGAGGCCTTATTGTGTCAGCAAACTGGAATGGGGTAGCATAGGTGTTCCTAAGGTCATTGATCCCATGGAAATGACTCATGGACTCTTGCGAAATAGATAGATGCAAAGAAAGAATGAAAGAGCATGTTTTAAACACTTACTATGTGACAGGAACTATCCTAAGTGCTGAGGACACAAATACAAAAACAAAACAAAAAAGATAGTCCTTACCCTCAAGGAACTTATATTCTAATAGGAGAAGATGGCAAATAGGAGAAATGGAAAATGAAGAGGAGGAAAGATACTTTTAAGGGGCAATGTGGGAGGAGAGGATGAGGATTTCTGAAATAGTTTAGGTATAAATGAAGTGAAAGACTGGGGTCTTTTCTAAAATGGTGGTCCCAGGGAAGAAATCACCACTAAAGAAAAAAGAGCCAGAGCAGAGAATATGGTAGGTGAGGAAAAGGAGAAGGATTTCAGAGAGAGCCCAAGCACAAGTTTGAGAACCACTATTTTAGAATAATCCCATGTTGTGATATACTAAAGAACCTGGTCTGATGTTTCTCAGCCATCATGGGGCAGGAGTAAGGCAAACATTGGCTTGAAGGGAGGGCACAATAGCAAGTGAGGTGGAGTACTATGTTACTTCAGGAAGACATGAAACCAGTCCACTCCCCTTGAGCAGATAGCAACAGTTTGGGGTGGTGGGGGGCAACTTCTCTATTTAGGCAATCATAAATCATAGTTTTAGAGCTATAAAAGATCTTCTAGGTCATCTAATGCAACCTCTGCATTTTGCAGCTGGGGAAAGTGAGAACCAGAGATAAAATGATTTGTCAAAGTTCACACAGGTAGTAAGTTGCAGAGGTAGAGTCTAAAACTCAGAGCTGTTTCAGAGCTAGAAATTCCATTTCTCTATCCTTTCTCCCACTTCCTTATTTCTCTAATTTAAATTATCTAGAGAGCACTTATTCTTCTTTATTTCTTTTACTTCAAATTATTTATGAAGGGGAACTGGGAATTTCAGATGGCTAACTCTTAAAAGTTAAGGGTTTGCTCTGTCCCACCCCCAAATTTGTTGTTAATATTAGACTACTAGATACTAGAAGAGGCTTAAAATTTATAGATAGCTCTGTAAAATTAGTAACAATAGTTTAAGAATGCTCCTGACTCATTGACTGAATTTGCTCTTTTTGGGGCTGGTAGGATTAATTAAGTGACAGTGTAATGTTGACTGTAATTAATGGGAATCACTAGAATGGGTTTCAAGGACAAAAAAGATAGTTGAACCCATCAACACAACACAACAACATAAAATTAGCCTTGTAATAGGCTCAGAATGAGCATTTTTTGTTGTCAAAGGTTTTCAATAACAAAACCTAATCAGAGAATACATTTTAATTAGACTGAGTTTAAGGGTAGGGAGGTGGAGAAATGGACCAATTCTTACATACACCAACAAATTCATTTATAGCTCAGTCATTCCTACTTGGACCTCTAAGACCAGCTCTGAGGCCACAGATCTTGGCTCTTAACAAATCCAGGTGGCTTGTGGATATGCGAAAAGGCAGTATTCACTTTTATGAACAGAAAGCTGAAACATTTCTCCCTTTGGTGGGTGCTGAGAAGGATTGTAGTTTGTCCTTCACTCTCAAAGAGGACCATGACATCAAGGAGATGATGACATGACTTGCAATTGTCTTTGATTTGAGTGAGGGAGGGCTGTGTAAGGTCACCCTTTCTCCTCCAGAGTCATCTGGGTCCAGTGGCCAGATATTGATCAAGATGGCTGGAGATGGCCCAGGATGCACTGGGAGACCTTAGTCCTTTTAAGCTAAGGTCTTTTCAGGTTCTAACTTTGAGTTAGGCAATGCACATTCAATGACTCTTTAAGAAGTGAGTAAAGGGATGGCCCCTGTAATAAAAAAAGGCAAACAAGGAGGGCAAGACCCTCAGGGTTGCTGGCTGAAAGAGAAGGGAGACAAGGAACTAAGGAAGACCCTCCTGTCCTTGGTGTGAAATCAGGTTCTCCCTGTATGGGATTCACAAGGTAACTTGGAGGGAAGGGGTATAGAGATGGCAAAAATATCACATACAGAAGGAAGACTTTGGAAGAGGCAGGAAGGAACAGAGGAGTCTGCTGGGAAAGATTACCTGAATGGAAAGGGTAGCAATTTGTACCCCTTTGTGGACAACCTCTCCCTGCAACTTTGTTTGATCTATTTCACTGAGCTTCTCCTTGCTTTTCCTAAGTATTTTAGATTTGGAAACTCCCTCTGGGTGTTAGAATCAAGAGACAGCACAAAGGCTGGGATTTCTTTCTCCAAGGGAGGTATGAAGACAACCACTGGATTTGGGTGGTTGAGATGGTCTAGAGACGGAAATTAACTCCCATCTGCCCCATACCCCAAGTGTAGGAAAACTCTTGAGCGTTTCTGCTGTCATAGTTGAAGGAGACCATGAGAGTCATTATCCTTCTTGCTTCCAGGCAACTGAACGTCTAAAGTTTAAATCATTTAAGAAAGAAAATTGTCTGCCTGATTTCTCAGGGATCTCTAGGTAAACCCCTGGGTAGGCTTTTCTGATTTGAGAGGTTTCATTTTTAATCATCTCATGATCAAGTTCTTACTTTCTAATAAAAATCTATCATAATCTTCTCTCCTATCTTAGTTTAAGCCCATTGCTTCATGTTTGAGGAAAGCAACTCTTCCTCATGTCTAGAATGCATGTGTTCTTTACTTTAGCCTCTTAAGAATCCCTTGATTCCTCCAAAGTTCAGCTGAATGGCCGTCTATGTGAAGTCTTTCCTAATCCCTTTATCTTTTAGTGCTCCCCTTAGTTCATCTTGTGCATATTTGGTGTATATCTCTACTTTTATCTGTCTGTCTATGTATCTATGTTATCTATCTGTCATATATCTGTCCATCCATCCATCCATCTATCTATCTGTCTGTCTGTCCGTCCGTCCGTCTGTCCACCCACCCACTCACCCACCCACCTATCTATCTATCTATCTATCTATCTATCTATCTATCTATCTATCTATCTATCTATCTATCTATCTATCTATCTATCTATCTGTCTGTCTGTCTGTCTGTCTGTCTGTCTGTCTGTCTGTCTGTCTGTCCGTCCACCTGTCCATCCGTGTGTCCACCCACCCACCCACCCACCCATCTATCTATCTGTCTATCTATCTATGTTATCTATCTATCTGTCATATATCTGTCCATCCATCTATCTATCTATCTATCTATCTATCTATCTATCTATCTATCTATCTATCAATCTATCTATCTATCTGTATGTCTATCTATGTATCTATCTGTCATATATCCATCCTTCCATCTATCTATTTATCTATCTGGATAACTGAATTCCTCCTCTCCTGTCTGCCTCCCCCTCCCCTTCCTTCTCCTCTCCAAAGGAAGCTAAATTTGGATGGCCAAAAGATGCCCAGTTGACTTGAGTTTTGCTGACCCCTTCCCTTCCCTTCCCTTCCCTTCCCTTCCCTTCCCTTCCCTTCCCTTCCCTTCCCTTCCCTTCCCTTCCCTTCCCTCCCCTCCCCTCCTCCTTCCCTTCCCTCCCCTCCCCTCCTTCCCTTCCCTCCCCTTCCCTCCCCTTCCCTCCCCTTCCCTCCCCTCCCCTCCCCCTTCCCTTCCCTTCCCTTCCCTTCCCTTCCCTTTCCTTCCCTTCCCTTCCCTTCCCTTCCCTCCCCTCCCCTCCTCCTTCCCTTCCCTCCCCTCCTTCCCTTCCCTCCCCTTCCCTCCCCTCCCCTCCCCCTTCCCTTCCCTTCCCTTCCCTTCCCTTCCCTTTCCTTCCCTTCCCTTCCCTTCCCTTCCCTCCCCTCCCCTCCTCCTTCCCTTCCCTCCCCTCCTTCCCTTCCCTCCCCTTCCCTCCCCTCCCCTCCCCCTTCCCTTCCCTTCCCTTCCCTCCCCTCCCCTCCCCTCCCCTCCCTTCCCCTTCCCTTCCCTTCCCTTCCTTTCCTTCATGACAAATGGCTATCATCTCTTTTCTTCAAGATCTCTATCGAATGACAAGTCATTGTCATTGCTTTACAAAATTTGTACTATTGCCTTATATTTTATCTATCTGGTTTTTCTCTAGCTGAAGTTTACCCATATCTCCACAAATGTGGCTTATAATCCTAGTATTCATGGGATTACTGATATAGCCTTCTTTAAAAAAGTAGAAGCTTTAAAAAAAGTGAGACCCCAAATTCCTCATGCAGCACTTATGAACGCTGTTATCATCCTAATCTTTGGGGTTTTTTGAGTGTGTGAGCTGAATCTAATTTTTACTGGCCACAGAGGTGATGTAGCACCATGGAACAAACGTGTTGTGTCTGCTAACTAGCTGCCAGCTTGTGTTTCCCCCATAGGAGAGCACATGTCACCTTCATAAATTCAATTCAAATTTCAGGATGGTCAGCCCACCCAATAAATCAGACCTTCCAAAGGGTGAAAGAACATGAATATATTATATGTCAATGTTTATTTAAATTATTACCTTTCTGTGGAATTGAGGAGGCAGGATCTAAATATCCATCAGAGTCCATTAATTTTCTTTGAATGCAATGCCATATTAGTCAAACATAATTAAGGGAGCTTTGTCCAGAGACTCCTGTGATGCTAAAGAGATGTCTTATTTGTTTTTGAGGACAGGCATTTTTTTTTCTGTGGTTGTATATTTATTGGAAATTAGCTGTTTCCAAGATGACATCAGCTCTGATACACCTGAATGAGTAGGAATAGAGAATTACTGAGTTTCATTTTTCATTGGTGAATATATCTTTTGCTATTTACTTTTAGTTTGGAGGGAGATTGTGATAGAGGGTGGTATAATATCACAGTGGGGTGAAGTAGGGGAGACTGGGATAAGGAATTATGGTTAGTGTCATGATGTAATATCTATCCAGGACATTTGTAAATCTCATTTTCCTTAATACCTTTTCCTTTTATATTTCATTCATTTTTGAATCTATTTCTCCTCCTCCTCCTCCTCAGTGTATCATCCCTTATAACTGATTTTTTTTAAAAGAGAAAAGAAAAGTTTTAGCAAAAAAGACCAATCAACATATCCTTCATATCTGATAGAATATGAAATAGTTTGCGTGCATGTCAGTGGTTTGCTGGCAAATGATTAACAACCAGCTCTGCAGAAAAAAAACAAAAATGTATCATAGCATACTTTTAAGTTTAATCTGCATTATTAACATTTTCTCCATTACTTTCTTATGTCTAGAAATCAACAAAAGAATCAATCAAGCCCTGGTTTATAGTATTCACTTAATTCCTAGGTATAAATGCTTAGATCCAAAATTTAGCCAGTTTGAGCTGGCTTTTACATACCTTTAGTCTTCCTTCACCTTTGTAAAGAGGTGCAGGTAGTACTTTTTTTCCCCACTCTTCCCTAGGGCAAAGGGTAGTCATTATAATTACATCATTTTTTGATACTTTTGTTTACATTTGCAGTCATTTTGTATATTATTTTCCTTGTTCTTATGTCCCTGTGCATCAATTCTTCTTCCTATGCTTCTCCTAAATTTTCATAGTCACTATTTTTTATGCTTCAGCTATATTGCATTACATTTGCCTACTCTGATTACAATTCTTTGCCTTCATAAAAAGTGCTTTAATGAATATTTTCTTGTATCTGGAATGCTTTTTTTCCCCCTTTCTGTCTGATCATCTTAGAGATATATTCCTGGCACTGGAATCTCTGGGTCAAAGGGGAGAGGTATTTTAGTCACTTAAAAACAAGTATAATTTCAAATACATTTCCACAATGATTGGTTCAATTCACAGCTACACCAGCAGTGTATGAGTGTGTCTATCTTCTTTTAGCCCTCCAACATTTTGCCATCTTTGCCAATTTCCTGAGTGAAAACCAGGGTCGCTTAGTTGTATTTGTCCTATTATTAGTGATTAGAAGCAATCATGTATGAAGTGGTTAATACTTCCACATAAGACTCTTTGAGAAGCAATGTTGTATAGTAGATGAGCCCTGGACTTGGAGTCTGAAAGACCTGACTTTAAATCCTACCTTAGATACTTAGTAGCTGTGTGCACTAGGGCAAGTCACACTCTCTCTGAGGTGGTTTCATTATTTACAAAATGGTAGTACTGATAATAGCAGCTATTGCAGAAGGTTAATGGGACAAAATAAGATGTGTAAAGCACTTTGTGAGCCTTAAAGGACTATATAAATGTGACCAATTATTATTGTAGGTCTGTAGTCTTAATATAAAATCCAATCCAATTTCACAATGTTTTTTTTTTTAATATTTACCGTGTGCAATGTACTGCGCTATGTTCTGGAATAAAGATATAAAAATGAAACAGTTCCTGTAATCAAGGATTCTACATTTTACTGGAGGGGTAGGGCTATAATATGCACACAGATAAGTATAACATAAGGAAAACTGAGATGGGAAAGAGTACTAACACTGAGGGCATCATGGGACACTTCATAGAGGAGGTGACTCCTGAATTGAACTTTGTAAAAAGACAAGATATTTGAGAGGTAAAGATGAGGAAGGAGTAAATTCCATAGATGGGGAAGTACATGGAGAATGCACACAGGAAGGGGACATGGGGTATTAAGTTTGGAGAACGGGTTAGTACCAATATGGCTAGAATGTAGAGTTTGTAAAAGGGAATAGTATGAAATAAGTATGAGAAGGAAGGTGGGAGATTAATTGTGCAGGACCTTAAATTCAGCCTGATGAGTTTATATTTTATCCTTTGAGAATGGGGAGCCATTGAAGGTTTTAAGCAGGAGAGAGTGACATGGACTCATGCATTAGAAAGATTATTTTGAGGGCTGTAGGTAGGATGTATTAGAGAGAGGAGAGACACTAGAGGTAAGCAGATCAAATAGGAAGCTGTGGTAATAATCTCATGAAAAGCTATGAGACCTAAATTAGCATGGTTCTGGTAAGACTGGAGAGAAGATATATGTGAGAGGTAAAACTGACAAGAATTGGCCTTTGATTGGATATGAGGGATAAGAGAGAAGGAAGCATTAAGGATGATTCTAAGGATATGTATGAACCTCAGCGAATGGGATGATGGTAGTATCCTAGATAGAAATAGGGAAATTTAGAGGAGAGTAGGTTAAGGAGGGAAGATGACAATTTTTTTTTTGAATTCAAGGTGCTTACAGCAGGTATGATCCAAACAGATGACATTACCTGACTGGAATTGATATGTCCGTGAGCATGTATGCATCTACACATGTACATATATCTATATGTGTATACATATACGGGCATATGTATTTCTGATGCTGGTCATTTAGTATGGTGTTAATAGTGATTAGATTTTACTCTAGAAGAGTAAAAAAATAATAATATGTAAAATGCTGCAGAAATGAAAGATAACTGGAGTCAGATCCATGCATTACATGGTCTAGCTCTTAGCAAGAGCCATACATTTTTGAAGACTGGGTATATTTAAGCAAAACAAGGAGCTCAAAGTGTCTTCTATCAGCTTGTTCTAGGGTAGTTGGTAGAACAGTTGGTGGATAGGGGAAGGAGACTGTAGGCATTAGTGAGTCTAGGAATTAGATTAGAGATTGGTAGTTTGTAAACTGTTTTTAGTAACAGTTAGGATACGCGACTGTGTATCCTAAGATACAACCCTTGGAGTCAACTGAGAAAACTTCTGATGACTCCTGCCTGGTGCATTCTGGGAAGATGAAACAAGGCAGTGCTAGAGCTGATGCCATATCTCTCAAAAGAGAATTAAATCAATAGTAAGTTAGGGCACATAATGATTGCTTTCTTTGGCTGGCAGTATGTAAACTTTTAAGACTCTATACCATAACTTACAAATGGTCTTGATCCTTTCTTGGGCAAATCAAGGGAAAGTTATTTGAGCTTCTGAAGCCCATACATGCTGCCCAGTCCCTGATGAAGAGGTGTATACTCACTTTCCTAGGAGGAAAGGAGCCTCTTTGGGCCATCATTCCAAATGTGGCTGCCTCCCTGGACAATCTACACTTCAGCGCCAGCTCACAGGTAGCTCTGGAAAGAATTTCAGAGACCACTTAGTCCAGTCCCCTCATTTTTCAGAGGAAGAAGCTGAGAGAAGTCGTGAAGGTTTAGCACCTGTAAGAGGTGGGATATGCACCCAGCTTCTTTAACTCTAGACAAAATGCTCTTTCAGTAGAACTGAAACTGAGAAGCTGAACCTCAGTAAAGTTTGCTTCATGTTAATACTCTGAGCAACAGTGATGATTTTATGATGGGCACATGCCCAAGCTGAACGAGACAGTGTTGTTTAGTCAGTGAACTGCATTATTTCTGGGTCTTGAAGCATTTGTGGTGGATGCATATTTTGGTTAGAAGAGGAAAGGAAGTGGGTAACAATTCTTGCATTTGATGTGAAGATGGTGACATGTCTTTCCTGGGAGATTTGACTAAGGACTTCAAGAAAAGTCTACAAATTAACCTTCTCTGGCTAATTTTCTGTTAGAATTCAGTGTTCTCCCAGGCTAATTTTACTTTTCTTACTCTCTAAAAGTTAATTAAGATGGGAAAAAAAGTGGAAACTGTGCCTTGGTTTTGAAGGCCCCTCAGGTCTCAGCCACAATCTACAAAGAAGGAAGCTGGAATAGTTGCAGAATTGATTTTATTAAGGGGAGGCCAAGTAGGGGGGCAGGATTCTCTCTATAATTCAGTCAGTAAACAAACATCGATTAAACTCTTACTATGTGCTGGCTACACAAAGAAAGGCAAAAACAAGGTCCTTGCTTGCCCCCAAGGAGTCGATGGAAATGCAGAGAACTGTGTACTTCCAAGATATACATGATAACAATGCATGGTAATGTGGTCTCACAGGGAAGGTGCTAGTGCTGAAAGAGATCTGAGCTAACTCCAGAGTGAAGCCAGGGAAGACAAGTAAGACCAGCTAGGAGGTGAAGATGCTGTTCCTGCTGTAGTTTGTGGTAGCAGAATGACCCCAAAGATACTTTTTTCCTTAAATAATCCAGAGACTCCGGATATTCAGGGATCTATCTCTCTCTCTCTCTCTCTCTGTCTCTCTCTCTGTCTCTCTCTCTGTCTCTCTCTCTGTCTCTCTCTCTCTCTCTCTCTCTCTCCCCTCTCTCTGTGTATCTATCTATCTGTCTGTCTGCCTATTTGTCTATCATCTATATATCTATCTGTCTGTCTGTCTGTCTATCATCTATCTATCATCTATGTATCTATGTATCTATCTATGTATCTATCTATCTGTCTGTCTGTCTATCATCTATCTATCATCTATCTATGTATCTATGTATCTATCTGTCTGTCTATCATCTATCTATCTATCTATCTATCTATCTATCTATCTATCTATCTATCTATCTATCTATCTATCTATCTAGACTACCTGGGTTTAAATTCTTCCTCTTTCAGGTATTCATTAGCTGTGTGTCCTAGGGTATATCCCAAGGATCCCCATTTTTGGGGATCATAATACTTCATAGTGTAGTTGTAAGAATCAAATGTAATAAGGTCTATCAAGTGCTTTACAAACCTTAAAGCATTGTATAAGCTTGTTAATATTATTGCTAGAGCTAGTGAGGGATGGCTTTAGGAAATGAATTAAAAATTGGTAGATTTACTTAGTGAAGGATGGGAAGCTTCCAGGTGAGAGTAGATCTTGAAAATGGAGGGCATTTTCAATAAAATGTCCATTCTGGCCATGGACAAAAGAATGAGGATCTTACCTTTCAGTGACTGGTAATGAGAAATTATTTGATGATCCCTGTGTTAGAATGGCCATTCTAATTAATTTTTTTAAAAAACATCTGATACATAATTTGCTTTTTGGGGGAGGGGGGCAAGTTGGAAGAAGTAAATGTTGTCTCCAAAAAGTAATTCAAATTTCATGTAGCTTACATAATGAGGTTTTGGTATATGCCCATATGGTATCTACTCATGTGGAACATGCTAGGGTATGGCTTTAGGAAGACTAGAGGTCTGGTCTAAGTTCAGTCTCTACCAGAATATAATCCAATTTCACCTAGTTTTTGTTTTTGTTTTTGTTTTTCTCAATAGTACTAGGCCTTAAACCAGTAGTAGTCAGTATACTTGAACTTATTGAAGACTATGTTACCAAGTTCAATTAATTCTGGATCCTATATACCTAAGCTATTTTATTGATCAATTATTTTTTTTAAATCAGCAGCAAATTGTTTTGATGATCACTGTTTGGTAGTGTAGCTAGAAATCTGGTACTGCTATACCTCCTTTCTTTCTAACTGTTTTCATTATTTCCTTTGAGGTTTTTGACCTCATGTTCTTCCAGATGATTTTTGTCATTATTTTGTATAGTTGTATAGAGTAATTCTTTGGTGGTTTGATTAGTATAGTACTAAATCAATATTAATTTAGCTAGTATTGTCATTTTTATTTTATTATCATGGCCCACCTATGAGCAACTAATAGATCTCTAATTGTCTGTATTTCTATAAAGAATATTTTGTAATTTTACTCATATAATTCCAGTTTCTTTGAAAATGGAGGTTAGATATTTTATGAATCCTGTAGTTATTTTGAATACAATTTCTTTTTCTGTCTCATCTTAATTTTGCTGATAATGAAAAGGCTGCTGATTTTTGTGAAAGGGTCTTGTATTGCACAAATTGAACTAACTGGAAATAGGGGAAAACAGACAAAAAAGAATAAAATAATCAGTGACTGCAGCGGGCCCCTTTCAAGCCACAGACAAATCTAACAAGAAGGTAAATGAGTGCCAGGCTTAGAGGCCTGAGGGCTACCCGAGTCTTCCCTTACCTCTATCCCGAGGTCTTCGGTTGGCCAAACCGGATGCTCGTATGAGAGAAAGGACATTCCAGAGTCGAACAAGGGTTGAGCTTTATTTCAGTGTCTAGTTACAAGTGCAGAAGAATTCTTCCTTAGGAGGGAAAGAGAAAGATCTCCCAAGGAGGCAAAGATCTTGCAATAAGAGATTGGAAGTAGAAGTACAAGCGGGGAGAGAAGGGGAGGGGAGAGAAGAGAGAGGGAAAGCGGAGCCTTGTTGTCCTGTCGGCTCCGCGCCCCTCCGCCCAAGAGAGTTTTCAGGCTTTCCTGATCCTACTTAGACTCTTCAGCAGCATAGTTTGCATCTGAATACCGTGCTGTTAGATAACAATAGTGTGCCCAGATCCGGGACAATCTCGAGGGCGGGGAGAGCTCTCTCCCATCACGTTTCTCACGGAAAGAGGCGGAAATACACGAGATAGCTCGGTTCACCTCCATTCCCAGCCGTTTCCTGGGGGGTCTCGTGAGAACTCTAAGATTTAGAAGTTCCCACCTTTACCCGCCCGAGACTGTCCACATGGAATTGAGCTTCCAACCCTAGCAAATGAGAAAGAAATTAAGAACCTGAATAAATTTTTAGAAATGTTAGATATTTCTGAGAATTAATGAAATGAGACTAGAAAGGATTATTCATTATTTATTAATAATAAATTTATTAGTTTTTCAATTAATTTTTACTTGAATCTCTCATTTTCTAACTCATTCATCATATCATCTGTAAAAGTGATAATTTTGTTTTTCTTTGCCTATACTTATTCCTTCAATTTCTTTTTCTTGTTCTATTTTTCATAGCTAGCATTTCCAGAATCGTGTTAAATAATAGTGGTGATTATGGACATCTTTGCTTTACCCTGTTCTTTTTGGAAAGGTCTCTAGCATTTTAAAATATGCTATTTTTGTTGAAGGTTGAAGTATTGCCATATTAAGGAAAGATCCATTAACTCTGGTGATTTTTAATTTTTTAAAAATGTAAATAGGTGTTATATTTTGTCAAAACCTTTTAAAATCTATTTTGATATCAATAATAATGTTATTTTTCTTTTTCTCTTCTAGAATGTTTATAATTTTCCTAATATTGAACCAATTCTGCATTCCTGATATAAATCCAACCTAGCCATATTGCATAATCTTTTTAGTATGTTGCTGTAACTTTTTTGTTAATATTTATTTAAAATATTTATATCAATATTCTTTAGAGATTTGGTCTGTAATTTTTTTCTGTGTTCTCTCTCTCTCTCTTTGTCTCTCTCTGTGTGTGTCTCTGTTTCTCTCTCTGCCTCTCTGTCTCTCTCTGTCTCTGTCTCTTTCTCTCTCCATGTATTAGGATCATATTTGTATCATAGAAGGAATTCAGTAGGATATGTTTGCTCCCTGTATTTTGACAAACAGTGGATCCATTTGTTTTTCAGTGTTCTTGTTCAGGATATGGGGCAAAATAGTTTCTAATTATTTCTATTATTTCCCTTTTTTATTTTTGCATCTTCCCCTTTGTTTCTTAAAATTAAATTAGATAAATAAACGAATAAATAGCTTATCCGCTTTTACTGATTTTTGAAATTAAAAACAATCCGTCATTGGAACAGTGTAATCTTTTTAATTTCTTCTTTGAGTTTTCAGAATTTGCATTTTTAAAATTTGGAGTTTTCATTTGTTATTTTCTAGATATATGTGATTGAACCTTCTGTTCATTAGTCAGCTACTTTTAGCTTGTGCTGATGCAATAAGTTAGACATGTATATTTACTTCCAAGGAACACTTTGGTTACATCCCTAAAGTTTATGGATGTGAACTCATTATAGTCCTTTTTGATGGAATTAGTCATTGTTTCTATGACTTTCTATGACTTGATTTTTGACTTAATCTTTAGGATTAAATTATTTAATCTCCATTTAAATATAAATTCTCACTTCAAAAACCCTATATTGCTTTTCATTTTTATTGGATCATGGAATATAAGGATATTTAAAATTTTTTGCCTTTCTTCATTTATTTATGAGGTCAGGCTTATAAGCACATAGTTAAATTTTTTAAAAAAGTTACTATATATAGGTGCAAAATCTGTATTTTCCTTTCAACTCTTGTTCAGAAATTCCTAAAGACATCAAACTTTTCTAAAATTTTGTTGAGGTTTTTACCTTCTTTCTTGCATATGTTTTTGTTAGATTTGTATAGGTCTGAAGGGATGGCATTGAGATCCCCAAACTATTTTAGTCTCACTTTCAGGTTTTCCCTGTTTTTAGTGTGTTTTAAATTACTTATTTTAATGTTATGTGATTTAGTGTGCATACGTCAAATACTGATATTATGTCATTACCAATGGTACCTTTAAACATGACTAAGTTTATTCTTTCTGATGTATTGTCTGAGACTGTGATCGCCATACCTATAATTTGAGTTCATCTCATGCATGATCAATTCTGATACAACACTTCAATTTAATCTTTGAGAATCTTTATATTTCAACTATATTTCTTGGAGAAGCTTATTTTTGGATTCAGTTTTATATTCATTTCCCCCCTGCTTCCATTTTGTTAGTAAATCATTCCACTCAAATTCTGATTGCTAATTATGTTTTTCTCACCATCATATCTTCTTACACTTTTTTCCTTTATTTTTCTCCATCTTACTCTTTACAAAGAATCAGAAGGTGACAGAAGATAAATACTCTTGGAGAGGGTAGGCAGGCCCAGTTTGATCCTGCCTATCCAACCTCTTTCTATAACTGAGACACTGTTGTAATTGCAATACCTCTCTGGCGCTAATCCACACCTTCTGCTGTAATCCCTGACTTCTCTTGACCTCTTTTGGTCGTCCATTGTAGGACTTGTCTTTGATCTCTTTCTGTTTCTGTTTCTTTATACTTATACATTTCCCACTTTGGGACTTGGTTTTTTCTCCTGATATGGCCCTGACAGCCCTAATCAACAGTTGTTAGTGACCAAGCTGGTCTCAGGCCTCCTGTAAATGATGCCAGGCATGTGCACCTGGTTTTTCAGCTGGTCTGTCTTCTTCTGTGGTTCTGAGTGCTATGAAACTTGACCTAGTGACTGACTGGGAAAGGTTCTGTCTTCCGATGTTGTCTCAATAGGCCAGGGCTGAGAATTTCCTACCTTCATGTATATGACTTGGCATTAGCTTCACTCTGTCTATGTCCTGATTTGCTCAGAGATCCCATAGGTTTCAATCCTTATTTACCAAAGCTTGTCCTTGGTAAGACCTTTCTCTGAGGGCCTCTGGGATCCTGGCTATTTCTTATGCTGTCATGAATTAGATGTAGGCTGGTACTGCTGTTTCTCTTTGGTCTTCTTGATCATTTTCTATCTGTTGCTATTTTATATATCTTTGCTGGATTTTTGTAAGAGACTTGGTTTCCTTGAAGACCTAACATTGCCATCTTAATTGGAAGTCCTGGCTCAGTTGTTATACCAGAAACACTTGCCTGTCACCTTGTACTTTTCAGATTACTTTTACATATAACCTCATTTAATAGCTGCTCTGTGAGGGAGATAGGATAGGTGTTATCAGGCTCATTCATAAGTGAGTCAAGTGCATGACAGAATTGCCCAAAGAACTTATTCAAGGTCATACAGTGAGTCTGTGGCAGAATGTACATGAGAACTCATGATTCTTTTTCACTTGAGCATATTGTTTTATAATAATGAGCCAAAACAGCAAAACAAAACAGAAAAAACACTTAAACTTGAAGTATTAAAAATTTTAATTCTTTTTGTCAAAAGTTATATTTTTTAAAACAAAGATATTTAAAGAACTAAGCAAACCATTACCCAGCACCTCACATGATTCTATGATATGAGTTGATGATACACATACAATCTGAGCTACAGTACCTTTGAAAGGGTATTTTATGAGCACTGTGGATCAGGAAGGAGAAAAAAACCCAAAAAAACAATTGAGGAATGACATAAAAAACCCAACAACAAACCAAAACATGAGAATTGAGGATGGAGTAGAGGAAGGGAAACTAGGTAGAACAGTGGATAGAGTGCCAAACGTGGAAGATTCATCTCTCTAAGTTCAAATCCTGCCTCAGACACTAGCTGTATGACCCTGGGCAAGTCACTTAATCCTGTTTGCCTCAGTTTCCTCATCTGTAAAATGAGCTGGAGAAGAAAATGGCAAACCACTCCAGTATCTTTGTCAAAAAAAAAAATCCCAAGTAAGGTCATGAAGACATGACTGAAAAGCAACTGACAGCTCTGTTCATGTATTCTAGGATCATAAAGTTAAAATGCTAAGGGCCCTTAGAAGTCCTCTGTCCCAGTCCATCATTTCAAAGATAAGGAAGCTTATGCCCAGAAAGTTTTGACCAAGGCTATAAAAGTAACAAGAACCAAAGTTGGGATTCAAACTTCATTCTCTGATTCCTAAACCAGTAGTCTTTCCACTGTATGAATCTTTTCAAGAATTTGTGAGTAAAAGGTGGAGTTTGCCTTATAGCAATGAAAAGAATTAGAATTCCTGGATCTGGGATATAGTATCAACTACTTCAAATGAAGTGAGACCTCTAAGGAATCCCCAAATGCCAATAAAGGTATTAATAATAGATGTTAAAAGATAATAAATAGATAGATAATTAAAAGCAAATTGGTTAAAAGATAGAAGCAAATTATTAATAAACTTTCCTCTTGATAATGGAACCAAAAGGGTTAAACAAATATAATCAATTTAGCTAAAATGATATCCATTTAAGAAAAATCAAATGCCTTATTGTTTCTATGTTCTGGCTGTGCTCATCCTTCGGTTTTGAAGAAGACCATGACATCAGAGAAATGATGGCATGACTTGTACTTGACTTTGTTTTGAGTGAGGGAGGGCTGTGCAGGTCATCAGCCTCACTTCTCCTCCAGAGCCATCTGGGTCCAGTGACCAGATATTCACCAGGATGACTGGAGATGGCCCAGGATGCAATGGGAGATCTTGGCCTTTTTAGGCTAACCTTTTCAGGTACTGAGGGAGGTAATGCCTATTGAGTGAATAGGCCTCTTTAAGAAGTAGTCAGGGAATGGCCCTTTGGCAGTTGTAGACTCAGCAGCAGCCATATCTGACTCTTGTCAATAGAAACCAACTGAGGGACAAATGAGGGGCCCTAAAATTTATCAGCATCTCTTGTTTCTGCTTTAGCAATGACCCAGTGACTCTAGTTTGAGGATAAAAGGAGGAGTTTTCAATTTTCGCTGTGACAGATTCATAGATCTAGAAGTAGGAAAGACTCTAGGGCTTACTAAGTTCAACTCTCTTATTTCATAGATGAGGAAACTGAAGCCCAGAGAAGTTAAATGAAATGTCCAAGGAGAGACAGGATTTGAATCCAAGTCCTTGGACTTCAAAGCCATGTACTCTTTCTAGTGTACACTCAAATTCACACAGGTTGTAAATGACAGAGATGGAATTCAAACCCAGGTCTTCTGGCTTCATAACAGGCAACCTCAAAACAAGGGGTGCCCCTTAATCTTTTTCTCTTCCATCTTTACCCGAAGTTTTGGATCAGACTTGTGATTTCATTCGTTTAGGGGACTCTAGATGAGGACCTCCCTTAACCCCTGACATCCAAATCTGGCACTCCTGCTGCACAACTACAAAAATTCTGTGAATATTCTACAAAAGAATCTTTAAATGCATTTGATTTGCTTTCCTAATATTTCATTGTTGCTATTACTATTGTTTGGTTAGGACCTCTGATATCAGCTGTTCTAGGGAGCTCCCAATGAGCTACTCCTTTTACCAGTTCCAACCTGTAACTAGTCTGTAGTCCATAGTCTTAGAGAGCTGCTTCAGTAACAGAAAGGTTAAGTTGCTTTCTAAGGATCATGCAACCAGTACAGGTCAGAGGTAAGACTTGAACTCTGATCTTCCTGACTGCTCCTGGTCTTAATCTCGATACTCTATGCCAGTCTTCTGTTGTTCAGACATTTCAATCATGTCTGGCTCTTCATGATTCCATTTGGGGTTTTCTTGGCAAAGATAATGGAGTGGTTTGCTATTTCCCTCTCCAGCTCATTTTATGAGGAATGATGAGAAAGCTGAAACAAACAGGTTAAGTGACCAGCCCAGGGTTACACAGATAGTAAGTATATGAGGCCAGATTTGAACTCAGAAAAATGATTCTTTCTGACTCCAGGACCAGCTCTCTATCCACTACTTAGGAGCCCTTATGCCAGTCTACCTTAATTAAATAATCTAGTTATCCAAAAACCAAAGTAAAGACTTATTGGAAGAAATATTCAACAATTTTTAAAGGGCTAAGAAGCTCTGATTTAAACATCAGTGGGTTGATCTGGTGTGTGTGTGTGTGTGTGTGTGTGTGTGTGTGTGTGTGTGTGTGTGTGTGTGTGTGTGTGTTTAATCATATTCCAAGGCCATGGTTACAAAAGTCATGGAAGCCATTCTGAAATTCTGTTTGAAATTTAGCACATAGTCAGTATGTTGGAAAGGTATAAGACTAAGTCAAGGGACAGATAATTTTCTATAGAATAACCTTTCTGAGCCTAGTATCTGTATAGCTCCTGAGACAGACAATAGTCCGTATTCTTGTCAACATAGAAAGGAGAGAAGAGTGGAGTGGGGCATGGAAAAGCACAGGTAGGGTGTGTGCAGGGAAAGGGAGACTGCTTTTAGAAGCTGCCACTTTGCCTTGGGTATCAAATATAGATGCTGAAAGGCCGGTTTAGGGATGACCTGAGCTCTTTTGTCTGGGGCTCATAGCCAAGAACTTTTAAGGGTATTGAGAAGGTAACAAAGATGAAACCTTTGTTTTCTTTGGAACTGACCATGATGGCAGGGTACAGAGAGTTGTGTGAAAACTAGAATGGGAGAGGGACTAGATGGGGTGATTGGGCAGCATGCACCTAGCACCCAGTGCTCCTGGGTACATTCCTTATGAGTATTTTATATTCAAGGCTTAGCACAGTTCCTTAGTAGGTACTTAATGAATGCTTATTAACTTGGCTTGTTGTTCAGTTGTTTCAGTTGAACCTGACTCTTCATGAACTCACTGGGGTTTTCTTGGCAGAAATAGTGGAGTAGTTTGTCATTCCCTTCTCCATCTCATTTTATACATAAGGAAACTGAGGCAAACAGTATTAAGTGAATTGCTCAGGGCCATGCAGATAGTACATGCTTGAGGTCAGATTTGAACTCACAAAGATGAGTCTTCCTGATTCTAGACCTTGTATTCTATCCACTATGACACCTAGTTGCCTAGACTTGAGTGGAACTGAGGGGGTGGTGTTAGTGCTATCTAGTAACTTAATTCTAAATCTGCACAAATTCCAATGGAATATAAGTGCAATCACCATGTCCTAAGCTAGGAAACACATAGTGAAGTGAGGCAATCTCTGTTCAAATAGAGCTCAAATTCTAATATTTTATGATTTATAGAGCTCTTTATATCTCATCCCTGAGAGATAGATGTTACAGGTATGCTTATTTTCGTTTTACAGATGAGGAAACTGAGATTCAGAGAGATGATGACTTGGTCAAATCACGTACCAAGTAAATATCTAGAGCAGGATTTCTTAATCTGAAGTTCACAAACCTTAGGAAAAAAATTTGATCACTGTATTTCAGTATAACTAGTTTCCCTTGTTATCCTATGTATATTATTGTATGTACCTAAAATCATTTTTTTTTCCTGAGAAGGGATCCATAGGCTTCACCAGACTGCCAAATGGGTCCATGACATTTAAAAAAAGGTTAAGAACCCTTTTTTAGAAGTGGATAGATAGCATGATGAGCCTAGAGTGAGGAACACTCATCTTTCTGAGTTCAGATCTGATCTGGCCTCAGACTCTTATTAGCTATGTGACCCTGGGCAAGTCACTTAACCTGTTTTGCTCAGTTTCCTCATCTGTAAAATGAGCTGGAGAAGGAAATGGCAAACCATTCTAGTATCTTTGCCAAGAAAATCCCAAATGGGGTCATGAAGAGTCAGACATGAATGAAACAACTGAACAACCACAAAAAATACCCTAATGAGTATTAGGAATATTGAATTGAGGTCTTCATTGATTTCCAGTTCAGTACTGCTTCCACTACTGCACCTGGATTTAGGGCTCTGGTGAAAAGGATCTGTAAATGCTGTGTCCCCAACAAATGCTGGCCCCTTCTCCTAGTATAAGGGTATGTCTGTAGTTACTACTTATAGGAACCATTATAGTTACCTCATAATCTACTTCTTGCATTTGAGGCCACTCCTCGAAATTTGGGGGGGAATAATTTTAACTGATAGTCATTCAAGAATGATGCCATCAAAGATAAATTACTACTGATGAGTAGACCTTTATAAAACTACTAGAATTTCTATTTTACCGGCTTCTTTAAAAATAGCCCCTAAAGCAACTTTAGACATGAGTTCAGATTGCACAGTGACATATTAGTTTGATAATTCCTTTTATGACAATAATTTAAAGATTTTTTTTCTTTTTTCTATTTTTCTTCAAACTTGTGCCAACTTTACTCTGATTGGAGCTTTAATTTACTAATGAACATTTGTGTAGCACTTTAAGGTTTGCAAAGCACTTCTTATGTAACAACTCTTTATTAACATTTTCTTTCAAGGCTTTGGACTACTTTGTATCTACTCCCAGATCATTTATATCTTGGCCAAAAGGAGTAAAATTCTGACTGGATACAACGGGTATTTATTGAGATCCTGTCTGGCATGGTGAATTTGGGACTGTGCAGTGAAGCACTAGCTATAAACTTTAATCATAGTAATAAGGTCTGATTATATATATATATATATATATATATATGAAATTTACAAAGCATTTATATTGTCTCATTTGAGCCTCATAACCATCTCACAAGATAATATTATTACTGGCCTCCTGGCTGTTCCACAAAAAAGATACTCCATCTTTTGGAACTGGGTACTTTTTCTGGCTGTCCGCCATGCTAGAATGCTCTCCCTCCTCATGTCTGCCTCCTGACTTCCCTGACTTTCTCAAGTTCCAACTCAAATCTCATATTTACCAGGAAATCTTTCCTAATTACTCTTAATTCTAGCGTCTTCCCTCTGTTAATTATTTCCTGCTTATCCTGTATATAGCTTACTTTGCATATGCTTGTTACATCTTGTCTCCCCCCGTTAGATTGTAAGCTCCTTCTGCCTCTTGTATTCCCATCTCTTAGTACCTAGTAGGTGATTGATAAGTATATATTATTGCTCAACTGATTATGCTGGCTCACAAGACCCAGATTCAAATCCTATTTATTCCATTTTTAAAATAACTCACTATTCCAAACTCATTAGCCTTGTAATGGAGACCTTCCTTAAAATGAATAATAATTTACTTTGTGCATATTTTTTAGAACTTTAATTATAAAGCACATGAATCTTCGTTTTGTAGTTGTTGAGACTGGGACCCAGAGATGTCTAGTGACTTGCCCAAGGACAAATCACTCAATCTCTCTGGACCTCAGTTTACTTATCTGTTAAATGGAGATACTGGTTGGACTGAATGGCTTCTGAAGTTATAACGAAAAGAGTGGCAAGCTAATCCTTTGTAGGCATTCTCAGGGTAATTGTAATAATAGATAGGATGATGGGAATGATATACTCTCCATGCAAGACCCACAGTTTTGATTTTGTCTGCTAGGTCTCTATATTTTAAAAGCTTTTCATTCCACTTAATTTGGAGGTTATAAGTATGGTGACATCTGTTTGTAGTCTTGTTCTCAAATTTCCGATGAGGGTATTATTTTTTCTGTGAGAATACTTCATTTCCATTGTAATGCATTACTTAGATTCTCAGGGATATTTGGGGGTTTGTATTATTTTTGATATTGTGTTATTTTGGCTAGTCCCATTTGACTACTTGTGGTACAATTGCTTATATATCACATCCTCTTACTCTTAGGTGGGCTGGCTGGAATTCAGGCAATGTGGAGAGTTGATTTGGGGGTGTAGGGAGGGAGTGCTGGACGTCAGCTATTATTTTCCTAGGTAAAGAACAGGTGCTAATGAGAGGTTATTTCACCTTGCTTCACTCCCCCACTTTTTAAATGTGTTTTCTTTTTTAATTGCTTCCCACCCTAAGCTGAACATTCCTGGGCTAGATGAATACTATGAAGGGTAGAATAAATCCAACCCAACTACAGAGAGCAAGAAATAACATTCATTTCAGAAATGCAATACAATCTCAAGCCTAAGTTAGAACCCAATCTATGAAAAAAATTTTTATGGTTCCATTAGTAATTTAGTCATTCCCCACCCACCATTAATATACTCCTAGGTGGTAGAAATGAAATAGTTTTTCTGTAATAAGTCTTTTGAACATGTCATTGGTGCTGTTTGGCTATAAAAATGATTCAAGATGGTATGTGAGGGGGAAGGATAATAATACTGTTGAGCTCTTCTATAGTGCTTTATGTCTGATAATTACTTTGCAAACATTAATTAGTAATGGAGTGCTCCCCTCCCAAATTAATGAGTAATTACTCAAATGAATCTCTTAAAATGTGAAGACTGTCAATGGCACTGGAATAATGGAGTCTCAGGTAGATCGATGAAAAAATACCATTGACTAGCTAGTGTGGTGTTGTGTAAGAATTGCATTCAAATAAGTTCACTGAACCAAGAAATCCATATGTTCCCAAGTTGCTGGGGAGCCTTCTTTGTTTTACTGGATTAAGTTAAATTTCTTTAACCATATGCCGCTCTTTTCAAGTGACAAAAAAGGCTTAAGCATGTTAATTGAAATCAAGGATATGTATGTGTATGTACGTGTGTGTGTGTGTGTGTGTATGTGTAAGACACCAGTTACTTATGGAGTTGTTTATCTTAATGCTTTCTGTCCTAATGGTCTATGGCTTGTTAGCTCAGTAGGTAAGAGCACTCTGCCTGCCAGGACAAGGTTATGGATCCAGTATGGTGCAGTTGGCTTGGCTATCTTTGAACCATAATGTTCAGAAGAGGGATGGACAATATGAGTGAAGTATTGGCACAAAACCATCCATACTAGTGTAAAAAGAGCTGTCAAAGTGTATAAAAAGAGAATTCTGCCACTCTCTAGTTTTGTGACCTTGGGCAAATCACTTTGCCTCTTTGACCTCCCAGTTAAAATTGTCTGTGATCCTTCAATAGAATGTAAGTTCCTTGATGGCAAGAATAAGTCTGCTTTCTGTCTTCATCTGCAGCTCAGAGCTCAGTGCCTGACATGTAGTGAGAGTTTAATAAAAATTTGGAAGATATTACTATGTTTAAAAATATCACTATTCTGATATATTTGAATGGTGATAGAATGACAAGGTTTCATAACATAAAAAGTTACATCTGACAGTCTGTCCCATTAGATCTCATGTCTAGGGGAACCCCTTCCTCTCATAAAAACCCATTCATTTAGTTCTAGCAGAATCAGGATACTCAAGAAGGACTTTGGACATTTGTTGAGAAATGAAAGTGACAAATTGTTTCTCTATGAGGAATTCCATTTGTGACCCCATCAAATGACATCATAGGGTTTTCCACCAAACCTAGGAGCCCAGAAGTCTGATTGGCTGTGTAGTTTTATCTGGTGCCCTGGTTCTATGGGGATTTTCCTTCACTGCTAAGGTGAACATCATTTTAACTTGGGGAGCTAATTGTGATTAGTGTGTTTTTTTCCCCCTCAGCACCTTGTCCTCTAATCCCATCCAATAATTATATATTTATGAGTGAATTCTTTAGATTTTTCTTTTCTATTTCCCCCTTCCAAGTGAGGAACTGTAGAATGGGAGGCTTCTTGAATTAGGACAGGATGTATGCAGAGAGAGAGAGACAGAGAGAGAAAGAGAGAGAGAGAGAGAGAGAGAGAGAGAGAGAGAGAGAGAGAGAGAGAGAGAGAGAGAGAGAGAGAGAGAGAGAGGAGAGAGACAGAGACAGAGACAGAGAGACAGACAGAGACACACACACAGAGAGAGAGAGACAGAGAGAAACTAGAATGAGAAACCTTTCTGGGTAAGGAAGGACAGACAGATCTGGAGATGTCAGGAGAGTCTTAGTTCCTTTTATTCCTAATCAACTCCTAGCTCCAGGTAGATTCTCGAAGCCTTCTTCTGTGTTCATAAACCAAAAAGCCCATTGAAATATACCTTGTTCTCTTTCCATACTTTTCTGAAAGATAATTGTAGGACTGGATAGTATTCTCTTACTCCTGTGGTCTTTTGACCTATGATCTAGAACCCAAGAATTCTAAGTCCCCATAAATTTGTTAGGGACTTTCATCCTCTATGAGCCATGTGGGAGGTCATCCCTTCCTCTGCTAGGATACAGGTTAAATAATGGAAGACAGATTTTTGGCATTTGCTTCTCCCATGGGGGTTCAACCAACATATGGGGGATTAGTGAACTGGAATTTGTTGCTCATTGAAGCATCTTGGTGAAACTCTTCTATTATATTATTTATATATGTTATCTCCTTTTATTATTATGTGAGATCTCTGAGAGGTCTTTGTTCTTGTGTTGTGTTACCAGTGTTTTGCCCATAGTAAGTCCTTAATAAATATTTTTCCATATTCTTTTCATTGATTCATTCATTTGTTGCATTTAAAAATCACCCTTCTGTCCTGGAGATTTTCAGGGACTCTGCATGGTATAATTAATCATGAATTAAAACACTGATGACAAGTCTTTAATAGCCATCACCCCCCTCCCCCCCCTTGTGGGGTAAGCAACATTTACTCTCAGTGAAATGGCAAAATGAGTCATATTTGTCTTTAGTGTTCTCAGCCCCTCCCCCTTTTATTGAAATCTTCTCTTCCCTTTGGTCGAACCTTCTCTCTACCATTCATATATTTGGTGCCCTCGTCAGGAATTGGTTTCTGTCCTTCAACAAGAAGATTGGGATGCTGGGCTCATTTCCTGGTGATGTTGCCCCCAACATATCATCTCGTGCTCCCAACTTCCAACTTTAGTTGCTTAGTGACCATTGCTTTGATTGAAAATCCCATTAGAAAAGAGGAGGATGGGAGAATACAGACTCAGTCTTAAATGTTTTCATAGGACCGTAGGATCATGCATTTATAGCTAAAAGGTATATTAGATTCCCTCATTTTACAAATGAGGAAACTGAGGCTCAAAAGCTTAAGTGATCATGATGCTCAGGGTCATTTTCTTGTAAATGCCTTTGTTGTTACTGTTTAGCCATTTCAGTTGTGTCTGACTCTTCATGATCCCATTTGGGGTTTTCTGGTAAAGATATTAGAATGATTTGTCATTTCCTTCTCCAACTCATTTTACAAATGAGGAAACTGAGGCAAACAGGGTTAAGTGACTTGCCCAGGGTCACACAGCTAGTAAGTGTCTGAGGCCAGATATGCATTCAGGAAGATGAGTTTTCCTGACTCTAGACCTAGCACTTTATTCACTGTATCACCTAGCTACCATAGTAAATGTCTTAAATGGGATTTAAACACAGGTATTTCTTATTCCAATCCAGCATTCTACTTGTTACATCATTCTGCTGCCTTTTTTCCTCCTGTATTACCCCCTGTAGAAACCAGTATTGCAAAAGAAATGATCAACAAGGAAGGAAGGAAAGAAGGAAGGAAGGGATTTATAAAGCACCTAGTGCAGAGGTGGAGAACCTGCAGACTTGAGGTCACATGTGACCTTCTAGGTTTCTGGTTGCTGCCTTTTGACTGAGTCCAAGTTTTACAGAACAAATCCTTTTTTTAAGGGTATTTACTCTGTGAAGTTTGGATTCAGTCAAAGGGTAGCCCTTGAGGATTTAGAAGTCCATATGTGACCTCTAGGTTGCAGGTTCCCCACCCTTGACCTAGTGTCCACCGTGCACTATGCTAAACACTTTACAAATAGTGTCTCATTTAATCCTCACAAGAACTGAAGACAATTGGTGCTCTTATGGTCCCCAATTTTTATATGAGGAAAACTGAGGCAGACAGAAGTTAAGTGACTTGCTCAGGGTCACACAGCTAGGAAGTATTGGAGGTCAAATTTGAATGCAGGTCTTCCTGGCTCCAGGTCCCGTGCTCTATATATTGCATTACCAACTGCCTCTAAACAACAGGAAAAGATATGGCCTTCCATTTTCTGAGCCAACCAACAGGTGTGTGTTGGCATGTGAAGTTTGTAGAATAAAGATTTGTACCCCAAGTCCACCCATATACTTAACCCCTGCAAACGGAGTTTTCTTAAGATAACATGAATCTGAATGATTGTTCTCGGACTTGCTGCTAGCACAGACATTGACAATGTAGTCTATGTATTACAGAGAGTACTGGACACAGGATACTGGCATTTAGTTTTGGACTCTGATATCTATTAGTTGTGAGACCACAGTCAAATCGCTTAATCTCTCTGTATCTCAGTTTCCTGATTTATAAAATGAAGAAATAATACTTTCCTACTTATCTCACAGGGTGGTCATGGGGAAAAAAAATTGATAAACCTTAAAGAGGCACATAAATATGAGCTTATTATTATTCTGAGAGGTAGGGGAGAAGGAGGTGGCCAGCTGATGGAAAGAAGGCCTGAGGCTCCTATAAGTAAAATTAGCATGTAAAATCCGCTGAGGCAGAGCTTGTGGAGACTGTACCTGTATCTTTTTTACATAGCCCTTTTAGGCAATAGTTTTTTTTTTTATTATTTCTTTTCCTCTTCATAGCTGTCCTTAAAAAAAAATTATGTTTTAAGGAGTGATGGTGGATAATGAACATATAGTATAATTTGCCATTGTGGGGTGGAGGGGCTAAACTCCATAGGAATGGCCTTAGGAGCTCAAGACTGGTACAGCCTAGCAGCTGTAAATTATTCCATCTTCTCTTGGGCTAGGCTCCTTTGCCCCAATTTGCTTATCATGTTGCAACATAGGTTTCGAAAGCATATTCCCTATTTTCCTGGGAGAAGGGTTGTCAGAATGATTTGCTGTCCTGTTGCTTGGGTAGTCTAGAGATGTGTTAGTCGCCTGCTCACACTGACACTGCCCCAAGTGAGGAGGCTGGTTGACAGCATCAGGTGACCTTATTTGTTCTTAATACTCATTTCAGTATTTGCTGTGATTGTTGTCTAGTCTTGCTGGTGGCGGTTGATATTTTTGCAGCAAGAGGAGAATAGCGAAGCTAGGGAAATATAAAGGTAGCGATGTTTGTCAGCTTGAAGAAGTCTGGATATAGACAACTCCTTTTGAAATCTCAGTCCTATGGGCAAATCTGATGTGTGCCAGTGTTTAAGGAAACATTGGGGTTGGGGGAAAATCAATTTCTGTCTAGAAGGGGGCAGGCAGCAGAAAGCCAGACTAGATCAAGTCCCAGAGTATTTTTTTCTATAGGGATCTAGAAGGCTAAGACAAGCAGTAAAAGACAAGCTCTGTAGGAGCAGAAATCAAGGCCAGAAGATCATTACTATCATTTAGCCATTTTTTTCAATTGTGTCCAATTCTTCATGACCCTATTTGGGGTTTTCTTGGCAAAGACATGGAGTACTTTGCTATTTTCTTCTCCAGCTCATTTTACAGATGAGGAAACTGAGGCAGGCAGGGTTAAGAGACTTGCTCAGGGTCACACAGCTAGGAAGTGTCAGATCTGAACTCAGGAAGATGAGTCTTCCTGACTTTAGGACTGGCCCTCTGTCCATTATATTACCTAGCTGTCTTTACATTACTAGATTTAGGTAATACATGGCGTTTGTAAGAAAACGTGATTATTTGTCTGACTAAGCTTATCTCTCCAGAGCTTAAAGCTTTATAGAAGTAGTTTGCATTTTTTACAGATACCTTCTTCAGAGGTATAGCCTCCATCTGGGCTATAGTATTATCTTTTGCAGGTAGGGGGCTGTTCTTAGAGTCTTCTCAATCTATTAGTCTGTTACACTTTAGACTGACTTCAGGGGTGGTCATCTGGTGAGAAGGGAGGGGCATACCTCTCTGCCTTGATAGGAGGACCTCTTCAACTCATCCTTCTTACTTGGATCTTCTGAAGCCCTTAGGAAATGAATTCTAAATTAAGTCTCATAGAATTTAAAGTTGGAGGAAACTTCAGAGTCCAATTTAAACTTCTTATTCTATAGACGTGGCAATAGACTGTGATTGGTTAAGTGATTTGCCCAAGATCACATAGCTGGTAAGTAGCATAGTTAGCATTTAAATCGATATCTTTTGTTTCTGTAGCAGAAAATCTGGTTCAGATCTATCAGTTTTCCCCTAATAATGCACAAAAAAATATGACTAAGCACACCACCCACAAAATCCAATTGTAGCCTAAGATATTTCAATGTCAACTTTAAATGGATCATGACTGAGGGGGTCACATTATTGAGTGATAGAAAAGGCAACTCGAGCTGCTACTACAGGAAAGTCTTTTGAGGTTGAATTTTTTTTCTTTCAATGAAAGTTTGCTTTGAAATCATACTCCATGCTCAGCCGGGAGCTGCTAAATCAACTGGACTTGTCAAATGCGAATAATCAAATACCAAAGGATGCCATGTTGTGTTTGGTTTACTTCTCTTACCCATGCCAAGCAGAGTGCTCCATTTTTCCTTTTGATTTAGGCTCTAAAATGGTTGGTTGTCAGGGACTTGCTCCTGGGAAGCACAAATAGGGATGCTTTTAGGCATGGAGGGTAAGTTGAAGATCAGCATGTTCAATCTGTCATTACAAAAGTTTCATCTTTCAAAAAAATCAAAACACTAACACAATGGTGGTATCCTCTGTCTTGCGTATTTTAATGATAGTACTCGTTTTTGGGAGAACTAACAGGAGACTTTTGTTTTTCACATATTGCATTAAACTCAAATATCTTAATGTTTGGGCACAGGTGTTTATAATTAATAACTGAAGTCTAGCACTTACATGAATTACTTTGCATACAAAAAGGAGGCATACTTAGCAATGCAGACTTTGATCAAAGAAGCCAATCTGAAAGGGGTTGACTTGTAAGCATTTCCCAATATTGATCTTTTCAGTTCAACTTAACAAATATTGCTTAAGCACCAATTACATTCAAAGTATAGTATTTTTATCCCAAGGTACTGGAAATTAAAAAATGAACAGGACATCTCTTGTCCTTGCCTTTAAGAAACATAATCAAATAGCATCTAATCATTTTGATAAAAGTAAACAGAGTGAGGAAGTGTTTTATATGGGAAACAGAACCAAAAAGATAAAAGAATGGATCTGATCTTATCGTTGGGAAGGGAGCAAATACAGCGATGTGGAATCACATTATGAAGAGGACTGGGAAGGAGTTGGGAGAACTGAGTTCTAATCCCGACTCTTATATTAATCATTGTTCTTTGAGCAGGACGTGTAAACTCTTTAGCCCTCAACACTCTGATCTTGAAATGAAGAGGTTGGACTGGACATGATCTTTATGGTTCTTTTCCCTTCTGAGTCTATGAGCACAGGTGAAAGAGCACCTGTATAGGCGGTCAAAGATCCAGCTCTTAGACTTGACTGCCACTGCTCTGTTACCCTGAGGAAACTCACTTGTCTCATCTGTAAAAATGAAAGGGTCATACTAGATGACTTAAAATTCTATAATGTTCGGCTATTGTAAAGAAATATTGAGTCTTTCAGGCCTTGTGGTTATTGCCTGGACAATTTTTAACTGCTCAAAATCGTACCCTGATGAGGAAAAGGACTTAAAACTCCCCTCCTTTCTCAATAGGAGGAAACCGAGAGATGGAAACAAATCTTAAGAACCAATATGTATAATGAATGACCCAAGGGTCAGGTTGCCCTGAAATAGCACAGTGGATTAAGTTTGGAGAGTCACACACATACATGATCCAGTTTGTAAATTAGTTTAAATTCTACTTATCAATTAAATTAATCAGTCTACAAGCACTTATTAAGTACCTACTCTGTGCCAGACACAATTCACTCATACCTCATCAGTACTCTCTGCCCCTGGTCTCCCTCCCTCTGATTGTAGAGGGGAGACTTCTTCTCAGAACCTCTTTTTAAGGAGGGTGCCCAGGTTGGTCACCTCTTCATTTCCTACTTGGCTGCATTCCTCCAGACTTTTTTATGCTCTTGTACCATGTACCTTTTCTCTCTCTACCCACCCCACCCCCATTTTCAGCTTCCTTTTGTGTGTTTTCTTCACTCATTAAATTGTAAGGTCATTGCTGGCAGAATCTGTCTTTCTTTCATATTTGTATTTCTAGCACTTAGCGCAGAGCCTGGCACATGGTAGGTACTTAATCTTTATTAACTGACTGACCAAGTACTGAGGATAGAAGAAAAAACAAATCAGTCCCTGTCCTCAGGAAACTCATTATATTCTAATAGAGAAGATAGCAATGCATCTATGTATGTATGTATGTATATATATATGTATATATATATACATGTACATATATATGTATATATAATTGTTTTGGGGGACAGTATTCTAGTATGTGGGGGAATAATAAATGTAAAGTGTTTTGCTAACCTTAAAGCACCATATAAGTGTCAACTCTTATTATTATGATTCTGATTCTTATTAAGAACATGGGACTTGAGCTGAGCCTTGTAGGAAACTTGGAATTCCAAGAAGTGGATTTAAGGAGTGGTTAGCATTCCATGTACTGGGACAACAAAGGAATGGAGAAGGGAAGGAAGGATCAGTTTGTTAGATTAAGAGTTACTTCCCATCCTCCCTCCTCCTGTTCCCATAAAAAAAAGCTCCAAGAATTAGTCTATGCAGGGACCAAGGGCATTCTAGTTCAGCCACAGGCAGCAGGGGCTGGGGTGGTGGTGAAATCTTTGGATAGACTGATGAACCAACAGTCATGACTGCAGGACTGATATTTTTGAATATTGGTTCATTTCCAGATTCTTTGGAATCCGATCTGGTTCTGAGGAAACCAAAAGTTGATCAAAGATAAAATTATATTCCTTGTTGGCTCTTACAAAGCTTTTTATAATTGATGCCTTCTGATTTTATATCACATACAGTCCTGAATCCCTCCTTTCTTCCCTACCTAGTGAACTTTCCCCTGTATCCCTGCTAACTGAAGAGATAGCTTTAGGAGGCTCCCACTTCTAAGCAAGGGGTAGAGATGGAGGGCATGATGGGGCTAGCAGCTCCTTCAGATAGACTTCTACCTGTTTAGAAAGGAAACTCAGACTGATGGCATCAACCACTGGCATTCTCAGATGCTTTCTGCGCATAAAGATTTGCATGCTCAATTTTGCTTATACTAAATTAGGGCCCATGTCTGACAAACTGCATTCAAAATAGTGTTGGAACATGCTTATTGTGGCATAACCATATGGTTGTGAACCTCTCTCCCTCCAAGAAATTTTCTATGTAAGTGGCAACATTTAGAGTTTAAGCCTAAATTTCTTCACCTTTAACTCATATCTTTATCACCAGTAAACAAGGATTATGATGTTTCTTTAGTTGTAATATTCCAAATGTAGACTTAAAATTGTTTTTTTTTATTGGAGGCAAGGGCGATCAGTAGATAGAGCTTTGGCGTTGGGAAGACCTAAGTTCAATGACTGCTTTGCGTACTTTGTAACTGTATGCAAGTCACTTAACCTCTGTTTCCTCATCTGTACAATGAGGATAATAATACCCCCTACCTCCCAATGTTACTGTGAAGGTCAGTTGAGATAATCTTTATAAAGTTCTTAGCACACTGCCTGGCACATAGTAAGTGATTAATAAATGCTTACTCTCCTCCTTCCTTTTACGTAGTAGAAGAATGTGCTTGGATTTAATGATATTTTATCCTTTATAAGCCAGGACAATTTTTGTCCATCAGTGGGACAGGCTCCGTGGTTGGTTCTACAAGTAGTTTATGCATTCACAGAGACACAGTCCATATGTCCTTGATAGGTTCGCTTGAAGCCAGTGGTATACATTTGTAAAACTCTTGGCTATTGTTTGAGGTCTAGTCTCTAGCTAGAACCCAATTAGCCAACACCACTCCCATCCCAGTTTCCTGGGATGAAACCTGATCCTCATTTAATAATGTTGTATACTAATCAGCTGAGCTAAGCAGCCAAAAAACATTTGGTACTTGATTGTGTTGTGACAGATTAGTTAGAAGGCAGAAGGCGGCATGCTATAATGGAAGGAACAATGGACTGGGAGTCAATAGACCTGGGCTTGAGTCCCAAATTCATTGCTTACTCACCATATGACCTTTGGGGGATGTTAATTCTGGTTCTGCTAACATAGGAGGCTGTTGTGGAGATCAGATGAGATAAATCTGTTAAAGTGCTTTGTCAACTATAAAACACTCCAAAAACATAAAGCATTTTTACTATTATTTTCTCTTAGATTAACTTTCACTACCTTAAATTAAGTGAAACCTGGTTTTCACCTGGTGACACCATGTCCTTGGGATGAATGAAGGAGATGTAGTCCTCCATTCTCATGGTTTATGGGATCATGATGAGAGAGGTTAGCGTGTCCCTTGTTTCACGCTACTGCTTCCAGATTATTGTTCCCTGTCTCTCAACAATTTTTCCTTTTTAAAAAGTGGATAACATGTTTGTAGAATTCTTGTTTGCCTGTTGACCTCTAGGAAACCATACTGGTGATCCTTCCTGGTTCCTTGACCTTTCCAACTACAGTGATATTTATCCCTTCTCTACTTCAACCATCTACTGGCATGTTCATCTAATGTGAGTTCTTTTAACTTTCTTTCTTTCTACCTTGAAACTGATCTGTGTGTTTATACTTCCTTTTAGTCCCCTGCTCTCGTCACCAAGGAAGAAAAGTCCCTGCTCCTTGCCAAAGCAAATTCACTCTTCTTTACTCTTGCTGCTGTTCTGTTCTGCTTGTTCCAGAATCTTGCTTCATCAGTTATTTGATTTCTCACGAAACTTTCCACTTCTACTGACTTTTTGCTTTCTGCCTAAATTCTATCCTTAAAAAACAACAAAAAAAGCCACATACACAAAGCAACCTTTTCCTTTCAATCTTATTGTCCATTTACTATTCTCCTTCCCTTTGTCAGCAAAATTTAAAAATAAAAACCCTTCTTTTTCTTCTTCTTTCCCTCTCTCCCTCCCTCCTTTATAGCACCATCATTCTTCCAGATATTCAGGTCTGAATTCCTGGAGTAATTTTTGGTCCTTTCTTCTTTCTTCTCCCAGAGGAAAGTGGTGGTGCAGTAGGTAGAGTCAGGAAATCTTGAAATAAAATCTGGCCTTGGAGAACTTGTAGCTATGTGACCCTGGGCAAGTCACTTAACCTCTGTTTGCCTTAGTTTCCCTAACTTAAAATGGGGATCATAATGGTACCTTTCTCATAGGATTGCTGTGAGGATCAAATGAGATTAATATTATGGCACATAATAAGCACTATGCAAATGCTTATTCCCCTCCCCTCTCCTGGACCTTACATTCATTCATCTGTATACATTCCAACTCCATATTTTTCACCCTTCTCTTCTTTTCTTACTATTCTACAACCTGTTCTAGTTCTTACCACCCTCACCCCCATCCCAATCTGGCCCACTGCCAGACCACGTTTTCAAAAGCAATACTCTTATTTTATCCTCCTGTTAAAAAATTAAACATGGCTCCCTATCTCCTGCCATCCAAGACTCAAAGAGCTGTGATCATTTCTCTTTTTTGAGCTTTGTCTTTCACCCATCCCCTGCACATAGCCTCTGCTCTAGGCCAGCTGTATTACTCTTTGTTCTTGGAATATCCCTTCTGATGTCCCATCTTCTGTGCTGTCCAGTCTGTTTAATATTTGCCAACTCCTGTCTTTATCTTTTGAATTTCTCCCCATCCTTCCAGGTCTGGCCCCCAGTGCCATCTTTTTCAAGTGGCCTTTTGTTATTCCTTACTGTTTTCCCAATATGATATGGCCTCTCCCTCTGAATTTTCACATCCTTACCTCTCCTGGGATACTTATTCTCTTTTACTTTACTTGTCACCACACTTCCCCTCTTCTTGCTTGTTGGGTGATAAGATCCTGGAGGTCAGGAAGCTTATCATAACTTTCTTATATTTGCATCTCCCTTAGTAACTTGACCATACATAGCAGGCTCACAATAAATGACTGCTGAATTGGCCAGAATTGAACTAAACGAGTATTAGGCTGATAGGCAAGGGTAAAATTGTCCTATTCCTTTCGAATGCCATTTTCATCAAGTGACTGGGTATATATAATGCAAACAAAAGAGAGAGCAATTAAGCCTCAACATTTACCTCTATTTTTTACTGGAAAAGAAAATTAGTTGCTATGCAGCTGTGTTGGGCCCTGTTTTAACCCGGTGTCTACAGAGTTAACCTGCAGTAAACATAGTAAACACCAGGGCTGCACATCACTGACTTCACATCATACTAGATACGGGTATAAGTATAACCTACTAGGGCAGGTTTCAGAAGGATTTGCATATGCTGTATGCTACAGGAGGAGATATAAATATGCCTCACACACAGCATTAAAAGAATCATTCCACAGCCTACACAGATGTCAAAATAATAACAGGATGATGTTAGGCAAGGAAATATTTTTTATGACTATTCTACCATCCAGAGTTATATAATACATCTTTGCAGAATGAAGGAAATTGAAGGTTGATGGTAAGATGGAAGGGCTAAGCAGGTGGAAAGGCTTCTACAGGACCTTTGACCTTTTCAGATTTACTAGCTCTTGGGTTTAAATGGAATGTGGACCTAGAGGGGGATTATAATGATCTAATGTTTGGGAAGTCCAGGCTGGAGTGAAGAAGGTCACTCATTTGTTGTCATTACTTGAGGCCGGTGAGGTGACTCACAGAGCGAAGGAACTAATCAGCATCCAGTGCTAGGACAATTGGGAAACACAGAGAAATATTGTGGACAAAAATTATTCCTTTTTGCCTTTCTAAGGTCTCTACTGGTTTAAGCTCCCTTGTCTTCTTTTTGATCCCTTAATCAAGATGGGGCAGTGGAAAAGAACACAGGACAAACTTTGCCTCTGACTTGCTCATGTGACCTTCTGTAAAACTATTATTTCTGTGTCTCACTTTTTTAATCTGTAAAACAGAAATAAGGATACCTCATCTAATTGTTTCATAGCATAGGGTCTTAACCATTTTTGTATCATGAACCCTTTTGATAATCTGGTTAAGTCCAGGGACCCCTTTTCAGAATAATGTTTTTAAGTGTACAAAATAATGTACATAGGATAACAAAGAAAACCAGTCATACTAAAATATGGTTATCAAAATATGAAAAACAGAAGTTCAGGTTTTATATTTATAGTATGATGATCTAATTAAATATATCCATTATCTAATTATAATATTTTATCATTGTATCTCTCTATATGCCGTATTTCTCGTGGTCTTATTCTTTATCCTTGCCATTCCCTCCAGTCTGTCTAACACTTAACTCAGTCAATATCTCTGTTCTCTCTGCACATTCCTCCTTTCCCAACTTTGACCCTTGGTGAACCAGCTCAACTCTACACTCTCTTCTATTCCCAAATCAGTGGCTTTGCTGCTAAACACTCCTTGCCAAACCCTGATATTGGATTATTCCTACCTTGTGTCTCCTTTGTTCCTACTGATTGGGGGAAATTGTGCAACCATACTGACTGATTCCATTGCAAAACTTATGCCATCTAATCTGAATGGGGTCTTCATGATGACTTCTGCCACTTAGAATTTCTGGCTTCCTTTAAGACTCAATTCAAAAGTCATCCTCTTCCTGAGGTCTTCCCCAAAGGTCACCCAGTCAGTATGTATTAAAGTAACATTTGAACTTAGGTTATTGTGACAATGAAGTTTGTTCCCTTTCTACTAAACCATGCTGCCTATCAACAGGAAACAATTATTCTTATAACCAGGTTCTAGACCAACTAAGAGCATAATTACAGTAAGAGTCCTATAAGAAATTTCCTCTATGAGGTAGGAATTGCTTCAGTTTTAAGGTCCACACTCACATAAATAGCCAGAATTTAAACTCAGGTCTTTCAACTTCAAATCCACTGCTCTTTCCATTGTACCATGTTTTTGCTTCTATCTACTAAATGCAAGGAGACCCATAGGATCAAAAAGATTAAGAACTAGAAGGAATTTTAAAGATCGTCAAATACAAACTTTTCATTTTATAAATGAGGAACTGTGGCCCCCAGATGTTAAGTGATTTGTACAAGAAATCTAGAAGATCTGGTATTGGAACCTAGGTCCCATGCTGCCCATATCTTATTATTTTTCCTATCATTTCTCTATGGAACTACCCTGCTACACATTAGTCTGTACTTCTGAGGCTAGACTTTGTGACAATAGCTGTGGAGGAGATATATTTTTTAAAGGCAGAGAAGGAACTAATTGCCAGATGCTTGCCTAGTAAATACTTAACTGAAGTTTTTGAAGCCCTGTCCCTGCCCTAGAGGGTCAGTTCACATTTATTTATCAAGTTAGTCTAAGGTTGTTAGCATGACAGATAGGCTGTGTTGTCTTCTTCTTTAATGGTACTTGGTTAATTTTTTCCTCTCTTTAATTTTTCTTCTCTCATTCAAAGATGTGGTTGCTATGGCAGAGTGAGAAAATGCATAGCACTTCCAATTGTTTTCATAAATTTACCTTTCTGGGCTTTGCTGAACTGTTGTATTTGTTTTTCGAAGTTTCTGTTCAGCTTTGGCGTTTTCATCAGAAGTACTTGAAATTCTTCTTTCATTATAGATCTATTTTTCTCCTATCTGAAAGGGTCTGTCTAAAAAGGCCAAGGTCTCCCATTGCATCCTGGGCCATCTCCAGTTATTCTGATGAATATCTGGTCACTGGACACAGATGATTCAGGAGGAGAAAGTGAGGTTGGTGACCTTTCACAGTCCTGCCTCACTCAAAACAAAGTCAAGTGCAAGTCATGTCATCATTTCTCTGATGTCATGGTCTTCTTTGAAAACGGACTAACACAACATCAATGAATATCAACAAGCATGAAGATAGTGGAGTGTGAGGGGGGAGTGAGTAGAAAAAGGTCTCTGTACAACAGTAATCTTATTCCCTAAAAATTTCTCAATGAACATTGCTTATTGTTAACCTCTACTTGTCTGATAGTCTGGACATTCCTTCTATATCTGTGGTTGAGGCTTATAAATGGATTTACCTTTATGATTATAGTTGAACATCCTTAGTCTGTGCATCTTAATATTATTGGTGATAAATAGGTAAACCCATATATACACAAATAATGCCACAGGCACTGCACAATTTATTCATAGAATGTAATATAAATTCTTTCTTTGCAACTTAATTCAAGGATTGTCAACTCCCTTTTATAGATGGAAAAACTGAAGATGGACAGGAAAAGGCTGTGAATGGGAAAGGTGAAGAAGGGTAGAATGGTCAAATGATTTGCCTAAGGTCACACAGCTACTCAGGGGTGGTTAAGCTAGAGTTTCTCTTACTATCCATCTTTCAAAGAGGTTTGTGAAATGTCTTTCATGTAAAGAATTTACAGGATTTGAACTTTGTTGGAAAGTACTGGTTTAAGCCCTTTAATAAAGAATGTTTGAATGAAAGAAACAATTCGTCCCTGTGAAGCTTCTGTTGACATGAGAATGCCATAAGGATGTTATTTTTGGAGTAGTGACAATATAAGAGGAATATATTTTTAATGCAAGAAGCAGGGAAGACAGATCACATAAAATATAATACACGAAGTTTGCCTTTTATAGATTTCATTTGTATGGGGTAGTTTATATTGATCTTATCTGGAGGAAGGGGGATGGGTTCATTAACATATGTAGAGCCAGACTAATCTAATTTTCTTTTTTGACAGGTTCTAGATAAGATAAGATAAGGAGAATGTCATACACATAGAATAACTCAGTTTCATCAAGAAATTTGACAGTTCTTATAATATCCTTGTGGATAAGATATAGATGTGAGCAGGATGATGGCGTATTTAAGTTGATTCAGGACTAGCTTAATGACTAGTTAGTAATCATCCTTGGTAAATGCATAATTACCAATTGACACCTCATTATCTTCCAGCTGTTTAAAAGAGAGGATTTAATAATTTGCCCCTCCCTTCTTCATCACCATCCAGAACAATAAGAATAAGTAGGTAGCAATGAATCATGGGACTGGGTCGAGGGGGTGGTTTTCCTTTGTTAACAAGGTCAGACCTCCTTGACTCAAAAGTATTCCTTGGCCTGTAGATCTGTCACATAGTTTAGAATGCAGAAAGCATGATGCTGCTGCCTTAGATTTTCAGAAGGTGAAGAGGAACAGGCTATAGAGACTCTAGAAAGAAAAAAAAGGTAATTTGTAAAATGTAACTTGACTAGACCAGAAGTCATGAATGGAATTGAAAGATGACCATTCTTCTAAGGGCTGTGTAATTGGTTTTCACCTTCTTTTCTCCTTATTCTTTTCTCCTGCTTGCTCTCTCCTTCTTCCTTCCATCTTTCTTCCACCCTTCTATGCTCCTTCCCTCTATCCATTTCTCCATTTCTCCCTGCTTGGTTTTACCAACCATGCCTATAGGGTCTCATGTCACAGTGAATCCAGTAGAGAAACATTAGCTTTCTCAGGACTCAGCTCAGCTGTTCTTTCCTGCTGGAAACCCTCACTACTCCCTTTAGTTGTGAGAGCTCATTCTCTGTCTTGTATTTACTGAGCTCTTTACATGTTAGATCTCCTGATAGAAGGTAATGCCCTTAAGTACAGAGATTCAATTTCCTTTTTGTCTTAGTGTCTATCCCTTGTGCATAACACTGTGCTTAGTATTCAGTAGCTGCATAATAAATGCTTCTTGTTTTATTTTTGGCTCAGGCAAAGAGTAGTTGAATATAATCGTATTTGAAGCATTGATTGTATTTCTTGCATCACTGGAGTTGGTGTATATTCTGAGTTTATAGGTTATTTTGAATGGATTTTCATGGTTGTACTGACCTACAAATTTTATTCCAAATTCTTGTGCTTGCTAATTATGAAATATTTCTGTCTCCAAATTTCTCATGTAAATTAGTCTCTTTTTTTCAGTGAGGTTTAACTAACCACATGCCTCTCTTTCATCACTTAAAGATTCTGTAGTTACTGGCTAGAAAGGATAAGGACCAACTGTTCCCTCAAATCCTTCCTCAGAGACCCAACACAGTAAAAGTCTCTAAAGTAATACGTGGAATGTCTGTCATTGGCAACATTTTTATTGATGGAATTGGACGAAAGCATAGATAACATGCTTATTAAACTTGTGTATGGCACAAAAATAAAAGAATAGTTAATGCTGGGTAAATGAATAGGAATTCACAAAGATTTTGATAGGCCAGAATAATAGGCCAATGTAATAAAATGAAAAGAGTTTGAGGTTTTAGGAGATCTACAAGTTAAGCATGGGTCAAGAGAAGGCCATGGCAGCTGGAGAGCTAATGAGATCTTAGGCTGTATCAGAATGAGGGAGGGTTGTGTTTTTGGAAGGACTTTCAAAAGAGGAGAGAGAGAATTTCAGAAGTGAGGAACAGCCAGTGGAATTGCATGGAGTGGAGAATATGGAGTGTAATATGCAAGGAATAGCAAGGAAGTTAATGTCACTGGATTATAGAGTACACAATGGGGTATAAGATGTAAGAAGACTAGACAGGTAGTAAGGGGTTAGGTTGTGGAGAGCTTTAAAAGCTAAAGAGAGTATTTTGTATTTGGTTCTGTAGGTAATAGGGAACCACTAGAGTTTATTGAACAAGGGAGTGACGTGTTTTTGGAAGATCAATTTGATGGTTTGAGTATAGAGTGGACTGGAGTGGGGAGAGACATAAAGTTAACAGCCAAAAGGCTATGGAAATATCATGAGAGGCGATCCCTTGGAGACTTCTTGCCAATTAATGAGACTACTCTCTATCTGACTATATTATTGAATAGTCCCTATCTCTCCATTTTTTCCAGAAGAATACTATGAAGTACTTTAACTAACATCTGGCTAAAAACCTAGGTAAACTATATTTTAGCATTCCCCTCATCTAGCCATTTAATAACCCTATTAAAAAAGGAAATAAGGTTAGTCTGGCATGAACTGTTCTTGATGAAGCCATGATGGATCTTTAAAACCAACTCTTTTCTAAATGTTCATTATCTCTTTGATGATCCATCCTAAAAATTTCTTAAGAATTGAAATTAGAGTCACTGGCCATACTTAGCAGTTACTATTCTGTTCTTACATTGGAAAACATGTACATTTTCCCTTCTTTGCTCTTGTGGTACCCCTCTGGTTCTTCCCAAGTTTTCAGATGTCACCAAATGCTCAGCAATTCTATCATCCAGTTTTTTCAATACCCCAGGCTATAGTTTATCTAGGCCAGACCATTAAAAAAGGCAGCATGATGGAATGTAATCAGGAGGATCTGGGTTTGAATCCTGTCTCTGACCTTTAGTAGTTGTGTGACTATGTGACCCTCAGCAAGTCACTTAATGTCCCTCTCTCCTACTCCCTCCTCTTCCTCCTCTCTCCTTTAGATTTTTCATCTGTAAAATTAAAGTTGTAGAGGTGATGGTCTCTAAGTTCTTTCTACTCGTTAATCTTTCATCTTATGATTTGAATTCATTGAGGGCAAGCAGATACTTTTAAAATAATTCCTCACTTATCTTGAGTATCAATGCCTTATTGGTTATTATTGTCCAGACATTCCCAGTGCAAAGTTAATTTTTTTGATCAGAGAAAACAGAATCAAAGTAAGAACCAAGCATCTTTGCCTTCTTTCTGTTTTCAGTTGATCATCATGCCATATACCCCATGCTACAAGACTTTTCCATCTTTGATACTCTCTTTTCCCTCAATGTAACTTTTTTTTGTTGATGTTGCTCACGGTTTTCAGTTCACGTTAGTGTTCCCAACACTATTTTTATGGGACCTTGCCACATTCCTATATTCATTCTTTGTAATCATTGTTTTCTTCTACCAGACACATCTCTTGAAACTGTCAAGTTGGTTGGTGAGTTTCCATCATTTCTCACCCAGCAACCAATTTCTCCCTGTTGGTGAAACGTAGATCTCTTTGTTGGTTCCTTCGTTTTTTGACACATGGCATCATCCAGGCAAGTCAAAAATGTAGTATTTGCTTTGCTTTTGGCAGAATAACAGCTCCATCAGATAGCTGGATAACTGAAGCCTTCTCATCACAACTTTATCATGGCTTTGTGCCAGGCTTGTGATCTATTTCCCTAACTTTTCATCTACTTTTTTCCATGTAAGTGGCTTATAATATTCTCTGAGGAAAAAATTGCTTAGATTTCTCCCTCCATTGTCCTTTATCTGAATTCTCTCCACAATGCTTCCCTTCTTTAGTTACCAGATCTCTCTACTTGACATTATCTTTTTAAGATACAATGCCATTTTTGCTCATTTTTTTCTTTTAAATAAGACATACCCATCTAGAGCCATATTCCAATCATAGTTTTCAACCAACCAAGCCTCAGTAATATCTATGCGGTCAAATTTGCTTCCTTTCATTTTATTTAACTTTTGATCATTTGAATATAGACTCTCAAGGCCAAGAGCCTTATTAATTATTCCTTTTTTTACCTTCAATTTTTGTGCCAGGTGAACCTTTGAGCATTTCAACTGATATTCTTCCTTCACAGTAGTCATTTTAGAGTATATTCAGCTTGGTCATTATACCTAGATAACTTTTTCTTCCATTCCCTGTTTTCTTGTTGCATAATGTTTTTTAAAATTAGATTTGCAGGCTACACAGAAAATATATTCTTACAAGCCTTTGTCAGACATACTTCATCCCTGGCAAGGAGCTTCTCATCCCTGTATTTTAAACTGTTGTCCAAATCTCATTCTCATATACCATCTTGTTGGCCAACTGTTCGTATTTCAAGTCAGTTTTTCTCTTCTGCATACCTTACCTCCAGTAGGCAACAGAGAGGAAAACACGACCTGTGCCCTTTTTGTTATTAAGCAGAGGGGTCACACATATGGCCCTAGAGCATGTAGTCCAGATACTTCTAAGTGCAGCCTGTAGGAGTTAAATGTGTTAATGCGTTAATAAAAAAACTACAAATAATTGTGATTTTTCTAAGCCAATGAATGACCTGCAGGGATCCTTGTGTGCAGTTTAGTGGCCTCCTTGTGATACCACTTTTATAGTTTCTTACCCAAGAAATAGTAATATTTAATCCTTTTTTTCTTGGCATAGCATTTCCATGCCAATGTGAATCATCAGAAAGGAGTAATGGTCATTCATTTTGAAAAGTCTTATGAATTTTTGGTTACATTTTGGATATGTGTTCTAGAAATAGTGACCACAACTTTAACTACTAGTATGACTACTGTTACCACCATTACTGCTCCTGATGTGATTATGATGGTGATAAATAGCATTTATGTAGTGTTTTGCTTTTAAGACAACAAATAATTAGCTTCTTTAGTACCTCTGAACAGGAAGATATTGGCCGCTTCTACTCTTCCCTTCTTCCTATGACCCCTACTAGATGCTTTCTCACCTGACATCTTCTGAGTGTCGACTTATGATTCCTTGGAGGACAAGCAGCTACTTCCTTCTTGGATTAGGTCCTTCCTCTTCAGGAGGAACCTCACATTTTTTTCTTTAGTTCCAAGTACACAGCTCTCCTTTTCCTAGAACTTGGAAATACTTGAAACAGGCTATAGACTGCAAACTCCTTAAGGTCAGGAATATTTTTTTTGTCCTGATTTTGTATCCTCAATGCCTAAAATAAATTTCTTTTCACATATACTAGGCATTCAGTAAATAATTATTGGACTGGATTAGAGGTTAAGAGGCTGTTAAAATTGTCTAGGATAGAGTTGATAAAAGACTGAATTAGGTTGATGGCTTTGGGAGTGGAAAGGAATGGACAGATAAGAGAAATTCTATAAAGAGTCAAGTTTCATTACATTAGAATTAAATTTATTATTGAATATTCTTATAAAATTTTTTGTTGCTTCACTACTCCCCTTTCCAAAGGACCCAATTATATAAAGCCATATCTTATAGGTTTTGTAGCTTACTTTTTAAGGAGAGAAATTTTTTTTAAAAGAAAAAAATACCTTTTGTTGTGTCAGATTCTCACAGTGTGAAAGCTACTGTCTGGCATTGAGAACCTTTGGGAAACTACAGTCCTCTTTTCAGGTTAAAACAGACCCACAGACAACAATATATTCTGTGTAAAATATGCACTAAAATACTCTGTAGCAAGTTTTAAATTTTCAGAGTTTTGGAGTCATATTTTCCTCATGTGAAAATTACTCCCTGGAGGTATGTGTTTATTTAGAAAACAGTGAGTGCTTCTATTCCCTGAACAGTCTTATAATAAACTGAAAAAGCATCTATAGCCCTTAGAGAGACCCAACTTATACAAAGGGAGTTGCTTATGTCTGAGGAGAATCTAGACCCATAAGTTAAGATGTTATGCAGGAAGACTATTCTAACAATGTACTCAGAGGCATACTATGAAAATTGGGGTCAAAACTACCTTATAATGAAATCATTTGGGAAGCATCAGTAATTGAAACCCCTTAGAAAAAATCTGAAATGGGCCCAACATCTTTCTAGTTGTAAGAATACAATATCATTTGTAGAAGTTACGATGGAAGTAGGGCTAGCCCTTAACAAAATTGTGAAGTTAGTGAAATATGTCTTCAGCTTTCTACCACTCACTATTTTAAGACTTCTCCTTTTCCTCCCAGTTTCTCCCTTATGTTGATGTTTTGTCTTCTAGGTCTTCCCGTTAGATTGGGAAGGCAGGCACTATCATTTGCTTCTTTTTGTATTAGCACTTAGCACAATGCCTGGTACATAGTAACACTCAATAAATGTTTATTGATTGGTTCCCATTGTGAGATGATATCTGGGATTACTCTCTCTAGGCATTCATTACAAGTGGAACTCTTCCTTTTCTTTACTGTCCTATATTTTTTCTGTCCCTATGCTTGTTAAAATTATGTGCCATTTGTCTTTTTAAAGGGTTCTTTTGGGATAAATTGATTTCTGACAAAGTGTTTCACAGCCAATAGTAGGCCCTAAAAGCAGAGACTGTTTCATTCTTCCTTCTAAGCTCCACTCTGGACCGTACACATAGATGCTGACACAATGCTTTGTAATTAATGTGTTCTATAAAGATGAATGAGTAAAAAAAATGAAACTATTGAATCAATTAGAGAAGCCTAGAATGTCAGAATTGGAGCAAACCTCAGAACTCATCTACTTAAGGGTGAAGATATGAATGTGGAGCTTCTTCACAGAACACCACAATTTGTTCCCCTCCCTTTTCTTCAAGACACAGAACAAGGGAAAGATCATGACTCAGCTACTTCCCAAGGCAGCTCATTCTGTTTTGAAGTGGCTCTAATTATTAGGAAGGTTTTCATTACATGAAACTGAAATCTTTCTCTCTGCATCTTCCAGTCATTTTTCCTAGTTCCCCCTTCCCTCTTAGTTAAACAGAACAAGTCTTATCTCCTATCTACATGATAGCTGTTAAAGCTCTTAAAGATAGCAAACATATTTCCCCTAAGTTTTTTCCATTAAAAACATCTCTGCTTCTTTCAACTGATCCTCACACGGCATAATATCTAGTCCCTTCACCATCCTGGTCACTTCCACTGGATGTTCTCTAGCCCATCAATATCCTTTCAAAAATATGATGCTCAGAATAAAATATAGTATTGCAGGTATGGTCTAACCAGGGTAGAGTATGTTGAGACTAACAGCTCATTATTGCTATAAACTTTGCCTCTAAATGTAGCAGTTTTCTTGTTTACTCTGTCACACTGTTTACTCATCTTGAAGTCAACAAGTTAGCAAGCATTTATTAAGGACCTACTATGTGCCAGATATTGCATTATGTGCTGAGATTACAAAGGCAAAAAAAAAAATCCCTCAAGAAGCTTACAATCAAAGGGAAGATACATGAGCAAACAACTGAGTATAAATTATGCGTATACATGTAAAAATTATGTATACGTGTATATATGTATGTATGTATTTGTATATATGTGTGTATACACACAGACATAAGATAAATTGGAGATAACTTCAGAGGAAAGATACTGATTTTAAGCGGGACTGAAAAAGGCTTATTAGCAGAAGGTGAGATATTCAGCAGGGAATCCAGAGATGAAAATAAGTAGGGAGAGAACTCTAGACATTGGAGACAGTAAAAAATACCCTGTTCAAGGAAAAGTGTTGAGGTCAAAATTTTGGATTGTATGGAAGGGAGTATGGTGTAAGAAGACTAGAAAGGTTGGGGGGCAGCCAGGTTATGAAGGGATTTAAAAGTCAAAAAGGATTTTTTGTTTGAGCAGGTAATAAGGAGACATTGAAGTTTATTAAATATGGTGTCACGTGGTTAGATCAGCACTTTAAGAGCAGCTGAATGGAGGATGGACTGGAGTGAAGAGAGATTGGACCGACCAGAAGAACATTGCAGTAGTTCAGGTGTGAAGTGATGAGGCTCTGTACCACGTTGGTAGTAGTGTCAGAAGAAAGAAAGGGACATACATGAGAAATGTTCCAAAGGTGAAATCTATAGAACTTGACAACAAACTGGATATGGGAGGTGAGAGTGAGAAGTTGAAGGTCACACCTTCACCTGGATGATTGGGAAGATGGTGTTGCCTTCAACAATAAAAAGGAAGTTAGGAAGTGGGAAAGGTTTTAGAGAAGAAATAATGATATTTTGAATTTAGGATGTCTGCAAGGACTGTCTGAGTTATCCAACTGATAGTGGGAGATGTAAGACTGAAAGTCAGCACGGAAATTGGTACTGGATAAGTGAATCAAAAAATCATCTGCATAAAGATAATTGAATCAATACGAACTTATGAGACTAGTAAGGGAAATCATTTAGGGTAATAGTATCTCATACTTTCTTTCCTCCCCTCTCCTCCAGAAGCTCTTTCCAAATAGTGAGTCCTGATAATTTTTGCATAGGATTGTTTCAATTTTGTATTCATCAATCATTAAAAGTCTTTGATTCTATCATCTACACATTTTGTAGAATCCATATTGCCAGTAAGTTCCCTGTGCACGTGCATCAGTTTTATTAAACAACTCTAAATTCAATTTATGTTGAATAGATTGTATTATCTCTATATACAGTTAAACAATGGTCTTCTGGAAATGAAATATTCTGACTCTTTAATGCAAAGTAGTGGAATTCTAATGGTGGAATTTCAGGCACTGTGATTAAAGTTTTTTTGTTTGTTTGGTTTTTTGGTTGTTCTCTCAGAACTCCTCATGTCCCAGCATAAGATGCTTACTCTTTATAAGGTGGGCTCCAAGAAGCAGTGGCTGAACTGTCAGGGCATTGCAACTGAACTACCCACTCTTTAATAGAATAGTAACTTAACAGAGAATCCAGATTTGCCCTTCGAGGAGACTATATACTGACGGGACTTCAAGAAGCCTTGGCATTTTTGAACCAGACTTTTGCCCTGTTCCTCTCAGAGCTGATTTTGCTGTGTGCTTTATTCATTATGGTTTCATACCCCTGCTTCCCTTCTTTTTGCAGCCTTGGAAAGACAAAAGACTGTGTTAGCAAAGCCAGCACTAATTATATTAACAGAGAGAAAGGAATGTGTGAAAACCCCATTTTAACTCATAATAAAGTTATATATTTGCATCTTTTTGGAAAATTTCCAATGATATTTTAATTTGCTTTCTTCTTACATTACTATTATTTATCTCTCACAGGTTTTTAAAGCATACACATATAGTTTAAGAGGAAAATTTCCATTTATTTTCTTCACCTGAAACTTCAGAATAATTCCGTTTCTAGTAGAAGGTCTCTGTGACAGAAGAGAAATGACAAAACTCAAGGTGACATGTGCTGTTTCATCACCCATGCGCTTCTGTCTGAGCAAATAATCAATGAAAACCTATGGATTGATATCTTACTCTATGAAGGGACTATTCTAGGCTGTGTATATGTGACGGAAAGACGCACAAATAGAAGACATGGCCCCCAGCCTCAAGGCTTACAGTACAGTGGAACTATGTGCTTATGGAGGCTTTTAGTGGTACCCAAGAAGACAATGGGCATAATCAACTCTTTTTTACTTAACATCTATGTGGAACGGTCCTGGATCCCAGGCAAAGTATACAATCTGCTCTCTAGGAATTTGCAATTTAATTTGTAACTTAAAAAATAAAGCTTTATTGATGTCTTTAAATCACAGCAATTTTCATCTTTATTCTTTTAAGCCAGAATCCTCCCTTGTGACAAAGAAAAAGTTAGGTAAAAACCTTCAATTTGATGATTGCATCTGATGATACATCCAGTATTCTCTCCTAATCATCTTCTACCTTTCTGCCAAGAGGTGGGAGGTAGGGTTTCATATTCCTTTTTCTAGCTTCTTCATTGGTTTCTAATTCTGCAGCATTCAGTTTCCTTATTATCTTTCATTTATACGTTGTAGTTTTGTGTACATTGTTCTCTTGCTTTTGCTTACTTTATGTTGCATCAGTTCACATCAATCTTCCCATGTTTTTTGGAATTCCTTACATTCTTCATTTATTATTATAATACAACATTATTCCATTATATTCCTATACCATATTTTTTTTCAGTTATGTCCAGTCTTGTTTGGGTATTCATTTTGTTTCCAGTTCTTTGCTACCACAAAAGATGCTGTTATGAATATTTTGGACTTTGAAAAAAACTTTCTGGGGAACATATACCCCAAAGTGGTATCATTGAGTGAAAAGATTTGAACTATATACTCTCTTTCTCTGGTCCTCTCTCGTCTCTCTCCCCACAGGACAAATCTAGACTCTCTATTAAGGTGCTATTCTACTAAAGGGTAGGTAGTTCATTTACAATGCCCTGACAGTCCTGCCACTGTTGCTTGGAGCTGAATTTATAAAGAGTAAGCACCTTATCCTGTGATTTGAGGAGTGCTGAGAGAATAACCAAAAAACAACTCTCTCAATTGAAAATGATTGGACCACTTTGCAGCTCCATCAACGGTGTCTTTCTGCAACAGTAGCTGTTCCTATCTTTTGTCCTCTTTGCCACTTCGTTAGGTAATACTTCACCATTTTTAAAATGTGCATTTCTTTTTGCACTGTAAAATATTGAAACTATACTATAGAAAGTGAAAGAACAAAGGCTAAGAAAGGGAAGGAGAGAGAGAGAGAGAGAGAGAGAGAGAGAGAGAGAGAGAGAGAGAGAGAGAGAGAGAGAGAGAGAGATGGAGACAGAGACAGAGAGACAGAGAGAGAGTTAGAATTGAGTTTGGAGAAGTAAGAAAGGGGAATAGTTTACCTACATTTTTCATCCTTTTTGAAGTCTAAAGAAAAGAGCATATGATTTTAAATTATCTTCCAAAGATGTGGGAGAAGACATCATACCTCAGTTTTCTCATCCCTGTTTCAAGCACAGCTTATTTAATTGTCAAAGACCCTTAACTGTCTCTCTGTTTGTGATAAACTGCAGACTTGTCACCTGGACATTTAAAGCATTTCATAATCTGGCTTTAGCTTACCTTTCCAGGTTTAGCGTCCTCTACTTTTCAGTCATACCCAGTACGAATACTTGCACCTTCTTAAACTTCGTGTCTCTTCTCCATATCTTCCTACAGGCTGTCTGTCTGTGTTTGGGATGCACTCCCTCTTTAGCCATACCTTTTAGAGCCTCTAATTTTCTCCAATGCTCCCCTCAGGTGCTATGACCCAGAAATCTTTTTTATCCTTTTAGTCATTAGTACATTTTTCTGCCTTCAGAAATTATCACACATATATTATCTGTTTGAATGTTGAATCTGATGCCCATAGACATTTTAAACAATGTGTCTAAAACAGAGCTCATTATCTTTTCCCCAAAACCTTCTTCTTTTCCTAGTTTTCCCGTTACTCTCCAGGGCACTGTCATTCTCCCAGTCATCCAGACATATAGCTTCAGTATCATCCTTGACTTCTCTGCCACACCCATCTCATGTATCCAATCTGTTGTAAAATTTGGTCATTTTCTACCTTCATAGTACTTGATGTATGTATCCCTCTGCTCTCCACTCAGATGACAGCTACCCTGGTGTAGGAACTCATCACTCTGTCCCCTGGACTATTGCAATAGCCTTCTAAATGGTTATCTCTCTTGCTCCAATTCATCTTCCATTCAGCTTCCAAAGTATTTGCCCTAAATCACAGATTTGACCATGTAACTGCCTTCTCTTCCACTCAATAAACTCTAGCGACTCCCTATTTTCTCCAGGATCAAATATAAAATTCTCAGTTTGGCTTATAAAGCATTTCACAATTTGACCTGTTTCCATTTTTCATATCTTCTCACACTTTACTCACTACATATACTCTTCAGTTAAGCTGAACTAACCTGCATGCTGTTTCTCACATGTGACACTCCAACTCCTGAGTTTATGGTTTTGTACTGGTTGTCCCCCATATCTGGAATGCTCTCCCTCTCACCTCTACCTCCTGGCTTATCTGAGTTCTTTAAAGACATCTCAAATTCTACTTTCTGCAGGAAGATTTCCTTATGTTTTTCCTCTGAGATTACAATACATATACTTTGTATATTTCTATCTTTGTATATGTATGTATACTTTTTGTGTGTTTGATTACTCCATTAGAAGGTAAGTTCTTTGAAGACAAGTATCTGCGTTTTTGCCTTCCTTTGCATCTCCAACACTTGGCACAGTGCCTGACACATAATAAGTGTGTAATAAATGCTTGTTGAACTGACCCCTATAGAAGGTAAGATGCTTGAGGACAAGGTCTCTTCTACACCTTGAGCACTTAGCACATTGACCTGTATGTAGTAGGTACTCCACAAATGCTTGCTTTAGAGTGGATTAGAAAAATATTTAGGCAAGTCTTGGAGAGAACACTGACATTTTCAAGAGAGCTGTCCAAGCAAACCATCAATTACTTTGAGATTCATCATGGAATGAATGAGCTAGACTTTTTCTCACTTCATCTCAGGCCTTCTGGAAATAAGGGATTATAAAAGGTTGCATTAGGATTAACAGCTCAGACTCCATTATGAGCCTCTTTAACTATGTGCTTTGAAACCAGGGATTCTATTATTATCACCCCTGATTTACCCTTGACAGAGATGGAAATGCAGAGATGTAGAGTCTTTTTTTCTTCCCCAGGTTTCTCAGTAAGTAGAGATGTGACAAGAACGCCTGATTTCCACCATAGGGCTGACTCTCCCAGAGCCTGCTGCCTCCCTCATCATTACCTGTTCCAGAACCTGATGGCATTTCAGCAAACACTATGTTTGCAATGACAGGTTCTCCAGAACTAATCACAGCAATTGAGAACATCCTCATTGCTAGCGGGGTCAGCGTGGAGCCAATGGATGTACAGAGTGGTCCATTCCTGTGAAAGAAAAGGCCCCCTTTTCCTTTCCATTAACACTTCCCTGTTAGAAATGACAGGTGCCCCAAATACAAGGCATTGACATGTAAATAGCTGGCGTACAAAGGAGGCAAGACGACTGAGTGACTAGCTCTAATTGCCTCACCACACTTTTACTGCATGTCAAACCTGAATCCAGACACATGGACACAAGGGTGGAAACACACCCATTGCCAGGCTCTAGCCAGGGCAGTGTTCTGAGAGCCATCATCACTGAGGGGAAGGGGACGCAACAGAAAAAAATGTCAGAATGCTTTGGGGGCTGGGGGTAGTAGGTGAATAGTGATAAAATATGGATAAAGATATTTTCTCTCTACTTCAAAGACTGCCAGGTTACTAGGCTGTTTTATAAATCTAGAAATTTATGGGTACACCAAAAGCTCTTTGTGCTTTTGTCTCTTCATATTACTAAGGGAGTTTGTGGAATATTTCCCTGAGAGATTTGCAAGATGTCCATGGGGTATGGTTTGTTTAGATGGTTTAGCACTTCCTGGAGACAAGGCATTAGACTGAAAGGTCCCTTTTGAAACCCTGCTGTGATTTTCCTCCTTGAGAAATAACTTTGCTAGCCCATTTGATACCTGTCCCAAAGATCATGGACAACAAGCTACTGCTACTGTCTGTCCCTTTTAAAAAGCCTCAGAGAATACAGCAATTAGGAAATAGAATATGTAGAATGGGAGTTCCATTTTATTTTGGTTGGGAGAGGTATTCAACCCTAAAACAAAAATCTCATTATCATCAGCATGAAGCAGCATGTCATGGTGGAAAGAAAAGAAAAGATTAAAGCTGAAAAGGACTTCAAAGAGCATCTAGTCCAAACCCCTAATTGTGCAGATGAGGAAACTGAGGGCTGTGAGGGTTGAGTGACTTGCCTAAGGTCATACAGTGGCAAATATCAGAGGTAGGATTTGAACCCAGGGACTCTTGACTCCACAGACAGAATGCTTTCCACTGTATCACACTTCCAGGGCACTTGAACTTGATTTCTAGCTCTGGTACTTACTTACTTGTGTGACTTTGGGCTTATAACTGAACCTCTCTGGGGATATTGAGCACTGGATTTGGAGTCAGGAAGACCTGGGGTTGTATCCTAACTTAGACACTAAATAGCTGAGTGTTTGACTTTGGACAAATAAGTTTAAGTTCTCTGGTTCTCAGATTCTTTATCTGTAAAACAAAGGTTCCCTTTGGCCCTAAATCTATAATTTCCCTTCCTCCTTCCTCTCCTCCTTTTTCCTTCTTTCTTCCCTCCCTCCTTTCCATCTTTCCTCCTATTTTCCTTCCTTCCTTCCTTCCTTCCTTCCTTCCTTCCTTCCTTCCTTCCTTCCTTCCTTCCTTCCTTCCTTCCCTCCCTCCCTCCCTCCCTCCCTCCCTCCCTCCCTCCCTCCTTCCTTCCCTCCCTCCCTCCCTCCTTCCCTCCCTCCCTCCTTCCTTCCTTCCTTCCTTCCTTCCTTCCTTCCTTCCTTCCTTCCTTCCTTCCTTCCTTCCCTCCCTCCCTCCCTCCCTCCCTCCCTCCTTCCCTCCCTCCCTCCTTCCTTCCTTCCTTCCTTCCTTCCTTCCTTCCTTCCTTCCTTCCTTCCTTCCTTCCTTCCTTCCTTCCTTCCTTCCTTCCTTCCTTCCCTCCTTCCCTCCCTCCATAGTACCTTTTTCTTCCTGTTGGCTCTTCTCACCCTCTGTGTCAGAAGCAGTGTGCTGGTTACCTAGGAAACCACTGCTAGATGGTGGATTGTGATAGGCCAAGCTGGGGGACTGACTGTAAGGTGGAGGGCAGAGTTTTTGGGTGATCAATGGGCCTGCAGGAGATTCAGAAAGATCTTTGGTTCCCTTGTAGAGGGGCCTTTGTTTAGAACTTGAAAAGAACTCTTCCCAGTCTGGCAGGTTGCTCTTTCCTGGCCAGGATTCAGGCTCTGGGGGAGGTGGAGAGCCTCTCAGGAGGGGAAAGAGTTCATATGATGATGAGGGAAAGAAGTGTGTGAGGCTAAACCAATAAATTAGCAAAAAAAAGACTTCTATTCGGAGGTCTGGGGTTCATAGACTTCCACCAAGAAGTCTGTGGAATTGTTTTTTCTAGTGTTTCCCAAGGAAAGAGTTAATAGATGTGACTTTAATGACACTTGGGGATAGTGGTATAGAGGAAATGACCTCCCACCATCCTCCCTGCCCTGCTCAGCACTCCAATTTGGTGTTGCCATTATTTATCACTTCTGTGTGGAGTCAAGGCATGAGTGGCAGTGGGGGTAGCGTTGACTGAAGTGAATATGGGACGATGGCATCCAACTCAAACAGAGTCTGAATTCTGTTAGGGCCTTCAAAAGGCTGGGACCTACTGTATATTACTGGAAGTACTCAAACTACAGACAGGAATACAGTGCCTTACAGGTCAAATTTTACAAAGCTTTTATTAAGGGAAGAGCGAATGTTTCACTCATTCCTTCAATCTTTGGCATCTTAAAGAACTCCATTTTTAGCTTCTGGAAGAAATTGGGTGTCCTGCACAGGTATCTCTAAACCTTTTAATTTACTCCATGGGCTATTTTTGGAGGGGAGATACAGAATCCAAGGGCACTTCACCCTGGAATAGCTAATTTCTTTTCATTAGAATAGCTACAGTCCAAGAGAAGTGGATAAGTTAATGAAGAGAAAATCCTGCTTTTCCCTAGAGTTGAGAGACAGATCCTCCCATCTCACAGCTGATTCACTTGCTCACTGAGGCCTGAGTCCCAACCATTTCCCACGGTGGGGGCAGTTTGCCTTCCCAAGCCACCTCCCAGTGTCCTCAAAGTGTCAAAGTCTGTTCCAGCGACACTGAGAAGGATAGCCTGGAAATAAACCCATGATCCAGTGCTGGAAAGCTTGCCAGATCAAAGCTAATGAGGCACATCCTCAGGAACTACAAGGAAGTCAGGAAATGTCTAGTGTGATTACCTGTCATTATCAGTTCTGGAGCAATTGCGGCAGGTTGGCAGGTGTGGCAGAATGCAGGGCTTTGATGGATCTGGGGAGGAAGTCCCAAGGTAAAAGAAACTACCTTCTGAACACTGCATTTCAATATCCCCTGTTCTGCCAATCCCATGGGCTTAAATAAATCATCTTGTTACACAGAGTTTGCCAAGAGGGGCAGCAGTTCATTGTAGGCAAAGCTCTCACACATACACCCATATCTATTATGCCAAGTGCGACAGAAAACATACCCAACCAAGTCTATACTCCTGAGAGGGAGCCAGGATTTGGGATTGGTTTTGGCTCCTGTACTTAAAAAAGAATAGTTTTTATTGCTAATTGCCCATTAGCATTTTTCCTTTACCACAGTTGGCAGTGTAATGAAATACAGATTTGATCTATCTGTACACATCTATATATAGACACCTAGACACATGCATATGTTTAAAGGTCCAACAGGTGCACCTCTGGGTGCTGAGCCCCAGTCAGGAGACTCTGCACTAGAATGAGAACAGCTGAGACACATTAGGCTAGACTCTCTGACCCACATCTGCAAGGCAGAACCACTGATTAGGGAGAGTGGTGCATGAAAATTTCCTAATAAGCTGCTTGGATGGTATAATGAAGTCAACATGGAACATAATTACATACTTGAGAAGTTTCCATTATTTGCCATGTTCTGCTCTTTCAATGTATAGTAGGGTGTCATTCCCCAAACAGAAGGCCAGAAAAGATGAATAAATCTCATCCCAGCTGGGAACAATCATCGGCTCGTTTGGTCCTGAAGGATATTGTTTCATGAGTACCTCCTAGCTAAGTCCTCTGGGAGGTTTTTAGAAACTTGAGACTCTAGATTAACTAGCCCTAGTATGATGTATGAGAGCTTCCCAGGCCAGGATGGGAGTATGTGATGGATAGAGACATTTTGGTAAAGATGTGCACCTTAGTTGATTCTAGGGACTCCCTCCTCTCAACTTTAAATCTGCTTCCACTTAGATCAAATCTGAGAAATAGGAAGACTTGACCACATGCAGCCCATGCTGACATCCCCATTTCCAGTGAATGACCTACTCTTATTATCTTTGTTGGTTATGACACATACATTCCCTGTTCTTCATACATACACACAATCAGTGTTTTGCAAGGGGTGGTTTTAAATATTCTTTACCTCATACTCCAATTACTTTTAGTACTCTCTGAAAGAGTTCCCTAAATTTCTTACATTTTGTGAATATTAGTGCTATACCTGGTGGGTGGGGTGGCTCCAATCAAAAGCATTTACTGTCTCTAATCACTCACCTATGGCTTACCCATGGCATGCTGTTGCACTTGGTTCAGGTGGAGAGTGAGTATGTAATTGTGGGCATGTAATTGTGCCCTGGAAGTAGGTCTGGACATATCAGCCTTCTTATGAATCCCACTGTTAATTCAAACTCTAATCAAATAGTAATGATTTTCCCTAACTTTTGGAAAGGGCTAGTATAAATGAATTAAAAGTCTGAATTACATTTTTTTCCAAAATATACTTTTGTTACTTTTAAGGACAGATGATAACTTGAATTGTGTTAATGACATTTGGACAAAGATGTTTTGGAAGATCTGCTTTAATCAACGGATACAAACAATTATTAATCAAAATATCAGTTCTTTGAATGTGCATGGATGATTCTAATTTCCTTGAAAAGAGAATCCCTCCCCTCCTTTTTTAAACAGGTTAAATATGCCCTTTGAAATTCTGTTTACATTACAGTTTGTTCAGCTTTTCCCCATAGATATACTAGGTATAGGTACATTATATTTTTCAGATATATCAGCTTTGACTCTTGTCGGACTTACCATGAATGCATAATTGATGGAGAATCTAAATTAATGAGGCTTAATGCAGATGGATACAACCTTGACATTGAGGTCAGAGACTGGAAATTCTTTTTTGTTGTAGCTTATTCAGCATCAAGTACTGGGCTTTGCACCCAGTGGGTGTTTACAGCAGAAGCAAAGCATTTTAGAACAGGAAGAGACTTCAGTAGCCTTCTAGTGCAACCCACCCTTGCTAGTCTCCTCTATAATATAGCGTAAAAATATCTAGTCTTTCTTTAGAAACCTCTAATGAAGGCAAATTCACTACCCTCTAAGCCAGCTTTTAGGTCACTGATTAAAAAGCAGCAGCAAAACAAACCCAAGCATTTAAATAGTACTCATCATAAACCAGGCACTATGCTAAGTGCTTTACAAATATGATCTCATTTGGGTCTCACAACAACCCTGGGAGGTAGTGCAGTTCTTATCTGATTTCACAGTCAAGGAAACTGAGGCAAATAGAGGTTAAGTGACTTGCGCAGGGTCACACAGCTAGTTAGTGTCCCAGTCTGGATTTGAACTCTGGCATTCCTGACTTCATCAAACCAAAATCCTCCTCTTTGTAACTTCATTCATTGTTCCCTGATTTGCCTGGGGCTAAGCAGCACAAATTCAGTCCCTCTTTTACATGACAGCCTTTCAAACACTTGAAAACAGCTTTCATGTCCTCCCTAAATCTTCTCTTCTTTAGGTTTTTATCTCTCTATTCTCCCCACAAGAATTAGCACAGGATACTCTCAAGTGCTTTTCTAAAATCTATGTAATCTATATCCACAGGGCTCCCTTAAGTTACCAGTTAGTAACTTGACAAATAAAAATGAAATTAATTAATCTGTATAATTGGATTGTGATGAAGGTTCATTGGCTCTTTGCAACCATGGCTTTCTTTTTCTAGATGTTGACTAATCATCTCTTTAAAAATATGTTCTAGAATTCTACTAGCAATCGAAGTCAAAATTCAGTTTGCCTATGCCATTTTCAATTTGCGGTCAAATATAGTCTGCCTATTCTCTTTTCTTTCATTTTCAGGCAGCCTGTCTTTCCCTAGTCCTATAGTACTTTTGTGTTCTCCATGACCTTTAAGATCACAGATAATTATATTGCAATTACATTTATTGGTTCTTTCAATATCTAAGAGTGTTATTCATTTGGGCCAGCTGTCTTGAACTCATCAAGTACATCCAATCCTCTTTTACTATCTGTTTTCTTATCTTGGATATAAACCTACCTACTCTCTATAATTGTTCCCTTTGACAGACAACATAAAAATTAAGCAACTCTTCCTTCTTTCTACTGTTTGTTGTCAATATCCTGTCCTTCCAAAATAGTTGTCCAATGCTCTATGTGACTGTAAAGCAGATGGATGGTGCATGGAGAGTGTTTGACGTGCAACCAGGAAAACTGGAGTTTGAATGAAGTCGTGTGACTGAGCAATTCACTTAGCCTCTCTCTGTCTCAGTATCCTCATCTGTAAAATGGGATATTAGTAACAACTACTTCATAGGGTTGTTGGGAAAAACAAATAATATAACATGTAAAATACTTTGCAAGCCTTGGAGTGCTGTATAAATTCTAGTGATTACTGTTGGTACCTTTTCATCAATATAGTGAAAAAAATGCCTTTGTGGTTGTTTTTGTTTCCGTCCGAGCTTTCTTCACCAGCCTCAGCTCATTCTGAGCATTAACAATCCTGACATTATTCTTAGAGGACTGTGCTACTCACTTATATTCAGTCTCTGTTATTGGTCCTTACTTCTATCTTCTATAGACGTCTTTAAAAAGCCATTTTGTGTGGTGAGTTCTCTCTGCATCCATACCAGTATTTTTAGGCATTGCCTCTTTCACTCCTCTTTGGAATTATTTTCCTTTATGTCCTCAGGATTTCATTCTTTAGTACTTTTCATCCCTGCTGTCTTGACTTCCTTAGGAAAATTTTAGACCATGAGATCTGACTTATTCTTCCTTAGTACCTTTGAAATTTGTTCTTCTAGCATATAAAGTGCGTCTTTGACTATTCTTGGCTCTCGTCTGTTTCTCTACCACAGAGTCTAAGATAGAGCGGTCACTTCCCTCCAGGGTTCTAATTTGGCAACCAGTTTCTTCCTCAGTCCATGTTATTTCTCTCAATTAATGACTCAACCCATTATCTACTATAACAAACAATAGATCCTGTTTGGGTCTAGGTTAATCTCCAGCTTTTTTTTCTTTTTCCAGCCACTTATTTCTAGCATTGGCGTACTATGGGAATTTGGACAAGTACAATGGACAGAGTGAACATTGTGGTAGTTGATGCTGGTAGTGGAACTGACAGCCCACTTAATGCTTACCCTATCTGTGGCCTCTGCTTGTACCTTTATGTTGGGGGAGGGGAAGGGGTCTCTCTGTAAATTATCTGGGTTCTTTACTGATGCTCATTATGGGCAGCTAGGTGGTACAGGGAATGGAGCACCATACTTGGAGTCAGGAAGATATAAGGTCAAATTTAGCCTCAGACATTTACTGTGTGACCCTGGACAAGTCACTTAATCACTGTTTGCCTCAGTGTTCTCATCTATAAAATGGGGATAATAATGGTACCTACATCTCAGGGTTGTTGTGAGAATCAAATGAGATAACAATTGTAGGTGCTTAGCACAATACCTAGCACATAGCAAGCACTATATATGTAGCTGTTATTATTACTCAGTATTAACAAGCACCTCTTTAATAATCCTGCTGATCTGGCAGAACAAAGTAATAGTGAAAGAGGAAAACTTACATCATTAAAAACATAACCAAAAACAAATCAAACACAAAAATGTTCCACAGTTAAATGATCTACTATGTAATTAACAAATTACACTCAATTTATTGCAAAAGTACCTAACAAGAACAGGACTTTTATGCCAATCAAACCTCCTTGTAAACAATACATTTCTTCTAGAAGTTCCATTTTCCCCTGTCAGCGTTCGTTCATTTTGATGTTATTTGTATTCTGGGGTTGATTTGTGTGAGCTTAATTAGACATGAGATCAGCATCATGAAAGTTATTTCAGTCTCTCCTTGGCTCCTTGGTACAAGTTAGTATTTCAATGAATTTATTTGATTTGTACTTGGAGGTAGGAAGTTGGTAAGGTTAGGTCACAACTTATCATCCATATGTTGGTCTAAACTTGAAACTGAACCTTTCATTCTTCTCTGAGATTTGGAAAGCAAGTTTGACTTTGCTTTTAGAGGTGACTTTTTACTTTGTCTCACAATCAATAACATTGACCATGTAAGTACTAACCACATGCAGAGACTTCTACCTAGAACTACTGAGGAATGCTGAAAGAATTGGAAATATGACTGCTGTTCTTGGACCATTTTAAACTTAAGCAGAACTTGCATGTGTATCCATAAAAGGACAAAAAGGAATATATAATGTATGGTCTAGTGGACAGAGACAAGGGCTACAATTCAAGATACCTGAGTTTTCTAGTTCATGCTCAGTCATTAACTGCATGGTCTCAAGTTGTTTCCCCCTTTCTGAATCCCAGTTTCCTTGTCTGTAAAATCGTGTTGATATAATAACAATAACAGCCAACATTAATCTAGTGCTTAGTATGTGCCAGATGCTGCTAAATATTTTACAGTTATTATCTCATCTGATCCTTACAGCAACCCTGGGTGATCACTTAAACTCATCACTTAACATCCATGAGTGTCATTCCTTTATTTGTAAAGTGGGTTGGAGTAGCTGACCTCTGAGGTGTCTTCCAGCTGTTAATCTATATAATCTTCCCCCTTTTTTTAACCCATAAAGCAGCTGTGAGAATCAGATGATACAGTACATGGGAAAGTGGTATGAGAAATTAAAAGCATTACAGAAATGCCAATCATCACAGTATAAACACTATTATCTGTCAGAGTTGAGATGTTCTGGTTACTCAGATTTTCTGGTGATGAGGATAACCATACATGTGTACTATATGGATAACCATTTAAAAATTGGGCTAATTAGAATATTATGTTACAGTGGGGATGGCATGAAAATTGGCAAATGCACTAGACTTGAAATTGAGACCTGAGATCTAGTTGCAGCTCTGGCTGCAGATTGCTGTGTAAACCTGGACAAATCACTTAATCCCTCTTGGCCTCTTTATCCATAATGCCTTAAGGGGACTGTAATCTCGTCAATGTGGATATTCCCAATTTTAGCACAGATTGATACCCATGTCTTCTTATCCTATGTGATTCTTGGTCATAATTCTCTATAGATTCTCCACAGAGAATCTTCCTCTGGGTCATTTCATATCTCACAGGCACTATTATATGACCTGCCCATTCCATTCTGCTATTCCGTGATCTCACTGCATTACCAACCAAACCCTTTCTGATTATACATATCTTGAATCCTCACTCCTTCCTTTTTTTGTTTTTTAACACATGCTATGACTGGAAATGTACTGTAACTCTCCGTTCCCATTTTTGGTCTTTAGGTCCCCTGCAACTTTGATTCTTTTGAAACTATAATGTTTCAAGATTGTAATAATAATAGGAGAATATCTTTAAGTAGATTAGAATCATTAAAGTCACATTGCAATTTTCCACATGAAGTCTATCCCTCTTTCTTCCTATTCATTTCTGGGCTCAACTCATTTCCCATTTTGCATTGTTTGTCCTAGATATGTGTATGGATGGATTAACTATGGACTGACCTCTTAACTGCATATCATTGTTTGAACAAAAGTCTTTTTCATCCATTCATTTAGTTCTCCTGTATAGTTTGCTAGGCTGATCTCTTCTTGGTAATCATAGATTTTATTGAGGAGTCCCTGAACTGTTTTGGGGCTTCACATAGCACAATTATCAAATTCCTTATCTATAAAGTGGAGATAATATCCATCCCAGGGATGGGGAACTTGCTTCCTTGAGGCCACATGTGGCGTTCTAGGTCCCTGGTTATGGTCTTTTGTCTGAGTCCAAGTTTGATAGAAGAAATCCTTTTATTAAGGGGATTTGCTCTGTGAAGTTTGGATTCAGTCAAAGGACCACACTTGAGGATGTAGAGGGCCACATGTGGACTGGAGGCTACAGGTTCCCCATCATACCTACCTCCAAGGTTGTCAAAGTTAAACGAAATACCGTATGAGAACACATTGAAAAGTGAAAACCAGAATGCAAATGTAGGGCTTTAAACCCTTTTTCATTCTGTTGAACAAAAGAATATTGGTTACTTTTGTGTAGAAGGGTCAGTTAATAGAGAGCTCTGAATACACTAGAAATGGTTTAACATTTTTTCTGTATTAGCAAATGTGTAAAAGTAGAATACAAACTAATTTGAGAGCAGTGGAGATGCAGGTTTAAATGGTCTTCAAAGTTCAGTTGGGTAATAACTGGGCCAACTGGAAAATACCTCCTGACTCTTTCACATCTGGATTATCCTTTTCAGCCTTGAGGAGATTCAATCTACAGGGTTATTTTCATTTACTTCGATTCCCCTTCTTCTGTCCCACCATTTCTCTAAATGAACAAGCCCCTCTAGCCAGATTGATCAACTAAATATCCCTCTGAGTACACCTACCAGACCTCTGCTTGCAAGTTTCCCCAGCCTAGAACACTATCTTTTCTGCATTCCGCCTGTTCAGTTCCCACCCATCTTCCACGATCCCCCTCAGTTTTTAGCTCCTCCAGAAAGCCTTCAATGACTACTCCAGCCCACAGCGCTCTCTCTCTTTCTCTCTGAACCCCCATAGCACTTATTGTTTGCATTATTCATTTGGCAATTAATCACACACTGCCTTGTCACAGATCTTCTATTATTGTCTTAGCTGTTTTTTAGTTCTGGTATTATTTAACATGTTGCATGTTTTGTGCCTTTTCTTATAGAGAGAAGGAACACAGTAGAGTGGAAAAAGAGAGCTGGTTTGGGAGCTAGGAGATACTTCCCTTCTCTTCTGACATTTCCTAGCTGTGTGACCATGTCAAAGTCAGGCTACTATCTTTGGGACTTGGTTCTCATTTCTGTAAAATGGGGATGATGATACCTACAAGACTTCACTCACAAGGGTGTTGTAAGTAATAACTGAGATAATGCATTAGACTGAGAACAGAGGGAGAACATTTTTCTGGAGGTATCTATGAAAGTCAGAGGTCCTTTTCTAAAGTGGCTGATGGTTTGGCTTCTAGCTCAAGTTCTGGATGAACATAAAAATAGGCCTCAATTCCCAGACAAGACCTACAGATCAAGCTTCCAGCATGGAACTAGAAGAAAAGAGTCTGTTTACAGGGTTTTCACCTTTGCCAAAGACAAAAGCTCCAATATAAAAATATCCTATATTATTGTGGATGGTAATGATGATGGGGAACTTTTTATTGACCTTAAAACTAGAATGGGATCCCAGAAAACATTTTATGATAGGGAGTGATGAGATGCCATTTTTTTTTTGTTTATTTGTTTCTACTAAATTTTCTCATTTCAAAATGTATATGTGTATGTATACATGAACACTTGTGAATGCATGTATGTATATGTTCTTTCAAACAACAAATCTCATATATGCAAAGAAATCTTTTGGAAGGCAAAAGCACATGAATTTTCACTCTTTCTTGTTCTACTGCTATACTTTGGGATCAGTTTCTAAAAGTTTCACTGATGCCTCCAGGTTGGATGACATGGTTTTAGTTTATTTTCTGACTCCTCTTGATCTGCTTCTTTAATCTTTCACAATCCTGTTATACCATCGTATATCACCATATAGACCCTCTATAGACTATAATCTCCTCCAGGGCAAGGCATTTTTGCCTTTGAAACTGCTGGCTAATACGGTGCTTGCTGTTCAATGAGTGAATGACTAATTATGAATAGTGTTTTATAAGCCTTAGAGTGTTATGGACATATCAACTCTTATTTTTATGATTATCTCTCTAACTGTAGGATGAGGAGTATAGAAATCAGGTGATGTGAGGTTCTTTAAAGGAAACTAGGGATGTTTAAATTAGAGAAGAAAATATTTAGTCTAGGGGTCAGAGGCAGGTGGCATAATTGTTGTTTACACATATGTGAAGGGTTGTCATATGGAAGGAGTAGGCTTGATTCTTTGAGAGGGAAACAGAATTAGCATCAATTGTGGGCAGTTACAGAGGAGCCCATTTTTAGCTCAGCATAAGAAATTCCTAATAATTAGAGCTGCCTACAAATCAGCTACCTTGTGACATTATACATCATGGGAGAAATTTAAGCGAAATGTGGGTTACCACTGGGCAGACACAGTATAAGAGGAATTCCCAGGTTGGAAATGAGATTGACACGGTTTCCTTCATAACTGAAGATTTTATGATCTTAAAATTGAATATAAATTCCTTGAGCATAGGACTATGATTTAGTTTGCTTTATTCAGATGGCTTGTTGTATGAACCTGGACATCAATAATTCTTCAGTCCCTCTGCCTAAGATTTACCTAGATTATGGTAGAAATTCACAGCAGAGGAGTTGGAAAAATCCTGCTGGCAGTGATATACTTACTATATGTAAATGGTGGGCCAGCTCAAAACATAGATAAAATATGTCTTAATCGTGTGATTTCATGGGCATTTGGATGTCATCCACCAAAAAAGATCTTCTTCGTTCGCTAATTGGCACCTCAGTTAAACAATTACAGATTGTGCTTTTGGTTCAGAGACACATGGTTAGGTAAAAGTAGCATAGTTATCCCTTCCACATCAAAGGGGTTAGGGGTGTGGTGTCCCCATGATCCGGTAAACCCATGTGAAATTTTTGGGTCTTCTTTCATACCAGAGAAGAATTCTGAATTGTTATTGTATTAAAAGATAAAATATGTTGCTATTATATAGTATTATATGTATATTTTATGCATTTCTGAGTTTCTAAACTTTCTCTCTGTCTTCTGCTGACTTTTTTGTGTCATCTTCTACAAAACTCCCCCTAATTCCCATTTAATATCTTATGCTGACCCCTGATATATTGAAACCACGATGGGGAAAGTCGTGATGTGGAAGGAATTACTGGACTTCTAAATTCACTGGTCATTTAAATAAAAGGAAGAAATTAGAAGCAGCTAAGTGTTGTGGAAAGAGACATTGGCTTTGATTCTGAAGCAGTTGGAGTTAAATCCTACCTAGTATACTTGCCTGTTTTATGACCCTGGACAAGTCACTTAACCTTTGTTCTTCTGAAGCAACTTTCTGGGACAGGGGTGTATAACCTTTTTATTTTTGTGTGTGGATCAGAGAAGAGGCCCAGGCCAACCATGTCCTCAATCCTCTCTGGTTGCACTCCTGATTCATCTCCACAAGACTTTCTCTACCATGCCCCTAAACAGGCACTTTTATTCCTACTTCCATTTACTCACTTTCAGCTCCCTTTTTATGTTATCTCTCCCCACTAGAATATAGGCTCCTTGAGGGCAGGGATTGTCTGCTTGTATTCCCAATGCTTAGCAGAGTGCTAGGCATATAGTAGGTGCATAATAAATGCTTGCTGACTTTACTTTGACAATCTGGTGAAGCTTATGGATCTCTTCTCAGAATAATGTTTTTAAATGCATAAAAATTACATAGATTACAAAGGAAACAAATTAAAAAACAGTTCTCTATACATGTATATATATTATATATATTTAAAAAATCAAGTTCACAGACTTCAGGTTAAAAACTCCTGCTCAAGGATTTATCTACTAAGTCATGAATTGCCTCTTTTTTTCCCCCAGGAGACATTTCTTATACCATAAATAAGTTATGGGATGCTTTCCTAAAAATTTGTTTTGTTTTGTTCAGAGAGACAGTAGAGAAGTGATGAGATATGCAAGCAGAAGGAAGAGCTGCTTCTGAGAGAAAAGTATAGAAAGGAGAGACTAGGGAAGCTGAAGACAAATTGTGCCAATTTAACAAATCTCCCTGAAGAAAGATCTTTGGTAAATTTCCTAAATAATATGCAAGGACCAGACTGGATGCTGTTTAATGTACTGTAGCTATTCAAACATCCAAGTGAGGTGTGAACACAACTTGATTTCCTGATTATTGTTGTTAAACATCACTTGAAACTTGTTGAATTCTCTCCCTGCCTTCAAGGCCCAACTCAGGTACCACCTCCTCCCACAGCCTTTTCTCCTAGGCTATCTTTTTTTCCTCCTCCTCACTCGCTGGGTGATTTCTCTCTCCTTGGTTTTCTCTTGGCACTTTGGCAGGACCTTTCTTTCCCATTTATCTCATTTTCCTTTTATTATTGGACTCTTGTCCTCCACGTTAGATTATAAACTTCTTGAAAACAAGGTCTATGACATATCTTATTTTTATGTCCCCTTAATCCAACATCTTCCCCTGCTTAATAAAAGCTTTTCGAATGAATTGAACTAGGATGAGTAGGCTCTTGAAACTCCAAGCTGAGGATCAGCAGGCAGCTCTTAGGACCAGGATAAGGAGAGGCATACTTGGAGAAGCTCAGAGTTACATTCCAAGAGGCACCTGTCATATATTGGCTACTTGTTCTGCTTTGTTTTTAGCTTACCTAGGAAGCACAGAAATATAACCTAAAGGCTAAAAATATTTATAGTAGTAGGCCTATCACTTAAAAAATAAAAATAAATTTCCCCACCTGTACCCAATACCAACAACTAAGGTAATCACTGGAGAGAAAGAAGACATGGGACTTATGTTTATTAATTAATTATGATTATTTGTAATTTATTAATATATTGCAATTAATTAATGCATTAGCTATTTAGACCTCTATATGTGTGTGTGTGTGTGTGTGTGTGTGTGTGTGTGTGTGTAGGAAACTCTTTGAGATGAAGGAGACTTCTATCCTGGGGAAGATAGGTACTGGTTTATCTCTTAACCATGAATTCTCTACCAGCCCCTTCCCTGGGCATTTTATTTCTCCAAAATCAATTGGCTGGCAGTTGCTCATACCTTACTGATACCCCCAAAAAGAGAGCAGATGTGTGAGGAAACCCAGCATTTCACAGTCCCAAGAGGATTCAGGGGCTGGCAGCCAACAGCTGGACTTCTCAACGGCTGTCAAAGCAGCAGCCAGAGAAGGAGCAAACAGTATTTCTCTTTCAGTATTTCTTTCCTGCCTCATCAGAATGGAGGGGCTACAGTCCCCCTGGGTTTGCCATTCTGACAAGAGAACAGGATCAGAACATATTAGAACTCTGCCTTACAGCCTTTGGATAAATAGATGACAAACAAGGAACTTTGAGGCTATATAGGGTAAGAAAGCCAGTTTGATGTTATGGGAAAACCAGTGATCTAGGAGGCACAAACAGTTTTCACAGTTGTGTTAGAGTTGGAAGTGACTTACCAAAGGTCACACACAGCAGACCTGAGATTTGAGCCTCGATGAGCTTTTGTGCATTCATTACTATAAAAGCCGAAGTGTCTATGTAGAACTGGGTAAATGAATTTAGATGCAACTGACATTAGGTTTAAGTCTTGACTGATCCTGTTCCTAGTGGAGTTACCTGGAGCAATTCACAGTCCTCCCTGAATCCTTTCCCTGATCAATCAACAGGCATTTGACTCAGTGAATAGAGTGCCCGTCCTGGAGTTAGGAACACTCATCTTCCTGAGTTCAAATTTGGCCTCAGACACTAGCTCTATGACCCTGGGCAAGTCACTTAACCCAATTTCCTCAGTTTCCTTATCTGTAAAATGAGCTGGATAAGGAAATGGCAAAATGTTCTAGTATCTCTGCTAAGAAAACCTCAAGTGGAGTCACAAAGAGTCTGACATGGGTGAAAACAGCTGAACAACAACAAAAGAGAAAGGAGGGAAGGGAGCAAACATTTATTAAGCTCCTGTTATGTACCAGTCACTGTGCTAAGCACTTTATATATACATATATATATATATTTTTTTTCTCTCACTTACATATACTATCTCATGTGGTCCTCACAATAACCCTGCAAAATAGGTGCTATTATGATTCCTATTTTACTATTGTGGAAACTGAGGCAGACTGAGGGTCACACAGCTAGTGATTTTCTAAAGCTGGATTTGAACTTGTATATTACTGATTCCAGGCCTAGCTCTCTGTTAATGGAGCCACCTAGCTGCCTCAATTACTCTATGCTGGCACAACTCAGATACAAAGACAAAAAGGAAACAGTCCTTCCTCTCTAGGAGTTTATATTCTAGTGAGGGAGATAACACATGTGTATGTATTCACACACACACATGTATATCCAAAGAATAGATACAAGGTAGCTCAGAATAGATACAAGGCAGTTAGGAGATACAGTGAATATAATATTGGACCTGGAGTCAGGAAGACTTGTCTGCCTGAGTTTAAATCTGGCCTCAAACATCTGGCAGTCTAGTAATGCTCTCTATCATTTATTTGTTCATAAATTCTTCCCTTCTCCATAGATGGAAAAATTAAGCCATTCCTTGCTCTTCTAATTTGCTTATGGTATCACCCTTTATGTTTAAATCATGTACCCATTTTGATCTTATCTTGGTATACAGTGTAAGATGTTGGTCTATACCTAATTTCTACCATACTGTTTTCCAATATTGCCAGCAGTTTTTGTCAAATAGTGAGTTCTTGTCCCAAAATCTGGTGTCTTTGGGTTTATCAAATACTAGGTTACTATGGTCATTTACTGCCAAATCTTGTGTACCTAATCTATTCTGCTGATCTACCACTTTCTAGCCAGTCCCAGGTAGTTTTGATAATTGCTGTTTAATAATATAGTTTGGTATGGCTAGGCCACCTTCCTTCACATTTATTTTCATTAATTCCTTTGAAAATCTTGACCTTTTGTTTTCCCATATTTTAGGATTTTCAAAAGATTTAAATAGTATTTTCTTGTTCTGGGCTCCCAGATTTGTAGGTTGGAGTCAACTTTTCCAAGTTCAATCACTGAAGTCTCCTCCTCCCCTAGTCCCTTATATGGAATAAGAAAGATTTGGTTACTAAATTTCCCAACCAGGATCAAACTGTAATCAGTTACCATTTTCTCTTCCTTATGCTACCTTGGTGCTCAGTATTTTGCCTTTGCTGTGTTCCCCAGTTGTGCATCATAGCTTGTTTTGAGAAGCATTGTCTGAACTCATCTGAGAGTTTTTATTCTTAGTCAGATTTTAGGTTTGGGGATTTTTGAAAAGGAAAGAGTTCCACTTTAACACACTCCTTATAACACATCATTGTCATTGTATTCTTAAGACCCAACTTAGAGGCTGTTAACATCTGACCTAGGCCTTGGATTCAAATCCCAGCTCCCTTCTCTTCACTATTTGTTTAATCTTTGACAAATCATGTTCCCTATCAGGGCTTCAATTTTCTCATCTGCAATACCTAGGCATTCACCTAGATGATCTCTGAGGTCTTTTCCAATCTAAGACCTAGAAATCTTGAGCTGCAGTCCTCTACTTGCCGATTCCCCAGATACTTGTTGGTCCTTGATCTTTCTTCTTCATTCTTTGGTGCTCTGCCTATCAAGTGAAACCCCAATTTCTTCTCCACTAGAATGCTTAACAATTGCAGGGATTGATCCCTGTGATAATTTGTGAGTGTCAGTACATTTGGGGCTATTAGTTCATCCAAGTATTCCCATCTGATTTAGCCCGACTAAGAGCAGAAACATCCTATGATTCCCTTAGGTCTTTGAAAAGATGAGAGCTCATTCTCCCTCCCTAAACTACCCTGTATTTTTTTTATAGACACATGCACACATGCATATACATATATATGTACATACATATATGTCTGCATATACATATATAAATATGTGAATATGTACATATATATTGTCTCCTTCAATAGATTTTTAGCTTTTATAGTCTTTAGTTTGGCCTTTTAGGTTATTGATAATAGATTTAGAGTTAGAAGGGATTTTCTAGTCTACTTTCATTTATATATGAGGAACCTGAGGTCTGGAAGTCTTAAATGACTTAATTGCCCAAGATTTTACAGATAAGTGACAGAAGTGGAATGTGAATTTGGTTGAATTTGAATTTCCAAACCCATTTTTTTGATGCCATATCATGCCTGTCATCCATGTGTAGACTCATGCTTTCCATTTCTTTTAACCTTGTTGCAGGGGACTAAATGATTTCTTACAACACGTTTAAGGCTATATTTTCATGGAACTAGTCAGTGAGATTAGGTGAGGTTATACTTGTACGTGCTGATAGGGAAGAATGGGCTCTTCTAGAATACACCTGAGAGAATGACAAAGTTCCAGGAAGTCAGATGCCCCTTGGGAATAGCCATAGCCCATTTTAAGAGTCTTTCTTTCCTTGGTCCAAATCTCTAAATTCAGCACTAGATTTTCTTTCTGTCTGTGATTCTGGAGGCTGCAGGCAAACTTCTGAGAATTTCCTGGGAAGTCCAACTGAGTGTGGTATTTTTCTTCCCTCCCCTCCTCCCCTTTCTGTTTTTACATCTCTAAATATCTATCACAAATGTCTTTGTGTGGACATTATAGTGGCAGCCAAGGTGTATGTGTGTATGTATGTGTGTATGTACATATGTATGTATGTATGTTTCTATCTATCTTCTTTGTTTCATTCCTCCCTCCCTCCATCCTTTCCTTCCTTTCCTCTTTCCTTCCTTTATATCTATCAAGAAGGAAGGAAGGAAAGAGAGGTGGGGATGGAGAGGGAAGGGTAGTTCAAAAAAAATTGCCACTGACTCAGATGTCTACTCTCTTGTCATAGGGGTAGTCTCTGAGATTTAAGTAGGACTGGTTTCTAGCCTCTGTCTCTAGCCCTGTCTCTATCCTGTCCCCAGCACTTCAGTGTCTTATCTGTTCTTTCTGTTCCTTTGCCTCCTTCCTACCTGGGTCCAGGAAAAGAAATATACTGAATTTGAAGTGAGTTGACCCACTGCCATTTTCTGATCACTAGGAACACAAACCTGGTAGCTTCCTCAGAGCGTGAACTCTCTCTTCTTTGTCTTCTTTTCTCCTGGACAACAAATGGGATGTTTGAAAAGGAAATATTGCCTTCTTGAGGGAGAGGGGAAAAAGATGTTTTACACACTTCACAGGTTGTGTTCAAAAAAAGGACCATTTAAATAAGCTCCAGGAAGTAGTTTAGAAAATATGTCGCACAACTCCCAATCCTCAGAAGATGACTCGAAAATATGCCATTAGACAAAAGTAAGCGAAGAGCCAAATGAGTGCTAAATATACTCATTCTTACAAAATCTGCTATTTTTGAGTTAAATGTTGCGGAAATTACAGAATTTGCATTTAATTATTTTAATAGATCTTGTTTACAGATGACTAGGCAAAAAATAAAAGTAAAAATAAAAAAAAACAAATGAATTCACTTTGACTGTTCTGGCTGTAACTATAACTAAAATAGAAAAATATCTTTTCAATGGAATCTAACAATATGGGGAGGAAACTATTTAGTTGAATTTAACCTCAAGATCCCTAACCACTTGCATATCATTTCAAGTGAATGTTTTTGTCATTTGGGGAGTGAGTTCTGTTTTTCATATGTAACTGTATGTGCAGGGGAACCAGGTTCATAACTTCTTAACTTGTTGGCTAGAGTTTGTTTATTTTTTTTGGGAGGAAGTAAATTCATTCTGATTATTTAAATTTTTTATATGAAGAAAGATTCTGGCTGTAATAGTATCTCAGATACTTCCAAAGTTTGGTATTTCTTGAAGGAAAAAAAATCAAAGAACCCATAAAATTCTTATCAGTCTCTTAGGTCTACCCTGAGGCACCCACATCTCTGATTGTTCTGCCAACCTCACTTCTACAGTCCTCCAAGAAAACAAGAATCTTGACTACAGGGCTTCTACCATGGGTTTTTTGTGAAGTAGGGAAAGCTGGTGTAGAGGAAAAAATATTTAGGAGCTAAAAGACCCAGGTTAAAGTCCCATGCCTGCCAACAGTTAGCTCGATGACCTTGGGCAAGTTCTGTTACTTCTCTGGGTCTCTGTTTACTCATGTGTAAAATGAAGGAGTTGGACCAAATGATCTCAAAGGACCTTCTTAGCTTTAATGTTTGTCTTCACCATCTGCTAGGTTGTCCACATGAATATTAATTTGGGGATATTTTGTTTTTAGGTATTCTAGTACAGTGGAAAAGTGATTGTATTGGGGATGAAAGTATCTGAATTCAAATCCTGGCTTTATCATTTTACTTCCTGTGTGACCTTGGGTAAGTTAGTTGGTCCATCAGGTAGCATTTATTAAGTGCCTACTATGTCCCATACAGTGCTAAGACCTTAAGAAAGAGATATAAAGAAAGAAAAAAATATATCATCCTTGCTCTCAAGTAGCTCACAGGCTAGCGGAGGAGATAACAGGCAAATAACTATGTACAAACAAGACAGACAGGAAAAGATGGGAGTAGTTTCAGAGGAAAGGAAATAGAATTAAAGAGGAAAACCTTTTTGTAGAGGGTGGAACTTTAGCTGAAATTTGAAGAAAGCTAGGGAAGCTACAAGGTAGAGATGAATTAGTTACTTAAACTTTATGAGTTTCAGTTTTGGATTGGGTTAGATAACCTCTCTGGGGCAGCCAGGGATTACAATGGATAGTGTGCTGCACCTGTTCTCTCCCTGGGTTAAAATCTGGCCTCAGATACTTATTAGCTATGTTACCCTGGGCAAGTCTTTTAACCCTGATTGCTTCAGTTTCCTCATCTGTAAAATGAGGTGGAGCAGGAAATGGTAAACCACTCTATTACCTTTACCCAGAAACCCCAAATGGGGTCATAAAGAGTCAGACATGACTGAGAAGATTGAACAACAAAGATGACCCCTCTAAGGTCTTCTGCTTCAAAATCTGTGAGCCGATGATCAATGAGATTGAAACCAATTTGCCTTTCTGAAGGGATCTATGTTGAATCTTTTCTGGAAAAAAGAAAAGTCCAACCCCGGTAGAATCTCCTCCATCCAAGCCTGCCCCCATACTCTCAGAATCAACAATTTATCACTGAGCCCTGTCCTCATCCAAGAAACACCAAATTGTAAAACTTTAGGAGCACTCAGTTATAACATAGACTTGCCCCCAATAAATGATCAAGATAGACCTGTCCATTAAGACTTAGCGTAAGTAGAGGATCTAGTGTAAATAGAAGACCTAGAACTTCTTTAGAAGGCAACAGATTTTTCTGTTTATGCTGATGTCTACTGAATCAAATAACGTATTTGTGTCCAAAGTGAGGGACAGCGCCCTACTTTAAAGGTTGATCAATCAGTAAGGAAGATGGGTCTAATCCAATGAAGTCTGTATCTAATACGACAACATTTGCCTTTCTCTCCCCAAATTCCCCTACTATGCTCCCTTCTTCCACTGTGTATAGTTACAACCTCACCCCTTATGAACCAGGAACTTGGTGGACCCTCAATTTACCTAACCTTTATCTGGGTGCTCACAACAAGATTGTATCAGTGCCTTTGTGAACATTCCTGTCTTCTCCTTCCCTGGGATATTCTCTCCACCCTTGTCATCCCTTAGATCAGTGACCAGTGAATAAGAACCAATTCTCACTCCTTTTCCTTTTGGGTAGGACAGAATGAAGTCACTCAGGAGGAACACATATAGATGGGTTGTGATTAACACTGCATATTTTATTACACTATTTTTCCCTTTGAGCCCACCCATCTTCCACATTTCCCACTGCCATCTCTCTAGGTAGTCACCAAGGTTCAGAAACTTAGTGTCATCTCTTATTCTTTACTCTATCTCAATGCATATATCTAATTAGCTACCAGACCTTTTCCTTTTCTCTCCTATAGCCCTCTCACATCTCTTGATTTCTTTCCACTTAATACAGTCACCATCCTGGTTCAGGCCCTCCTCACTTCTCACCTGGTCTATTGAAATAGTTTCCTAATTGGTCTCTCTATCTTGTCTCACCTCTCTACATTCCATTCTCCACACAATTGCCAAGGTGATTTTTCTAAAGTAAGGGTCTTACTATGTGACTTCTCTGCAATGAATCTGAGAAGCTATATATTGACTTTAGTTCCAAATGTTATGACATCTTTAAAAAATTTTTATTTTTCATGTTTCATAGTGCGTAAATATTAGTCCAATGGTTCATGTATGTTATTTATAATTAAATATACACACATTAGGTGTACATTCTCTAAAATTTTTTTTGCTGATAGGGGTACAAATATCAAAAAATGAAGACCATTGGAACAAGTAAAGGAATATTTATTTTCCCAAGGGATCATGACTTTTCATTTGACCTACTTGTTTGTCTCCTTTTCCAGTCTAGGCAGTTCCCAGAAGATACAACTCTGCATCTATAACTAAATGGATGGTCTGCTTTATGGGGAACAAATATCTCATTTATAATTTTATTATTTGACCTGATTGCCTCTTCATAGCATGGTGGTTGGTTCATAACCCAAACAATTCTGACAAGACCCAAATGTCCCATGTTATGGCCTAGGAAGTAAAACTAGCTATACCCTTAGTTTCTTTGGTGGGTTGTAACACTAAACATAGCAGCACACCTGAGGATTGCTGTTGTGAATAATTTTAAGGGTCTAACTGCATAATATAATTCAGTAATAAACATTGTTCAATAAAGTAAAGAACAATATTTATAGTAACATCCTTAAGCAAAACATATCATCTAATACATACATACATACATACATACATATATATATATATATATATACATATATATATATATATATATATATATATATATATATATATCTCACAATACTCAGTATGTCATATGGTGCATACCATATATTGTTGCATCCCCAAAGTCAGCAGGTCCCAGCTTAAGGTCTTCCCTGGCCCAATCCATCCTTAAGGAGTAGCAGAAAATATCACACCATCCACCCCTAAGTCACTGCAAGAACAGTCTCCTTAGTCAATACAGAGTGTCCAAATAAAGTCTTCTCTCATCTTGACTCAAGGCTGACTTCCAAACCCCATAGCTCCTCCTCCATGGGCCAACTGCTCCCAGTTCTTGCTCTTGCTCCTTGTCTCAGCTCATGGGGACTGTTCCACTCCACACTCTTCCTGCTTCTGGCTGACAGCAGGCTCTAGGGGCTCCTGCCTACAGCTTCTGCTTCTAGGAAAACAAAACTTAACAAGGCTATAGCAATATTTATACACATTATCAGCACCATCATCTCAATTCACTGTAACAACTCTTAAAATGGGCTTAAGCTTAGCTTCCTTCCCATGGGCAGATCTCCACTCTTCAGCTTAATTCATTTATAAAGACTGACAGAAAGGGCTTCTGTCTGAGAAATTAGCACAGATCAACAGAGGGAATGCCGACATCACAAACACTTATGCACAACACATATATGCACACACAAATATACACACACCCACACATACACATACACATACATATACACACACATACTGTTTCCAATCAAAAACTCTTGATTCAATCTAAGGCTCTTGATTCAATTAAAGGCTAAAATTCAATCCAGAAAAATGGCAAAAAATCTTACTTTGCTTGCCATTACATGGGTTTACCCAACTATGCCAACTATATGAATGGTCATAAACAAAGTTGACCATATATACATTGGTAAAGCAAGCAGTTCAACCTATGTGGTGATATTGAAGCAAGGTCCAAATATCTCCTGTCTCCAGTTGTCTTCATCACCAGGGTACCTGAAGATCCTAAATTAATTGAACACTTTATAATACATGGAAGGTCCTTGTAGAAATTCAAATATCACCAATAATAAAAATAATTATTGACATGTATATAACACTTTAAGGTTTGCAAAGCCCTTCATATACATTGTCATTTGACCCTCACAATGACCTTGTAAGATAAAGCTTTTGGCATTTCCATTTTTCAGATAAGCAACCTGAAGGTTGAAGAGGTTAAGTGATTTGCTCAAGATTATGCAGCTAGTAAGTGCTAGAGATGAGATGTGAACTCAGGTCTTCCTGTCTCTAAATCCAGGGCTTTGTCCATTACAGTTTCCCACTATCCTACCTGATTTCACTCTTCATTCCATCCTTTGATTAATATTCCCTGTACACAGAGCTGATCATGCCACTCATCTGCTTTTTAACCCCTTTGTGACCACCTATTGCACAGCACATAAAGGTTGTCTTCTTCATCATGTTCTTTAAGACCTTCTACAACCTGACACTTTCCTACCTCCCCTATAATAATATCTCACATTAATATAATAATTTATAATATTCACATTCCACATACACTATTTTTCAAACAAACTGGACTATTTATTACCTGTCATGACCAGTGCTTTTTGATCTATATTCCTTCATTCTCATCATTTCCTGTATTCAAAATGCCCCAGCCTCCTCCTTTGCCTTTTTAAATAATACTCATTCTTCAAAATTTAACTTAAATCCCAACTCTGCCAAGAAGTTCTTTCTATTTCCTCAGGTGAAGAGCTACATTTTCTTTCTAGGAAAATATAGCACTTTTCAGTTATATTTTCCTTTTTATTTTTTATTATAATTATATTTATTGAATAATATTTCATTTTTATATTTGTGGCATCCCCCTCTTCTATACTATAAGTTCCATGAGAGCAGGGGCTGCATCTTAATTATTTTTATATGTCCTCAAGCATCTAGCACCTACTGCATTGTTTATAAGAATGCATTATTGATGAATGAATGAACATAATGGAAAGAACTGGACTGGGAGTCAGTAAACCTCAGTTCTAGACTTAGTTTTGTCATTAATTTGTTGCATGATCTCAAGCAAGTTGCTTCCCCTCTCTTTGGAATTTCCTCATCCATAAAATGAGGAGGTTGGACTGGTTGATCTCTATAAATGAATCAGTGGACAACATATAAACCATCATTAGTCATTGTCAACTTGGCACTGTCCTTCATTATCCCTCAGTGCTTGCTACCATGACAGAATGAGACATAGGGCACAAAAGGTGTGATGGAGGTTTAGCAAGGCTTGTCTCCCATATGTAGCATGAGGGCATCATTTTATAGCTTAAAGGGAGATTAGACATCTTTAACCTTTTGTCCCTCCTAGCCTTCTTCAGGGGAGACTTTAATTCCTTCTAGGAGAGGAAGCAGGAAGTTGGGGCCAGAGGCTGCCACTCTTCTCAGACAGAGAAGTGCTCAGCTAGAATTTCATCTGCCCCCTAACATATTATTAGTCTATGGGATGTAGTTTTCAGATTTAATCTAATTTCTTGTCACCGATGCTTTATATCCAAGGCTTGACCCTTTCCTACCAAATACCCAATTCCACAAAGAATATTTATCCAAATGGAATAGCAAAAAACAGAAACCAGAGGAAGTATACATGGGAGAATATATACCAGACAATACAGAGTGAAGGTGTTCTTCCATTAGAAACAAAATAACTCAGATCTACCAAAAGAGAGAGTCCTAGATTTTACCCAAGGGAAGTTCCCCAGGGTCTATAAGATACCAAGTTGGGGATAGGGACATAATGGAGATGGTGAGCTTCTGCTATGTCAACTTCTCAGAGTCTTTTCTTTTAGTAACCTGAAGTGGGGTTGGCATCTTCCATTTTCTGTCTTGAAGCTGGAAGCCAGAAGTACCTGAAACCTGAAGAGACTGAAGAGATTCCCAAGGAGTAGGAGAACAAACTTCTCTTTCTAACTCTCACCAGTTCTCCCCACTCTTCACACAGGCACAGGGTCTTGATCTCTGATAATGAGAGTTCCACACCAATAGGCTTTTGGACTCAGGTTATAGAGGGAGGAAGCAATAATCCATGAAGCATTGTTTAGAGAAGATGGGCCCAGCTGGATTGCATTTTTGAATAGCCCTGGGTACCAGATGGAAAGAATGAGGAAGTTTAATGGTGTGGGAGAATGCCTAAAGGAGGGGGGAGGGCAGAAAGAGAAACAAAGGAGCATGGGAGATAATGTGTTGCTTTGCCATTTTGTCTTGGGTCTATCCTGAGAAAAAATACCTCCTTATGACCAAAGATCCACTCGTTAACAGTTAACTCTAGGCTGTGTATGAGTTGTGTACTTCCTGGTACAGAATGAAATAATTCTTTTCCTTAATTACTATACAATATTAACAGTACTGTATTACATACATATTAATTAAAATCTCAGTACATCCAAAGCATCCTAATTTTCTTTTGAATTCCTGGCATCATGGTTCTTTTCATCTGGCTTATAGATTTCTGAACCTTGTTCTCTAAAAGTAAGGGGTGGACCTTTTCATTGTTCACTAGTGACAAACTGGATCTGCCTTCCAGCTGAAAAAAGAAAAGGGTAGAAGCTCAGAGGTAGGGAAATCATTGCAAACAGAGTCTGCAAATGAACCCCAAATGCCTTGAAAGCTCCTAGAGAAACGGAGGGTTAGAATTTCCATGGGGGTATTCTTAAGGAGCCACTGAGACAAGAGCATACCTCAGAACAGTTATTTAATAGTAATTTTAGTAAAGGACAGATTTTGTGAATGGGGTAGATCAAGTCTTCTCCTGAATGCATCCCCTTCTCTGCTTTCCTCCCTTCCTGTCTCTTACCCTTTAGGATTTGCTGAGTCATCCAAAAAGATGCCATCCAAGTTTGGGGGCAGAGGAGGCATAGAGTTACAGAAGGAAAGAGTTGGTGAAGTCCTTTGTGGAAAGATGGTATGAAAATGCTTTGAGCCACTGATATATCATATTATCATTTTAATATGCCACACAGAGCTGTGGCGTAAAATAATGCTGCTTTAGAAAAATTATAAATGCTGCTTTGGGAGAGAGTATCATTCAGAATCATTATGCATCAGTGTTTGTATTAGGAAGTTAACGCCTTGACTTTTGACAGAAGCTTGGACTCACTAGTGTATTGAAATGGATATTTGGAATAATAGTCATATAATAATCGTAGCTAATATTTATATAGTACTGTAAGATTTGCAAAGTGCTTTACATAAATCATCTCATATGATCCTGACAACAACCCTTTGAATTAGGTGCTATTATCATCCCAGTTTTATGAATAAGGAAACTAAGGCCAGAAGTGGTTAAATCATTTGCTCAAGTTGGCATTAAGAGTATGTGCTTAATTCTGGGCAAGGCTTTGTGAAAGATGCAGAGGAAACATCATTTTTTAATATTTTGGCCCATGGGAGCTTAGTCTACTTGAAGTGACAAAGCTAATCTATCATTATCAGTTCCATATTTACCTTAACGATCAAGACGTGAAGGGCTAGAATGCTTCAGTACTATGACCAGGGGAGGCAGAGGTCACTGTGGGCTAGGGTAGGCTTGAACAGTTTCATAGAGGAGGGAGAAGTTGAATTAGACCTTAAAAATTGATTAAGATTTCAGTAGACAGAGAAAGAGAAGAAAAAAAGCAGGCTCTGCTGATTCTGGATATCCCTGACACAGTGACTCTTACAGCAACATATACTTGGGTCTCACAAGAAAATTAAATTAGAAACAAATGCAGAGTTGGCTTAGAGTTATGACCAGGAAATAATGGATAAATCCCATGCTTCTTGTATCCTATTTACAGGTATGTCATCAGAACTTTGCCTCAGGGGGGTCCATTTAAAGGTCACTGATAACACTGGTTGTCCTTCAACAAGAAACCTTGAAACCAGAACAAACACACACGTTTTGTTTTGTTTTGACCAGGTGTGATTTCATCAGTAGAAGCAACTCTTGGTGAGGAATTTCTTGGAAATAGTAAGAAACCCTAAAGGTTATCTAACCCTAACCACTCTTTTACAGATAAGGAAACAGAGTCAGAGCAGTGAAATCACTGATGCAAGGTCACACAGTGGCAGTAAATATCAGAGCTGGAATTTGAACCCAGGCCCTCTGCCTTCAAAGCCAGTGCTTCTTCCATGGTACCATACTTCCTCTTAACAAAGCAGATTGAAAAATTATTTTTACATGTAATTGGGAGAAAAAAATATTAAACTAAAACAAAAACAAAGCAGATTGTAGCTCCTCAATAACTTTTAATCTTACAGTTACTTAGTAAGAATAATTAAACTAGAAAGTGATCAGGTGATGAGCTCCTTAAGCATGGTCTTGTGTCCTCCATGCCCAAGTCTATCTAAGTAGCAGCAGCTTCCCCGACTTGTCTTGAATGTGGTGTGTGGTGATGGATCAAATCACAAAAATTGCTGACTAATGCTCTGTGATTCCAAAATATCACATACTACTTGATCACCTAGTGATTCCTAGGAAGGCTAAGCTTTGGCTCCAGGATTTTCTTTGTTTATTTCATACTTTTCAATCATTTCAAAATCCCCTTCCTGCGACCTACACATTGTAAGTACCAATGGTGTCTGTTTCTAGTCTATTTTAGGGAATGTCTGAACTGCACTGTGGGCCTGGGGGAGGTAGATTTGGTTTCATTAACACCAGATCCCTCTGGGGGGATAGGATGGAGGCCCAGTCCTCAGAACTGAGAGAGGAAGGAAATGCCATATTTGACCTCCTGGGTAATTATGATCTTCTTAAGAATGGGGAGGGGGGCAGACCTCAGCACATTTCACCTTCACGTTTGTTTTGCTGTAGACAGCCTAGCTCCCTCTGAATTGACATTTCCAAGACATACCTTTTTTGAGGGGTGGGATGGAGAGCAGAAGGATGATTTTGTGTTTATCTCCAGCTGATGACTTAATGCAGACTTCTTAGGCATTGTGCTCACCAAGGAAATTCAGAATTGGGGGTTGGGGTTTAGAAAACATTTCATCCATGACATAGTAACTGATTTTTTTCCCCTGTTGTTCTCCCTTCTGTTCTTTCTCCTTCCCATCCTTTCCCTTTTCCCTGCTAGTGTGATGCTTCATTGATTCTCCTTCATGTTTGGGCAGAATTAACTGTTACCCTCATGACTTGTTCTAGTGCCGTTAATCCTCCATCAATGTGTTGCATCCAATATAATTGGTGTTTAGCACAAAATAATTATTATTCTGTCTGAATTCAGTGTGCATAAAGTAATCTTAATTTAAAAGATGAATTGCTAATTCAACCTTTAGACTTACCATTCTTAAGAAGGAAGGGTTGGGGGTAGGTAGGGTGTCTAAAAGTCTCTAACTACACATTTAAATGGAAATTTTCTTTTTTCACCAGTGAAAAACCTCATTATTTCTAATTGAAAGCTAAAGTTATAGGGATCACAAGGCCTAATGCACAGTAGGGGATAAGAATGGCCATTTGAAAATTGAGGCAGTAGCTTTCCTCTGGTTCAGATGACTTTGTCATGATATAATTAGCTTTTTAGGAACTGAATGGAGATCTTGAAGACATCAGTAAGGGAGAACAAAATTTGCCTGGGCCGGAAGCAGATAGTAGGTCTATCAGTGATGGCAATGTGGAGAAGATACCAGAAGGTTATAGTGAGTAGAAGGCTTTATCACTGGAAGCACAATCAAGCTTAGGAGTCACTTTTCTGAGGATTTCAAAGTTCTGGACAACAAACCTTCATAACCAGCATATGAGCTATTGGTCCTTTCTGTTTCTAAACTGTTGGACAGGACTGCCCTAGGAAGTCTGGACAAATCATTCTATGTAGTCAACTCCTTTCCCCCCACCCCAACATTTTTCATTTTTAGTCAGGTAAAATCAAGTTAAAATGAATGTCAGGGATATCCTTGAAGGTAGAAGAAATGTCACATAAGGTCAATGTGCAGTCTAAAGCTTGTGTGTGTGTGTGTGTGTGTGTGTGTGTGTGTGTGTGTGTGAATGTGTATGGGGAGGGACAATCTCAATGCTTTACCTCAGTAATGGGTGTGTGTGTGTGTGTGTGTGTGTGTGTGTGTGTGTGTGTGTGTGTGTGTATATACATAACCAGCTGATAATACCCTGAACTCTATGAATGAAGCAGAATTGCAGTCGCTCAAATGAAAGGTGAAATGGGCAAACTTAGACACATCTCCACTCCAAATGTCTATGTGGATTATTTGTGCCTGATCTGTGATAGAGCCTTCTGAGCTTGGACTGGTTTGATTGACCACAGCTGGACACATCATACCTTGACTCCAACATAGTGATGTCATTCTGGCAATCAACTAAGCATTAGTGGAGATGTGAGTCATCCAACCATTCTTGTCAATAAAAGAACCCAAAGTAATCTCATCTGGAGCATAAGCAATTGGAATCTTGTGAAAAAATTGACTAATATGTTCATACTCTTTGACTCAGAGATCCCACTTGAGGATGTATACCCAGAGGAGGTCATTAACAATAACAATAAAAAGTCTCCATGTACCAACAATATGTTCACGGTAGCACTTCTGGTTGTAGTAGAGAAGAAAGAGGCAGCTAGGTTTTTCAGTTGATAGAGTGTTGGAGCCAAGGAGACCTGAGTTTAAATCTTGCCTCAGACAATTACTAGCTGTGTGACCAGAGGCAAACCATTTAGCTTCTCTGAATCTCAGTATCCTTATCTGTAAAATGGGGATAATAACAGTATCTACCTCACAGGTTTGTTGTGAGAATTAATGAAACAACATATGTGAGAAACACTTTGCCAACCTTAAAGGCATAGAATAGTGCTATCATTATTGTTATTATAAACAAAATGGTTGCTTATTGATTGAGGAATGACTAAATAAGTTGTAGTGCATGAATGTAATAGGATATTATTATACTGTAAAGAATAATGAATATAGGGAATTTGGAAAAATTGAAAATTTATATTCGTGGAATGGAATGAATTAAACAGAACTGGGGGAAAACATACCCAAAGACTACACCAATGTAAATGAAAAAAAACCCAATAAAATGAAAGTGAATACTATGTAATCATATTGAACAAACTTACTTCCCTCCAGAGAAGAGATAAGAAAATGCACCTTCCCCCAACTATTGGGGGGGGGGCGGCACTGGGGCTGTGGGATGCTACATATCTTGGCTCATGTAGTCAAAGCAGAGATGGGTTTTGTTGAATTAAAAAAAAAACCCAACAATTGTGTTACAAAGGTAGTCTCATTGAATAGTAGAAGGGGAAAGACTCATAAATGAATATAATGTAAAACAAAAGGCATCAATGAAAGTTTAAAAATGTTCACTAAAAATATGCCCTCAATTCAACTTTTTAATAAAAATTCTGTTAGGGGATCATGGTAGTCCCCCAGGCCCAGAATATTCTACCCTTCACTTCTGCCTTGTAGTTTCCTTGGCTTTGCTCAAATCGCAGCTCAAATCTCATCTAATAAATGTTTGTTTTCTCCCTCCTTTTTTCTTTCTTCCTTCCTTTTTCCTTTCTTCTTCTCTTCCTTCCTCCTTTCCCTCCCCAGCTTTTTCTTTTTATCTTTCTTTTTTTTTCTTTCTCTTTCCTTCCTCCCTCCCTTACCTTCCCCCTCCTTTCCTTCCCGCCCTTCTCCCTCTCTCTCCCTTCCCTTCCCTTCCTTCCTTCCTTCCTTCCTTCCTTCCTTCCTTCCTTCCTTCCTTCCTTCCTTCCTTCCTTCCTTCCTTCCTTCCTTCCTTCCTTCCTTCCTTCCTTCCTTCCACAAGAGACATTTCCTAGTCCTTCAAGCTACTAGTGCCTTATCTTTTTAGATTACTTTCCATCTACATATTCTGAATATCTCTTGTATATACCTAATTATTTACATATTGTTTCCCTATTACAACATAAGCATCTTGAAGTCAAGGACTGTTTTTGCCTTTCTTTGTATTCCCAGCCCTTAGTACCATGACTGACTTATAGTAAGTATTTAATAAATACATGTTGACTGTCTGAGATAACCTGGTACACAAGGCCCATGGGGGTAGGAGAGTTTAGGACATTGTCCCCTGATGGAAAGAGAGATACTGCTTCCTAGGATTCTAGACTTTATGGGACACCTCGAGGCTACTGTTGGGGAAAGGAAAATAATAGGGTGCTAAACTCTAGCAGAACTCACCTGGAGAAGGAAGTATTCCATTTGATCATTTCGTACCGTAATTCTAGATAACCAGGAATCAAGATCCATTGTTCTTATGTTACTGAAAGAGTATAAGTGTTGTAAGCACTTTCTAAATGCCAGGGACAAATCTTTAGTTATCTCTATCCTTTTTTGAGCTGATCAGGGAGAGTTAATTAAATGCAAATGAGACTATGTAGCCGTTGATGGCATCTATAACAAAACTTAGGATTCAGGATGATCCTTGCAATTTATGACACCAAAGAAATAGTTTTGGATCGGGAATGGGGTATGGAGTATGTTCTCAGTAGTGTATCAGTCAATACAAATCTCAAAATTTCCCTGGAGATCTGATGATAACTATTTGAGACAGAAAGACATAAGGACTGGATTTTAAAAAAGGAAGTAGGAGGAAGGACCAAGAGATGACAAATACACTTGTTATTTAAAGGCAATGCCTTTGTTAAGAGCACACCTTAATAATAAGCTTGTGAATTTACTGCAAAGGAAAAAGAAACTTGACGCGCTCTGGCTTATTGTCAAGATACTGGAAGCAGTTTGAAAATGGTCCCAGGCAGTCCATCCACCCCTGGACCTGTGTGCTTATTTATCCCAGCTCAGTTTCTTGCTGAGATATCTGGCAACAAACCAGAGAAACTCTAATGATTAGGTTCTGGCCCAGATAGGTTTTTGGCTCCCCCCAAGGGCCAGATAGATTGGAACCACCTCCATGTGAAAATACAATGTTGTGCATGTAGAAGAGGACATGATTTCTGCCAACTATTCTGGGGTTTTGATCAATGCTGGTAGTGGGACACCTAGGTAACCAAGTTCCAGACTCGTAAGTGCTACTTAAAATGACGGTGGCTTGCAACACAATGAGCCAAGTTAGAGACTTTTAGTCTCTGAAATAGGCTGTTAGAGTCAATATCATCTTTGCCTGCTGGCTGAGTGGTGGACTATCATTCAAAAGTTCCCATCTGCCTTCAGTAATCCCCAAGACCTTTCCAGAGTAGCTACCAAAGAGGTAGGATTAATCCGTAAAAATAAATAGTGGCTGAAGAGGAGAATGAGAACAGAATATCCAGGAGAAGCACTGGCCTCTGAACCTGCCTGTAGATATTTGCCTGCATTGGAAGATTTTTCCATATAAGACAATTGCGAGAGTGGGATCAAGAAAGCTCTTGAGCTTTACAAGCCATAAAATTAGTGAAGAATGATGCCCTAGCCATATTGGGGGAGGGAGGACAGGAAGAAAGGGCTGCTTGGGTAAGAGGGATGGTCTGTTTAATGATTCCTTACATTTGTAAGTAAATTAGGGCTTAATACTTTTCAAGAAGTGTGTGAATATGTGTGTGTGTGTGTGTGTGTGTGTGTGTGTGTAAATATAAAATGCAAAGTTTCAACTCACCATTTGCCTTCCTTCTGGAGAAGAGTATTTTTTAGGAGTGAAATAATTTACTAAGTGCTTACTATGGGTCAGGTGCTGTGTTATACACTGAGGATATGAAGAAAGGGAAAACCACTTCCTGACCTCCAAGGGACTTATATTCTAATGGATACCTTGTTATTCAGCTGGTAAGTTTTGTCTGACTCTCTGTGACCCCATGGACAATTTGTATAGGGGGTTTTCTTGGCAAAGATACTGGAGTGGTTTGCCTCTTCCTTCTCCAGTGTGTTTACAAATGAGGAAATGAAGCAAAGAGAAATTAAGTGATTTGTCCCATCTGGTTGTCCTAATGGATAAGTACTTTAAAGAATTTGATGGGTTGTCACATAGAATAATGATAACTGACATTCATGCAGCACCTTCATGTTTGTAAACCATTTCATACATTTATATATATACATAAATATACAGAATATGCTTATACATAGTATCATTAAAGGATCTGAAGAGCTGTCATATAGAAAAATAACTGACATTTATGTAGCACCTTCATGTTTGCAAAACACTTTATACATTTATATATAAACTTTTTACATATATATACTTTATGTATACATATATATAATATACATATATCATATCACACATAATGTATATAAATATACATACATAATATACATATATCAAAATACAAATCATTGTATTTTCACAGGGAGGTGGTTTCAATCTATCTGGCCCTTGTGGGGGAGCCAAAAACCTATCTGGGGCAGAACCTAATTAGCAAAGTTTCTCTGGTTTGTTGTCGGATATCTCAGGGAGAACTATCTCAGCAAGAAGCTGAGCTGGGATAAATAACAATGAACAATTTACTATAAGGTAAATATTACAGATGACAGCATCTCCATTTTTAATAATGAAGAAACTGGCAATGAGAGAAGTTAAGTGTTTTGTCCATGGTCATACAGCTAATAATAGTCAGAGGTAGTATTTGGATCCAGGTTTTATGACTTCAAGTCTGACATTCTATCAAATAGGAAAGGATTCAGTTTCTTCTGCTTGGTCTTAGAGAGTAGAACGATGAATAATGGATAGAAGTTGTAGTGAAGCAGATTTCCACTCAAATGTAAGGAAAATCTTCCTAAAAATTAGATTAATCTCTTAAGTAGAATGGGTTGCCTTGGGAGGTAATAGAGATTACTCCTTACTTAAGGATTTTCAGCAAAGGTTTCTTGACTACTAGTAAATATTTCCCTCAGGAGATTCTTGTTTAGGTTCTGGTTGGACTAGTCAGCCTCCAAGATCCCTTCCAAGTCTGAACTTCTATGAGTCATATCCGCACCCTATCACATTTGATCTTTATAACCATGAAAAGTAGTTATTCTAGATATTAGTATCCCTCTTTAACAGATAAGATTAGTAAGGCTCAGCTCTGATCCAGAAATATCACTACTGGGTCTATACCTAGTAAGATTAAAGAAATAGGAAAAGGACTTAGATGTACAAAAATATGGGGAGTTTGTGTTGTAATGGAATTTGTTTTGCCTGCATATTTGTTAGAAGGGCTTTATTTTTATTTTTTTCTGAGTAGAGAGTGAGAGGGGGAGAAAGGATGATGAGGGAAAGAGGAAGAGAGGAAAGAAGGAGAAAAAAAGAAGAGAGAGAAGAGAAAAAGTGGAGAGAGAAAGGTACACACACACAGAGAAAAAGAGAGAGAGACAGAGACAGAGACAGAGAGACAGAGAGAGAGAGAGAGTCATTGAAACATCTTTTAAAAAGAGAACTGAAGGAAGGCTAGAAAGGGTCATAGACAAGTATGGGAGTTTTGAAAGTTACAAGTGAACTGGAAATATGAAAACTACAAGCTGAATTTATTAAATAATTGAAAAAAAAAGCAAGCTGGAATAAGAGATTACAGTTTCATGTATAAACCTCTTTTTCTCTTTTTAAAAATGCCCATTTTTCTTAGTATTTAAATTCAGAAAAAAAATTAATTAAACACAAACACAATTAGTGGGGCCTAACTAGAATCAGTACCAATGTTAGGGTAGGACCCAGGTCTCTGGAATCCTAGTCTAGCATCCTTCCCACTTACTACATTCTCTGCCATCAATCAATTAACAAGTATTTATTAAGCACCTACTATGTGCAATGCATTGGAGATAGAAACAGAAATGAAACACTTCTTGAATTCAAGGAGCCTATATTTATTCAGAGAAAGCAATGTGTATGTATATAGGTCTATGTGAGATAACACAAAATAAAAAAAGGTAATGCTGGGGGTGGGGTGGAAAGAGGGACTAGTACTGGGGAGTGTCTGTAAAGGTTTCAAGCAGAAGGTAGAACCTTAGTTAATCTTTGAAGGAATGGCATTGTGTCCTTGAAAACACATTAGGGAAAACAGTATTATGGGGGACTGAGGGTTCAATAGTGGGATCATGTAATTCACACTGAATATCGTAGTGCGGTTTAGTGATATATTGGTGAGTTTTATTCATGACATTGTGAAATGACACCGATACAGGAAATATTAGGACTTGAGTTTAGATCTGAGCTCTGCCAGTTACTACCTTTGTGACCCTGGGCCAGTCACTTAACCGCTCAGGGTCTCAAGTTGTCATCCAAAAAAGAAGGGGATTGGACTATATATATCTCCCAAGATTCCTTCCAGCTCTAAATCTGTGACCTATGTGGGATATAACTATAAGACGAATCCTTATTGCTTCATCTATAGTTGCTTTGGTATAGTTTAAAAATCTCTCTTCACCAGTCCCAAGTGGCACACAGGAAGGTCACTGCTTACCCTTCAGGAGAATTCATAGTGGTAAACAGACACAGATTTACTCCCTAAATATCTCCTTATAGTGCCAGACATTATTTATATTCAGGACTTTTAATTATTCAACAGGAAGGATTAAGTCTATTAAAGCCTGGGCATTAAAAGGATGCCCCTGTACATCAGATGTCTCTGTGGATTTTTCAGTAATTGAAGGTTTTTTTGCAGAAGCATTTTTTGGGCTAAATTTCTGGTGTTTGGCTTTGCCAGAAGGAGAACAGTGGCCCTTAACCTCATCTGTCTCCTCAGTACAAGTATGGTGGCCCTCCCAGTATTATTTCTCATGAACATCAGAATGAAGAATTCAGACTCCTGAATTTCCTGGCTCTCTCTGTAAAGGCTAAGGCAAGCTCTCTGTCATGCTTCCAGCTCTCTCTACAATGCCTCATCAGGCCCTGAATAACAATGTGTACCATGTACATCATAAAAAATAAAAATGCCCTGAAGAGGCAGTTGTTAGCTGGGGATTTTTCAACTGAAAGCTCTTTCTTCCCCCTTGGCCAATTAGGGTATAACAAAGAAGCCATTTCCATTTTCAACTATGCCCAGGTAAGCTTATAATATTTACAGAGCTGGGGAATTGAGTGACCTGATGAGCCTCCCAAGTTTGTAAATGAACCAATTAAATTGTTTGATTTCTCCCTGAGCCCTTCTCATCTGACTTCTCTCTGGGTTATTGAATTTTAGGTCTTAGTGGATGGCAATCTCAATATGAATGGACTGTATGATATCAAAACTAGAGGAGCTATCTTAGGTTGCATTAAAAGAAACGTGGCATGCATAAAGAAGGTGATAGTGAAGGCCGAATCTGGAGCATCAGTGTCAATTTTGGAATTCACGTTTCAGGATGCACCCTGACAAGTCTAGCAAAAATAGAGGATGGCAACTCAAATTGTAAAGACTTAAGATGATGTGAGAATTAATCGAAAGAAATGGGAATGTTTAGCTAGGAGAAAATGATAATTGTTTTTAAGTAGTGAAAGAATACCGAATTTTATATGTCCATTCATACTTCATCATAACCTGACTATCCAGCTTCCCTTCCACTACTTTCTTTGTCCTATTAGGCTAACCTCCTCAGTGTCTCCCACACAGATCTTTATTCCCTCAAAATAGCAAGAAACTTTCATTCAAAGCCAAATAATAGTACCCCTGAGGATCTCAGTTGTCTGTTAAATGAAGAGGCCCTGATCATCCAGCACCATGGACAGGTGCTATTGGTCACTTGTTTTTCAATCAGAGCTGAATTTCTGTATCGCAGCCTGTTCAGTGTGGCTTATTCCAGGCTTACTAGTTTAGCACAGCCAGGGAGAGGGTGGCCACCTAAGATCAGGCATTCTACCTTGTGTCCTTGTTTAGCTTGAGAATGGGACAAAGTCCCCTTTCACAACAGCAGTCTGGGTAGGAGACTGATGATTTATCACCCTTTGGCTTGACTGATTTATAGAGCTTTAGTTACATGAAAAGGAAATGATTGTGACTTGGGGTGAATTATATAGTGTGCAACTTGCCCATAAATGCTTTTAAATGTCTGTGAGAGTGTGAATGGCAAGGGCAGAGAATGATGGGAAGCAAACCAGGGAATAAGAATTCTGCATAGCTGACAAAAAAGTGGGAAGGAGAGAATCAACTCTGAGTTAATATTCATTTCCAAGAGAGTAAGAAGCATTTTTTAAAAAAGATATGTGTTTCAAAGAGTCAGACTTTCTCTGTTTTTTCATGCAACAGGTCTCTCTCCCTTTCTCAGCTTTATTTTCTTTTTGACTAAAGTTCATCATATTGGGAGGGCTTAGAGTAAGAGAGAAAGAGAGCTGACTGGGGGAAGTCCTATTGGCTCCCAGTTAAGACTAATCATGGCAGTTCTGGAGGTCTGGGTGAGTGCCAATGAGGATGGCCATTCTGAATTGGGAGAGAAAAAATAGAGCAGGAAAATGGAGCAAAACTTATTTAAGCAGCCAGTTTCCTTTTGTGCATCGCAGTTGTTTTTGCTGTCAGGAAAAATAACACTCACCTCTCCATGGGAGAACTCATAGCAACAAAACTGCTTCTTGAAAAATCTGGCAGCAAAATACTTTCTGCAGACCTGGCTTTTCAGGGCTTTATAGTAAGGGAGGAGGGTTAGACCCTGAGGCAAGTTGGACATGTTGAAGGGACAGGACACAAGAGCAGTGGAATTCAGTTTTCTGAGTGAGAAATACCAGTTCACATGGAGACCAACAGCCGTTCAACATCTTGTGATTAACTGACATTTGATACTTTCACAAACTTTTCAATTTGGTGGGTTATGCATCATGACTTCACATTTTCCAAACCATACTTACCAAATCTTGTCCTTGCTCTGAAATTTATTCTTCAAGGCCTAACTCTTCTGTACTCTGGGCTCAAGCTTGTTTGCATGTGGCTCTCTTCATTGGTGAAGAATGATTCCTGGATATTCCTCACCACTGTGAGGAGCAGAATTGTTGAAAACTTGGGAGAAGGGAGATCATAGTATTCTGGCTAAGTGGACTGAGGGAGGGCACACAGGGTTCTAGACTTTTTTCAGGGAGAAGCTTTCTCTCCTTCTGAGGAGATGCAAATGAGTTTGCTTGATCCTGGCTTCCATAACTACTCTAGTTCATAATACTCATTCCTTTCTCTGAATTCAATGGCATTTGTAATCTATAACATATTTTAATACTGAATTATATACTGTCTCTTTATATTTCTCTTAATAGTAATTGTTTGGGGTTGAGATAGCCTTGAACAAGAAGGCAGGATTTTCTTTGAGAAATAGAGAAGCTTTTTTTTTTTTTAAATGAACCAAACCTTCTTGAAACAAAGGTTCATCCTTTTAAGGCAACTAGTTTTCCATTGTTGTTATAGGGATGAAAGTTGTAGAAAGTGACAGTCTCCCGAAAACTGAAATTGAAACTCACTCAAAAGGCAATGAAGAGACATATGATGGGTAGAAGTAGGTTACAATTCCATACAGATGAGGAATTATAAAGGAATGAAAGAAAGGATGCCATCAAAGACCTTAAGAACAAAAGAAGAACATGAACTAATCAAGTAGTAAGAGTGAAAGATAAAAGTATTAGAGCTTTGTATCATTGATATTCTTATAGTGTCAAAAAATGATAAAGCTCTCAGCATGTGAGGTTGACTTTCTATGATGAACTAATGGGAGGACTAGACAAGAGTTGTATAGAATAGGCAGACATGGATGGGCTTTGATATATACCTTTAGAGGGACTTTCCAAATCCATAAGGTCATAGATCCATTTGAACTGATGTGAACTTCAATTTAATGATTGTCTTGTTTTTCAACTCAAATGCACAGTGAATAGAGCACTGGGTCTAGAGTCAGGAGAACTCATTTTCCTGAGTGCAAATTTGGCCTTAGCCATTTACTTCCTGTGTGACCCTGGGCAAGTCATTCAGCCCTATTTGTCTTAGTTTCCTCATCTGTAAGATGAGATGAAGAAGGAAATGGCAAACCACTCCAATATTTCTGCCAAGAAAACCTTTGAGGTTTCTTTTCTTTGAGAATCAGAATGACTGGAAACACCTGAACTGAGAGATCATATCTTTTGTTTCTTCAGTATTCTTCTAGAGTTGCTAGCATAGTGCTAGGTGTGCAGTATGACTGGTAAAAAGTACTTTGTGGGCTTACATTTAGTGCTATCTTTATTTCCAATTTGGCAAAATGAGACAACTTAGTATTATAGAATCATAGAATATCAGAGTTGAAAGATACCTTAGAGTTCACTCGAAGTCTTCATTTTAAAGGGTGGGGAAGAAGAGGTTCAGAAAAGTAGATGTCATACAGTCACTAAGATAGAGAACTAGAAATTAGTGCAGATCTCATGACTTTCAATACTCTGCGCTATCAAATTTGGATGATAAAAAACCAGGTAGCCCTGGGGAAAGAGCACTAAATTCTAATTTCCTATCAGTTACCTCTTGCTTATGTGACCTTTGGTAAGCCACATCACCATTCATGTACCTCATTTTCTTCTAGTTTACTTGGATAGATATTTTCACATTAGGGCATGGCAACAGCAGGTTGTATATTCAAGAAAAGGATCTGGGACCAGTGGACCTAAATGGTAATGAGGCTGACTGTTTTTTTTCCACCAATTATCTGAATACCCTCATCCTTCCATGAATTATCTGTTAATGATGCCCCAGCATTTTAAATCTGCTAAGAACCAATACTGTTTCCCCCTGGGAATCGTTGTCAGCAGTGGCCACCAGAGCACCTGGTGGGCTGAATTGCACTGAATAAATCTATACAATTTTGCTCGAGAGATAGAGAATGGTATTTGATGAGAAGCACCAAGAATATTCACTACAGGGGAAATTTCTATCTCAGTACAAACATACAAATCTATATGAAAAAATCCTCCTATTTAATGAAACTGGAGTTTTAAACAATAATCCTAAAAATATAAGGCACACATTTATTTGTTTTATCTTATTTTTCTCTATCACATGTAAACTATTTTAAAATTTGTTCTTTATATTTTGTCTTGCAAATTCTCTACCTCTCCCCCTGGAGAAGCAAGCAATTTGATAGTATACATGTAAAGTCATGCAAAACATATTTCCATATTAGCTATGTTGCAAAAAAGAGAAAAAACCCCAAGAAAAATAAAGTTAAAAAATTGTGCTTCAATCTGCATTCAGATCCTATCAGTTCTTTCCAAAGAAAGAGGTGGATAGTATTCACTATTAGACCTTTGGAACTGTCTTGGCTCATTACATTGCTGAGAATGGCTAAGTCATTCATGGTTGATCATTGTACAATATTGCTGTTACTGTGTACAATGTTCTTCCGGTTCTGTTCACTTCACTTTGCAACAGTTCATAGAAGTCATCCCAGGTTTTTCTAAAGTCATCCTACTTGTCATTTGTTATATAGCACAATAATATTCCATCTTGGTCATATTCCATCACATTCACTCTATTTCTTAGCCAGTAACAGACTGTTTTGATGATTACCATCTTGTAATACAGTTTGAGATCTGATAATGCTGGTCTGTCTTTCTTCAATTTTTCTCATTGATTCATTTTATATTCTTGCCCTTTTATTCTTCCAGATGAACTTTGTTATTATTTTTTCTAGCTGTTTAAAATAATTTTTGGTAGCTTGGTATGGCACTGTGTAAATTAATTTAGGTAGAAATTGTCATTTTTATTATGTTACCTCAGCTTATCCATGAGAAATTAGTATTTCTTTATTTATATATGACATCATTTGTATGATGTGTTTTATAATTGTGTTTTTATAGTTCCTGGGTTTGTCTTGGCAGGTAGACTCACAAGTATTTTATACTGTCTTTAGTTATCTTAAATGGAACTTATCTTTCTATATCTTCCTTTTGGACTTTGTTGATAATATATAGAAATGCTGATGATTTATGTGAGTTTATTTTATATTTTGCAACTTTGCTGAAGTTGTTAATTATTTAAACTAATTTTTTAGTTGATTAGGATTCCCTAAATATCTATACCATCTGCAAAGAGTGATTGTTTTGATTCCTCATTTCCTATTCTAATTTCTTCAATTTATTTTTCTTCTCTTACTGCTATAGCTAGCATTTCTAGTACAATATTGAATAAATATAAGTGTTTATAATGGGTATCCTTGCTTCACTCCTGATCTTATTGGGCAGGCTTCTAGGTTATCCCCATTACAGATAGTACTTGCTGATGGTTTTTAGAAAGCTATTATTTATCATTTTAAGAAAAGCTCCTTTTATTCCTATGCTTTCTACTGTGTTTTTTCTTTAAATAAGAATGAGTGTGGTATTTTGTTAAAGGCTTTTTCTTCATCTATTGATATGATCATATGGTTTTTGTTGTTTTTGATATGGTCATTTATACTGCTAGTTTTCCTTGTATTGAACCAGCCCTGCATTCCTGGTATAAATTCCACATTCTCATAGTGTATCTCATATATCTATGTGATATATGGCTATAATCTCCTTGCTAACATTTTATTTATTTATTTTGAAAATTGATCTATAGTTTCCTTTCTCTGTTTTTGCCCTTACATTTTTAGGTATCAGCACCCTATTTGTGTCATAAAAGAAATTTTGTAGGACTCCTTTTTTTGCCTGTTTCCCTAAATAGTTCATATAGTAGTGGACTTGATTGTTCTTTAAGTGTTTAGTAGAATTCACTACTAAATCCATCTGGTCTTGGGGATTTTTCTAAGGGAGTTCATTTATGGTTTAATTTCTTTTTCTAAGATAGGTTTATTTAAGTATTCTGTTTATCTGAGCAATTTACATTTTTGCAAATATTCATCCCACACAATTATTTCTGAAAGGAGGATGGCAACAGATACTTATCCTCAGCCAAGTTGGGCATTCCTTGACATGAGGCCACATGGGCATTCCATCTCCAAGCAGAAAAAGCAAAAGAGGGAAAGGAAAAGAAAAGAAAAAGTGGCACAAGAGAGGGAAAGGAAGAGAGAATGGGAAAATGATTGCTGATTAGAGGAGTAATATTCTATCCTATCAATGAGCAGATGAGAAGCCATGGTGTTCTCTCTATTATTGTGTTGTCCAGACTAGATGAGAGCTAAGACTGAGCAGGTAAAACCTAAAAGATCCTGTCCCCTTATCTGTGAGGTAGAGAAAAGAGAGAAGAATGGAGCCAAGTTCACCCATTCCACCAGAAGGAAAGAGAGCGAAGTCAAGTTGAAACCCCCCTCACTCCCCAACAAGACCTATGTCTTAAAGAGGCACCTACCACTTATATCTAGTCAATGTCATACTCATGTTTCTCCCTGCTCTATTTGCCTGCTCATATCTTCCTTCTTGAGGATTGGAGTATATCTTCTACGTTCAAAACCCTGCCAGCTCTGAAGGTCAATAGAGTGATATTCTTTTTCCAAATAAAAGATCAGTTATGAATCAAGGAGTTCTTGCCCTATTCAGGGCAGAAAACTTCCCCTCCCCCCCCAAATCAATTTACCATGACTTATTAGGATCATTTCCCCCCCAGCATTTAGGACAGTGTCTGACATGTAGAAGGTGCTTAATAAATGTTTATTGACTGAGGAGCTGGAGTCCAGGGAGAGGAGGAGCAAAGTATCATGATTCCACACAACTAGATGGTAACTGGGTGTCAATTGATAAGTTAGGATAATGCCAAGGATGGCCAAAGAGGCAGTTTTCTAGTATCATCCTTTACTGGAAGTGAACCAAAATGGACAAGGCAAAGGAGGGCTCAGGCCTGGAGACGGGCACAGAGGCTGCTGGTTAAATGGTAGTCATGTATCCAGAGCCAAGGAAGCAAGCCCAAGTATGTAGTACCATCAGACAAGACTTAAAACACCTGGATGCTACTGAAGATCAGAGCAGGCAACCTTTTCAGAATCTAATACATCACAAGATCATAGGATCTTAGGTTCAATCATAGATTGAGAATTGTAAAAAACCTCAGATTGGCAGCTGGAAGAAAACCATTTAATCCAAATCCTTCATTTTTCAGATTAAGAAACTGAGGCTCAGGGAGATTAAGGGGCTTGTCAGAGTCCCAATGCAGTAGACATAGGTCACCAGCAGTAAGCAGAACCCTGCTATTTGAGGCAGCTTCCTATATACAGTTGCTCTTGAAGCAAGCATCAATCCTAGCCTGACTGAGCTTGGCCCTGTAGATGTGAGTAAGCATAGTATCTTGCTGAGGTGCAGGGGTTGTGAGATAGAGCGGAGGCAGAAGGCAGCAGCTTCTGGCAGGTGGATTCTGATAGGCATGTTCATTTAAGATCCCATGTCATGGGCAATGACTCCTATGTGAAAACTGAATGAAGTTACTTTGGCTGCAGAAATTTCCTGATCATGTGGATTACTCCAACAATAGATAACATTAGTAGGAAAAAGTCACTTTCACCAATGTTTCTGATGAGAAGGGATGTGCGTGATTTGTCTCTTTGTAACTTATAGTCTCAACAAAAGCAGCCTTTGGTCCTTTATCTAGGGACCAAAATCCCCAGATACATCTAGTTTTGGTGACTGACTCGTTCCCAGGCTGGGGCACACATACACACACAAAATACACATATGTGTGTACATATACATATATACATGTATGTGCAGTTTCTTTTCTTTCCTTGCTATTGGAGATTATATAAGCATCTAGAGATGTTTACTTCTAGGGCATCCATTTTAGGGAGCAGTATAATACATACATATATAGCACTTTAAGATTTATAAACACCTGTATGTATGTATGTATGTATATATGAGTATGTATTACATATATCCTCTAGCCTGGCAGGAGTCAGTCACCAGAACTAGATGTATTTGGGGACCAAAGGCTGCTTTTTGTCTGTGGCTGTGAGCTATAAAGAGACAATTTGGTTCTCACAAAAACCCTTGGAGGTAAGGGCTATTATTTTTCTATTTTGCAGATGGGGAAACTGATGCTGTCAAGGAACTTGCCCAGAGTTACACAGTTAAGCCTCTGAGGGAGCATCCAAATTCAAGCCTTCCCAACTCTTAAGTCAAGTGCTTTATCCTGCAAGCAGCTCAACTGTTTCACCACTGTTGTTTTGACCTCCCTCCTTTGTTATCACTAATTACAACCCCCAACCAGTGTTGTTGCATTCCACAGCACCAACAAAGAGTGCAATAACCTAGTAGTTGGTCTCCCTGCCTCATCTCTCCTCGGATCAATTCACCCTCCACCCAGCGGCCAAAATGATTTTCCTAAAACCTATATCTGAGCATGTCAACACCCTATTGAGCAGTGGCTTCCTACTCTTTTTAAGATTAAATATAAATGCCCTATCTGATATTGAAAGTATTTTACAAGCTGGTCCCTTCCTATCTGTCCAGGTGTGGTAAGAGCTGTTCTGGTTTTGTGTGGATGAGGAATGGGGCATTGGTGGGTGTCACTGAAGAGAAGCAGCCAGGTTTCCATCTTGTCTGTTGTCGATGGCAGGGTTGCATTTGCACACCCCATCAGGTATATGCTAGTTGCCTCTTCTCCTTTCTTTCCCTTTTGCTTCTGCCCTCCTTCTTCCCCTCCCTTTTTCTACAGGTCACTTTATTCAGCATTCTATATACTGGGCAGTTGTGCCTTCCACAGATGAACTCAGCTGGTTGTTTAATGAGGACAAAGGCTGCTTAGAGTGTAAGACATTCAATCTGGGGGGAAGTGGGAGTAAAAAGATGAATAAATATTAAGTTTTTTTAAATTAGAAATTTATTTTGTTTAATCCACAAGCTTTATATAGCTTTATTTTTAAAAACCAAAAAGACAACCTCCACAAAAACAACAACAAAATAAAATAGTGAAAACATGACAATATCCAAAATTGAGATTCTTCTACTTTTCAAAAGCAAGAGCTCTTAAAGTTTAACCTACTAACTGGAAGAATCCTAACAAGACAAGAACTATGAATGGGGCAATGATGTCATTTCACAAACAAAATTTCATGTAACTGAAGGAACCTTTCTGGGACATTACTGTCTTTATAAGCAAATGGGGGATGGGGGGGTGGACAAGACAGAACAATAGGGAATTCCGGTTGAACAACGTTTATGAAGAGCCTATTATGTGAAAGGCACTGTGCTAAGTGTTTGACAAATATTTTCTCATTTGATCCTTACAAAAACCCTGAGAGATAAGTATTATTATTATTTTACAGTTAATATATTATTATTTTACAGTTAAGAAAACTGAGGCAGACAGATGTTAAGGGACTTGACCAGAGTCACATAGTTAGTTAATGTCTGAGGGCAGATTTGAACTCAGGTTTTCCTGTCTCCAGGCCCAGCGTTCTATATGCTGAACATTGAACCTAACTGCCTCAGATGATATGCTTTAAGTTCCTATAGGCTTCTAAGGAAATTTTCCTTAGGTCCTAAATTGATAAGAGTGCAGTAAATAAACTTTGTATTTTGTGTTTCTTAACTTCAAAGTTCTCTCTTTTAATCTCTAAATTAGTAAAGTGATTTTTCATTTAGGATTAGAGTTGGAGTGGTCTTCCAGTGTTTCATTGAATTTTAGTCTTCAAACCTAAATTATTTGGTTGGCCTAGATTAAGCCTGGCCTGGAATATCAATCTTCTTACATATTCCTCTACTGTCTAGTAGTACTGGCCTGTTTGCCATTTCTCACCCATGATTCGTCATATTTCATCTCCATGGCTTTTCAGTGTCTGTCCATCATGGCTGGAATATTTTCGATTCTCATCTCAAGGATGCCTCTTAGCATCCTTGACTTCCTTCAAAATTCAACTGAAATGTCACCTTCTGCAAGAGATCTTTCTTAGCCCTACTCCACACACTCCTAGCTACTAGCTCCTTCTTCTCTACAGTATCTTTCTATTTTCTCTATATGCATTTTTATGTATCTATTTATGTATAGGTTCTCTCCCCTACTAGGATGCAAGATCGTTGAGAGGAGGGGCTATTTTTGCTTTTTCTTTGTATCCTTGATGAATGGCATCGTGCTTGGCACAGTCGCTACTTAATACATTTTTGTTGATTGATCCTGCCAGCTGAGTCAGATATTCCCCTATGTGATAAGTACTTTTGGACACATATTAACCCTATAGCAATGGGGACTGGGTAGGACCTGGCACCATGCTCATTACTGTATTTTACCCAGAAAAAACACTCAACAAGTCTTAATATAGGTAGGCATAGTGAAAGGTACCGATTTGGAGAATTTCTTTTAAATCCAAGGCTCCATCTAAGTAGCTATGTGGCCTCAGGAAGGTGACTTCTTCCTCCGTGTCTCACTTTGCTCATTTAAAAAAGAATTAGGTGATCTTTGAAGTCCCTTCCATCTATAAATGTTCTATGACTCTCCACAATGGTCTTTCAACATCCCAGGGTATCTCTTGTTATTTTAAGAGCATTCTCAAAGGAGCATTTATTTTATTTCCACATGAGCTTTAAAAATAAACACTTGTCCTATAGCCTTTGGACCATGTTCCTAAATTAAACAAACTTAGGATAAGGCAACTTTAAAATTATTCAGAGTATTGAATATAGGGGACTTGTCTCAGCCTTGTATTGTTCAGCGGAAAAGGATGGATAGTTCAAGGATGTAGGTTCAATTTCTGACTTTGCCACTTACTAGCTATGTGACTCTGGGCAAGTCACTTAACCTCTCTTGGCCTCACTTGATCCCTAAGGTTCCTTCCACCTTGAAATCTGTGAAGTGATCTTAATCTCCTGGGAAGATCCTGTCTAGAGAACTGCATTCTCTCAGGGTTTTGTCACATACTGACCAGATCTCAGATCTTCTTGAGAACCCAGTAGGTATAGAACCAAAGAATCTGAATGACCAGAGTTGGAATGGAACATTGAGGTCACTTAATCTGACCCACCATGAAGTGTAGAAACCCTCTCTATATCATCCTTGATGCATACCTAGCCCTTGTCTACCTCCAATGATAGGGAGCTCATTATTTCTTGATAGAAGTGTTCCATTTTTGAACAGGTTGTTTTGTTAGAAAGGCCTTTTAAAAGTTGTGACCTCAAAAACAAACAAACAAACAAAACACCTCCTAATAGTTTCAACCTATTGCTACTAATTCCGTTCAACTAGTTCAATTTACACCCGATTAATAACCCCTCTACAGGTTTGCAGACAAGTGGTCTGTGGCCTTTATTTGACTATCTCCAGCGCAGGAGCCCAGTCTACTTTTGGATGGATCTAAGTGTTATAATTACATAACGTACATTCGAGAGGCAATAGGGCATAATGGAGAGACTGCAGAATTTGTATTTGTCTTCTTACATGTTTTCAGTCATATCTGACTTTATGACCCCATTTGAGGTTTTCTTAGCAAAGATGCTCGAGTGGTTTGCCATTTCCTTCTTTAGCTTATTTTACGGATGAGGATACTGGGGCAAACAGGGTTAAGTGACTTGCTCAGGGTCACACAGCTAATAAGTGTCCGAGGCCAGATCTGAACTCAGGAAGATGAGACTTCCTGACTGCAGGCCCAACAATCTATCCACCTAGCTGCCCCCTGACCTATACTGGCTGTTTTAACATCACTTAAGCTTTTATAACCCAAGGCAGTTAAGACTGTAAGTCTCAGAACAGTCAGCATCTGCATTGGTAGAAGGATTTTCCTTACTAGGAGTTCCCTACCACCAGCAAGTTATGGATTTGGAGTAAAACAGACCAAAAAAGCCTTTCACATTAATATCACATTTTCTTTTTTGTAACCAAATGTTTGCAGAATGCTTTCTTCAATGTTTTTTTTTTCTGACACAGAGACTCAATCTAGCTCCATACGTCCCATTCCTTATTCCTTATCCTGTTCTCAGGGGTCAAGCAGAACTAATTGATCATCCCAAGCTGCCCTTCCAATACTTGAGAACAAGTTTAACTCCTCTTTGCCAGAACAAACATACTCCATGCCTAGATGAATCACAGATATAGACCACTGTTGAGGTTATGTAAAAACGAGGCCCAGAGAAGACTCTTGTCTATGGTCACACAGGTAGTACATGACAAAGACAGGATTTGAACCCAAGCCTTATGATTCTAAATCCATTCTCTTTCTATTTTACCATGATGCTTCTCACAGAGACCATGATGTTCAAACTTCCATATGATCTAATTACTCTTTTTGAATGCTCCTTCATTTGTTTCCCTGGTAAAATGATTGGATTTCAGGATTGGATGTTGTGCTTCAGGTATTTTTTGTCTGGTAAGGTCAAGGTAATTCAGCACTATCGTCTCCCCTCAGAGGCATGTCATTATTGCTGGCCCAAGAGCCAAGATGACCTAGCTTTTATTCTTATTTTTGTCATATACTAGCCATGTGACCTTGGACAAATCACTTAACCTCTCAGCTAAAGGGGGAAGGGAAGGGAATACACATTTATTTAGTTCCTACCATGTGTTAGGTACTGTGCTCAGTGCTTTACAGATATTCCCTTATTTTAGAGAGAAGCTCACAACCTGCAGAGGGAGAGGGAGTAATATCTTCACTTGTGAAGTCAAAGGGCCAATTTCTATTACCATCATCCCTCTTGTTCTGAACTCTATACTTAATGTAGCCTAAAATCACTTAATCTTATTTAGGTTTTTCCACTGTCAGGGAATATAAGTCATCACTGAGAGGAGCATTTGTGAGAGCCACTAAGGTCTCTGTGGAAGGAAGCCCCACCCTCACTGGCAAATTATAAGAGAAGGGGGTAGTTATAGAAGAATTCAGCTGTCTAAGCTCATCTCTTCCACCAGATGGATACCTGACAGGGATTCTGGAAGCAGTGATGATGTCTGCCCATTGAAAAGAGCTTTTCATCCCAGAGATAATAAGATGAATCTCATGCTAAAAAAGGTGAACTTCCTTATGAAAAACATGTGCTGTTTACTTCTGTTTTTTTTCTGGACAAATTCGAGAAACAATCCTTCTAAATACTATTCAAAACACCATCATTCCTGGAATGCATTCTAATCCTTAAAGCCCAGATAGTGAAGTCCTGAACTTCTGAATATGAAATTTGCAGGAGAAATGGAAATGGATTTCCTGACAGTCTGATTGGAAAATGAGTCCTATCAATCAATCAATCAAACAAAGAATCCTGATTAAGGTCGTTTCTTGGCCTGGTGCTGGGCTAGGCATGGCAGCTGCACAGACCCCATCCCACCCTGGAGGACCTTCTTGTCACATTACAGGTGACAAGATTAATGTCTACAATTACACAAATTAAATGAATGACATTAATCATGGCTTGAAACAGAGGAAAATAAGTTTCTGGTGAGGTTTCTTTTCCTCCTCTTGATCCATTGTCAACTCTATGTTTCCTTCTTTCCAAGGTACAGTATTAGGCATGGTGACTAAATTGGTGAGGGAAAAGGAGAGAGGAGAGAAAAAGGAAGAGCACAAGATATGAAGGAGAATGAAAGAGTAGAGGGATATGTAGAAGGCAAGAGTAAGTGATTTTCACTTATGCTGGAGAGTTATAATTATAATTAGGACCCTTCTAAAATACGGGTTCTTATCCTTTGGTAACATGGTCCCCTTTGGCAGTGTGGTGAAACCTATGGATTTTTTTTCAGAATAATGTTTTTAAATAATTGAAGTAAATGCTAAATTTTGTTAGAAATCAATGAATATAATATAATTTTTCTTTTCCCTTATCCAAGTTCACAAACTCAGTGAAATCTACCCACAGACACCTTGTTAAGAACCCCTGCTCTAAAACAAGACTTGAAATAGTGTCCCACTTCATACTTCATCAGTTAAAGCTCTAACATTAGCATATGGCTCAAGTAATATTAATTATACTAGCTAATATATATTTCTTTAAGGTTTGCAAAGCATTTTATATGTATATTAATAAAGGTATGTACCTGCATGTGTGTGTGTGTGTGTGTGTATATATATATGTATATATATATAGTATATGTGTATATATGTATACACACAAATATTAGGAAAAGGATGGGATGAGGAAATAATAAAATTATAAACAGAGAGCTAGGAGGTCAGAGGTCATTTAATCCAACCCCTTCATTTTATGGATGAGTAAACTCAGGGCCAGGGAGATTAAGTGACTTGCCCAAGGTCACCAAGAGAGTGAGTATCAAATTAATTAAAGCTAGAGAGGACTTAGTTCAACCCTCTTGTTTTATAAATGAAGAAAATGAGATCAAGACCAGCAAAGTGTTTTTCTTTCCCATTCATACCATATTTACATATAACCTGTGTATTTTGATACAGAAAAACTAGAGAAGCAAAAGCAAATGAAATTTTGGTTAAGGTTAGAAGATATGATGGTGAGCTAGTTTAGTTTTAGGGAAAACAAAGATTGTGTCCTGAGTGATAGGATTTAGAGCCAGAAGATACCATATAGATTATCTTATCCCACCCCTTCATTTTACATACTGAGGCCTACAGGGATAAAGGGATCTTGATCATGGCCCCACAGTTATAAGTATCAGAGCTGGAATTTAATGCCAGATTCTCTGACCCTAAATGCATTGTACTATTTGCTTAAAAAAAAGTTTGGTTCAGTGTGTAGTTCAGTTTAAAAGTAAAACAGAACAGCATATTAGGGGTTCGGTAAATCACTGTGGGTTTGTTCTAGTTTTTGGTTCACAGTTTGGTTGCTTCAGATCCTTGATTTGGATTCTACCCAGTGATTTACAACCTGGTAGGGTTGTGCAGTACCATCTGGAGAAAAATCAAAGCCCTCCCTGGAACCCCATAGTTCCTAGTCTCCAGGATTCCTCTGTCCTTTTCCTTTATAGGAAAGCCAAAATAATTGCTAATATTTCCCCTATTCACATACCTATATTTCCTTTGGGACATTCAAGCCAAGAATGCCAAAAAAACCTCAAACCCAAAACAGAAAACAAACCCAACCATTTCTGTTTGTTCTTCTGGACTCCACCTGCAAATGTTGGAAACATGGCTTCTCAACTGTTGGTTCTAATTTGAAGTGAACTCTGGTCCTATTTGGTGGTCTCCCTCAGTTCAGATGCTGCCCCACTATGGATGGAGACCTGGGAAAGTGAGAGTAATTGGTGGCATTTGAGAAAGGGGATCTGTGGGCCTTCTTGACTGAGGCAGACTTTTCTTTTAGGGATCACCCATCCATGAAGAAGCATTGATGTGGATGCTTGATTGGCCCTTCTCACTGCCAAGAGGGAGAGAATCCAGGCCCTGCTGGATGGAGTGGTTGTATAGCAGTCAGTCAACTTTCCAGATGACCTAAAGGCATGTACTAATTGGACAGGAATAGGAGATTGGAACTATATGAAAGTGCCTCTTTGAGAAGATCTAGAGAAACTCTTTAATTGCTGCCCTGAGAAGGTCGGAGTTAATATTCAGTTACTCCAGGAATAGAGGAATTTGGAACCCCCTGAAATTCAGTGGATTTGTCTTTTACTATTACTGTTCTCATTTTACTCTTAAGACCCATAGGTTTTAAGGGCATAGAAGCGTATGAACATCACGAGAGACGGAACAAGACCTAGCTCACAAAGGGGAAGAATGATTTTTGTAAATCAGGTCAGTTATATCCTTCTCTCCAAAGTGTTCACTTGGTCTATACACTGTCTCCACACAAGCCTGTACCATAATCTGTCCTCTCTCTAATCAAGAGGCAACATGATATAGTGGTTAGAATGTTGGACTTGGAATCAAGAAGATATGGGTTCATATCTTGACTCAGTTGCTTATTAGCTGTTTGACCCTAGGCAAATATCTTAATCACTCTGGGCTTTAGTTCTTAATCTATAAAATAAGGGCCTTAGACTAGGTAGTTTCTAGGATCCCTTCTGGGCAGCCAAGTGGTACAATGAATAGAATGCCAGGTCTTGAATCAGGATGACTGACTCATCTTCCTGAGTTCAAATCTGGCCTTAAATATTTACTAACTGTATGACCATGGGAAAGTCAGTTAACCTGTTTGCCTTAGTTTCCTAATCTGTAAAATGAGCTGGAAAAGAAAATGGCAAACCACTCTAGTATCTTTGCAAAGACAACCTCAAATTGGGGTCACAAAGAGTCAGACACAACTGAAGAACTCTTAACTTTTTGATCCTCTGAAATGAAAATTATTGTTTTCTGTGGCAGATGAGGCAGCTAAGTGGATAGGGTGTTGCACTTGGAGTTAGGAAGAACTAAGTTCCAATCCTGTCTTAGTCACCTAATATAGTTCTACAACCTTGCACAAGACATTTAACATGAGTGTGCCTCAGCTTTTCAAGATATAAAATTGGGATAATAATATTACTTACTTTATAAGGTTACTTATGGGAATCAAATCAGATAATATGTTGGAAGCTTCTTTGCAAACTTTATGGTACTGTATAAAAGTTTATCATGATCATCATCATGATCATCATGATCATCATCCATACTACCTCCTTTAGATGAGATGAATGAGCTTCCTTTCCCCATTTGTATTCCCAATACAAACCTACATAGAGACACTAAGTACAACAGACAAGTCAGTTGCAAAGAGGTTAGATTGCCTGTGTTTGTTAGAATTTCCTTGAAATAACTACTTTCCTTCAAAATGGAGCCCAGTGTCCTTAAAAATTAACAGGGCTATGAATTTGAGACAGAAGAGAAGGAAGGTAGGTCAGAGGATTTGGCAGGGGGAAAGGAGGATCGTTAAGTTATTTTTAGATTTTAAGGAGGTACTTCCATTGGGACAGTTCCTATTAGAATGGATCTTGATTTCCAAAGTAGTTGATACCATCTTATTGTGGTCTACTTACATTTTAATCTTCTTTGGTGAGAGGATAATCTCCTTCTTAGATGACTGGTATTCAAAAGACCTGTGTTCTAAGTTGGCACAAGGGAATAATCCTTTCATTCCACAGACATTCACTGAATGCTTGCTGCATCCGTGAAATAATAACATCCTTGGCATTTTGGCAGTAGTATGAGGGAAACAAGGGACTGTATAACTATAATGCTTGGTCCCAGTGGAGTTTACTGGAGATTCAAGATATTTATATGTAAATGAAAGTACTGAAGAATGTTACCAGGATGCAACACATAATTGAATAAATGATAGTGTTGAATTTGAGCTAGCAGAAAGGAGTGGGAGGGGCATTCTAGGTGGGCAGAATAGTATAAGCAATGGTGTGGAGTAGGAATGTCTGATTGCAGTACAGATTGCATTCTGGAGAATTGTTGAAAGTAAATTTGGACTAATAAGATGGAACCTTTGTGTGTGTGTGTTTGTCCTTCGTTGCACAAGAAGACCATGCCATCAGAGAAATAATGACATGACTTGAACTTGACTTTGTTTTTGAGTGAGGGAGGGCTGTGTAGGTCACCAACCTCACTTCTCCTTCAGAGCCATCTTAATCCTGTGACCAGATATTTATCAGGATGACTGGAGATGACCCAGGATGAGGCAATTGGGGTTAAGTGACTTGCCCAAGGTCACACAGCTAGTGAGTGGTCAAGTATCTGAGGTAAGATTTGAACTCAGGTCCTCTTGACTCCTGCACTGGTGCTCTATCCACTGCACCACCTAGCTGCCCCAAGGTGGAACTTTAAAATCAAGGTTAAAGGTTAAAGTCAAGACTTTGGAATTGATCCAGTAGGCAATGGAGAACTTTAAAGTTATATAACAAGAGACTAGCTGGGAAAAGTACTGTGGATAGAGAAAATAGACAATAGTACATGTCCTTCCTCTGACTGAATGGTGGATTCACATGGATGCACAAGTGTAAACTGAGATTATCTTGAGTTCAGCCTCCTCTCCTTTATTCCTCCATGTGATCTGCAACTGATTATAGAATTCTTTCTGTATTTCTGTTCTGAAGTTTAATCATGGAATGAAGATGGCTGGTTCCTTAAAGTCAATGTCAGTGTAATACAAACTCTGTCAAGTAGCACTGAGCTCGAAAGGTTTGAAGTGTGGGTCTAGTAATGGGCAGTATATATCGAGCATATAAGAACCATTTTATGTTTAGAAATGTTCCTCACTAGACTGTTGGTATAGTGTGGATACATGTTTGTGTGCATGCATATACATGCATATACATGCATACATATGTGTGTATTATCATGGAGGAAAAATTATCCCTTTCCCAGCAAACCAATCTTATGTCATATTTCCACCATCTCTTCTGAAAAATAGTCTTGAGTAACTTACATATACTGATTCAGAAGCCATAAAGGAAGATGAGAGACTGGCAAGTGGAAACTGAGCAAAAGTACCTTTCTTACCCTTCCCTCCCAAATAAAACAAACCAAAAACTCAGGGCAGAGGCTAATGTGACGGAGAGAGTCACCATCCAGGTACTGAGGGGAAAAGGAAAGATTTAGCTATGGACATGCTATGAACCACTTTAGTGTTGAAAATAGTCCTATTTGAGTGGTGGATGAAAAAGATGTTGCCAGAGCCACCTGAAGAGAACTTTTGTGCAGAGGCTGGGGTTGTGGGACCCACAGTGAACATTGAAAACAGTGGAAGATTTAAATAGGAGGCATTTGATGACCCTGAGGAAGGAAAAAGCAATAACACTTTCAAATGAAGCTCTAGCATAATTATTCCATGGTCCAGCTGCTCTAAGATAACTAAACAGCAGGGAATAGTGAAGTGGAGATGAAGGCAGCAGCCATAGCATGTGCTGGGAGCAGGGATGGTGATGAAAAAGACCAAAGATGGCTTACAGGGATACAAGACAGTGGTAGCAGAATGGTCACCAACAGTAGGAGAGCTTTTGGTGAAAGATCAATGAGGTACAGAGCCCTGATTTATGGGAGGGCAGAGATCATCTCTGTTTACTTAACTGTACATATCAAACATGACAAGCCTGACAAATGTCAGGAGCCAGAATTCACCAGTTACTGAAAAATAACTTGTAATCCCCCCCACTCTTTCCCCACCTCCCCAGCATTTGAAGATTTAAGCCATTGACTATACAGATTATCATGCTGATGGATAAGCATGTTTCCATGGTCTCTTCATTAGAATGTTTAGTTCTTTCAAAAGATTTGGTATTGTATCTAATCGTAGCATCAATACAACTCACAGGGACAATTCTTTTTTCTTCATGTCTTTTTCAAGGACTAAGCATGAAGCTCTGAAGAGCCTTAGGTAGTTCATGAGTCATGGGTTGGCCATCTAGCACCTGGGGATACATCCAGGGAAGTCCAACCCAAGAACCGGATTGTATAGACTGGGGACAGGGAATAATCTGGTGTTGTGTGTGGTTTGTCCCTTGTTCTTGAAGAGAACCATGACATCAGGAAGATGATGCCATGACTTGCAAGTGAATTTGATTACAGAGAGGGAGGGCTGTGCAAAATCACCAACCTCACTTTCTTCTCCAGAGCCATTTGAGTCCAGTGACCAGATAGAGATCAGGACAACTGGAGATGACCCAGGATGCAGTGGGAGACCTGGGCCTTTTTCAGCTAAGGTCTTTCTGAGTTCTCACTTTGATTGAGGCAACACCCATTCAGTGACTAGGGCTGTTTAAAAAGTGAGGAGGGCAGCTAGGTGGTGCAGTGGATAGAGCACCAGTGCAGGAGTCAGGAGGACCTGAGTTCAAATCTCACCTCAGATACTTGACACTCACTAGCTGTGTGACCTTGGGCAAGTCACTTAACCCCATCCTGGGTCATCTCCAGTCATCCTGATGAATATCTGGTCACTCGATTCAGATGGTCCTAGAGGAGAAGTGAGGCTGGTGGCTTGCACAGTCCTCTCTCACTCAAAAACAAAGTCAAGTGCAAGTCATGTCATCATTTCTCTGATGGCATAGTCTTCTTGGGCAACGAAGGACAAACACACACAACACCTTAAAAAGTGAGCCAAGCCTGGTATAGTGGATAGAGTTGGCCTCAGTGTCAGGAAGGTCTGGGTTCAAATTATGCTTCTGACATCTACTGACTGTGTTACCCTACACTTAACCTCTCCCTAAAACCCTAAATCGGGGGAATACTTCCTAATCTGCATTGGTAGAGGGGAATTACTTAAGATTACTAGACCACTGAAATCACAGATCAGAATCCCTCTGAAAGAAGCAATTGGGTAGCTAAGTGACATAATAGATAGTGTTGGGCCTGAAGTCAGGAAGACGTCTCAGATATAGCCTTAGATACGTATTAGCTGTGTGACCCTGGCCAAGTCACTTAACCCTGTTTACCTCAGCTCTTCATCTGTAAAAGGAGCTGGAGAAGAAAATGGCAAACCACTTCAGTATCTTTGTCTAGAAACACTCATTACGCAACAACCAAGATAACAAAGATCCAAACAAATAATTAAAAATGCAAATACCTAAATTGAATGTAAAAATACCTAGAGAAAGGAAGAGATTAGGGTAAAATCTGGGTGTATTCCTCAGGTAAGATTTTCTTGAAGAGGCAATTGTCTTTATTTTCCCATCAGAGAACTGTGTATTTTCTTTTTGATAATGATGACATACACATAATGACAGGGTACAGGAAAAAGGTACCTGGGTTCAAAACTTCAGTCCCCTGACATTAATGCTTGGGTGACTTTGGGCAAGGCACTTTATTTTGTCTGACCTCAGTTTCCTCACCTCTAAAATGAGAGGTGACCAGTTGGATATAGGGGCTGAGAAATAGTAAGGCACTGAGGATGGCACCTAGGTCATAGACCTCAGGTTTGGGGAGATGGTGGTGTCCTCAATAGTAGGGAAAGTTTAGAAGGGGAAAAACTACTGTATATATTGAGTTGAATTGTCTACTAGACAATCCAGTTCAAGATATCTAAAAGGTAGTAGGAGGTGTGAGACTGGCAGTAAGTACAGAGTTTAGGGCAGGCTAGGTTGATTTGAGAATCATCATAGAGATGATAATTAAACCCATGGGAGCTTTTGAGATTATTAAATGAAGCAGTATAAAGGTAGAAGAGAAGAGCCCTTTGGGACATCTATGGTTAGTGAGTATAACCTGAATGAGGATACAGCAAAGGAGACTAAGAAGAAGTGATCCAATAGGTAAGAGAATCAGGAGAGAGTTCTGTCCTAAAAATCTAGAGGAAAAAGAGCATGAAGAGAAGAAGTCAAGGAAAATGAGGATTGAGAAAATTGAATTTGACAATTAGGAGGTCACTGGTAATTTTGGAGATAGCAGTTTCAGTGGAACAATGAAATTAGGAGCTAGATTGTAAGAAGAAAGTAAGAGGAGAAAAAGTAGATGACTTTCTTAAGGAGTTTAGCTACAAGGGGCTAAAGAGATATAGGAAGGGAACTAGCAGGGATGAAAAAATCAAGTGAAAGTTTTTCAAATAGGGGAGGCATCCTACATGTTTGTAGGTAGTAGGGAAGAAGCTATTAGACAAGGGGAGACTGCATGTTGGGTGACCAAGGAGGGAATCTGTTGGAGGAGACAGGTTAGGAGGAATCATTTGTGCAGGTAGAAGGGTTTGTATTGGTAAGGAGTGGGCCACCTCTTTGTGTGAGACAAGGCTGAATTTAGAGTTAGTGGCAGAAGCCAGATAAGGAAGAGGAGAGAAGAGGGAGGTCATGACCAACAGCCTCAATCTTTTTTTTTCTGTAAAATATGAAGCAACTTTCTCTGAGTATGGGTAAATGAAAGAATGAATTGCAAAATGACTTCCTAGTTGATGTCTGGGTTCCAAAGAAAACTTCATAGAGGAGTAACTAAAAGACAGGTGGCAGAAAACATGACTTTTCACCTTTATCCAGTGTCATGCACAGCAGATTAATGTTTATTGAATGAATGTTGGGAAAACAGTTGTAAAAATCAGAACAACTTGAGGCCACTAGACCTCAAGTATTGGAGCTGGAGGTAGGAAGACTTGCATTCAAATCCAGCTTCAAACACTCATTACCTAGTTTAAGTAAGACGTTACTTAGCTTCTATTTTCCTAAATTCCCTCATTTGTAAAATAGGGATAATAACAGCACCTACCTCCCAGTGTTGTTGTGAGAGGATCAAATGAGATAATATTTTTAAAATGTTTTCCAAATCTTCAAGCTCTCTCTCTACACACGCACACACACACATGATACATGCAGATATGCATATATATACATATGTGCATGTATAATAACCATGTTCCTTCTGACTTTTTTTAAGAAACAAAGGGAGCTATTGCGAAAGTGGAGGACCTTGACATTTCTTTAAAGTGCATTCAGATAACACTATCATGGGCAATTCTACCGTCAGACCCACTTTCAAAATGGAACAAGTTGATTTTCGTTTTGTTTTGTTGTATTGCTTTTTTAAGAGAAGCAATTTCCTTGGCCAGCCGTTGTTTGCACGGTAGTTGAGTTTATTGAACCTTTTCCTGTCTGAATTAGAGAGCTTGCTCTTGCAGCTGAGTAGTTTCCCATGTTTGTCCCTTCCTCCACTTCTCCCCCTCCGTTTCTTCACCATCATGCAGTAGGCCAACTGGCTGTTAGGTCCATGTCTGCTTCTCTGAAAATGCAAACTGTTGTGAGGTTGCAAGCAAACCATCCAACTCCTCCTTGGAAGAGGAGAAATCTTTGTTCTACACAAATGCTTTGTCTAGCTCAGAAACCGAGGCATTCTCTTCCAGAGCTGCTCTCCGGGGCAAGTTCTGCATCTCAGTTGTTTTGGAAATGAAATGCAAAATTGGCATATTAAGGTCAAAGCTCAGGAACTTGTGGTTTTTGTTTGTTGGGCAAAGACCATCTTGTAGTCTGATTAGGTCCCAGTGAGGTCCTCAGATTTTATAGCACATATACTGGTCCATCCCAGTGGTATGGGGACTTAGGGAAGGTTCTCACAAAAGACAGAGGCCAGTGATATATAAAGTAATAGATTTTTAGCTTTGCAGGTTTTAACTCTCATAGGGATAGATCCAAGACCTGAAATGAAACTTGGTGGGAGAGGGGTGAGTGAGCATGGGCAACAGTGATACAACCTAGAACCTTGGGTGTGAGAACTTTTAGGCCAGAGAAAGAAGAAGAAAGTTGAAGTGGGCAGATGCCAGAATGAATGAATAAATGAATGAAAAAGCATTTATTAAGTCTTTATGAAAGACTTCCTCAGACTTGGAAGACTCAGTTTTGCCAGCTTTTCATCACAACTGCTGGTTGATGTGTGGGAAAACAGAGGTGCTGTTAGCTTCACAAAAAGGAACTTAAAAAACCAGGCATGGACTATTGGTTTTATAGTGGGAAAGGGTCAGGTTTCTCATGTCTGATGTCACAGGCAGAAGCTGTTAGGATTATCAAAGGAGATTGGAAAAGTGAGCATTGCATATGTTCTTTCCCAGAGAGGAGCCTGATTATGTGAGCATGTTCATGGCTGAGGCAGGCTATACCACAAGCTAGATTTATTGGTCTGAGAGGGATCCCCCCAAAAAACCAGATAGGTCTTATGAACTGAGACATCATAAAATGTCAGGGCTGCTTTGGGGTTCAATGGTTCATATGCTCAAGTCTGTGAACTTGTTTTGCAAATATTTTCATAGCTGTTTTAACAGTTGATTTCTTTTGTGATCCGATGTATTTTATCTTATCCATTTAAAATCATTATTCTGAGAAGGGGTCTGTGGGTTTTACTAGACTGTCATAGGGGTCCATGACACAGAAAAAGATGAAAAACCGCTGCTCTGGTTTATGCTTTCATTTTGTAGATGAGGAAACCAAAGCCACCAAGTCCAGTTTTTCCTTTTCCTTTTCTAACCTGGTATATCATGGGAGCAACTGAATCAGGTCTCCTCTTCTCCTTTTCCTTTTCCTACCTATAAGTGGTAGTGTGGTATAGTGGATAGGACACTGGACTTGGAACCAGAAATTTGGATTAGAATAGCTACCTAGCCACAAGAAATGGAGGCCTGGAGCCCCAGGTGGCTTGGATTTCTCATTGATTTCTCTGGTCTTCCTCAAGAACACACTTTTTAAATGTTGTTTGTTAGTCATTTCGGCTGTGCCCAACTCTTCATAACCCAATTTGAAGTTTTATTGGCAGAGATACTGGAATGGTTTGTCATTTCCTTCTCCAACTCATTTTACAGATGAGGAAAGTGAGGTAAACAGGTTAAGTGGTTTGCTCAGTCACACAGCTAGTTAGTGTCTGAGGCTAGATTTGAACTTGGGAAGATGAATCTTCTTGACTTCAGTCCCAACACCTGATCCACTGCACCACCTAGTTGCCCCAGCACATAATCCAGCCAAATGACATAGACAATCGGATTTCTCATCAGAGATAACACTCTAAGGTAGTGTGCACTGGAATGAATACTGGATTTGGTTCAGATATCCTGGATTCAAATTCTTCTTCTTTCACTTACTATCTGTTTGATCATGGGAAAATTTTTTAACCTTTCTGAGAATCTGTTTCTTCATCTGTAAGATGAGAATGTTAAACTAGATGGCTTCTAAAGTTCCTGTCATTTCTGAATCTATGATACTTTAATTCAATGACCTTCAAGCTCTAAGATCCTATTACCTAATTATAAAGATATAAATGAGAACCCTTTAGTAGGATAATCATTATGGAGCTGAATGCATAAGCCTAAGCTACCTAAACTGAGAAAGCAACAGAAATTTCTCAAGAAATCGTAAGAGGCATCAATGTCAAGGACCACTTCTGGTTGCTAAGATCCATGGACTTCTAAAAGTCCTACCACCTTAATGCTTCTACTTTAGTTCTGCCTGACTTTATCCTTTAGAATTCTTGTTTAGAACCTTGAAGAACTCTGGACTATACCTCCTCAACCTAGCTCTGATATCTGAGGGAGGAGGGAGAGGTATATTGAGATCTTGATGACTGAACAACTTGACTTGCCATCTTTGGTAACTATGACCCAAATGACCTTGAGATGATTTGATCCTTAGGCAGCAACTGTTGGTTGACATATAACATGCCATGTTGGATTGAAATAAAACTGTGTCACAGGACCCAAGCACCAACAATCAATATGAATCTCCTGGGTCTATTCTCCATCCCTTTCAGAGAAAGTTTATAAATAATCCAAAGTAGGTGTATTGAATTATTCCATTTCTCCAACTTCCTTCCAGGTACTTAGCTTGGTCAAAGTCTACTTTCTTTCCCTTTCTGTCTTTTCTACTAATTCTTATGTGTATGATCATCTCTGTTCCTTTAGCCTGGGATACTTTTCCCTCCTTTCTGCACTTATTTATATCCTGTCCATCTTTCTCCATCTTCTCTTCTAGGAAGCCTTTTACAAATACCCTGCCTATCAATTCAACAACATTTATTAAGTACTTACTGTACAGTAGGTACTGTGCTAGATTTGAAGATATAAAGAAAAATGAAAACCAGTCTTTTCCATCATATGGTATTAGATGTATCAGTCTTATTTACATGACTAAATTGTAAGCCCCACTGAAGTCAGAGACTATGTCTGTTTCTTAAACTGTTTGCTTTGCTTGGTTAGGTTTAGGTTCTATAATAAACAGCATCACAGTGTAATTCCAATTTACAGAGAAAAGAATACCTTAAACTCTCAACTTGATGCTAAGAAAAGCATGGGGAGTAGAGGTGGAGTCAGGATGGTGGGGTACAGGAAGCGCCTAGCTAACCCCTCTAAATAATTTGAAAATAACTCCTCAAATCAAATTTTGGAGTGACAGAGTCAACAAAAGGTTAGAGTGAGATAACTATCAAGGCTAAGACAACTTTGGAGGTTGCTAGGAGGGATTTGTGTCCCTCTAGAGTGCGAGCTGACCTGGAGCATGGCAGAAGCACCAGCAGGGGGCCTTGGAGGTGGCACAGCTGTGGAGACAACAACTTCAGAATCTTTCAGCCCAGAGATAAGTAAAGAGGTGAGACAACTGATCAGAAAGAGATTACAGGGGACCCTTTACTGGCACTAAGTGCAGCTGGCACTGATTGGAAACTCCATTGCCCAAGAGCAACTCTGGGTCACAGTTCCAGGGCAAAGAGGAGTGTTTGTAATTGGTCACAAGGTGCAGGGGCCCTGGTCACAGTTCCAGGGTCAAGTGGAGTGATAGCACTTATGGTTACAAGAGAGTAAGGCATCTAGTCACAGTTCCAGAGTCAAGAAGGGTGGCTAGTACATATAGCTGCAGGAGAGTAGGAGCCCTTCCTCGATACAGACCAGGAGAGCAGTGATTCCACCTCTCCTAGGTTTACATCACCTCATAAGCACCAAAAACTTGCAGACTTTCTGAACTAGATCTGAAAGCAGCATCATGAAAAAGCCTGAAGCTTGGCATAGTACCTCCCCACCCCCAGGTGAGCGGAGATAAACTTTAACCTTAATTTCAAGGAAAAGAAATAGTCTGGGAAAATGAGCAAACACCAAAAATGACAACAAAAGACCTTGACTATAAAAAGCTACTATGGTAGCAGGGAGGACCAAGATTTAAGAAGAAAACAATGTGAAAAGAGCTGACAAAGCCTCAAAAAAACCCAAACAAACAAGCTAATTGGAACCAAGCCCAACAAGAATTCCTAGAAGAGTTAAAGAACTAGATAAGAATAGTAGAGGAAAAACTGGGAAAATAAATTAGGGTGATTCAAGAAAATTGTGAAAAGAGAATTAATATCTTGGTAAAAAAGGCACAAAAAGTACTGAAGAAAATAACATCTTAAAAAGCAGACATGGCTTAATGGTAAAAGAGGTACAGAAGTTCACCAAAGAAAAGAGCTCCTTAAAAATTATAATTGGCCAAATGGAAAAGAAATACAAAAGCTCAGTGAAGAAAGTAATTTCTTAAAAATTAGAATTGGGCAACTGGAAGCTAATGATTCCATGAGACATCAAAAAACAATAAAACAAAATCAAAACAATGAAAAAAACAGAAGAAAATGTTAAATATTTTATTGAAAGAACAACTGAAAAATAGAGTGAAGAGAAATAATTTAAGGATTACTGGACTACATGAAAACTATAATAAAACAAGAGCCTAGACATCATATTTTAATAAATTGTCAAGGAAAACTTCCCTGATATCTCATATCCAGAGTGTAAAATAGAAATTAAAAGAATCCATCAGTCCTGAAAGAGATCCCAAAATGAAAACTCCTAGGAATATTATAGCCAAATTCCAGAGCCCCCAGGTAAAGGAGGAAAATATGGCAAGCAGCTAGAAAGAAATAATTCAAATATTGTGGAGCCACAGCCAAGATCACATAACATTTAGCAGCTTTCATGTCAAAGGAGCAGAGACTTGGAATTGTGATATTCCTGAAGACAAAGGAGTTGGGATTACAACCAAGAATAATCTGCACAGCAAACTGAGTATAATCCTTTGGGGAGGAAATGGATATTTAATGAAATAGAAGAATTCCAAGCATTCTTGATGAAAAGACTAGGACTGAATAGAAAATTTGACATTCAAACACAAGACTCAAGAAAAAGCATAAAAAAACTAAATACGAAAGAGTGATTAAGAGACCTAATCAAGTTAAATTGTTTACTTCCCTATATGGGAAGATAATGCATATAATTCCTAACAACTTTATCATTATTAGAGAATTTAGAAGGAGTCTACATATATAGAGGGCATAAGTGTGAGTCAGTTATGTTGGGAGAGTCTCAAAAAAAAGGTGATTGAGTGAGAAAAAGGGAAGCACTGGATGATTAGGGAAGGCAGATGGTAGAATGGGGAAATTTTTTTTACCTAAAAGAGGCTTGCAAAGAAGAGTTTTTATAATGGAGTGGAAGATGGGCATGGGTGGTGGACAATACTTAAGCTTTACTCTCAATGAAATTGTTTCAAAGAGTAAAGAATATATATATGTATATATATATGTGTGTGTATGTGTGTATAAATACACATACATATATATTCAGTTGGATATAGAAATAGGGAAATAAGAGGGGAAGGAGAAAAGAACTATGGCAAGTGTGATTAAAAAGGAGGACAGAGTAAGGGAGGTGTGGACAGAAGTTAAACAGACTTTTGAGGAGAGACAGGATTAAAAGAGAGAGAGAAAACGATAAATAGAAGAAAATAGGATGGAGCAAAATATACAGTTAGTGATCATAGCCATGAATCTGAATGGGATCAGGTCACCCATAAAATGAAAGCATACAGCAGAATGGATTAGAAATCACAATCCAAAACAGAAACACACACACACACACACACACACACACAGAGTTAAAATAAAGCGCTGGTGTAGAGTCTATTATGCTTCAGCAGAATTAATAAAGTCAGGAGTAGCAAATATGATACCAGACAACGCAAAAACAAAAATAGACCTAATTAAAAGAGATAATTAGATTAATTACACTTTGCTAAAAGCTACCATAAATGATGTTGTGATATCAAACATTTTTACAGTGGATTTCTCTGATAAAAGCCTCATTTCTCAAATATATAGGGGACTGAGTCATTTATAAAAATAAGAGCCATTCCTTGATTGATAAATGATCCAAGGATATAAACATATCCTTTTCAAAAGAAGAAATCAAACCTACTTATAGTCACGTAAAAAATTCCCTAAATCACTATTGATTAGAGAAATACAAATTAAAATATCTCTGAGGTACCACCTCATACCCATCAGAAATGACAAATGCTGGTGGGGATGAGAAAAAATAGTTAAATTAATTAGCTGTTGGTGGAGTTGTGAACTAATTCAACCATTCTGGAAAACAATTTGGAACTATGCTCAAAGGACTATAAACTGCATATCCTTTGACCCACAACACCACTACTATGTCTGTACCCTAAAGAGATCAAAGAAAAAGAAAAAGGACCTATATATACACAAATATTCATAGTAGCTCCTTTTTAAAAAATTTCAGGGGCAGGGAATTGGAGATTGAAGGGGTACCTATCAATTAGGGAATGGCTGAGCCAATTGTGGCATATGATTGTGATGGAGTACTATTGCGTTAAAAGAAATGATAAGGAGGGAGTGGTTTCAGACCAAGCATGCATGGCAAGACCTATACAGAAAGTGAAGAACCAGGAGATCATATGTACAGTTAACAGCAATGTTGTAATAGTGATCAATTGAAAGACTTGGCTATTCTGATCACTACAATCATCCAAGACCATCCCAAAGGTCTCATGATTAAAAAAAATGCTCTCCACCTACAGATAAAGGACTGATAGACTCTGAGTGCAAATTTAAATAGATTTTTCTCACTTTATTATTTTTTCTGATATTGCTAATATGGAAATATGTTTTGCATGATTTTACATGTATCATTAATTAATATCATTTTGCTTGCCTTCCTAGTGGCTGCGGGAGGGATGGGAAGGAGCAGGGAATCTGGAATTCAAAATTTTAAAAGAAAAGAATGTTAAAAAATAAATTTTTGAAGAAGAGTTTAGGAGAGATAAGTGCTGTTTAAGATTTTTCTCTTTAAAAATTAACACCAAAACAAAAATGTTCATCCTTTTATTGACAACTTCTAGGTCATTTCCAAGGGCAGTCATTTGGGTAGCTGCTTAACATTGTTGTACCTTAGATTACTCATCTGAAAAATGGGAAGAGGGTTGAGCTAAATGACCTTTAAGATCATATGTACCTCTACCATTATCTGGACAGAAAGCTACGATGGGTTTGGCCAGGAATCAGTTAATTAGCCAACATTTTATGAAAGCAAATGTGACGTAGTCGATGGAGAGCTGGTCTTGACTTTAGAAAACCTGAGTTCAAGTCTTACCTTGGACATATTCTGGGTGAGTGATGCTAGTCATATCCAAAAACTTCCCCAGTGCCCCCAGGAAACTCTCTTAAGAGGATGAATTATGAAGTAGGTGCTGATCTGCATTCTTAGAGAGAATGCCTTTCAGGGAGCTCCCTAAATTTTATTGAAATCACAGGTATGGTAAAAAAAAAAAAATCTGAACACCTACTACGTAGAAAAACAGAAATGTAAAATAAGATTATTGCTAAGCTTGTACAGTTGAATAATTTCTTTAGTAAGTTCAGGAATACCTATCAGTCTTCAAGGTTTATGATATTGCCAAGGTGACATTATATGGGGATTCCAAGATGACTGAAGTTTGGGATAAATGTTGAATACTTCAAGAGGGAACAAATTTATTCTGTGATTTTTGGATTAGAACCCTTGATTAGGTATGTGGAGAACTTGGCCAAGTTATTTGTTGCTTTGTGCCTCAGTTTTCTCTCTTGTAAAATGAGGCTAATCATGTTTACACCATATAACTTACAGAATATAGCAGAGGATAAAATGAAAAATTAGATATGTGAGTACTTTAAAAATAAAAAAATTCAAAGATACTATTATTACCATTATTATGATTGCTGTTATCAGTACCTAAAGCATTTTTAATCACTGGCTCTGGTTTCCCCAACATAACTCAGCAGCAAAGACACAGCAGCCTCAGACCTCTCTGTGGGCCAAAGCTGCCATTGCCTGCTTGTCAGCATGGAAAGGTTGGGGCTGGTGAGTAACTGGTCGGGTTGAGTGCCTGCATCTTCGCAGTCCTCTCAGGGAATCCCCAACAGCATGGATAAAGTCCTATGGCTGGGAATAGCTAATAGGATTCACTGTCTGTGAGCTGATGGGGTTTTCTCTCTGGCTTATACTGCAGTTTGGTACAGTGGCTCTTGCCAGAAATCATTTCCTTAAACAATACTCCACATGGGTGGAATGCAGGCCGGATAGAGAAGAGAACATTGTGGGGGTGGGGACTGGATGGGGATTGGCCCTTTCAATGAGTGCTCACTTTAATGGATATTCATTGAGATCTTTCAACACACACACACACACACACACACATACATATATGTATGTACAGAGAGAAAGAGAGAGCGAGAGAGAGAGAGCACTGTGCTAGCCACTTAGTGTGTGTGTGTGTATGTATGTGTATGTGTGTGTTGTATAATATACAAAAGAAGTATAAGACTATTTCTTTATTCAAAGAGTGCTTAAGAGTTGTACATAGATGATTTTATATGTATATATACATACATACACATGTGTATATCTATCCATATGTGTATATATATATATATATATATATAGAGAGAGAGAGAGAGAGAGAGAGAGAGAGAGAGAGAGAGAGAGAGACAGAGACAGAGACAGAGACAGAGACAGAGACAGAGACAGACAGACGGAGAGATTTAGACATGAATACAAATACAGATGTCAAACTATTCCAAAGTGAGTGGTAACACGATGTGGTAGAGGTCTGATCTTGGAGAAAGGAAGACATGAACCCAGGTCTTGTTTCTGACGTATACTAGCTTTATGACTCTGGGGGAAGGGAAGGGCACAAGCATTTATTAAGCACCTACAGTATTCCAGGCACTGTGCTAAGTGCTTTACAAGTATTTCATTTCATTCTTGTAACAGTTATATAGGGTAGATGTTATTATTATCCTCATTTTATAGTTGAGGAAGCTGAGGCAGAAAGAGGTTAAGAGGCTTGTCCAGAACCACACAGTAAGTATCTGAATGAAGACTTGAACTCTGGTCTTCCTAATTCCAGGCCCAGCTCTCTATCCACTGTACCATCTTGGTAAGGGGCCATCCCTGTCACTTTCAATTGTGACTGGAAGCTCATTACCTACATGAGTTGGCTAGGTGGTACAATACACGGAGCTGGAGACAGAGTTGAGTCAAGAAGACCTGAATTCAGTTCAGCCTCACATACTTACTGGCTGAATGACCCTGGGCAAGTCACTCCACCTCTGTCAGCCTCAGTTTTCCTATCTGTAAAATTGGAGTAAAATAGTGCCAATGTCCCAACGTTATTGTGAGGTCGTTAGAAAGACCCTGGAAAGCACTTTGCATACCTTCAAACACCATGTAAATGTTTGCTATTATTATTACTTGATGAAGCAATCCATTCTGTTGTACAGTTCTAGTTGCTAGAAAGTCTAATTTGAATCAGATAGTCTATCTTTGATTCAATTAAAAATTCTTTATTATTAAATAATCAGTTAAATAATTAGATTAAAGAATATCTTTAGATAAATTGAATCTCATACTGAATCAAAGTCTATCGCCTTGTTACTTTTTAGATTTAGAAATGGAAAGGACCTTAGGGGTCACCTAGTCTGACCTCCTTATTTTCCACATTGAGAAAACTAGATTTAAAGAAATGAAATAACTACGTAAGGCCACACTGCTATTAATTGACAGAACCTGGATCTTCTAACTCTAAATCCATCCCATCATAATCCCTTCCACTCATTGCTTCGGTGTCTACCCTCTCTAGCTACATGGAATGAAGCAGATATTTTAATAGGTTCAGCACATAACAACACTTAGCACCATGCCTGATACATAGCAGGTATTTAATAAATGCTTCTGGAAGGAAGGAAACCAGCAATTATTAAGCATTTACTGTGTGTCAGACATTGTGCTAAGTAATTTACAATATTGTCACATTTTATCCCCATTATAACCCTGTGTGATAGGTGCTAATATTAGCCCTTTTTTACAGTTGCAGAAACTGGGACAGACAGTTTATCTTATTTTATTTTTTTAAGTGACTTTCCCAGAGTCACAGAGCTAGTAAATGTCTACGGCCATATTTCAATTCAGGTCTTCCTGACTCTAGGCCCAGCGTTCCATCCATGGCATCACCTAGCTGACTCTAGTTGCTGTGGGATTAATGAAAAGATCAAATGAGGTGAGACAAGTAGAAGCTCTTTGAAAAAATTGGAAGGGTTATGCAAATGTATGCCAACAATAGTAACAACTAGAAGAATATTAATATTAATCAGGAAATGCCAGCATCCATGCACATTGTTTATATATTAAGACATATGCATGTATGAAAATATTACTATTGTCTCTACATACAGAAGAATACTTAAGAATGATGGATTGTTGGAAGGCTGAGATTATACTCAGGGCCATTTCCTCCACTGCCACCCCCTAGTTATGCTTCTCCATGGATGTTTCCATAGCTTGAGCCCCCTTCTTAGTACTCAATAAGTACAACTCCAGGCATTGGTTAAGACTGATTGTGTGGCCCAGACTTCATTGAGGCCTGAAGGCAGGTGATCTGGTGCCATTTTAGTAGGAGCTTCCAAAGACTTCCCTGCGGGATTTTGAGGATAAGAGAACACCGGGGACTGCAAGAACATATTTCTACATATAAATATTTATGTCAAATCAGCTCAACTAAGAAGGTGGCAAAACAAGGCGTGAAAATAAAATGAAACAGAGCAGCCTGACTTTTTGCAAATATTTATGAGAGAGAAAAATGCTGAGAGGAAGGACGGGAGTGAGCCATGGAGGCCTGATGGGGGAGGAGGGAAGAAAGAAAAAAAGAGAATCCCTGTAGGGTCTGGCTATTGCTTTCTTAGAAATGCCAGATGACTGAATGCAAGTAAAATTCCATCTCAACATATACCATTGTCAAGAGGACATCTGCAGAGAGAATTGATTTGTGTGGCCCAGCAAGTGACCCACAGAAAAAAAGTAATCATTTATAGCTGACGTTGCATAGCACTTAGGTTTACAAAGCCCTTTACATTCATGATTACATTGATCCTCATAACAATCTTTGGAGCTAAGTGTCATGGGTAGCACTGGTCACCATTTTACAATGTGAAGATGGAGGAGTTCACATGGTACTGAACTTGGAATCACATGAAGAGTTCAAATCTTGTCTCTGGCACTTAATACCTATTATGTTTGGACAAATCATTGAATTTTCTTGAGACAGCTTTCTTGTCTGTCATATGAGGGACTTGAATTGGTTGATCTCTATGGGACTTTCTCACTGTATGGTCCTAAACTCACATAGCTAACAGGTGGCTGAGGGCAGATTTTGACCTCAGCTTTTTCTGATTTCAGGCTCAATATTCTTTCCACCATATGCCACAAAAGTGCTTCTTGCTCATCTAGTTACAATCAATTTTTATGAGAAAGAATCTCCTAGAAGTATTTTCTCTTGTCTTTATCCTTGTAACACTCAGTCTCTTTGGAGAAAGAACATTCTTGTCAAAGGCAACTGTAGTGCAATAAGAAATGAATTCACCCTGATATTAGAGGTGCTGAGTTGAAGATTGAGCCCTGTCCTGAATTAACTGGGTGACTGAAGGTAAATAATAACTCTATCTCTTTGGGCTTCAGTTTTCTATAAAATGGGAACAGCTGCAACAACGATGATGATGAAGATGATGGTGATGATAGCATTTGCATAGCTCTTGGCAACATGCTGTATAGGTTCTCTCACTTGAGATAATAATGATATTTATTCTACAAGGCAGCTATCCTCTTTATGTGTTTTGTGGCAATGCAGGCCAGGAGAGAATAGCTGAACCTGAGTGGGAGTGTCCATGAACTGTGTGTAGTACTTTTAGTTTGCCTTCAATTGGAAATTATCCTTCAGTTTCTATCCCATTGCACCACCTCAAACTACCTAAGCTAAATTGCCTTAAGCTCCCAAATGACCCACTAAAACAAAACAACCTACAAAAAGAAGCCAGAACTAGGAGAAAGAAGATTCCTTGGGAGATATTGGGTACATGACACCTTTCTCTCTCTTGAGGACCTCTTTGCACTTGTTAATTCACTGTGGGGAGGCTGGGCTCAGCCCTGTTTTAACCTGTTTCTGCCACCCAGGAGATGCACAACCAGTTTAGAAATCTTGGAATTTTGATCAAATTCTGTTTTTGAAACAATTCAGATGTCTTTCTTTCCTGGGCATGCTAAGGTTACTAAGTATGCAAGGTGAACCATCAGGGTCTATCAGCTGCACCTTTTGTGCTAGAGAGTTAGCTAGTCAGAGTGATGAAGAAGGCGGACTCAAATTCAGGAAGTTCTAGGTTGGATTCTCATCTCTAAGAAATGTGGGGATAAATTCTAGCTGTATGACTCCAGACAGATCTTTTAACCTCTCTGAGTTCAACATGACTGTATGTGGTAGAGAAGGTGCTAACCTGCATTTGTTGAGGTAGAATTCCTTATAATTAATGGACCTCCAGGTCCAGCCCCTAGTTATTTACTGCCCTAAAAGAAGCTTTTTGCCCAGGGCTAAACCCATCAGTATCAAGATCTCCTTGTTGTCTGTGCTTCTTTTACCCCGCCCCCCCAACACATTTTTTGCATATTTTGCATATTTTTAAAGATACATGACTGCCTTGTGTTCTCCTCATGACCTTTTTGGTGTCCTTTGATAATGTGGCTGCAGTCCACTTCTTCATGCTTATTCCATGTGATTCTTCTTCATATATGCTATGGTCTGATCAAACCCATCGACATGCTGTTTTTCCCTGTAGACAATATGCCATCTCTTATTTGATGGGATGGGCAAAGGTATTGAAGAGGATAGACTTTCAAATTTGGGGAATAGATGCACCTGTTTGCTGCATCCTAGACTTGGAAAGTCCCTAACATTTCATCTACCTAGAAATCAGATTCCCTAATGTTGCATTGTTTTCTTTTAATTAATTGATATTAATTGATTGTTTTTAGAGTATAGAGGTTGTATTCTGAGTCTGGCCCTAAGCTGAGGAAGGTGCCTGGTCCCAATTTGTTAGGCAATTAGTATGCATTGTTTAATAAATCAAATTGTTCAGAAGATCAAACCTTTGTTTCCTCAGTCATTTCATCTTTCACCTGCCACAATAGTCAATTATGACTGGAACAAAGAGTATTTAAGGGAGGATAATATGAAATAAGACTGGAAAGATAGGTGGAAAGCTCCTGGCTAAGGAGTCTCTATTTTATCCTATAGACAATGGAAGCCAGTGAAGATTGTTTTTGAAGTGGGATAACATAATCAGGTCTGCACCTTAGCAAGATTATTTTGACAGCTGTGTGAAAGATAAAAGGAGAGCAAATTAGGAGGTTTTTGCCATAGTCTAGGGGAGAAGTGATAAAGGCCTAAGTTTGGGTGACATGTCCTTTCCTCTAGTATTGAACCCGGACTTCTTGTCTTATATTCTTTTGTCTTTTCATTGACCCATTATTGACACAGGGCTTGTTAGAAGGGAATTTAAACCACAGAATGATCAGATAAAAGAGCGATAAATTCTTTTGAGAATATATCTAGCTAATTGTTAGTGCTCCCAAATGTTTTCCAATTCTTTTTCTTTAAAGGGTGGGGTGTTATAGATTAGGAAAAAATTATGGTCAGTATTCTTTCCTGTCAAGTCACTCATAAATTATTCCTGGCCTCAGATGAAGCGTTGTCTATAGAGATATATTACAGGCCAACAATGTCCTTCCTAGAATCCTTGGAAGTAGCGAAATCTTTTTAGCACAGGAGATCTGTGCTAATCCATGGAACAGAGAAGGGGAGAAGGCAATAATTTCTAAGTAAGAAACTGGAAAATATATAGAATCTTAGAATCTCAGAGTTGGTAGCAGCAAGGGCAATCATCTAGCCCAGGGATTCTTAACATTTTTTTATGCCCTTGGAACTTTTATGCGGTTTGGTAAATCCTATAAACTTTTTCTCGGAATAATGTTTTTAAATCCACAAAATGAAATTCACGGAATTACAAAGGAAACCAATGATATTGAAATGCAGTTCTCAAAATTTTAAATAAAAAAACGACCCCCAAGGTGAAGAAAACCAAGCCTGTTATTTTACAAATGAGGAAATTAAGGCCCAGGAAAGAAAGTTGGGGACAAGTATTTATTAAGTGACTATTAAATATCAGGCATGGTGTGACGTGTTTTATAACTACCATCTCATTTGATCCTTACAACCATGTTGGGAGTATAGTGTTATTATTATTTCAATTTTAAATCTGAAGAAACGGAGTCAGAGGTTAAGTGAATTATCCAGGGTTACACAGCAAGTGTCTAAGGTTGGACTCAGGTCTTCCTGACTTTAAGTCCAGCCCTCTATGCACTGAACCATCTAGTTGTATCTAGTAAGACTCAAGAAATTAAATGACTTGCTCAAGATGACATAGTAAATGTCGCAGGTGAATTTGGAAGCCAGCTCCTCAGACTGCAGCGTTGCTGTGCTTCCCCTCCCCCTCAACCCCCTCTATATGGTGTGATACAGGCAGTAAATGGCAGAACCATGGTTTTTATTCAGATCCTCTGACTACACTGCTCTTTCCATTACTTCTTGCTGGCTCCCTCAGGCATCTCTTGCCTGGTGAGGGACATGGGGAACATGGCAGATGAATAATCAGCCTTGAGGAATCTGAGCCTCAGAGAAGTTACTTGACTCATCAAAAGTTCAATGGCTAGAGAGTATCAGGGCCTGGCTTAGGATACAGGTATCCTCGTTCCCACTTTAGCCCTCTTTCCACTTAACCATGCTGGCTCATTTACCCATATACTGGGGACAAGGGGATAGCAAATGGGGAATCAATGCAGTTAAGTAAAAAGGAAAAAAAAAGACATGGTAGGTCATGTGTAAATTAGAGTAATCAACTCAATGATCTTCCCTAAAACAAAAAAAGAGGCAGCTAGGTAGTACCCTAATGCATAGAGTGCCAGACCTAGAGTCAGGAAGACTGATGATCCTGAATTCAAATCTGACCTATTGGCTGTGTGATCCTGAGCGAGTTACCTAGCCCTGTTTGTCTCAGTTTCCTGGTTTGTAAAATGAGCCGGAGAAGGAAATGGCAAAACCTTCCAGTCTCTTTGCCAAAAAACTCTAAATGGGGTCACCAAGAGACAGACACAACTATCAAATGACTGAACAACAGAAAAGGGATAAAGAGAAAGCAGGTCATAGAAGATAATCCAAAACACTTGACTGACCAATTCCACTCATTCATTCATTCATCCATTTGTTCATTCACCAAGTATTGATGGAGACCCTATGTGTTATACTACAGGGTGAAGTCAGGGAGGAAGGCAAAGAGGAGAGGTTGAAAGGAAGTATAGTGTCCAGACCTGTGATGTTATCAGGATGAAGGAAAATCCCAATGTGGAAACTCCTTTCACTGGTGTAGATTGGCAACTCAGCAGGTCTTAGAGAGTTGCCTGGGGCCCTACAAGGTTAAGTGGACTGATCCTGGTCAAAGGCAAGAATCATTTCCCAAGTCCTTTTGATTCCTAGGTCAGCGCTCTATCTTCTGTGCCGTGTTGCCTCTAAAGGAATATATAACAGAAGCAAAAATATACCTGCTGCCCTTCCAAGGCTTATATTGTAGATGGGAAGGCAAGAGTATAAGACATGAAGTGGTTAAATAATATTGCAAGTAGAATGATAAGTACTAAATAAGAAGAGAAAGCAGTAGGTAATAATGGGAGCATCTTCTATAAGTAAAGGTTTAGCATGGGGACTTAGCAAGTAATCCCTAGAGCACTAGATTTGGAGTCTCAAGACCTGGGTTTGAGTCCTGACTCTTGGCTCCACCCTCACTAACTTTGTGATCATGGGTAAGCCACTTCATCTGAGTCTCAGTTTCTCCATCTATAAAATGGTTAATAAAGTTTGCACTTTTTACCTCGCAGGGCTGTTTGGAGGATTTCACTCTGCAAACTCAAGTGTTACATAAGTGAACTATCATTACTTATTATTATTTCATGCTTTATAGATATTCTGAGACTAGACTTGCTCTAGTACAAAATTTGCATTGGAGAGATAATGATTTCCAGTTGACTGATGGAGTATTCTGAAGCTGGGACTCTGTCTTACTGTAATGAAACCATCCCTGATTGGGGGAGGAAATAAGAAATCAGCCAGAAGTGTGGAAGGGAACCATTCTCCTCGATCCCTGTGGTTTGAGGAAAGACAAAGATTTTACAATTGTTAGTCTCCGATGGAGAGATGACCTATTTGGTGACCTCATGTGCCTTACCCAGCCTCAGCACCACATTTGGGTGCAGCTGTGCTGGGTTATATTGTACATGCTCTCGGGGCCAGACTCAGGGGACAAGTTTGCTTCTCCGGTTACTATTAATGGAAACTGTGTTCCTAATTCCCCTCCTGCTGAGCAGTAAATTTACCTCTTAATGTCTTGCGGAGCCAGCGTGCAGAAAGATTGACAACATTGTTCACACTGTTTAAAGGTTCCACTGTGTGTTGAAAATTGTCTAAATGGGGGGATAATGAACAATAACCAAATTGAAGTTTTTCAAGCTGAGAGAAAAAAGGACTTCAGAGAAGGGTTACCACAATGAAGTCTGAGTCTGCTGAGCAGAGGGAGACGTGTGAAGGCTGAGAATCCACAGCCAGATTTTAGGTTTCTGGAAGCCCATGAGTTATTTGGAGCAGTATCTCCCACCTTATTTGAGTTTGGAATATATCTGTGAATTTTCCAGGATATACCAGGCAGGGATTGTGGTGAGTAGGATGACTTATGTCACTCTAACCCTTTGTCCCTCTCAAGTTACCTACTGACTTAGCTAGTTGTCCATCATGGTCATGACTAGTACAGAAGGTTAATCTATTAAGGAGAGACAGCAAGGGATAGCTGATAAAAAGTTGACCTTGGAATCAGAAGCACCTGGGTTCAAGTCTCAAATTTGACACGCTTTGGCTCTGTGACCCTGATCTGGTTAATTAAACACTTATTGTCTCTGCGTGGCTTACGCTCTAAATTGTAGATTTTCATTTGTAGAGGGACATATATATATATATATATATATATATATATATGTATATAATATATATATATACATACACACACACATACATATATATGCACACAGACATATATACACACATACATATATGTATCTGTGTATGTATATACATATGGATATCATACATTTTGGTGAAACAAAAAAAATAATCATCTACTTAAAATGTGGTTGTTCAGTTGTGTCCAACGCTTCGAGACCCCATTTGGGATTTTCTTGGCAAAGATACTGCAGTGGTTTGCCATTTCCTCCTGCAGCTCTACAAATTTTATATTTTACAAATGAGAAAACTGAGGTAAACGGTGTTAAGTGACTTCCCCAGGGCCGTACAACTAGTAAATGTCTGAGACTAGATTTGAACTCAAGGAGATGAGTCTTCTGACTCTGGGTCTGGCACTTTATTCACTGTGTCACCTGGCTGCCATCTCTATTTAAACAGTCAACATTAATCTGATGTTGTGATAAAGGTTGAATAGTTAAGAGAAAATACATAATGTATATACAGAATCAACGCTCATTGGATTGTAAACTCCTTGGGGTCAAGGACTATTTTTTATTTTCTGACTGTGTTCCTAGCACCTACAACAATGATATAGTATAGATGTATCATTGCATTGAACTGGGCCAATAATGATGTCCTTACCATCAATGTCTCCAAGATGGAAAAGATGAGAAGATGAGCCTCTAAATAGCTGAAAAGAATGCTGGGCTCTTATGGCAGATGATCTGGTTCAAATCCTGCCTTTGACAGTTAGTAAATATTTGTGTGAACTTGGATGTGAACTTAACTTCTAACTCAACCTGCATTTTCTCATAGGCAAAACGAGGGGGTTCAACTAGATGGTCTCTACAGTCCTTTCTAGCTCTAGCTCTATGATCTGTGCCCTTCTGGCTCCTACCAGATACCATTTTCTAGTTTCTTGATATGGAAGGTAGGATAGAAATCTTTGCAATCACTCTAGGCTGATCCATAGACCTGAACATTGGCATCTTGAGTTGGGTGGTGGAAAGGGGTGAGGATTCAAAGGAAAGAGAAGACATGATCTTTTGCTACTCATCTCTGAGCTTCCAGGAAGAAGTAAGGGATCACTTGCTGTTCATTTGTTCATGTATTCATTCATGCATTCATTCAACAAACATTGACTAAGCTCTGACTACATGCAATTTCACTGTGCTAGGTGCTGGAGTGTATTAAGTGAATGAGAGAGTCAAGGGAAAAAATTTCCGAGTAACTCAGGTGGCGTTCCAAAGAAAAAGGAGTGGATATCATTTTCACACATTTGTGGAAGAGGCTTTCCTTGGTAGTGGTTGCCTACAGAACATGGTCCTGAGACAGGGAGAAGAAAGGGGAAATTGGGAGGAAAAGGCACCATATCATGACAAGTCACTGACCTTTATTGTTCTATGAATTGCAGTTATTATGCCTTTAAATTCAGTAAATTTCTCTGGTTTAATGGCTCATGATTCCTTGAATAGGAACTTCATGTGCATATCACAGGCTGGACTATTTTGAACCTTGCACTATTAAGGCAATTAAATGCCCAAGTGGAATTTCATTAATATTAAGAGTTTGATGACCCTAGTCTTGTAGCAGAATTCCTTGTGTCCTCTAGTATACTGTGGTCTCCTTCAGTTTGCCAGTTTCTGAGTTTGTGGTTTGGCCTCCTCACCGAGCTCTTTCCCTGAATTCAATGTCTATCAGGAGATTTGCTGAGGCAACAGCCTGCTCTCTTGACTATTTTTCTTTTTAGGAGGGAGGATGGGCAGAAAGACAGAGTGATGTCCAACTGTGCAATGCAGTTAAGTGGTTCTGGTTCCCATGGAGCCATTATAACCTTTCTTGCCTGAATCGCTATTGCTTGGGTATATGTGCACACAAGAAATGTGAGGAGGTCTGATATATCTGTGTGGACTTATGCCTCATGGACATGAGTCTGTAGGTCTGCTTTTGTGTATGTCTATGCACACTTTTGTCTGGGCATGTGCACTTTCATGTTTGTGGGTGTGTTTGTAGCTATTGTAGACTCCTGTATGTGTATATGTATCTGAGATTTTGCATGTGTCTCTGTATGTGTATTTGTGCATATATGTGACAGAGAGACACACAAAAAGACAGACAGATCTATCTATGTATGTGTGTATGAGAGAGAAATACAGATATATGTATATTATATATATGTATATATTATAAGATAGATTGATAGATAAGATAGATATAGAGAAACACTGAAAAGAACCATTCCCTGTGTTTTTTTCCTCTTCAGCCACACCCTTCCGTGCTTACTTTTGTCTGTGTGTACATTTTTATATGTAATTGTGTTTGTGTAGCTAGTTGTACATTCTTATGCATGTACTTGTGTCTGGATTTTTTCATGTGCTTCTGTTTATCTTTGTAGGGCTGTATGTGTGTGTGCCTGTGTGTGTGAGTGTGTGTGTGTGTGTGTGTGTGTGTTGGGATGCTCACATTTGTATGGACCCCTACCAACTATGTGAGCATCCCAACACACACTTCTACCCTGCATACAAATGAATCAAAAATTTGGCATTGAAAACTTTACTTTTGCATTGATGAATCTAGTGAGTACACATGCATCAATAAATCCCTACCTGGAGACACCTCATTATATCACGTATTGAGATATACTGTAGGTCAAGTCTCTTTTATAAACAAGATGATATATGGCACATTTCATACTGTGACAGGGAAAGCCCATTCAAGACCAGCATTCTAATAAAGTTCCATTGTGTATTCAGCTCTGTATTAATGTATAATCCTTCATTCTCTAATTATCATCTTTGCCATCACCATCATCATTTATATTTATTTAGGACCCTACACTTTATTAAAGTGTTTCCTCATAATAGTTGCATGAGTTAGATAGTGCAGGTATTATAATCTACCTTTGGGGTATGAGAATACTGAAACCCAGACTGATTAAAGGACTTGCTTGAGGTTATATCCCTGCTAAGTGCCAGATACTGGCCTTGAACTCCTACCTCCAAGGTTTAGAGTTTTCCATTACACTAAGACCCTAAGACTGTTCTTTGCAGTTCTCTGAGTATTTCATATATTTAAATCTTATCACAGAAGCATCGTGATATAGTACAGGAGTTCTGAAAGTAGATTTCAACCGAGGGGGGCGGTCTACGGGAAAAAATAAATCTCTATTTTCTCCAACCTGAAATTCATCATTTTCTTAAATTATGACTGTAGATACTAAACATTATTCTGAGGAGTCCATACGCTTTACTAGACTGCCAAAATGTCCTTGGCACAAAAAATGATTAAGAATCCCTAGTATAGAGGATGAGCTGCCAACACCCCACCCTGACTACCTAGTCAATATAAGGATTTTTGTTTTTAACTTTTATTTTTGTTCTGGACTTAACAAACACCATATAGAATTGCATTTGCATATACATGTTAAAAGAGTAAAAGAGGATTGTATATGAAATTTCATATATGTATAGCTTGCTTTACTCTTTAAGTATTTAATAAGATTAACTTGTAGCTTTTAAAGCTGTCTTGTTTACCCGGCCTTCCTTCAATATAGGTTTTTGCATACATCAGGTGCTTAAGTATGGTTTCTGTCTGAATGAGAGAGGGAGAGAATATTTATTCGTTCATTTATAGAAAGACTTATGGAGCCCCTAATGTGTAGAAGTTCCTGTGCTAGGTGCTCTATAGAACAAAGTATGTGGCACTTTACTTACCCTCATGGAGCTTATATCCTTATAAGCGTGGTTTAACTGAACCAAATGGGCATTCAACTGACATTAATGCTTTACTCCTGCTCTGCTTCCCTCAATTCCCTGTGGTACTGAGCTCAGGTGGTATCCAAGAGAGGACTGGAATCATTGGCTTCACCCACAGACAGAACTAGGTCCTCCCTCTTTTCTCCCCCTTCTCTGGCCAGGGAAGGACACTGTGGGATGGACCCAGAGCAGCTGAGGGCTGCTGAAGTGGAAGTGGAGGAGGGAGCCGGGAGAAGATTATTTTCTGTGCTTTTTAGGATTTACATGAATAGCTTTAGCTTTAGAGAAAACAGTTGTGCTTTTAATGAGTGGGATATGTTGAACTTGAGCTCTTTAAATTGCTTTCAATTAATTATGCTGTTTGCAATGATCGAGTTATTTAAAAAAATAGCTGAGGATTAATTGCTTAATTGCTATAAAATAATTGAGGAAAGAGATGTGCACCAACAAAGAGTCCTTGTGTGGGTCTGAGTCCCTACTCCTAACCTCAAGTACAGGGATGGAGGCTCTACTTGACTAACCATGCTTACTGGATAGATTTTCCTGCTGAGAGAAAGCCCAGTCAGTAGTTCCTTAGAAGAGTGAACTTTCCTTGGGTTCTATAGAAATTTTGCACCTAAGAGGACTTTATTCTCAGACAGGTAGCGACCCGATAATTGTCAAATATTCGTAATATTCCTAATCATGTTTTAAGAGTTGTGAAGAGTGTTAGGTACTAAACCTATGTGAACAGTGACTCCAAGTTATTCGAGTGGGAGAAGAGCGAATCATATGGGATCACAGAACATTAGATCATACTTTTCGGGCAGGATGGGACTTTTGAAGTAACGTAGTCCAACTTTCCTCATTTTACAAAGGAGGAACTGAGTCCCATAAAGGAGGGTCTCACGTCTATGCCTCCAATGACACAACTCTCTTTCCAATAAGCCTGACAAGCAATGTCAGACACTGGCTAAAAAATCCATTCCTCCATCCTTACTTCCTGAACTCATTTAAGTTGTAAATTTTGCTTCAAGAGAAAAATAGGAAAAATAGAATGCATTGGGTGGTTGGTACTAGATCTGGTTTTTGTCATCATTATTTTCTTCTGTGTCAACAATAACAACGGAAATTTGTTGGAAATTATGAACTGTGGAGCATCAAGCTTCCCTGGATATCATTTAAGCAGATTTCTTCAAGTATTTGAAGGGCTGTTGCATGGAAAAGAATTTAGTCTTATTCTACTTGGTTCTAGAGGATTGAACTAGGAACAACAGGTGAAAGATGCAAAGGTACAAATTTAAGTTTAACGCAAGGGAAAACTTCTTAACAATTATGGGCTTTCTGGGGGAGGGAGTGAGTTTTTCCTTAGTACTGGTTGGCTGGTTAATTGTTGTCCTTCATTCTCGAAGAGGACAAAAATGACATAATTATGCTAAAATCAAGTTTTAATGTGCCTGACTGTGGCTGATCAGACCAATATGAGCTCAGAATGCTTTACCACAGGTTCGGGCACAAATAGTCCCTGTGAATATTTGAGGAGGATACTCTAAATTCGCACATCCTGCATTTGCTTTGAGCTGTCTCAATTCTGTTTTGCTCATAGAGCACAGCACCTTTCCTGATATGGGCCCACCATGCTGTGCCAGCCATGTCACACAATCAATTCCAAAGTTCTTGAGAAAGACCTTGAGAGTGACCTTGTAGCTCTTCTTCTGACCATCATGTGATGATCCCTTGCCCCATGTGAGTTTTCCATGAAACAATCTTTTACATTCAAACCATGTGGCCAGTCTGTCAGAGTTGGGCACTCTAAAGCAAAGTTTGAATGCTTGGCAATTTAGTTTGAGTAAGGACCTCAATGAATGGTACCATGTGCTGCCAGGTGATCTTCATAATCTTCCTAAGACAATTCTAATGGAATTTTCCTGGCATGGTGCTGGTAGACTGTCCAGGTTTCAAGGAATTATTGGATGACCGTTTGTTTGGTCGGTTATGGAAGAGATTCAAATGGGGGGTTGGGTTCAGTTACAGATTGGACTATTTCTAGGCTTTGAAGGCTCATTTGCTAACCCTTAGTTCTGTGACTAATTCTCCACTGAAAACAATGCTTGGAGTAGGTTATCTTGAAACTCCCTCTAACCTATGATCATCACATCCTTCAATTTACCTCTGGAATTTATGTATGGAGTAATTGAGATAAGGGACATGAAGATATGTTGAGTCCTATATAAGACAGATACTTTTTTAAAATTGTAAAATGCAACCAAATTTAAATTACAGTTATGGTCAACTTGTAATTATAGGTAATATCAAGATGATGGCTGTTTCTACACTTTAGTGGTGGTATGATTTCATTGATGTGGATATTCTGTTGAACTCTGAAGCCTTTCTGTCACTAATCATCCTGAGAAATTCTTGTCTCTGAATTTCTATAACTATTTCACATGAGGGGACCTGCTCAATATTATGAAAGGCTTCTAGTTCTCTTGGCACTGGGGGAATGGCAATGACTACCAATAGTTATCTCTTGCTAGTAAGAGTGACTCACTATTTTTTTCTGGTCATATATGTCTCTAATGACACCCTCTATACAAATATTATGAAAGAATAATAAAAAAAATCTTTTAGTATGACTTTAGAGTACAAGATGTGTTTATCATTGTTTTGTGTGCATGGTACTAAGTTTATCTTTTGACTTATGTTTTGTTCTGGTGTAACAGCAAGGACTCTGGCATACACAAGAGGCCCTGCTGTACAGGTTATTAGGTCTGTTTTTCTAAAAGGAAAGCATCTTTTGAGGGGTCAACAATCACTTTAGTCAAGCACATATATCATTCACTTAGTTCAGGGGAAAAAGTCAGCACCCTGAACTTCAGAGAAAATACAGACAGAGAAAAAGAGATCAAATAACAGACAGGGCTGCCAACTGTCTGACCATAAGCAATACATACATCACAGACCAACAGACAGATCCAACTGTCTGACCATAGTCACCGGAGAGAGAAGCACCAACATCTGAGTTTTCAAGCTGAGGGGCTAAAATGCCAAGAGTCTCCTTTAGCCAAACAGATACCTCCAATGAGTAAGCCCCAAAGTAAAACCTTACCTCAGAGTATTTGTACACTTTTCAGAGCCAGGGGGCATCACAACACTTGAGAACCAGTGCATTAGAAATTAACAAAAGCTGTGGGTCTCCGCTAATCAAGCTTCCCTTAATGGGCAGGACCATTAACGGGTGAGGAAGATCTTTAGCTCTTATTAGCATTATATCTGGCTAATACTGAGATCTTCTACAAAGTACTCTTCTAATTCTTTATCATAACTTGGGGGTGACTTTGGGTTCCTGAGAGCTGTGCCATTGAGTTCTGGAAGGTCTTACCAAGTTGGAAAGGACCCAGTGAAGGACCAGCCTAACTGAGTTCAGAGAAGCTTATTTTCTAAAGGCTGACTGCCAAGTGATGAAATTTTTTTGGTCACAGCAACATAAAATGTGGAGGATTTATGATCTACATTTCCTTAATATTGTAATTCTTGGCACACACTATTCCATCTCTTATCTCTGTGTCTTTGCTCACATTGTCTCTCTCTCCCCTCCCCCAACTTCCCTGCCATGTCTAGAATATTCTAATTCCTCACTTCTATCATTTGGAATCTCTAGCTCTCTTCAAGGCTCCACTCAAGAGCCAACTCCTTCAAGAAGCCTGTCCTGATTCCTCCCACAGTGAAAATGTCTCTTCCATCATTGTGAATCTATGTATTTTGTATAACTCCTATATTTACTTCTCTGTGAACATCTCCTCTCTCCCTAGTAGAAAGTCACCTCTTGGAAAGCAAGATTTGTCCTCCTTTTGTATTTGAATTCTCAGTCCCTGGAATAGTATTAGTACTATAGCAGGTACTTAATAAAAGCTTCTTGTCTGATTTGTGGAGTGGGTGCCCACATCAACACAATCACAGCTCTTTCAAAGTACCAAGTAAATATTAAAATTAGTTTTGCTGCTTGAGCACAGACCAATTGGCAGCAGAGGGAATTTGGCTAGAAGTAAGCAGGGCAAGAGAGGAAAACCTGCTTGGGCTTTAAAATTCGACATGATTAGTCCAAAGAGCTCGTCATTTATGCCAATGGTTAATAGAGAGTTGCTGGTATTAACTTTTTTTTTTTCTTTAGAATTGAAACTGAACCAAGACTGGCTGGCCATTTTTTTGGAATACAAGCCAAGGATGATCATGTTATCTGCCTCTATGATCTCAGCCATTGAACCCAATGGTCAGTTATACCACTTGGGGCTAGGATTTGACCATGATTTCTGTGTCAGACATCTTTATGGACAGAAGAAGCAATCATTTCACTGGATAGGTGTTTGGGCCTCAGTTACCTCATCTGTAAACCAAGGAAGTTGGATTAGATAATGTCTGAGCCCTTTCCAGTCCTCAAATTCTGATTCTCTGGTTCTATGGCAATCTAGTTACGGGATGGAGGGCTTGGTGGGGGGGATGGAAATAAAGAATTCACATTTTGGCTGTCTGACAGCAGCAACCCCAACTGGAGCCAAATCAGCATTTAGCAACAGACACATCTAGTCAAAACTGTGCCTGTCAACATAGGGATGAGTTGAGTTTGGAAGGAATGAAACTCAGGAAAAAAAAAAACAGAGGGAGCCCTTCTAAGCACTTAACACTGAAAAGATTGAACTGTTTAGAAGACAGCTGTAGAACTCAGCAATTTGCAGCCCTGGATAAAAGCTTTCCCTGATTCCCAGGACTTGTGGGAAGTCTCTATGTCAGGGAAGCTTCTTGAGGATCAAAAGGGGACTTGGAGGACAATGGGTCGTCTGTTCTCATCGTGTGAAAGAAGACATTGAGTTGGAGTTAATAAAAAGCATAATGATGCCATTTCCATTTGTGTACACCATATTTTCAACTGTTTTCATATTTATAAATCTCATTTCATCTCCATAATAACCCTGGAAGATAAATATTCCTGGTACTGTTATTTTCATTTGTCAGATGAGGAAAGGGAAATAGAGATCATAGGATCAGAGATCTAGAGTAGCAAGGAACCTCAGAGGTCATCTGCATCTCCATTCTCCCATTTTAAAGATAAGGAAACTGAGACTAAGGGATTTGCCAAAGGTGTGACAGGTCAGGGCTGGGATTTGACTCCAGAACCAGATCTCTTTCCCCTATACTATGATGGCTTGTTACATAGTTAGTTAGCAGCTGAGCTTATAATAGTCAAAGCCTCCTGACCATCTGTCCTATGCTCTTTCTACCAGACCATTCACTCACTAGGATTCCCTATATCCTGTCAGCTTTCAGAAAACTTCAGAAAGCCTACTTAGTATCTTTCAGCAGGATGCAATGAATGCAGATGCCACGGGAAGGACAGAGGCACTGTTGGATGGCTGATGTCCAACATAAGATTATAATGGTATCATCGCTTTGGAAAGTTCAGTTTAGGGATCTTGGCCAAGGCTGTTGTTTGAAGAGGGAAAAGTGTCCTTTTTCTGCCTGTGTCTTTGGAAACCAACTGCAATCAAAATATTTGATTCAACTTCATACTGCATATTCAGGCATCTATCCTCAATGCACCACTGCCAGAAGTTTAATTGGAAGCTTGTTAATTACAGAAACTACCCCACCACTTCATTTAACACACTGTGTCTGAGGTGTCCGTTGCCTGTTGTAGATATCATCGCATCTATGCTCCCTCCAAACCCCTAGAGGTAGATGGGGTTGGTGAGTGCATGGGATTCTTTTCCGTTACAGATGGAATAACTGAGCCCCAGGGATCACAGGATCTCAGAATCGTAGATTTAAAGTTGAAAGGAACCTCAAAGGCCATTTTGTCCAATTCACCTCATTTTGCAGATGAGGAAACTGATCTCTAGAGAGTTTAAGTGACTTGCTCAAGGTCACAAAAGGAATAAATAATAAATTTAGAATTTGAACCCTGGATCTCTGACTCCAGTTCTGACGGGTGATCTTCCCACTTTAATTTGGTATGTTGCCCAAAGTCATACAGAAAGTCAGTGGTTGGCAAGGTGTTCAGAATTCTAATTTAATGAAATAATCACTGGCTCAATTTCTTTTTAATAGTTCATCCAAATGCTTCCAAGAATCTGGTTGAGGACTAAGAGGGGTCTAAGCAATTGACTTGAGACCAGGTGACACAGTTGTCACCTTATTGTATCTATGATATGTCAGAACTCCAGAAGGGTTAAACCGAATTCAGGCAGAGAGCCAGGTGAAAGAGAAAGGGATTTGAGCACCCAACCAGATTGGGATTTTTGTCCCCTGCAGGGAGATAAGCAAGATGGCAGATTGCTGGTGATTCCTTGCTGGCAAGCCATGAGCAGGGAGCAGAGCAAGGTGAAGGTACAAATTTTTGTAGACTTCAGAGTAGAGCAGGCCCAGAATTATCAAGCAAATGCAAAGGAGAGCAGGCTGTGTTGGGGATTACTTTGTAGATACGAGGAGGCATCTGCACCAGTGCAAACATGCTATGTTTACATATTCCAAATCCCCAGCAAGGTCCTAGTTGGAAAATCACAAGCTTTCTCTAGGTAAAGAACACTTCTCTGGAATATGAATTGGCCAGAAAGTCTAAAGGATCAGGAGAGGAAAGGGGTTGCAAAGTAGCTGATAGGAAAGGGAACAAGTATTTATTAAGTACCTCCTATGTTCCAGGTTCTGTGTTCTAAGTGCTTTACAAATAGTGTCTCATTTTATCCTGACAACAATCCTCAGAGCTAGTTGTCATTAATACTCCCATTTTACAGTTGAGGAAACTGAGGCAGATAAAGATCAAAGTGATTTACATAGGGTAACACAGCTAAAAAAGCTCTGTGGCTGATTCCAGACCCAGTGCTCTATCCATGTCACTTAGCTGTCCCATGATGGTAATGGAAAGTAGGGTTTTAGTGGGTGAAAATGATGATGATAATGATGATAAACATTAATATATAACCACTGTCCCAAACTTATTGAATACCAGTTCCCAGCTTGTATTCAATAAATGCATTGGCATAATCCCTTATTTTTCATCTTTTGAATAAAGAAAACATTTACTGAGGAAAGAGCACTGTTATATAATTAGAGGATTCATAACCCAGCTGTATGACCTACTACCTGTGTAATCCCAAAGCCCATTGGTATGTTACTCTACCCTTATTAGTGGAGATGAAGGCCCTGCCCTACTTGAGGGGTTAGGTGGAGTTGTCAAGAGGCAAAAGCTTCAATTCTTAGTCTGTCCCTCTTTGAGACTCTATAAGCAAGAGTCCCCTTTGAATCTTTCTTGGGGCTTTCCAGTCTAGACTCTTCACTGAGCATCAAAATGTCTTATAGCTTCAAGAGAAGATGTAAGAGGTCAAACCCACTTCAGGTTCTTGAACGAAAAAACTCTGGGAAGACATAAGAGGAGCTGGCAATCTCCATCATGCCCCTATTCCCAGCTTGCTGTTCTAGAGACTTTGGCGAGTTTCCTCTTGGGTGAGATCTACTATCCTCTTTCTTCTTAGAGCTTAATTATCTCACACCTAGCTACAAAACTCCTTCACTCTGTATTGTCTTGTATATTTTCCTCTATGTATACCTCTCTGATTTTTGTTTTGCTTGGACTTGAACAGATGAGTTTCTTTACTATTTTCTATGTGTTTTCATTGTAAAACTGGTATGAGGTGGGGAAGGAGTCAAGCTTTGGATATAGAATGTGTGGCCTCTCTTTCCCCCCAAATGACAAAGCTATCCAAAGTTAGCTTGAACTCATTCATGTGTCCTAGGCAAACTATTTAAGGGAATAGATAGCTATACTTCTAGCCTACTCTCTGAGGAGAGCAGAGAATAGCTTCCAGCTTCAACCTGCTTTGTCTCCCAGCAGGAATGAAAGTCTCCTTTGGAAAAGGCCGGGGGGGGAAGAAGAGACTAGTGATGTCTATTTTGCCTCCCTTGAGCCCCCACAATGACAACAACAGCGTCTTCTCCTTATGCACGAGCCTCTCAAACATGTGGGGCCCACTCATTTCCTTAAATATATAATGCTTTAATGTTTGCAAACTGCTTTACAATTATTATCTCCCTTTAGCTTCCCAGCAACCCTAGGAGGTATTATACCAATAATACAGATTTGGAAATTGAGGTAGCAGAGGTTAAATGACTTGCTCAGGGTCATAGAGCTAGTATTTGAGAAGTTCCACCATAATGTCCCAGGTATAATAGAGTATTTCTTCTATGCCATGAAAATATTTCATTCTGCTCTGCATGTCCTTTTCCAGGGATGCAATACAGTCAGTACCCAACTTGTATTCAGTAAGTGCATTGGCATAATCCCTTATTTTTCATGTCTTGAATAGAGAGAGTATTTACTGGGGAAAGAGTACTGTTAAATAATGAGAGGACTCAGATCTCAGCTGTATGACCACTACCTGTGTGATCTTGGACACTTAATCACTCAGGGCTTCAGCTTCCTCAATTGTAAAAAAAGAAATTTGACCTCAATGGCATTGCAAGTTCCTTCCATCTCTAAATATATGATCCTAATACTGGCAGTATCTGTAGTGACCTCTATTCACAAGCATTTGACTTCCTAAGGTGTATTATTATAACAGCGTGGTAATGCGGTATAGACCTGTGGGCTCCATTTTGAATAGTTTGTGATAGAGTCAGAAGAATGACCCATTCAGATCTGGCACTCTGTTCATCATACTGTGCTGTCTTAAACATCAATTCCCTTCTCCTTGTCTTCTCTTTGATGACATGCCAATGGTCATGCTACAGTCACTTGTTTTATTCCCTTTATTCTCTGGATCTCTGTCCTCAATCTATGCGTAAAAATATCTGCACATTTCTTGTCTTCCATTTGGCTCCTCATGACTAAAATATGTTTTTCTGTTAATCAGGCTAACCACTGTTTTCTAATTCGTAAGAACCAACATAAGGTCTTTTCTGATTTGTCGATTAATTCCAATATCTCCCTCTCCATATTATTTTTGTATGCCTTATATTTGCTTATTTTTTCACATGTTGTAACTTCTCAGTATGATGTAAAGTCCTTGAGTACAGGTCTCATTACTTCTTTTTGTCACTGAGTACTCAGGTTGTAGCAAAAAGCCTTGCTACATAGTACAATAAATATTTATTGAATTTAATTGAATAAATAGGAGCAAGTCTCTCCATCTTTCAATAGCTGGCATTCTCCTCAGGAGAAAATCCCCTCAGTCTCTGTCCTTTCTTTGAGAAGTCATCAACGGAGATGATTTGAGGTCAAGGCTGTGGAGTCAAACATGAATGAATGGTCACAAGTTTGGCTAAACGTAGATCCAGGCAGGTGGTTGTTCTTTTGACCGTGGTGAGTTCCTTAACTGGAGGGCTCAGAAACTTCTCAACATCTTCTGGTAAGACCTGGTCGACCAAAGAGTCTGTCTTTCCTTTGACACAGGGCCTACATTTATAGCACATAGTCCTGGCCTATGAAAAGAGGGATATAGCTCTAGTAAAAGGTCATATCATTAATTTTAATCTGGAAGAAATATTAATGATCATCCACTTATAGGGGCATCCAATCCTTCATTTTACAGATGGGGAAACTGAGGCTGGAGAAGTTAAGTAATTTGCCTAAGACCACACAGTTAATGACAGAAACTGTATTCAAACCTCTGACTCCAGGTCCATAGCTCCTTTCCCTCCACCATGTTATAGGATGGACATTTTTTTGTCCCCTTAGGGACCAAGATGCTAAAATAGGGACATGCTAAAATTACATACTTTAGTTCTAGTGACAACAGTCCTATAAATTAATGACCTGAATCTATAGCTTTATATATATATTTATATATATAATTTAATTATTTAATCATTAATTTTATTATTTAATTATTTAATATAATTTATATATGTATAATGTAATATACATAATACATATTTATATGTAATATACATATTTATATATATATAATATATATTTATTTTTATACATATTTATATGTAGTCTCAGAGAGTTGCCTGAGCCATTGAAAGGTTAATTTATTTGTCTACAGTCATAGGATAATCACATATGAAGAACTTGAACCCAGGTCTTTCTGACTCTCTCCATTGTCCCATTGCCTCTCTCCAAGGACATAGGGACACTAAACTAAAGAATTTGGCTTTTCCTCCTCCTTCCTCCCCACCTCCATCTTGCTCTCAATAAGAATAATAAATGGGAATGGTTAGAACCAGAAGACCTGGTTTCAAGCCATGTTTCCATTGCTTATAAGAATGGGCAAAACATTTCACTACTCTAAGCTTTACTCACAAGGTTATTATGGGAATCAGCTGTGATGGTGGGACCATGTGAAGGGTTTCCCCCAAGTCTTAGTGCAATTTTAAGTTTTAATAGCTTAAATAAGCTTAAGTAGGATGTTTTCTTTCTTTTCTTTCTTTCTTTTTTTTTTTTTTTTTTTTTTTTTTTACTATTTAAGAGTAAGATTAAGACTTTGGAGATATCCTGTATTTTAAATGTTTTGCTATCCTAAAATGCTATGTAAGTATAAACAGCAATTATGATAATTTCATCCATTAGTTCTGATTTTCTGTCCATTCCATGTCTCTGGCACCTTAATTTCAGCTAAACTGTACCCAGTCTATAAACTAACACAATACAATGATCTTACTGTGTTTTACATCTTCTGAAAAAGAGTTGTCTCTTGAAGAGGAAAAAAGGAAGCTTGATGTCCAAGAGAATGAATGGTTTCTTAAGAGGATAAGCATCTTGGCATCCTGGATTGAGAGGTAGCATCAGTCAAGAAGACCTGAGTTCATTTCTTGATTCTGACATATACTATGTGAATCTGAGCAAGTCACTCCATCCTTTGGTGTCCCAGGTAGTTCTCCAAGGCTACAAGATGTAGACCAGGTACAGCAATAGGGTAAAGTAGGTAGAAGGAGTTTCCTCAGTAAGAGTTCCCTTTCAGTCAATAGGATAATGGGTATGGTCCAAAATAAAGCAAAAAATAAACCCCCAAAACTTGAAAAAAGCGAAAAGGGGAATTTGAGGAAGAAAATGTGTGTGTGTGTGTGTGTGTGTGTGTGTGTGTGCGCGCGCGCAGGGAGATGGATATTATCTGAATTTCTAACAATCTCAGTTTGTTAAGATAATTGGGCTTTCAGTGGTGGAGTAAGCAGTTGTTAAAATAATACTTCCAGACTTCCTCTCCTCCACTCTAATGTAGAATTTCAGGAAATTAGGAAAGCCTTGATTGAAGGTGGCAGCAAGGCATTGTTATGCACCTGATTCCCCTAGTCCTGGGTTTCCTTACCCCTCCCCCTCCTAAGCTTTCCTCAGACTGTGTATCCTCACTGCTGCTTGACTTTGAGGCATCACCAGTTCCCCAGGGAAGGGGAGGCCCTCATTACAGAAGTCAGCATTTCTCAGTGGGGGAATAAGGGCACAGTGAAATAATGCTGTGGTGACCAGCAATGACATTCCTCTTCTCCCCCTCCCCCCACCCCCCCACGCACTGGGGCCCAATACTGCTCAGGAGAGAGGGAGAGATGGGGCATACGCTCCTTCCTGGAGATAATAGCCTGATAGCAGTCTGTATTACTAAAGAGATTGCTTCTCCAAGGTGGTGGGCAATTACAGTGCGACATTCTATTTGGCGTTTACAGAATGCTTAGAAGGAGGCTTAAAAACTTGGTTTCATTCTCTCCATTTCTAGTTTGTTAGAATGAAATAAATCAGTGTCTTTTTTTTTCTTGTGGGTAGAGGTGAAGTCCACAGATAAAAGCAGGAAAGAAAAATGAGTTGGCAAAAGAGGGATTCCTGTTGTCTGCCAACCTGACTTTGGTGCCTAAGCAGTGCTGATGGTAGGAAATGGGGAAGAGAGGGTGGTACTTTGTAGTCCAAGGTTCCTGGGAAATGAATATGGAGTTCTCCAAGAAATGTGTTTCCTTTATAGTGTAAGCTATTTTTTCACATTTCAATTTCACAAAATTTCATTTGTTTTAGTTATGTTCTACTACTTGTGTCCCCATTTGGACAAAGATCTTGCAGCTGTTTGCCATTTCCTTCTCCAGCTCATTTTACAGAGAAGAAACTGAGGCAAACAGGATGAAGTGACTTGTCCAGGGTCACACAACTTGGAATGTCTGAGGCCAGATTTGATCTCAGGAAGATGGGTCTTTCTGACTTCAGGAACACTTTATCCACTGCTCTATCTAGCTGCCCTCTATGTTCTTCCATAAAAATTCACTAACTAAATGATATAGTGAAGGGAGAATATCAGGGAGGGAAAACCAGGCTAGGTAAGATAATGTTCAGAGAGCTGACCTCTGAGAAATACAAATCTTGGTTCAAGTTTTCCCTTTTACACATACTAGCTGTGTAACCTTGGGCAAGATTCAACCTTTCCATTCCCCCATTCTCAAAAACTCTGGGAGGTAAGTGCTCTTTTACAGATGAGGAAACTGAGGCAAGAGAGATTAAGTGACTTGTCTAGAGTCACACAGTTCATGTCTGAAGGTGTATCAGGTCTTCCTGATTCTAAGTCCTGAGCTCTATCCACTGAACCACCTTGCTTCTTCAAAAAAAATGGTCAAGGAGTTAGGTCATGCTCTATATTCGATATTATTAAATAACAGTTTTAAGTCATCAGTGATACGCACCCTCCATTCTCAATCCTGGTGAGTCAGTCCCTTTTTTTTTTTGGTGACCTCTGACAACTCAGTCACATAGAAGCTTCTGCAGAAGTTTCCACTTCTCTCAAGCCAAAGCTGGAGAAAATTTTAGAAATCATTTAATCCAAAACCTTTTTTAACAGATGAGGGAATAGGGCCCAGAAATGTGAAGGGATCTACTCAGCATCACAAAGCAAATGAACTGCAGAGCCAAGATTAGAAGAAAGCTCTCCTGGCTCCCCGTTCAGTACACTTCCCATCATTCCATGTTGCCTCTCATACTGATGAGGTCACCTCAGGATAAAGCTCCAGGTCCAGTTTGCCTAGATCTTCACTTTCTTCAATAAATCAGGAACATTATTGTTATTTTATGTGTACATCCTGTTGCCCCCCACCTCCCCCCAACTAGCTTGTAAATTTATATCATCAGAATGTTCCATGTTGCTCAATGAATGAGTCAGGTGACTTGGGGTAAAGGTTCTTCCTCTGAAATTGATCAACTGTGTGTCCTTGGCCAAATCACTTAACCTTGGTCTCAGTCTTTCATCTGTAAAGTGAGGGATTTGGACAAATGGCCACCATGGCCCCTTCCAGCCCTTCATCAATGATCCCAAAATGACTTTCAATTTGATTATACCTGGGGCACAAGATAATTATATAAGTGATAATAACTCTCATTTTGATATTAATTTAAGATTCACAAAACACAATAAACTAGTGAGGTGAGTAGTGTTAGTATAATTATCCTATTTCTTCTCTGGTGATACGTAGGGGGAAGGGACCAGACTGGTGATTATATTGGTTTAGGGATTCCCTGTGAGGAATTTCCCTCTTCAGATCACAACTTGCTCTGAAACTTAAGATTCTTAGAGAGTTGCTTGGGACACTGAGAGTGGTTAAGGGACTCTTCCAGAATCACAGAGTCAGTATATAATGTATGTCAGAAGCAGAAGTTGAAGCCGGGTCTTAATGCTCCAAAGTTGTCTTACTATTTACTACACCAAGGCTAAAATCATCTAATTAGAAAAAGGAGACAAACCAATTAACTCATTTGAAGGTTCAAGAATTGGATTATAGGAACTCTACACTCTGCGTCAGGCCTGGCTGTGGGATATCCTTATATTAGCTATTCTAGGATCATTGATTGAGTGTGCATCTCCATGACAGCAACCCAAATGGTGGCTCTTGGTGGTTGGTATGGATCATAAATGCTATGTGATTTCAGAGCAAAAGAAAAACACATATGAGCTAGAGTAGTTAGGGAAAGATTCAAGGAGGAACTAGGGCACAAACCAGATCCTGAAAAACATTAAGGAAGCTTCTGAATAGGCAGAGAAGATAAGAGAGGACATTATTGACCTGGCAGGGTAGGGGGTACTCAGTGAAATGTACAAGCAAATTCCACAACTTAAATCTATTTTGTTGGGTACTTGTTTCTAGGGGTGAGAAGGAAGTGGTAAACATTAGTCAGTAAGATGACTTTTCAGTGGTTGACAAAGACCACTATTCCTTAACTCCCATGTCTGGGTGGCTTGTCTGGAGTGCATTTCAGCATGCTGATGAGTTTCAGGACAAATCTACAATTTACTTTCCATGGACTTACAAGTATATCAAAGATGAAGGGAAACCACTATGTTGTACCAGCTCAACCCCAGGTTCCTTGTTATTCCTCTGTGGGATTCTGGAAATTGAGTGTAGGGTTGCAAGAAATCTATTTCTTGGAATGGACATCATAGGAAGTCAGTAGAGCATAGAATGTTGGCCTGCAAATTCAGTCAGCATCACTGCAGTGGTATTACAGGAAATACAATGTGGTTTGAGCCCTAGAACATGAAATAAATCGGGTTTCAGAACCATTGCAAAGATTGATGAGGGGTCTGGTATTTGACTGAGAGCAGTCAAAATGAATTCTCAGTTTAAGTAGAACTTGATGGTACACAATAGAACTGAGGGGCCTAAAAGGAAGGGACATTACCAGGCACTTGGGTAGAGCTGGGCCTACCTAGAACCTCAAAAGAGTTAAAAAGTACAATTGAAGCTGTGGGACTCAGACTCCGCTAATTGGAAGTGTGTGATGCTCTGGAAGTTCACCTTTCACTGTTAAGAAGAAAGGGTTTGCCAAGTAAATTACGAATATAAACAAGATTGCAGGGGAGAAATATTTGACCCATTTAAGGGAACAAATGATTTTCAAGCATATTAGAAAAAACTTATTTACATCCCAATAACTGGTAAGCTAATTAGTAATAATTTTTGTAAAATCTCTTCATTAAAGCAGCCTCAGAAGAAACTCTTTTTTGACTATATTTTCTCACCCAAGTTATTATTAATTTTGCTGGACAAGACCTATGATCTCATGGGTATATGGAACTCCCTCTACCAATGCAGGCACGCAACTACTCTACGTTTTAGTTTGGGAGAATTTCCTGGGGTATGGAGAATTTAAGTGATTTGTCCAGGGTCATCCAGGTAGTATGTGTGAGAGGTAGAGCTTGAACTCAAGTCTTCCTGACTTCCAAGGTGGCTCTTTATGTACTGTTGTTGTTTGGTCATCGTTCAGTCAAATCTGACTCTTTGCAACCCCATTTTGGGGTTTTCTTGGCAAATATACTGGAGTGGTTCACAATTTCCTTCTCCAGCTTATTTTAGAGTGAGGAAACTGAGGCAAAACGTGTTAAATGACTTGATCAGGGTCACACAGTTGATAAGTGTCTGAGGCTGGATTTGAACTCAGGTCTTTTAGACTCCAGGCCCAGGATTTTATCCACTGGACCATCCGATTGGGAAGCAGGTACTATTATCCTTCCCATTTTATGAATGAAGAAAATGAATCTGTGAGGCTAATTGCCCAAGCTTATATTTCTGGAAAGCAACTGAGGCAGAATTTGAACCCAGTTTTCCTGACTGCAAAGGCCAGCATGTTCTTCACTGCACATAAGGAGCTATCCACAAGGTAGTTTACCATCAGTGCCAAATGTGCAGTACAGACAACATGGGCTATGACTTTTGGAAGACAGTGTTCACTCTAGATTGGAAGAGTGAGCAAAGGTTACATGGAATTGTGACCTGACTTGGGCCTTGAAGAATGGTTAGGGTTTGGATAGTTAGAGGAAAAGGAGAAGGGCATTCCAGGTAAAATAAATGGCATAAGGAAAGGTGTGAAGATAGGATAAAGACATCAAATTCAGAAAAAAATTCCTTGTTTTCAGATCTGTTCCTCATGCTTGTGATATCCATTCCCAGATAAGTGGATAAGGAATATACACAGCAATATATATACAGGCGCATATATTTAGAGTTGAAAGAGACCTTAGAACAATAAGCAATAAAATGCCATGGGCTGATCAACTCACTCACCTGGACAGACCAAGGACAGACATCGGACCTGATAGTCATAGTCTACTTATCTCTCCCTCCTTCTCTCCCCTTCTTCCCTCCTCTCTTTCCTTTCCCTCTCCCTTCATTTTAAGGGTAAGGCATGAAGATTTAGAGAAGGTAAGTCATTTTCTCAAAGTTTCCAGTGTTCTTTCCCTTGTACCATGCTGTCCCAGAGATAGGGAGCTGGAGTTGAGGTATAGTAAAGGAAATTATCCCTGCAAAGCAATGGGGGACCAGGAACCTTGTATAAGTTTGGGTGGAAGTTGGCTACCTCCCTACCCCAGTTTCCCTGAATGAAACTTTGTGGCTAAATCAGAAGTGTTAATGGACTGATACCAGTATTCCAACATTTAATCATCATGTTAACCCCTAAACCTGCTCTAAAACTCCAAAATGTGCTAGAGAATTTGTCAGCACTCTTTCTGGTGGCAGTGGTCTGAGCACTGCTGCCACCATCTCTGTGGCAGGCAATGCCATGGATGATTTGACAGCAACCACACAGCAAATTTGGTCAGCAAATCCCAATCACTTTGGCGAAGCAGGTCAACATATTCATGGCATAGGGTGAATTTCAGGAAGTTAGAAGCTTGAGCTGTGCTGAGCTCCATCCTGGGTAATTTCAGGTGTTATCTCTGCTGACTAACTCCTGTTACCAGAGGCAGAAAAGTGGCACCATTTTCAACAGAGCAGAGTTCTCCATGTGCACTGAGAAAAATAGTACCACTCAATATACAGGTTCAAGGAACTAGTTTTGCTTTAAAGCGATGAGCACATGGGAAACAACAGAGGGAGAAAAACCTCAATTAACTGGACATAGATCTATCAACCATTGTCTTTCAATTAATTCTACTTTTTGTGGGGTTTGTGATTTTTTTAGCATGTCAAAAAGAAACCCTAACCAATATGTTCATTAAATTAATTAATTGATTTTTGGAAGACTCAAAGGAATGTCCTGGGACCACCACAGAATCTGGCTAGTTGCTTATATTTTATATATTTTTAACTTGGTATAATAAATAAGTTTTCCAATCATGACTCCGAAACAGGGGTAAGGTTCTCACTTATTAAAGAGAGAGCCATTCTCCTCAAGACATAGAATGTTTGGATTGGAAAGGACTTTGGAGATCATCTAAATTGGGGTTCTTAATCTTTTTTGTTCTGTGGACCCACTGTGAAGTCTGGTCAAGCCTAAGAACCTATGAATAAGATTATAAAGGAAATCCATTATATTAAAATAAAGATACCATTATTCTCCCATCCAAATCCACAGACCCCCCCTAAAATCTATCCACAGATCCTTTAAGTATCCGAAAACTCCAGGTTAAGAACCCCTAGTCTTGGTCAACCTTTTTATCCTGCAGAAGAGCTCTCTCCCAGAGCTGGACCAACTTGCCTAAGGTTACATATCAGAAATATCAGAAAGAAAATAGGGGGCACCGTCGAGAGCAGAGGTAAAAGCAATGAGCAAATCTTGTTTTGTAGAGCAATTATATTACTCTGTGACATAGTAGGAGGTTTACTGGAAATCCATCGGCAAACATTTGTTCAGAGCCTACTATGTGGCAGTCCATATGCTAGGTATTGAGAATACAAAGATAAAAATGAAAGAGTCCTCAGAAAACTTACAGTCTATAGGTAGGAAAACATTATGTATTATAAACAAATATAAGGCAAATATATACATTGTAAACTGGATAGGTACTAGCAGTTGTAGAGTATCAAAGAAGGATTCAATGTGTGTTGGGCAAAATTTTGAAGGAAACAAGACACTCCTTAAAGAGGAACTGAGGTTCTAGTACCTTTAGGGAATAGAGTACAGCCAATGCAAAGGTACAGAGGCTGGAAATGGAGCATCCTGTGTGAGGAAATAGCTCTAGAGCAGTAGCTAGTTTGGAACAGTCAGTTCTCACATCTAGGAGGGAGCATTTATTTCCTGGGAGATATGATTCCCTTCTTCTCATAGCACTGTCTCCTCTCCCATCCTTTTGACTCCAAACCTCTCTGGAGATGGGGGTCTTAGATCGGACTTTCTCTTGCTACCACTAGTACAGTCACAATTGTTGTTGGATTGACTGGGAACTGCCACCCTCCACCTCTCTCCCTTCACCATACACAACTAAATTTACTCCATATGCAAGAAAACCTGGTTTTGTAATCTTGGCTATAGAAACAATTGAATAAAGGGGCAGCTGTTTGCACTGGCACATCAATCAGGGAATTTAGGTAATGGGAGGAGGCTTGCATGCAGATCTTGGCTGAAATAGATGTGATTAAATGGTGGTGAGAAAGGAAGAGTATAGGTTGAGGCTCAGAAGCCTGGTGTATTGGAGTTCTATGAAACATCAAGTCCTAAGTCTTTTTTCCTCTGTGTTATGATTGTGGGGTATGGGGTTTATGTGTTTCTGTTGGTCTAGACTCATGGCTCATGCTGTCACGGAGCCCACACACAACAAATGCCAAAAGTGGAGGAGGAAGAGAAAATAAAAGCTATGGTCATATCTACCCTAGAGCTGTCTATCTGAATTACACCAGCTGAGCTTTTTCTGAATTTCTTCTCCCTAGAGAAAGAATGACTGGTGGTGGACATTGGAAGCAAAACTTGACTTTCTGTCTCTAGCCTGTACTATAAATAAAGAAAATTGGACTCCAATATTTTAGGAATGTTTTCAGCCACAACAGTTGGAATAAAAAAAAGGGATTCCTGTTTAACTCTTAATTAACCTCAAATTCAGTGACTGAAAACCTTTTAAACCCCAAGCAGTCTAAATCAATTTAATAATATTCTGCCCATCAACAAATGATTAAAGTAGATTGTTTAGAAATCTAGCAGAATTTCAATTAAATCTAAAAGCATTTATTAAGTACCTACTATGTACCAGACACGGATTTACAAAGACAAAAATGAAATATTACTTGCTTTCAAGAAGCTTACATTTTCTCAGTGAGGATTGGTAAAGGATAACATGAACATCAGCCCTCCCTCACTTAAAACAAAGTCAAGTGCAAGTCATGTCATTATTTCTCTGATGACCTGGTCTTCTTTTGGCAATGAAGGATGAACACACACACACCTGAACACAAACATGGATAAATAAATACAAATGTAGCAATGGATGTCGCCCACATATAACGTGTGGGTCATGTTATGTGGTTTGAAGGAAACCTTACCCTTCTCTAAGTGAGATTTTAATTTCTTCTAGAAGGGAGAAAAGGAGGTTGGGGCCAGAAGCTCAGCAGGTGCTGCACTAGAATTATATCTACCTTAAATATCTTATCTCTTAAATATTATTAGTCTAGGGTATATGGTTTTTAGGTTCATGCTGAATTTCTGATTATTGGTTGTCAATTGGGGGAAAGGAAGACCTCAAGGCTTGATTTCCTTCCCATCAAATACCAGTTCTACAATGAACACACACATAGCAAAAAATAACAAAGAAATCCATTTATCCAAGGTGATAGCAAAACAGAAATCAAGGAAAGATACATAGGGGAATATAGACCAGACAATATAGAGGGAAGTTCCCATTGGAACAAGGTAACTCAGTTCTACCAAAAGAGAGAGGAGAGAGAGAGAGAGAGAGAGAGAGAGAGAGAGAGAGAGAGAGAGAGAGAGAGAGAGAGAGAGAGAGAGAGAAAGAGAGACAGAGAGAGAGAGACAGAGAGAGACAGAGAGAGACAGAGACAGAGAGAGACAGAGAGAGACAGAGAGAGACAGAGAGAGTCCTAGACCTTACCCAAGGGAAGGTTCTCTGAAATCTCTAGTAAAGCAAGCTGGGGATAGGGACATGATAGAGACCATCATCTCCTCTCATGTCATCCTCTTCCCAGAATCTTTTCCTTCAGCGAATTGATGTGGAATTGACATCATCCATTTTCTTTCTTAAAGTTCAAAGGCAGAAGTTCCTGAACTGATTGTAGAACTCTAAGAGCCCCGAAAGACCTAAGGAAAGTCCAAGCTCTTCTCTGAGACTAGGGCTCTTCTCTCCTGCTCTTGCCAATTGTGCTCACAGAATTGATTGGCAGGGAATTGATCTTCATCAGTGAGGAGGGAGTTCCATCCCAAAGGGCTTTGGGACTTAGGTTACACAAGATACCCACGAAGTAGTCAGGGAAAGGAACAAGCGATTATAGAGCATCTCTCATGGAGCAGGCAGGCATTAATTATGCTAAGCACTTTACAAATAATACCTCATTTGATCCTGGGAGGCAGGTGCTGTAATCAGCCTCATTTTACAGCTGAGACATCTCCGGCAGAGACTAAGTGACTTGCCTAGAGTTGCCCAGCAATTAAGTATCTGATGTCAAACTGGAAATCAGTTCTTGCTGACCCCAGACCAGCACCCTATACATGCTGCCTCACAGTGTTGTTGTTCAGTTATTTTACGGTCCTATCCAACAGTTTGTGACCTCCCTTCATTTGGGGTTTTCCTGGCAAAGATACTGGCATGGTTTGCCATTTCCTTCTCCAGTTCATTTTACAGATGAGAAACAGGGTTAAGTGACTTGCCCAGGGTCACATAGCTAGTAAGTGTCTGAGATGGGATTTGAACTCAGATCTTCTTGACTATGCCACCTACCTGCCTCAAAATAAAAAAAAAAATGCATTATGACTTCATGGGTGGAGAGAAATACTAGCAGCTGAGGGAATGAAGAAAGAATTGTAGGAGAAGGAATTTGAGGAAAGCCTTGAAGGCAGATAGAGATTTCGAGAAGGGAGGAAGGAGTGTGTCTGTGGGACGGACACTCTATGCAAGGTAAAGTGGTAGGACATGAAACATCATGTATTAGGAACACCAACTGGTTCAATTAGACTGGAACATGAAGCGCAGGAGGGAGAGTAACGTAAATCAGAGGGGAACCCTGCCCTGAGATAGAAGCTATGCTTAGTGATTTGATGGTGGATGGAGGCATTTTGGGTTGGAAATAGAGGAGTTAAGACTGGCAGACCTCAAAAAGAGAATAATAGGCAGTAGTGTATTATGGTAATTATGGTAAACGCCTTCCCATATAGTAAGCTATTTTCCTGTAAAAAAAGAAGCAGTCTGGTGAGGTTTGGTGCTAACATTGACCTTTTGGCATACACTCATGACCTTGGCTTGAAAGTACAGCAGAAATCACCACTATCCAGATTTTCTTTCTTTTTAATGAATAAGATAGTGCCAGCAAAGAAAAACAATAAGTTTCTTTCATTAGTGGAAATGAGGCTCCTTCATCAATTTTCATCTTATGAATAGATATTAAAAAAAAACCAATCTCTTCCCCCATCACCCACACAAACATAAATGTAAAACAAAACACAGAGTAGAATATAAAAGGCTTGGCCAAGGCGAAGTAAACAATTATTTTTGATTTATTGATAGAAGCCAAAAGATAGAGGTTTTGGCTGAGCGGGGAGCATCCTTCTGTTCTCAATTAGTGTCATGATTCCCCAACTCTTATTGACAAGTCAGTTTCCCTAGTTTCATTGTTACTCTAATGGTGCTCTCCTTTAGTGCACTACTTAACTTGCTAGATGGAAGCTCGATTACGGACAAAGGAGGAAAATAGAAATATCTACCCATGCAGTCTGACAGCTTCCTCATTTGCCTCCCTAATAGGATGGATTGATTTCTGTGTGTTGGCCATGGAGAACTGGAGTAGTAAATCACTGTAATGTCCATAGTAGGCTGAGCTGGGCACTTTGTATTAGGACCAGAGAAGTAATTGCAGACATCCACAGCTATAACTAGGGTGGGATAAACAGGGTTTTACCCCAGGCTGCGAAACTTAGAGGGCACTGATAACATTCGCTGTCTTTTAGTAGTACAGAAACAATAGGGTTTCACATCTAGTGGGCAAAAATTATTATGTAAAACTGGAAACTGCTATATGGCAGTCTGATATGAACTAGTCCATTCCACCTTATACTTCATCACTCTCTCAGCACATGGCTGTCCAAGCAGTAACCTCTTGCTACTGTCTCAGGGTTTCTGTATGTCTTCACCTCCCCACCACCTCCCCTAGAGTCATGCTTCATAAATAGTTCTACTCCAACCTAAGAACTTTTTTTGTGCTCCTTTCCCTGAGGTGGTTTGTGATACTTGACATGATACAAAAATTCCTTTCTTGTCATTGTTCATACAATGTCCCATACAATGGAATTTAGATAAAAATGGTCCTCAGATGCATCTGTATCCTTCTATCATTCTTTTATATTCAATGTTCTGTGGACTGTTGAGAAGAAGGTGGATAAAATTAGTGTCTTTTTCGTAATACAATAAAACAGTTTAGGAGCTTAGCTCTTCTAAGTTTACTAAAAGAATCTTCAGGATGACTTCTGTAGCAAACACGATGATGAGAATGTTATGTGCCTCTTGCTGGACCCACATGGTTTTGATTTCATTTGCTAGATCTCTCTATGTTGAAAATACTTCATTCCACTTACTATAGTTTGGAGATTATGAGTAATAACAGTAATAATAATAGTTAACATTGATGCACTGCTTTAAGGTTTATATATGTTAATTCATTTAATTGACCCTGTGAGGGAAGTAATTATTATCTCTCATTTACATATGAGGAAAATGAGGCACAGAGAGGTTGAGTGACTTGAGCAGGGTTCCAGTGATGTATCTATGGAAGAATTTGAACTCAGGTCTTCATGGCTAAGTGCTGAGCTCTGTTCACTATGGCAGCTGTTAATATGGTGCCATCTATTGAAAATGTTCTTAAATTTTTAATGTTTAGTTTTCTGACTGGGCAAGTGTGGGTAACCATTGTATCTGTGATAATGCTACGAATCCAGTACAGTTTATTTGCTGAATTCTCAAGGATAGTTTGGGAGTCTGTTTATACTATGGGGTTTTGTTATGATTAGTTTGCTAAAGAGAGTCAGTTTCTGGTATATTATTCTGGTATCTTTCATCAGGTCCTAAATTTTTGCAATGTGCAGTGATATGTTGTTCAATGTCTATGATTTCCTCGCATTACTTCCATCAATCATTAAGTTTTGGCTCCTTAAGGATAGTCTTTTTATAATTTCTAGTGGCAAAGATAAGTTGCTAGATCATTAACACTAACTTCACCTTCAGAGCAGTTGGGTGGTACAGCGGATAGAGTGCAGTACTCAGAACAAGCGAGACATGAGTTTAAATACTATCTCAGGCATTTACTATGTGACTCTAGGGAAGTTACTTAGCCTCAGTATACTCATCTATAAAATGGAGGTAATTAAAACACCTGCATGGAATAACATACTTTATAAAACAACTAAGTGCTAGCTATTATTACCATTTCTGTCACAAATCATCGTGACTCAGCCATTGTTTGACATATCTGTGTCCTTATGTTGTGAGTGGAATACTATCATTATTATTACTGAGAGGGAATAAAGAGAACCCTAGAAGAGTGTGACCATTTTAATTATAACTTTCTGATAAAACAAGCTTAAAGAAGAGGGAAAAGAATTGGATAATGAATTAGGAGACCAGGGTGCTGAAATCAGCCTTGCCATTCATTTAGTGTGTGTAATCTTGGGTAGAACACTTCTCTTCTTGGAAACTCAGTTTCCTCAGATTAGACTTCAAAGAGTCATTTATCAGGACTAATGTTCTATGAATTCTACAAATTGACCAATGTTCTCCAGTTCTAGAGAAGAAAATCAAATTGAGGAGCTTAAGATATAGTACTTGATTTGTGGAATACGACCTCTCACCTAAGCTGGGACCCTATGGGCAAAGGTTCTATTATTTATCAGCATGGCTGACCTTCTAACATGGTTGTTATAGATTATCCCCTATGAGTTGCAATTTGAGAGACCCTGGTAAAGGTTTCCCCTCCTTCCTAAAAAAATCTCTTCTTTGTAGGAAGATGCTTGAGTGTCTAAAATTCCTACCATTACAGTCATTCCTTTGGGTTAAGGGACCATCTTGTAAGTCTTTCCTGTGAAATTTAGGTGGCATAGTGGATAGGGTACTGAACTTGGAGTAAGGGAGAGTTCAGATCCTACCTCAGACACTTACTAGCTATACAACCTTGGAGAAATCACTTAACTTTTCTTAGCTTTAGTTTCCTCATAATTAAAATGAGGATAATAATGGCACTTTCTTCACAGGGTGGTTAGGATCAAATGAGATTTACAGGCAAAGCACCTGGAATGATAGGAATTATTATTATAAAAATAAAGATACCTCCAGAAAGGAAAAATGATTAAAGCCACTATCAGCCATTAACACCTTAGTGTCAACACAAAGTAGAATTTGTTTGTTTGCTTGGAAACATTCTGAGAGAGAATTAAAAAAGGATGAGATAAAAAAGTACAGAGGGAGGAACAGCTTGGGTTGAGGTCCCTGGAAAGTTAAGGGGGTGGCAGCATGAAGTCACTGACTACTTGGCACAGGGAGCATACCAGTAAAGGAGGTGGATGCTAAACAAGCACATAGGATAAAGCACAGAGTGAGAAGAGAGAGGCCCTCAAAGACAAACCTGGTTTACTGCAAATTGGTCTAGTTCATAGGATGCCTACAGAGAAAATTCTTGGTTTGAATATGGATGATTTTGTTAGAGTGCATTTCTATCCCTAGTATTAGCTATGGTTGTAGGAATGGAGGCACATACCTGAGACCCTACACTGGAGATGATCCCCAGCAATTCCACCTGTATTTGGATTAGAGTGAAAGTTTTCTAGGATGATACCAACACCACAAATAGTGCTGGTGTACAGACATCAAAAGAGCTGATCTTTGGCGACATTCATTATGTACTGTGCCCTACACTATGTGACAGAATGTGGGAGTAAATAGCCCAGAGAATGAGCCAAGGGAACTTTCCACAACTCAACTGCAATGGTTCATTTGGCATTTCTTCATTTTCCTCTAGTTGTTTGTTTTGTCTGGCCCATTTTGACCCGTTGGGAAAGGTAATAGGAAGCGGTGGTGGTGGTGTTGGTGGTGGTGTGTGTGTGTGCGTGTGTGTGTGTGTGTGTGTGTGTGTGTGTGTGTGTGTGTGTGTGTATTCTTGGGTGCCTAGCTTTGGGTCTACAGTTAGGTCCTATGCTATCTCCAGAGTGCAGATGGACCCATAGAATACATCAAAAGGGATTTCTGAGAAATAATGGCCTATCACAGATTCAGCCTAGAGTTACGTATCTGCTCTAAAGTGTCTGAATTCCATCCCCTGACTCTAGAAAGGGAGTGCCCAGAAGCAGGCATAGGGAGGTATTGCCCAGGATGGGAGATTATCCCAGTGAAGGATTACAGCCTGAAAAAGCTTGGTAACTACTGCGGAAAGGAAGCCAGCCATAAATGCCTGTGGTCTTGGCAAAGGAGGCAGTTATGCAGCACTAGGGGGGAGTGGAGGGTGGCTAGATGGCAATATTCAGTGGTGAGGGGGTCCCCTGAGAGGTGTGGGAGATGATGTAGTGGCTCTGGTCTCTCTCATTGCCTATGGAACATTCCCAGTGGAGGAGGAGACATTTCTAAGGGGAAACATTGAAATTGTTGTATTTTTAACAGATGGAGGAAAAAGCCATGGGACTCTTGATCACTGTAAAGCATGGCTCTGCCATCTAGCTCAGTGTCACCATCTCTGTTACACACGTGTTTCCTAGGGATAATAATTCAGCTGTGAGAAAAACGCCTGGGGCTAAAGCCTGGCAAAACCCAGTCCCAGAGCACGGACTCACTTAAAAAATACATACATTTAAAGCTTTAAAAGTTAGTGGGAAAATAAATTTAGTTATTTTTAGCTACCCCAAGTTAAATATGGTCTTATTTCATTTGGTTATATAACCCCAAACATATTTGACTCACAACGTAAGGTCTGAATCTACCCTTAATGACGAATGAAACATTCATCTGGCTCAACAGGAACAGCAGGTGCTCGCGAAAGGTATGATCTCTTCTTAATTTGACCACAGGCTGGAATTCTCTTCAGGGAAAAAAAAACATTCCTCCTAGACCCACTGAGGACCACATTTAAATGACCATTTCCCTTTATTTAGTGGAACTTTCAAAGCTACCTGTTGGAAACCATTTCTCTCTCTCTCTGTTTCTCTGTCTCTGTCTCTCTCTGTCTCTGTCTGTCTCTCTCTCTCTGTATGTGTTAATTTTAGTGGAGGGAGACTTAACTCTCACCATTATCCTTTCTATCTCATCTATCTATCTCATCTTTTGGTGAGATCCCAATAGTTATAGGATCATTGTTACTGTTGAGTCCTTCCATTCGTGTCTGACTCTCTGTGACCCCAGTTGGAGTTTTCTTGGCAAAGATACTGGAATGGTTTGTCATTTCCTTTTCCAACTCATTTTATAGATGAGGATACTGAGGTAAATGTAGTTAAGTGACTTGCCCAGGGTCCCACAACAAGGAAGGATTGTATATAGGATTGTAAATCAAGACTTGTAGAAGGGACCTTGGGCATGATCTAGTCTAATTCCATTATTTTAAAGCAGAGGAAACAAGTCTACAGTGGTTAAGGGACTTACCCAAGATCATGTAGCTAATAACTGGCAGAGTTAGGATTTAAATTCAGGTCCTGTGGCTCCAAGTCCAGCAGTCTTCTCACTATATAATGTTACCTCCACAGCCCTCAAGTGAAAGGAGAAAAGTAGACATTTAGGAGCCTGTTCTCTGGTTGGTGGGCATTGATATTCCATTTGGCATCTGCTACTCTGCCTGGTTTTACCCCAGTGAGGAGTCCTCCCTGGTGTCTCCTCCTACCCCACTTCTCTGCCTCCTTTTGTGTGTTATTCCTCCCTCTTCCCCATTATACTGAATCAGGGATTGTCTTTTTATTAATTATATCCTCTGTGCTTAGCAGAATAGGTAGCATATAGTGGACACAATAAATTTTTGTTGGATTATTGGATTGATATAATAATTCTTGACTTTCTTTGATTTTTTCTTTTAGGAAGGTTCTCTGGCCATATCCAGAGCACCCCGTCCCAAATGCAGTCTCTTCTTTGCTTTTCTGAAACTCTCTTGTCTTCTATTAAGTTTTAATCTTCTGTACCCATCAGTTTATAATTAGGCTATGTTCTCAGAAAAAAAAAGAATAATTGTTTCAAAAGAAACTTTAGTGGTGGCATATTCTTCCCCTCTCTTGAAAGTGGAACATTCATTAAAGTAATGCCCAGAGAGCTTTTCTTCTCATTGGAGTCCTCTGGAGGCCCAGTCTTTTTTATTGAGGCTGCCTGCCCTCATCTTTGACCTTGTGCCATTCCTCTGGAACTGTGCAGAGAATGGAGCCAACATTTCTGTGATTTGTGTGTAAGATGCCAGAGATGAAGTCAGAGGTTAGAAAGAGTGGTGATGTGGACCTTTGTGCGAGAAGCAATTAAGCAGACATTAGGCTGTGTCATAGAAGTGAAGGCTGACTTTGGGGGAGAAATGACTAATGAAACTAATCATAGTGTAATATCCTATATTTCACCATGCCCTTATTTCTAAGACAGAGACCAGTCATCTATAGCAGGAGAACCTAATGCAGTATGGGTAAAGATTTGCTAAAGCGTGGAAAGTGATTATTGCCATCAAAACATACGACAGAATTGCCAAGTAATTGAAATTTGGTGCCTTCTCAAATCTCTTTCTGTGCTCACCCACCTTGTTAGTAGCTCCTCTCCACTGCCTCCAGGTACCAATGTCTCCTGAATGGGTTGTCTCTTAAGTATGAGTATAGTCTTACAATTGGGTTTAAAAAGCCCCCTTAACAAATACAGTATAAACGACTCATGGCTAGACAGTTATCTGGCAAAGATCTGAGCATCTTAGTGAACTGAAATCTCAATGTGATTCAATATTGTAATATGGCAGCCAAAAAACCAAATGGGATCTTGGGCTGCATTAAAAGAAGAATTTTTGTTGTTCAGTCAGAAATGACTCTTCATGACCCCATTTGGAGTTTTCTTGGCAAAGATACTAGAGTGGTTTGCCATTTCCTTCTCCAGGTCATTTTACAGATGAGAAAACTGAGGCAAACAGGGTTAAGTGACTTGCTCAGGGTCACACAGCTAGCAAGTATCTGAGGCTAGATTTGAATTCAGGGTCTTTTCTGTCTTCTTGTCTTGTGCTGTATCCACTGTACCACCTAGCTATAATCAAAAGAAGCATAGTTTCCAAGAATAAAGTGGTGATAGTCCCTGTGTGTTTTGCCCAAATCTGATTTCTAGAGTATTAAGTTAAGGTCTGGGTACCCCAGTGAAGGAATGATATTGGTAAGGTAAAGACTGTCCAGAGAAAGGCAGGCAGAATATTCAAGGACACAGAGTCCATAACAAAAGGGTACCAGCTGAAGGAATTAGGGAAGTTTAGCCTGATAGCTGTCTTCAAACATATGAAGAACTACAATGTGGATGAGAGATTAGACTTTTTCTATATGACTCCAGATGGAAGAACTAAGGACAGTGGGTTTAAATTTCAAAGAGAAAAATTTAGCCGTTATATTGGGTGTCAGGGGGAGAATCTTGTGGAAGGACTAGTGCTCCTTTGGGTACTATAAGACCAAACTAGAGTCTGTTACAGGTAAGCAGATCTTAGCAGTCTAATGAAGAACTTCCAAAGAGTTAGATCTATCCAAAGGTGCAGTGGGTTACCTTGTGGTTGCTGACGAGTTGTTTCAATCATGTCAGACTCTTTATGACCCCATTTGGGGTTTTCTTGGTAGAGATACTGGAGTCATTTTGCCATTTCCTTTTCCAGCTCATTTGACAGATGAGGAAACTGAGGCAAACAGGGTTAAGTGACTTGCCCTCCCAGTATGTGAGGTCACATTTGAACTCAGGTCATCCTGATTCCAGGGCTGGCACCACCTAACCTAGCTGCCTCAGGTTACTTTGAGAGTAATTCAGTTTATTTGGTTTATTTCAATCAATCAATTAACCAATATTTGTCAAATATATGCTGTGTGCCAGCGCTGGGGATACAAATAAAAAGAGTAAATAGTCCTTGCCCTCACAGAACTTACATTCTCTAGAGGACACAACATATAGCCATAAAAGTGTGTACAAAACAAATACAGGATAATTATGGAGAGAGGACCTTCTAGTCAAGGGAAATCAGCAAGGTCTCATGTAGGAAGGGGCCATGTGCTGAACTTTGAAGGACAGCAGAGATTCTTAGAGGTGGAAGGGAGAACAGTACATTTTAACATGAGGTTCAACTTATTCAAAGACATAAAGATGGGCCAGGGAATGTCATGTATGAAAACAATATAAAGGACAGTCTGACCAGATTGTAGAGAGACCAAAGGGGAGTGGGAAAGACAGGTTGGAACCAGGCTGTGAAGAGCTTTAAATTCCAGAGGAGTTTATTGGCTATGAAATGTAAGGGGTATCCTCTAGGTGCTTGGGATACAAAGAAACAAACAGTCCCTCCCTCCAGAGTGTGCATTATACTGGGAGGATGCAGGAGGTACACAAGGTAAATTCTCTGTCATTGGGGATATTTAAACAGAGGGTAAGTGATCATTAAAGGAATGTCACGGGAGGGGATTTATGCTTCATTCCAGGCATAGATGAGGAGACCTTGAAAATCCCTTCCACCTAAAAGCCTGTGATTCTTTGAAGGACTCATAAGGATTTAACTTTCCCAGGGGATATTTGTATTTTAAAAGAGTAGCATACGAACATAAATTAATCTATAACTGGTAGAATATAGGCATTGGGAAGGGGGACTTCTTTTTATCAGGAAGGTCTTTTGGATGCATTGTGCCTAGCCCAGGCTCCTCACGTTCACCTCTATCACCCACACGTACTAGAAGAACAAACTTCAGCAGCTTGATGCCCCATTTCTGAAAATTGGCTAGTCTCCTATTCTAATTAGGTTTATTTCACTGGCATTAAATGGTCACTTAGCATCATGCTAAGTCCAGTGGAGTTGGAGCCTAGAGATCTGAGTTCAAATGCTGAATTTGACAATTCATCAGTAGTGTTATCTTAGCAAGGCGTAGCAATATGTTTCTGAGACTCAGTTTATTCATTCTAAAATGGGTGTAATGTACTTCATGTAAAAGGGGTGTAATGATGTTTGCACTGTCTTCCTCAGGTGAGCAGCTGTAGGAGAGTACTTTGCAAACTTGACTATATACGACAATACTCAGTATCTAGCATGGTGCTGGGGATAGATAGTCACGCCCTTGTTGACTTGATCTCTTCTGAAGCAGCTCTAGGAGGGTAGAGTGAAATGAAGGAACCAATCAGACATTGGCATGATAGTCTTACTGTATTGATGGCAGCAAGAGTCAGCTTATAGCAGAAAGAGTTCTGGACCTGGAACTAGGAGAGTTCCAAGTTCAAATGCTACTTCTGGCACTTACTGACCGTGTGGCCATGAGCGAATCACTGGTCTTCTTTGAACCTCAGTTTCCTCAAATAAAAAATGCTGTTAGAGCCTCTAGAGCACTTACTTTACATGGTTGTTATAAGAATCCAATGAAATATTATATATAAAGTGCTTTGCAAATCCTAAAGTGATACAGCAACGTCAGTTTCCATTATTATGATTCTCCAGTTTTGTTATTTTTTCTTTTTCCAAGATAGTCTAGCTAGCCACTGGTCCTTCAGTCTTTCTCAGCCCTGAAAAGGTTTTTTTTTTTTTTCCAAAATTATTGGTATGAAAATAAGATCTTGGGGGAAAACAAAATAGGAATAACATTTCATGTCTGTTAGTTGCCTTACTGATGATAGGATCAGACAAGCTTCTCTTGTTCAGGGTAAATAAATAAAAGAGGCTCCTTCCAGCAACCAGACTCCAAATATGCCCAGAGAGTTATAGGACAAGGGTATTGTTGCACTGCCTTCTAAAAAGAAACTTAACAAACCAAGCTATTTGCATCAGGTTTGGCTGTTCCAGAATCATGGCTAGAGACCAACCTTGAAGAAGGGGTTCAAGCCCTGCCTTTGGCACAAACTGCCACCAGTCATGGGCAAGTTATTTTACCACTTACTTGCCCTTGAGGCAATTCTTTCAAGATTATAAAATGCAGAGCAGGTGCCAGGTGCCACGTGTCAAGTAGTTTTCTCACCAGGACTTCGCTATATCAATGAAATCACAGGTTTATTTAAAAAAAATTCTTTTAACTAAGTTTCATGTCTTCTCTCCCCAGCCATTCATGCTCAGTTTGGAGTTATTAGTAATAATAACTAACACTTTTATAGGGTTTTCAAAATGCTTTACCTGTATGTTAATTCATTTTATCTTTACATTATGTCTGTCTGTCTTTGTGTCTATCTCCTGTCTTGTCCTGAGCTTCCACTGCATTTCCTGTTAGCTAGAACATGGCATGATGGTCATTATAGTAACTCACATTTCTTGTGATTCTTTTTTTTGACAAACTACTTTCCTCATAACCACCCTGTGAAGTAGGAAGTGCAAGTGTGATTATTCCCATCTTGCAGATGAGAAAAATGAAGCTTAGAGTATTTAAGTGACCTGCCCATTTTCACTAGGAGCTAGTACTGAATCTAGGTCTTATGAGTCCAATTTCTCTTTCTGCTACATTAGTTTACTGCAGTCCACTGCCGTGTCATCCCTGAACTAAGTATCATTGTCTGGGTGTTCCTAGAAATTGATGATCAAATTTTTCTGTTCCAACTGGGCAAGTGGGATGAACGCCCTTGTTTGATATTTCTCCATTCTAAATAAAGACCCTAGCCCACTAAAGCCTCTTCCTCCTCCCCATGCAAACTTTTTTTTTTCCTGACAGATTCTGGTGTGAACCGGTTGTGCTCCAGTAAGAAAACATTCCCCTCCAGAGGGTATCAAAGCTTGTTCTAGGATGCTTGCCAGTCTTTTTTGGAGTATGAGAAAATATTGTACTTGGTGATCTTTAATTTTGATTACACTTCTGCTACCATGGTTTATGGTACTTTGTGCAATGTTTGGGGATGATAAATCTCTGGCTATCAATCTATACACATTAGAAATCAATATTGTGATATAATCACATTTGTAAAGCAGATGGATTGTGTCTGAGCCCACAGTTGTGAGCTCCTCCAGAACAGTAACAAAAACAGATTTGGGGTATTTTTTGGGGGGGGAGGTTGTTGAAAAATACTCTTTCTCTATGCATAAAGACACCTAGAGCCTACACTGCACCCTGAAATAGTTTAGTGAGATTAGGAGGGATGCTGTTCCTGCAGCTTTCATGTGTAGGTTTACCTGTTGATATTACATTTATCATGGGTTTCCTTGTTTAGGTGTAGAAAAGAGTTAGAATTTGGGAGATTGTGTGGTCTGCTCTGCCACTGATTTTTTGAGTGTGGGTAACTTCATGAGGAGAACAGGAAGACTTAAAAGTGGGAAGGTGAAACAAAGGGGGAGGTCAGATCATGAAGCACATTCCTCTGCTGCTGGGAAGGATGATTAGACCTTACAGAAAAAATTCTTTCAAATGGAGAACAATTTTCCAGCCAGTTTTTGATGGCATCCCTTTTCCTGATTTTGTTCTGTTTAGAAGAAGAGGTTAAGTCTCATTATTATTTCCCAGGCTGTCATTTGTGGTTCAGATTTACATCCCAACCCTCTCCTTTCATTTCTGCAGTCTAAAGATGGAGTGAGTGATGACTTTCTGTGGCTTGATGTGATATTATTTCTCCAACATGAGGGAAATAGATTCAAATGGATAGAAGGATGAATAAATGAATATAAAAGCATTTTAAGCAATTATGTTGAGCCTAGGGATACAAATTCTTAAGTGAGACAATTCTTGTCTGCAAGGAGCTTGCATTCTTTCTTTAGGGGAAACATGACATATGCAGCCAGGAAAGAAGGTTTTGGTTTTGAAAGTCATAGAGATGGTGCATGGAGCCAGTAAGAAGCTGATTGCCCTACTCTTTCTAGGAGAGCTGGCAAGGGTGGGTAGTGGTGATAAGCAGGGCATGTAGGGCACATAGAGGGGATAGAATGTGATTCTGTGCCTGCTCTTGTTTTAGGGGAGCATCATCAGGTCTGTACTTTACGAGGATTATTTTGACAGTGATGTGACAAACGGCATCACTACGTCACTGAGGTCCAAAAATGGTGTGAACGCCTTGGAAGGAGTGAGTTCTCCGTCACCGGTGGACTTTGAACAGAAATTGGACAACCATTCATTAATATTATTATAGAAAGGATTTATATTTCCAGTGGGGGTTGGACTAGATGACTCCTCAAATCTCTTCCTACTTTAAGACCTCTAATTTGAATATTTCACATTGGACAGAGTGCTGGGCCTGGAGTTAGGAAGACTTAAGTTCAAATCTCGACTCAGATACTTACTAGCTGTGTCACCCTTGGCAAGTCACTTAACTGTTTTCCTCAGTTTCCTTATCTGTAAAATGAGCAAACCACTCCAGTATCTCTGCCAAAGAAACCCCAAATGATGTTACGAAGAGCCAGAAATGACTTCAATGGCTCAACAGCAACACTCAACGTGAGTCCAGCTTGGGAGTGGGCAATTCCCCCCAAATCCTCTGCCTCTACCCTATTTCCTGGGCTGTTATTATCCTCCTTATGTAAGAAGAGAGTTTCTCTCCTTGACAAAGTATGCAAACTCAAGTTCAACGGGATCACTTGTCTTTAATCAGCCTCCTGTATCAGTAGCAGGCTCTTTACTGCGTTTAGCACTTGATTATATCCTGCCTGCCATTCTGCTCTTAATTGTGTAAGTCCTGTCTCTTCAACTCTGTTCTCACGACTCTCAAGAACAGGAGCTGTGTAAGGAGTATAAGGCACCCCCACTGTGCCTCCCATAAGGTTGGGCCAATAAAAGGGGATCATTAAATACTTCCTGAAATGAATGGAGTGGAATGAGTGTGCAGGCTGGCCCCCTCTTTCCTCTCTGCTTTCAGCTCCTTCCGTTTCACCCTTCTCCCTGCACCTGTAATTAGGCAGCTAAATGTAGACAACCATTCATGCTACTGATTTCAGGTGACTACAAATGAAAGCTCCTTCTCCACCAGTGGAAGGTAATTTCTGCCATTAGCATCAGGCCACCAGCCTGATTCAGCCTCAGGCTTAGCCTCTGGCCTTTTAAGTGGTACCTGTAGGTAGCTGGGGGTCTCAGGCTATATAGCTTTGAGCCCAGAGCCAATAGGGAAATGAGCCTTGGCCAGCATTGGGAAAGTCATTATTGTATTAAGGTGGATTTAGCTAATTTCATTTTGGGGATGAAAATTCTAATTGTGCAGTTAATTCCTCCATTGGTGACAGATTCTTTTTCTTTTTCCTTCTCTCATTTCTCACCGACTGCTCCCTCCCTTCCTCCCTCTGCCCTAACCTCACACTGTTGGTTTTCTCTGCTGTTGTCTTTTCCCTGGAGGAGGGGATTTACTTGGGAATAGCACCACAGGAAGCAATCTTGTTTTTAAAAAAGGAACCAGAAGAAAAACACTCAACTATTTACCACGATCCCAAAATGGAGTGAAATGTTTCAAGGTAGGGGGAGGAGGCGGGCATTTAGAGTGTGTATTTCCAGAGCACTTTCTGCTCCCTCTTTTAATTACTCATTGATGCTTTCTGTCCAGGCAAATGAGCCCATAGTATTACTCACGGTTCATAGATGAGGAAGCAGTGGCAAATGGAACTGTCTAAAACAGAAGGAGAATTCTTATAGTGCAAGAAGCACTAGCTCTATCCCCTAACTAGCTGCATTGCCATGGACTGGTGACAGCATCTATAAGCCTCAGTTTTCTCCTTTGTAAAAATGGAATAAATAATCCTTGGGCTACTTTCCTCACAGAGTTAGTGTAAGGATCAAGAGATATAAACTTACAGAAGCAAACTATTGTTATTACACACAGAAAAATTGGTACAGGTGCAGCTCTGTATACACACTGAACTGTGAATGAGGAATTCTATTAACACAAAGAAGCAGTGAGAAACTGAGTCAGTTTCAATTTTCCCTTCACTCTCAATAATTATCTTGGTGGCCAGTAAGAAAATCTGACTAGGTTGTGGATTGATAATTAGATAATTCGTTTAAGTACAGATTGCCAATTCAAATTTGATTCTATAAACATCTACTGGTTGCAAGGCATTATGCTACATGTTGAGGATATAATGGTAACAAATGATGCCATCTGAACCCAAAAGGCAATTAGTCCAGTAGGAAAGTGAGGGTGGCATATGCACACATACAACTATAAAGAAAGCTAAAAAATGATTATGGATCCAAGACGGATCAAATGCCATGGCCTGAGCACCTAGGAAAGAGACATATCACTTTGGGTTGGGAGGATTAGGTCGAGGTTCATGGAGAAAGTAGCATCTGAGTTAGAAGTCCTAAAATATGGAGGATATTGTGTGCAAATATATGGAGCATTTGAACATGGAGGGGACAGGGCAAAATTCCTGGATTGATGCTAAGTAGTACAATTTGACTGAATACAAAGGATATAAAGGTAAATGCTGTGAAATAAGGTTAGGGTAGGGCCATATTTTAGAGAGCCTTAAGCACCAGATTTGAGTTTGCATTTTAATCTTCACGGAATTTGAGATTTAGGAAAGACCTCATTGTTCATCTAGAAATCGAGGAATCCCACTGTTACAGGCAAATAATTGCCCAAACTCTACTTAAGGATCTCCAAGGAGGGGAAACTCACCACCTCTCAAATGGTATCAGTGTTGTGTGTTTGTCCTTGCTTGCTGAAGAAGACCATTCCATCACAGAAATAATGATATGACTTGCACTTGACTTTGTTTTGAGTGAGGGAGGGCTGATCAGCGTTGTAAAGCATGGATTGAGGAGTAGGGAAACCAGGACCGTCCTGGTAAATACTTAACAACTGTCTTTCTAAAATAACAAACTATAGGAATGATATACTTTTAAGTTTAGTTATTTTCACTTTCTTCATCACTTTCCTAAGTCGAGACAATCAGCCAAACAATAAATCAAGTCCTGATTTGGATCATTTGCGTTTTATAATTAGTTTGAGTGTGAGCTGGCTCTAACATACTCCCAAAGAAAACTCACACTAGGTGCTGAACATTGATACTTTGTAACATATTTTTTTTCCGGAGGGGAGGAGCTACATAAGAGCTGTTCTCCAATATTGCCCTGGTCTTTCCCACCTTGATGTGGCTCCCTCATGTCCTTTGACTTCCAACTTCCAACTCCCTTTTATAAAGTCTTGACCTAATCCTTCCAGCTAAAAGTGATCCCTCCCTCCTTGGGAACACTGATTCCCTAATTTGTAACCTATTTCACTCTTAGTAACATTATTTATGAAGTAGTAAGGAGACACACAGCAACATTCACACAGCTACTTAGGGTCTGATTCTTGCAGTGAGTCTGTAGAAGGCTTAGGAAAGAGGAGGTAGGTTCTTCCACCGTTCTCTTCTACTCCTGTACCCGACTTGGTTGAATTATCAACTACATCAAATAACATGCCAGTCAATTACAACCCATCACTGGCTGGTCTGATGTTGATTGATAACCCAGGAAGCCAGTGACATTGGGCAGCCCCACTATTATTTCTGGGGTCTGCATAGTACAAGATTCCAGAAGTCAGGCAGGACCTTCATGGGGTCAGACTTCTTTCCCTTCATTACGCTGGGTCCTATTCTTTAATCAACCAACAATTCTTTATTAAGCACCTACTATGTGCCAGGCACTGTGCTGTGTTCTGGGGATTCAAAAAGACAACAAAAGGGAGATAGTTCCTGTTTTCAAGATTCTTTCAGTCTACGTATGTTGGTCTTAGCTGTTCTCTTCTGGATGGAGGAGTAGATTTTCTTCTGAACTTTTCAGTTCCCTCACCAGCAGAGATAATGCTCTGGCTACAAAGGACCTAGGATGCTCATCCAGTTTCTGTTTTACAAACGATGGGTAACAGGAAGTAGGAGGGGAGTGCAGGGAGGGGAAGAAGCTTTAGTTGTCACATTGACTCTGTAGTTATCTCTCTCATAGTTGATTTTCTTAGCAGGGTTGCCTGTCATGGCACAGACTGGGTGCTTGGATGATGTGATGGAAAAGCACTGGGTTAGGATTCAGCAGATGTGGGTTCTGCTTCTGTCGCCAGTAGGCTATTTTACTTTAGAAAAATCATTTAACCCCTCTGTGCCTCAGTTGCCTAATCTATCAAATGGAGATACTTTTTAATTGGTTTGCTCATATCACATAGCAGTGGTGAGGATAAAATATTATAATGAACATTTAAAATAATTTGTATCAATAGTTTTGTTTTAATAGTACCTTTATTTTAGAATATACTCCTTCCTTCTTCTCTATCCAGTAAGGCATCACTTGTTATAAAGAATAAAAAAGAAAGTGGAAAAAAAACAGTTTAGGAAAATAATCAATATAACAAATGGAGTCTGACAGTATGGGGGCAGTTAGGCAGCTCAGTGAATAGTGTTGAACTTGGAGTCTGGAAGACCTGAGTGTGAATCCTGCCTCAGTCCTCAGATGCTTCAGATGGCTCTGGAGAAGTGAGGCTGGTGACCTGCACAGCCCTCCCTCACTCAAAACAAAGTCAAGTGCAAGTCATGCCATCATCTGATGGCATGGTCTTCTTTGGCAACAAAAGATGAACACAACAGCTATGTGATGATGGGCAAGTCACTTAATCTCAACATCAAATCTTCATCTGTAAAATGGGAGTGAAAATAAGGATGGTAATAGTGTCTACCTCACAGGACAAGAGTGAGTATCAAATAGATAAAATATTAGCCATTAACCTTAAAGCATTGTGTAAATGCTGTCATCGTTGTTATTCTATACCCATTGTCACCCAAATGAAAAGAAGAGAAACACGTTTCCTTATCTCATTTTCCAATAGCAAGCCTGGTCCAAAATGAATGTTCAAGGACAGTAAAGAGAATAAAGTGCTACAGGGATACAAGGATTATGACTATTTGCTCATTGATGAGTTCCTCTCAGGGCCTCCCTTACATAGAGGGGCCCAAGCTAATTGAGCATCTTCCTCCTCTGGCCTCTTGCTTCTGAATTTCTGGACTTTGTCACCATACTACAGCTGCTATCTTACTCTGGGATGTCTTTTAGTGTCCTGGATCTCTGGGACATTTATTCTCTTTTGTAGCCTTCTCTCCCTGAAATATTCCTCCACCAAACCAATCCATTTTTCCCATTGCTAAGTTCCTCCAGGAGCTTCCATTTTGCAGAGCGACCCCCAACTGACTTGCATTCTCTTAATTGCTCTGCTTCTGATGTTTTGGAATTTCATGCCCTGCCCTGCCTGGGTACCTTCAGTCTTCTTCCCAACCTCCCACTTTTTTCAGCACTACTTGCATGTTGTCTTTCCCCCATTACAATACAAGCTCTGGTAGACCAGGGTCTGTGTTGCTTTTTGCTTGCATTTGTGTCCTAGTGCTTAGTACACAGTAAGCACTTAACGAATGCTTTTTGCCTTGCTTTTAATATTTAGTCTGTTTGAACAAAGTATCAGACTCAGAGAATCCTTGTACACTTACCTAATTCTCCAAAGCTACATTTTGTAGGTGTTAGTGCAATGCTGTCAAAAATCTTACTGGCTCCCCATATGACACATCAGGGCATCTTTCAGATTGGGAGGACAGATACTGTGGTGATCTATGTTGATTCCCCTGTCAACCAGTTATACCCCAGGACCCTGTTTTTGTGGCAGTCTTTGTTGCCCTGCCTTGGGAGAAATTCCCCAAATGACACAAATCAGCGACAAAGCAGCGATGCATAAGCCATATTATCACATACAGAGCCAATTTGGTGCAGATCATAACTGTACGCACACTGATCTGTGAGTGAAGAATGCTGCTGGTTCATAGGGCCAGGGCCTAGGGAGATATCACACCCTTGAAGCTTTTACCTGTTTCACCTTCTGTCCTCTATCATCCCAATAATCCCACAAGACAGAAGAGTTTCAAGAAATGCAAATATAAAAGTGACTCATCAACAAGGGCTATGTTAATTTGTTGAAGGTTTACAAAAAATGGGGGTGAGTTGGGTCAAAAATATATAAAATGAAAGCTTGCGAATTTTCTTTAAAAAAAATCAGCCCTCTATTAAAGTATCTCAACGTCTCTCCTTTTAGGAACTACAGTTTTTCATCTCTATTTTCTGGAGTTAGCAATAAACTTAAGGACAAATTTTTCTTGTCATCAAGCCTTTCCATTCCTTCCTTTAAAATGTCTGCTGAATTAATTGATTCAGTACATCAATAGCAAATATTTATTATGTAACTATAGCCTGTGTGGGTAGACCAGCATCCTGAGTGAGACCCTGGTGGGAGCTTATAGTGTAATAGATACTAAAGTATACACACATACACATACACTATATACACACACACACACACACACACACACATATATGTTGTATCACAATATTTGATAAGGACAGTATTAGAACAAAACAAAGTGCTCTGTGATGGCCAAGAGAGAAGGTCATTGCCAGGTTATCCAGGAGTTTCTCTATTTTCTGCTCCCTTCAACGTATGTTATACAGCACTGCTGAACTAATCTTCTTAAAACATAGATTCAATTATGCTGCTCTCTTTCCTGAGGAACTGCAATAGCTACCCCATCAAGTACCATGTTGGTAGTACTATGAGCAGTGTGGCACTGTGGATAGAGCATGGGACCTAGCCTCAGGAAGACCTGAGTTCAAATGTGACCTCAAACAGTAACTAGCTATGTGACCCTGGGTAAGTCACTTAACTCTGTTTGCCTCAATTTCCTCATCTGTAAAATGGGAATAATAAAAGTACCTTCATCCCAAGGGTTGTTATGAGGATCAAATGAAATAGTGGTTGTGAAGTGCTTAGAACAGTGTCTGGTATATAGTAGGTGCTATATAAATGTTAGTCACTATTATTACCACCACCTTTGGCTCTTCAAAACCCATCTCAATTTGGCATTCCTGATCTATATGTACACATAAGAATACAAGGAGGTAGTGGATATCCCAAATGAATGGTGCAGATGATATGACTGTAACATAAAACAGGTACCTGCAAGGTAATATTCAATAATATCAGCACAGTAGTTCCCTCTTCCACCATTTCCCTGTATGTTTACCATGTTAACATGTTTATCATGTTGAAAGGGGCCATCCCTTGAATAACTGCTTAAAGGGGCCTGTTCACTGAATGGGTGCTATCTCTCTTAAAGTGAGTACCTGAAAAGGCCTTACCCTAAACGGGTATCCCATTGTATCCTGAACCATCTCCAGTCATCCTGATGACTATCTGGCCAATGGACCCAGATGGCTCTGGAGGAGAAAGTGAGACTGGTAACCTTGCACAGTCTTTCCTCACTCAAATCAATGTCATCTGCAAGTCATGTTATCATCTTGATGTCACGGTCCTCTTAGAGAATGAAGGACAAACACAACAACCATGTTAATATTGAGAATTGCAGCCAGTTACTCTGATGCAGAAGTTCATAGAAAGCCTTGGAGTCAAGATTGCCTGTATTCATGTCCCCCCTTTGACACATACTGGCTGTCTAACCATAAGCAAACTGTTTATCCTCTCTGTGCAATGAAAATTTAAAGACAAAGTGCAAGGAAAATTTTTTTAAAGTATTTTTTTTTAAGACTAAGACCAGGAACTGATTTTCACTGGCAGAGATTTTCTTATAATAATGAAATTTTAAGTCTTGTCAAGAAATCAAAAACCAAATGGAACTACCACATAACTGTCCAATAGAGCCAGGAAAATAAGAAACAAACAGAAATTCCCAGATAACATGATTTGGTCCTTGGAAGGATTTTGGTCCTGACTACTTTTCTTGGAAAGAAAAAGAAATGTTGGTAAATCAAGATGATTAGGTCTTAAAGAGACACTTGCCCCAAAAGTCTATTGGAGGTTACCTCTTAAGGTTATGGAATCATAGATTTAAGGAGGCAAGAGAACTTAGAGGTCATCTAGTATATAATCCCCTTATTTTACAGGTAAAAGCTCCAGAGAAGTTAAATGACTTGTCCATGGTACCATAAGTAGTAAGTGGCAGAGGCAAGAATTAAGTCCTGGTCTGACCCTTAAATCTAACATTCTTTCTGCTGCAGCATGTTGCTTTTAGAGGCAGCTAGATGTCTTGGTGAAGTCAGTCTCATGCACTGACTAGCTGGATGACCCTGAGCAAGTCATTTAAATCTCTGCCTCAGTTTCCTCGACTATACTAATAGCACCTACCTCTCAGGTGCTCTGAGAATCAAACAGGATAGATAATATTTGTAAAGCACTTAGCACAGTGCCTGGCACACAAAAACTTGTTCTCTTCCCCTTTTCTTTCTATTTTCCCCACCTTCACTCAGTTCCTAAGAGAGCCTGGATGGAAATGGACAGTTAAGTTTGTAGTGGAAAGTATACTGGGTTTGGAATCAGAGAATCTTGATTCAAATCAATGGATGAAAGTTGCAAGGAAGTAAATTCAGGTTGTATGAAAGGGGAAAAAAATTTCCTAGCAATTAGAGCTATCCAAAATTGGAATAGATTGCCTCAAGATGTAGTGGGTACATCCTTAGAGTTCTAATTCTTTAGGCAGAAGCTAGATGATCACTTGTCACATTTTTATAATGAGGATTGCTTTCAGGTATTGAATAATATGACCAGCAAAGTCTAGTCTAATTCTAAATTCTATAATTCTGTAACTAAGAGGGAGTTCAGGCTCAAAATAAATAATAAGAAAGGAATCTGATAATAGTGCATTGAGTGCTGCACTTGGTGTCAGGAAGGCTTGGTTCAGAGTCTGCCTAGGGTACTAGGTATCATCCTAAACAAGTCACTTGGGCTCTCTGAGCCTCAGTTTTCTCATAGGTAAAAAGAAGAAAATATTTTTTTAGCTCTTTGGATTATTGCCAGGATCAAATGGAATAATATATGTGTGAGGGTGGGACTCCAGTGATTAACTCACAGACTTAAAAGTAATTACCCTTGTTAGGTAAGACCACTTCTTGATGGAATTAATCAGAACTGAATGTGAACAGAACCTTTCTACCTCCAAGAATCAATCAAAATCATTCTTCTAGAGATCTGATCACACCTTCAGGAGGTATATAAAAAAGGAAGTGCTCTCAGAACCAGGTAGATTCCAAAGGTCTAAAAGCAGAATTCTATAGAGCTGAGCTGCAAAAATCCAGAATCCTAAGAAAAAAACAGGAAGCAGAACTGAACTTCGTCAAAGAAGGGAAGATCAAGGAGGGCCATCAGCCTTCAAGCATCTGGGAACAATGGGCTATTAGCCCCCTAAACCTACCTCCTCAGGGACTGAGGGAAGTCCTAAGAAAAGTTCTATCATTTCTCCCTCCCACTGCCCCTTTCTGATGCTTCATTACTCAACTACACTGTAATACAATCTTTGGTTTCATATTTTCAGGAAGTTGAATTCTGCCTCAACCACAAAGAGGCCAGGAGTAAACTAGTGATATAAATACAACAAAGATGGAGAACCTAGTTTCTACCTAAATATTCAGAATTTCCCTGAGAGCTCAGAGTATTTGTGATTGACCTAATGAAACTTTTTTTTCCAAAATAAAGTCCCTTAGCCACAAAGGAGGATACTACGTAGACCTTAGAGGTCATTATATTTCCTCTAGGCTTGAAATGAACTGATTATGGTAACAGCACAGCAAACGTAATTTATTAAATTTTAAGTGTCATGTAAATGTCTAATATTATTATTACTAGTGAGAGAATCAATCTTTCATAATTATCCAGTCCTAAATGAATTACATTCCATAGTACCAAAAGAGCTGCTAGGTAGGATTTCGGAGTTTCTGGTAGTGATCTTTGAAAGACCATGGAGTGTAGGGGGATTACCATAAGACTAGAGATGTCTTAAACTTCAAAATGGGAAGAGAATAGGGTCTTATACAGCCTAAAGGTTGGTAAACTTGACTTCAATTCCTAGAGAAATTTTGTTATTAAAGGGTAATTTGAGAAGATCTGCAAAGGGAAACAGTGTTCACAAAGGGCCAACAGGACTTCATAAAAATCGCAGGCTGTACCTGATCCTATCAAACTTGATTTACAGACTTAGTATTCTATCATACTATCAAGAGAATATTTTATAGAGGGAGACAAAAATATTAAAATTCATTCGGAGGGGAAAAGTACAATATCTCAAGGAAAGTAATGAAAGAAGTAGGACTGAAGATGAAAATAACACTTCCAGAACTCACATACTATTCGAAAGCTGTGATCATCAAAGTCATTTGGTACTGGTTAAACATTAGGGGAAAAAAGATTGATAGAATATACTAGATAAGAAATAATCAGGAACAATTTAGTTCTATAATGTATTGTTTGGTAAACACAAGAACATTAATTACTTGGGAAAGAACTCCTTGTTTGACAGGAACTGCTGGAAAGGCTTCAAAGTAGTTTGACAAAAATTAGGTGTGGACCACTATCTTCTATCATACATCATAATAAGCTAAAAATAGTTAGGATAGAGAGAGGAACTGAAACTATAGCTTAATTCACATAGAGAACTCCCAAATGTTGAGACTCCCTTAAGGAATGCAGGTTAGCATCAGAAGATGCTATTTAATTTGCAATTTAAAGTCATAGAGATTTACTTAGAGCACTAAGAGGTGAAGTAATTTAATAAAGATCATAGAACAAACATGTACCAGAAGCTGTACATAAACTTAGGCCATCCTGGTTCTCTAATATGTCCTCTTTGCCTCTCTCAAAATGGATATGCTACTTGAACATCAAAGGCTTCATCATATCATTATTAAATAGTAACTTATTATTAAACAAACAAACCATTCGAGACGTAGATCACATACCCTTCTTAGCTATAGTCTGGGAGAAGGGTGGTGGTGTTGAAGAGAAGTTCTTAACCAAACAAAATGTAGAGGGGATCTCTTAGGATAAAATAGATAATTTAAATTACATAACACTAAAAAGTTCTTGCATGAATAAAATTAATGCAACTAGGATAGGAAAAGCAATTGTCAATGGAGAAAAATCTTTGCATCAGACATCTCAAGGAAAGTTTCGATGCTGATATGTAAAACCAATAGCCTTTCCCCAGTAGATAAGGCATCAAAGGATATGGGCAAACAATTCTCAGAATAAGAATTTTAAACTAAATCACATGAAAGAGTGCTCCAAATAATTAATAATAATGACAGAACTGCTAATCAAACCAGCTCTGAGATTCTTTTTCATACTCAGTAAATTGGCAGAGATATTAAGAGATAGGAATAGCGAATGTTGAGAGACATGTGGAAAGACAGGAATACTAATTCAATCACTGAGATGCAGATTGGTCCAACTAGTCAAGGAAGTAATTTGGAATTATTCCTTAAAAAAGTGATTATAATACCCATGCATTTTTACCTAGAGATCCAACTGCTACTGTAAAATGAAATTTAATAGGGATAAATGCAAATTGTTTTATTTGTGTTAAAAAAATAAACTTCACAAGTACTGGATGGGAGAGGATGATTAGGTAATAATTCATCAGAAAAAAGATTTAGGGGTTTTAGTGGATTGTAAATCTAGCATCTAAAGAGTTAGTGCATTCATAAACTAAAGAGGTTTTTTTGCCCAGAATTAGGAAGATGATATTCCTGTTGTAGTCTACTTTGGCCAGAACATTTCTGGAGTATTATTTTTAGACCTGGTGCTGTATTCTAAGAAGGACATTGATAGCAATCCAGAGAAATTCACCAGGATAGTAAAGGACATCAAACTTATGCCAAACAAGGATCCATGAAGGGAATTGGGAATGTTTAACCTGGAGAAGATACAGAGGAGTAGAAGGGGAGATGTGTCTGCCAGTATTTGGATGGCTTCCATATTGATGAGGGATTAGTCCATGGTTGGGGAACCTTTGGCCTCAAGGCCATATATGACCCTCTAGGTCCTCAAGTGTGGTTCTTTGAGTGAATCCAAACTTCACAGAATAAATTCCCTTAATAAAATAGTTTGTTCTCTAAAACTTGGACTCAGTCAAAAGGCCATACCCAACAACCTAGAAAGGCACATGTGACCTTGAGGTTGTAAGTTCCCTACCCCTGCATTAGATTGTTCTTGGTCCCAGAGGGCTAAATTGGGAACAATGAATTGGTAATTGCAATGGCAAATTTTGACTTTGATATGAAAGCCAATTTCCTGATTGGTAAAACTATCCACAGAGCTACTTTGGAAAGTAGAGGGTTGTCTCAAATGGAGGTTTTCTGTAACGTTGTAGAGGGGTTTCTTATATGGGGATAACTTGGACTAGATCTGGCCTGGCAAGTTCCGTCCAACTCTAAGATTCTGTGACTGTGATTCTAGGGAAGTTGAAAGGACCCCAGGCCTGAGACATGAGTCACCCTGCCTGAGGAAGGAGTCAGACTGAAGACAGTGAGTTAAGCAATAATGAAGGGAAGCTATCAGGATGTGAGGTTCACTCAGCCATAAGCATTAATTAAGCACCCACCTTGAGTAGAGGCTTACATTTGGTGCCAGGGATGTCAGATACAAGGAAAATCAATGCTGAATGAATGAATTCATGAAAGGAGGCAGGAAGGATCTCTCTTCTTGAGGAATTTATAATCTAGAGAGGGGAGGAGGTGGGACTGCTTATCTGGATCCTCCCCCGCCTTCAAGGTTCCGCTCAATGCCAGTCTCCTCTATGGCGCCTTCCCTTACCACAAGAGCCCATAGCTATTTCTACCCACTCCTAATTCCTATAGCTCTTTCTGTCACTTAATGAGCATTCATTAAGTGCCTGCTTTGTGCTAAGCACTGTGGGAATACAAAAAAAAAAGGGAAACAGTCCCTGCTCTCCATGAGCATATATGCACATACATACACACATAAATACATACCTATCTACACAGAACCATGCTTTCATTAATATAGGGATCTCTCAATGAAAAACTTCCTCTATCAACGCAGATAAGTACCTTCTCTGAAACATAGAGTCTTAGAGCTTTCCTAGCATGTTGAGATGTTAAATGACCTCTCTGGAGTGGCAACACAGCCACCATGTGTCAGAGGCAAGATCCTTGATTTTCCTGAATCTGGGACCAACTCTGTGTCAGCTACACCAAACTGTGGGCACATGCACATACACACAATACCCACAATAAATATATTCATATTTTTATATATGTATATTTATATAAATAAGTATAAAGAAGTTTTGCCAGTATATATATGTGTATATATATATACACAAATACATATATACACACACCTATGTTTATATATGTGCACACAAAATGAATGTTAAGGTAGTTTAGTTGAGGAAGCACATCATATTCCTTGTGTGTGGGAGAGATCAGAAAAAAGTCTCATACAGGCAGTGGCATTTTAGATGAACTTCAAAGAGAACTGGAGAAGGGATCTAAGAAGTGGAGATGGGAAAGGAGTGCATTCCAGGGCTAGAGAGTAATCGGTGCAAATGCCTAGGGGTGGAGATGGGATGCGATACATGAGTAACAGTATGAAGGCTAGTTTTATTGCGTGGTAAGTGATGTGAAGGGGAATAATGTATAACAAATCTGGAACATAGGTTGGGGCCAAGTTACACACAAATACACATTTATAGCATATAAAGAGTATATAGTACATATATTTATACATATATATATGTATACACACACACATATATATGTATATGTGTGTGTGTATACATTCCCTCTTTCTCCAATTAGATTTTAAGCACCTTGATCAAGGAGAACAGATACTATACCTTATATTTCTTAGTACCTCTAGTATAGTTCCTTGCATGTGGTAAGCACTTAACCTCTATTTGCCTCAGTTTCTTCAACGGTAAAGTAAGACAATAATAATATTGTGAGGATCAGATGAGTTAATACTTGTAAAGGGCTTGTCTGACACACAGTAGGTGCTATATTAATGCCAGCTATTATCATTGTTATTACTGTGTCCTGAGTAAATGCTTGTGGATTGATCCTGACCAAACATACACATATACAAACATCCTTGCCAGAAACTATCAATGCGTACATAACTAATAGCAGTTATATTGAGTTTCCCTACAGCTTCCTAATTCTTCTGTTTCCAACTTGGCCCAGGGTAAGAGAGAAATCAACCAGTCCCATTTAAGGCCACTCGGTTCCAAAGCAATATCTGTGAATTCCCAGCCCCTGGGGAGTCATCACTGTTGAAATGACCACAATTTTCTCCGTTGCACCATTTCCCCCGCTTGCACCTCCCCATGGCAAGAGGAGTAAAAAGCTTGGCACTTGTGCTGAAGCTTGATAAATAATTTGTTAGAGAAGCCAAACCATATTCAGAGCCAGAGGCTTTGGCTTTTCAAAGGCGCTGTAGAAATTCTCTGTTTCCTGTCTCCTCTCTCTCTCCCTCAGCAACTCCTCTCTCACTCTCACCCGCCCCTCCACCCTCCAGGCTGGATCTAAAGAAGAACTTATGGGGTGGAGAGATAAATCAACTGTTCAGTGTGAAACGTTAAAGCACACAATGAGCAAGGAGATGTTCAAGACACTGGTCTGCACAGGAAAACATGACACCCTCGAACTATTAGGGCAAAAGGTAGGTTCCTTTCCTGTGCAGGTAGGTCATTGTCTTCAGCCTCAAAGATTCAGGAGCTGCTCTGACCATCCCAGGCTAGGCACCACAGGTGTTTTGGAGCTAGCTCATGCTAGATCAAGAGAGTCCATTACTAAATTTTCAATGTGAGCATTTACCCTTGTAAATTGACAGACCTGCAAATTCAAACTTGATTTGTCGATCGTCTTGACTTAAGAAAGTGATGGAGAAATTGTTAATAAGATAGATTGAACTTAAAAGTGTGCCATTAGTACCTTTCGGGTTTCCCTAGCAGGGAACCAATTTTTAAACATTTACCAGCATACTGCTGGATGATCAATCCATTTAACCTCCTTAGCCTAGCAGTCTAAGATCTCCACCATCTGTAACTCATACCCATTTTTCTTTAATTCCTGATTAAGCACATTGTAGAATTCCCAGTTAAATAAGTAAGTCCCTTTAAGGTAGGTGCCACATCCTTTCTTTTCTTCCCTGTAGGCTATATCTATAATTGGCACTACACACAGAAGCCACTCAGGAGGTAAGCACTTGAGGAATAATTGAAGTAACTTGTTTATAGAAAGTAATATATGGAATACATGAAATGAATGAATGGTTACTGAAGGAGTGAAGTGGCAGGCAAGTGACCAGGTAGCTCACATTTGGCATGGAACTGCTAGAACATTTAGCATGGTTGAACAAGCCTTTGTGATAGAGTAGTTACCTTCTCTGTTAAGGAAGATTGCTTGCAAAAGACATGGCTTGGTCTTCCCCAAAGGGACGTTATGGGAGACTTTCTAGTCACCACCTAGAAGGTCAGTAGGGACTGTGAGGAGACAACTAGAAACAGCAGAATCCTAGAGAGGTAGAGGCAGCATGGGTTAGTGGTTAGAGCACTGGACTTGGAGTGATGGAGACATTGGTTTAAAATCCTGCCTCTGACATGTACTAGCCATGTGACTTTGGCTGAGCTATTTAATATCTGTCTCCAAACCTCACTTTCCTAATCTGTAAATGAGGGGATTGGACTTAATGACCTCTGAAGTTTCTTCTAGCTCTAAATCTATGATCATGTGACTAACTTATGAACCAGAAACTATAAAGATATTCTGGAGATAAATGCCTCCTTTATAAGGAATGGGTTAAACTTAGTGGTGGGCTGAACAAGGAGACTCAGAGACTTTGTCCATGAAAGGAGCTATAGGTTCCAAAAAGTAAACATCTCTTATAGTTATTCTTTTCCCTATCCAGGACTCAGTGGAATAGAATGGTGTAGAGCTGATCCTCCCTAAGGTTTTTATGCTGGGGATGTAGTAAGGGAGAATGGTTATAGTAATGGTCGATTAGAGTCATCCTTTGGGAGTGCAAGGGATAGCACAAGTTGAATTTTGTACACATCTTTCTCTCTCTCTCTTTCTCTCTCTCTCTCTATCTCTCTCTCTCTCTCTCTCTCTCTCTCTCTCTCTCTCTCTCTCTCCCTCTCTCTCTCTCTCTCCTATTCCATTTTATAGAGATTAAAATTAATATCAAAGGAAGCTAGAGGAGAATGTGAAAATATGGAGTGGAGGACTACATTTTGTTTTGATGGCTACATTGAGGATCTATTGTGATGTGCTTGTATGTTTATAGTCAATCAAACAAGCATTCATTCAGTATTTACCATGGTGCCAGGCATCATATTAGAGGCTGGGGAAACAAAGACAAACAATACAAAGTCCCTGGCCTTAAGGGACTGACCCTATGAGAAAGAGCCTCAAGTAAATTTTAGGAGTCATTTTTTTCTTCTTACTGCTGCCTTCCTGAGATACTGTCCAGCCAATAGCAGCATAGGACTGGTCAAAGCAGCAATGGTCAATGCCTCTGATTGCCTAAACCCTAAGACAGCCCTATGGATAGTAGATTCCTTTCCTAAAAATTTTTTATGTCATTTTATTATTGTTCTTATTAATTTGTTTTCATTTTTCTATAATCACTTCCATAAGTCTTAGATTTCCCCCCCTCCCTTCTCTCTTCTTCCTTCATCCCTCCCCCTTCCTGCCTGAGATGTTGTACAATCTTATTTGGGTTCTATACATACATTGTTATTAAACACATTTTCACATTAGTCATATTGCATAGAAAAATTAAAATGAATGGGATAAACCATGAGAAAAACCAAACCAAAACATAACATAACCCAAGAGAAAATGTTCTGCTTCATTCTGTAATCTAATTCCATAGTTCTTTCTCTGGATGTGGAAGGCATTTTGCCTCAAGAGTCCTTTGGGAATGTTTTAGGTCCTTACATTGCTGTGAAGGCTAAGTCTACCAGAAAAATTCCTTGCACACTGTGGTTGTTAACGGTGTACAATGTTCTCCTGGTTCTGCACCTTTCACTCAGCATCAGTTCATAGAAGTCTTTCCAGGCCTCCCTCAAGTCCTCCTGTTCATCATTTCTTAAAATACAATAGTATTCCATTACATTCATATACCACAACTTGTCCTAAAAGCCATTTTTAATGAAATGTTATTTTTTCAATGAACAAAAGTTTATATTCTTCCCCCCAACTATTTGAAGATAAAACCACTTGCAACAAATTTTCCTAGTCAAGCAGAACCAATTCCTGAATTGGCCATGTCCAGAAACCTTATTTCCCATTCTTCACTCTGAGTCCAACGTCACTTTGTCTGGAGGAAAGCAACATGTATCTGCGTAGGCCCTCTGGAATCATGGTTGTCCGTTGCATTGGTTAAATTCTTAAGTCTTTCGTTGTTGTTTCTTTTTACCGTGTTATTGTCTAGGTGGTTCTCCTTGTTCTGCTCACTTCACTTTGGATCAGCTCATCCAAATCTTGGGTTTCACTCCCTCTTTTTATTCTTATATCACAATAATATTCCATTATATCTATATGACATAATTTGCTCAGGCTTTCCCCAAATGATGGTTTCCAGTTACTAATCAATTTCTAATCCTATACAGTCTGCACCACTGCATGGCATGTGACTTTTCTTCTTTGGGATGAAAGAAGAAGTAAATACATGGAATCAAGTACAAATAATCCACCTGCCATTCTAAGCATCTATCTGCCATAAGAGAAAGACTTTTGTCACCTCATGAGGATAAGGAAGGTCATAAGCAAGGCGAGTTGTTCTCCTGGCCTCAGTTATGTTAGGATGCTGGTACTGAATTTTAGAAAAATAGATCATAGGAATATAACATTAGAGCTGGGAAGAAACTTACAGATCATCTAGTCCAATGCTCTAATTTTACAAATGAGAAAAATGAAACTCAGAGAAGCTAAGGTCACACAGAGATGGGATTTGAACTCAGGTCCTTTGCTTCCAAATTTAGTACTCTTTCTGTTGAGACATTGTTCCACCCCATAGCTCCCAAGATATGAGGAAGGCAAATGGATTTCTTAAGCAACTGAAGGTGACTTGCCTCCAACTGTGAAAAGTTTGATACCTCCCTTGGTTTGGTTTATTCATTTTTACAGTGGGATGTATGAAGCTGTCCATTTCTCAATAATCCTAGATACTCATATTGCTGGATATTGGGTTTTTCATCTGTAGTTTCACAGTAGGAATTCAGTCTTCACTCCTATTCTCTGTTCCAGGACCCTGGGAATTTCCTAAATTCATCTTTGAGCTGACACCAATCTCTTTTTTTCTCCACTTTTCCTTAGCACTTACCCATTAAGTTGTTACTATTGTCCTTTGTACTTAGTGATAAATTGCTTTCCAATATCCTTAAGTTGCTTCAAATGTTTTAAGTGTCCAGAAGGATTATAAATTTCCCCAGGGCAAAGAACAGTCTCTACTTTACTGTATTCCCAGGTTGATTTTTATTCTGATCAAATGACATGTTGCACATAAAGTACTCTGCAAAGCTTAATACACTGGATAAAAGTGGGTTACCACTACCACTGAGAAGTTTGCATTGGTGGATAAGGGAGCTAACCTAGGAGTCAGGAGTATCTGAGTTCAAGTCCCTTTTCTGTCACTTACTGGTGCTGTGACCCCTCCCAGTGTCCAGGTAACTCTCTAGGGCTCCAAGTTATGTAGCAGAAACTGTTCTAAATTGTTAGAGATAATTTTCTCCAGAAGCATTCCCTGTACCACCTAAATCCCAGACCTGGTCCAAAATAAATCACTCCTATTATTTCTACCACCACTACCATCACCACTGTTACACTACTACTCCTACTCATCATACATTGGAGACTCATTATGTAATTTTGATTTATTGATATCAGAGTATGAAGTGGATCAGGCTACCACTATTTCTTCTGTAACCCCTGTAAAGGGGGAATTTGACATTAGGCACTTTATGAGATACCTGGGCATTGACTCCATTGCTGTCTAGGTGATTTGGAGGTATCACCTGAGTTTGTAATATATTGATCAGCATAGGGAAGATCTTCGAAAAGAATAAAAAGTTTTAGATCTATTGCTCTGGTATGAAATTTCAGATGGTTGTAATCCAACAAAGGCCACTGGACAGTTCCATATTGTTAGGTCTGAGCATGAGGAAGGAGGAGCCAAAGGGCAACAGGTACGTGTGGTCTTTCTATATAGGTTTAATAACAGTCATTGTTCTTGATACTTTTATGACTTTGAGAATTATCACCTCAGTGTTTTACTTGTTGGCCTAATGTAGGAGAGGGAATGATTGAAATTTGGGACACGCACGGAGTCAAGGTCAATGTGATATGAGAATAAAACAGGGGGAGTGTATGGAGAGAGATGGATATGTTTTGGTAGGCACAACACATTTACAATAAAGATAAAGAAGCAGTCAAGGAGGAGGAGGATATAAAAGAAGGGTGCTGAGAGCATTTGAACTCTTCTGATAGAAACGACTGAGATTAATACGTAATGAACAAGAATGATTTGTTTAAAAAGGAATGTATCAGATAGACCACTTCATCCTCAGTCAGATTCCTCTACCACAGTCAGTCTGGTCTGGCCCATCCTCTTCATTTCCCCTCTAGTCTGTTTTCTTCTGGGCCTGTTGTCCTAAGATCCCCATGGGATCTTGTGTCTCAAGTTCTCCTTGCTATCTCCTCATTCTTATTACTTTGGGACCAGATGAAGGATACCATACAATGCTGTTAAGTTCCAGGTCCCCTCCTTAGTGAGTTTCACATTCCCTTCAATGTGTGTCCTGTTCAGAGCTGAATTGGGCTGGAATGCAGTCTGTTTGGAAGCCTAGGTATTAGCTTTATGAAGAATGGCAGTCAGAGGAAAGTAGAGCTTCAAAACAGCATGAGGTTTCTGCCCAGGAATTCTAATCAACTGCTGCCTAATAAATTAGAAGATTCTTTGGGGGTTGGCCTTTGAAAATCTACCCCAGGTGACTTCCAGATGCTATGAGGCTCTGGGAGAGGGAGGGACTCACCTGAATCTTCAAACTAGCTAGAAGGAATCAGTGACTTTCATGTTGGCAGTGAAAATATCTGTGGCTTGTGCAACTATCTTGCAAGGCACGAAAGCGCATGTAATTGTTACAATGGTGTGAAAGAACGTTCCTTGCCCAATACTGCTATATTCTCAGCAAGGAAAAGTGTTTTGTATGGAGCTAGCTGGATGGGGAGGAGGGATCCCATGAGATGTGTCCACGTTTGTTAGTACTCTTGTTTTAAATAGAACTGGTAGTTTGACATTTGACAGGAAAAGATGACCAGAGTTGTGGAGGAAGAAGAGAAAATGGATAGAAATGGTGGGAACTCACTCTCATCCCTGGTTCCTATCTCATTTGGAAGAGATTTGTGTTTTGCTTTCTTGAAGGAGTCCTATTAGAAGGTGCTAAAATAAGCCTATTCTTATCTGGAACTCTTTGGGTTAGGAAGAGACAGGAGACACTTGCCCTACAGTGACCCTTTCTTACCTCTCTCCTAATAAAGTTCTTTAAGTCCTTTAACTGGAAAAAGTCTAGAAATTCTGGAGTTTTCTTATATACAGCAAAGTGAAAAATTTCTAATTGGTTCAAGTTTACTCTCAAGAAGAATATTTCAATTTTTTCAAACATTTCTTCTGCTTCCTATTATTGGTGTGACCAGAGGTGAGTCCCTTAATCTCATTTGAAATTTGAAATCGCATAGTACAGTTTTGGACTTGGAGTTATAAGAGATCTGGTTTCAAATCTCAGGTTGAGAACTTACAAGCTTTGTGACTGGATCTTCATTCACATCGTGTCGATCAACTTTGCTAGTCACCCAAGACTTTGTCCTGGATCTGCTTCTCTTTTTCTTCCATAGCATTTCACTTGGTGATCTCCTCATCTCCCACAGATTCAACTATCTTCTCTGTGCAAATGATTCTTATATTTATTTGTCCAATCTTACCCTCTCTCCCTACTTCTAGTCTTGGATCTCCAAATGCCTTTAAAACATCAAACTGAATGTCTTGGAGCCATCCTAAACCCAACTTGTCCACAACTGAACTCATCTTTACCTCAAAGCCCTCCCTTCTTTCTAACATCCTCATTCCTATACCATCATCTTCCCAGTCACACAATCTAATTATCATCCCTGATTTCCAACTCTCTCACCCCCTAAAGACAATCAGTTGTCAACTTCTGTCATTTTGTGTGTGTGAGACATCATTTATACATGCCCCTTTCTCTCTTCTGACACTGCAAGTACCTCGGTACAAACCCTAAACAATTCATACCTAGACTATTAAAACAACTTGCTAGTTAGTCTCTCTGCCACAAAGCTCTCCCTATTCTATTCCATCCTCCATTTTCTTGAAATGCAGGTCTGATTCCATCACATTCTTATTCAGTAAGCTCAGTTGGATTTCCTATTTTCAGGATCAAGTATAAAATCTTCTGACTTTAAAGCTCTTCATAACCTAGCCTTGTCATACTAGTCTTCTTACTCTTTATTCCCTTTCTTGTACTCCATGATCCAATGACACTGGCTTCCTTAGTGTTCTCCCACATGACACATCATCTCTAGATGCTGAGTGTTTTCACTGGCCATCTCCCATGCCTGGAATGTTCCCTCTCTTCATATCTACTTCCTAACTTCCCTTCTTCCAAGTCTTAAGTCCCACCTTTTCTAAGAAGTCTTTTGAAGTCTTTCAAATCTTAGTGTCTTCCTTCTGAGATTACCCTTGATTTTTTCGGTATGTATCTTGTTTGTACATAGTTGTTTGTATGATGTCTCGTCATCAGAACGGGAGTTCCTTCAGAACCAGGACTGTTTTTTTGCCTTTCTTTGTATCTTCAGCACTTAGCATAGTGACAGGCATATATCTGGTACTTAATAAATACTACTTGGCTAATATCATTTAAGTTGTTTGAACCTCATTTTCCTTATCTATAAAATAAGGATAATAATCTTGGAACTAATTATCATATGAGATGGTTGTAAGAAAAGTGCTCAGCATAGTGCTTGGCACACACAAGACACTTAATAAATGCTTGTTTTTTGATTTATTGAAAGTGCCCTGTAAACTTTTGTTATTTAGTCAATTAGTCATGTCTGATTCTTTGTGACCTCATTTGGGGTTTTCTTGACAAGGATACTAGAATGGTTTCCATTTCCTTCTCCAGCTCATTTTACAGATGAGGAATTGAGGTAAAGAGGGTTCAGTGTCTTGCCCAAAGTCACACAACTAGTAAGTTCATGGGGCTGCATTTGAACTTGGGTCCTCCTGACATCAGGACCAGCACTCTATCCACTATGCTACCTTGCTGCCTTTACGTAAATCTTAAGATACTTTATAAATATGAATGGCTAATAATGGTAATAGTCTTACCTATCCAGAACTATGATGAGCAGTTTTTATGCCTACAATAAGTAGCAAAAAATTCAATTGGACAAATTCAATAGTTGGCCTGAAAGGGGATGTTGTTGCACCTTGGGCTGATGTTGCACCTTGTGCTGGGCAGGAGCTCACTTGGATGTGTTGGTCTCTGAGTCTGTGTCAGGAAGAAGGGAGACATTTAGTAGCTTCCTATCCTTAGTCATCATTGTTTCTGACTGAATGTTAAATTCAGTGGTCTCTCCCTATGGAGAGACTACAAATATTATCATATATATCATATCAAATACCATACCTCCTTATTTATGAACCCCAATGATTCTGTGCCCTTCTGATGGCTGTCTACCTACCTGTCTACTGTCTACCTACTTTACCCTATTGCTGTGAAAATCTATTGAGGTAATATGTATGAAGGTGCTTGGTATGCTGTTAAGTGCTAGATATGTATCAGCTATTAATACTATGACCTTGACTTCAGGCAACTAAGAGGTGGGGTGGATAGAGTACTGGCCTTGAAGTCGGGAGGATTCAAGTTAGAATCCTGCCTGAGAAGCTCACTAGCCATGTGACTCTAGATAAATCACTTAACCTCTCAGCCCCAGTTTCATGCTATGTAAAATGCGGATGATGATAGCATCAGCTGCCCAGGGTTGCTTTGAGGATCAGTTGAGATTTTACATGCATAGTACCTACACACATACAAATACACACATGTACATATATGTGTGTATACACACTCCTGTGTACGTACATATACACATACATATAAACACATACATATACACATATCACCTTAAGACCTTAAAACTCTCTCTATAAAAGTAAAACAGTCTAAGAACAGCTAAAAAGAGTAATCATTTTATACAAAGAGGTATAGGAGGAAGAATCAACACAGAGGAATTAGATGGGGGAGGAGGGCTGGTAGTTCTGGTAACCTACTTTTATTGGGAATGAGTTTAAAAGGGAACAACACACACACACATATATATACATGTATCTAGAGGAGTTTTAAAAGTCTCAATTCAGAAGCAATAAAATGGAAAGAGAATAGGTAGGGAGGACAGGATAAGAGAGGGATCTGTAGAGGAGAGGGTGAGGGTGAGGAAATAGGTTAAAGAGGGTATAGAAGGGTGTTTAGATCAATAGGAATGGGAGGATAAGGGAGGAATCCTTGAGAAGATAAGGGAGGGTGAGGGAATACATTATAGGGGGTTATAGAAGGCTGTTTAGATTTATGGGGAGGGGAAGATAGGGGAGGAAACCTTAGAGGGGGGAAGTAGGTTAAGTAATAAGAGGGCAAGATAGTGGGCAGAAGTAGAGGAGTCAAGAGGGTTAGGAAATAGAAGATACACATAAACATGAAAACAGAGCAAGAGCAGAATTTTCTATATGTATACATATGTATGTATGTACATATGTGTATATGTGCACGTATATGTCTGTATATAAATATATCCACACTTCATTGTAGCCTTCTTGGGAGGGGGGAGAGGAAGGGAGAAAGCAGAACAAAGTAAAAAGTGCCCAGCAGAGAATGAAAGAAAACTTACAAAAGCAAAGAAAAGGTGGACAGCTCTCAATACAATGTATAATATTTATCATAACAGGCTTTCTTGAAGTGAAAATTTATTGCTGCATATTTTGAATCCTCTCTTACGTTCTGCTGTGCACATGACATTTTTTCTTCTTTTCTAACTTTGTATTTAAATTTCAATACTTAAGTTTATGATAAAATAAACAAAAAAACCTCCCTCTCTATAAATGCCAGGTATTGTTAGCTATTTGTTACTGGCAAAACTGGAGTCACCTATTTCCACTGCTTCTAATCATTCATCATCCCTGTTTCATACAAACACTTACACACACACACAGACATACACAGGTCATTTATCACTCTAACACAGTGTGTGTGTATACACACACACACATACATATATATATATACATATGTATATATACACAAATATATGCATATATATGTGTATATACACACATATACATATACTGTCCATCACCATTCATTATCACCCTGACCTAGCATGTATACTGTATAACACCACCAATTATCACCCCAACACAGTATAAAACCTTTCCCCAGAGACACCAGGGTTAAGTATCAGAGTCAGAAGGATTAGGCAGAAGTTGGCTGACTCAGTAGATTGCCTGACTACAGTGGCACTGCAGTGGGGATCTTGTTCTTTTTTATAGATTAGTAACTCCAGCACGTGACCTTTGCAGAAATGGAGAGGAATGTGAACTTTCTATCACATATCAATTTCTGGGGCAAATTATTTCCTACTGCAGATTTATTAAGATTAATTTACTGGGTGTGTTAGAGGATTTATTGAGTACTTAAAAATGTTAATGGGCATGGTGTCCAATAAATCATGTCAACACATCTTTATAAATCGGTAGGAAGCTTTTCTATTTAAGAATAGGAAACTGTGAAGGTCCTGCCCAGAAAATGCACTTGATCATTTTAAGAACCTAGGCAAAATATATCCAGCCAATCAGAATCTGGGGACACAGTCAGGGGTGGGGGTGGGGCGTGGGGCGTGTCCCTGATTTACAATTTTTTGGTGGTTTCTAACTTTCTCGCTTCTCATTGGGCATTAAATGTATACTCTAGCTCCAGTCACTGTCTGTGTTATGTGATATGCCAAATCCCATTCTCCTTACACTGACCAGAGCTCTCCTTACTTTAATGAGCAAGTCTGGAATACATGTAATATCACTAGCAAGATTGCTTTCTTTTTGAAACCACTCATTGATTTGAACACTCATTGATAAGAGCTTCTGTTAAGTTCTCATTGAGCTGGTACATGATGCTACTACAAGACAAAAAAAGAGGCAAAATCCAAGTAGTTTTTTCTGTGAAATCCTGGTTTTGATCCCTCAGACACAAGGCATCTAATATTTTCAAAGCCTACCCCCTTCTCCCATGATTTTGTCTTTGATGATATTTCATGAATCTTTCTCAAGAGGTGATTTTTTTTTTAAAAAAAGTTTTGTACTTACAGAAACTTGGGCAAGATATTTCTCCTTTCACTGTGGTTTTATCTAAATGATCCTTGTACCGTCTTCCCGCTCTAAAGTCGTACGGTCTTATATGTTCTGGCTTCAGTACTTTCTAGCTATGTGACTATAAGTCATTTGATCAAACAACACATATTTATTAAGCATTTATGTACCAGACACTATACTAGTAGGCACTGATAATATAAAGTATTTAACTTAATTTAAATTTAAATTATTTAAATTGATTTAAAAAGTAAAATAATTCCTCACTTATACTGTGTCAGGGGCTAGTATAAATAAAGGTGCACTGTAAGTAAAACTCCCTAAAAGAATTTACATTCCATAGGAAAGAACAGCATGTACCTGATTAAATATATACAAAATAAATGCAAGACAGGATCTTCTTTTTCTTTTCTTTTTTTCTTTTTCTTTTCTTTTCTTCTTTTTCTTTTCTTTTTTTTTTTTTTGGAAGGGCAGAGAAGACCCTGGTAGCTGGGGAGGAATGCGAAAAAGCTTCATATGGGAGATGGTGCCTAACTGAGCTTAGAAGGAATCTGGGGATTCTAGGATAATTTCATCAACTGTGAAATGAGAGGATTGGGTTAGATAGACTTTTAAGGTACCCCCTGCTGTAAATCTATGATTCTATGTACAATTCTGCCAATAGCATTCCATTTCTACAAGTATTTATTAAGAACCTATGTGACCAAAATCACCAACAAGAAAACCAGCAATGGGTTTTTATTTCCTCTTTAAATTTGCTGGGTTTTTTTTCCTTTCAAAAAGGTGTTTTGTCTCTATTTAAACTAATTGATAAGAAAGTTGTACCTGGAGACAACTTTAGAAGTGGGAAGGGCCAGATTCCGAGAAAAGCATGTCACATTTTTAATTCAGAGGCAGTTTGGTGGTGCAGTGGACAAGGTGTTAGCCCTGGAGTCAGAAGATCTGAGTTCAAATTTGGCCTCTGATACCTCCTAGCTGTATGACCCTGGGCAAGTCATTTAACCTGTCTCCACCTTTGGTTTTTCAGTTGTAAAATGAGGTATAGCACCTATCTCCCAGGGTAATGGTGAAGATCAAATGAAATGATATTTGTAAAGCACTTAGTAGAGCATAGAGGAATAATTCATGCTTGTTTCTTTCCTTGCTTTAAGTTCTAATTCCTCCATAAAGTCTTTTCTGATTGCCCCAGCCTATAAAACCCTTTCCTTCCTTGTCCGGTAGTACTGCCTAGCTAGACTGCTCACTTGGCCTTTACAAATGAAGAAAATGAGCTCTAAAGAATTGAAGAGAATTAGTGCCTTTTTGATAGTTTTTTACATCTACTCATTTGGTGAACATTCAAGACAATCTCATATATCAGAGAAATATTATTAGGACTTGAGGACATCATAGCAATGATAGGGTTATGGAGGGAGTAGCCAATTTTTCTGCTTTACAGTCTCAGTGTAAAGCAATCTCATTCACTGCTTCTGATTTTCCAGGTTCCTGGTGATCCTCTATTGGACATACTTTGGCTTTCAATGTCTCTTCTAAAATATGATCTGGCCAGGATAGAATATAGATAAAATCAGATAATATGGTGGAGCATTTTATCCCCAGGAAGCAAAGAAGCTCATTCATCATTAAACATCATACAATTATATAATATCAGAGCTGAAAGGAACCTTAGAGATTTTTTAGTACAATCTTCTCATTTTACAGATTTGAAAACTAAGGCACAGGAAAGTAAACTGACATGTTAAAGGTCACAGAGGTAGTTAATATCAAATTCAATACAATTCAACAAGCATTTATTAACTGCCTACTATATGAGAGGCTGAGAACTGGAGATACAAACACACAATGAAAACAAGTCTTTGGCATCAATGTATTTAAATTCTATTGGACAGAAAAAAGTGCATAACTCCTCCCCCCTGCTCCCCCCCCCCCCCAAATGCAGAGTAAGTAGATAGTCTTTTGGCCAGTGGTCAAAATGCTAAAAGGGATTATAAAAGGTCTTGTGTAGGGAGTGACAGGGCAGATGGTGTTATAGTGGATAGAGCACTGGGCCTGAAGTCAAGAAGACTTTCTGAGTTCAAATCTGATCTCAGTCACGATATGTGACCCTGGGCAAGTCATTTAATTCTGTTTACCTCAGTCCTTCATTTGTAAAATGAGCTGGAGGAGGAAATGGCAAACCACTCCAGTATCTTTGCCAAGAAAACCCTCCAAATGGGGTCAAGAAGAGTTGGACATGACTGAAAAATGGCTGAGCAGCAACGACATAGAGATTGTGGCTCTAAACAACAAAGATGTATACATTATAGCCTTGAACAACATGAATTCACAGCGATGGCCTTGAAATTGACAGACAATAGAAAAATTTCATAGAACCCAAGACTGGATCCTTCTGACTTTGAAGGTTGGCCTTTTACAGAGTTTTTATCTTGCATGCAATTAGTAAATAAACAGTTGATTAGTTCATTATGTAAATATTCCAACACAACATCATTTGTGGGATCTCAAGCACACAAGAGGACAGATGAACTTGACTCCTTTTTCTGTCAAGTCAGAGTTTCTGGGAAAGTTAGAATTAAATAGTATTATTAATTGGTAATTATTTTAATAAATTAATTATTAATAATATTACATATTCCAATAGTATTAAATCTCTTTAACACTGAGACACCATTACATGAATAAAAGAAAATGTAGATGATATTAATTAAAAAGATAATGCTTTTAAAATTCAGAATTAGCCAAAGGAATAATCTTATTCAATGACTTAATTTTACATGTAAGCAAACTAAAGCTTAGAAAAATAAGAGTAATGACTTGCCCAAGATATCACATAAACTAGATAATAGCAAAGCCAGGACTAGAACTCAGGTCTCTTGACTTCCAGGTAAATTGTGGTAATTAGATTCCTACATTCTGAAATTAATTTAATAGTACAGTTTGAAACCAAAGTTTCCTTAACCTAAAAAAAATTAATTAACCACAAACTTCATTTCTCAGCCTAGGAATTTTTGTTAATTGAAGTTTTAGTGTAACAGAAAACACAAAAATAATAGCATGTCATTAGCATGAACCTGTTGATGTGAAACATTTTTCAAGCAAGTTTGGTGTCAGTTGTTGGTTTTGTTTTCCTAGACAGGAGCTGTCCACAGCTAAAGTTTCTTAAGAGCAATGAGTTCTCACCCTACATACACTAAGACTTGAAAAGATACTACTACTGTATCACCTTCATCATGTTCAACAAATTATTTACAAATTCTTTGCACTAATTCAAGCTTGTTTAGATGCATAGTTGCTTGAATTCTTTCTTGGTTGTGACCTACTTTTTCCTGCTTGTCTTTGAATCTCTTCACTATGGACTATTTGTCCAGAACTTGGATATATCTTTTACCTTGGATTACTTAATAATTCATAACACCTTCTAAGATAATTAATATGTTGTCTACAAACACTTACCTCATGCCTCTGACTTATTGTTCCTTATGAACGGTGTTATCACTTTAGACTGTTCCATCTAGGTCAGATCTTTGGCATTGCATCCCAAACCAAGAAGGGTTCTTGGCTGTAGCTCCTGGCAGAGACCATAGCCAGAATTGTATTCCTGAGGAAACTCTAAGGTCCTTAAAGAATTCCCTTCTGAAAAAATGTTGATTATTAAAGGAAGCCCAAATCTGGCATCTGCTCCCTTTTTCCTTCTCACCCCTCTTGGCTCATACTCCAGGTTAAGAGACTGAATTTTCCAATAGAATAACTCCTTGAGGGGAAGGACTATTTCTTTGTTTGCCTTGGTTTTCCTGGCACCTAGCACAATGCCTGAAACATAGAAGTTATTGCATATTTGATTAATGATTAGGACCATACAGAGATTATATAATGTCATGAAGGAAAAATGCCATTTCATTTTAGATTTTATAGTTGGAAGGGACCTCAGAGACAAAACTGTATAACCCTTTTATTTTAGGAATTCAGCTGAGCTCTAGAAAAGTGGAGTGACTATCCCAAGATCACAGCCAGTTAGTGGGACAGTAATATCCTTCTAAATCTATTCATTTGATGAACTTTCAAGTGAAAACTCAATTATCATAGAAAAATTCCCAAGGGTTCAAAAATGCCCTGATATTGATAACATTCTCACAATGATGGCCAATTTTTCTGCATCATAGGCTTAATGTTATTCCGGATCCTTCTGATTTTGAAGGTTGGCCTTTTACAGAGTTTTTATTTTGCATGCAATTAATGAGTAAACAGTTCATTAGTTCATTATGTAAATATTCCAACACAACATCATTTGTGGTATCTGAAGCACACAAGGGGACAGATGAGTTTGATTCCCTTTCTCTGTCAAGTCAGAATTTCTGGGATAATTAGAATCAAATACTATTATTAGCTAGTATATAATTATTTTTAAATAAATTATTAATGACATTAAATATTCCAATAGTATTAAACCTCTTTAACACTGAGATACCATTACATAAAAAAAGAAAACTTTTGATGATATGTTGTTCATTAGAAAGACAATGCTTTTAAAATTCATAATCCTTTCAAATTTTATTGCTTGGCTATCTTCATAAAGAATTCTAAGTGTGTGAAATGTAGGTGAGTAGAAAAACTATGTATAAAGAATTTCTGAGGATTACCAAGTAGCTGATCAGTCATTTTAGATTGAAAAATAAAGCATTTAATCAGATTCCTGACTATTTGGTGTAACATTTTTAGAACAATTGCCAATGGCCAAGAATAAAAATTATGGGATTTTTATATCATGATTTTAGGGTCCTCATCCTTTCTTCAATGTGTCAAGTGTCAATCTCTACCCTGATTTATTTTCTGGAGGTCACCTAGTGTCTGGTCAGAATGTGACTGAAAGAATCCAATCCAGCTGATTAAACAGAGATTTTTGAAATGGAATGCTTTTATAATATATCTATATTACTACATGACTTCTTAAGGGCAGGGATAGCTGCTTCTTCCTTATATCACCTTCAGTATTTTGAACAGAACTAGTACTCAATGAATACTTGTTGAATAATTGCATGGATATGATTTATTAAGACCTGTACAGTAAAGGTAGACTGCCTTTGTTAAACAACAAATCAGCTTTGAGACCTGAAAGGTAAACAGAAGCAAAATGAATGAATTTGCAAATTACCATTTCCTTCTTGAATACTTTAGATTATCGGTTAGTCAAGAAAACAAACATTTAATTATTTATTTATGTGTTTGTTTGCTTGTTTATTTATCTGGTTCAGCTGAAGATCAACTTTCTCTCCCTCCCTCATCTGCACCTCAAGGGAGAAAGCAGGAAAAATGAAACCCCTGTTAGACATGTGTATTGTCAAGTAAAAGAAATTGCCACATTGACAATGTCCAAAAAAATTATCTCTCGATCTGCACTCTGATTCCATCTTTTGTCTGCCAGGAGGTGGGCTTCCAGGCTCAATGAGTCCTCTGGATCATGGTCACCCTCTGTGATGATCAAAGTCCCTAAGTCTGAGTATTTGTTTAGCACTTACTACTTACAACGCAATATAAGTATTGTATGTTTGGATTCTATCAGTCTTCCAGCTCACCTTCTGGGATCCAAGCCAAGAAAAAATAGTTTTGTGTATTCAAAAACTATTTGCAGCAGAAATCTTTAATTTAAACAAACAATTAGTTCTAGGAGTATAAGGCTAAAGACACATACAATTAATTAAATAGACATGAACTAGAGATCAATTTTGAGCCATGAAATGAGTAGAGGCAGCATATTACGGTGACTGAAGATACATCAGAGTCAGGTCCTGCCTCTGCCCCACGCTGACTATTTGACTCTGAACAAGTTTTTTCACCTTTCAGTGTCCCCAGGCAACTCTCTAAGGCTATAAGTTTCTGAGAAGGTACTGATCTGCACGGTTAGAGAAAGTTCCTTAATGGGAGCTTCTGATATTGGTAAAATCACAGATGTAGGTTTTAAAAATGAAAGAAATATGTTTAATATTGTAAAGAACCTATAAAAATACACAGTGCTTTAAGTCTTTATATTAGAATCTTCTCCATTTCCTGTATGGAGCTTATTTGTATCTTTTGTGATGTCCCTCCGTTCTTGTATTTGAAAATATAAACGTAATGACAATGGCAGTTTATTTTCCTGATGATAGTGTGGTTGAGATATTGGGAGTCGCCTTACTCTCCCCTCCTCACTCTCTTGGAAATACATTTCTTACACATAGTGTTTGTTTAGACACATGTCAAAGAAATAAAGCAACCATTTGGCTCAATCACATATCACTTATCTTAATAGACGTTCTTTCTTTCTTTTTGATAATTATGCCTCAATACAGATTCCTGGTGGGGCTAGGATAAAGGAGAGCTTTTAATGAAATGGAAATATTTTAGAAGGCTGGGTAATGTATTTTGCTTGTCACCTAATTACTTATCTACAGCTTAATAGCATATTTCATAATATCTTACTTCATGATCTGTTCATCTGGCAATAAACATTCCTCTTTTCCATTGCTGTGTGTTAACAAGTAGAAACCAGTTCATTAGGAACTCAGAATGTAATGACACTTTAATGATCCAATAATGTCTCTTTTATGAAATGTAGAAACCACGATTTTCTTGTTTTACTGTAACACATTTTCTTCTGCATAATCATTATTTGAAGGGGAACTGTTAATGAGTCAAACAAAAAAAAAATACCCACAAAGATCCACCAACCAAGAAACAAAGGGGACTGTTCCAGTTTCCAATTACAGTAAATATTTTTGGTTACTTCTGCTTTAACACAGTTCCAAAAGCATAAAGTGTTGAACACATTCTGGAGGGAAGTACATTGTCCATGCTTAGAAAATACATCTTGGAAACTGTCATAGGTTGAAAGCTATCCCCATGTGTGGCATAAGATGTGATGGTGGCAGATGACCTAGAACACAACTAGCAAGAAGAGGCAGTGTGGGATAGGATTTGTGGATTATGATTCTGGAGACCTGATTTCTAGTCCGGGCTCTACAATTTAGCCATTCTACCATGGGCAAGTCACTTCAGCTCTCTTTTTCCTTAATTGTAAAATGAAAGCAATTAGACTCATTAATCTTTAAACTCCTTTTCAAATCTAACCTTTTCAATTCTAACCTTTATACATAGCAACAGATTAGCATAGCCCATTTGGTGTATTATATTTATGTCATGATTATGGTTATTATTTCCCTCCACTAAGACTGCATTATACCCTTGTACCCTAGGGCCTATACCTAATGCTGTTATTTTACTCTTAGGTACAAGGTTTGAGCAGCAAGCATTGAATGCCAGAATGGAAAACAGGTATTAGTATCTTAAAAGGACTTGGTTGAAAGAAGTTATTTTTAGGGTAAATCCAGGGAAGCCCTAACTGGTGGACTTCATAGAAAGTTTATGATGTATTCCCAAAAGACAGCACAGACTGAAAATATAAATAGGCTGAAAAAAGTTCTCAAAAAATTCAGAGATTCCCAAATTGTGGAAGAATTACCAGTAATTTATACAGCAAGTGTTCTTAATTTGAGGTCTGTGAACATTTTTTTTTCAAATTGAGAACCGTATTTCAATACAATTGATTTCCTTTGTAATTCTATATAGTTTATTTTATGCATTTAAAAACAGAATTCTGAGAAGGGGTCCCTGGGCTTAGCCAAACTATCAAAGGAATCCATGACACATGAAAAATAGGTCAAGAACTCCTGCTCTAGAGAGTTGTAGGGTATTATGACATCATAAATATATTATATTCTATGGGTACTAAGGGATTTTTATGTGAACTGTCACTGGGATGCTTCCATTACAAAGTAAAACAAAATATGGGCTTGCATTGTAGGGAAGTTGTGAGTTCCAGGAGGAGTACAATATGGAAATCCTGAGGGTAAACTCTCAACTATATTCCCAGGTGATAAGCCCTTCTAGAGGTCTCCGTTTATCCTCCTTTCCCATAAGTTAGATATGGAGATTTTGTAGAAGGGGCAAAAGGGATTCAAAAAGATGATGACAGGCTGAAAGACAGATGAAAGAACTGATGGAATTCATTTTAAAGAAGAGAAAAGTAACACATTTGTGTGTTATTACATACACATTATTATTGAATTATTCTTTGTGTTCAAGAATGATGCTCTAAAATCATTAGGGCAAGCTCTTTAATTTTTTGTTCCTGATAGGATGAGCTTGTGTCAATTTTCCCACACTTCTTTGTCCCATTTCACTAGTACACACTTGAAAAATAGCTAATTGGAGATAGAATAGTTTGTGGCCATGGAAAAAGATTTCTTGACTGCATTTGCATTGTATAGCATCCTCAAGTATAGACAATTAAATATAGGTGTCTTTCATTTTCCTTGCATACCAAATTGGAAGAAAATCGGTTTTGTGTATGACGATTAGATATGAAGAAATTCTTCCTGATAGCAGTAGTAATTTATCTTTGGCCAGAGAGAGACTATCTAATCTCCTTCTTTCAAGAATATGGCAAATGGCAAAACATTATGCCATGATATGAGTGGTAACAGAATAGAGAAGATGATAGGGATCCTGATCACCAGGAAGGAAAGATAGTATGACATAACAAATAGAACCAGGGAGAACTGGGATAAGGTCCTATCTCTGACACAGATTGATTATGTGACCTTAGACTCAAATTCTCGGTGCCTATAGACATTGAGGTGTCAAACTGCATCAGTAGAGAAAATTTCCTCATGTGGGAGTTCCTCCATCAGTGAAATCACACATTTAGTCCCTTTCCTAGTCAAGTAATTGTTGGAAACTAGGAATTGGTTAGTACAGGGAAGGGGAACAGGAGAACACAAATTTAGGTGGGGATGGAGCATCCAGAGTTTAGAGCTCCAAGGGTCCAGAAAAGCAAGAACCTTAAGTCCAGGGAAGTAAATTAAAGTATGGAGGCAAAGATAGGTTAATTAGCAAGGCTGTAGCAAGCAATCTGTGACTTCTACTGCTAGGGCAGAGCTGTTTGCTTTTTGCCCTGGTTTTATGTTCTCTTCTGTGTGAATGAGTAAAGAACTGAAGGTATGTGTGTAACCAGGGAGAGTCAACATAGGTCATCTTTCAGATTCCTTCCAGTTCTGGATACATAATCTGTGAAAGAGAAAGGAACCAAACTGGAGTCTTTGTGACTCTGAGGCTAGCCTTCCATCCACTTCATCATGCCAACTTTCTGATGTGGGTTAAGGAGATGGATGGCAAGATTTATCATGGTTCCTTCCAGATATTCTGTTTGATGATTCCTTATTTCTGGGACCTGGGATGACGATGAACTTTGGGAAAAAACCCAGTATATCTATGCCAAGTTGACATGGAAACCTTAATTTTGTGGCAGAATCTGAAACTAAAACACTGGCATGTAGTCATGGCATCCATGTTCAGAAATTTCATAAAATCATTTTAGAGGAGTAATTAACTTAATGTGAAATGGTTCAGGGATGCAGCTTACACAGTCACTGAAGATTTCCTACCAGCTCTTACTTTTGAGTCATCAGTTTCTATTAACATGCATCCTTTGATGTGGGAATGTGGAATTGACAAAGATGCTCTAAAGACTCTGCTCAAAAACAGGGGAGGCTGGGAGAAGATGTTCTCCAAATCCCTGATCAAAAGTTGTGGTGGGGAAGGAAGCTTCGAAGAGGCAGGGTGAAAGGCAAATGTAAAGCTAGACAGGGGATCACTCCCTCAGATTGGAATTTGCTAATTCAATTCAATTAAATCCAAACTAATTCAACAAGCACTTATTAAGTGCCTACTACATGCCAGACACTATGCCAGATGCTAGTGACATGTAGACAAAATCCAAATCCAAATCCCTGTCTTAGGGGCCCACCCATGGGCTTGGTGAAGAAGTAGTATAGAAAGATGGTGTTTAAAAAGGGATATGACCAAAATCTATAAATTCTTAAGAAGATGGAAAGGTGGACTCATTTGCTAAACCCAGTATTTTGGAAGAACTAGCCAGAAAGAAATGGATTTAGAATTCCAACAAATCAATCAAGAGACATTTATTAAGTGCCTACTGCGTGCACTTAATTATTAATTACCTTTATTAGCAATAAATTAATAATATATTTATTATATGATGATATTTTGATAATTTTATAATAAAAATAATAAATTAGTAAGAAAATAATTATTATTAATAAAATATGACTCTGTCATCATGGACAAATTATTTAACCTCTCAGTGTTTCAGGAAACTCTCTAAGGTTTTAAATGGCAGAACTGTTGTACATCTGCATTGGTAGAGGAAATGCCTCCACTGAGGAATTCCCTATGAAATATCACAGGTTTCCACTGCTTAAACAAACAAACAACAAGCTAGGGTGCCGGACACTGTACTAGGCACTATAACAATAAGATTGTTTTCTGCTAACTTTGGTGACAAACTGTGTGTGGCCTTGAACTCTGGTTTTTGTTCACATTGATTGTATTGTCTCGCTTTTCCTTTGGTGGTGGTGGGGAAGAAATTAGATGCACTGGAAAGGAATATGGGAAGAACACCCCAAAGACTGCCATACAATCTGGGACTTCCTGATTGGCAGGTAGAGAATGTAGAATGAACCAATGTATTTGATCCAGAGTGCCCAGGTAGACAAATCCTGAGTCAATTATTTTGCAATAAAGAATCTATTCTTTCTGTGAGACTGTTGGATACCTAGACACTTTAGGTCTAGAGAGAATCACTGGCCTGTTACTGCAAATTCTGAATGTGCATGAAAAAGGCATTATCCAGGAGTTGGAAGTGACTTCAGTGGCCACTTAGTCCAACCCCAAGATGAAGAACCTGAAATCCAAGGAGGTTTAGTGACTTGCTGTAGGTCATGCAAGTAGAAACAATAAAAAGTGAGATTCAAACCCAGATTTTCTGACTTGAGTCTCTTTCCATTGTGCCATGAGTCAATGATGTCACACTTCTAAGATCCAGTAGACTGGCAGGGATGCCAATCTGAGGAGACAATATGGTGGCTAGTTCACAATATACAATCTTCAGAGATGGTAGAATACTTCTGTCAATATCATACCATTAAGTTATGACCTCAAGGTCCAGAGGAGAATTTTAGGAGTAGAAATGGTGTTGGTGTCCCTAGTTCTTTCGATGCAGTGTCATAAGAATTTTCTCTAGCAGACAAAGCTTCAAGAGGGTAAATTGAATCACTGATACTGGCAAATGATCTTGCCTTCTGACCCAGTACTGACAGCTCTAGCTTGAATCTCTACTGCTAAACTTGGCTCCCTGCTTCCATCACAGCTCTTTGAATTTTGACACTCTAAAGAAACACTATTTCCCAGTCCCTAGCCTTTGATTTACACTCAAAAAGATGCTGATTTGCATTCTTTTCATTCCCTTTTTCTTTGATAGAGAATAACCTTGAACCCTAGTGATTACCCTAATTTTCATGTGTCATCAAGTTCTACCCTGCCCCTCCTTGTTTCCCTTTCCACTTCATGAAAATATGATGCTCAAATCCTAATAAGAACACCTTTAATTTTGGCCCCAGGGCTACCACCTTTACTGTTTTTGATATAACTGAAGGCCTTGAGCCTCCTGTGCCTTCTTGGACCCTGAGCCTCTTTGGCTCTTTAACTTCATAAAACTTTTGCCTCTTATCCCTGTGCATGCAGGTCCCAGACTGACTTCCTGCCTAGGAAGAGAAGGGAAAGATGTCTCCCTCTCTGGGATCTTTCTTCCATCCCATCCCCACCACCCAGCTCAGCTTTCAGAGAGAGAGTTCTGAGCATTCTCCAGCGTGACATCCCTGTACAGATCTTTCTGAGGTCAATCCAATAGGCCCTGCTCTTTCTGGGTGATGTCCACAGTAACATCCTTGAATGTCAATGACTCCTGGAATGTATGAGTGTGTATGTATGTGTGTGTGTGTGGGTGAGGGGGGGATAGTGGTGTCTGTGGCCCCTAGGGACTATTTTCTTTAGCTCCAGACTCTCTGCTTGGGCCAGACCTCAGTCCTCCACAAAGTAATCTCAGCTGCAAGCTAAGAAAGCTGAGTAGTCTCAGCCCCAAAGGAACCTACTTTCAGCCAATCCACTCTGGGCCCTTAGTCCCAACACAGCATTTCTAAAATGATCTATATAGGTCCATTAGATCATTGGTATAATGGAAAGGTCATTGCATTTGGGGTCAAAAGATCTTGGTTCAAATATCAGCCTTGACATTCCGTACCTGTGTGACTTTGTAACCTCTCTGGAGCTCAGAATGAGGACATTGGCCTCTAAGATCATCAGCTCTAAATCTACAACCTTATGATTCCTAAACAACTTTTTGAAGTAGGTACTTTATTATTATTTATTCTTTCAGATGAAGAAATTCAGACCCAAAGTGGCTAAGATGGACTGGCTTGTACCTAGTCACACAGCAGTTCATATCCCTGGAATAAGACTGGTCTGTGATGAATCTAATATTACCACCAACCAGAGATGGAGGGAAATTGACAGGGGATTCCTGTTTATTGCTGACTAGCCTTCAGGCTGCTGCATGAACACATAATTCACACGACCAAATATACCAGCAGTCATTGTCCTCAAAAGTTTGCACTGCTGTGTGTACTCTTGACTCACATGGGTCCTATGGCCTGCTTGTTCAAAGTCATGCTCATATGAAGCAATAAGAAGTGAGATTTAAACCCATGAGTCCCATGATCTGCAACTGCCCATCGAATCTTCCCTCTGAGGAAAGTATATGTACAAGCCAAGGTAGAGGAATCCATCCAAACCTGACCCTTGTAAGGATGCCAGCATCATCTGTGCTCAGAGAACAGACAACTGGGCCTGATTCTGCACTTACTGCTGTCAGATTAACACTAGCAGATCTGGTTGAGGTTTAGTAACTTCAAAGTTTGTCTTCTATGTAAGTGTCTTTTGGTATATCTGATTACTTGGATGCTTTAATTCAGGCTTTCACAATAATACATCTGTCTACAGATTGCGATGTGTAGGAATATAGGTGATTATGAAAATGAATATTTGTAAAAACCAGTGCTCCATTAGTAGTTTAAACTTAGTACCTTCTCTTTAAGACTAACCCTAGTTTACCCTGTATATATCTTGTTTGAACACAGTTGACTCCTCAGTTAGATCATGATTTCCTTGAGGACAGGGACAGTTTTATTTATTTATTTTTTTTGCCTTACTTTGTATGTCTAGCACTTAGCCTAGTGAGGTAGCTAGTGGCACAGTGCTGGGCCTGGAGTCTGGAAAACCTGTGTTCAAATTTGGCCTCAGATGCTTACTAACTGTGTGATCTTGGGCAAGTCACTTAACCTCAGTTTGCCTCAGTATTTTCAACTGTAAAATGGGGATAATAATACAACCTACATTGCAGGATTATTATAAGAGTGAAAAAATGTAAAAAAGTGTTTAGCGCAGTGCCTGACACATAGTGGGTGCTACATAAATGCTTAATCACTTTTGTTCTCCCTCCTTTCTCCCCCTTCCCTGTATCTGGCACATAGTAAGTGCTTAACTGCTTGTTGTCTGACTGACTGATTCTGTTGAGCTTCCAGGTAGCTGTAGCTGATGAAAAGAAGGATGATGAGGAGGAGGTACCATGTTGCCTCAAGATGACATTTCCAGGATATATTTCTATAGCCTTGAGTGAGAGTATTCCTTTCTACATTGCATGGTTATTTCCTTTAAAAGGCTAATTTATAGAAGAATTGAGCTCAGGGAAGGGATGTAGTCTATAAGAGGTTGCTATTGTCTTGACAAGATTGTGTGTATAGGTCACCATGATGGACTATTTCTGTGGGTTAAAAGAGGGGCTGAAGTATATCAGTTGTTCAGGTTATTCAATGTGCCTCCTACCTCTAATCCACTGGAAAGACTTATGATGATTCAGTAGATCAGGCAGAGGTAACTTCAGGGCAAAGAACTTGGGGATAAAGTGGCAGTACTATCCTTTAGGTGGCAAAATGGTACGAGTTTCTTTTTTATCCACACATAGAAGGTCCCTCACTGCAGCACAATCTTCAGCTTATGTGAATTCACACGAACTCTCTGATGATCTAATATGTGCTCTCATAACTCTAGCATTGTCCCAATAGCTGGTCAATGTGCTGGAGGACAGATAGCTTAAGTCCATTCATCCATAAGTTTAATAGTAAATAATAGCTAATATTTATATAGCATTTACTGTATGCCAGGCACTGTACTAAGTGCTTTATAACTATTGTCTCATTTGGTCTTCACAACAACTATTATTATCTCTATTTAACAAATGAGGAGACTGAGGCAGAGTTTAAGTGATTTTCCCAGAGTTACATAGTAACTGTCTGAGCCAGTTTGGAATTGATTTATTTTACTCCAAGTCCAACACTCTAATGTACCTAGCACTTCATTCATTCATTCAACAATCATGCGTTAATTTTCTACTATATGCTAGGATATATATTATATGCTAGATGTATGAGGATATGATGAAGAAAGACCACCAGCACTTTGAAAAATAGCAGGAGTTTTGTACAAACTAAATGTCATAACTCAATGTTCATAAATCCTCTAGTAGGCTTGGAAAAATGTCTTCCATATATAATTTCTGTATATCTGGATCAGGTTATATAACCTCCTACCTCAAAAGCTCTTAATTTGCTGAATATTGCTATACTGGCTAACTTGTCAGTTGGCTAATCAGGTCAAGGAACAAGGGTAGGGGTAGGTGGTACTAGTTCTGGATAGTGTTGGTTTTGGAAGTCTTAGTTCCATATTTATCTTTTTAGTGAATGGCAGTGGTGCTCCTGCAGAACAAGTAAAAGCCCAGAAGAACCTCTTTCTGTTCAATAATTCTTTCACGGCCACTGTATCTGATTTGTTCAATAAGTAGAGTTTATCAGTTGGTACTGGAACCCTTGAACCCAAATTGACTACATAATTTCATGGTAGTAACTTTTCCATCTTTACTACATTTCTGCAAGCCCCTTTACTTGGATAGACTTGGTTTGGGGGAATATGGCTCGATATGGCAGAAATATAGAAATCTGTACAATCACCTAGCAGAACTGAGAGTGGAATGCGACATTCCTTAAATCATACTAAATTGCTGGATTGTGTAGCATAAGCCCTAGCAGAATGTGGAAGAAATGAAAGAGGACTATATTCATTCTGAATGCCTCATAGTGTTTTCCCACTTAGAGTTATAGGAAGTTGGACTCCTTGAATTCTTACTAAAGTCATTGCCCATTGATTGTTTCCATTAACATTGTGGTGTCATGGGATTTCTGGGACACTAGTTCTCTCTGCATTTGGATTGATTCCATAAAGTTCTCAGAGGTTTCTGAATCTAATTGCTGGAACTTATGAAGCCTGGCAGTTCAATTTCAAGGGTCAGGAGTAGGTATAACATGGGACAGAATATAAGGATTATTCAGTCTAGGAATGGGTAAGGAGAGGGAGGATCTCATTGAGGTCACATTCCTATAGCCACTGATCTCTTAACCATCCACTCATATGCAGGTAGCCCCCTGCATAGAGAGCACCACATAGCTAGGACAAAGGAACACACAATTGAGAATGTCACAAGCTGCGTCAGTTCCCCTGCACCACAAATTATACACTATTTTCTGGGTAGGAAGTCTGAGAGAGTGATGCAAGTCCATTCCAACTTCAATTCAAATTGAAGGGATGACTCATTGACTAAACATTACTGTTTAAACATGGACAGGTTGATATGTCTACCTGGTCCAGTTAATTGTGGATGGGTGCAGTCACCAAAGCAGAGATATATTATGCTAAATGCTAACTTAGCACTTAGAAGGAGCTGTCATATTCTACCATAGTCCTTTGCTCTCATTGGAATGGCTGAACGTGCTGATTAGCAACCTCAATGGGGGGAGAGGAGGTGGATACCAAAAATGTTCTTAAGTTTCTAAAGGAACTGTTGTACATTGTCCAAAATGGAGTTGTTTTCTATGAAGCAGAGGTAGTATCATAGTTAGGTTAACATGCGGTGCTTCTTGGGCCATGGGGAATCCTTATAGTCAAGATACGTGAACAACTTGAACTTGGCCAGGAATCTCAAGAGGTTCACTGATCCTTCCATTCCTACTACCTAATCCTTAATCCCCATCCCTATTTCCCAAAACAACTCTATGTGCTATCTTTTGGAAGACAGGTTAACTTTACTTCCTAAGCCAGAAATTTACTTCCTTCAATGAGCCAAGTGAAATTTTGAGTATTTCCAGGTCTCCCTAAAGGTCTGCTCCAAAGGTTATTGTAGCTTTTTTTTTAATCTGCCACTATTTCCCCACAGACAGTTTATTTTTGGAATAAGATAATACTGTTGTGTCTCTCTGAAGGGGAAGTTAACATTTGTTAGTGATTAGGGCAATCGCTGGGTCTGCGTATGAGTCCGTGGCCTTATCGGTATAACAATAATGGTAATAGTAACATTTATATATAGCTCTTTAAGATTTGCAAATATCTCATTTTATCATTATAACACTCCTGGAAAGTAAATGCAATTATTATCTCCATTTTACAGATGAGAAGACTGAGGTAGAGGTTAAGTGACTAGCCCAGAATCACATAGCTAGTAAGTATGACTGAGTTAGGGAAGGAAGTGTGGATCTCATCTTTAGTCATACTGACAAAATCAGCATAGAGTTAGTAATGGGTGCAGTCGTCATACAAGACTAAAGCTTTGATGAGGCAGGTTGAGTCAAATGGTTAGCTTACCAACATTTTCTGAATCTTGTTTCCTGATTCAGTTCTGACCTTACTGGTTTGAATCTCTGCCACTGAACTTGATTTCTTTCTCATCTCAGTTCATCTGCTGTCCAGATAGCCAAATTCCTTGACCTGGTCTGACATTTACATAGATCCTAATTTATAACTTATCTTTCTTTCCCTGGGAAGGAGTTTTTCCCACTCTGGTCTAGTCCAAGAGATTGTTCTGGATTGACATCTGTAAGCTTGTCCATTGAAAGGGGATATGATAAGTTGGGACAGTTACAGTGATTGCTGATTAATAATTAGTGAAGTCTAGGTTCAAGGTAGAATATCAAAAAATACCAGTTCAAAAGAAAAGAGAGAGGAGATATGAGAAAGCTGACGGTTTATATGAAACAATCTATTCCCTCCACCCCTGCTCAACACCCAAAGCTCTCTGCACTTTCAATATGACAATGTGCCCTTTCTCCCCCAATACCCTCTGACTCCTTCAGCTTGCTTTGCCATGTTTCATCAGAAGATCTGTGGGCCAAGAACTGGGATCCCTGGAAATCTGCCTTAGATCATCATAGCCTAAGGCCTTAAGGGCTTCCTTTGGAAGAACAAATAAAAAATTTACTTAATTTATCATTTAGAAAACATGGAATTTATTATGAAATTCATGAGGTTTTTTAAAAATTAGGTAGAATCTTAGAATGTCAAATCTGACAGATATTAGAGCTTATTTCATCCAACCCTCATCATTTGGTCAATGAAGTAACATTTCCCAAGAGGCCTGATAATTTGCCCATGGTCATAATGATGATAAGGCAGAGTTTGGTTTCCTAACTCTCAGTGGCTGGCTCTTTCCATTGCACTACACTACTTCATGAAAAAAGAGAATTCTAAGCAACCTTCAAAGAGATTTAGTGAAATCTGTCCAATCAACGAATCACAAATCTTCATATGGAAAGCACTTCAGAAGCCATCTAGTGCAACCTGGCATCACAGAGGAGGCGATTTAGGCTCAGAAGTAGGAAGTAATTGGCTTAAGATAAGTTAGTAGAATTAGAAACCATAGTGATTTAAAGGGGTGGATTGGGCAAATCTGATAATGCACATCATAAGAACTTTAAATAAATGCTTTTTGGATTGAAATAAATTAAAGATGAGAAAATTAATACCCTAAGATCTGATGTGATATCTCTAAGACTGTAGAATGAATTCATGTCAAAACCAGGATAACACTTAGATCTTTAGGTGGTACAATGGGTAGAGTGCTGCAGCTGGAGTCAGGAAGAACTGAATTCAAACCCTACCCAAAATGCTTGCTGTGTGACCCTCCACAAGCCACTTAATCACCTTCAGCCTCAGTTTCCTCATCTGGAAATAAGGTGATTGGATTCAGTGGCTTCTAAGGTTTCTTCTAGCTTTCTATTATGATCCTATGATTCTGACTTCTAGTCTATGGCTCTTCAACAACATGAGAACATCCAAGTCCTCTGATTCTAGAGCAAGTAGACTCTTCAGGAAGACCTATAGTTGGTTATTAAGGAAATTTCAGAAAAGTTGGTGGACATCCATAACTTTTTTGAGTTGATATTATGTTCTTCCATAAACCACTCTTTGTTGGCCTTCTCAGAAAACCATAGGCTAGACAGACCCAAGAGTTGACTCATTATCACATTACATGTGAATGTAAAGACAACATGGAAATGGATCCTCAGAATACTTCTACCAGTCTGACTTTAACTATTCCAGGGGTGGGACTGGAGGATTGGGAAGCAAATTGAATTGTATTTTAAGTGCATTTGGGCATTTTGCTACCTAACAGAGGAGGCCCAGCAGTGAAACGACTTCATTTTTATAAAGTGAAGAATTGTTGTGAAATGTGTATAATTATCTATCAGTTGATTTTGGGATGAATGCCCATAGTTTCATTGGTATAGGGAAATCCCTGGTGAGAAAACACCTGCTCTGCATCTTAGGAGTATAGAGCACTGAGAAGTTAAGTGACTTACCCACACATCTGCCAGAGATGGGGCATGAACCCAGCTCTTTCTGGGTTCCCAAGAAACCCAGCTCTTTCTGGGTTCTTTCTCCCAAGTTTGTCTCTTTCAAACTCCCATTCAATGCCATTTCTCCCTGTGAATACACTGGGATTTTTCTATATCCATTTTTTTTCCCAGCTGTGTCTCACTTTATCAAGTAATACTGAAAATATTTTTTACTCTTCTGAGTAGATCTGGATTTTAGTTGGATAATTTAGATATTTGAACACCAAGTTCATCCAGCAAACTCAATTGACTTTATGCACACTTAGGACAGTTTAAAGTTTGCATGCAGAATTTTGTTGATTCCAGCAAGTGTTATTCTTGAGTAGAATTCTTTGGCTATTTGTCTGAATGGTGGTATAGACATTATTAAATTTGAACACCCTTTTTCTCCCTCATTTATCCTCATCAGGGGAACATGAAAGATGGAGGGTTAATGAGAACCAAATTAGGCTCAGGCTGATGCCAGTATAGGACAAAACTGAACCTGAGCTTACCTTTCTCCCCGTTTATTACTGATGCATAGTTCTTTCAGCTTGTCATTTTTCTCTGAGTGTGGCTTGGCCTAGAACAATTTTCTGATTGTATTTTTAATAATGCAGGTAGTAGAAGATCAGTGGAAAATGTGTCTCATACTCTGGTGGTTTTGCCTTCTTGTTAGCAACCACCCTTGCTCTCTGATCTTATAAGACTATATAGGGTAGTCAAATAAGTTAAAAGTCAAACTACCTTTGCCAATTATTACCTGAGTGATCTTAGGCAAATAATTTAAATACTCCAGGTCTTAGTCCTCTCATGTGGAAAATAATGGGGGTTGAAATGATTGACTTCTAAGCTCTTTTCCAGATTAAAGCAATTATGATCCTATATTTCCATCCTTCTCACTGGAAAGGAAGTCAGAAGGGTCCAGTAGTTTCAAGTATATCTTATGTTGGATCTAGAAAAGCCAGATCCTTTAAACTTTGTAAAATCTAGTTAAAGAATGCATGTCATGATGGTGACCTAAAGTTTATTTGGACTGTGTGACTAGATATAATACATTCAATAGGTTATAATCTCTCCTCACCCCCAAAGACATTTCCTTACTACTGTTATGGCAGGGTGCTTGAATGATTCCTGATATCCTAAAGTAGTTGTGATGAGATAAACATGGCCTTTCCCATTTTTAAAGTCACATTGCAAGTCATTTTCCTGAGTGACTCTAGGGATGGGAATGACTTTACCTAAAGGGCCAAGGAATTTTGTTTTGACTGTTATAATTACCTATAATAGTGGTGTCAAATGGGCCATGGAGAGACCTGAGTCGTTTGTAGAATTTTTAGACTTGAAAGAGACCTTGAAGAGAAATCTAGTCCAACCAGTTTTGCCATTGGGATAAAATCCCTCTGTTTGGCATTTAAAGTTATTCATAGTATGGCTCCAACTTATCTTTGCAGACTGATTTCACATTACTCCTCTTCATGCTCTCTATGTTTCAGCTAAACTAACATACTTGCTGTTTCCCATTCATAACATTTCAGCTCCCTTTTCTGGGGTTTTGCAATCACCCCTCCCTTGCCCTGGGAATGCTTTCCTCACCTCTACCTCCTGGAATCCTTAGCTTTCTTCAAGGTTCAGTCTAATTGTTACCACCTATAGAAAATACCTTTCCTGATGCCTCTCTGAGTTGTTAATATCTCCCTTCCCCTCCCCATCCTTCTCCCCATAACCACTTTTATTTACCTTATAGTACAAGTTTTATATTTGTTTATGTGCATACCAATAGAATAAACCCTCCTTGAGGGCAAGGACTGTTATATTTTTGGTCTTTACATCCTAGTATAATACCTGAAATGTAGGAGCACTTAAAACATGCTTATAATATTGAATGGAATTACAGATGAGGAAACTGAACCCTATCATATGAAGTGACTTGCTGAAGGTCCTGTGGAAATAGTGGAAGAGTCAGGACTAATACTATGGTCTCCTGACTTGTAGTCTGGGGTTCTTTTCATTAGGCCATGCTAGATGAAGCTCTATAAAAACATATACATCTTTAGACTAGGAAAAACATCAAAATGATTCAGGAGAGAATTCTGTCTCTGACAATGATATTTGAGAATGGGTTATAAATGAGATGAATGAGGGTTTATAAAATCCCTTCTGTTTGAATTGGGATGTGTGTGTGTGTGTGTGTGTGTGTGTGTGTTCATCCTTCATTGCTGAAGAAGACCATGCCATCAGAGAAATCATGGCATGACTTGCACTTGACTTTGTTTCGAGTGAGTGAGGGCTGTGCAGGTCACCACCCTCACTTCTCTTCCAGAGCCATCTGAATCTAGTGACCAGATATTTATCAGGATGACTGGAGATGAGCCAGGATGAGGCAATTGGGGTGAAGTGACTTGCCCAAGGTCACACAGCTAGTGAGTGTCAAGTGTTTGAGATGAGATTTGAACTCAGGTCCTCCTGACTCCTGCACTGGTGCTCCACCCATTGCACCACCTAGTTGCCCACATTAGGATGGAGGGGACTGAGACTGATATATATTAGTGAATAAGTTATAAGGGCTTGAAAGAAGACCACTCTTTAGTAAATATTAGGGTCATAGGATCATAGATTTAGAACTGGAAGAGACTTTAAAGGTCACCTTGTTCCAATACCTCATTTTAAAGATGAGGAAACTGAGGCCCATTGAGGTTAGTTGGCCAAGATAACATAGGGAGTAAATAGAAGAGCTAAGTAAGATTCAAATCCATGTCCTCTTACTTCATGTCCTGAACTCCTCAAATGGTACCATGTTGCCTCCAAGTAAGTCAATCAAAAAGTATTCATTAAGTTCTTACTAAGTGCCAAACATTGTGCTAAGCACTAAGGATAAAAATAAAGGCAATAAAGAATCCCTAACCCAAGGAGCTTATATTCTAATGGGAAGGAGGGAGACCACATGGAATAGGTACATTTAAGATATAAAGGGTAGATGGAAGATAATCTCCAAGATGAAGCACTAGCAGCTAAAGAGAATGGGAAAAACCTTCAAGGAATGGGAACCAAACAATTATTTATGAGACTGAGTAAACTAGAGTCTTTTCAGGTCAAAACATAGTTCCTTGGAAATGCCAAATTCATTGAGCAAGGTACATGGTGGGAATGGAGTCTGAAGCAATTGTTTAAAGCCACGGGAGTGGGGTGGAAGCAAGATGGCGGAGTGATTAGACATGGTGGGCTCCCCTCTGCAAAATCCTTCAGACAGATTAGTAGAAAATGCACCAAACAAAATCTTGATTGTGAAATCCAGAAAAAGTCACACTGAGTCAGTCTAACTTGGCATAGGGCAACAAACAAGGAGGTCTGAGGACACTGGGGACATGGTTGGGGGCAACAGCACACGGGATGTGGAATACTCCAATAACTATGGACAGGCTGTGGAGTAAGGCCAGAGGAGGCTCCAGATCATATCCATACTCCACCAGACCTGTACCAGGACCCCATAGTGAGGACAGGTGACAACTGTCAGTTTTGTCACCTGTTACCTAATTCTAGGTCACAGGAACCCCGAATGGAGTAAGAAGGGGAACTGCACACGGGGTTGCCTACCTGAGCAGTGGGCCTGTTCTGAGAAAGGAGGAAATTCAGAAATCAGCAGTAGCAGTGGTATGGCTCAGTCTCAGGATCAGAGCAGGTTCTCACTTCTACAATCTAGTCTGGTCTACAGAGTAATAACCAAGGCAGGAATCCTAAATCAAAGGGAAGCCTACAATTCTGCTACTCTGAACCAACAGAACTTTCCAGCTGGCTGATAGAGATAGAGTCTAGTACTAATCTGCTCTTGCATAGACCCAAACCCAAATCAGGAACTTCCTGATCTCAGACCAGGAGGGAACAATCAAAACTTTCCCCCAGATTAGATCACTCTGGGAGGGCTGAAAGCTTGCAGATCACTAACCTGTCCCTGAGATCCTGGAATAATACAACACTCAGTACCTCAGGAAAACAGCAACAGAAGAGGTCCAGACCTTCCCTTAAGAAGTTGGCAGAGCACAGTGTGTGAAGACTGATCTTGATAGACTTAGCCCTTCACAGCAATGCAAGGAACTAAGCATTTCCAAAGATGCATAATGCAAAATGCCATCCACATGCACAGAAAGAACTATGAAGTCAGAATGCAGAATGAAGCAGACTATTTTCTCTTTTGTTATGTTATGTTATGTTTTGTTTTTCTCATGAGTTCTCCCATTTATTATAATTCTTCTATGCAACATGACTAATGTGAAAATGTATTTAATAAGAATGTATGTAGAACCCACATAAGACTGCACACCATCTTGGGGAGGGAGAGGGAGAAAATTTAAAACTCATGGAAGTGAATGTTGAAAACTGAAAACAAATTAATAAATTTGGAAAGAAAAAAAAGGATGTGGCAGAGCCTATCCTTAACATCAAGTACCAATTTAGGAAGTGAGCTGAAAGAATGGGCAAACATAATGAGCTATTATGGTGTCAGAGTTGTTGTGTTTGTCCTTCATTCTCCAAGAAGACTGTGACATCAAGATGATGACATGACTTGCAGTTGACTTTGATTTGAGTGAGGGAGAGCTGTGCAAGGTCACCCACCTCACTTTCTTCTCCTGAGTCATCTGGGTCCAGTGGCCTGATATTCATCAGGATGACTAGAGATGGCCTGGGATGCAATGGGAGACCCTGGCCCTTTCAGGCTAAGGTCTTATAGCATTCTCACTTTGACTGAGATATACTCATTCAATGAATAGGCTTCTTTAGTAATTGCTCAAGGGATGGACCCTTTAATCAAAAAAAATCAAACTGGGAGAAGACCCTCCAAATGTAGAAGAGAGTGACTCCAAATCATCTATGAGGGGAAAGGGAACAGGGTTTCAAAAGAAAGGAAGGTTAGGAAAATTATCTTACCTAATTATGGTGCACAAATAGAAATTTATGCAAACAGAAGGAGGTGGAGTGGTTGACATTTGAACCTTGCTCTCATATGAACTGGTCAAAAGAAGGAAGAATATACAAACACAGGTGGATACAGAAGTACATTTCACTCAACAGAGAAATAGGAAGGAAAAGGGAAAAGAGAGGGAAGAGAAATTATAGGGAGAGTAACTTATGGGAGGGGTTAGTCCTAAACAAAATTAAGTCTAAGAAAGAGCAGAAACATTTATAGGGCTTTCTGAGGTGGAAGAGAATGGAATGAGGGTGGAGTGGGGAGCTCATGAATAGAGAAAGAGATCAACAAGTGATAGAATATAAATGTGGTGGAATACTATTGTGCCAAACTCTTATCAGCGTAATGACCAGCCAGGATTCCAGAGGACTAATATTGCTACCAACCTCCTGACAGAGAAGCCAATGACTCAGAATGGAGAATGAGACTTTCTTTTTGGACGTGGTCAAAGTGGAAATTTGTTTTGCTTAATGATACATGTGTGTAATGTTTTGTTTTCTCTTATATTCTCAACTAGGGGAAAGGGGAAAGGTAGAGTGGGAGAGTAAGAAGGCAGGTGTTGGCTAATTAAAACAAATAAAATATACTTAAAAACCAGGGGAGTTAGCAAAACCAGGATGCAACCTTGAGATTATCCAGTCCAGTCTCCACATTTTGCAGATGAGGAAACTGGTTGAGTGGTGGAATGATTTGCCCAAGGTCACACTGGTAGTTAGTGGTGCAGCCAGAATCTGAACCAAGGTTTTTCTGCTTCCAAATCCAATCCTTTTCCCACTGTACCATGCTATTTCCCATCATGCAATTGTGTGCATCAAGATAATAGTCTTGTATGGCAGTGGCAAGCTTAATGCCCCCGTCCTAACTCTGCCCGTCAGTTTTGAGAAGCCCAATTTCTCACACAATCATTCTTTTGATGTCAACTACAATGGTTAGGAGTTTTCTTTTCTCTAATATCCTGGCTCCAGCTGCTTCCCTAGAAATGTTTCTTATAAACAAATGTTTTTTTTTTTTCCGAAGTCTAGATATGTGGGGCAGATGCACAAGGGTTAGGAAGGGCATAGTCATATACCTTAAAACATCCTCCTCTTTCTCTTCAGATGCTTTATGAATGGCCAGCATTCACTTTCTCTTGTGATTTAGTGGACAGGGAATCTAAATTGGAATTAGCATAAGTTCAAATTCTGCCTTACTGGTTGTATGAACTTGAAGAAATCACTTGACCGCTCTGGTTTTTAGTTTCCTTATCAATAAAATGAGGGAAGTTGGATTGTAAAAGCTTCAAGCTCTTTCTTTTTGCAGGCTTTTAAAGCTTTAAACCTATGATCCTGTGGTCCATAGCCTCTTGTTGTCCTGAAGCAAGAAAAGGAGGAGGAAATGTGGGTGGTGGAGGTGGGGAGAGAGACAGAGACAGAGACACAGAGAGTCAGCGAGATATAGAGACAAAAACAGAGAAGAGAGAGAAGTGCAGAAAAAGAAGAGAGAGAAACAGAGACAGACAGAGACAGAGCCTGAGATGTAGAGAGACAGAGACAAGGACACAAAGAGAGAAAGTGATGGAGACAAAACACTTCTCCTGGGCCCATAGCAGACTGAGATTAGAAAGAACTCCCAGGATTTCTGGTTCCTGTTCTGACTTGATGCTACTTTCTCCAAAGGTTGGCCCTTGGTGTTTTTTCATTGGCTCATCCTCTGCCCAGTTATATAATAGAGGCAAACACATCTGTGAGCTGGCACTTTGACTCACCATTCTTTCTTTTCTTTTCTTTTTTTTTCAGAAATAAAATATAATTACAGGCTTACTATTATATTATAACCTCAAACAGAGGAGTGGGTGGTTGGGTGGTTCACAGTTAAAGACAGATCATGGCCTTAAACTTCTGTAGCTTTGAAGTCACTGGAGTACTTCCTTTTATTTTTTCCTGATATTGGGAAATTGATAGACCCAGAACTGTTTCAATAGTATTACTGCACATAGTTACTCATTAGGTAGGAGGACTCATTTTTCCAGTTTTAGGATTCACTTGAGATTCTGTTCTCCTGCCTGATGGGGCAGCAGGAAACCTAGAGGATTAGATTTTCTTGGATTTTCCCCATTCAACCCCTAAACCACCAAGAATTCTAAGACCAATAAGAATAAAATGAGAATAAAAAAATGACCGCTTTCAAAACAACAATATGATGATTTAATTCAGAAAGAATCAGAGATGGATAGATTCACTTTCCCACCAAGGACAAGACCTGAAAAACAGAAAGCTGGGGTACAAAATGAGAAAATATGAGAGCTGGGCAAAGATCCTTTGGAATGGAAGCCTTTGAATGTGACTAAACCCAATTCCTGGAGCTTCTCTATCACTAGGCTGGCCCATTCCCTTGGTCAGTGTTCATTTTTAGATTCACTCTTTGGTGTTTCAAGTTCTTTAATACTTGGCCCCTTTCTGTTTTTCCAGTTTTCTTATATATTATGTCTCTTCCACAAACTTCTTCCACCAATGCAAATCAGCTCTGGAGAGAGGCTTGTGTCACTCAAAGTTTGAATGACTAGCCCAAGGTCATAGAGCATCCTATAACAGAGATGGTACTCAACCTGACTTTAAGGCTAGTTCTCTATCTATTATTCGACACATCAATTATGCACCTGCACACACACATATACACACACATGTATATGTCTGTTTACGTGTAAAGGTACCAAGTCCTTTTAAAGCTGTAAAGAAGAAATTTAGTGTCCATTTCCCACCAGAGGACCCAGTGCTTTGAAATATTCAGATCTCTTTTGACATAGCCAAAAACTCCAGTGTAGTTATTCATACTAAAATATTAAGAATTTCATTTGTGACTCTTCCTAAGGTATTTATGGATTTTTTAAAAAAAGCTGTCATTCATTCATTCACTCATGCATTTGGTAACTTTTTATTAGGTGCCTCCTGTGTGCAAAGTATTGTTCTAGGTGTTGGGGTGATTCACAGATAATTAAGCATTTTGCTTTTAAATTTCACTAAACACTTCTTAAGTACTTACTATGTACCAGGTACTATGCTAAAGGTTTTGGAGATATTTTCTCAACTTCACAAACCCTAGGAGGTAAATACTATTGATATCCCCATTTTACAGATTAGGAAACTGAGGCAGACAGAAGTTTAGTGACTTGCCCAGGGTCACAGAGTTAGTAAGTATTTGAATTTGGATTTAGTCGCAGGTTTCCCTGACTCCAAATCCAGGGCTCTACCCACGTTGCCACCTATCATCAGCCTCTGCAATAATTAAAACATTTTTCTTGTTAAAGAGCTTACATTCTAGAAGGAATCTACCTGGAAGATGAGGAAGTTTGACTAGATGATCTCTTAAGTCCTTCCTGGCATTGGTAGTACAATAGTATATATTTGATCTATCTATCAATTGTATGTTTATGCACACATGCATGTACATAGGTATGTATAAATTTGACTGAGAATTTTCTAAGACCTATTAAATTACAAATTGTAGGTGGCTGCCTACTTTTCTGAAATTCAGGTGGACAGCCTGAAATGCACACTAGAACATGGATTTGAAGTCAGAAGGACCTATGTTCAAATCTTGTTTCTGACATACCGGCCATGTGATCCTGAGCAAGTCATTTCATGTTGTGGGTTTATTTCCTAAAGTGTAAAATGATAGTGGGGGAGGGAGTTCTAAGTTCCTTTCTGGTTCTAAATCTACATATATATTGCCTAGGCACATTGGGTTGGTACTTTTCCTATCAGGTGATATTCACTTTATGTGACTTCTAAGTACAGCAAGAAGTCATTTCCACTTAGTCACTGCTCAATACATGATTTTTTGGTGATCATAATGACTGGCAGGACATAGCCTGCCTAGGACATTAGCTTAAGAAATGTTTGTTGTACTGAATTGCCAAGAGGTGGTGGGGACATACCATTCTCAATGGAGAGGAGATGATATATTACTGATATCTGAAATAGTTAAAGCAACCGCTTAACAAAATACAACATTCCAAACTACCACATCATATTTATTTGTGTTTTCTGTTTATCGCTGATAAAGGTCAAACAACCTTCGCTAAAGCTCCCTGATCAGCTGTGGGCATAATGAATGCTAGGGATGCCACTGATGTCTCTGTTTAAACCCTGAGGAAAATGGGGAAGTTAAAGGATGCACTGATCCACCAGTCATAAGATAAGAAGTGTAAAACCCTAGAAAAACTCCGGTGAAATCAATTAGTATAGAAAAAACAGATATGGAAAATTCCAACCAGTAGGAAACACAGTGTGGAATTTTAGAGCAGGAAGCCAAAGAGGATCATAGGGAGACTTTAGTCTAACTTCTTCATTTTATGGATGAGAAAGCATGTCCATATATATATAATTACTTGCCCAAGATCACACAGATTAATAATTAATGGGGGAGTCAGAGCTAGAACTCAGCTGTATGAACTCCCACTCTAGGATGCATTCACTGCTCATCATTCTTTTTGTTATGAGTGCAGATTAGGACTTTGGGAACCAGACATCTATGTCTGGCTCACATGCTGAATGGAATGAATTTGTCTTTTCTATGCATAAATAAAGTGACAAGGGTATGGGGGCATCACTCAGGGGCCGAAATGTGCTGAGACAGACAGAGGGAAGTCGATCTGGGTTTAAAACAAATCTTCAGGTAATTCCCAGACTGGATAGTCCACATGTCAGCAATTGCAAAGGGCTCCATTGTCATTTTCATTCATCCATTTGCATCTATCTGGATCCTTTCTTCTATCCAAGCAGGAAGAATTGCCAGGGTTTATTTACCTGCCCATAGAAGTAACTTCATTACTATGCTCCTCACTTGAAGACCTGTGGTGACTGTTTCGTGTGTATAAATCTTTCTTCCTCTATGAGACTGGTAGTTCTTTAAAACAACAAATGAGTTTTTGTATCTTCTTTTGTGTCCTCCGTAGGACTGTACGTACAATGGGGCTCAACAAATACCTCTTAATCAACAAATATTGAATCAAATGTCAAGTACATGCAGGCACTGGCCATGAAATGAAGAAATATAATTAGTGTTTGCTTTTGAGAACCATACAGTCTAGTTAGGAAGATAAGAGGTGAATGTCTCTTTCTCTGTGTCTGTCTCTCTATGTCTCTTTGTGTCTCTCTTTCTTGTCCCAAATGCCTGAAATTCTACCATTATAATTTCTTCCAGAGAAATCATCTAGTTAAACCTTTTATTTTATAGATGAATTCCTGGGAGTTGTTAGATTGTAAACTCCATGACCAGAAGGACAATGTCTTAATCTCTCTCTCTCTCTCTCTCTCACATGCAAACACACAATATAGGCCCACTGTTGCACGTTTGCTCTTATTATTTCTTAATGCAACATGCCTTCTCACTATAGAAAAAAGCATCTTCCAAGATTTCCAGACTATACCAATCTTCAAGGATTTCTCCTTTTAAACATTGATGCTGCATACTACATGGTTTGTATCAATCATTTGGGAGTTATCAATAATTTCCTCCTATCATTAATTGTCTTTATACCTGTTTTCCCTCAGCTAAATTATAAACTTCTTAGGGCAAGCATCTCAGCGAATAGTTCTGAGTTCAAATTCAGCCCCAGACACCTAACTATGATCCTGGGCAAGTCATTTAGATTCAGTTTCCTTATCTGTAAAATAAATATAAAAATAGCACCTACCATCCAGGGTTCTTATAAAGATAAAATGAGATCATATTTGCAAAGCAAATAAAAAAAAATAAACCTTAAAGTAGTGTATAAATGTTAGCTATTCTTGTTACCTTATCGTTTTGCACTTTTGTGTGTATTGGAGCACTCACGGGTACCATAGCACTATCGCTGTCCACTGGTATCACAGCTTCTGTCTGAAGGAAAAAGAGTAGGTGAGAGATTTGGACCTGACACATGCATACTCTATAGGCATTATAAGAGGGTCTGATAGTAGGAAAAAAAATTGAGGAAGAAATATGGAGAGAGGATATTGTCTGCATGTTGTCCAGAGCCAGCTCAGCTAGAAGCTAGGAAACCTGAATTCTAGTTCTAGCCCCTCTAGGAAACTGTGTGACTTTTGACAAGTTCCTTGACTTTTCAGTTTCCTCACCTGTAAAATGGGTAGAAATGGGGGCTCAGAAGAAATGATACTCTAGAGCTCTAAAATTTGGGCGGCTCAATCTATTAGGGTGAATTTTCATATGCTAACTCTCTCTGTCACCCCTGTCTGTACAGAACTGTTGTTTGTATTCACACCTTCCTCCATGGGTGCTGAATTCCTTACCTTTCACACAATATGACTCACTCCATGTAACAAGAGCAACTTACACAGCAGTTAATGAAATGTAGTCCTATATCGGCAGGGCTGGCAGGAATGTCTTGTTTTTTCTGCCGTTAGTGACCTGAGTATTACAGAACATAAATAATTATAGGTTCTGCTGAGACACATAAGGCGTTTAATCTAAGGCTTTGTTTTACCATTACGAAGTGCTGGGGAGTATAAGACTGGAGGCTAGCATCACATGAAGAAACCAAGCTGCTGCTCTGTGTCAAGAAGGAAAATGCTAAAGAGGTTGGAGTGGGTGTGTTGGGGGCAGGATTCTGCCACTGTCCTTGGTTCTAAACTCTCCATCCACAGTGTGGGTGACTTAGACCTTCAGGGGCCCATAAAAACTTTTAAGATTTTCTATCTGTAGGTTATTTGGGGTTGGAGGAGAGGATGGAAGAGGAAAGGAAAAGGGGATGAAGGGACAGGTTGTGGTAAAACTGCCATGAAGAAAGACAAAATTCATTGTTAATGCTCTTGTAACTTTTTTTCAACCCTAGTGGGTCCTTAGGGCTTTTCTTAGATATCTGTTAACTAATTCTTGCTAAGGTATCAGTTGGTAATGAATGATTTAAAATGCTTTGCCTCCTAGGCATATTTGAGTTTTAATCAGTCTTTGGAATGCTCCAAAGCCTTCAAGACCCAAAGATAGTCTCTTAAAATATAATTTCAGGTATGGTTATAGCTGGTAAAAGAAACATGCAGAAACTTCCCAGAACCACTGATATCACACTTCACAGGGAACAACCTACTTCTAAGACCAATCTGTATAGGAGAACCAGTCAAAAACCATTTATTTAATACCTACTATGTGCCAGGCAGTGTGCTAAACACTGGGAATACATAGAAAGGCAAGACAGTCTCTGCTCTCAAAGAGCTCACGATCTGATTATGAGAGACAAGATGAAAATACCTATGTACAAACAAGATAACCAGACCTCTTTTGGACTGTTGCCAGCTCACTTACTGACTTAATCAGTAATTTGACTATTGCCCAAACAGTCTCTACAAGACTCATGGACCCAGAGGCTAAAAGAGATCCTAGGAAGCCAACCAAGAAGTCACAGATAAGTAGTCCTGTTCTCCCATGTTCAGGTTCTGTTAATTAGAGCCAAGTGACTTCCAGGAGAGTATCCATATGGCTATACAATGTATGATGTTTTCCTAATGTATTCACTTCATCTAATCCCTCTAAGCCTTCTGAGAGTTAAAGTAGAAAACACAGTGGAGGGTTAGCTAAAGTCATAGAAGACAGCCCCTACCAGCTATCTGTTTTTGTCTTTGCTACCCTTTCACTGAAGAACACATCTAACCGTGTTACTGCCCCTACCTCTTATCTCTATCTCAGTAAACTCCAATGATTCTCCATTACCTCCAGGATTAAATACAAAATTATCTCTCACTTAAATCTCTCCACTGTCCTATATTTCCTTTCTTTATGCACATTACTCCCTCTTGCCCACTCCACACTACAGCATAGTCCCGAAGACAGTAGTAATACCTTTGAAAACCTTCCATGAGTTGGAGAAACAAAAAGGGGAACACTAATAGGAAGGGAGAAGTTTAGAGATCCTTGGAAGGGTAGGGCTTGGGTCAGAGAATGATGGCGAATTGAGGGCATTGTTTTGCTTGTTTTTTCTTCCCCATGATACTCTAGGTTCCACTCCTTGTCTTTTCACTGGCTATCAGCCATGTCTAGAATGCTCACCTTTCTCTCTTCTCCCTCCTGGCTTCCTTCAAGACTCACTTCAAATCCTGTCTTTTTCAAGAGGCCTTTTATGCACCTCTATCTTAGCACTTGCCGTCTGAAACCCCTTTCTATACATTCTGTACATATCTAATACATATATAATATATTAGAAGTTGTCTTCCCGTTATAATAAGAGCTCCTTGAGGGCAGGAATCATGTTTTAGCCTTCCTTTGCATTTCTAGTTTAGCCCAATGTCTGATACATAGTAATCATGTAATAAATGCTTATTGACCTGTCACCAAACAGCCCCTGTCTTACAAAAAGTAGAGATTATTAAAGGAGCAGTTTCCTCTCCCAGAGAAATGTCTTGATATGGCAATTTACGAAGTAATCATCATGATACCCATGGCTATATATGCAGTAAATACACTGTGATGGGGGTGGGTGCACTAACACAGCTTTCCCATAATTCTCACAACTGGGAATCAGGGAAAGCCTCTTGAAGGCGGCAACACTTGAGCTAAACCTCTAGGAGAGTAAAGGACTGCAAGAGTTGCAGATGAGGAAAGAGAGTGTTCCAGGTAAGGGGGTGGCAATGGAACAGTCTGTGCAAAGGCACATGCAGAGATGGAAATACCAAGTGGGCCAGTTGGCCTGGAATGTAGTGAACATGAGGAGAAATAGTATGTAATCAGACAGGAAAGTTAGATTAGAACTGTATTATGATGAACCAGGAATTTGTGTTCTATCCTGTTGGCAATAGGAAGATACTGGAACTTTTGGAGCAAGACACTGACACAATTATATACCTCATTTTACAGATGAGGAAACTGAGAGATCCAGAGATATGAAATGCCCAAAGTCATTTAGGTAAATAGCTGGGCCAAGATTTGAACCTTTGTTTTCTAATTCTAAGTCCAGTGGAGTCCCCCTCCCCCCACCATTGATCTAGAGCTAAAAAATTATTTCAGAGGCTTTTCCAACTTTCTCATTTTACAAGTGAGAAAATCGAGGCCCAAGAAGGTTGCCTCATCAGAATACAAGAAGGAAGGGGAAGAAAGGCAGAGGAAGTCTATGGTTGTATGGCTATTAGGTTTGAGAAAGTAATATTTTCCAATGGAATTTAATAAGAACTAAGAGCACAGATTAAATCAGAATTTCCTGTCTCAGCAATACCTCATTTATTCAAGTGTCATCCATATTACCTTTATTACTAGGTTCTGGAATCAGAAGATATAGGTTCAAATTCTTTCTCTGTTGTCTCCTACCTGTAAGACCTTGGACAAGTTAGTTACCTTCCTTGGGCCTCAGTTTCCTTTCTTTGTAAAATGAGGTGGTAGGCTAGATGGCCTCTAGGGTTCCTTCCAATTTTAGATCTATGATTCTATGCTCCATGCATTAAGCACCAATTATCACTCCCACATATGGGCCATTTCACATATCCCAGGTTGTAAATATGTACCTTATTATGGACTGACTGAAGGATTTCCTTTGATTATAGAAAGACCAAGGGCAAATCTGAGTCCCTCTAATGAGAGACATCATGATCTAGCAGAAAGAACCTAGGAACAGGAGTTGGGAGACAAGGAGTCTAGTCCCTGCCTGTTACTAACAGTGTGATCTTGAGTAAATCCTTTACTCTCTCTAGAGTTGTTTCCTTGTCTGTGAAATTTGGGAGTTGAACCAGGATTCTAAGATTACTTCCAGCCTTGACATTCTGGAGCCTCTTTCTCTATCACAGATCTCACATTTCACTTAATGCCATCTCCAAAGACTCTCTGTTTCTGACACAACAGATGGAACTGATGCCCGCCTACGATTGACAGATGACTCTCATTTACAATACTCATCATTTAACCATTCAACCATTTGGCAGAGGCATTCATAGCCCTTCCAGTGGTGGAAGAGCCCTCCATATTCCCAGTAACACTGACTGCTCTACACCCCCAGACATGGTGCCTCAGAGATTTGAGAGTGTAGTAAAGAAATCCATGTTTCTTGACCTTGGATGTGTAAAACTGCGGAGGAGCAATAGGTTTGGACCTTGGAATGTTTTTATGTAGTAACCACTTCCTTGCTTGGTCAATTATCCAATTTTTTCAGTCCCAGCATGATTTTCCCCTTACTGCCTGGCACACTCACTGGTTGTACAAGTGGTGTATGTTCAGTGAACATACACTCATTTTAACAGTAGCTCAATTCAAGCATAATTGAGATGGTAAATTTGCTGGAAATAAAATTATATATAATGTATTTCCAAAGTCAAACTGAGAAGGCTTTTTTTGGATTATCTATTATTTTCAGTCTTTACTTTCCTCATTAGCATAAACAATCAAGAGAGTTGGCTCTCTACGTATGTATGTGTATATATATTATATATAATATATTGTGTATATACATTATATACATAATATACACATATTTAAAATTTGTTAATGAACACATCATTAGAAACATTTATCCCATATTATGTAATGTAGCAATATTCCAGGCACCACAGAGGAGAAAAGAAGTCTAAGGTATGCTTTCTAACTTTAAGGAGTTCACTAGGGAGAGAAAAAAATCTGCACATGACAGGTTAGTTAACCAAGATAGTGCCTGGCAATTTCATTGGCATAGGCAGTCTTCAGTGAAGAATTTCCTCTACTAATTCAACTTAGTGTCTAGAGTTACTCAGAGGACTGAGAGATTTAAGTCAACAGAGTCACAGAACTCTTTGCATCAAAGGCAAGACATGAATCCAGCTCTTTTTTACTCTAAGACCAATTCTCTATCTGCTACACCATGCTACCTCTCAGCAAATGGGGCAAGAAAGTGTATGCTAGGGGTAAAAATATGTGATACAGGATAATAAATTCCATTGGATTTAAGAGGAAGAATTGCATTGTTTAGACTGATGTTTTAAGAAGGAGTGAGTCGATGATGGCTAAAGGCCTGGAGTTTGTGCCATATGAGGATGGGCTGAAGGACCTGAGGGTGTTGAGTTTGGAAAATAGAAGACTTATGGGGATGAAGTAGCTGTGTTCAAGCGTTTGTAGGATTGTCACATGGAAGAAGGATTAACTTTGTTCTTCTTGGCCCCAGATGGTAGAACTGGAAGCAATCAGTGAAAGGGGCAAAAAGGCAAACTTAGACTCCATGTAAGGAGAAACTTTCTCATTAAGTAACATTCCCTCATTGGATTGGATGAGTCTCTTTTATGTTTGTCATAGAGGGTATTCTTTTTCATGTATGGGTTCATAGAATCACATCATTTTAGAGGTGGAAGAGATCTCAATGGCTAGTCCATTTAAAGGGAACTCCCATCATAACACATGGAGAAAGTGATTAGATAACCTCAGAGGTCCCTTCTAGCTCTGAAATTCTGTGATTTTGTAAAGAAGAGATTGGCATAGGTTGGCAAGGCAGGTATTCAGAGACTTGAGTTAGACCCTAAAGGATTTGGATTTGGATAGATGGAGAAGATGGGACTGAACAAAGATTTTATGAAGTCATTTAGATATGTAGCAAATGTGATAGTATCTGCCAGATATCATTGTATAATAGAAAATATACTTTAGTATATATATATATATACATATTTAAGATTTTTTCATGCTTGATTCTATCACCATCATTAGTTCATAGTTACTCAACCTTGGTATTATTCAGAGGAATTGAAAAAGAACCCTAAAGGGTTAAATCTTTTTCTTGAAAAGTGAACTTTGGGAACATTCTAATTCCTGAAAAAATAAGTCTTGTCTTAGGATATACCTGGTAGAGTTGTAAAAAAGTTAATGATCATTCATTTCTACTCATTTTAGAATTTTTTTTCAGTTTAGAGAACATGTTGTTCCTACAGACCAGCAAAGGACAAGTAGTGATATTTGTATAATAATTCAGTAAAACTCCTTCTGTCCTAAAATATAAACTGCATGCATATTGCCAAATCATAACCATCGTGGAGAAAAATATTAAACACTACAGACTAGGATGATATTAACAAAAGTTGTGGTGCCTGGAAATTATTGCTGTAGTATCTGGTAGTCTTAATAAAAATTCTGCTTTCTCAGAACTACTACGAGTTGACTCATCATAACAAGATGTCAAAAGGTAAATCAGGTTTTTTTTGTACCTTGACCTCCTATTCCCATATTCTCTATGCCTTCCAGGGAGCTAGAGCTGATTAAATGAGGAAACAGGATGCATTATTTCCTTTTCTTTATGGAATTTCCTATAGAGTTCCCATTTCCAGTAGCATGTGTATATATATATATATATACATATATATATGTATATATATATATACACACACACACACACATACATACATATGTGCATGTATGTATATATGTGTATGTGTGTATGTGTGTCTCTATATCTGTATCTATCTCTCTATCTATTTCTCTCTCTCTCTATCTGTCTCTCTATCTATCCATCTATCTAGGCACTGCTCACAATGGGAGCCTGTCCATATTGCTGAGTCCTTACATCAAGGTTTGTCTTCCTTTCCTTGTCTTAGACTAAAAGATTATTTCTGTCAATTCAAATCCTGATGGAGCAAACTGTAGAGATCATTGAGTCATAGGATGTCGACCTCCTTGCCCCAGATGTGGAACGGTCCTTAGCATCCATATAATCCGACCCCCTCATTTTATGGATAAGGAAACAGAGACTGAGAATTAAACTACTTGTCCCAAGGTCGCACAATTTGCCACCACAAGGTGGCAGAACCCATGTTAGTATACCTTCTAATAAAGTTAAATAGTAAACAAAAAACAGAATAAACATTTCCATAGCACCTACTATTGCTGGGCGTTATGCTAAGCATCTTCCGATTAGTATCTTATGAATTCTCATGACAACCTTGGGAGGCCGATTCTATTATTATTCCCATTTTACAGATGAGGAAACTGAAGAAACAGAAATTAAATGGCTTGCCCAGGGTCACACAGCTAGTAAGCATCTGAGGCTGGATTTGAACTCAGTCCTTCCTGACTTCAGGTTCAGTACGCTATCTCCTGCACCACCCAGCTGCCCCTGATCTTTTATCCCATACTGCCTGTACCTTGTGTAGCAAAAGCTTCTGCTACCTTTTGCTAGTTAATTCTTGAGATACTATTGTCTATGGGTGCATGTGCACCTATGTGCATAAAATATTATATATACACACATATGTATGTACATATGTACATGTATTATGTGTATGTATATATATACACACACACACATTTGTGGGTCTTAATCGGGGGGGAAAGATATTTTATTATTCAGCAATGAGTCCCATTCTCTCGTTTCCTTTTCACTTTTGCTTATACACTGAGGATGATAGATTCCTTTTACCCTTCATCAGCCCATCAGCTTTTAGTTATTATTGCAAGAAAAGTACAGTACAGGATTCTAAAGCCTCAAACATTATTCCTAATAAAATTCCAGATATAGGGGCAGCTAGGTGGCGCAGTGGATAGAGCGCCAGCCCTGGAGTCAGAAAGACCTGAGTTCAAATCTGGCTTCTGACACTAGATACTTACTAGCTCTGTGACCTTGGGCAAGTCACTTAACCCACTAGTACCTTGCAAACATTTTTGAGAAAAATAAAATTCCAGGTATACTTGGGAAAAATTATGGGAAACATGGATAGATAAGATAGATACGTAGAGAGATGCCTATGTCTATTTGTGTGCACATGTATATATGTGTATATATATACATGTATATTTATATATACACACAAATATCTATATCTACATATATGTCCATCAGAATCATAAGCCAGATTCTGTTATCTCTGGCATCCCCCCACCCCCTGGTTCCTTCTACAAGCCAGGTTAATCTTTTAACTGTATTCTTGATGTCATTTGTCTAAAGTGTCCATTCCATGAAATTGACTCTTGCCTTAGTAGGAAGTATGTAAGAGACTCCCTGTGTGAGAAGCTAGGTAGTACAATGAGTAGAGCACTGGACTTGGAGTCTGGGAGTCCTGAATCCAAATATGACCTCAGACAATTAATAGCTGTATGGACTGGACAAGTCACTTAACCTCTTTTGTCTCAGTTTCCTCATCTGTAAAATGGAGATTATCTACCTCCTAGGATTGTTGTGAGGATAAAAGGAGATAATATTTGTAGAGCACTTTGATAGCCTTAAAGCATGTGTGTGTGTGTGTGTGTGTGTGTGTGTGTGTGTGTGTGTGTGTGTGTGTGTATAGTAGCTCCTCTTGTTCCTTTGGTTTCAAGGTCTCATTGCTCTTGATTGGTCGTCTGTTTTTGGAACAGCTTGCTTGGTTTCTATTCCACTGCCTTGCTTTGAGTCCCAGGTTGCTAACGGCTATCCTGGTTTCCACTCTCTAGCTATATCTTCAATTCAATTAAAAAATATTTAGCACTGTCCATGTGCAAAGTATTATGGTAGGTGCCAGGGACTCAAATTTAGCAAATAGTTCCTGCCTCAATGGGCAAGCTTAGTAAACTCCTTGAAACTCTAGCCAAGCTTACACCTTGACTATTTGAGGGATTCAGTTCACTTTTTAAGAGAAACATTTTTTTTTCCCCAGTGTTCTACAGCTGGTAAGTATCGGAGGTGAGATTAGAACTCAGGTCTTTCTGACTCTTAGTTCAGTGCCTTCTCCTACTCATTACATCAGGGCTAACTGAATAGCAGACTCTAGAAGAGGCAAACTATAAGATACAATAAAAATGCCAGAAAGAAAATGCTGTATCTAAGCAAAGAAGGCATTCTGAGAAAGTAGGACAGATTCCAGGGTCAATTAAAAAAAAGATAATCAATATATCTGCCTGGTTTGTCCCTGGCACTATGTTTTTGTAGGTCCTGAACAAGAATTTGCCTGCACGGTAAGATCAAGGACCTTATTGACCTCAGCATGAACATGAATATGGCCATTTGCATGTACTCAGTATTAGTGATTTTCTTTTCAGCTTAAGCCTGAAAATTGAGGAAATAAAGACATCTTGGCTCTTCACTTGGTCCTTATCTATGGGTAAGGATGAGATGCTTCCCTTGCATGTGAGAAAATTGGTGGCTGTGTTTAGAAAAGGGAATAAAAATCTCAGGGAAAGAGAGAGAACTGTTAAGCTGCTCAACAGGGTGAGTAATTATTCTTGTAGGCTGCTCTGTCTCCCTGCACCAGATACGCCAAGTGAGACTCCTGAAGCAGGAGGCAGGAGAGCCTAACAGGAGTAGACATGAGCCTGTTCCAATTGGCTAAAGGTGGTTAGACTAAAAAAGTAGCCAAAGCCTTTCTCTAGGCAGTGGGATAGGGTCAGATTCCTGTCTTTCAAAGAAGTCAAGGTAGACTCAAGCAAAGGCAGTCATGGGACTAAAGCAGAGTTCATTATCTTCACCCCAAAACCTTACCTTCTTACTGACTTTCCTGTTACTGTTCGGTACTACCACCATCGTCCTAGTCCCTCAGGCTTGCAATATCAGTGGTATCCTCCACTCTTTGCTCTCACTCACCCCACATATCCAACCTGTCGCCAAATATTACTTCTGCCTTCCCAATGTGTCCTGCATCCCTTCTCTCCACTTGCACAGCCACCACCCTAATATGGGCCTTTATGACCTCTTTTCAGGACTATGTTAATAGATTTTTACTTGGTCTTCCTATCTCAAGTTTCTTCCCCACTCCCATCTATCCTCTAGTGATAATATCACACATACTTATCCTCAACTCAATAAACAATGGTGGCTCCCTAGTACCTCCAGAATAAAATATAAAATACTCCACCATTTAAGGTCCTTTACAACCTTGCCATTTCCTGACTTTGTAATCTTAAACTTTACTCCTTTCCTTGAATTCTACAATACAGTGACAATATAATGACCTACTTTTCATCCCCCATATTCAACACTCCATCCCCTAATTCTGTGCCTTTGCATTTTTATTACCTTACCTGGAATGCCTTACCTCCTTGCCTCTAATTCCCTTTTCTCTGGCTTCCTTCATGACTCAGCTTCCAGCGGCTTTTCTTGATCCTGCCAATACTAGTGTATAACCTCTGAGATTACCTTCAATATATACTGTACATGACATATTTGTACATAGTTATCTTCATTTTGTGTCTTCCTTCATCGTGGGAGCTCTTTGAGAACAGGGACTATTGTTTTTGCTTTTTGTTTGTGTCCATACTACTTATCAAAGTGCCTGGCACATAGTTGTTGCCAACAACAACATGACTAAGAACTTGATAAATGCTCATCGATTCACTGACTGACTGAATAAAGATAGGCCCGTATGACATGTAACATACTTCACATAGCAATATTATAGGCTTACAGATTGAGAGTAGCTCGCTTACTTTACCGATGAGAAAATCAGGGTCAGAATTTTTATGTTACTTGCCAAGAGCTAGGATTTGAATCTCAGTGCTCTTTCAACAGTAGCTTATGTCTTTATAAACTGAAGCTTTTATGCATTGGCCTTGTGGGGTCTTCATCACTCAGGAATACTTGACTGTCCCTTTTTCCTAAGAACAGAATTCTTTGCATGATATTTGCTATTAGAACCTGTTCATGAGTTGGTTATTTCTGTGGATATTTTTTTAAAGCTTTTTTTTTTTTTTTTTTGGTAAGCTAGTGGAAACTAGGTGGTGCAATGGCTAGAGCACTAGACCTGAAGAAGACCTGAGTTCAAATCAAGTCTCAGACACTTACTAGCTGTGTGACTGTGGGCAAATTATTTAATCTCTTTCTGCCTTAGTGTCCTTATGCATAAAATGAGGATAATAATAGCACCTACCTCCTGGAGTTGTAAAATTAAAATGAGATTATATTTGTAAAAGGGGTATAAAATGCTAGATATTATTATTGTTAATAATAATTCATAGGGTAGGTGAGAGGGTAGAGTATATTTGCAAATACAGGTGATATTAAAATTTCTCTCTATTTTTTAAAGAACCAAATTCTTTGGAGTTTAAATGGGAGCAATTAAAGTGTCCAATTTCTTTTAGACAAATGCTCATCTTTATCACTCCATGATCCTTGAATATCCGAGTCTTAAAGAAGAACCATGCTTGCAATTTTATTTGAAGCTGTACAGTGGCTTTGAGGGAGAAAACATGGCAGGGTGGAAAGAGCACTGGAGTTGGAGTGAGGAGATGGGTTCAGATCCTGCCTCTGCCACTGAATACTTGTGTGACTTTGAGAAAGTCATTTAACTACCCCAGGCCTCAGTTTTCTCATCTGTAAAGTGGACTAGATCTGGATCCTTAGCTTAAAGTAGTGGGCTCTTTTTTTTGTTGGAACTTCCTTCATATGGGAGAAAAGAACCTAATCTCTCCTTAGAGGAGAGTCCTTAACTTTTGTTTTTGGGGTGAAATGGAAGGCACAGTCTTACAAAACTGGTGTGGGTCTATGCCTTGGTTTGTTCAATCACTTTTCATTTGTATCTGACTCTTTGTGATGCTGCTTGGGGTTTTCTTGGTAAAGACACTGGAGTGGTTTGCCATTTTATTCTCCAGTTCATTTGACAGATGAGGAAACTGACATAAACAAAGTTAAATGTCTTGTACAAGGTCACACAGCTAAGCTAGGTAGTGTCTGAGGGCAGATTTTAACCCAGTACGATGAGTCTTCCTAACTCCAGGCCCAGAGCTCTAGCCACTATACAACCTGGTTGCCCCTATGCCTTGAGTATTCTGTACTATATTTACTAACCCCATTTTCTCTCTAATTTGCTATGATAGTCAATGTCATAGACTATTGTAAGAGCTTTCTAATTTGTGTCCCTCCCCTCTCCAATCTCTCTTTTGCTCAACTGCCAAAATTATCTTCCTGAGACAAATGAATATATCTTTTTCCCGATCTACAAACTTCAGTGACTCCTATTGGCTCTAGGATAAAGCACAGGCTTTGCCACATAACGTTTAAGACCCTCCACAATCTGGCTTCATATAACTTTTTGATTAATTTCATTTAAAATCCTTTCACATACTCTATACTGTAGCCAGATTGAACTACTAGCTGTTCCCCACATTTGACACTCAGTCTCCTACCTCCATGAATTTGTTCTGTAAATCAAATGAAAAAATTTTAATTAACAAAAAATCTATTTTTTTCCTCTCTCCTACCTCCCACCTTCCATTGGGAAAAAATAAGAAAAACAAAACCTTTGTAACAAATATGCCTAAGCAAGGCAGTCAGTCAATCAATCAGCTAGCATTTAAGTGCCTACTATCTGCCAGAAGTATTAAGCACGGAGCTCATAGTCTAAAGGGGAAGGTAACATGAGAATAGCTATGTGCAGTTAGGATATATAAGAATAAGATGAAGACAATCTCAGAGGAAAGGTGCTAAGGCTAAGTAGAATCTGGAAAGGTGTCTTATAGAAGCTGGGGTTTAGTCAAGACTTGAAGGAATCCAGGGAAGTCAGGAGGCAGAGATAAGGAAGGAGAGAACTCTAGGCATGGAGGACAGCAATCTTGGAGTTAGGAATATATAGAGAGGTACAAGGGGCAAAAACACTAAAAAAAGTAGGCAGAAGCAAAGTGATAGAGGGCCTTAAAAGCCCAGAAGAGGGTTTTACATTTCATCCTGGGGGCAATTACAAGCCACTGGAGTTGATTGAATGGTGTGCACTTGTGTGTGTGTGTGTGTGTGTGTGTGTGTGTGTGTGTGTGTGTGTGTCACAGAGACAGAGACAGACAGAGAGACAGAGGGAGATGGAGAGAGATACAGACACACAGACAAACACAGAGAGACAGAGAGAAACACAGAGAGAGAGAAAGAGAGAAAGAGAAGAGAGGAAGAGGAAGAGAGAGAGAAAGTGAGAGAGAGAGAGAGAGAGAGAGAGAGAGAGAGAGAGAGAGAGAGAGAGAGAGAGAGAGAGAGAGAGAGAAGAGACATTGTCAAGATTTACCCTTCAGGAAGATCAATTTAATGGCTGAGTGAAAGGTGGACTGCAGTAGAGATAGACTCAAAGCAGGGAGGCCAATTAGCATTGTGTTTCAACGGTCCAGGTATGGGTTGATGAGAGTAAGACATGGCAAGGTCCGAGGCAAAGAGAGGATGCATACATGCAAAGGAATTCCTGTATTGACCATGTTAAAAAAAAGTCTGAATTTGTACCCTGAGTCAACCATCTTTCTGGCAGGAAATGAATAACATGTTTCATCATGATGCCTCTAGAATTGTGGTTCATCTGAGTTTTTAAGTCTTTCAGAGTTATTTGTCTTTACAATGTTCTTGTCACTGTATAAGCTGTCTTCCTTGTTCTGCTTACTTTACTTTGTATCATTTCATACAAGTTTTCTCAGGTTTCTCTGAACCCATTCTCTTCATCATTTCTTCTAGCATAATAGTAGTCCATCATATTTAGATACCAAAATTTGTCAAGCCATTCCAAAATTGATCGATGCTCCCTTAAATTCCAGTTCTTTTTTCTCCACAGAAAGCTGTCATAAATGTTTTTGTACATTTAGATCTCTTTCCTCTCTTTGATTCCTGTGGTATAGGTCTAATTGCTGGGTCAACTGGAATCATAATTTAGTGATTTGGGGGAGCATAGTTCTAAACTCCTTTTTAGATGGCTAGATCATCCCACCATTTCTACCAACGATAACATGTCTGTTTTCTTGAAATCTCTCCGACATTTGTTGATTTTCTGCATAGTGGTTATATCTCTCCTACAGAGTGATTATTCCCTGATGGCAGAGATTGTTTCATTTTGAGCACTCTTAGGGGATGTTGGAGAAAGGATTCTTTTTCATGTCTAAGTTGGACTAGATGGCCATGGCAGTCATCTCCAACTCTGATCTGTGAGTGTTTGGTTCCATAATAGTCTTTGTACTGCCAATACCTAGCTTAGTGCCTTGTGCAAGATAGGCATGGAATAAATAGTTTTTGATTTGAATTGAACCATAATTTCAAAGGACAACTGAAAGGACAACTAAAATGATCATGGATTCAAAACTGGGAAGGACTTTTGAAGTCACCTAGGGATTCCACAGATGAGGAAAATGAGGATCCACATGCTGTAATGATCTGCCTAAGGTCACACAGGTAGTGAACAGGACTGGTATTTGAACTTAGACGTTTTGACTCCATATTCAAAATTCTTTCCACTGATAAAACAAGATTGCAATGTTTCTATATAAGGTCAGGTTAAGAGACAATTGTTATTCATTTTGGCAAAAAAGAAATTCAAAAGGAGATATAATTTACAAGCCCGCAGTGAGAATAGGAATAGTGAATACAGATTTATTCACTAAATGGCAGAATATTTGAACTGAGTGCTTTTCTTCCTGGGTTGGAAAGGACGGTAAAACTATCTGGTCCAAATCCAAAATTCCACAGGTAGTAAAATGAAAGATTAAATTAAAAGCCATGTCCTCTAAATCCAAATCCAGTACTATTTTTACTTCATCAATTAGAATTCTATACTAAACTCAAACCCCTCTTTTCTACCTGGTAATCTCTTTAGCCTGACCCCAGACTTTACTTCTTGATAGTTCCCTCTGACTTGGTTGATTCTGGTTTTGACTCATTCTCTTCAGTTTCAGATATAAATTTCTGCTTCTGGCCCCTAATCATTCGTGATCTGCATCTATCCCATTTAAAAAGCTTAGAAATTATTTTGCATGAAATTCTGATCCTTATTTATATTGCAACTGTTTGGCTATCATTCCTCTTCATTTCCAGTTTAGTGAGGATTCAATTAGTGCTGGACCTTAAAAACCTTGACCATCACTCTGTTCAGAAGCAGAGCTAGAATCAACAGAAACTGTGTAAACTGGGGAATTAAAATTTCTGTCTCATCAACATGATGATTAATATGGAATCACCATTTAAATCATATGTAGATTACCTATTTAAAAGAATTGTTGCTGATCAGTTGTTTTCTTTGTGTCAGACTCTGTGACCTCATTTGTGGTTTCCTTGGCAGAGATACTGGAGTGCTTTGCAATTTCCTTCTGCAACTCATTTTACAGATGAAGAAACTGAGGCAAACAGAGTTAAGTAACTTGCCCAGGGTTACACAGTAAATGAGGTCAGATTCGGACTCAGGAAGAATTTTCCTAACTCTAGACCCAGCCCTCTATTCACTGTGCCACCTAGCTGCCTTTAAAAGAATTAGAATACAATGAAATAGACAGTATGTTTTAATATTTTATGACTCAGAAGATGTTACTAGGTTTTGTAGGACTTCAGGATCATTATTATGGACCTCAATTAGCATAATCTTGCCAATGGTGCAAAAATGTTGACAATAAGAGATTTCTAGTTCATAGGATACTGAAGATTCACAGCTATTCGTATAATCATACTGGCTTCCTGGCTGGCATAAATATTATGATACTCACCTCACCTCACTTCACTTTTGGAAACTTCCAAAAACACTTCAGTGCAGCAAGGTTTGGTATCTACACAGTTAAAGAAAATACCTTGGCATAATCACTATGGTGATCATTTTAATATGTGCAGAAAAGATTCCTTTGAAATAAGCATGGAAATGGAAAAAGTGTTCATCTTGGAGTCATGGGATTTGAATTAAAATGCTGATGCTGCCACTCACTACCTCTGTGAACTCAAACAAGTAACAAACTTTTGGGGTATCAGTTTTCTTATAATATGAGAGAGCTGGACTTGATTACCTTTAAGGTATACCCTACTGATAGATCAGGAATTATTAACCTTTTTTGTGTCATAGACCCCTTTGGCAGTCTGGTGAAGTCTATGAATCCTGCCTCAGAATTAATGCATAAGATTACAAAGGAAACCAATTTTATCAACATATCAAAATATTTTAAAAAATAAGTTCGAAAGCCCCTACTTAAGAACTCTCTCTCTAGATCTAAGACTACATAAACATATGATCTTCTGATGCATGCCAAAATGGTTCTATCTCAGACCTAATAGAAATGACAGGACTACTGATTCACAATCTTTAGTGTATGTCTGTTACTTATGACGTCAGTAAATTTGAAAGACTTGATATACAGTAAGCCATTTGCCTCATTCTCTATTGTGAGTGATGCCCTGCATTTGCAAGGTGGTTGGTTTTGTTGTGTTGGATGTACAGTCTGGCCACACAAGTGTTTTTCTTTGCTTTATGCCAACTAGTCTATAAGGAAAATTGATCCGCCATTGATATGCTGTTCTCTAATAATTCTTGAACTGCTTTCCCAAAATTTACTTGGCCCACACATATCAGTACACTTGATAGGACAAATCAGTTCAGCTTCTTGTCCACCTTCACCCATGCCCTGAGGGACAGATTGAAGTTCGTAATAAGAAACAACTTCATAAGTGCACTGTCCAAAAGGTCATAGACTACTTTGAGAGAGAGTGGGCTCTCACCACTGTGAGAAAACTTGTCAGGGATATTGTAGAGAGGATTTCTATTTAGATATGAGATGGATGAGATTTTGAGATTCTGTCTGAGAGAGAGAGAGAGAGAGTCATAAATCTGGGATATTTTGTTTATTTTATTTACATATATGTACAGTTTTCAACTTAATAGTTCACATTCCAAAAGTTAGTTTGTGAGTTGGTTATTTGAGAACCAGAACATATTTTAGAAACAATGTGATAATTAGGTTCTAGGGCTAGGTAATTCAGAAAGTAACTGAAATAGTGGCTATTTAAAGTAAAGGTAAGTAGGAGAATTGCTGCAGTGTAATAATTAGGTGAAACTGAAAAAATCCAGATTTAATAATAAATGTTTTAAAAAATCAATCTTGAATGATGGTATCTGAAGAAAAAGTTGATTTAATTAGTAAAAGAAAGGTGATTTCTGTAGAGATTCTGATGGGGATTTATGGGCACTAGAGATTTAGTGACATTGACTTTTTATGGCATCTAATTTCACTTCAAAACCGAGGGCTCTTTTTCCCTTAATGCAATGGTATAATGAGCACTACTTCTATGCTTATCATTTATGGCAAAGGTCATTTGGGGCTCATAAATGGAATAAAGCGGAAAAGAAAAGGAGACACATTTTCCTAAGGCAATGGGATAAGTGTTTGAAGAAGGAAAAGAACAAGTCAAAGAGAATGTGTGATTGGAGACAGAGTAAAAGGGAAGGGTATGATGTGTACATGACCCCCTGAATGGAAATAAAGATGGAGTTAGGGAAGAACTGTTGCATCAGACAGTCCCTCAGACCTGCCACCTGCCATTGAATGTCACCCCTATGTAAGGTGAAACTGGCTATCCATATTAAGGGATATTATGGTGTTGGGTGCTTATAATTTGGGGATTGTCTATACATCAATGGTCTCCTTTCTTTTAGCCTATTGACTTTAAGTCTGTACTGCATACCTGATTAATCACAAGGTAATTTTAAGATCATAGATTTGGAACTAGAAATGCCTTTAGAGGTTAACTAGTTTCAATATTCTTATTTTACATATAAGGAAGCTGTGATCCTTTGAGGTTAGGTAATAATGTCACATTGTTAATATCCCTCACTAGCTCAGAATTATTTCATAGGTTCATAGGTTTACAGGACCTATGAGAAAATCCCTTCTCAAGGAAGGGGACCTTCTTGAAAAGGAGGAGACTGGAAGAGACCTCTAAGATCCTAAGTTTTAGAGTTACCAGGGACCTTAGAGATCTGTCCAACCTTTCATTTTACACATGAAGAAACTGTGTCTCTGAGATGTTAAGTAATCACACAAGAAATAATAAGTGGCAGAGATAGAATTGTAAGAAACGTCCTCTGATTCTGTGTCCTTTCTTTTGAACCTCTTCAATGGCTCCCTATTACTACAGGATAAAATCCAAACTCCTTAGGTTAGTAGACCTCTACAATATGTTGTCATCCTCCTTTTTTCAGCTTTAAATCATACTACTCTTCTCTATTAACTCTATGCTCCAGTTCTCTAAACATATCCTATATATTCTTGGCTCTTGGATTTTGTTTATGTTATTACTTCTTGTGATTGGCATGTCTTCCCTTCCCATCTTTGCCTACTGAATTCTTGCCTATTCTTTAAGGCTCTGCTCATAAACACCTTCTTCTTGAAGTCTTTCATGATTCATCCTGCTTGCAATGACCTAACCTTCAGATTTCATGTATTTTGTTTTGCATGCTCCCACTCTCACACTGCAGATTGAAAAGTGGCCAAGTCTGCTCATCTTATATGGTTTTTGTCTAAGTTCTTCCAAAAAAAGTCTGCCACTATGCCCAAAAGGCTATCAAACTGTGCGTACCCTTTGAATTGGCAATACTACTACTAGCTGTGTATCCCAATGAGATTTTAAAAAAGGGAAAGGGAAGGGACCTATTTGTATAAAAATTTATAAAAGTCCTTTTTCTGGGGTAGTGAAGAATTGGAAATTGAGGGGATGTCCATCAATTGGGGAATGGTTGAGCAAGTTGTAGTATATGATTGTAATAGAATGCTCTTATGCTCTAAGAAATGATGAGCAGGATGATTTAAAAACAACAACAACAAAAAACAACTTTGGAAAACAAATGAACTGATGCAAAGTGAAGAGAACAGAACCTGGAGAACACTGTACAAAGTAATACCAATATTGTATGATGATCAGTCAGGAATAATTTAGTTTATTCTCAGCAATACAATGATCCAAGACAATTCCAAAGGACTCATGATGAAAAATGCTGTCCACCTGCAGAGAAAGAACTGATGAAGTCTGAATGCAGATTGAAGCATACTATTTTTCATTTCATTTTTTAAATTCTTTTTGGTCTGTGTTTTCTTTCACAACATGACTAGTATAGAAATAAATTTTCATGATTGCATATGTATAGCCTATATTAAATTACCATCTCAGGGAAGGAGGAGGAGAAGAGAAAAGAGAAAAGAATTTGGAGCTCAAAATTTTACAAAAATGAACTTTACAAATTGTTTTTTACATGTAATTGGGAAAAACAAGATATTATTTTTAAAAATCCTCCATAGACTATTCATATAACATGATGGAGGACTTTCTCTAGGTCTTTTAACATTTTACAGATATTAGCACAGCACTGGGACTAGCCACCTTGGATCTAAGACTGGCCCACCTCTGATCTAATGCACTTACCATGTACTATTGTGTATGATAGTTGTTGATATAGTGTTTGTTGTGTTATAATTAGAGAAGGGGGGTGAGTTAAGAAAACAGAAATGTTATGTCAAGAGCATCATGATGGTCAACGTCAAGGTCAAGTATGCCTTTTGGCTGGCTTTCCTTTAACTTTCCCTTACTCTACAGTCATTTAACTGAATGAATTGGCAATAGAAAGCAAGAAAGCCAAGTCAAACCTTATGGTGGCAGAGATGCTTTGGGGATTCTGGTTACTTATGTAGGTTTCTCTGAGAATTTATATTTGTCTTGCCCTGTTGAATGTACCTCTGGGGACAATCTTGTGAATTGGGTTGTGTTGCAAACTGTCTGAGGTCTGAAACACAGACTACACAAAAGGGAATGACTAAAGATGACAGGGTGTCATGATGTTAGCAACATCTGCTTCCTTGACAATGCTAAGTTCTTCCCTATTTTTGCAGGTGTGCTTGTAGGACCCTGCTATAGTAGACTGAAGCTTTATGAGGGCAGAGATAATGTCTTTTATAAACTGTGCATCTCCCTCATACCTAGAAGAATGATCCACCCTGAATAGTTGCTGGATAAATGTTCATTTGGAGAATTGAATTTATTAATCTCATCTCACACTACCATCTCTTAATATTTCTTCTTAATACACACTCTCCCCTTGTTAACTAAATGGCAAATTGAATCTAATCACTATCTCAAACATTTATTTTCTCATTTCAGTGCCTTTGTGCATAGTGTTCCTAGTTTATTCAATTTATTAAATTTTGTAAGTATTTATTAAGTGCCTACTGTGTGTATAGCTATATGCTAGGAGCTAGAGAAACAAGGACAAAAACAAAACAAAACAAACAAAAAAACCCCCATCCATTAAGGAACTCACATTTTATTGGGGTACATAATGTATAGACAAATGAGTGTAAATATACAATAACATGAGATTGGAGAAAGCATCTAAGATCTAAGGGAATTAGGAAAGACTTTTGTGAGAGATGGCACTCCATATGACTAAGAATTCAAACAAGTAGAACTGATCTAGGAGTGCCTTACAGGCATAGATGGTAGTCTATCTAAGAATTTGGATGGATGTAGGAGTTAAAATGTTAACTGGAAGAAATAGCAAAAAAGCCACTTAATGCTGGAACACAGTACATCAAGAGATGTAAAGTGAAACGGAATTGTGAAGGTCAGTTAGTGCCTATTTATGGAGGATTTCATATAACAAAACAGAGGAATTTGTATTTTGTCCTAGAATCAGAAAGGAGCCAACACAAATTCTTGATCAGGAGTGTGATGTTGTCAGATATGTGCTTTCAGAAGATGACTAGAATCTATGTGGAGGATAGATTGGAAAAATGAGAGAATGGAAATCAAGAGCACAGTTGGGCAGCTTATGGAATGAGAAATGATGAAGATCTGAACTGGAGTAGTGCCCAAGTGATTGGGGTTAAGAGGATGGATGTAAAAGTAGAGAAATTGTTGAAAGTAGAATCAACAAAACTTGGATCTCTTAACAATTTACACATGATAAATTTTTAAAATTAACCTGTATTATTAATATTTTGAGTATTACTTTCTTAAGTCTAGACAATCAATAAAACAGTAAATCAAGCCATGATTTGTAGCATTTGATATTTTCCAAGGTTTAAATGCTCATAGTGAATGTTAACTGTTGGCTCTTGTGAACCGGTAGAAGCTGATTCCAGCACACTATTGACTCCTATCTATGTATCTATCTCATTCCATCCTAGAAGTCCCTCATCTCATGAGGTATATTTCATCATTGGTTCTTATTGATTTTTAGGTTCCTTAGAATTTTATTTGCATTTAGTAATGTTTTCATTTACATTGTGTTATGGGGTATATTGTTCTTTAACTCCTGTTTATTTCATTAAGTAACAATTCAAATCTTCCTATGTTTTTTGGAATTTGATATTTTTCCTTTTTATTGAACAATATTATTTCATTGCATTTGTGTTCATTTCTTTTCAATCGTTTACCAGCTAATGGACCCTTAGTTTCCAGTTCTTTGTTACCACAAAGACTGTAACTATGAATATTTTTAGTATACATTAGATTTTCTGTTTATGTCTTTGACTTATGGAATCACTTGATTAGAAACTTTGAGAATCTCAAGGTTTCTTCTGCTTACCTGAAATTATTTTCCTTTTTCCCCTCTTGTAATTGAGTTCTCTTGGAAGGGGATTTTATTATTCCATGGAAGATATACTTACTTCAATGAAGCTAGCATTGTTAAAAAGTGGCCTTGCAAATGCTATCCCCATCCAGGGAAAGGACTTTGGAGTCTGAATGCAGGTGGAAGGATACTATTTGCTCTCTTTTTTTCTTGTTTTGTTTCTTCTTTCTCATAGTTCCTCCCATTGGTTCTAATTCTTCTTTATGACACAGCTAATGTGAAAACAGGTTTATATGAATGTATATGTAGATCCTGTGTCAGATTGCATGCCATCTTGGAAGGGAAAGAAGGGGAGAAAATTAGAAGTTCATAATCTTATGGAGTGGACACCAAAGGGATGGGGAAGGAAAGGGACTGGAGAATATAGAAGTATAATATAATGGAAAGAAAGCTTCAATTTGGAACCAGAGGACCTGGGACCAAATCCTAGTTTTGTTACTTATTACCTGGTAAGTGACTCCATTTCTCTAGTTCTTAATTTCTTCTCTAAAATGAGGATTTTAGGCTAAAAACCCTCTAAGGTCCCTTCTAGCTCTATAGTCCTGTATATCAACTGAAAAAGCCTTCTCAACTGGAAGATACCTCTGCCTTTGTGGCCACTTCCTTTGATTGCTCAGTGCTTCCATTTTAAAGGAGTGTTGAGGCCAGCTATGTTTATTCTTTATCAGTGTTCAGTTCAGGACACCCTTGAAAGAAAGTTTCAGGAGTTAGTCTGCCTAGAGCTGAGATAACCAATAAATGGAACCCACATATAATACTATGGTAAAGAGGTTGTATTCTAGTGAGTCTACTGAGTCCTCTGAATACCAATAGACTTGAGATTTCACACTAATAAAGAATAGGCCACCCCCTTTCTGTTGAGTTCTAGGTCAAGTCAGATTAGAAAATGTTCATTATGTGCCAGTACCTATGCTAAGTGCTGGAAATATCTGTAAAAGTAAAAAGAATGACAGTTCCTACCCTTAAAGAGTTTGTATTCTAGTGGGAGAAGACAACACATAAAAGAAAGTTGACAAGTTGGAGATGGGGAGGGAGAAAGGAGAGAAAAAGAAAGTACCTCTATAGGGGTATGATGGGAGAGAGCCAGAAATCCAGAGCAGAATAAAAGACTAAACATAGCTGGCCTCAACGCTCCCTTAAAATGGAAGCACTGAGCAATCACAGGAAGTGGCCACAAAGGCAGAGGTATCTTCCAGTTGAGAAGGCTTTTTCAGTTGATATATAGGACTATAGAGCTAGAAGGGACCTTAGAGTATTTTTAGCCTAAAATCCTCATTTTAGAGAAGAAATTAAGAACTAGAGAAATGGAGTCACTTACCAGGTAATAAGTAACAAAACTAGGATTTGGTCCCAGGTCCTTTGATTCCAAATTGAAGCTTCTTTCCCATTATATTATACTTCTATATTCTCCAGTCCCTTTCCTTCCCCATCCCTTTGGTGTTCACTCCAAAATGGCTAAACGGGTTTCACATTTTTTTTAACTCCAACAGAATCACTGTCAGAGATCTTGAGCATTGCTTCAGATCTAGAAATCCTCCATGAACAGAGAATGAGGTGTCTTATAGCAGGAAATATTAATAACTGATGTTTAATAGACATTAAAGTTTGCATTAGAATTCCTCTTGCCAAGACTCACACTCAAACCAAGTTTGCTGCAACCACAATGCAGAGTACTAACTACTATATGATCATGGCTTACCATGGAGGAGGCAGTCGATGTGATGTTTGCTGTAGGACAACTCCAGGAGATATGCCAAGAGTAAAAGAAAGGTCTGTACACAATGTTTGTAGATCTGACCAAGGCTTTTGATAATGTCAATTGTTAGGGCTTATGAAAAACTTCTGGTTGCCCAGAGAAGTTCATCAGCATTGTACATCAATTTCATGACGGCATACTTGCCTGGGTTCTGAATAATGAATGATGCTCTTATACTTTCTCAGTCATGAATGGAATGAAACAAAGCTGTGTGCTTGCTCCTATGCTTTATGGCATGATGTTTTCAGTCATGTTGTCAAATGCCTTCAATGAGGATGAACACAGTGGTAAGGTCAGATACTATACTGATGGTAAATTCTTCAACTTGAAAAGGCTACAAGTCAAGACCAAGGTAGAGGGAGTGTTGGTGCATGATTTTCTGTTTGCAGGTGATTGTGCACTCAATGCAGTCTCTGAAGCTGAGATGCAGCAAAGTATGGATCAATTCGCTGTTGCTTGTGCTAAGTTTGACCCAACCATTAACACTAAGAAAGCACAGATACTTCACCAGCCAGCACCATTGGTTACAGCAAATGGAGAAGTTTTGAATGCTGTGGATAAGTTCACATACTTTGGCAATATATTTTCCTAGGATGTACACGTTGATAAAGAGGTTGATGCATACGTTGTCAGAGCTAGCTCAGTGTTAGGGATGCTCTGAAGAAAATAAAAGGAAAGCATGGGAAAGAGGAGGTATTAGACTGATTACCAAACTGAAGGTCTATAGAGCCATTGTGTTGATGTCATTATTGTATGCCTGTGAAACCTGGACAGTTCACCAGTGCCATGCCAGGAAACTGAATCACTTCCATTTGAATTGTCTTAGGAAGATTCTGAAGATCACCTGAAAGGATAAGGTACCAGACACTAAGGCCCTTTCTTGAACTAAGCTGCTAAACATTTAAATTCTACTACTGAGTGCAATAGGCTGGACACATTGTTCAAATGCCGAACATATGCTTGCCAAAATGATTGTTTTATGGAAAACTTACACAGGACAAGTGCTTGCATGGTGGTCAAAAAAAGCGATACATGCACACTCTAAAGGTCTTTCTTAAGAATTTTGGAACTGATTGTGTGACAGGAGAGACACTAGCATAGGACCGCCTGGCATGGTGTGCCCTCATCAGAAAAGGTACTGCACTCTGTGAGCAAGGCAGAATTGAAGCATCTCAGAAGAAATGTGAGAAGCACAAATTTAGAGAATATACCTAAATGCTCACATGGCCTATTTGTGTACAAATTGTGGGAGAGCCTTCTAAGCTTGTATTGGTCTGATCAGTCACATTCGAATGCATTGTAACTTGACTCTAACATAGTAATGTCATTTTGGTCCTCTTTGAGAAAAAAGGACAACCATCATAGTTTGTAAAACTTTCTAATAGCATCCTTCCAATAACCTGTGATGCAGGTGCTAAAATTATTCTTATCCTCAGTTTAAAAATGAGGAAATGGATGACTTACCTAAACCCACACAGGTAGTAAGTATTAGAAGTAGTATCCAAACCCTGGTCTTACAAATTCCAATGCTCTATATAAAATATCTCTTGCGGCCTCTCTAAGAAAATCTGTTGGAAGAGAGGGGACAGTGTAGATTTCCTTAGGAATCTGTCCAGTTTATATTTGTCCATTATGTTCTATTTGAGAATATGCTTCCATCCTCATACTTGTTACCTTGGGCAGGTAATTATGGCGGCTATATAGCTACCTAGTCATCTCACAATCACCTTTACTTCTTAGTAGGGGATTTTGTTTTAGTTAGGGCTAAATGGAATTGCTTTTGAAATCTATTACCATTTTGAGATATTACGATTCCATTAAAACATTAGTCACATCAGAAATTGAAAGCATGTTAAAGACAGCCTTAATTTCTTCTGCCTTTCTTTTCTAAAGAAAAAAAACACACTGAATTTAACCTTCATTCTCTTCATGCAAGGGTGAATAATCTGGCAAGTAAGAGGGAGAAACTATTTCTGAGTATTTAAGAAAAAATCAAGTAGCTTGGACTTGAATTATCACAAATTATAAATGATTGGTAATTGGACTGTTGAAGTTTGATGTAATCTCCTTGAGGGCAAGGACTATTTAATGTTTGTTTTTTGTATCCTCCAGGGTCTAGAATGTAGTGATCACTTAATAAGTGCTTATAGATTAATTGTACTTAATACCTATGGGCCCTTGGGCAAACCATTTACCTTTCTGGGTCTCAGTTTCCTCTTCTGTAAAATTAGGGCATTATATTAGATAACATCTGAAGTTGCTTCCAGCTCTAGATCTGTGGATCCCAGAGTGACTGTACTTTAAAAGAGGGAAAATGTAAGTTTCTTTTTTTCCTTTTTTTCTTCCTTCCATTCCCTCCCAAAGATGGCTACCATTAGACACAATTATGCATGCATGCATGTGTGTGTGCATATATATGTATTTATATACATATATATGTACACACACATATACACACATATATGTAAAATTATTCTTTATGTACTTCCATTTCTCAGTTTTTCTCTGGATACAGATAGCATTTTCCTTCATAGGCCCTTTGTAGTCACATGATAATGTTATCATATATTTAAAAGAAATAGCAACTTGTACATAACAGATTTGCAGTTTCATGTGCAATCACCTTTTTAAAAAAATTCTACTGTTATGGAAATGCATGTTTTATTTCAAAAATTAAAAGATAAATAAAATTTTAAAAATTTTAAAAGAGGGAAAGTAGTGTTATTGAGCAAAAAGAAAAAGAACCCTTGGGGACACTGATGTAGGATCATAAAAGGAAATAATAACTGGAATGTCTTCTCTATGGCTCCTAGCACCATCACTCTTGCTCTTGGTAGAGCGGTCTTTAAAAATGAAACTTCATCCCAGTAAGTGAGGAGACTCTTGAACTCAAATGTGAGTGCATTTGTGAACAGATAAAATAGAGGTTTAATGGGGAAATTACAGGAAAAGACTGCAGCTGTGAATCTACAGTATGAAACTTTCCAAATTGAGATGGAATCACTTAAAGCTCTTTTTGGTGCAAATTGAAAATTTTCTAAAACAACTTACAATGTGGGTATGTCTGGAGGCTGGGGCAACACCTGCTGAGAGGCAGCTTTTATTGGAGACTTGGATAGATATAAATTTCATCCTCCATTTAGCATTGAAAAAATACAGCATTTTTAATGTCCCAAGAAAATCAGGAAAGTTCAAGACATGTCAGCTGGTCAAGCTGAGCCAAACTTTCTGTCCTGGATGATGTCCTGGATGGCACAAAACCAAAACACAGAATCTCTCTTTTGTCTATTACTCACTAAGGCAATGGTCCATATATTTAGCAATTAGTAAAAATGCATCTCTCCAATCTGGCAGAATTGGAACTAAGAATTATGAAAAAGAAAGGTCTCTGTGTCATGAAAGTAGAGTCACACATCTGTTTGACCAAATATATACACATTCCTTATAGGAGAGTCTTTTATGGCCCTTATTTGGAGAATATTTATTTTTCCTCTACATACAGTCCTACCAAGGCGAGTTATCTGTTTTGAAAACCACATAAAATTAGGAGTAACACATTAGAAGGGAAAGAGGGGTTGGTATAAGCAAGAAATACTGATGACATTTCCAAATGACAGCCTAATAGTAATAGACGAGAAAGAAAATTATAGAAAACAGACACAAGAATTTTAAAAGCATGGCACACTGGGACAATTTAGCTTAGGGATAAATAGCACTGCACACCTTAATAGATCCTAAGGGAATCACGATATCAGAGCAGAATAACTGATGCTCGTAACGATCATGCTGAGTCATCAAGAAAAGGTTAAATTTTGTTCATTATTTAAGAAGGCAGGAAAGTGTGTCACATTCTTTAGAAAAAGTGCCTGCAAAATTATTAAAATACAGAAATGTTGTTTCATAAAGTGGTAAATCTTCAACCACTTAGGGCACTCAGATATCCAGAAAAACTTTTCTAAAGGATTGTAGGCAGCCACAATCATGTCTTTCTGTACGTGTCTCTAGTTTTGTATGTATCCACATAATGATGTAAAAGATTTGTACAACATGCATATTCATATTTTATCACCGAGGAAACTGGAAACCACTAAAGATTTTTGAATAAAGATGTGACATGATCAGATCTATGCCTCAGAAAGATTATTTTGGCAGCCAATTAAGTTTGAATGGGGGAGTATAGGGTTTGGAGACAGAAAGACTGATTAGGAGGCTATTACAGTAGTTTAGGCAGGAGGCAATGAAAACTTTAACTAGAATATTAGTCACATAATTTACAAAAATGTGATCCTTACTATCGTGGTCACATTTCCATTTAAAGTGTATTGTGGAATATGGTGTAAGGTGCTGGTCTAAGCCTGCTTTCTGCCAGACTACTTTTCAGTTTTCTCATATTTTTATCAAATAAGAAATTTTTTCCTAGATAATTTATTTTTTCACTTCATCAAATACTGGATAATTGAGTTCATTGTTTCTGATTCTTCCTGATTCTTCTGTTCCATTAATCTATCTTTCTCTATTTTAACCAATACCAGATGGTTTTTATGCCTGTGGCTTTAAAATATAGTTTTAGGTCTGGAGGTATTATTCTCTTTTCATTCTTAACTCTTTTCATCATTTCCTTTGATATTCTAGATATTCTTTTCCCAAATGAATTTTGTTATTATTTTAACAAGTGATATGAAGTATCCCCTTAGTAATTTGATTGATACAATATTGAAAATATAAATTAATTTTGGTAGTATTGTCATTTTTATTATATTGGCACAGTGTAGCTCTGAATACTGTATATTGGGTGATGGCCATATGAATAGAAAACTAAATATGTAAAAGATGTTGGAGGTAGGCAATATCAACAGGTTGTTACAAATTATTATATTAGAGAAGATGAAGGAGAAGTAAAAGATAACTGAATTTTAGAACTTGGGTAAATGATAAGATATGTAGGTAGGTAGTAGAATAGTTCGAGTGCCAGATCTGAAGTCAGGAAAACTCATCTTCTTGAGTTCAAATCTGACCTTGGATACTTCTTAGCTGTGTTATCCTGGACAAATAACAACCCTTTTACCTCAGTTCCTCATCTATAAAATGAATTGGAGGAGGAAATGGCAAACTACTTTTGTGTTTTTGCCAACAAAACTCCAGATGAGGTCACAAAGGGTCAGACACAACTGAAATGGTTAGACAACAACACGTGATAAGATAGTAGGGTCCATTGTGGAAAGAAAACAGTTTGGCAGAGGGGAGGGTTTAAGAGGGAAGATCATGAATTTTATTTTGGACATGCTGAATTTGAGATCCTGATGGTACATCCAAATGGAGATATCCCTGTAGGCAGTTGATGCTACAGGATTACAGCCCAGTAAAAAGATTAAAACTAAATAAAAAATTCAGAGACATTTGTTTAGATTTGATAATCCAACCAATAGATGCATTTGAGATTGCTAAGAAATAAAATGTGGATAGAAAAAAATACAAGGAAAGAGGGCGAGGGGAACACCCAAACTTAAGAAATGGGAGATGTATGATGATGCAGAAAAGACAACTGAGAAACAGAGGTAAAATGAGTAGGAGGAGAACCAGAAGAGAACAGTGTCACAGAAACCACAAAAGGGAAGTATCTAGGAGAAGATGGTCAAAAGTGTTTAAAAATTGCAGAAAGGTCAGAGTTTATGAGGATTAATAAAAGGTCCCAGGATTTGGTACTAAATGATTTACATCCTTTAAGAAAGCAAATTCAGTAGGGGAGTGAGGTTAAGACCAGATTTTCCATAAGACTGAAGAGTGACTAGATGGTGAGGAAGTAGAAGGAGTAAGTGCAAACTACTCATTCTAGGAATTTAGTAATCAATCAATAAGTATTTGAAAGTGTATACTATGTTCCAGGCACTGTCTTAGGAACTAGAGATATAAGTACAAATAATAAAAAAAATTCCTACCTCTAAGAAGTTTATATTCTAAAGGAGGAGACAATAATAACATATAGAATATCTACAATATAGATATAAAGTGAATAGATGAAAATATATACAAAAGTTAAATACAACATAGTTTGGGGGGAGGACATTAGCAGTTGAGGGGCTCAGGGATGGCTTCATATAGAAAGTAGCACCTGGGTTATATTCAAGGAAGAGAGGTCCAAAGTAAGAGTGGAAGTGTATTCCAGACATGTAGGACAACCAGCGCAAAGGTACAGAGATAAAAGATGGAGTGTCTTGTGTAAGGAACAGTAAGAAGGATACTTTGGTTGCGTCTTAAGAGTGTGGGAGGAGAAATAACATCCAATGAGGCTGTGGAGTTAAATTAGAGTCAGGTTACATAAGTTTTTAAAAGATAACTAGTTTATATTTTATATTAGAGGTAACAGGAAACAGTGGGAGTTGATTGAATAGGAGTGTCACATGGTCAGATCTGTGCTTGAGGGAAATTATTTAGCAGTAGTGTGTAGGATAGACTGGAGAGGCAAGAGGCAAGGAGACCAAATGGAAACTGTTGTAACAATGTATGTGTGAGGGGATTGCCTCAAGCATGGTGGTGGCTATGGTAGTGACAAGAAGGAAAACTTCTGGGAAAATTGGAAAGCAATCTGGCAAAAATTAGGCTCAGATAAACATCTTGCACCATATTCCACAATAAATCCAAAGGGATGTGTGATGTGACCTTGGGCAAGTCACTTAACCCCAATTGCCTCATCCTGGGTCATCTCCAGTCATCCTGATGAATATCTGGTCACAGGATTCAGATGGCTCTGGAGGAGAAGTGAGGCTGGTTACCTGCACAGCCCTCCATCCCTCAAAACAAAGTCAAGTGCAAATGATGTCATCATTTCTCTGATGGCATGGTCTTCTTCGGGAACAAAGGACAAACACATTTAAAAAAATATGGAAGACAATCAGATCATGTATCTTTCACAGTTATGAATAAGTGATAAATTCTGGACCAAACAAGGGATTGAGGCAATTGCCAAAGGTAATATAGATTATTTTGATTACATGAAATAAAAAAAAAAAACTTTTGCATAAACAAAATTAGGTGCATCTAGAATAAAAAGGATGTTGTTGACTGGGGAAAAACAATCTAAGACCAAAAGTTATTTCCTAGTATTCAAATAGTCAAAGGATAAGAACAACTTCTTAGAAGAATTGCAAATTATTAACAACTTTATAAAGTAATGCTCGCAGTCACTAATAATAAGAGAAATACAAGTCAAAACAACTCTTATTTCACCTTGCATCCAGGAAATCATAAAAGATGACAAAAGATATGGAATAGTCTATATTATAGGGATTATGGAAAGACAGGCATATTAAGCATTGCTAGTGAAGCAGAGAATTTGTGTAACAATTCTGAAAAGCAATTTGTAATTATGCTAATAAAATGGCAAAAATGTTCATACCCTTTGACCTAGAGACTGATAGGCATATGCCCTAACAACAATAATGATAATAATATCTAGAATTCACATTGCACTTTAAGGTGCATAAAGCACTTGACAAATACCTTTTTTTTCTTTTCAACAACTCTGGGAGATAGGTTCTATTATGATCCCCATTTTATAGATGAAGAAGCTGAAGCAAATAGAGTTTAATTGATTCATCCAGGACCACACAGCTAGGAAGTACCTGAGGCTGGATTTAAACTCAGGCTTTCCTGACTCCAAATCCAATTGTCTATCTACTGATAAAAGGAAGGGCTCCATATATGGCAACAATTTTTGTGGTAGGAAAGAACTGGTAGCCAAATAGATGTCCCCTGATTGGAGAATAGCTAAACACAATGGGTAGATGAATGTGAAATGGAATATTACTGTGCTGTATGAAATTACAACATAGGGAGAGCAGTAATTCTCCCCTTCAGTGAAACAAGAATATGATGAATACAGAAAATTATGGAAAGGTTTCCATGACTTGATGCAAAGTGAAGTGAGAAGAGTCAGAAATGAAAACAATATACATAATGATTTACATCAACGTAAATGAAACTAACAGGAACTACAGAACAATAGAAAATAAATGGTACAAAATTATAAAGAGTAATCTTGATCCTAAAGAAGAGATTTGGGAAGACCCTCTCTACCCTTACCCCCACTCTTTTGTAGAGCAGGAGAACCCTGGTTGTGAAACATTGCATATAAAGTTAGATTTTTTTTTAAAGGTATTGATGGGTTTTGTTGAATTTATTGTTATTTTCTTTTTAAAAAATTCTATGAATTAAAAAAGGAGACGTAAGGGGAAGAAAGAAGAAGAAATTTGCATGATAACATTACATATTTAAAAGGAATAGCAAATTGTACACAATAAAATTGTAGTTTCATGCACAATCATCTTTTTTTTATTTTACCATGTTATGAATTTGCTTGTTTTATTCCATAATTAAAAAAATAAATGAATAAAAACAAGAGATATAAATAACAATCTACTAAATATATGCCACATAAATACAAAGTTAATAAATACAAATGTACACGAGGTAGTTCTGGGTGGAGAGTCCTAGCAGTTGGAGATTTCAGAAATTACCTCAAGCAGAAGTTGCAACAAGAATTATAGCTTAAAGGAAGAGAGAGAGAGTCTGCAAAGTGGAAGTAAGGGAGGAGTTCTTTCCAGAAATGGGAGGCAGCCAGTGCAAAGGCATGGTAACAGGAGCCATGGAGACAGTGTTATGTATGAGAAACAGAGAAAAGGTCAATTTGGCTGGATTGAATAGTGTAAGTGAGGGGGTTTAATGTCTAATGAGACAGAATGGTTCAGTTGGGGCCAGGTTGTATTGGACTTTAAAAGATAAACAGAAGAGTTTATATTTTATCTTAGAGATGAAAGAAAACCATTGAGTTATTGAGCTGAGGATCAAAATGGTCAGATCTGTGCTCCCCTACAATAGGGTGTTCTGAATACAAGAATTTTCCTACAGCATCCCTGACAGGGTAGCTTTGATTTTGCTTTTGCCTTAGGCAGATAGAGCATGGTAGACCCCAAGTAGCCCTGGGACTGGGGTCAGGAAGATCTGGGTTTAAATTCTGCCTTCTAGATTTGTGAACATGGACAAGTCACTCACTTCTTTAAACCTTAGTTTTCTCATTTGTACAATGGGAGTAATATCTGTAGGGTCTTCTTGGAGAGTCAGATAAGATGGTATATGCAACATGTCAACGCACTCTATATTTGTACGTGCCAGCTACAATTATTACTCAACTGCTCCATTATATTTCTCTATTTAGTGGCAAACTGGCTCTCATAAATATTAGGTTTGTACTCTGGCTTCCGCAATGGAACCCTTCCATATGCCAGAATATTTAGATTAGACTAATTTAGTTTCAACTTCTTGAACATAGTTCTAAAATTCTTGTGTCGCACTTCCTGCCATAGTAAGTGGAATAGACAAATCTGATTGAATCTTCCTTTACTAATATAGGAACAAAAATTGCCATAAAATTGTATGTGTATCAAGATCTTCATTATTCCACATAGATATATTGGCCAGGGTTATAATGGACAGTGAGAAATAAAGCACATCTCTTCTTTCAGATGTGGGGGAAAAATCCTCCAGCAGCATATAGGAAGACCCTAGGATCAAGAGTCAGCCTTGTTTGGGAGTCATACGGTCAGAGATGATAGGATCATAGATTTAGAATTGGAAGAGACGCTAACTCCTTGTGAGGAGAGGTTGTTTCATTTATTATATTTATATCTTCGTAGTCTGGGGCAGCTAGATGGTGCAGTGGATAGAGCACCAGTGCAGGAGTCAGGAGGACCTGAGTTCAAATCTCACCTCAGACACTTGACACTCACTAGCTGTGTGACCTTGGGCAAGTCACTTAAGCCCAATTGCCTCATCCTGGGTCATCTCCAGTCATTCTGGTGAATATCTGGTCACTGGATTCAGATGGCTCTGGAGGGGAAGTGAGGCTGGAGACCTGCACAGCCCTCCCTCACTCAAAACAAAGTCAAGTGCAAGTCATGTCATTATTTCTCTGATGGCATAGTCTTCTTTGGCAACAAAGGACAAAACACACACATCTTCATAATCTAGCACAGTACATGGCAACATAGTAGTTTCTTTGATTGATTGGAGATCACAGAGTTCAATCCTTTCATTTTATAGATGAAGAAACCGGGACACAAGAGAAGGTAAATGACTTGCCCAAGACACATAGTTGGCAAGTAACTAAGGAGGGATTCAAACTCAAGTATTCTTGGTTCCTAGTCCAACACTCTGCTCACTAGATCATGTTGCCCTCTAGCAACGGGATGACAGAGTAAGGAATAATTATATATCCCTGTTTTGTGACTGCTTTCCTCTCCATTGAAACAAGTAGTTATGTCATCTCTTCACAACTACTTTTTAGTTCTGACTCATCTAAGGAAGGTAACATCTTTTTGATGCTCAGCTCTTTAAATCTCAAGCTCTTCCTGGAGATGTGCAGCATAATTGGCATCCAATCCTTGGGAAGGGTTCAACCTTCAGTTGGGTATATTCCCAGTGAAAGCAGGTCCTTATACAATCCTTGGGCCAGAGTGACGTGGAGGAATAAATGGAAGCAAAAAACAGAAAGAGTCTTAGCTTTAGGGGCTGATTTGTTCAAGAGATCCCTTTCTCCACCCCTTTTCCCTCCATCTTCCAATAGAATCCTGGCCAAAGTGCTAATTGTGGGAACAGAAGTCCACTCCCACTTACTTGGACTCCCACCAGAGACTAGGTCCCTCTAACTATATTTACCTACATTCCCAGTTAAGTACTGCATGCGTATGTGTGTGTGTAATGGGGCATATGTAAGAAGCAAAAATATACTCCAACGTCACTCCAGCATTAACTATAGTATGCTTCTCTCTACGCAGCTTATCAGCTTATATATAGGTGTGTGTATTTCTGCTGTACTTGCGTTCTCAATAAAAATTGGACAGGTTGATTTTTTTTCCCCACTAAAGGAAGAGAAGGGATAATGTCTAACGCTTTTGAAAGTTTTCAGAGCTTTGTTGGTCACTGAGCCCATTTTTAGTTTATAGGATTACACAGAGCTTGCTTGTTTTTCGTAGGATCATAAATTTAGAGTTGAAATTTAGAAACCATTTATTTCATGCTCCTCACTTTACAAATGAGAAATCTGAATCTTAGAAAAGTTAATGATTTGCCCAAGGTTCTCTGGGTAGTAAAAATCTGGGCCAGAATTCGACCCTGAATTCTCTGACTCCTGAGCCAGCACTTTTCCCACCATACCACACTGTCCCACTGTTTATTTTCCAGGCCTCCCTATTTTTTCCCCTCCTCCTTTTCCCTGTCTCCATAGATGAAAGAAACACCTACCTGCATCAGAGTCAGCTCAGCAACCTTCATTGAACCCTGCATTCATTGACCTGGACCCCATACTATTTAGGGAGAAAATAAAGGAAAGAGGAAACCAGTGGCTCTGCCTTTTGTAGGCATCCAAAATCAAGGAAACACCATAGAAAAGGCTTTAAGCACTGTAATGATGCATATTCAAGCAAGGGCTAATGAAAATAATGTAAGCAATACATAAGGGGATGTATTGTACTGAGGGGATGAAGGAAGAACACAATGTCACCAGGATGAAAATCAGATCTAGGGAGGCTTCTAGGTTACCTGTGCTTCTCTTATGCACTAATTATTATCTGTTAAACTCCTCTGGGCTTCAATTTCCCCAGATATAAAATGAGGATATTGATAGCACCTACCCTCATAGAACTGCAATGGCAGGAGGGAAAGAAAGAGAAATGGAAAACTGGAGATTGGGGGACAGAGAGATAGACAGACAGACAGACAGATAGAGACAGAGAGGCAGAGACAGAGACAGAGAGAGACAGAGAGAGGAAAGAGACAGAGAGACACACACACACAGAGAAATTCCTTATTTTTTATAATCCAATGGCTTTAGGGCAGTATTGTGTAGAGATTAGTAGTTGTGACTCCTAGAAGACACTTAATAAATGGTCTTTGGATTGGATTGAAAAAAAATGAGAGTTAAAATTATGCCACAAGCACGTATTTTACAAGCTAGACTTAGTTAGGAAGACCTAAGATCAAATCCTGCCTTAGACATAATAACCTGCTGCCTGTCTTAAGTCTCTTCTTAAACCATTCTCTATTCAGCTGATAAAATGATTTTCCTAAAGCACAGCTCTGGTCATGGCACTCTAATACTCAGTGAATTCCAGTGATTCCCTATTGCTTCCAGAATTGAATACAAAATGCTCTGTTTGGCATTCAAAGTCCTTTAGAACCTAGCCTCCTCACACTTTCCTAGTTTTCTTGTACCTTACTCCATGCCTACTCTTTGTTTTAGTGACTGGTTGTAGCTGCTCCACAAAGGAGGCATTTCATCTCTTGACTCCAGGCATTTTCTCTGGCTGTCAACCCATATCTATGCCTGGAATGTTCTGCCTCCTTAGCTCCTATTGCTCCCCACCTTCTACAGGAAGCCTTTCCCAACTCCTCCTAGTTCTAGTGCCTTCCCTCTGTTAATTATTTCCAATTTATCATATACATATATATATATATAGCATACTTATATGCATTTACTTCCATATTGCCTTCTCTATTAGATTGTAATCTCCTTGAGGGTAGAGGGCCCTTTTCCTCTTTTTGCATTCCTATCACTTAGCCCAGTGCCTGGCATAGAGTAGGCATTTAATAATTTTTATTGACGGACTATTAGATATGTGACCACTGGTAAATCATTTAACTTCTCTGGGCCTTTGTTTCCTTAGCTATATGGGACTCATAATGGGAATATGGGGATAGAAATGGGAATAATAATAACTAATAATAACACCTATCTCATCAAGTTGTGAGGATCAAATGAGATAATAAGTGCTTTGTAAATTTTGAAGTGTAATATAAATGTTAACCATTTGTTTATGTCCTGTACTACTCCATTATACATCTAGCAAGGATAGAGACCATGTTCTGCACATAGTAGGTACTTATTAAACATTTATTCAATTGGATTGTAATGTATGAGTCTAATTAGTTTCTAAGCCTCAGAGATATATTTTTCCCACAGACAGCCCTGATTTTGAATGAGGTTCTAATATGGGTGGTAGAACAGATCAGTTACTATGGAAATTCCTATGAAGTTAACCAGACCATCCAATTCCACTGAAGTACTGTGTAACATGAGCAAAGACTCTAGGTATAGTGGAAAGAGTTGGATAGGCTCTAGAGGCAGAGGCCTGAGGACAGACAGTCGGTTTGGATGCTGTCTCTGCTACTTGGATTACCTCAAAAATTATGGGCCAGCCCTAACTTCTCTGAAGGTACATTGCCTTGTCTATCTGTAGGTGCGGGGTTAATTCTGTTTTATCTTTGATGTTAACAAGCTGCTGTTCAGTTTTGTCCTTTCCTTCTCCAGCTCATTGTAGAGATGAGGAAACTGAGGCAAATACGGTTAACTGACTTGCCCAGAGTGACACAGCTCATAATTGTTTGAGGCCAGATTTGGACTCAGAAAGATGAGTCTTCTGGACTTCAGGCCCGGCACTCCATCTCGACTGCACTACCTAACTGTTCTACCTTAACTAGGCAAGAAGTATTTTTTTGATTGAATTAAGCAATTAGAATGGAATATTGATAGGACCTATATACCTCCTTGAATCAATCAGATCCATTATGTGTGAGTCTGGGAAGTACTCTAAGCCAGTGTAATCAAACACAAATAGAAACAGATCCTTCAGGTTGCATATTGATTTAGAAACCCTCAAATTAACATTATCTAGGTTGGAATGGTTTTAAAATTTTTTATTTTGTTAAATATTTCTTGATTGCATTTTAATCTGATTCAGGTCAGCACCATGGGCCACAGACAGTGACGTCTTAAACCTCTGTCCTAAGCAATTTGTGTAAAAGGAAGAAACTATGTCAGAAGGGAAAAGTTCTAAATGTCTGGTTTCAAATGATTGGAGCAAGCTGGCGTTGCCAGCATACCTTTGAGGAACAAAGCTTGCACTGAGCTCTGACAGGGAACGGAGAAATTGAGGATTCATTGGATTTATTAACATTTCAGAGCAGAAACCAACAATTGAGAGAAACCTTAAGACCTCAGTACTTTCCTCAACTTCCCCTCCCAATGTCTGTTTATCCATAGACAATGTAATATAATTTTCTATTTTATTACAAAAACATTTCCACAAAGCTTAATTTTTGTCTCATTCACAAACAGATCAAAAATTAGCTAAGAATAAGTTAGAAATGTAAAGTTAGGCAAAGAATGTAACCTCTGCCTAATGTTAGAAATTTTCCAAAATGGGGGCTTGAAGTAAGTGTGAATGAATTCAGAACGTTTTTCATTTAAAATATATTCCCAAAAACCAAAAAGGAAGGAATCAGGCAAGTCTCAGGGGCCATTATTTCACCCCATTCTTAAAGGAGATCATTATTATAACAGGATGTTGCATATAAAATGATAGGGCTTGGATGAGATGATCTCAGAAGGTTTTGTCATCTATAAATCCATACTCCTATTTTAGGTGGAGGAAAGAGAAGTCTTCATGGTTAGAAAAGTGGAAATTAGTTTTGTCTGAAAGTTTTCTATCATTTTAGATTCAGGTAGAGAAGTTTTTCACCTTGATATGTCCCTGGTCTCTATTAGTTTTGGGTCCTGAGACTTAATAAAACAGGAATTTAATCCAGCTCTACCAGGGTAGTTTTTTCTTGCTACTGCCATGGCAGATGTGAAAGAGGATGGGATTATTTTGTTCAAAGCAAAGGTGAAAGTAAGATTTCTAGCACCAGGGCAAATTCAGTTAAGGACAGAGGGTTTTCAAAGATATGATTCCTCTTCAGTGTGATCTACAGAGAGAGACCACAGGATATAAAGAATTGAAGGAACTTGGAAGCCAGAGTGTTGGAAGACTGGAGGGGTTATAAGGTAAAGGAGACTTGGGAGTCAGGTACTCAACTTCTTCTTGGAGGGCCGATGGAGGCAGAATAATTCAGAGATCCCTAGATGACAGTAGTGTTGAAGTTGGCGAGGTCAAGAAGACCTAGCTTCAAAAAATTGCTTCAATTTTTGCTATGTGGTATTGGGCAAATCATTTATGTTAGCCCACCCTCAGTTTTCTTTATGTGTAAGATGTAAATAACAATGGCCACAGGTACTACTTCACAGATAATGTATCTAAAGTGCTTTGGAAACTATAATGAGTTACATAAGATTAGGAACTCGAAGGACTTTTAGAAATCCTCCTAGCCCAGCTCCTTCATTTTACACATAAGAAAACTGAGGCCCACAAGAACTGGAAATTGAGGGGATGCCCATCCATTGGAGAATGACTGAATAAATTGTGGTATAGGAATATAATGGAATACTATTGTGCTATGAGAAATGATCAACAGGAAGCCTTCAGAGAGGCCTGGAAGGACTTGTAGGAACTGATACTGAGTGAAAGGAGCAGAACCAGGAGAACTTTGTACACAGCAACAACCACAGTGTGCGAGGAATTTTTCTGGTAGACTTAGAACTTCACAGCAATGCAAGGACCTAAAAAATTCCCAATGGACTCTTGAGGCAAAATGTCTTCCACATCCAGAGAAAGAACTGTGGAACTGGATCGCAGAATGAAGCAGATCAGTTTCTCTTTTGTTATGTTTTGTTTTGTTTCGTTTTATGGTTTCTCCCATTCATTTTAATTCTTCTATGCAACATGACTAAGGTGAAAATGTATTTAATAAAAATGTGTGCGTAGAACCTATATAAGATTGCGTGCCGCCTTGGGAAGGAGTAGGGAGGGAGGGGAAAAATTCTAAGATATATGGAGGTGATTGTAGAAAACTGAAAACAAGTAAAATAATTAAAAAAAAGACAGCTGAGGCCCAGGGGAATTTAAATGACTTGGGTAATAAATGTTACAGGTGAGAGATGAACCTGTATCCTCTGTGTTAGGAGCAAATTCTGTTTCCACGGTGTCAAACACTTTAAACTTGTTCTAGTGCATTAGGACAAAATGTGAACAAAAGCCTCACTTAACCCATTAGAACAGAGGTCTTTGGAGACCAGGACTACATTTTTTGTTTTTGACTTTGGATCACCCACATCTAACATGATGTCTGACTTGTAGTAAGAATTTAATAAATGCTTGTGGGATTGGATCAAAAAAAAGAAAAAAGAAAATTAAGATTATGCCACGAACTCCTATCTTACAAGCAGCTCCTTCTTTGGCCCTGAAACCTGTTAAGATGTGGGAGGAATAAAGCAATGCAGGGCCTTTGACCTTTTGTAAATACTTCTGTCTTCAGAGTGAAAAGGAGGAAGGAGGCACATTCACCCTCATTACTGCTCATCACCCAGGGGTAATTGGATGGTGACCCACTGCAAAAGTGAAAGCCATCAGGTCACTGCCAGCTGCCTGGGTTTGCTGATGGGGATGACAAGTTCAGTGCCAGCTACTTCCTGTTTGCACTGCCTACATTCCTTGAACATTCACCTTTCCTCTGAGGTCATTTCCACATGATTCCCCCATATGTGCTAAGTTTAATCCTGCTTCTATACCTGAGTTCATATGTGCCCCTGTCCTGAAAATGAGTCACTTCTCCTGACCCTGCCCATCCTTCAAACACCAGCAAATAATAGTGACATTAATAATTCACAATAATTAATAATAAATAACATTTATATAGCACTTTGAGGTTTGCACAGCGCTGCAATATGTTATCTCTTTTAATCCTCACAGCAACTCTATAAGGTAGGAGAAGTATCATTATTAAACCCATTTTACAGATGAGGAAATTGAAGCTGAGATAAGTGGTTTGCCAGGGCCACACTGCTACTGTATGTCTGAGGCAGAATTTGAAACAAGGCCTTCCTGATTCCAAGTCCATTGGTCTATCCACTATGCCAGTTAATTGCCTCACATGTGGCAGCTCAAGTTCCAAGCCATTCTCCCCCTTCTCTCCCTGCCAGCTACTTAGTGATGGGATTCAAATCCAGGCCTTTCTGACTTCAAATCCAGTACTTAACCCACTAGGCTGTGCTATCCTCAAACAAAAGAATGATGAAAAATAAGGAATATTAAATATGAATTGATCCTTCTCTCTGCCATTTTTCTCCCCTACATAAAGCCCTTCCCAGATTATTGCAACGCTCACTAGCCTCCTCCTTGTCTGAACGTCTACAAGACCTTCAAGTCAGACACACAATTTATTGTATAATTGTATATTATGTATTGTTTGAGAGGTAGTATAACATGGAAGATAAAGATCTGGCCTCAAAGCCAGAATTACCCAGGTTCAAATCCAGCCTTTGATATAGGTATAACCCTGGCCAAGTCCTTTAATCTCTCCATGCTCTAGCCAGCTCTGTATGACTAGAAGTTGCAGAGAAAGTGCTAACTTGCATTGGTAGGGAGAATTTCCTTAATTGTGATTTCCCTATACTGGTAGAATCACTGGTCCAGTTCTTATTCCCGTGGATTTCTAACTAATTGCTTTGTGTGCATTAATCTTGACTCCCCAATGACAGTGTAAGTGCCTAAAAGGCAGAGACCATGCTCTGCTTCTCTAATTCCTCATATTACCAGCACATTATAGATAGAGTTGCATATAATAAGTATTTGATGAATTTGAGGAATTGGATGATTTTTTGAGTAAAAACAACTCTTGTGGTTGGGTCCTTATCTTGGCATTTAAAGTCCTTCATAACTTAGTCTCTTCCTATCTTTCCAGTTTTCTTACACTTTCCTCCCCGCTGTGCCATCTATCATTTAACTACAGAGATCTTGTTGCTATTCATCTGCCAACCTCTACATTGGCTGTGCCCTCATGCCTAGAATATGCTCCCCCATGACCTCTGACTCTTGGCTTTCCTGGCTTCTTTTTAAGACTTGGCTCAAATCCCAATTTATATAGGAGGTATGTCCCAATCCTACCCACTCTAGTCTCTTTTTGCAAGATTAGCTTCCATTTTTTACTGGATACATATTGTTTATATACCAAGTTATTCGCATATTCTCTCCTCCCCATTAGAATGTGAGCTTTCTAAAGCAGGGACTATGTTTTTCCTTTCTTTTTATCCCTACTGCTTAGGCCAATGCCTAACTGTTTAATAAATGCTTGTTGTGTTCGTCCTTCGTTGCTGAAGAAGACCATGCCATCAGAGAAATGATGGCATGACTTGCACTTGACTTTATTTTGAGTGAGGGTGGGCTGTGCAGGTCACCAGCCTCACTTCTCCTCCAGAGCCATCTGAATCCAGTGACCAGATATTCATCAGGATGACTAGAGATGACCCAGGATGCACTGAGAGACCTTAAGCCCTTTAGGCCAAGGTCTATTTAGGTACTCACTTAGGGTGAGGTAACGCCCATTCATTGAATAGACCTGTTTAAGAGGTAGCCAGGGGATGGCCCCTTGAATGAGGCAAAGAAAAAGAAAGACATCAGTCTCAGAGGGAAACAGCATGATGACTGAATAGGTGTTCTGATTGGACAAGGAGAAGGAGTTTGGCTCAGGGTAGGATGCTATCAGTCCTGTCTTTGACCATCTCTCTCTCTCTATGTTATTTGTTACAGATGCCACTCAACTGAACAATGCGGTGCCGACTTCCCCTCTCCTCCCACAGATGTCTCATCCCCATTCCTATCCCAGCTTGGGACAAATCTCCAATCCATATGAACAGCAGCCTCCTGGCAAGGAACTAAACAAGTATGCCTCCTTAAAGGCTGTGGGTAAGCCCTGAAAATGCTGAGTTTGTTTTCTCTTTTGAGTGAATGCGTTGCATGCATTAGTTCATATTCCAAATAAAAAGACAGACTTTCCAGGTACTTTGAAATAATCCTTTTCAAACACTTGGTAACTTTCTTTGCCATGGTGTCGACCGAAGTAAATGAGGAGAACACAATCCCAGCTAAGTCAACGAAGAGTTTAACTTTTTTTTTGGTTACAGACATGCCCAGAATAATGTTGGCCAGATGCATACCATTTTTTTTTCAGTAATACTATTAAGGCATTAAAAACATGTCCCACTTTAATGATCTGGATCCAGTCCTGGGTACACTACCTGAAACAGAATAAATGCTTAATAATTGCTTACCGAATTGAATTGAATCGACCTATTTTCTCAGGCTATTATAGTAAGATGATGTTAACGTCATTAGTTTTCCTGGTTTAAAGACTGCCATTCCCTGCCTGACAGTCTCTATATCTTGAGCCCTATTACTCATCATCTTCCTTTTGTAGTTCAGTGCTCCCTGCCCCAGTGCCTTCAGCTTCCCCCTATGGTAATGGACTAATGGCCCTGTAATGTTGTTTTACCCAACGCCACATTTTCCTAAAATCAGGTAGCGATGTTAGGCAAGTCATGCCTAACTGTACTTCCATCCGTATAGTTCCAGTGTCCTCTCCAGGTACCTCACCAGGTACTAGGCAGCGTTCTGAAATTGTTTTAGTATGTTTTAGCTCGGCGAGCAAATGATTCAATCAACCCAAGAAATCTGGTAATTACATATTATTCAAAAAACATGAAATTTTAAAGTATCCTAGAGTCATCGCATATCCATCCCAATCTTCTGTGCCTATACTCCTGGATATTAAGAACTGAGACACAGAAGGATGACCACATGATCACTGATCACCAGTGATCAAATTCAGGCCACATTCTCTCCTAAGCCTATCTGCCATTGTTTCATCTGTTCTGTATATTTTATTTAATAAGGCAGGAAAAAGTAAACCCAGGTATTTTAGAAAAGTTACCAACAGCGTTTGAAACAGAAATTTTGTTTCCCAAGCCATTTCTTTTAATCAGGACATTGTACCGAGACATAACTCATCATCTGCTGTGTTTTAAGGTTTACTAAACAAACTAAAAATCATCAGGGAGCTAAAGTACAAGTTTCCCACACATCCAGAGGGAGAAGTACTTCAGGCTAAGCAAACCAAACTCTAACTATTGGAAAAGCATCCATTCCTTACCCATTTGGCCCTATCTTTTAGAAATGGCAATCTATCCCTATTATAGAAACCTAGAATCTCAGTGTTCAAGAGACCTCAGAGTTCATGGATGCTGCAATTTACCTTCTGTTGCTAACACATTATTCATTCACCTCAGCTGAATGAAAAGATTCCTTGGGTGTCTAAAGATTCATAATGATATGCAATTTTAATGATTTTAGAGAAGGGTGGAAAAACTGATAAAGAGAAGAAGCTAGAATTCTGTATCATTAACAAAGGGCAACAATATATTTCTCTCCCTAAACTTTATGTAAGTTTCTATCAAAATAATTTTTCTATGGCTGTCAGGTTTCAGTATTTTTATGCATCTCTACATTCTAATGCTTTGGTCTTTCAAAGGGCATATCATTACTTCTAACCACAGGAGCAGCACAATTCACAAGGCATTTTATTTTCTTTTTCATGCTTGCTTTAAGGGTTACCAATCAGGTGCTGAAGGATCATTGATTGAACATGCCTGGCTTAGTTGAAAAGATCCCGGAAAATACCTCTTTGATTTTGAGGAATCCAAGTCAGCTGGATGAAGCAGAGAATAATGCTATTTGTTTTCTCTTATAAGAAATAAGATTATTTTGAAGTCTCATTCATTTTCCCCTCAAGTTTCCACTTCATTCCCTTGCAGTTCATCTTGAATGATAAATTGGAGTTAGTCCCATAGGGGATGATTTTAAGAGTTTGAATATCAGATAGTTTTCTGCTTCTTAATGAGTTTTATTTCTTCCCCTGGTTGCCCTCATGCCATAACTTCCTATGGGAACAATACTACTATCTGAACATGGCCCATGACCAGTGAGGTTTAACATTTGATTCTCATAGGTTGTTATCACTCTTGTCCCATCACTTTAATTTTCCTTCTGGTGGGTGACAAGCATCAGCCCCACTACCTGAAGCAGATATGTGCTAATTAGTGTGGTCCTTATCTGCAGTGCCTAGATGCCAACCAGAGGCATTCAAGTGTAGCTGAATCTCTGAGATTTTGTCAGTTTGATTACCAGCTGTTCCCAATAGCTCCTTTCTATTACCTGCCAGAGACTAGTGTAAAAAACAGAACTGAAGTGTAGAAGACAGCTTTGGTTTCCCCTAAAGAAAGGGAGTAATTAGTAGCAGAGTATAATTGGTCAACCTTTGGCCAACTGAAAAAGGAACAGGGTAGTTGTTGAGAGATTCTAATGCAGGTGGGCTTTAGTTTAAATAAATTCCCTTTACAAAAGTCTGGATTTATAAAATCTGACAATTTAATTCATTTAGAAAGTCCAGAATCATTTTCACAATTACTTTACGAAAGGATTCATTGTAGGATTCCTCTAAATCAAGAGTTCTTAGCATTTTCTTTGGCATGTGCCATGAACATTTTTAGCAATCTGGTGAATACTTAGAGATACTTTCTCAAAATAATGTATACACACACACACACACACACACACACACACACACACACTATCAGCATTGATCCCCTGGAACTGGCCATTTGGGTCCCCCTAGGAGAGGGGTGGCAACTGCTCCTCATGGAGAATTGTTCATCCTTCTTGCAAGTGAAGACATCACCTTCCTGATGTCCCTGGTCCTCTTTGAGAATGAAGGATGAGCAACAGCAACATGTATATATGTATGTATATGTCTATCTCTTTATAGATATATACATGTTATCAATAAAATGATAACTGACATTTATATAACACTATAAAGTTTGCAAAGTGCTTTATATACGTTGATTCATTTGATCTTCACAAAAATCCTATGAGATAAGTACTATTATGCCCATTTTACAGATGAAGAAATTAAGACTTACAGAGTTCAATGACTTGCCCAGAGTTACACAGCTAGTAAGTGTCTAAGGCAGAGCCTGAACTTAAATCTTTCTGACTCCTGAATCATTTCAATTACAAGTTAATGGAAATAAAGATATATTTTTCCCCTCCAAGTCTGTGTACCCTCAAAATCTGGTGTCTCTACACCCCAGGTTAAAAATAAAGAACACAAGGTTGTTCTAGAGTATTTAAGAGGTAGCAGTTAAAAATATTTATATCTTTTCAGAAACACATCAATTATATTAAGAGCAAGGCATTTATTACTCACAATGAAGACTTCAGTTAAAGAAAGAAAAGTCATTGATAGGGATCATGGTCCTGAGTAGATTTAGCCATTTAAGTATTTGCCCCCCTCACTTCTGAGATGATACTCCTTCTCTGGATGTCAGTATATGAGTTTGGGCAGCACTTAACCTCTGGGGCATCCATTGCCTCATATGAAAAATGAGAGGGTTGGACAAAGAAAATAGAGTGGTATAATGGATAGAGAGCTGGCCTGGAAGCCAGGAAGACTTGACCCACCTCTGACATACACTGGCCATGTAACCTTGGGCAGATCACTTAAATTCTCTGTATTCTAGAGCAAGCCTTCTTAAACTTTTTCCACTTGTGACTCCTTTTCATGTTTCCACAATATTCGTTGGCATTCATGGCCTGAGGTCATGCACAGTGCAAAGTGTACACGCTTGGTGTTCAGAACCAAGGCTGCAGTGAAGTCATATGATCCAAAATGGACAAACGCTGCCAGAAATACCTCAGATTCATTATGCATCTGATTTTGAATTAATTTATGATTTTTTTCATGTTCAGAAACCTTGTACCATTGCCACATTTTTTTGTGATCCCTTATGGGGTCATGACCATAGTTTAAGAAGCTCTTCTCTATATCAATGAAATAACAATTCCTATCCTTAGACTTTTGCTGTTCTCCTTCAGTTCTTTGTGATCACCTTTGGAATTTTCTTGGCAGAGTTACTAGAGTGACTTGCCATTTCCTTCTCTAGTTCATTTTTTTACAGATGAGGAAACTGAGACAAATGGGAGTAAGTGACTTGTCCAGGGTTTAAAAGTTAAATAAGTGCCTGAGTCCAGATTTGAACTCCAGAAAATGATCAACTTCCTGCACTCTGTCTAGTATCAACTACCTACCCTATCTCGACTAGCTGTACTAAATCTAAAATTTTTGAGATTTCTTTCATCTCCAAATTTATGATCCTATGAACTTTCTTTCTTTCTTGGACTTCGTCAGTCTCCTCATCTCCATACATACAGCTGATCCTTTTCTCCAATTATTTTTCCAGTTATTCTCCCCCTTCCCCACCCTGATGACAGTCCATTGATTAGATCAAGTAGCAGTGATTCCTGCCTTATACATGCATGTTCTTTTGCTCCTGATGACCTCATTCCTTGGCTTTGAGTCGCTAGAGGAGGTGAAATTGCTCAATTTGTTTCCTCTAATGCGCCATGATCTCTATCCCAACTGGAGATTGTGCCAAGTTTACAAAAAAGTATTTTACAATGTAAAGCATATAGCCTCAGTCCACATTCACTTTCTGTGCATGAGTAGCCATTTTAACAGTGTTTTGTTGTCTTGTTTTAGGCTGTCTTAGTCTCCTGAACCCTGTCTAGAGTGAACAACAGTTTAGGTAGGACCAGTGGTAAAGTATGATTACTTCAGTGACATTGCCCATTTGACATTGGGCAAGTCACTAACTTCACCAGGTCTCAGTTTCCTCTTCTGTTAAATGGGGGAGGGGATGGTTTGGACCAACTGGTCTCTGAGATGCTTTCCAGCTCTAGATCCATGAACTATGATTATTTAACACACACTGCATCCAAATTCATACAATAACAATCATCTTATGATGGACTTCTGCAGTACTGACTAGGAAAATTAAAACTTTTTATTTTATTTATGTTAAGTCCCCACTTTTTCCCCTCCTGTAATCTTTTCTTGCTGCAGTCAGCATTCCAGTTCACAGCAGAGCCTCTATCAATGGAGCCCCTTGTAGTCTGATATGAGCAAATCCCTGAAAGTGGTGATTGTTCTATGAGAAAAGCACCCCGTGAGGATCACATGCATGATAAATCTCTCCCCTCTTTTTCTGTTTTCCTGCTGCCCACTCATTTCAAAAGTACCTAAAGCATTTTATCTTTCACTACCCAAATTTTCAATTCTCTTGAGGTCTCAATACCATGACACTGAGTCTTTCCCAATAGTTTATTAGCAGAGCACCAAAGCTGTTATTTCCTCTGGTTTTTGGTAAGTCTGCCTAAATCTTCCCAGTTCACCAGATTTGCTTTTCTCTGGGCTTGAATGGCTATATTTTCTCCTAAGCTTGTCTGCCATTGCTAGCTGTTAAGGGAAGAGGAAGGGAGTGTTCTAGACAGAAAACTGATCCCCAGTTCAGAAATGAGTACCCAGATGAGACACATAGGAAATTCCTCAAAAATAGGAATGGAAAATGCTTGTAAGGCAATATTTTCTACATGAGTAATCAACCCTGAGCCTGACTCAATGTTTCCCCTCCTCATCCCCACTCCCATCCCAAGATTTACAAGATCCTAGTCTAACGACCTTATCCCTATTGGTTTGTCAGAAGTGGATAGGGAGTCCATTCTCATTTTCTAACTAATGCCTTTTAGTAGGGGGTGCATTACTCTCAAAAGTATTCTCTAGGGAGGTCTGTAATGTCTACATATTTTTTTAAATGTTCCTATAGATTCTTTAAAAAAAAAGTCCTCTCTCCTTCCCCCCTGCCCCAGAAAATAAAATGAAACATGTATGAAAAGTCAAATAAAATAAATCACCACATTGGTCATGTCCAAAAATGTGTCTCATCCTGCATACTTAGTCACTTTCCCCTCTATACCAGGACACGTATAGCCTTCTTTGTCCTTGGTCCTTGACCCTGACAAAACACTAATAAAGTGTTAGAAAGTCACCACTCTATACATAATTGCATTCCCCTGAAACCTCTGCAGTGCTGTTCATTTTAAGTCATGGATAAAGTAGCAGAGAGCTCATTTCTTTGGGTATACTCTGCAAGCGTATGTTCTGTTGTTTTCAGGAGCTGACTGAACGACAAGCAAGGTTGTTACCTTCATAAGTGGTCACCATGTAACAGATTAAAAAACCATCCCTGCCCCAGGATGAATGCCTCAGCTAACGGCCCTCAGTCAGCAGACAGATATGCTGCTCCTCATCCCCTGCCTCTTGACTTGGTTAATCATTTCATTTAGCATGGCCCTGAACTGATGGGTTTTTTGGATATCAAATCCAGACATTTTGATGAGTTTGCCTGAGGGCCTGGGCTTCCCTTTAAAATGTTTTCCCTTCCAAATTTCTAGATCTTCCTGGACTACTGAGAAAGCTTTGGCAAGCTTTTTTCTCTCCTGCTATATCCAGGGGCACAAGAGGTCCTTGGCCACTGCCAGATTGCTCTTTGGGGAACAAAGTTTGCCTAATTCAATTCAAAAAGCACTTAATAAGTGCTAAACAACATATATTGTATGAGAACATACAGATACAGTATACATATGATGGGATTGCAGAGGGGAGGGCACTAGTTTCTGGGGGAGAGGTGTCAAAAGCAGTGATTCTTAGGGAAAGGTTCAGGGCAACTTATCTTTAGCAGGCCAACAAATAGATATGCACTGGGGATCCTATCAAATAACTTGCATTAGGAGATGGTAAATAGTGAGGGACCTAAAGTGCTTGCCTCTAGATGCTCTACTTGGTATCCTGGAATCATGGGAAATTTTTCTAGCCATTGTGGGGAAAGGTAACTAAGTAAATTGTGGCCCAAGTATATTGTTATCACACCCACACCTGGTTTCTCTTAATTATTCAGTGACCAAAGGCAAAACCCCAAATGATTTTTAGTAGATGAAGGACCCTAAAGACAGGCAAAGGAGCAAAGTCGAATAGTATTTGCCTTTGACACTCTACCACCACTTTTTTCTACCCTTCTCCCATTTTCTGATCCCTTGTCCTTGTGCTGTCTAGAGAGACCCTTCATTTGGTGTAGCTATTCTAAGAAATTTTTCATACTCCAGAATTATAGCTCTTGCATTTCACAATTAAAATTATCATTCCTTCAGTGTCGATCTGAAATACGTGTTGTCTGATGATCTAATTTAAATTCTCCATACTATGTGAATGACTGATACCTCCCAGGAACAATTACACTTTAAAAAAGGAACTTGTAATGAATATATAATAGGAAGGAGATATGGGGGAGAAATTGGGAACTACCTTATTCATGCCTATTATAGATTATTTCTTCTCCCTGCCCTCCTTGAAAGAATAACATGACTCAGCAACTTGGTATCTCACTTGTGAAAGGTTGCCAACTTTACCCTTTAATCGTCAATATGAGCAAAGAAAATTGATCAATGCCCAGGTTTCATATTTTAGAATAGGAAACTATGAGTCAGTATGTTACCCTTTGCTTTTGCTGTTAGAAAACTTTGAAACCAATCTGCTACCCAAGGTCTGTGGTCTGCAAGGTCATGTGCCCCAAAGCATCTATTTCTTCCATTCTATACAGATGATTTATTCTGTTTTATCCTTAAATGTTTTTATCTTGCACATGGTATAAATCAGCAATCTGTCCAATTCTTTCAAGAAGTAAATCAATTGCAGATCTTGAGACATTAGCAATATATCAAATATTCACATGTGTGGATTACTAGTTTGGATCCGAATTCACTGACCCAATCTTGACCTCCGGAAGTTTATAGTCTAACCCAGGGGTGTTCAGCTAAGGCGTCCCGAAGGACTGTGTCATATCACAGGGACTGGGGCAGCACTTGGATCTGAGGACCTGGTGAGGTCCTTCTGGGTGGAAGGGGGAAATGCAACCAACAGCTGAGCATCTTTTGATTATTATTTTTTAGGAAGTTGTGATGGTGACTGGGCAGTAGCAACACTTAAGTCACCCAAAGGTACTGTATGGTTTTTCTTGATCCTTTATTTGATGTCTCGGAAAATTTTTTTGAAAAATACAAGAGTTCTAGTGTTTGTACCTGTCCAACTGCACGCATGTGTACAGTGTAGTAACACGTGTGAGTATGTCCAAGTTCACGTGTGTACATGTGGAACTGTACATCTGTATATGTACCTAGCAGCTGGCAAATGTGATCTGTTCAGGCTCACTGAGGCATCAATGATGGGCTGTAATACCTGTAATTCCCTGCACATGGAAACTTCCCAAGGCTCATATTTAAGGAGAGCACATATAGACAACAGAAAGGAAAACAGGTAAGAAGTCCAAGAACAAATTGTCTTTCTGACATTCCTGCACAAGTAAAACAAAGACCACTTAGGAAATGGGATGAAGTATTCTCCTACGTGATATATTGTGCTCATTCATGGTCTAGGTAATCTTTTCTGTTCTTGGAAAGACTGAACTTTTGGAATATCAATCCCATCATGACAATAACCACTTGGTGGTTATTGTCAAGACTGAATGACTTTAGATGATTAAGGATAGAAAATCTACTGTGCTTCACTAGCATACCACAAGAATCTTCATGAAGAAAGACAACAACAGAAAATGGTTTTTCCTCCAACTTTCCTCAGGGGAAGGTTGAAGTACAGTTGGGTGGTTGGTGATTGGTATTATGAAGTATTGATGAAGGTTTCTGAGACTCTCATATTGAACCTGGGTTCTATGAGTGATTGTTCCTAAACCCCCAGGAGGGATGAGACTGGAGTAGAATCTGAGTAAAGGCATAACAACCTAGAAAGTATTCTCTTCCTGAGAATGTGTGTTCATCCTTCATTGCCAAAGAAGACCATGCCATCAGAGAAATGATGACATGACTTGCACTTGACTTTGTTTTGAGTAAGGGAGGGCTGTGCAGGTCACCAGCCTCACTTCTCCTCCAGAGCCATTGAGATCCAGTGACCAGATATTCATCAGGATGACTGGAGATGACCCAGAATGAGGCAATTGGGGTTAAGTGACTTGCCCAAGGTCACACAGCTAGTGAGTGTCAAGTGTTTGAGATGAGATTTGAACTCAGGTCCTCCTGACTCCTGCACTGGTGCTCTATCCACTGCACCATCTAGCTGCCCCCCTGAGAATGTAGTTGCTGCCTGATTAGGCACTCTTTGAAGGCAAGGGCTCCCTGTTACCTCTTTTTTGTATCTCTAGTGCTTAGCATAATGCCTGACATATAGTAGGCACTTAACAAATATTTATTGAATTGAAGATAGTGTTATATGGTGGTTAGACTTCTTGACTTGGAGTCAAGAAGAACTGAGTTCAAATCCTGTCTCCGACAATTGTGTGACTTTGGATAAGTCACTTAATTCCCCTGACTTTCCGTGTCTTCATCTGTAAAATGGAAATAACACTAGCACCTACTTCACAAGAGTGTTGTGAAGATAGAACAAAATTATATTTGCAACATCCCTTGCAAACTGTAAAGCGCTGTATAAATGTGAACTATTATTATTATTGTTTGGAGGAAAACACATTTTTTTGGCCTTAAGTGAGATAAAAGCTGTCCACATGTCAAAATACATTTTTAGAAATAAAAACAATTTGGAACATGCCAGACCTACTAATTTGAGGCTTATTTTTTTCTTGGGGAAAACAATGCCATTAGGACAGTTATGACAGTATTTTGATGCAGTCAGTTATCTCCTTTTGTTATAGCCTGCTGTTCTGTAGAAGAGTTTAGGAAGCCCTTGAAGATACAGTGGGAATATTGGCATGGAAGATAAAATATGGCAGAGCAAAAAGGGTAGTGGATTTGGAGACAGAAGACCAGGGTAACAGTCATACTTACTATCTGTGTGACATTGGTCAAGTCATATTCCCACTCTGGACTTCATTTTTCTCATTTGTAAAATGAAGGGATGTGTGTTTGTCCTTTGTTGCTAAAGAAGACCATGCCATCAGAGAAATAATGACATGACTTGCACTTGACTTTCTTTTGAGGGAGGGAGGGCTGTGCGGGTCTCCAGCCTCACTTCTCCTCCAGAGCCATCTGAATCCAGTGACCAGATAGTCATCAGGATGACTGGAGATGACCCAGGATGAGGCAGTTGGGGTTAAGTGACTTGCCCAAGGTCACATAGCTAGTGAGTGTCAAGTGTCTGAGGTGAGATTTGAATTCAGGTCCTCCTGACTCCTGCACTGGTGCTCTACCCACTGCACCACCTAGTTGCCCCCTAAATGAAGGGATAGTGTGATGGAGCTGACAAAGATAGACCTTAGAGCCAGGATTACTCAAATCTGAACCCAACCTCAGACCCTTAATGCCAATGGACATTGTAATGAGTTCACATCTGCCTAGGACACTTATTAGCTGTGTGACCATGGGCAAGACACTTAATCTCTATTGCCTCAATTTCCTCATCTACTGCACTTACTTACCAAGGTTGTCGTGAACATTAATAGATAATGTTTGTGAAGTACAATGCCTGGCACACGGTAAGTGCTATAAGTGGTAGTTAAAATGGTAATGATGATAGCGATGATCATTACTGCTGCTACTACTACTACTACTATTACTATCGGTATTATTATCCCAAACAACTCATTAAGCCTATAAATTGCAAAGCCACAGCTCATCAGTAGAAGTTATCACACTGAGAGTTTCCTATACTGATGAAACAATTGTTCAGTTACTTCAGTAGGGTACTATTCTTTGTGACCCTACTTGGAATTTCTTGGAAGAGATACCAGAGTGGTTTGCCATTTCCTCCTTCAGGTCATTTTACAGATGAGGTAATAGAGGCAAATAGGGTAGTTTGACTGGCTCATGGTCACACAGTTAATAAAGGTCTGAGGCCTGATTTGACCTTATATCAGCACCCTCTTCACTGCTCCTAATGGTTCAGTGAAATTATAGGTCTAGGCTGTAGGCTAAAACACAAAAATGAGTGGGTTGGACTAGATCAGTGGTGTCAAACTCAAATGGAAACCAGGCCCATCAAACTGTATGTGAGGATCTTTATGGGGTGCATATTGTCTTGGAAAACTACATATATATATTTATTAATACATCAGTACATTAAATTAGGATTTTAATATGGTTTAAACCACAATCAGTGCTGTTGTTGGCTACACTTGGGCTAAATGTTTAACCTCTCTGGGCTAGAAGACTTTTAATTTCCCCTCTTGCCCCAAACCCTATGATCCTTTCACTTTCAACCAAATCTGAGGATCTTCCCTGTTTGTCTTCTCTGCCCAATCACTGTCTTCCTTAAAAAAGATATTTATTTTATTTTTAATTTGTGAAATACAACAATTATTTTGATAATTATAATAATAAAGATGATTGCTCATGAAACTGCAAATATATTAAGTACAATTTACTGTTTCTTTTAAATATCTAATAAAGTTATCATATGACTTTCTTTTTATTTCCTTTTTTTCCTTCTCCCCACCACCCACCCTAGAGATGGCTGCCATTAGACACAAATATGCGTGTGTGTGTGTGTGTATACATATATACATATATGTGTTCTTTTTATTTATCAGTTCTTTCTCTGGATATAGAGAGTGTTTTCCTTCATAGGTCCTTTGTGGTTAATTTGGGTATTTATAATAGACAAAATTATTTCGCTGCTCAAAGTTATTCTTAAAACAATATTGCTGTTACTGTGTACAACATTGTCTTGGTTTGAATCATTTTGCTTTTCATTATTTGATGCAAATCAATCCATGTTTCTTCCTAAAAATCATCTGAGGCTTTGACTCAGGTGCTGATATGGGTAGGAATACCTCTATGGGTATATGGGTAGGGGACACCCTTGTACAGTGACTTAGCTGTCTATGACTCTCCAAGGTAGTCTGGCTTCCACCCCATCCCAGATTCTTATGGAAGTGATAGTTTTCTTCTGGCCCTATATTTTACCAGTATAGACTGCCTCCAATGCATCATCTGACCTGGAGACTTTTATCAGGTAAGATACTTGGAATGGTGCAAAATGAACATAACATTATCTGCCACCTCCTACCATTATAAACATTATAAACTATGCCTCCCATAGTCTGTATCATTCAGTATTCTCCTTTTCCATGGTAACTATAGAAACCCTCCCTTACTATTTCTTCCATCTCCTGGTGCTTAATGAAACATACAATTCTCCTAAAGACAACACATCTCTTAGCACTTGATTCAAGGCTGGCTGCACCTTCTCTCACACATAGGACCCAGAGGAAGAGTTGACACATATCTTTCTCTCTCCTCAGTCACTTTCAGACCTTCTTTTTATCACTTTCATTCAGCAATCACCTCTTTTCATTTAAAGTTCTTACCTCCTGTTCAAATTTTTGCTGCTGTCTTCAGAACATTTCCCCTCCTCCATCATAAGTTTAGTACTTGGCTTACAGTCTTCTGTAAGACTCTTCTGTAAGACCCCAGCCCCTTGCCACATTTTGAATTTCTCAGTCTCTCCACCTCCCATTACCTCTCTCTCTCTTTAGTCTACTTCCATTATGCAAAAAACCCTTGATATGTTAGACTTTTGATTAACTGAATTTGCCCCAGGTCCAGAATTCCTAATTTTATACATACTGAGAATAACACACTTGGGTATTAACATTCCTTGAGAATCTACATGAAAAAGGCTCAGATCCCTATTCCACTTCATAGGATCAGTCATTATAGATTTGGAATTGTGATGGACCCCAGAATCCACTGAGTACAACTCCCTCATTATATGGGAGACAAAGGAAACTGAGGCCCCAGAGTACTTAAATGACTTATGCAGGCTCATACAGCTAGTAAGTGTCTGAGGCCAGATTTGAACTTAGATTATCCTGACTCTAGGTCCCATGCCCAATTCACCACACTAGTTCTTTTTTTTTCTCTTCACTGAAACTTTATTTAATTTTATCAAACTTATTAATTTATTTTTTTCAATTTTCAACAATCACTTCCCTAAGTTTTATTTCTTCTCCTTCTTCTCCCTCCTTCCCCAAGATGGCATTCAATCCTATATGGGCTCCACACATACAGTCCCATTAAACACCTTTCACATTATTCATGTTGCATAGAAGAATCATAGTGAATGGTAGAAACCATGAGAAAAACAAAACACAACACAACAAAAGAGAAAATAGTCTGCTTCATTCTGCTTCCAACTCCATAGTTTTTCCTCTGGATGCACCACACTAATATTTTTTTTCATGTTAGATAGAAATGGGAAAAGAATGGAATTGAGGTTGTGACTGAGGATTTAGAAATTAGGGATTAAAAGTAGCAAGGTGAGCCATATAGGGTCTAGGATCCATTGTTGCTTCCTCTCTCTGCCTCTTCTTACCTCTGACTCCATGGACAGAAGCGAATGGAGAACAGGTAACCAAAAGTATATGATTTCTGAGACGATGAACTCGAATGTTATTTTAAACCAGACAAAAATGACCTGAGTTTAATTGTGGTTATCTAAGCAAGATGAATAAACTGGATGCCTATTGGATTGGATTGAATTTTTCCACTTTTACCTCTACTCTTTTGATATAACATAGATGGAACTTGAGGAAGATATTTAACTATAGTGATCCTGAGAGAAGAGGCAACTCTTATTCAGACAGGCAGGCGGTAACAAGCAGTTATTAAGTTCTTGCTTTGTGCCAGGTGACAATTAACTCTTGTCTCATTTATGATTTCTTGAAATATAGCTCTGAAAAACCAGGCTTAGTTAAAGCCCATTGTGATTTAAATGGAGTTATTTGACTCTGCCTTTAAACCCAAATCACTCTGGCTTTCACTGATTGGCTAATAGTAGGTCCCTGCCCAAGCCTCACTAGCTCATTATTTGGGTTTTGATGTCTCAGAGTGAGTGTAAATAGCAGATGTTTCTGTTCTGGCCAGAAACCCTGAGGGTCTTCCCCTCCCAGATTCTTTTATGAAGGCAAAGTAGGCAAACTAGTGTTTTGCCCCACTTCTTACCCAGCCTATAATTACTGAATGGGCTTTGCCTCAGACAAACAGAGACCTGGGAAAGACATTAGTTTTAAAAAGGCCATGGTCTCCCACTGTATCCAGGGCTATCACCATTCATCCTGACCTGTCTTGCCACTGGACTCCAGTGACTCTGGAGAAGGGAGTGAGGCTGATGGCTCTGCATAGCTCTTCCTCACTTGATTCCAATTCTGTTACAAGTCAAGATAATATCCTACTAATGTCATTGGTCCTGTTCGAGAATGAAGGATGAACAACTTAATTTCAGGCACTATGCTAACTGATGAAATAGTAGTAGAAAATATATTTTCTCCTCTCAAGGAGATCACAGTCCAATGGAGGAGAGAAGTCAAACCTCTACGTACATACAAAATGTATACAGAGTAAATGGAAGGTGCTAGAAACTAGAAGAAAGGCCACTTGAAGATCAGTGTATATTTGCCATTATAGATGAAAAGGGGGCTTTGTATGGGTTGAGGCAGGGATTAAGAGAAAAAGTTTTCTGAAGAAAAACTGCCCAGCCAGGGAAATACAGCTACACATCTAGAGGTCAAGAGCAAGGCAAAGGAAGGTACGCTATTACATCCAGTTTGGCAGAAATGTGGTCATTGCCAGATAAAAGAAGTCAAGCAGAAATCATCATTCTATCTGTGGAAGAGGAAGAGTACACTAAAAAAATAAAAATAAAAACAACAAATCTGTTTCTGGAGCTAGCTCCCAGCAACAGGACCTCTAGGAGGAAGCCTAAGCAAATGTCCTTAGCCAGAAGAATCAGTCAAGAGAGCTGCCAAAAATAATACAAAGGAGCAAGACTTTGGCTTCCATCCAAAGTATGGAGGGCAAGATGACTTCTACAGTGACCTTAAGAAAGTGTTTGTGTTTCTTCCAGGACCAAGTAATTTTTTATGTGTGTACAAAATGAAAACTGATATTCATCCTAAAAAAGAAAGTGAAAGGTCTGGGAGAATATATCTTTACAGGATGATGAAAAAAACACTTTAAGGAAGAGCTAAGCAGAATGACATGAAGAACAAGGGGGAATTCCTTCATCTCTATGAGAGGCAGCTCAGTATAGTGAAAAGAATGCTGGACCTAGAATCAAGAAACACCTAGTTTTGAATCCCACCTCTGAAACTTACTAACTGTATTGAAAATAGGCTCACTAAGCCTCAGTTTCTTTACCTGTAAAATTGAGATAATCATACCGATAGTCCCTACCATACAGAGTGCTGTTGATGATCTGATTTTGCTTTTCAATTGATTTTCAGCCATGTCCGACACTTCACAACCCCATTTGGATTTTCTTGGCAAAGATATTGGAGTGGTTTGCCATTTACCTCTCCAGCTCATTTTACAAAGGAGGAACTGAGGTGAACAGGGTTAAGTAACTTGCCCGGGATCACATAGCTAGTAACTGTCCAAGGCCATAATTGAACTCAGGTAATTGAGATTTCCTGACTCCAAGATTGGTGCTCTACTGTGTCCCCTAGCTGCCAGATAATCTGATAGGCAAAATTAATATAAAGCCTCAAAGATGGGTAAACCTTAAACTGCTATGTAAATGGGATCTATCTGCTAACTTTTATAAGCAGGCTGGAAAGCAAAAGAGAACATAAATACTTGTTAGTTGAAAAAGAATAAAATTTAATTCTTTTTCTAAAATTTATTTTTCAGTTTTCAATATTCACTTTTAAGATTTTGAGTTCTAAGTTTTCTCCATCCCTCCTTTCCTACCCCCTCCCCAAGACAGAAAACAATCTGATGTAGGCTATACATGTATAATTATAGAATAAGATTTAATGAAAAATAAAATAAAATTCTGTAGAATCCAATAGAGGATGGATAGGAATCTCTCAAGAATGAAATTCTGGAGACATAAAGAGAAATGATTCCTCTTGGCAGGAGGCATGGGAGCTTCTTAAAGAGACCAATGGGACTATTTAAGGAACTCATTGTCCAGCTCGGTTTTTACAAAGGCATTTATAGAAAATAGAAGCAAGCACAAGTAACTCAACATGGATATGAAAGTCTAGCACAGTCTTGTAAAAAATTGTGTCAAGAGTGCTAAAGCCCAGAGTGAGCTGATGATGGATGGTAAGAACAAAAAATGGATTGGGTTTGTTTGTTTATCTATGCTGAAGGCCAGAGATATTCCATGAAAGGTATCCACTGCTGCCCAGAATAGGATAGATGGGACAATGACATCAGACATTGGGAGATGACTGAACTACCTAACTCTTGTCTTGCTTTGGTGTTTGTTTATTCCCCCTTCCCTCAAGGAAAATGATCTTTGGTCCAGGGAAGACAGAATAAAAGCAGATAAATATAAGTTGAAAGTGGAGATAAGTGAGGAAAGGAGAAGAGAATGCCTAGTTGTCCTCAATGAATTCAATACAATAGGCCAGAACAAACCACATCCTAGGGCAATTGAAAAACTAATCTTTGCAAGAAACTGAAGAACTAGAAAGGTACTGTAGGACTGAAGAAAGCCAGATGCTGTCCTGATTTTCAAAGCAGGGAAGAGGGTGGAATCTGAAAATTATGGGTCAGTAATCTTGATTTATATTCCTAACAGAATTTCTGATCACATTATTAAAAGATCGTTTATGTGGTTTTACGGGCATTTAGAAAGAAATATGGTTATCAATAAAAACCAGCATGACCTTATCAAGAATAGATCCTGCCAGACCAATCTCATTTCCTTTGTTGACAGGGTAACTAGACTGATGTGTTAGGGGAATGCTTCTAGCATGTGTATTTTACCTAGCAAAATGTTTTACATAATGTTTCATGCTATCCTTATGGAGAAAGTGGAGAGATATGTGTAAGATTGTAGTACAGAGATCTGGCTGAATGATAGGTCCAAAGAACTGTCATTAAGAGTCCTTCTTCAATAGTTTTTTTTGGGAGGAGAAGAAGAAGGAAGTTTTTAGTTTAGTGAAATGTCCTAGAGATATGCCCTTGACTTTTACTATTGAGCATTTTTGTAATCATTCTAGGTAAAAATGTAAAAAGTATGCTCGTCAAACTTAGAAATGACACAAAGCTGGGAAGTATAAAAAAAAAAACATGCTAAACGATAAAATTGGGATCCAATAAAATAAATTTACATGTGAGCAGATCATCTAAATATGTAACTTAATAAGAATAAATCTAAAATAACTTGTGGGTCAGACTGTGACTAATGACGAAATCAACAAGGTTCAGTCTTGGGAGTGTCTTTAAGAATAATCTCAATAGCTCATGCGTCTATGTAGGACTCCTCCAAGAAAAAAAAGAATCTGACTTATATCCTTCAAATGGTCCTTGGTTTCCCTGTAAGCAGTCAGGTTAGCAAAGGTATTACGCATAAACCTAGTTTGTTTCAGTGAGTGAAGAACTTAGAAAGGACTCATATGAACCCTTTGCAAAAGAGTTGAGAGTTTATCATGGTGATCTTACTTTTTCTCTGCAGTGAAAATTCACAAATGGGTCCATGGAAAAAGTGTATTTGCAGGTCCCAAGACTCAAACAACTTTCTACCTGGTGTTTCTCCCCATCTTCTGATAAATTGACATGGATCCAATGGTCCATAGTATCGCCTTTGATTTATAGCCATGCCTGACCTCATTTCTGTATTCTCTCAGTTTGCTCTTCATCTGATACATCTCTCTTGAAGGTCATCCTAAGTTCATTTTATCCCACATGTTCATGGTCTCAGAAATCTGTTTTCCCACTTCAAATATGCTTTTGGACTTCCTGGTCATCCTGAACAGGGGAAGGGGATAATTGGGTTCATACCTACTACACACAGTTCTATGCTTATACAACCCATGTAACATTTTGGGGCATCTTCAGTCCAACTCCTACTATGATAGAGGAGCTGGGTTCCTGAACAAGGCTGCCTCTCCTCATCTTGGGGCCCTACAGATATTGTTTATGGACAATGAGGTATCATTCTTTAATGCTATCAGCTCAAGTCCCCATTCTGATGTTTTCTCCCCAATATAAACCATCAGTGATTAGTGCCTTTGTTTTATATAATGAATTAACATCAAACAGCTTTTGCATCAAAATTTTTTTTTCTGTGAAAATACAGTAAGAACCAAAGTTACAAAGTATTCACTATTCTTCACTGATTCCCCTCAGTACCTGGGGGTACACTTTCCCTAATACCACCCCAGGCCCTCAGGAGAGCAGGTTCAAATTTATAGCAGTTTGTATATAATATTTTCATCCTCCCTCAAGACCTTCTACCAAGTTTACATCTAAATTTGCCATAGTCAATAGATGAATTGCCATAGTTCCCTCTTGGCTGCCATCAGTCTTTGCTGGGTCAAAGAGGTCTCCTGAGACTTTCTTCCTTGCCATCTGGCTGCAAAACCCACATCTGTGGTGTCTTGTTCTCCTATCATGTTGATGATCACAGTGTGGTAGTCATTTCTAATACTCCTTTATCCCAAGGCAAGAAAAAATAGATACATCAGCTGGAGAAACAACCTTAGGGTTCTGAGCTCATGGAATGTATGATGGTGGCTTGGGTGGGGTGCCTAAGGTGTCCTCTCCAATTGGAGGCTTCTAGCATTACTTGCCTCTTTATTCAAACACAAGCAGGAAGGAGAGTAAGGGCAACATATTTTGGCCACTAAGTACCTTTTGAATGCTTACCCAGTCCTAGCTAAGCAGCCACTCAAAAAGGCTATCTTCTTCACTCAAGCAGACCAGAAATTATACCTATGCATTCTCAGTTCCACAAGGGAAATGTATCATCAGAGAACACTGCACATGCTCATAAAGACTGGGCTCATTGGTCAGTCCCTCATTTTACTCAATTTCAAAAATGAAACTCCCTAAGTTTAGGATTGGGGAGGTATGGCTAGATAGAAGTTAAAAAAAAACACCAAAAAATTAAAGGATTTCATTGACTGAAAATATATTAATATATTGTGTGATATAACAACCCAAATGCTAATGCTATATGAAGGCATATTAATTAGTTAGCTACCTGACAGTGATAAAACATTGGAACTGGAGTCAGGAAGAAGTAAGTTCAAATCCAGCCTCAGACACTTATTAAGTTATGTGACACAGGCTTGTCATTTAACTGTGTCTGCCTCCGTTTCTTCATCTTATAAGTGAAGATATTAAAAATATCTATTTCTCAGGGTTGTTGTGAGGATAAAATGAGATACTATTTTTAAAGCACTTTTGAGAACTTTAAATGCTACATAAAGGCTAGCTTTTATGATTGTTGAGGGCAGCTAGGTGGCTCAGCAGTAGAGTGCTGGGCCTGGAGTTGGGTAGACTTCTTTTCCTGAGTACAAATCTGGCTTCAGATGCTGAGTAGCTATGTGAGCCTGGGAATGTCACTCAACCTTGTTTGCCTTAGTTTCCTCATCTGTACAATGAGCTGGAGAAGGAAATGGCAAACCACTCCAATATCTTTGCCAAGAAAATCCCAGACAGGGTCACAAAGAGTCTTACATGACTGAAATGACTGAACAACAAAAATAAATATTATGTTTATTGATTTTCTAGAATAACATAGTATCCAGGACTGCATATATCAGAACTAAGATAAAATATACTCTACCTTAGAGTTTATCTGGACTACTGTGCTTAGTTCTAAGTGCCACATTTTAGGAAAGATACATGTAAGCTGTCGAGGCATCTAGAATTCAGTGGATAGAGCATTGGATTTGAAATCAGGAAAACTCATCTTCCTGAGTTCAAATCTGGCTTCAGATGCTTACCAGCTCTGTAACCCTGGGCAAGTCACTTAACCCTGTTTGCCTCAGTTTCCTTATTTGTACAATGAGCTGGAGAAGAAAATAGCAAGTCACTCCAATATCTTTGCCAAGAAAACCCAAATGGGGCCACAAAGAATCATGCATGACTAAGAACAACATGTAAGTCAATCTCCAGAGAGAAGGTAACTGTGGTGCTGAAGGACTCAAGGTCATGGCATAAGAGGATTGGTCAGAGAGTAAGAATGTTTAACTGGAAGAAAAGAAAACTAAAAGGGGAAATTATAGTTTATGCAGAATTGTCATGTAGACCAGGAACTAACCTTGTTTCTCTTGGCTTCGAAGGACAAAACTGGAAGTAATGACTGGAAATTGCAGAGCAGTAGAATCAGGTTTCACACACACACATACACACACATACACACACACAAACACACACACACACATACACACACACACTTTATAATTAGGGCTGCTCAAAAGAGAAAAGAGTTTCTTTCAGAGATAGTAGTCCCTCCTCCCACCCCACTGAGGAGAGGTCTTCAAATGAAGGCTAAGTGGCTATACATTGGGAATGTTTTACAGAGGATTCTTGGTCAAGTATATATTGGAATACATGAAATTCAACATCCTATAATAATTCCCTGTAAAGGGTTTTGAAGATCTCTGTGTGGGAGACACTTTGGAAAGACAGATATACAATGCTTAGTTTTCTATCATCTATCTATCTATCTATCTATCTATCTATCTATCTATCTATCTATCTATCTATCTATCTATCTATCTATGTACTTACCTACCTACCTACCTACCTACCTACCTACCTACCTACCTACCTACCTACCTACCTATCTATCTATCTATCTATCTATCTATCTATCTATCTATCTATCTATCTATCCATCTACATCTGTATGTACACACAAACATGTTATGTTGAGGATTGGACTCACTGGCCAGTCCCTCATTATACTTAATTAAAAAAAAACTTCCTGAGTTTAGGATTGTGGAGGCACATAGCTAGTTAAAGTTCTTATTTAAGAAAAAAAAAACCTGAAGGATTTCATGGACAGGATGTACAATGTAAGTATACAGTGTAATATAATAGCCCAAAAAGCTAATGCTATATTAGACTGAATAAACCTATGAAGCTGTGGATAAGGCATTGAAACTGGAGCCAGGAAGATTTAAAATATCTCTCTCTGTCTCTCTCTCTCTCTCTCTCATCTTTCTGTACGCACACACACACACACACACACACACACACACACACACACACACACACACACACTCCAATACTTAGATGGCTATGATCAGTCCATTCCTGGCACCCTTATTTCTCACCATTCACCTGATATTTGTTTATAATTCATGATAAAAGAAACTGCCTCAAGCCTACCAGCCTATCATGATCAAGAAATACCCTACAGTTCTGGGATTCTGTTTACTTTATGAAATGAAGCTCTGAGCCTCCTTATTTCAGTTGCTTCAGTATGTGGAAGATAGTATACTAAAGCTTATTTAGGGGGCTTGAACTGGTGAGAAACTGGTTCAGTTTGGTTTCTTTTTTGTTGGTCATATTTTTGAAGGAAAAAGAAGAAAGGTCATTAGCTCTTAGAGATAAGAAAAACAGATTCTATTCAGGTCTCTTAGTGATGTGACATCTGTTGATTTTATTTTCCTTGGTTAAGAAATGAAGGGTTAGGGCAGATGAGCTCCCTGGTCCATTACAGCTCCAACATTCTAATTTGGAATAATAAAAAGCAGGTTTATTTTCAGCATTTCTGTCTTTGAATGATTTTCTGGCTAAGTCTGTGATGTTTATTACTTATGGAAATATTTGCCTTGGGATCACAGATTGCTTAAAAAGATTACCTCTCTTAGGAGAAACTAAAGAGGCTGGGATATTTTAGAGAAGGAAATGTTGAAGGAAAAATATGAATACAACTAAGTCCTCATGTATAAACAATAAAATCCTGTGAAGTGGTCTCAGATTCTCACTATTTAAAAATAATAATAAAAAATAACAAATCATGGTAATTGGTTACAACCCAATGTAAACATGTGGTGGTGAATTTGTGATCACTTCATATGATTCATTGTTCACACTAATTAGGACCTAGCTGTTATGGTATCAGGGACCATTAATGATAGTTTCCTGTATCATAGTAGAAAAAACACAAAATGCCTCCACTAAAGTCCTAGTTCAATGCCTCAAAATGAGATAGAGGGGATTGTGGTATCTTGAAGACTATGCTCATGGCACCCAAGTTCTGACTACCAAACTTTTGAATATGGGTTTATCAATGGGCTGTTTTTGGTTAGTGACTGCTTCAGCTCCCATGGTTTTAATTATCATCTCCATACAAATGACTAACAGATCTAGCTATCTAAGATAGCCTTAGTCTAAATCCTGAGCTCCGTTACTGTGTCACCAACAAGCCTTTTGGGCATCTTGAACTGGATGTCCCTGACACATCTCATACTCCACATGTCCAAAACAGAATTCATTATCTTTCTCCTACAAACATACCTCTCTTACAGACTTCTGTATTTTTAATAAGGGCATGATCATCCTTCCAGTCATCCAGGTTAGCCACCTTAGTGCCATCCTTGACTCTGCACTTCCACATATCCTTTGGGAGTCAAATCTTATTTCCACCTCTGCAACAAACCTCATACATGCATACTTACATACATGCATATGTATATATACACATATAAATATATATACACATTCCTATATACACACATACTTATATTCATATATATACACAGTTCATATATACACACATATGCACATATAATATATATATGCATGCATGCATACATTATACACACCTATATGTATATGAATATATCCCCTTATCTCTGCTCAAATAGCTACTATCCTAATTCAGGCTTTCATAATCTCTCACCTTGACAATTGTGAAAGTCTTCTAATTGGTCTTCTTGCTTCAAGTTTCTTTTTTCCACAATTCATCCTCTACAGGACTTCCAAAATGATTTTTTTAAAGTGAGAGTTTGACCATGTCACCTGTCCCTATTCAATAAAGTCCAGTCATTTTCTATTACCTGTAAGATGAAATGTAGTGGTTAGCATTTGAAACTCTTCATAAATTGGCCCTTTTCTATCTTTCCAATCTTACATATTATTCCCTTCCATGTACTCTCTGGTCTGGCCATACTTACCATTCCTCACACACAGCACCACATCCTCTCCATGTCTTTGCACTGGAAAGTGCATGTCTGGAAAGTTCTCCCTTTTTTGTTTGTTTCTTAAAATCCCTGACTTCTTTCAAGATAAAGGACAAGTGCCATCTTCTGCACAAGACCTTTCCTGCTCTCCCCAGCTGCTAATGTCTTTTCCTTCTAAGGTTATCTTTTATTTACTGTGTGTACTATATACAGCTTGTATATAATTATATATGTGCATGTTGTCTCCCTCACCAGAATGTAAGCTTCCTGAGGACAGGGCATTTTTGCCTTTTCATTGTATCCCCAGTGTTTAGCATAGTACCCAGGTAGCATTTAATACATGCTTATTGGTTGTAGTTCATTTTCAAATATAATGCCCTTTTCTGCTCTTTTTTATCGACTAAAATATTCATATTTATTGCTGTTTGTTCAGTTAAAAAAAGAAAATTAAAAATTAAAAAATTAAAATAAAATTAAAAAAACAAAGAAGGTTAGTTCTACAATTGAGATGGAAAGGAGTATGCCAAACTCTGGTCCTCAGATTTGTTTTGTTTTGTTTTCTCCATGTAGGCCTCTTGCCCTACCAGCACAGAAATAACTTTTGTTGGAATGGTACCTAAAATTTCATTATTAAGAATCATGATAAGAGCTGGTACATAGCACTTTAAAATTCACACAGTACTTTATATATGTTATCTCATTACCACAAAAACCAAATGAGGAAGGTTTCATAGGTATTTTCTCTGTTTGCCAAATTAAGAAACTGAAACACATATATGCTAAAATACTTGATCATACAATTAGGAAACTTCAGAGGCAGGATTGAAACACAGCTCTCAACTAACTCTGAAGTCTCAAATTCTTTCCTCTCTACCACACCATCTATCAATTAGACATTTATTTTTTTAGATCAGTAGTTCTTAATCTAGGGCTCATGAACTTTTAAAAAAATGTGTTGATAACTGTATTTCAATATAGTTGGTTTCCTTCATAATCCTTTGAATTTATTTTATGCATTCCATGGTGGTCCGTAGGCTTCATTAGACTTGCCAAAAGGATTCATGTTACAAAAAGGGCTTAAGAACCTCTGCCCTAGAGAAAGTCATCAGGGTGTGATGGGAAGAGTGTAGACCCAAGTCAGGAGTGACCTGGGTTGGAATCTTAGCCTCCTACTAGCTCCATGACCATGGTGTGAAATCCAATCTTTTCAAGTCTAGTTCTCTCATCTGTAAAACAGTGACAACATATTGAATAAAGGAGGCTGTGAGGATGAAAAGAGGTGATGCCTAGGAAGATACTTTGCAACCAAAAAGTGCTATAAAATGTTAGCTATTATTCTGAGATTAAGGCATTATTCCCCTGTTAATATGCAATTATGTCTCCTAGGGGTAATGTATAAAGCCATCATCAGTCAGGAATAACCTAATGTGAATTCATTTGCTAAATCCTTTCTAGTGTGCCAGCTGGCAGAGAATGAATTTCCTTAGGGAGGAGGTCAGGGAAAGACATCAAGAACCCACAGTTAGGGAAGGACTAGCCTGAATTAGAGGTCCTGAGCAGCATAAGGTATCTAGGAGGGAGGTTGCCATGTTGTCAGAGAAAGTGCTGTAAGATGAGTGGGGAGATTGCTGGTCACATGACTTATCTATTTCCTTTTTATGGAGCCCAGCCTTAAAATCAGCAAGGTATAGTGGAAGGTGCCCTAGACTTGGAATCAAGAAGATCTGAGAAAGACAGAAAGTGATAGGAGAAAGAATGAGTGTATCAGTAAGCACCCTAATGTACTCAGGGTGGGGCTGCTATCACAGGTTCTTAGATTTGCATTGATAAAAGGAAAGGCAGCTTTTGAAGGGTTAACAATCACTTTAATCAAGCATGTGTATCCTTTCTTTAACCAAGCACACATATCATTCACCTAATTCAAGGGAGTCAGCACCCTAAAGTTCAAAGAAAATATAGAGAAATTAAAAATCAACTAGAGAGGGAAGCATGACATCTGGATTCTCAAAGCCCGGGAGATTATTAACGCAGCTTCACAGAGACCTCCTCTGGCCAAACACTTCCAATCAGTAAGCCCTAAAATAAAACTTACACTTTAGAGTCTTTATACATTTTTTTAGAGCCAGAGGACATCGCATCCCTTGAGAACCAGTGCCTCATTAACAAAAGGCATGGACCTTCGCAAAAATCTTCCCAGGCAATGGGTGGGAAAGATCCTCCTTAGTCACATTCCAATAGAGGCATTGTACTTCTTGATTATACTAAAACAAAAACAGCAAAAAATCCTATTTTACTTGCCATTACAATGAGAGAGGACAGGAGAAGATAGAGGAGAGAGATGAGGGGAGAAGAGATAAGGAAAGAGAGAGGGAAAAGAATGAGAAAGAGACAGAGGAAAGAGAATGACAGAAAAAGAGAATGAGAGAGGAAAGGAGAGAGAGAGAGAGACAAAGGAGAGAAAATGAGAGAAGATAAGGGAGAGAGAGAGAGAACAAAACTTTATAAAATGCTAAAAATACAAGTTATTATTATATTACCCAGAAAGCCAAGCTGGCCTAGTGAGACTCCTTGGAACCTGGGCATTCATATAAATGTGGTGGAGTTGAGTTGTTGATTTAAAGTCAGCAGAAACTCAAGTTAAATATGACTTTGTGTTGTATGGCATTGGCGGGGGTGGGGGAGGAGGGAGAAGTGGAAAGCCAGAGGATGTTTTAAAGATGAGAACTGGTCCAGAAAAGCAAAATGTCAGAGGCTCAAGTCAGAAGTTTTCATCCCAGGAGAGTTTCACAGGATGCAAAATGAAAGAGAAAACCCTTAATTTGTGTCTGAATTCAGCTGAAACTGAACCCTGTGTGTGATGAGGCCACTTGGAATCCCAGGGAAAAGCTTCTACATGAAAGCTACCTTGAAATATTGCTTCATGAAAATCTGACTTTTTAATATTCTCTTTTTCCTTATTGGTTTGGCAGTGGGCAGGCTTCCTTCTGGCCCTGGCAGTATACAGAGGGGCAGGGGGAAGAGTGAGAAGGGGGAGGAAAAGGAGATATTTTTAATAAAAATTCAATCCCATAAGCGCTGGAGCTCAATACTCTTTGAAAAACACAAAGCAAACAATTTAACCTATTAAACTATGCAACTTTTCATGAGCTGTTTTGGGAGTGTACAGGTGGCAAAAATGAGCTACCACAGAGATCCCTTGCTAACTCACTCACTCGTTTTTGGAGAACTGCTGAAATGAAGTCACCAGTAAAATTTCATTAGTTGAAATGAAGAGCCCAGAAAAGCCTGAACCCAGTGGATTCAGGTCATTCCAAACTGGGTCAGGGAACTTGGAAATCCCATCATATTTTCTTTTGGTCCTAAACTTGGAATTACCCACAAGGCAACTCCCAAAGCTAGTACTGCTCAGGGAATCTCCCTTATAGAAAGGTAAGTTTTAAAATAATGCTGTCTGGGGAATTCAGAATGCCTCTTCTTACACACACACATATATGTGTCTATGTGTGTGTGTGTGTATATATAGATATATACATATATATCTATATATACATATACTATATATGGGTGTGTGTATATGTATACACACACACAAATATGCACACATATATATGAGGTTGGGGTTCAGGATTATTGATTATTGAACTCTTTCAGGACTTATGCAATAAGTACATACTTCCCAACACTATATGTTTGAACTGAATACAAGCACACTTTTAAAGTCTCTCTTTGGATTTGACTGTACAACATGGGAGATACCGGAACTGGCACAAGACCGCTCAGCATGGCATGCCCTCATCAGAAAGGGTGCTGTGCTCTTTGAGCAAAGCAGAATTGAGATAGCACAAAGTAAATATAGGATGCGCAAATATTCACATGTACTATCTGTGCCCAACCTGTGGTAGGGCATTCCAAGCTCATGTTGGTATAATTAGCCACAGTTGGACACACTGAAATTTCACTTTATCATGGTGATATCATTTTGGTCCTCTTCGAAGATGAAAGACAACAACCATATGTTTGAACTACAAGTTGACATTGCTGTTACTGGTGATCATAGGAACATGGAGAGAGAAATGGCTTTCCCCACCTTGCTGCATTTTGGAAGAAAGTGCAAAGGAAAAGAAAAGACTTTGAAGATCAAGCCCTTAGTTGCTGAGACTTTCAAAGAGTGGAGCAAGCTTCTTATTAAGGGTATGGCTGAACTTTAGCCAATCACTAGGAGTGTGCCATGTCCCATCAATTTCATTTGGGGACTTGATCAGAAACTAATAATGGCCCATACCCTAATTATCTAACAGATCTATTAGAGAATTCTCAGTTTAATCAGAAACTCTTCTGGTCCATCCTCTTTACATCTCTAATACTTAGCACAGTTTCTGGTATACAGTAGGCACTTGATAAATCTTTGTTGAATACCTATCTGACTAAGTATGTCATTCTCTTCTACACAACTAAGGGGAAGCATTGGATTTAGAGTGAGAGGACCTACATTTGAATCTTGGCCCAGTCTGTATCACCTTAGGCAAAGTCACTTAAATTCCCTGTGCCTCATTTTTCTCATCTGAAAAAATGAGGGGATTGAACTAGATAATTTTTAGAGTTGATTCCTTCTAGTTCCAAAATTATGAATCTATATCCTCTCTGAGTCTCAATTTCCTAATCTGTTAGATGAAGGTGTAGAACTAGATTGTCTTTAAGGTCCCATTGGATTAGGAACTCCTAGAGACAAGGGACTATCTTCTGCTTCTTTACCTCCAGTGTCTGGCACATAGTAGGGCTTAATAAATGTTTGTAGATTGACTGATGAAGGTCCCTCACAGCTCTCATGCTATGATCCTTTGTTTTCATCTACTTCTCTCACTCGGTAGTTCTTCATGAAAGCTTTGTCCATGCTTGCCACTCATGCTGAGGGCCTTCCTTGTCTTCTCCTGCCACTGTGAGGGTGATAATGAAGCCCTCTGGTTGGTCATCGACTTTCTTTCACCCTTGTCATGTGACCAGGCTGTCTTCTCTTCCAATCATATAATTCCTCAGTGACATCATTTCTTCTTGTTCTTCTTTAGGGTTTTTTTTTTTGTTTGTTTCTTCTTTCTTCTCATTGGTTCCATGTTGCCACCTGCTCACCCTCATCATGTACCTCTCTATTACTCTCTATATGTGATATTCACTTTAAAATTTTTTTGGAGGGCAAGGGAACTTGTATTCCCTCCCTTACTGCTATATAGTAGCACCAGTAAGATTCTGGTATTAAAAAGATTTTAATTTTTGTGCTTTCATGGGAAGTTTAGGGTCATTAAAAAATCCAGTTGCTAAAGGCAGTCTAACCTACTCCCTTCCTCCTCTTGAACTCTCAGTCCAACTCCTATCCATCTCTACTATCTTTACAGTATAAACATACTGATGTACAAGCCCAATAAATGTTGGTTGAGTTCAATTGGATTGGATGGGGTTGAATTGAATGTACAAGGCACTATAGCCAGACAAGCCTGGATCCTCCTTCAAAATCATCTTGTCAAGTTAAACCACTTCCAAAATAGGTTAACTGCACAACAGAATTGACTGAGGAAAGAGACAAAGGACTGGGTTTTTCAAAAGACTTCCAAAAAGGCCCCAACTGTCACTGTAATGTCAACAGCAGGGCCTCCATGGTTTGGCGGACCTCCAGGAATAAAAGTAGAGCTCGAGGCAGCCTAGAAACTTTGGGTGAAAACCTAAAGCCATCATCATTTTCTATTACATTGGAATTTTTCTGGTACAAGTGACAAGAACTCTTTTTAAATCAAGCTCTTTGGAACAGGATAAAAGGAAGAGAAGAAGAATTCAGCCTCCTGGCTCTCTTTTGCAAGTTTGCTCCTGAAAAAAAGCTAAGCCTTTAGCACATGTGGGAATCCCTGCATGACTGGCTAAGAGTTTTGCCTGATTAAGTCCGAGTTCAATACCTACTTTTCCCATTTTTATTTCAGTGGCTGGGATCCAACCAGAAAGGTGGCTCGTTCATCACAAAGGCAGGTCTTTTGGCTTCCTCCATTGGCTTTCTTTTGCATTGTGAAGACTTGCTGTTCTTTTGACTTTCTGGCTTCTGTCTGCTGAGAATGCAAAACCCCAGGAACACTCCCTGCTTTAAATCACATTTCTAAAACAAAAAGGAGACAGACAGACAGACAGAAACAGAGACAGAGAGACAGAGAAAGACAAAGAGACAGAGACAAGGAGAGACAGAGATAGAGAGACAGAGATAGGGACAGAGAGACAGAGATAGAGAGGCTGGGACATTTGCCCTAGAACCTACTAGCTTCATAAAGCTGCAATAATAAAAATAAATGCATTCCTCAGGAAGGCTGCCCTCCCCTGAAATATCCTCATCATCCCTATGTGCAAGTCAGATCAGGGACCTTTTAGGAGGTGTAAAAGAATTTTATTCACCTCAAGCCCTATGGCAGGAGATTGTTTTTTTTTTTTCTGTGTGTGTGTGTGTGTGTGTGTGTGTGTGTGTGTGTGTGTGTGCGCGTGTGTGTGTGTGTGTGTGTGTGTTATTTGTCAGTAGTCCCAGGCAAATGTTAACATGCTTTTCAGCAGCCTAAAGGCAACTATCTTAAAATATTCACAAGTGTATCCAGGGCATGTAGAATTCTGATAGATTAGGATTTTGCTACTGTACCTCTTCCTCCCCCAAACCAGCACTGATACCTTTAGCTTTTCAATCTCACTTGAGAAAAGAGAAAGGAGTGTGAGTTTACAATATATTTTGAGTTTCTATGTTTATTAAGCTAGAGAAAAGAATTACTTCTGTCCCTGACCTCTTTTTGTTTCCCCAGGATAATACCACACTTATTCAGATAATTCTTGGCATAGAGCTCCTAGGTCTGAACCTACATGGACCATATTTGATCTTAGGTCTTGACCATAAAAGGCCAACATTTCTGTAACTGGCTATTAGCTTTTCCCAGAGTTTACTCTGGGAAAATCACTGTGTCTAAATTATACGCTCATTATATCTCAGGCTCCATAAATGTATCAGGCACAGGATACCCTTTATTTTATCCCACGTAAAATGGTAAGGACTAGGAACCTATTAAAAATATTGAAAATGCTTAAAATGTCTCTCAATAGCCAATAAACAACCAACAATTCTTTTCCCTCTCCTTGGGGTCCCACTCTTCTCCATGGTTTCAAAGTTCTTTCAACCCAGGGAAATGACTTGGTTTGTATTTCTCTCAGAAACGAACCAAACTTGAGATTCTGGTAAGGCAGCACCATGACACTCCAGTGAATCCTTCTATCCCAGAGAATCTTTACTCATGGACCATCTTGTGGTTTAGATTTCCTCCAAAAGGGAAACATTTTTCAGACTTCTGGGTAAGTAACTCACCCTAGCACCCACCCTGAACTCATTGGATCTGCTGTGTAATAGCAGGAGGGTAGGGAGGAGTAAAGAAGTAGATCCCTTGCTCCCAAATGTGTGACTTTAGTCCCTTACTGTTTTTCCAATTTGGGGGCAATATTAACCAGTACTGTCAAATTCAAATAGAAATAGGGGCTACTAATCCATCCATAAGGATCCCTGTGGGCCACATATTGACTTAGTTTTAAAATGTGATATTACCTATATTTTATTGCATTTTTATTTATTTCCCAATTACATTTTAATCTTGTTCAAGCTGTGCTTGGGAGTGTTATGGGCTGCATGAAGCCTATCCCTGGACATGTGTTTAACATTTCTGATATACGCTATCCTCTTCTCTCTCCAAGAGAAATACTGCTTAAAAAATTTGGGTTTGTTACAGAGGCAAAAACCTTGGATGAAAAGAAGAGAAATCTTCCTTCTTTGGCTAGATGTCTAAATTCCAGAAACATACTGCCTAGAAAATCCTTCCTCTAACCAGGAGCCAGGCACTGAAAAATATTGTCTTTGAATTCTCCTTTCAGATAACATGGGTAGAAAATGTGACTATTATGTGTTTTTCCAGATTACTATGCCAACCATGCCAGATGTTGCCATCTTTTGGGTTGGGAGAGTTCACTCCTGGGTCTCAGGTCTCTGATTTGTGAACAGAAAGGATGAAAAGAAGACAAAAATTTGTCCGAAACTTTCTTGATGGGTCATGGAATTAAGTACATCCAGCTTCCCTGTGCTTCTGCTCCATTGTAGCGATTATTTCTGGACTAGAGAGAGCTCTTTTGTTTTTAAAGTTTGTTCATGAGATCCTAGAAGTCAAGAGCAACTCTATTTGCAATCAGAGGTCCAGTTCTATCACTTACTACCAGCATGACCTTGTTTCCCCTATTAGATTTTAAACTCCTTGAGAGCAAGGACTGAATTTTGCCTTTCTTCATATTCCCAACACTCAGCACAGTGCCTGACTCATGTTCGTCACGGAATCAATATTTATTGACTGACTAATTCAGTGCCCTAAGCTCTTCAGGTCTCAGTTTTCTCATCTGTAAAATGAGGAGGTGTTAAGGTCCCTGACAGCTCTAACTCTGAGATCCTACAAATAAGGTAAGGTCAAAATAGCAGAAAAAGGGATTAGGTGTACAACACTGGGATAGGCAAAGAAAGGGAAAAAGTTTGCAACCATGAGGCTTAAACTTTCAATGGTGGTCCAGGGCATATAATCCACTTCCCTTCTTACTCCTGAAATGGATTGGCTCACTTCTTTATGTTAAAGACATTTTTAAAGGATATGAACACACAGTTTTCAGAAAAAAGAAACCAATATGCCAGTTTCATATAATCATATGAAAAAAAATGCTCTCAATCACTATTTATTAGAGAAATGCAGATTAAAACAGCTCTGAGGTACCTCCTCATACCTATCAGATTAGCTACTATGACAAACAAAGGAAAATATTAGATGTTGGAGGGAATATGGGAAAACTGGGACTCCAATACACTGTTGATGGAGTTGTGAACTGATGCAACCATTCTGGAGAACAATTTGGAACTATGTCCAAAGGAGTATAGAGTTGTGCATACCTTTGGATCCAACAATACCACTGCTAGGTCTATATTTCAAAGACATCCAAAAAGGGAAAAAGACCTATTGGTACAAAATATTTATAGCAGTTCTTTCTGTGTTGACTAAGAATTGTAAAACAAAGGGATGCTCATCAATTGGAGAATGGCTAAACAGGCTGTAGTATATGATTATGATGGAATATTATTGTGCTATAAGAAATGGCAAACAGGATGATTTCAGAAAAACCTATAAAGACTTATGTGAACTGATGCATAGTGAAGTGAACAGAACCAGGAGAACACTGTACACAATAACAGCAATATTGTTGGATGAAGAAATGTGAATGACTTAGCTCTTCTCGCAATACAATGATATAAGACAATCCTAAAGGACCAATGATGAAGCACACTATGGAGGCAGCTCCAGGGAAAGAACTGATATCATTTGAATGCAGACTGAAGCACGCTGTTTTTCACTTTCTTTCGTTTTTCTTTACTTCTTGTACAACATGACAAATATGGAAATGTTTTACATAATTGCACATGAATAACCTATATCTGATTGCTTGCCATCTCAAGGAGGGAAGACGGGAGGAAGGGAGGGAGGGGTAGAATTTGGAACGTAAAACTTTAAATAAAGATATTTACAAAAGAGATTTTTTTCTAATTAGCAAGCAATTTTTTCTTTTCCTCTTGCCTCCCCTCCCCAAGTAAAGAATAAGAAGAAAAGAAAAAATTGTGGTAACAAACATATATATGTCACATAAAACAAATTCCCACACTGGCCATGTCCAAAAATGGATGATCTTGCTTTAAATTGGAACCTAGGCATCCTCTATCCACTTACTCATTTTTTCAGCAATCAATGAAGACGGTAAGTTCTAAGTAGATTAGGCTTTGTCCTCTTCAAGTGAACAGAGCGGTGCACTGTTTGCCTCTAGAAGATGGGGAGAGCAAGGTAACACTTAGCTGCCTAGTCCTGCCAAGTCACTGATGGTCCTCCGTATCCATCTCCTTCTTATCTCCTTTGAGTCAAGGTTGCAAGGACATCTGGTTCCCTAGTGCCCTTCTACCACTATCATTGTATTAGCAACAGTGAGTTGGGATGATAGCAGCTGTCTGGTCCTTCTCCCCCAGGAATGAAGTTGCTTGAGAACCAAAGCTGTGCTCTTGCCTTGAAGAGCCCTAATTAGTCCAATAGCCCACTCAGATCAGGGACCTTTTTGGAGTTATAGCAGCATTTTATTCACCTTGAACCCTACCCAGAAGGCTATTTTCCATTGTGTTCTTTATAAACAGTCACAGCCAAATGTTAACACAAGTTCTAGGAGTCTGTCGGCATTGAAAGGAAATAAATGCCTAAATATAGACCTCCCTTCAATGCCTTGCAAATCTCCCCATCCTACCTTTCTCTGCAAAAGTCAAGGCAGGGCAGCCACTGAACAATCTCATCACAGTCTTTTGCTTTAAATAGAACTTTTCAGGAACATTTGTGAAAGAAGGGGTGACATTTTGGGAGATACAGATTCCAATTCATTAGTCAAAGAATGAGGAGCAAAGGTGAGGAGGAATGGGTGAATAAATAAAGAGCTGTGTTTGGCTCCTCTTCTTTTCTCTACCCTACTCTTGACTGTCCTTCCTTCAACCAATCCTCCTTTGACATTGCAATATCTCAATTGAACTGTCCCTTTGGTTTAGTGGTCTCTTCTGTACAGAAACAGTGATCAGTAGTGGACAGAGGGATTGACTTGGAGTCAGGAAATTCTGGGTTTGACTCCTGCCCCTGGCACTTCTATTAGCTGTGTGACCTTGGGCAAGTTACTTAAAATGAACCAGTTTCCTCTTTCATAAAATGGGGATAATACCTCCAGTACCTAAGTTGTGAACCTAAGATGAGACAATATATGTAGAAGGCTTTAGGAGCTTTGCAAAGCTATGCTTTGAAGGAGGCTCAGGATTCTTTATGAATGTCAAGTATTATAAAAAAATCAGTTGTAGCTGGAGCAAGCAGAGATCTGAGCATGGGCAGCCCTAATCCTTTTCTGTGAGGGAGCTCTGCTCTTCCCAGGGAAAACTGGGCCCTTGGCAAAGCCATTCAGGGGCCAGTCTGTGAAGTCTTCTTGTAGAAACTAGAGCCACCTCCTTATTATATAATCTGTATCTCAGATAGTACAGGAACTGAAATGTCATAATTGTCCCTTAGTGGTTTGAAACATTCATACACTTTACAAAAGAGAGAAGGAAAGTAAGAATGGCTTTATGAGTCCCTCTTCCCCTCGGTGGTAGTTTGATTAAGCTAGAGGGAATGTCTGGCCCTGACATCTTAACATTTCTCCAGCAAGAGAACATATTTACTTGAGTAAGCTTTTCTGCTTTGGTGTGGCACATGCTGCCACACCAAAGCTAATGTGAACTCAGGCTACATATGTGGAAGTGTGGTATCCATAATGAGGAAACTGAGCAATAGTATTAGTTGTCTACTAATTGCAAGGCCCTCAAAGTGCTTACATTCTACTGGGGCAGGTAGGATTTATGGGGAGGGAGGGTGGAGGGAAGGAAGAATATAATACATACAAACAAATATGCATAAAATAATATGAAATTATGAAGTAATTGAAAACTAGAGAGATTATTAAATGGTGGGGTTTGGGTGAGGGAGAGGATATGGAAGCAGGAAGGGTCTCAATAGGAGACTCCACCTGGGCTAGACTTTGAAGGAAGCTAGAGATTCAATTTAACATGAGGAAAGAGTGCATTCCTAACAGAAGGGATCAGCTATATAAAGGTATCATAGATGGAGAAAAGCTAGTTTTGATTAGAATGGAAAGTGCATGAAAAGGAATATTATTAAATACTTTCCAGTATTAACTGGAAAGGTAGATAGTGACTAGATTATGGAGGATTTTAAGTGCCAGTCTAAGGATTTCCAGTACAATATTGAATAATATTGGTGATAGTGGGCATCCTTATTTCACACTTGATCTTACTGAATTAGAAAAAACAGAAACAAAATTCATTTGGAAGAATAAAAAGTCAAAAATATCAAAAGAATTCATGAAAAAAATGAAAAGGAAGGAAATTTAACAGTACCAGATCTTAAGGCTGTATAAGGCTGCAATCATCAAAACTATTTGGTTAAGAAACAGAAAGGTAGATCAGTAGAACAGAGTAGGCATACAATTTACAACAGCAAATAAATATAGTAACCTTGTATTTGACAAGTGTAACAAACTTAAGTTTTGCGGATAAGAATTCATTATTTGGTAAAAATTGTTGGAAAGACTGGAAAGCAGTAGGGAGGAGACTGAACATAGATCAATATCTTACACCATTTGCCAAAATAAGATCAAAATGGATACATGACTTAGATATAGTTATTACAAGAAAATTTGAGGAATATGGAATATATTACCCCTCAGACTTACGGATAAATGAGCAATTTATGAATAAACAAGATATAGAAAACAGTATGAGATATAAAATGGATAATTTTGACTACATTAAATTAAAAATGTTTTATAGAAACAAAACAAATGTATCGAAGATCAGAAGGAAAGTAGAAAATTGAGGGAGGTGAGAATTTCTATAGACAGATTCTCAGATAAAGGTCTCATCTCATATATATAAAGCTCTATCAAAGCTATAAGAATATGAGTCATTCACCAATTGACAAATGGTTGAAGGATATGAACAGACAGCTTTCCTATGAAGAAATCAAAACTATTTACAGTCATATGAAAAATTGCTCTAAATCATTATTGATTAGAGAAATGCAAATTAAAACAACCTTGAGATACCATTTTACACCTATCAGATCGGGCTAGAATTATAGAAGGGGAAAGAGACAAATGTTGGAAGGGATGTGAAAAAATTGGGATTTTAATTCACTGTTGGTGGAACTGTGAGCTCATCCAGACATTTTGGAGAGTGAACTGGAATTGTGTCCAAAGAGTTATTAAACTGCCTATACCTTTGGACCCAGCAATATCACTACTAGGTCTGTTTCCCAAGATGATTAGGGAAAAAGGAAAAGAACCTATATGTTCTAAAATATTTGTAGCAACTCTCTTTGTGGTGACAAAGAACTGGACATTGCATGGATTCCCATTAAATGGAGAACGGTTAAACAAGTTGTGGTGTATGGTTGTGATGGAATACTACTGTACTATAAAAAATGATGAGTTCAATGATCTTAGAAAAACATGGATAGATTTGCAAGAAATAATGAAAAGTGACATAAACAGAACCAAGAGGACCTTGTATATAGTAACAGCAATATTATTTTGAGAACAACTTTGAATGACTAAGTAATTTTGACTATTTGACTATTATAAGTACCCAGATTAACTACAAAGGACACATGAAGGAAGATGCTATCTGTATCAGAGAAAGAACTGATAAATAGAAGTCTATATGGAATGGTTTTACACATACACACACAAATATGTACAAATACACATACATACATACATACATACATATATACATATACATGCACACACATACACATTTGTGCCTCATGGTAGTCACCTCTGGGGAGGTGATGGAATAAAAAAGTTAAGAAAGAGTGTATGGAAGGAAGAAGTGTGGAAAAAGTATGAATGCTTCTTCTATTGGCCCCTTCCAACTGTGTACTGGTCTGTGGAGGGCAGAGTTAGCATAGACAAGTGAAGAATACATTATTCAGTTTAGAAAGCAATAAATAAATTCTAGTACCCACCATGGCCCATTACCTGTTTGTGTGACCTCAAACAAATCTTATCCTGATTATTTGGTCATTATCAGTAAAGTGAGGTTGGGTTCAGGAGTGAACCAGGTAGTCACCAAGGCCTCTTCTGACTGGGATATTTTATTTTTAAATTTGTATTATGGAAGTGATAGAATAGAAAAGGTATTTGAAACCATTTCACATGAGGATCAATTGAGTGACCTCTAGGGTCACTTGACTGAAAAAAAAGAATAATTTAGGGGAGACATGCTAAAATTGTAAATGTAGTATTGTAAAAGATTCTTTGCAAGCTTTCAAAGACTGTGAAATGGAAAAAAAGATTAGACTTGCATGGCTCTAGAGAACAGAACTAGGAACGCTGAGTGTAAATTACAGAGAAGCTCCATAAAAGGAAAAGTAATTAGAATTGTCCAAATAGGCATAGAGGAAGTAGAAAATTCTGTCATTGAAGGCCTTTGACTTGTACTGTGGGTAGAGGATTGGATTTGGAGTCAGAGGACCTGGGTTCCAAATTCTGGTTCTGCCACTTACTAGCTATGTTACCTTGAACATGTCATTTAACCTCTCTTGGCCTCAGTTTCCTCAGGTGTAAAATAAAAGCATTGCACGAGATAATTCTCTTAGCTCCAAATTTTTACCCTATGATCTAGAGAGGGTGGTAATAGGGACATTTGAGAGGGAATTCATGCTCTTAAGTATGGTTTAGAATACATGATTTCTGATGTCCCTTGCACATATAGTGTGGGACGGAGCAGGAGAAAAGTGTGTATGTAGGCCACAGTTATTCCTTGCTACCAACATGTCCTGACCCCCTGTCTTGATCAAACCATCCATAAAGGTGAGAAGACTCCCAAAGCTTATTCTATAGAAAATGCTAAAGAGTCTGAGGCAGAAGTGAATTGGGACTTAAGTTGTGGAAAGGTTTGTTCTAGTAGAAGGCAGAAAAATTATAAGCATGAAAGGAGGCTCTCTTTGCATCTGCACCTGTCTTTGACCTAGTTTTCCCATGAGGATGAATAAGCATTGAGAAGTGGTCTTGATTCCCATACAATCCAGTAAATGAACCAATTGGGAGGCAGTCTGAAGATGGAATTATTACCTTCCAGGAATACAGCAGTGGATGACGAAAAGCCAGGAGACAGCCTACATCTTGATTAGCATTTACTAAACACTGACCCTCTGGAAAATTTGGCCATAAGTGGATCATACTTGGGAAAATGTCTGTGAGCTTCTTGTGGGTAAAGCCATTTGGAATATATGAATACAAGCACTTGACCAAATGATCTTTAAACCTTTGGGTGTTGTCTGAAGCTGATAGGATGTTCAAATTAAAATGCTTGAACTATATCGCTTTAAACTCCTGGATTGGCTTCTCTGTGGACCAAAAAAAGGTCTGACCTTCTATGACTGGCAGGAACATAGTCACTTATGTTGCTATGTGGCTACTTTCATATATTTGGTTTTTAATCTTTTTTGTTTCTATGATCATGAGTAAAAGTGCCATTAATCAATGTTTCTATGACTGATTCCATTATCCTAGTGATTGGAATCCATTGAAATTCATCAGGAAAAGGAAGATGGAAGTCTCTTGTTGAGTTGAGGTACCACAAAAATCCCACTGAAAAAATCCATGCGTATTAGATCCATCAGCTAATGAAAAGAGTACTGGCAACTACAAATAGGGTTGGGAATAGAGCTACTCAACTCTCTGAGAACTAGGTAGTAAGCCTGTCATTTTCCGTGAGTGACTCCTGGTATTAAGTAACGTATATAACCAGTCTTGTGAACATAGAGCCACCTTACTGAACGAGATCAGGCAAGTGGGCAGCAGAACCCCTTGATGATTAAATGTATGATTCTAGGTACTGAACCATTAGAGCAATATCCTGCTTGCTAGATGGCTAGGATAATGTGAGAAAATATATTAAGGACATCAGAGACCAAAGAGGAAGCATGAAATCAAGGATTTCTTTAAGGGTTGCTGGGTCAATCATATCTTCTTCTACCACCATCATGTCCATTTTTACCCATGTGAGATTAGGTTAAAGTTAGCATTCAATATAAAAGCAACAGATTATCATATGATCCTTTGGTATGCTTGTGGGGGCAGGGAAGTATGTTATGTATGGAAATATGGAAAGTGTAAAAATAGAATATCAAGGTCTTCCTTTTAGAATTGATAGTATCCAGCTCTTTTTTCTCCCACCTTTGGCCCCCCTGACCTGCTGCCTTCAAAGAACAAGGCTGAGAAAACACGTTTTCCATTTCCAAGAGGGCAGCTTTGCCCATTCACAGACAACTCTGATAACTCCAAGTCCATCAAAAATGAGCTTTAAAATAGTAGCATATTTTAGTTATGCCTGAGAAGAGCACAGACACCCATCCCACACGGTGATTATAAATGGAGATAAATGAGACATAATGAGAGTTGTGAGGGATGGCCATATTTGGGTGAGGTCTAGGGAAGTTAATGAATGGGATCCCATTACCTAAGACAGATAAGTGAGGCAATAAATCGCAGATAGAAAGCCAGTCTCCAAGTCAAGCAGACCTAGGCTTCAAGTCCCAACTGACACGTCTTGACTGCAGAACCCTGGACAAGACATTTAATCTATCTGGGCTCTCTATATTCTCTGTCTATAAGTTGCAGAAATAATGTCAATTGACTTTGGTAGAGAGTGTTTCCTCACCCAGGAATTCTACATACCAATAAAATCACAGGTCTAGAGATATCTGGGAGGAATACAAGCATCCTTCCCATATGATGGTTGAAAATTCAGACAGATCAGACATGGTGAATGAACACTGAGACATGGGAGTATTTGGGTTGGGGGAGTTAACTCATGGAGTAGAATTATATCACCTAAGACAGATAAATGTGACTCTCAAACCATAAGTGTCACTACTTAATGATAGGTTTATCTTGAAGAAAACCACATGAACTTGGCCTTGTGCCTCCAAGACGCATCTTATTTTGAAAACTGGTTATTACCTTGGCATTCTCCATTTTAATGAAAGTGTCACTAAATTCCTTTCTGCACCTGTATGTTGCAGCAAGTACTCTGTTGCTAATTAAAGGAGAGACAGATGGTGGCAGGTACAGTTTAATTTTACAACACTCACTCCTTCAAGGCAATTAGATTCATTGAAGAGAAACCTTTTTTTCCCTTTCCCCACTTGTTTAAACCAAGAAAGATCTGACCTAAGAAGGCTACTGCTCTTAAAAGGGCATGAGCACCTATTACTCTCCTAATCTTGCCAATTGTCTGCCTAAGAGGAACCCTGGGCTGATTAGGTTAATGAATTCATTAATGGCTCTTAATAGGCCCTTCAATGAATTTCTCATTTCCCTCACTGGGAACTTCTTAATAGACTTAGACAGAACAACACCACATGGAGCCAGAATAGCCTTTGGACTGGATTCTCTGAAACTAGGCCGACAGCCAAGGTTTAAAGTCTTCTTTCTCCTCCAGGGAGGATACTTTGAATAACTTCAGCTTGAGAAATAAAATAAAATCTCTGCTCACTGGGGTGCCTAAGCAATGGGGATGAAGAGGAACAGTTTTGGTGAATTTAGGGTTAATTAAAAACTCCTTTTTGTTAGAACGACTAAGTTTACTTTTTGGCCATAAAATAATAACTGACATTTATATTAGTTCTTTAAAGTATTGTAAAGTGTGTGTATAATGTATGTATACGTATATATGCATGTATACATGTATTTTCATCTGATTCTGAGAGTAATTCTGTAAGGTAACACTGGGACAGATTCCTCAGCTACATAATATAATGCTCCCTCTAGGACAATGTCTGATATCCTTTCTAGATGAATTGACAGTCATCAGAGCTCAGCACCCTACCCTCAACCCCAAATCAAGTCCTAGAGATAAGTCCTGCCTTAACTCAGTCCACCTCACCCTTTTTAAGGACCAATTGCAACAAGGACTTTGTGCACCTATCTACGCAGTTTATAAGACATCACATACATACACTGTGTGTGTTTGTTCATATAGTCAAAGTGCATTTTATCAAAGACAGGTAGATTAGGAGGGATCTCAGGAGGACATTCTGGAGGCCAGAAAATGGACTGGAATGAGGTGAGGTAGGATGTCCAGATGTGCTCTGATGATTTCACGTACTTCTATTCTCATCTGTCTTCATGGAGTAGCAGCTGGATGCCTCAGAAGCTGTTTCTCCTTTAGGACTTCCTGAATATGCAACATCTTTTCCAGCTGCTCAGAGTTAGGAGCTGCTTGTACCTGGTGTAATAAGCAATTTGTTTAATTTGGTAGAAAAGGAAATGGTTCAGGCATTGCCTTTCCCCTTTCTCTCTCCCTGAGAAAATGCCTAACTGATAAATAGTTCTGAAGGGTGGGAGAGAGAGACAGAGAGGAGAGGGAGACACACACACACACACACACACACACACACACACACACACACACACACACACATGCACACACACAGAAATATATTCCAGGTCATGGCAAGGAGTACTCTGCTGGTGTAGCTGAGGAGAGGAGGCAGACAGGACTGGCTGATAGGAGAAAAGCTAATTTATGTGTTGCCCTTTGTAGGAAGAGGGGCATCAGGTAAAAGGGAGAGATAGTCATGCAGGATAAAACCTTGGAGTAGAGTTGGAGGAGCATGTTGGACCCACTCATTTCTGCTTCAAATCTTTCCGCAGTTTGCACCTTTGAAAAAACGAATTGATGGAATATTGTGGAATCATTGTTGCAGTCACACTATGATAGGGGCTCAAGCATTACAGTGTACTTTCTAGCATGGGCAGTGTATAGTGGAAAAGGCATTGAGATCCAAATCAGGAGATCTGGGTTCAAAGTATCTGCTTTGATACCCACCATATAGGTGACCATGAGGTAACTAAAAATCTCTGATCTTGTGTTCTAATCTGTAAAATGGATATGATAATAACTGTGGTGCTTCCCTCATATGGTTATTGTGAAGATCCAGTGAGATTATATATGAACATACTTGTATATATAGGACATGTACACATGTGTATGCATATATACCCATATAGTTAAACATATATGTGTCTTTCTAGGGTAGCTGTTGAGAAACCAAGTTGGTGGGGAGGGGCCCAAACTTCAGAGTTTTTTGGATCTCTTGCTCTGCCTCTTGGCGTGAACCTGCCTGTCACCAAAGTTTACTGTACACTATTCCTGGAATGCATAGATCCAACACCCATACCTCTTAGTTTCTTTGGATTCCTTTAAGACAGTTAAATCTCACTTTCCATAATGGGCCTCTCCTAGTTCCCCTACCTGCTAATGCCTTCCCCTTCTACCTTTACCTATTCTGTAGATAGCTAACTAGCTTGTTATCTAGATGATAGATCTTTATGACATATCTATCTCTATCTGGACTGGAATATCTATCTATCTATCTGTCTATCTATCTATCTATTCGTCTGTCTATCTATCTATCTATACATACCCACATACACACACGAATATATATAACAATATATTCTATATATACTAGGACACACATATAAACACATACACATACATATATACATGTACACATACATATACATGTGTGTATATACATATGCATATATTATATATATACATATATATATATATCCTAGTTACATATTTTATCCCCATTAGAATATAAATTTCTTTTAGGGAAGGACCAGTTTATGCCTTTGTGTGTACCTCTAAGCATAGTGCCTGGCTTGTTGACTGATTGACTGACTATAAGTAACTCTAAACTACATGTTATGTCACCTATTAGAATATAAGCTTCCTGTGAGCAGGAACTGGCTTATACTTTTCTATATATCTTCAAATATAGAGCCTGGTTTGTTGAATGATTGACTGACTGTAAACCAACCCCACCTACTTCCCTGTTCACTAGATAGAAACAAATCCTTGTTGTAGGACCTTACTGTATTTTAGAGATGTTGCTCTGTGGCCTTCTGTTGAATACAGTCCCCAAATGTTGTTTTAGCTCTGCCTCTTGGAGTGTACCTGCCTGTCACTGAGGTTATTTGTATGTCATTATGTAAGAAATCAGTTGATCTGTGTTCTAGTACCGACATTTCCACAAAACACTTGTGTTAACTATGGTTCAGTCACTTTGTTCTGAGTTTCAGTTTCTTCATCTATAAAATAGAGATTCTTATGACAATGTCTCCATGGACCTTTATCAAACATAGTCATAGTTATAAGATGCTAGATTGTCTTTCACTCAAGTGTAAGGTATAATTCTTTAACCAAGCATTAATTTGGATGAAGCTGCAGGACATCAAAGGGTTTTCGATTCCATCCTGCTCCCTCTGGTTTTGCTAAATGAAACTTCAGGAATTTAATCTGCTATCCTTAATGCTAGCTTCCAGGGGCTTTATGGTAGTTGAAAGTAATTTACCTACCCTAACCCAAATATCAGATGGACCTTCAGGAGTTGCCTTGGTGCAGGGAAAGCAAAGACATTCGAAATGATCTATCTGATCTGATGGACTCTTGCTGTGCTGGCTGGGTATAGCTGCAGTTCGTTCATGCCTGCTTAATATTTGGGTTGAGGTGAATAAATTACTTTCAAATCCCATTATGCCTCAGGTGTCTAGTGATACTATGGAGATTCATTTAGCAAGACTAAAGAGTTCATTCTACATTCTTGGAGCAGCACCCAAATCACTGCTTTCCCTGAATAACAATTTTAGATCTGTCTTATTAGGACTCTGGTTTTGTTTGAGAAAGAACCATGACCTCATTCCCAAGCCCTGGCTGATTTTCTAATGTGTGTCTTGTCTTGGATTACTTCTTAATGTCTGTGTTGCAGGTCAGTTTCTCTGCCAGTTTCACTAACTGCTTCTTTTCTTTTTTCTCTTTTTTCTCTCCTCCCCTGTACCTCTCCCTTTCTGGCCCATCTTTCTGGCTTACATAGCTGACAAGGTCAATGATGACTTCTATTCCAAACGACGACACCTGGCTGAGTTGGCAGCCAAGGGGAGCCTACCACTTCATCCAGTGCGGGCAGAGGAGGATCCACCAAGGGCTTTTAGTCCTGAGCATGGCCCTGCCAAGCAGAATGGACAAAAGTCCCGGGTCAACAAACTCCACACACACCCCTTGGCCTACAACTCAACCACCAACTTCAAGAGCTGGGACCCCAATGAACCATCCCTCCGGCGCCAGACCTATGGCAACAAGGGCAAGCTTGGTACAGCAGAGACAACCTCCAGCGAACCACTGGCAACGAGGAGCCAGCACTTCCTGCCCTCACAGCCATACTTCATCACCAACAGCAAAACGGAGGTGACTGTCTGAGATTGGCACTGCAGGGAGTGTCTTGGAGAGCACACTCAATTGAGAGAGGCAAAAAAGCAAAATCTAAAGAACCACTCCCCTCCCACCTTCCCCCACACACCCTCACACACAACACTTACGATCAAAACTGACAACCCACTAACTGATGACTTGGAAACTTGCTTCTCCTGGGTTACAACTGGCATGCGGTCAATGAGCAGCTGAGGAAAACCAAGACGGGCATTTAGCAATACATTGAAAGAGAAGTGGAGAAAACTCCATGTGGATTTCACAACCTAGGCAGTGACAAACTCACAAGCCTGATCCGTGTGACATTTTCTTCTTTTTTTTAAACTTGAAATTGGAATTCTTGATGAGAAGTAGCACAATCCAGACTTTCCATTCATGTAAACCATTTGTTAGAAGCTATCTGATCCTGCTTGTGAGAGCAAAAGAGGAAGAAAGCAGAGAGAGAGAGAGAGAGAGAGAGAGAGAGAGAGAGAGAGAGAGAGGGAGAGAGAGAGAGAGGGGGAGAGAGAGAGAGAGAGAGAGAGAGAGAGAGAGAGAGAGAGAGAGAGAGAGAGAGAGAGAGAGAGAGAGAGAGAGAGAGAGAAAGAGAGAACGAGTATAGGATCACTCTCATGTGCAGCAGAGGAGAAAATGGATGAAAATGCATCGTTTTGGCCAGGACTTTTATGTCAAGGATCTGAGTTGTTGGTCAATCCTAATAACCGATGATCAGGACGTTATGTACCTGTGATAAGCCCAGGGCAAAGGAACGCAGCCCCAGCCCTCACGCTTACTATACTTTCATATCATCACTGTTGGAAGCAAAAAATAAACAGACCCTGAACCCACCAATTGCTAATGAAAAGGAAAAGAAAAAGAGACTATTTCCTGTGATATCCATAAAAACTGTTACAACTTCAGTAAAAGGGTGAATTGTTGGGTGGGTGGGGGGCAGTGGTTTAGAGAGTACTCAACCTTTTTTTTTTTAAATCTCTACATGAAACTACAAACAGAAAACATCTACCTTTTCCTTTCACAATCTCCAAAATAAGAAAGACTTTGTCACTTAAAAATAAATAAATAAATAAATGAAACAATCAATGAAAGGACAGGTTTGTAGAAGGGGGCAAAGGGGAGTAGCTGTCACTCCACTCTGGGTCCCGCCCCCCACCTCTGAAAAAGCTGTCTTCTCCCAAGAACAGAATTGAGTCTCACTGAACTGTCTGTTTCTGACTTCCCTTCACCTTAAGCGTGCTGCTGAACTCCAACTGCTTTGGACTGAAAATGACTTAAGCGTGGGTGGTGCCTTCAACGTGTCACTGGTGTTCAATGACAGTCTTGTTTTCCAAGTGCAACCTGTGTTCCTTTAGACTTATTTTCTTCTGTTTTATGCAAGTAGTAGAAGTTGTTTTCATACCTCCTTTTGTTAATAAGTCCTGTTCCATCCCTTCCCCATCCTCCCTCATCATTCCCCTCCCCCCTTCCACCAAGTGGCTGCAATGCTAGGGGTATGTAGGTAAGAAGACAGCCTCTCCATGTTTCTCATCCAACAACCCCAAGCCCACATGTGCTGTTACTCATTTCTTCCAAGAACTCTTCTGGACCACACTTTCCTCAGTGGGAATTCTCAAACTTGTTCATTAGAATTGGCTTTCAAATGTCACACCTCCATAGACAAATGATATGTTAGAAGACACATGGAACTCTTGTGTTGTTTTTGCTTGGCCCTGTTTAGAAAGAGACAGAGAGAGACAGAGACAGAGACAGAGACATAGAGAGAGAGACAGAGAGAGAGAGAGACAGAGAGAGACAGACAGACACAGAGACAGACAGACACAAAGAGACAGAGAGAGAGAGAGAGAGAGAGACAGAGAAACAGAGAGCAAAAGAGAAAAGTAAAAATTGAGGAGAGGTGGTTTCCAATCCAAATAACTTAATTTTAAAAATTGCTTTTCTAGTTAAAAAGCATTTATTTTCTTTTCTTCCTAGCCATCCCCATTAAAAAGGAAAAAGAAAATAGAAACTTTTGTAGGAAATGTGCATAGTCAAGCAAAATAAATTCCACATTGACCATGTAAAAAAATGCATATCTTATTGTGCACCCTGAGTCCATCACCTCTCTGTCAGGAGGTGTGTAGCATGCTTTTTTATAGGTCCTCAAATCTTGATTGATCACTGCATTCATCAGAGGTCATAAGTCTTTCAAAGTCACCAAATGGCCAACTTTAAATCCATCACTCTACCCCAGGTTTCCCACCTCCATTTTAGCTGGTAATGAAGCAGCCACCAAAGAGATTCAGTGCTGCCTGGGTATCTTACCTGGTTTCCACCTAATGTTCAGACCCCAGGAGAACAGTACCACAGTGTCTTGATATCCCCTGGATACAAAGGGAAGTCTGCTGAACCTCTTTCTGGTACCAGCTCATGTCTTCAGTTTTTCTTCAGATTTTCCTACTCCCAATTCCAAAATTCTCCTCTTTCTCTCATTCTTTTCTTTCATTTCTCCCTCATAGTGTGGTGGAAACACCATTGTATGGAGTGTGAGGAGGTCAGGGTTTTAGTCCTGAACCTGTCCCAGGTTACTTCATCTACCCAGGCCTGTTTCCTCATTGGCAAAGATGAGGGAATCAGACTAAATGATCTAAGGTCAGTTCTAACAGTCTATGATTATAGTCCTCTTATATGACCTTAGTCTTTCCCTCAAATTCCTCCCTCTCCTCTCCATTCAACTTATTTCCTCTATTGTCCAACACAACCTCTTCTTCCCCCAAATAACTCCTTCTGACCCTAAACCGTCTCTTCCTCTAACTTCAACCCTCTCTATTTCTCCATCAGCTTCTATCTCCTAACTCATCTGTCTCTCTCTCAAAATTTTCTCCTCCCTGAATTCCTTTTCCTGATTTTTAGCCTAAAGGGCTATTTGTTCATGGTTGCCTCAAACAGCCCATATTGTCCTATTCCCTGCCTGTCAATTCCCTTCTGAGGAGTTGTAAGAATGTAAGTTGAGACCTGAGTCCTCTGAATCTGCAGTCTCACTTTTGTCAAGAGATCTGAACCTTAGGAGCCTGAGAACAACTTTCAATGAAATGTGGGCAGTGCTGGCACCAAATGAGTTGAGGGAAATATGAGATGGAGAGTCAACACACTGGACTCTTTGCCTAAGGCCAGCTGTGACCATGCCTTCCCTTCCTGGAGCTAGGCTAATAACTGGAGCTTCTCCAAGGAAGGGCTCTTAACTGAACTCCAGATGGAGGCCCCCAGGACTTGCTTTGTAAACCTGCTGCTATATTGGAGGGCAAGCTGGATGTTTGGGGTCTAAGGCAGATAGAGTGGTTAAGATCCTGTTGGAGGTGGGGTAGGAAGATGGGACAATGGTAGGAGAGAGAATCAAAGGTTGATGTGATGAACCAGTTTCCCCTGCCTATCCTACTTGCCTTTCATTTATTCCTGGCTGCCATCCCAAACAGGCTGTCTGACTCCCTGTCCTACTGGGACTGAAGGTCTATTAAAATCATCAGTTTTGGGCTACACCTGGCAACTGCATCCAAGTCTCTCCCCCACCCAGGTTTTTGTGTACTTGAGCATATTTTATGTGCAAATATTTTAGTAACTGTATGTTCTGTAAGTAACCTCGTGTTAATACTTGTTAACAACTGCAGAGTTTATGATACCAATAACACTTCCTACAATAAAGACAAAATGTTTGTTTGTTTTCTAAGAATGTTTCTTTGTAAACATATGTATTCACTATATTAATAAGAATTTCTTACCTGGCAATAAAACTGGATTACACGTGATGCTTCTGTCCCACCTGTGTCTACCCCTACCTCATATTCTTCATCTAACTTCAGGATAAACAACACAAAGAAGAGAGAGAGAGAAACAGCATTTGTCAAGAGCAATCAAATCCCTATTACCCAGAGTACTTTGTGAATGAGAGGGTTGATGTTACTTGAATTTTCTACTCAACTGAAAATTAAGCAAAAGTATTTAAACATATTTTTGGTATGTTTTATTTTTACCTTCATTTCCCATTTTATCCTTGCCCCAACACCTTCCCCTCCCAACCCCAGACAACCATCCATTATTACAAAATAATAAAAAAGAAAAAAGAAAAATGTTTTAAGCAACACTAGCCAGTATTATCAACTGTATCTGGCATTAGATATAGTGTTCCACACTCATACTCCTTACCTCTGCAATTAAGGGAGGGAGTGAATTCTCTTACTTTTTCTTTGAGGTCAGGCTTAGACATTATAATACCACAGTATTCAGTTTTGGATATTTTGTTTGTTTTCCATTTATTTTGTTAGTCGTTGTATATATCTTTTCTTGGTTCATTGAATAATCTCATACACATTTTCCCACAGTCTCTTTAGAGTCATAATTTCTTATAGCATAGAAATAGCCTATTTTATCCATGTACTTACAATTTATTTAGTCATTCCATAATCAATGGGCATCTACGTTGTTTCTAGTTTTTTGGTAGTACAAATAAGAGGAGATTTTTGGTTTGAACTTTTATTTTTATAAAACCAATTTTATTGATGTCTTTGTTTTTTAGACAAATTATTTCCAGATAACTCCCCCCAACACACATGCATGTGTATACACAGAAACACACACATATTATTATTGAACCCTTAAAACAAAAGTAAACAGCCAAGTAAAAGTAATCGACACAGTAACTATACCTGACACTGTATGTAAGCCAATGCCCCTGGAGTTCTGCATGTCTTTTATAAGTAATTTAATGATACTGATAATAATAATTATATAGCAGTTTGAGTATTATTAAGCACATTATATACATAAAATTTTTCTCGTTGATTCTCACAACAACTCAATGAGGTAAGTGTTGTTATTATTCCCATTAAAAAAATGAATAAACTGGGACAGAGATTAAGACATTTGCCCAGGGTCACACAGCTTTTAAGTCATCTGAGACAGGATTAGAATTCAGGTCTTCTTGACATACAGTTCAGCACTATATGAACTGCACCACCTACTTGCCTGAATCTGTATCCTTAAATCTTCTTAGAGATCTGAGTTCATTTTAAAGCCTTAGGAAATATATACAAAGTCCAGAGAAAATGAATGAATCTTTTGAAGATCAGTGGTTACTACACAGGACTGTAGGTAAGTGTGTAAAATTATACTGAATTTGACCTGAATTTTGGAATTAAAAGTTGGCCATTTTTCTTGGACTCAAGGCTTAATATCACCTAGTTTCAATGATGTTTGCCAATATGTCTTTGCCAATACATACTAAAGAAAAAATTGATCCACAGGAAAATGTTTTCATCTAACCGAGAAACAGTGGTCATAGACTTCTAGGAATTCCCAAATACAAAAGGAGACCAGAGGTGGAGGGAAGCCTGAGGCCTTGTGGAAATCAAATTTCTACTTCTTAAGAAAATCTTACTAAGATGTACGAATCTAAGCAAGAACGAGAAAATGAAGACTTTTCATGGTAAGCTATTATCCCATCTCTGGTGCTTGGACACTTCACCAATCTACTTAAACTTTTTGATCACACAAAAGCAAATGATAGTTACAAGGATGTACAGATGTATATATACATATATACACACATATACATATAAGGATATATAGATATCAGTGCTTAAGCAGCATTTATGGTGCATGATTATATGGATATGGTATTATTCAGAGATAAGTGTCTCAGGGCGCCTCTTCAGTCATAGAATCATAGACAGAATTGGAAGGGACAGTTCTCAAGTGACCATCTGGTCTAGATCCCTCCTTTTCATGAGCAAACTGAGATCCAATGAGATAATTTGACTTGCCCAGGGAAACACAGGTATTAAGAGGAATTAAGAACCTAGAGTTCAAACTCAGGTCTTCTAACTCCAAATCCTGCCCTTTTTCATTGATCCGTTTTCCGGAACCATGGAGTTCAGTAGATAACTAGCAGAGATGCTTAAACAAACACGTTGGGGGCTATTAAAGGAATTGAATGTTTGGATCATAGAACAAAGACTGGTATAGGATGTAGCCTAGGGAAAATAGATTTCCATGACAAAGCAAGGATTGAGCCAAGTCAATGGTTCAAAAATAGTAGACTCCTGAGTAACCTAACCCAGCTGTTTTACTATGCATATGGCTCAGGAAGCCATGCTATCTGCCCGTGTTCATCCAGAAGAATACTCTTCAACTCCCACCCCCTATCACTTTCTTTTTCTCATTGCCTGAATAATAGGGCAGGCTAGTGTGATGGTAAGAACCATGGAACTAGAAGTCAGGAAGCATGGTTTCTAATTTTCATTCTGATGCCCAGTAGCTAGCTATATGATGTTGGATAAGTTTCTTCTGAGGGTCTCATTTTACTCTTCTCTAAAACGCAAATTTGAACAAGATGATTTTTAGCCACTCTAAAATTCTCTGATTCTAGGGCAGCAGGTTGTAATCAGTGACTTCTAACATATGGAATTAGTTATTGTTGACAACTGGCTATTATTTGCCAGCCGTTTGGTCAGAGAAGCCAGATGTTAGGAAGGAGCTATGGAGATAGGGACTGGAACCTTAATTTCATTAATATGGGAATCTCCTGGATAAGAAAATTCCAATTCTGCCAATACAGGTCGGTAACCTTTCACATGACTTATAGTCTTAGAGAATCACCTGGTTGCATTGAGAGGTTAAAGGACTTGGCTAAGGTCACACAGCCCGTATATGTCAGAAGTGTGACTTCAAATCAGATATTCCTCCCTCTGGAGTCAGCTCTCTCTATCCATTATGCCACACTGCCTCTATGACCAATCTTGAGTTAGTGTACATATGAATATTCATTTTTATAATATGAAATAGGAAGTAAAATAAATACTATAAAAATAAAATACATATAAATAAAATAAATGCTAATAAATTATAGGTATAGGTATATATTATATTAAATATATTTTGGTGACTTTACTGTATATTCAAGAAGTGGTGGTACCACTTATGTCATGATATTATGTGCAACAACACAGTCTGAAAAATGGCAGCCATTCTCTTTACTCACTGGACTCACCATTAGCTTCACTGTAGCGCTACATGGTGGACTCCTTTCAGTCAACACAGACCATCGCTGAAGTTCAGACACCACCGGGAATTTCCCATATACAATTTAAATAGCTCCAAAGGTGGTATGTGGATCATATATTCATCAAAATGATATGGGAAAGTGTTGTATAGGAAAGTGTTCTTCTAGGGGATAAAATCTGTCAATACAGGATTATCTGAGTAGGGAGAGGGAACTCTTACTATTCTAACTACTACTCACTACTATATACGACTATGACTTAAGCACATATTTCTATAATTACTGCTCTTATTGCTACTCTACACTGCTACTGTTTATATGGATGTTACTACAATTATTATTACTACTGATATTACTTCTGCTACTGCTACTATATATAGGGATCAGTCTATCAAGATAGACTAGGAGCTGACACCTGGACTAGCGCTTGAAGGAAATTAAAGACTCAAGGAAGCAAAGATGAGGAGAAAGTGCATCCTGGAAAAGGGGGAAAAGGCCTATACAAAACCATGGAGGTGGGAGATGGATTGCCCCAGTTCCACCTACAGCAAGTGGACTGAGTAGTTGGTGGGTTTCCCCTTATGTGAGGTCTTTATGAGAAAGCTAGATGGTCAGGAATGTTACAGAGAACACTTTTCCTTGGGTAGATGATGAACAAGGTGGTCTTCTAATTTTACTTCTGGCTCTGAGATTCTGTGGTAGTGTGTGTGTGTGGGTGTGGGTGTGGGTGTGTGGGTGTATGTAAAAGGATGGAGGTAGCAATGGTGGTTGTGGGGTGGTGGTAGAATGAAATGGCAGAAAGGACACAGTGAAAGTATTACTCTTATTCATATGTTGTCTTATGATCCATTTTTAACTTTTTTCAAAGCTTGGATTTGTCAGCCCTAAGTATAGTTGACAGAATCCACAGCTTTCCTTCAATTCCAACATCTGGTATTTTTGCCCTTTGCCCACACCTAACAATCTGGTTGTAATGAATCAACATTTTCTGTATGTCCATTAAATATGGACTCCCTCCAATCCTGTGATGAGGTCAATCTAATTCCTTTGTCCAAGGGCACAGATGGTTAGACACTGCCAAGTCTGCATATAACTTAACCTTAAATCTGCTCACTTAACCCTGGCAGAAGAAATACACTTAATGACTGGGATGTTCCCAGAGAAGCAGACATGGGACCACTCAGAAAGGCAGCAATTGAACCAGGATAAAACTGAATGAATGCTAGCTCATTTGGCCCTGGTGTCTAGATTTCAGGATCTTGACCTTAGCTAATGGTTTTACATTAAGTCACTTTACCTCAAAAATGTCCTTCTGAAATGTGTAGCATGGGAGGTGTTCCAGACGCCCCAGGGATTCACAGCCTACTAAAGTTGCACTGTTGACTTCCCAGAGCCCATCAATCTCAGAGCCAAGATTAAGGTCCAGCTGGAAAGGAGCTAGGCCACATAGATCCATATATCCTTGGATGACTCAAGTTATCCAGATATACATCCTTGGATTATGCAGGCCCAATTCTACTTGCCTGCAACTGATTACCTGAGGAACATTTTTCTATATGCTTTCCTTAGTCAGTCAAGTTAGTTCTATATTTCTAAGCATGGCCTTCAGTGAGCATAATGAATAGGTCTGGGCTTGGTGTCAGGAAGACTTTTGAGTTCAATCTGGCTTCTGACATTTACTAGCTCTGTGACTCTAAACAAGTCACCTCACCTCTCTCAGGCTCAGTTTTCTCATCTTTAAAACAGGGATAATAAGAATGCTGCCTCATACTACTGATGTCACTACTCTGCTGTTACTACTACTTCTACTACACTACTACCAATACAGTGATTTCTACTAATTATACTGAAGTTACTGCTGCTATTATTACTACTACTACAAGTAATATTACTACTGATACTGATACTACTACTACTACTTCTACTATTATGGCTAGTACTATTACACTATTCCTAACACAACTACTGCTAATACCACCACCACCACCATCATAGTGGATAGAGCACCAGTGCAGGAGTCAAGAGGACCTGAGTTCAAATCTCACCTCAGACATTTGACACTCACTAGCTGTGTGACCTTCGGCAAGTCACTTAACCCCAACTGCCTCATCCTGGGTCATCTCCAGCGATCCTGATGAATATCCAGTCACTGGATTCAGATGGCTCTGGAGAAGAAGTGAGGCTGGTGACCTGCACAGCCTCCCTCACTCAAAACAAAGTCAAGTGCAAGTCTTGTCATCATTTCTCTGATGGCATGGTCTTCTTCGGCAACGAAGGATGAACACACACACTACTAATACTATTACTACTGCTATATAGGTGTTAGGACACATGAATTTGGGATTTGATTTCTTTCTTTAGTATGTCCACACATGTAGACATATTATGTATGGATATATGTGTGTTTATACATATACACACTATATGCATGCATACATATATACACATATACATATATACATATATATGTATATATATGCACACTCATGTATTATGACATTGATAAAACTTATTTGATCGTTCAAAGAAACTCAAAGGAAGTGAACATTTTTATTAACCAAGTACAGTGAAGTTGAGAGGAATAGTCTAATGTCTAGTAAGTCCCTGGTAAAAAGCAGGAATAAACAAATGATTCTGGTCAGTCTCACTCTGGATCTATATTATTTCTAAGAGTATCTCCATGTCAATAACAGTTTTATCTATACACCCATTTGGAGTATGTGCTACAGCAAGGATCTCATGTATCTCTATGTGAAGGAGTTAACTCTGATAATAGCTTCTAGGAACTCAGGCTTATAGAAGCCTGAGGAATGAGCCTTCAATGTACAGAACAGCTATTACATGTACTTAGAATATGAATGGAAAAAAAAGAAATAAATGGAAAAGCAACTATTAAGTGGTTACTGCGTGCTAAGCAATGTTTCAAGGGTCAGGGATACATAAACACAAATTAAGACAGTTTCTGCCCTTAAGCAGCATATGGGCCAATAGAGGAAGGCAGCATATTTAGGGGAGTGATGGACAAGGGTGTGATGTTTTCCTCTGGGAAGTCACAAAGGTGGTCAGTAGAGACATAGCATAATTGATTCTTGGTAGAAATAGTCATAGCTATTTGATTACTCTTACCAGAGTTAAAGATTGAAAGCAGGGTCCCAGTATAGGGCAAGATAAGGTATAGGATCCTCCACTCCACTGCTGCTGCTACTGTGATGTTCCTAAAACACATCTGACCAAGTCACTCCCCTATTCAATAAACTCTAAAGGTTCCTTATCATCTCCAGGATTAAATATAAAATCTTCTGTTTGGTATTCAGAGCCCTTCATAATCTACTCCCTTTTCCAGGTTTCTTGCCCCTCCTTTCAGCCCTTATACTCTTTGATATGTTGACATCTGCCTCATTGCTGCCTGTTCCTTGAACTAAACACTATCTCTGGGCTGTTTCGCTGGCTGTCTCTCATCAGTGCTTTCTTTTCTCATATCCACCTTCTGGCCTTCTGGATTTACTTTAATTTACAGATAAAATCCCATCCTCTACAGGAAGCTTTTCCCAGTCCCTCTTAATCCCTTCCCTTTGTTGGTCACTTCTTTTTTATCCTGTATCCAATTTGTACATCATTGTTTGCATGTTCTTTCTTCCATTGGATTGGGAGTTGTCTGAGGTCAGGGATAGTCCATTTGCCTTTCCTTGAATCTCCTGTGCCTGGCACACAGTAGGCTCTTAATAAATTTAGTTTATTGGGATAACGATTGGCATGGTGAGTCTCCTACTCTCTCATAGTGAGGTAAACATTTTAGGAGACACCATTAACATCCTAAAGGCGGTGCTTTTAAATTTGAATTGTCAGAGTCTGCATTATATACTCTTTATATTACATATTTGAATCTTTCATTTTGAGCTTTTTTATTCCTACAGAACCAACAGTCCTGTCTCCCCTTTAGCAACTTAGCTAATAGCAAAGAAAGCTAACCCAAGATAAGTGTGATAGGGAGGACAAATCTGTTGTTAGAAACTAGCAACAATTATTTCACTTCTACATCAAATATAATTTTAAATACACTTTTTAGAATTTTATGTTACTCATGCTAAAAGACATTTCTGTTAGTGTGGGTAATTGGAAGCTGAGCCCACTCTTGTTTATGGGCAATACATCCTTCCTTCTCCCAGCCCCCAAAGTCTGGAAGCTCTGTTTAGCTTCTCAAAGAGCACTTATTACAGGGAGTGGATAGCTTAGGCCAAGGCATGATCTGGTTCAATTAAGTGACCTATCAATATTTGAACCCTTTTGGTGTAAAAAGTAGTACTTCTTAATGGATTCCTGCTATAGAGAAATTCAATTTAACATGTTCTTTATTTACTTCCATTTGTTTATTGATGAGTTATTGGTGATGGAGGTCTAAATTACTCCTCAGTCCTTTTGGAATTTTAGGTGAAGGGAAGAGGAAATATATTTCACAAATTTTCTTAAAAGCCTCACTCTCTTTTCCACCTGTTTTTTCTTTTTGGGGGAGGCAGAGAATTCTAGGTATTAATCTAGACACATGGCATTTGAGAGTTACACAGTTTGTCTGAATTTTTTTTTGGAGGGGTTAAAGTGTTAGTGGACTAAAACTGCAATAGAAATCAACAGTATAATAAGACAAGCAAAAAAAGATTGTAATATGGGACTACATTAATGGAGACATACACAGCTTCCAAAAATCGAGAAGTATTCATATATTGTACTCTGCCCTAGTCAGACCACATGTAGAATAATAGGATGAGTTCTGGTTGCATAATTTAGGAAAGACATTCGTAAGCTGAGGAGGGAAGAAGTATCTTGACCAGTCCTGAGTTCCTACCATATGAGGATCAATTGATTCCAGTGTCTTCCCTCTGTGGATTAGCTCCAATTTATCCTGCGTGTAGCTTGTTCATACGGAGCTGTTTGTATGTTATCCCACCTCCCATCCCCAGCCACTGGACACAGCTCCTTGAGAGCAGGGACTGTCTTTGGTCTCTCTTTATATCCCCATCACTTACCACAGAGACTGGGACATAGTAGATGCTCAATAAATGTTTATTGACTGAATGGAAGTAGGAATGCTCATCCTAGAGAAGACTCAGGGGACCAAGACTGCTACCTTCAAATTCTGAAAGATTGTCTTAAGAAAGGGGAGTTACTCTTGTTTTATTTTGCCCTGGAAGGCAGAATGCAGAGAAGTTGAAAAGCAGCAGCCTTAGGCTTGATGTCAGGAAAAATTTAGTAGGAAAAAGGATCCAAAAAGTGAAATGAGTTGCCTTGCAATGTGGTGGTTTGTACGGAGTGCATTTAGGATTAGGGTTAGGGTTAGAATCGGAGGCATTTAGGGTTAGGGTTAGGAGATGATGGCATGACTTGCATTAAATTGGATTTGAGTGAGGGAGGGCTGAATAGTTTTCTTCTGACTGAATTCTTAATAAAAAAGGCTAGATGACCCCTTGCTGTATATTTTGGAGAATGTTTTCCTCTTAGGGTATGTATGGGTTAGACTAGATAGTCATTTAGGTCCCTTGCAACTCTGAAGCTGATTCTGTGACTGTCCATCCCCCTCTGCAGATTAGCTTTCTATGCTGCATAGTAGGCAGAGATGGGGAAAAATCCCTGTGAAAGAACATCATGTAAATTCTAAGACTTGGAGCCTCATTCTTTCCCTTGTCAGATTCTAATTTCTAGCCTGGGAGATGCAGCTAAGTTTAAATAAAGCATTTCACATCAAGAAATGTCATGGTTGTTGGAAATAATTTTGTCTTATTCCCTTCAATTTTCCTTCTCAGCTAATCCAAAGGTTTCAGTTAGATTCTGATTTTTATAATGCTTTTTATATGTATGCATATCTGTGTACGTACATATAATAGTGTTCTTTGTTTTTGTGAAAAACAAAAACACTTTTTTTCATTCCCCCTGGAAAATTCGAAATGTGCAGAATCTAAACAGATGATTTATGAGGTGAAGATGCTTGTTTTTATGGTCATTTTTATTTTGTCCAGTTTCTCTGCAGACTTGTAAAAGGCAATTGAACAATGGTCCTGCTATTCTGAGAGTCAGATCCCATGTATAAGTTGTAGGTTCAGTAGACAGTTTCATATACAGGGTTCCAAACCCCTAATAGAAAAGCCAGGCAGGGCTCTTTATCTACTATGTGGACCTGTGCTTTACTAAAAAGAACATACCACTGTGCTTTCAGGGCCCCTTTATTATTTCAGAGGTCAGAATAACTCAAAATCATCCCCCTTCTGCACCTCCCCATTTAAAGCCAGACTGGAGAACAGGTGAATGCTTCACAGTAGCCAGAAGCACGTCTATAGTTTTGTTGTTCAAATTGTAATCCCCATTGGCTGAAATCTAGTTAGACAGCAGTTGATGGATGTAGCTTTGATACCTGCCCCATTTTCTGACTTCCTCCTTGTCATCAGAACAGGGTTTCTTAAGCTTTATTTGTGTCTAGACCCCATTAGGCAGAAATGATTTCACTTTTGTCTTTGGATCCCCAGTACCTAGCTCAGTATCTGACACAAAGTAAATGTTTAACAGAAGCTTGTTGATGACCAAATGATTAATCAATTTTACAGTTAGAGCATCTACTATTCATGGCTTTGGGGATAAATTAGTCTACTTCTTTGGACCTCAGTTTCCTTATCTGTAAAATGAGAGAATGGCATGATCTTTGAGGTCCCTTCCAACTTGCATGTGCTATGAATATTGAATTTACAAATAAGCCTTCCTTTCCATTAGCTATTATAACTTTGACAACAGAGAAAACAACCGTAGCTTGCACTTTCCTGTCACATTTTTTTGTAATAAAACAGTGGGTAAAAATCTGTATTTCACCCTAAGAAACTGGGATGGGTAAGCTTTTAATCATCTGAGGAGATTTTTGACTGTGGATATATTCTGAACCTTGAGCCCCATGGAAAATGGCTGCTTGGGAACCTGACACTTCTAAGTGCTAATTCTGACAAATAGTGGCTAACTTAGAGGAATCCATTTCTTCCAGCAAAGTGACTTACACATTTGTCCCCTGGGGTGGAGGCCTGGCTTCTTTCCTTTGTGCTTTGAATCATCCTTTCCATCCCTTGCCTGGTGATATCATTCATATCAACGCTAAAAGGTGGATATTATTTCACATTAATGGGAGTAGACATTTCGTTAGGGAAGCTGGTTTTCAGGAACTGATACAGAGAGTGCTCTGCCAATCCACAAAACAAGAATAAGGCAGCCTCTCAAGAGCTGATGACATCAGACCATGGGGCTTAGAGGTTGTGCCATCCAGAGGATTCTGGGTGATATTACCTGAGACAAAAGGCAAGAACTGAAGTTGGAAAGGTAGCAAGGTCTTCTCTGGGATTCCCTTTGGTTGAGATTTCTGAATGGGAGCTCTATTCATTTCTTTCTCCCAATTTTCTTTGAGTCTTAATTTTCTCACCATTGATCACTTAGAATTTTCTCCTCCATTTGGCTTATAAAAAATGATTATGGTTTATAAGCATACCTAATACTCATTGAACTGCAATGAAAGAGATGGAGACAAAGAAAGCAGTGATAGTAAATAAAGATAAAACTCTATCTTAATGGAAAGAAATGTAAAAAAACCCTAAAACATAATGTTGCAGTCCAGGAGGTCAACAGCACAGCCAGGAGAGGAATGAAGGTTGGCTGGTTGGGGCCCCTCCCCAAAATGGAGATCCCAGAATAAGAGCCTAAATAATTTACTGGTACTATCATGATGACTAAAGACCTATAATGTGGGAGTTCTTCATCTGTGCTTCTTGAATTTGTTTTTTTTTTTTTTAATATTTTGATAACTGTTAGTGGAATTGCTTTTTGTAATCCTGTGTATTTTATCTTATGCATTTAAAAGCCTTATTCTTTTAAAAGGGCTCTATAGTGTATACATGCATACATATATACACATATATACACATATACATGCATACACATGTATGTGTATATATATATGTATGTATGCATGTATGTATATATCAAGAAACCCTGACCCACAGGAAGGCCTCCAAGGGAATGGAGTGATTTTGGCCATCCTTTGCCCCGAGTGCCCTTTCGTGGTCAGTGGGCATAATGAAGACATCAGTACAAGGGCTTGCTATTTTCAGAGTGTGCTGTCTTCCTCTATGTGTGCCAGAGAGACATTGCTCAGGCAGAATACCTGGAGTATTTTGGCAGTAGGGTACATTGGCCCTGTTCCCACCGTCTTGCCATTGCAATGGGAGTATATTCCAACATGGTGTTGTGACAGCAGTAGTTGTCCCCTTAGTTCTTTGCACTCTGCTCATAGAAAACTCTCCAAGCTCTCTTGGTATCCCTCTACTATCCATCTTGTTTCAGGACAAACTGGAATGAATTCAAAATTATGCCCTAAGAAGTTCTTGCCTTGAACAGCTGTTCTCTCAAGGTCACTTGTGAAGGTTGCCAGAGGCAATAAAGGGAGAAGGAAGAGGGAGGAATTGAACTTGTCCCAGACCACAAGTCTGGCATAAGGTAGCTTAAAAATAATGAGAAGTCATCCAAAGCTTGCCCAAGAATTAGAAATGGCATGACTATTTATACTTATTTATGTAGCTGCTTTATACCATAATCAGATTATAATTTCTTTCAGGAAAAAAATAGAGTTAGATTCAATTTCATTCAATCCCAACTCAAAACATGTTTATTAAGCACCTCTTATATGCATGAGAGTCAGAAGTAGGTAGACAGAAGATCAGAGTGACCTAGGGTCAAGTGACTATGTGATTCTGGGCCAACCAGACTAAGTAATTATTTGATAATACTTCATTTTTATAAAGCAGGGTTCTATTTGTGTAAGGTAGGGAATGGAGTTACTGGGAAGTGATGGTGATTTTAAAAAAGAAATGAGCTAGATGCTCACTGGATAGAGCTCTGAACCTCCAGTCAGGAAGAGCTGAGCTCAAAACCTTCCTCAGACACTTAATGTGTGACCCTTGGTTTACCTCAATTTCCTTATTTTTACATTGAGGGAAATAATTTCACCTACCTCCCAGTGGTATTGTGAAGATGAAACAAGATAATATCTGTCAAGAACTAAACACAGTGCCTGATACACAGAAAACACCACTACTACTACTACTACTACTGCCACTACTACTACTACTGCTACTGCTACTACTACTACTGCCACTACTACTGCCACTACTACTACTACTACTACTGCTACTACTACTACTACTACTACTACTGCCACTACTACTGCCACTACTACTACTGCTACTACTGCTACTACTACTACTACTACTACTACTACTACTACTACTACTACTACTATTTATTAACCTCAGTTCTCTAGGAAACTCTCTAAAGCTTGCCGAGAAGGTGCTAATGTGCATTAATGAAAGTAGTTCCCTCATTACAGAGCACTTTATACTAATGAAATAACAGGTCCAGTTGCTACTCTTATACTGTAATGTTCAAGAAAGGCACAAGAGATATAAAGGTGAAAAATAGCAGAATCTCTGCACAAGTAATTTACAGTCTAGTGGGTGTGGTGGCAGGAAGGGAGGGTTAAGACAAATACACAAATAACTAAAAGTTATAATATATTCAGCACTTTTTTTCTCCCCTAGAACCTACGACAATTCCACAAAATGGTAGATGTCATGGGTACCTAGAAACATCTTTGATAAAACGGAATTGATATATTAAAAATAATTCCTATGTGTAACCTTTGACTCAATGATACATACATACATACATACATGTATGTATGTTCGTCCGTTGTTTCTGAAGAAGACCATGCCATAAGAGAAATAATGACATGACTTGCACTTGACTTTGTTTTGAGTGAGGGAGGGCTGTGCAGGTCACCAGCCTCACTTCTCCTCCATAGCCATCTGACTCCAGTGACCAGATACTCATCAGGATGACTGGAGATGACCCAGGATGAGGCAATTGGGGTTAGGTGACTTGCCCAAAGTCACACAGCTGGTGAGCGTCTAGCGTCTGAGGTTAGATTTGAACTCAGGTCCTCTTGACTCCTGCACTGGTGCTCTATCCACTGTACCACCTAGCTGCCCCACATACATACATACATACATCCCAAAGAGGTCAAGGACAAAAGGCACAATCTCCTACATATAAATCTTATTGATTTTTAGCACTTTTTGTAGTAACAAAGAAGTAGAAGGAAAGTGGTTGCCTGACCATCAATTAGAGAATGACTGAACAAAATGCCTGAAATAAAGGTAATGAAATTTTATTATACCGGAAGAAATGAAGTGAAGAATTCAATGACTTGATGAGGAATGAAGTAAGCAGATTGACTTACTTGATAACTGTTATAATATAAAGCAGAGCAACATTGAAAGACTTCAGAATTGTGATCTATGCAGTGTCTAATGGTAACCTCAGAAGACTGATAGTGAAGTGAGCTTTCCACCTTTTGCCAAGAAAGTGGTGGACTGTAGGGTCAGAATAAGGCATTCATTTCAGATCTAAACAATGTGCTGAATCATCTGCTTGACAGTACTTATTTGTTACAAAGAAGGATTCTCTTGGTGGCGGGTGGGGGAGGTAAAGTCATTGAGAAATGGTGGTCATTTTAAAAAAGCAATAAGCATTAGCACAATGAAAAAATGGCTTCTATTTACATTACAAGAATCTATGACAACACATAAGTTTTTTGCTTTCATACTAAGTGTATATTTTCCTAACCATTATTCAAACTCACATTCTCTCCAAGGCTGTTATTGTAGGGGTATATACAAGAACCTGGCTATATATTTTTTTAAAATTTTTTTTAACTTTAGACTTAGTATCTAAAACTTAGATACATAATAGGAAAAAGAAAAAGAAATGTATTATAAAATTAAATATTAAAACAAATATAAAATAAGAAAAAAAACCACGAATGTGAGAGAGGATTCAAAACATATAGCAATAAATTTCAATTTCAAGAAAACCTGTATATTCGATACTACACATAGTGTTAAGAGTGGTTCATCTTTTCTGTTTCCTTGTATGTTTTCTTTTTTTCTCTGCTGTACACTTTTTACTTTGTTCTTTTTTCCCTCTTCCACCCCACTCCCTCCTCAGGCTACAGTTAAACATGGATACATTTATATATAGATACATGCATACATGTATACATATAGGCACATATATAGGCATGCATGTATACATACACACCCACATATATATATAAATATAAACATATACTTTCCCTAAAAGATTCTACTTCTGATCTTTGTTCTTATGTTTGTGCACATTTCTTATCCCTCCTGACTCCTCTACTTTAGTTCTACCCACTACCTTTCGTTCCATTAATGAACTTATCCCCCTAACAATCCCTCCCTTATCCTCCCATTCTCATTAATCTTAAAACCCTTTTCTAACCCCCTTTAACTTATTCCCTCACCCTCCCCTCTAAATAACCTTTCCTTATCCTTTCCTCCATCCCTATCCCCTTGTACTTTTATTTCTTTCTAAATTTAGAAGACTTTTATGCTCTTCTAGATGTATATGCGTTATTCCCTCTTGAACAAGTTGCTGATGAAAGTTGGTTTCTAGAACTAGCAGCCCTTTTACCCCATCTAATTCTTCTGTATCAGTTCTTACTCTTGTATCTCTTTTGTATCAGATAATTACTCTTTTTAGTTGTTCCTGAATGGTTTTGCTTTTTGAAGTCATATCATGCTCAGGTCTACTCTAATCTTCCTTATGAACTACCCAATTACTAAAACCAATTTTAGATACATGTTTTACATTTTACACATTTAAAAGGTGAATAGTCTGTCCTTGTTGAGTCCCTTGAAATTGGTCTTTGATATGTACCTTATGTTTCTCTTGGCTCTTGTAGGTCAAATCTTCTATTAAGTTTAGGTGTTTTTTTTAAAACAAAGTCCTGAGAGCCTGACAATTCATTAAATTTCCAACATTTTCATTCAAAATTATGCTTAGCTTTTCTGTGTACTGTATTTTTAGTACGAAGCCCAGTTCTTTTGCTCTTTGATACACAGTGTTCCAAGATCTGTGGTCTTTTAGTGTCACCACTGCTAAGCCTTGTGTGATTCTAACTGTGGCACCACAATATTTAAATTGTTTTTTTCTTGTTTCTTTTAATATTTTGTCCTTGAACTGGGGGTTTCAGAATTTGACTGTAATACTCCTCTGGGTTTTCCCTCATAGGATCTATTTCAGATGGTGATCAGTGGATTTTTTTCTATTTCTACTTTCCGCTCTTGTTTTAATGCTTTGGGACAATTTTCTTCAATTATTTCTTACATTATTGTATCAAGATTCTATTTTGATCATAGCTTTTAGGTAGTCTGCTTATTTTTATGTTTTCTCTTTTTGATCAGTTTTCCATATCAGTTGTTTTTCTTATGAGGTGTTTCACATTCTTTTCTATTTTTTTTCATTTTTTATGTTCTGTTTTTATTATTTCTTGATCTCTTATAACTTTGCTGACTTCCCCTTGCCTAATTCTGATTTTCAAAGAGTCATTTTATTCCTTAAGATTCTGGATCTCCTTTTGTAATTGGTTGACTTTCTTTTCATTATCTTGTTTTTCTTGAATTGTTTTTTTTTTTTTTAGTTTTTTCTTAATCTTTCTCTTTTATTTTTAAAGTTTTTTCAAGTTCTTCAGTGAATTCTTTTTGAACAGGTGATCATTTGACATTGCTCTTTGGGGTAGAAGAGGGTTTCTTTGCTTCAGTATCCTCCTCTGAAGATAAACCCCAGTCTTCTCTGTTCCCATAGTAACTCTCTATGGTTGGATTCTTTCTCCTTTGCCTGTGCTTTTTTTTTTTTTCTGTAATAGCTTAATCTTTATAATCACTTCTGTTCCTGGGGGATGGTTCTTCTAATATTCTTCAGTTCTCCCCTCTGATCTTGAACCCAAATCAAGACCTCTAGTTTTCTATAAGTGCCCACAGCCAGTGGTATCCCCACCCCACTGCTTCTGCATTCACTAGTCACCGGGTGTTCACTCCTGGTTGAGTCTCTGCAGCACAGCTGCATCTGGCATTCCTTGTCAGCAGAGGCTCTCTTGATCTTCCCTAGCTCAGAATCCCAACTCCCCTCATTACTGTCCCAAGGACAAAAGTTCCTGTGGCTGGAGCCAAGGCAGCCTCTCAACCCAGCTAATCCCAGGGATTGTGGCTTGTTGTTTAAGCAGTCCCTAGCCTGGAAGTGTTTACTCTTCACAGGAACCAAATCTCAGCCTAGTCTTCTATTGTCCCAGGAATTCCCCTGTTCTGCCTCTTTTCTTATTTATTTTTCCTACTCTATGTTTACCCCGAAGCACTGTTTTATCTCTTTTGTGGAGGAAAATCTTGAGAGCTTGAACTTTTCAGATCTATTCCACCACCTTCCCAGAATACTCTCCTGACATGTTTATCTAAAGGTTTTTTTTTTAATATAATCATAGTGAATATGGGACAAGCAAGGGGGGAATATGAGAAAATCCTCAGAATTAAGACCCAGAATTATGTTTTAGAAAGCATTCAAAAGTGGGAATTGGGAAACCTTTATTCTGTTCAAAAATTTCTGACTATCAGTATGATCTCTGTCTGTTTCAATAGGAAGGGGTTGGGCTCGAAGATTATCTCTAAGATCCCTTCCAGTTTTGGAATTATGTCTTGATAATTCGCTTAGATGACCACCATTGAAAGACTTATTGCATTTAAATAATCTTCTTGTTGATCTGATCCCCATGAAATAGATCTAGTCACAAAGCTACATGGACTCCCAAAGGAAAGACATCATTTTTTTCTTCCACATCTACAAGCTAACATATGAGATATTGGTGTCTAGCAATATTTGAGGCTTGAGAACAAATGATATATAGGCTATAGTGAACACTAATGAGAAGGAGAGCTATTAGTCATTCACTTCAATGACTCTGTTGTTTGGCTTAAAGGACTTACGTTATTTTTCCCCCGTTCCCAAAGCATTTGATTGTCTTATACAGTCTTTGGGCAGATGTTACAGGAAGATCTGCCATCTTCTTCGTTAATCTCCAGTGGGAACCTATAAACCATTCTTCCACTTAATTTCAACTTCCTTCTGTGTTTTGCTCTCATTTTTTTTTTTTAGCAAGAATATCACTTAATAAAGTTCACTTCCACTAGAGGTGTACTAACTTGTTGGTCAATAAAGATTTCATATTTAAAGGACTAAGAGTTAAATGAATGTTCACAGATGGTCTAAAAACTATATGATTTGTAGTACTATTTCCTCCCCTTTGGGCTCCTTTAAGACCATCACTACAGAAATTGAAAGTGCCTGAACAGAATGAGAGCATTTTCTCAACACTATAAAGTTCTTATAAAAAGTCTACACAAGTAGTGAAAATATTCCTTTAAAATAGATTTTTATTGGCATGTCATACTTTTATACTGTCACGATTCTCCTTTCTCTGTCTTTCTCATATAGCACTCTCATCCAAAACAAATAATTTTAAAATAAAAAAGGAAGAAGAGAAAAAATAATGAAACCCATCAATACACTAAAAAAAAGCTGATGTTATAATTAGTGTTACATAAACATGAATCCTTTTTCTCTGCAAAGGAGGTGGGGGTGGTATCTTCTTTGAGGCCAACCTTACTATCGTTTCACAACATTCATCTTTGATTGTGTTGTAACTGATGTTTTTTCACATTTACATTGAATTAATTACTGTATTTATTGTTTTCTTGACTCTGCTAACCTTGCTTTGCTTCGGTTCCTGTACATCTTTACACATTTTTCTGTTTTCATCACATACACAATTTCTTCTAGCCCAGTAATATTCCATTCCATCCCCGTACCACGGCTGGCTTAACTATTCCCCAATTTTGTGTCCATTTCTTCTGCTATAAAAAAGGTGCTTCTATAATTAATTTGGTGTATGTAGATCCTTTCTTTTATTAATGACCTTCAAATCATTCATCATCTCTCATAGTTAGCAAAAGCAATTTTACTTAGTTATAATAAAGGAAGAACATTCAGAGAAGGGGAGCATATTTAGTCATAGATAAGTGTTGATTTAACTGTTCATGCTTTCTCCACTACTATGCTGTCCTTGGATGTCCTTCAGTCAATCCTCAGGAAGCTACTGAAACTTTGTGTATTATTTTTTTTCTATACAGTCAACCAGAAATCTACATTAGCCACCTAAGCTTTTGCCTCCTGAGTCAATCAAGTCTTAAGAATCTTTTAAAAATACTTTTAAAGAAAAAGAACTATCACAGTCCATATGATGGGGGTCAACAAGTTCTACCATATCGATTAATTATTAACATCTGGAATTTGATGTTTGAGGTAGACAATAGGTCATAGGATATAGTGGGTGAGAAGGTGACCTTGAATGGAAGAAGATCTGGATTCAAGTCCTAACTCTGATAAACACGATGTGACCCTGGATAAGTCACTTAAACCTTTCAGGGTGCCAGGAAAATTTCTAAGACTACAAGTTGCAAAACATGCCTATCTGCTGTGGTTTAAAAAAAATCAGGAAAGGAAGCTTCACACATAGATAAAATCAGAGATCTGGGCCAAAACTGTACATACATTATATTCATACACACAATATGTCTACCAGGTCAGATCATCTATATATGTATGTACACATATACACATATGCTATATAAACACATGTAATACATGCGCACACATATGTGAAGGCATATGCACAGACACATAACATGTGCATATACATATATGCATGTGTGTATATACATGTGTGTCTGTACATATATAATATGTGTACACATGTGTGTATATATACATATACATGTACACACAAACACCCACCATATATGTACATAATAAAAACCTGGTAGAATTAAAATTGTGTTTTAATGACTCTTCTCCAAGAAAATGTCTTCCATGAATATGTTACGATCATACAAGGCTACTTAACAGGTGAAAGCAGAGATAACCTGGTTAATAATACTTTTGTTACCCATATCAAGTCAACAATAAAACCTCAAGTGTCTACCATTGTCACTAAGGATGTCAGAAAACAAACTGGATTGCATCTGGGAAGCTGCATAGTTTCAAAGCTTTCGATAAACTCAAGCATAATTTCCAAATGCACTTTTTTCATACTTCTTTTTTCACCTAGTTATATAATATGATTACCAATAATGAAATTACATAGTCTCTGAAGAATTAAAATTGCAGGTAACCCAGTGGAATAATGAACAGTTATACAATGGGCATAAATAGGCTGAAACATATTACCAATGATACCCTTATCATAAGAATTGACATAAAATGTATCATATAGGAAATGTCAGAAAAACACATGGGAATTCAACACTGTGAGAGCCAAGGATAATGGATGGACAACTTAAATTCTTCACAGGTACCCACCAAAAGAGTAGGCAGCTGGGTGGCACAGTGGATAGAGCACCAGAGCTGGAGTCAGGAACACTCATCTTCTTAAATTGAAATCCAGCCTTGGACATGTAATATCTGTGTGACCCTGGGGAAATCACTTCACCCTGTTTGCCTCAGTTCCTCATTTATAAAATGAGCCAGAAGAGGAAATAGCAAACCAATCCAGCATCTCACCAAGAAAACCTCAAATGAGGTCACAAAGAATTGGACACAACTAAAGAACAATTGAATTGAAACCATCAAAAGACTTAGAGGAAGAACCCCTGAATATTGACACACTGTGTGAAGGATTTATTTGGGGATGTGATTAAGAACTATCCAGAATGAGGAAGGTGGATTGCAATCTATATCACTAAAGTGAGATCATGGATTCACTGAAATAAAAATTTTGTGTAAGGACCCATGGTAATGCAATGATATAAAAACATAGTTCCTCCCCTCTAGAAACTTGTGGTCTAATTTATGTCGCTGATAATAAGGAATGGGTAAGAGAGGATGAATTGGCATACTCAGATCTCTAGTACTTGAAAAACAACTTAAAAGTTGTTGCTAATGGGTGTTGGTAGCATCATGTCATTATAGAAAGGACAGTATAGAATACTATTTACATATATAGAGAATTTAATAATTGACATTATTAACACAGAAAACATGTCAAAGGAAATAAAAATCCCTATTGATACATTTGACCCAATGCAACTCAAAGATTTGAGCTCAGATATTTGGAATTATTTTGCTTTTTTTAGATCTCAATTTCATACTCCCTCCACCATCTTGGGAATTAGTCACTTGGGTTTTAAATCTCTAACTTTTCTATTGCTGGCATTGCCCTGGGCTATTTGAAACTGGTTAGGGACTTAAGTGTTCTATTTCTGCATTTAGGGAAAGTACCACAATGAAATGATGGGGAAGAGGGAAGAATTGCAGTTAGAAGATAAATGATTTGACTTTATAGAGCATGAACAGCCACAGGATTTAGGAAGGTGACTAGTAAATGAGGTTAGCCAAGCTCCTTTAAAGAAGATAACAGCTACTTACATTCATGTAACACTTTATGGCTTACAAAGCATAAATAAAGTTATATCTGTTACCTCATTCAATCCTCAAAAAACCACAAATAGCAAGTAGAGTAGAAATTCATTTCCAAATTTCAAAGGTAAAACCAGCATCCTTAAAGCTATGACTTACCCAAGTACTCTGGTACTAAGTGGCAGAGCAAAGATTTGAACGTGATTCTACTGGTGCCAAGTCTAGTCTTCTTTTTACTAGGGTCTTTATGAAGATTAAAGTATAGTTGTTTCCTGTAATACCATAATAATTCTGTGGAGACTTTTGGGAGTAGTACCCAAGGTAACTCAGAAGTCAGAAACAGTGCTTGGAAAAATTCAGAAGTTGTGACTTTCTTTATCTGTATGAGACTCTTTTTATACTGTTCTGTACAATGGCCAGAGAATTGCAGAGCTATGTGAAGATATTTTATTCTCATGGAAGTACAGAAATCATATTAGAGCACATAAAAGTATGATACCTTATAAGCAATTGGATAGATAGTGGGTGAGGGCATTGCAGGACTTTTGGTGGGGGTCTAAGTGACTCTGTATTAAAAGTTCCTTGTATCATGCACCCCTTTGACAGCCTGCAGACTTCTAAGAGTAGTGTTTTTAAATGCATAAAATAAATACTCAGGATCACAAAAGAGATCAGTTATATCAAAATAGTTACAAAAATATTTCAATCTTCCCCACTACCCACAGTAATAACACCTGTTTAAATGGAGCAAGGCATCCAAATGCCACAGTGTATTACACGGGTAGACATGAAACCAGATGTCTCTTCAAGTGTAGAATTTGCAAACCAGGTTCAGATTCTTAAAATCTGACCAATATTGTGGATTCTTAAAATCTCACGCTCTCCAACCATTGTTGTAATAAACCCTATCTCTAATTGAAAGAAGGTTTGGGTTGAATTCATTTGAAACAGGACTCACATCATTTGCCCTTGAATTTCAGGGTTCCCAACTATATTGCCAAGGTGATACCCATAGCGGCAGCTATAATATGCTGATGTATTTCCAGGTTTGAATTTTAAGATATAACAGACTCTCTTCATTGAAGACAGAACCAAGACATTTATTAAAACACCAAAAAGCCAAATCCATCATGGCAACAAAGAAATCTACCATAGTAACCAAGAAGTCTATACACATTATTGGGCCTTCCCACAAACCAAAGCCCTTAAGCAAAATCATTCCCTCTCTCACTTACAGCTAGCTGCTTGCTTCTTCTCTTTCCCATCTCTGCCTGCTCTGTCTCACTTCCTCTCAGCTTTGCTCCAACCTTCCTGCTCCGTGACTCAGGCTTCCATGTGACTTAAGCAAGTCACATAGGCCTATTAATAGATGGGAAATATCTTCCCATTCCATTAACAATACATTTGGCCCCAAGATCTTTTCATATCCATTACATAGGTCAATGGGACAACTGGTATCAACAGAACTTTACAACAATATAACAGGGATAACACAAAATAAGCACATAAAATAATATCTTAGGATGGGGCTTGAGCACAAGCACCCCATCATTCCACCATCAAATGAACAGGGCCCAAAATTCCTTGTGGTAAAAGGTGAAGGTCTCTTCTTCTGTAGCTAGTTCCTGCTAAAATTGGCTGTAGAGCTGTCCCTGCCCCAAGAGGTCCCATTTGAGGGGTCAGATTCTGGAGGTTTTGTGATTGATCATCAAGGAGTTTTGAAATACCTCGTTACAACCTTGATCACTCCTTTCCCCCACTCCCTTCTCTTGAGTCAAGGATATCTCAGTGTTGGATTGCAAACAGCCTAGGGTTTTTCTGTTAGCAACTCATATCCCAGATCAGACTAGGAGAAGAGAGTTTCACCCTCCCCTCCCTTTCAAATTTACCCTCCCCCACCTGGCAAAAGGAAGGGGGGGAGGGGCAGCAGCTACAGCATGGCCCCCACTGACAAAATCTTGGACATATCACTCAGGTTCAGTACACACTGCTCTCCTCCTCCTACCCTCCCTCCCCCCCCCCCAAGCAGCCATGCGGAGAGAGGAAAGTGATCTCATCAAAGCAGTATGAGGTAAAAAGCCAACCAATCTCCAAACTTGGGTAAGCCCACTCTTTTAAAGTTATAGTTTTACCATGTTAATGATGAGATGAGATTCTCTGTGTAATTTGGAAATGCCCTCAACAAAATTGGAGTCACCTGATTGGTAATGGGTTTGTTTCAAGTTTCAGATTGGTAAACTTTTGCATCAGCTATGTCAAGCAATTTTTCATAATTTGATTACAGCTAAAACAATTTGTCTATCACTAATTAACATTGTAAGATTGTTGGTTATTGTTTTAAGCTAAAACCTAAAGCTGGTAATTGATTACTGTGTGTGTGGAAAGAAGGGGATGGGGTAGAAGTCTCATCCAGATTGGTTCTCCCCATTCAGAGCAATCCACAGATGAAAGGCTAGATAGAGTGAATAGAAATTCCCTTTTCTGGGGTCCCTGTTGATTTTCTTATTTTGTAAACTTCCCAAAAAACCCATTTGGGTTTTGGAGTTCCTAAACAATGAACTTGGCTTGCTGAAAATTTGCTAGTATATAGAAATGATCTCTAACAATTGACTTTTAAATCAGGACAAATTTAAATTTGAGATGTAAATCCTGGGCAATTTTTCCCTAAGCCATGATTAGTGAAACTTGCTGTTTGAGGTAAAAGCTCATGGGACCATAAATGATTTCATTTTGAGTTGTATGATGGTTCATAATAATCCATCCATAATCAATAGTCAATAATTCATCATCTGAGAAAAATGTCACAAGCTACTCAGAGAGAATGTGACACAAGTGGGGGGTCGGGATCAGGAAAAAGCTGAGAGGACAATTTTAGCCTCAGTCTAAGATGGGATCCTCCTGTCTCAGTTTCCCATTGTGTTCCTTTGAAACATTCCTTTGAAAAGGAATGTTATCCACCTGGCTATTTCTGAGTCTGGCTATGAGGAGAAATTAATACTGAGTGATTAGAAAACTGTAAATTATCTGAATTCAAACAGAGTTAAGCATATTTTATCCTGTCATATTTGGGCCCTAAATCCTGTCCCTACTTTATATTTTTATTGCAAATTTCTATAGCCACAGCAAATGGACAACAAAAAATATACGCACTATGCAAGTGTGTGATATCTTGCTGTTCTGACTTGAATAATCATTCCACATCCCAAATTACTGAAATTGAATCAGAAACATCTTCAATGTGGTTTGGGAAAGAGAACCTCAGTGCAATAAATTTTCTTTGAGGGAGGTAACCTATTTGACCTAATCATTACTTAAGCATCCTCCCTAGTCTTTTGTTATAATTGGAGTAAAGTCAGTCCCTGGCCAAGGGTGAAAAGTTTCTACCTGGAAAAGTGTTGTTACTTCTCAATAGCACTGATCTTCCTAAAGGAATTTGAGTCCTGCAGACTTGGTTGTCAGATTTATATTTTCCAGACTAAAGGTATCAGCCTATGTTCACCCATCGTCCATTGGATGCAGCCTATGCGCCATTCCAGTCAACCTCCTTTCCTGGACTCCTTCAAGGCAGGGACAGTTCTACACCCCTTGCCAGCAGGAAGCAGTTTCAGAAGCCCAGACCTTTGCCTTTAGCTTAAAAGAATTTTGGTCCTATTTGTCTGAGAGGGGAATAATGGGGCACCAATGATAGACCCTTAAAAGGCCCTGGAGTTTATCATGTTGTGCAGGTCCCTGCCTTTCACCTGGGTTACCTGGTCCTTCCCAGTTAATCCTTTCAATTGCCCTTTTATGGTGGGGTGATGTGATGGCTCAGGAGGAGAAAGTGAGGCTGGTGACCTTGAATAGCCCTCTCTCACTCAAATCAAAGTCAACTGCAAGTCATGTCATCATTTCCCTGATGTCTAAAACAAAGGACAAACACAACCTGTGAGCAGACTGAGCTACCTGAATGGGGACCCAGTTAGTTGGGTAACTCAGCTCTCCCTCTCCCTTCTCCCTCTCCTTCTCCTCTCCAAAGGGAGGTAAATTTCCAGTTAACTTGGGGTTAAGGATTTCCTCCTTCCCTCCTTCCCTTCCTTCCTTCCTTCCTTCCTTCCTTCCTTCCTTCCTTCCTTCCTTCCTTCCTTCCTTCCTTCCTTCCTTCCTTCCTTCCTTCCTTTCTTCCTCCCCCTCTCCTTCACTCTGAAACTTATACATTTGACCCTGGTCAAACTCTATTTAATGACCATATTTTGGGCCCTTCTGTCTTTGAGTGAATTTAGAGTGAATGTCAGTGGTAACTGTTTCTCTTTGGAACAGCAACCCTGTCAGTCTTCTCCTCACAGCTTGATTTTTTGTTTTGTTTTGTTTTCTTCTTAATTAAAGGGGCCAACCCTTAACTCACTTCTTAAAGAGGTGACATCTGTTCCCTGAATGAACATTACTTCACTTTAAGTGAGTTCCTGAAAAGGACTTAGCCTAGAAGGGTAAGGGTGTCCCATTACATCCTGGGCCATCTCTAGCCCTCCTGATGAATATCTGGTTACTGGATCCAAATGTCTCAGGAGGGGAAGTGAGGCTGGTGACCTTGCACAGCCCTCCCTCACTCAAATCAAGGTCAACTACACGTCATAGCATCATTTTCCTGATGTCATGGTCCTCTTCAAAAACAAAGGACAAACACAACAATAACATGGTGGCCCTCGTTGTCTGCTCCTGGCCCCACCCTAGACCACCACTGCTTAATTCCATCTAGACCCTTTCTGTTACCTCTCAGTCACCCCAGAGTACTTGATCACTCCTAGATCACATCCAGATCTTCCCACAGTCTTCTGTATAAAAGGTCCATCTTGCCTCCATTAAAGTTCTCAGATTCCTTAAGAGTCTGGCCAAGGCTCAGATTCTTAAAATCTGGCTGATATCATGAATTCTTAAAATCTTGCCCACCCAACCAGTGTTTTAATAAACCCTATGTCTGACTTAAAATAAAAAAATTTGCAAACTAAATCAGTTAACATCTTTTCCATTTCAGTGTGGGGGCATTTCTGATATGAAAAAATCCCTCTACTGGGAGTATGTTAGTAATTCTTACACAATTTAGGATCAAATATTTAGAGCTGGAAATGACCTTACAGACTGTAATTCAGTCATTTTTCAGTCATGTTCAACTCTTCATGACCATTTTCAGAGTTTTCGTGGCAAAGATGTTGGAGTAGTCTGCCATTTTCTTCTGCAGATCATTTTATGAATTAGGAACTGAAGCAAACAGGGTTAAGTAACATGCCCCCGGTCACATAGCTGGTATTTGAGGCCAGAGGTGAATTCGTGAAAATGAGTCTTCCTGAACCCAAGGCCAGTGCTCTATCCACTGTACCACCTAGATGCCCACATTTTATAGATGAGGAAATTGAGTCATCAACTGTAGTGCAATATGAAGAAGATATAGCTAGAAAAAGTTCAAATCCTCATTCTTTCAGTAACTAGTTGTATGACTTTGGGCAGGTAATTTCATCTCTAAAAAAAGGTACTAGAATAGATGATCCCTAAAGGCCCTGCCAAGCTATGATGATTTATGATTCTAATGTGAACTGGAATATCATCAGCTAAGAAAAGTGTCAATATATCTTCGTGCAGTTCTTTTATAAATTTGAGGGGGTGGAGGATAAGTGCATAAGTGCTAATTAACATTTTTGGTATTATTATTATTTATAATATTACTAATAATATTATTATTACCCACAGAGGACCAGAAAACATCAGCAAGAAGAGAACTTTGATGTTAGCTTGGATGAGAGATCTCATTTCATTTCTCTTTAAATTTTTGCTAAGATAAAAAAGAGACACAAATTAGAAGACATTGAAAGCCATTCCTCAGCTTTGCTTTCTCCCTTTGGAGATTGAAAGTGTCTTCTCACACATTTCTCATTATCTGAAGTTAATGAGAATTCTAATTAGTGCCACTGAACATTTCTTCTCTATTCTTCAAAACTTAGCTCCCACCCCCTTCCCCTTTTTTTCTTCAAGCTGCCAATTTTGTGTGATGCAGTAGATGTCTACATTTGGATTTCATCAGAAGTCTACTGTGATCCTCAGGAATTCTAGAACAAAGGAATAAGAAAATTTGCATTTCTACTGGTGCAACTCTCAACCACACAGTATTTTCAATGGGGAACTTGGTTTGGTTTCAAATTCCTGTGAGCCACCTTTGAACTTAGAGTCTAAAAAGACCTGGATTTGAATCATGGCTCTGCTATATCTCTATAAGAAAATTACTTTACCTTTCTGATTTTCATCTGTAAAATGGATATTTGTCCATTCCTCAATATCTAGAAGGGACCTTAGATAGCATCTAGCCCAAAGCCCTCATTTTACAGATGAGAAAACTGAGGTACAGAAGTATAAGGTGACTTGCCCACAGTCACACAGGACTTCAGTAAAAGAACTGAGAGTTGAACTCAAGTCCTCAATAGAATTTGTGCTATCTTCCTCATAGGGTTGTCATGAGGATAAAATGGGATAATAAATGTAAAATATTTGATATGTTATTAATAGTTACTTTGAAATATTTAAATCAAGATATAATAAATCTATATTATTCTTGAGTATTTAAAAATATCCTTGACAAAATAATGGATTCTCCCTCTTCCAACACTGATCATAATCCCTCTATATCTTAGTAAACAGGAAGTAGCCCCTTTCTAGAGGTTGTAGTCAAAAACAATTATCCCTTGGTGACTTTTGGAAGCTGAGCTTCTCTGAACTTAGCTCAACAGGTTCCATTATATTTTTTATAAATTATTTTGAGACATTTTGGGTTAAATTTGTGATTTCATTAATATAAAATATTGATATTTCTCAGGATGGAAAGTTCCTCCACTAATGCATATTGGCCACTCATTGGTAATTTAGGATCATAGATTTAGAACTGGAAAAAGTCTCAAAGGACATCCAATAAATCCCACCTATTTTTACAGATGAGAAAAATGACATCCAGGGAAGGTGACTGACTGGTCTTAGAGAGCTGCCTGGGACTCTGAATGGTTAAGTGTCTTGTCCATGGTTACACAGCCAGGATGAGTCAGAGGCAGGACTTGAACCCAGATCTTGCTAACTCAAAGGTAGAGCCCTCTATCCACTATGCCATGCTGCTTTAGGTTGAATTTATTGATTATTTTTCTCTGAACATAATATCACATTTTATTCATGACCTGTGATTTGTTCAGCCAATATCTGACCAATAGCATCCACTTTGCTCCCCAACAGGAAAACTACACTGCATGTCTGGAACTTTTCTTTTTGATTTTTAAATTTTATTTTTAGTTTTCAACATTCATTTTTATAAGATTTTGAGTTCCAAAATTTTCTCTTCCTCCCCAGGACAGCATGCAATTTGATATAGGTTATACATGTACATTCTTATTAAACATATTTCTACTTTAGTCACGTTGTGAAAGAAGAATCAGAGCAAAAGAGAAAATCACAAGAAAGAAAAAACAACGAAAAAAGAGAAAATAGTATGCTGTGGTCTGCATTTGGACTCCATAGTTCTTTCTTCAGATGTGGTCAGCATTTTCCATCCTGAGTCTTTTGAAATTGTCTTGAATCATTGTATAGCTGAGAAGAGCTAAGTCTATCACAGTTGATCATCGCACAATGTTGTTACATGTGTACAATGTTCTCCTGGTTCAGTTCACTTCATTCAGCATCCTTTCACATAAGTCTTTCCAGGTTTTTATGAAATCTACCTGCTCATCATTTCTTATAGCACAATAGTATTCCATTATATTCATGTACTTCAACATGTTCAGCCATTCCCCAATTGATGGGCATCCCCTCAATTTCCATTTCTTTGCCATCACAAATTTTATTGATAAATAATAATAAACTGATAGTAATAATGAGTTCCCAGTCACATAGGACTCTAAGGTTTACAAAGCACTTTCTTCACAGTAATACTGTAAGATAGTAAAAGTATTATTATTTTCATTTTATAAATGAGGAAACTGAGGTTCTGGGGGATTAAGTAAAGTGCTCCAGATGACATCGCTAGTAAGCATCAAAGCCCAGATTCTGACTTAGCCCCACGCTGCCTCTAATGCTCCAAACTCTGGCACCCTTTGGGCTCCGGATGAGGGTAGGCAGTGGGCAATAAGATTTTGCTGTCTCAGGAGCCTGACAGACACTTAATTTGGTCATTTTAGTGATGCCCTGCAGTCTCAGAAATAACTTTTTTTTTTTTTTTGCTTAGGCTTCCATTTTATAATTTCCCAACTCCTCCAGAGAGCTCAGGGCTGGCAGTTCTAGCCACGACTATCTTCAGGGATTGGTGCCTGTCAGTAAAAGCTAATTATCTCTCCCTCTGGGAGTGGAAAGGAGATATTAGAGGTAAATTCTTTTTTCTTTTTAACTCCTCTTCTGACATTAAACCTGGCCAAGTAGGCGGCTTGTGAAGCTAATACGGAGTGGTTGGCCTGCAAGTAAAGGGTGTCAGAACTTACATATGCTTCAGTATTCACAGGAGAGTTTCTGCCAATCTCCAAGGGTTCCTCTGAGCTCTCAGATCCTAGGAACCTGTGCTCCTTAAGTGCTAGTTGTCGTGCAGACAAGGAACGCCTGGGGGCACAATGGCCTAGTAATGGATCCTTCCATTGGTGCATCTCTAAAGGAGGTATCAGGAGAAGGATGGGAGTCCCCAGAGTGGAATAACTGCCTATGATCTAAACATAATGAGCCCAGGGCCTGTGATACCAAACAACTCCCATAAGAAAGGACAGTCTCAAGGCAATTGTTGGCCATTTTTTGCTGCATGCATCTGTTCTTATTCACTTTCTCTTCCTTTTCTGCCTCCTCCATCTCAGTCTTTAATGCTTTTCATTTTTCTTCTCTCTTTTGTCCTTCCCCCCTTCCTTGCTTTAGGCTTTCCAGTGGCCTAGAAAGTATTGTTTCTCCCTTCAAGGTTTAAGCCCTTCTAAACGCCTGGATCAGGGAAATATTATTTTTCCTTGAATCACCATGAAGGTAAAGGGACCTACAGGTTGCTCTAGCCAAGAACTGAATTTCAGGGTTCCATATGTGTAAAAATGAAGATGATAAAATGATAATGCTTAAACTGCCATTATCTCAAAGAGTTATGTAAGGTTCTAATGAGCTAGTACATTTAGAACTGTTTTGTAAGCCATAAAAAAGACAATGTGGTATAGTAAGTGGGCTACTGAATTAGGAATAATCAGGTCTAAATTCTATTGTCAGTTTGGGTCATCAGTCAGCTTTACAACCTTAGGTAATTAATTAACCGCTCTGGGCATGATTCCACATCTGTAGGGGTAGCAGTAGTAGTAGTAGTAGTGGGGTAGTAATAATAGTAGTAACAATGGTAGTAGTAGTTGCAGCAGTAGAAGTAGCAGTAGTAGTGGTGATGGTGGTGGCAGGAGTGGTCATCATACTAGTAGTATTAGTAGTAGCAGTAGCAGTAGCAGTAGCGGTAGCGGTAGCAGTAGCAGTAGTAGTAGTAGTAGTAGTAGTAGTAGTAGTAGTAGTAGTAGTAGTAGTAGTAGTAGTAGTAGTAAACAATCATCATGATCATCTTTGGGATTATGAGAAAAATGTTCTTTCTAGCATATTTTTCACTATTCCAAGCTACGAAGTTTCTTAGGTGAAGGGCAACATCCCATAAAGCCTGGACATATTCATAAGAAGACTGTTGAGATGAAAGGTATGAATAAAATTTCAGTTGCAGCAGAGGGTTATCCACATAACATGTAAGCGGATGGGCCCTTACCCTCTCCCCTTCCAATGGGCCATACATACTCTGTTCTCTTACTAAAGGATATATACATGACAAGAAATTCCTTATTCATCCCCATCACTAGGGTACTCAATGCTACAGTACTTATGTTTTGGGATGACATAGGAGCCTCTTATTGGTCCTTGTGTCTAGGGGTTATGTCAAAGAGGATTGACTACTCATATAGAATGAGCTACTTACTAGACTTGAAAAGAAGACAGAGTCTCCAGTCTTCTTGATTTTCCTTTCTGAGTATTCATTTGGGACTCTGCTAGCTCTTCCTTGGATTTCCTGATTGGGGCAAAGGGATTTCTTTCCTCCCTGTCCCTCCAGTTGCAATTATGGTGACTATGGGTACATGTCTATAAGTATATGAGTACATGACTATAAAATATGCTTGCTTAGGTGAACCTGAGACTGATCTCAAGTCCCTGGTTGCCTCTTCTGCTTTGTTCTTCTTGCCCTGAGCAAAATTCAACAAAAGTGATCTTGAGAAATAGGTATTCCTAGTCTTAGAGACTCTATTATGAATGTAAGGGATCTGGAATTCTTGATCTGGGTGTACATTGTTCAACAGGAGAGAATCCCTGTAACTGTATCTTTTTCAGAGAAAGTGATGACCTCCTATAGGAAAATAAGTCTTGCTCTAGCTGGCCAAACTCACCTGGAGTGAGTTGCTTAGATAAGGCAGATCCCAGGTAAAAAGGATAACCTGTTAAACTGTCTCATAAGTCTCCCAGGGATATTTCCTACCTTCTAGGCAACTAAAACAGGAGTTATGGGTTACTATATTATATTTTTAGCATTTGTCCATGTGCATTTGGAGTCCCTTTTTTTGTCTTAAACATTTTTTCATGGTAGAAGAAATAAACAGCAGTTTTATACCTGATATCAACTACTTTGCAAATTGGGTGACTTTCCTAGAAGGAATACCTAGTTCCCTTTGGGAAGAACCTAGATATCAACTTTATTTAAGTAGTCAGCTTTATTTCACAACATTTTCCCTGGTGAGAGCATAATGAGTGTGAGAGGAAAATTCACACACACACACACACACACACACACACACACACACACACACACACACACACACACACACCCCCAAGAAATGATCTTACCAACAGGGGCCTTTTACCATAAAGGAACATTCCTTGGACTATGAGAGACATAAGAACATAAGAACCTGGGAAATTGTTTAATGTATTCTTCACCATTGGCTTATGGTGCTGAATGGATGAGAACCCCCAGAGGACCACGTACCAGAGATGCTTTAGATACTTGTTATTATATCCATTTTACAAAGGAGGAAAAAGAGGCTGAAAGAGGTTAATTCTTTTGCCCATGGTCATTTAGTCCAAATATCAAAGGTGGAATTTGAACTTGGGTCTTCCTGACTCTACCCTTTAGAATTCTATGCACTATAACATGTTACTTCTGAAGAAATGGAAAGAATGAAATGTTTTCTTTGGAAAGAAAATAATCACTTTGCCTTCTTAGCTTTTGTGCTTACTCAGATACATTTGTATAGCAAGAATGAAAACATTTTAGTGGACTGGGCAAAAACAGTGGCTTAGTCATACAAAACTCTAAAATTTCTTTGGCAGAGTCTTCTAAAATGGATTTGATGGCACAGGAAGTACATAAATGAATTAACTGGGAGTCACATGGACTTCTTATCTCTAAATGAGATTGGGGACAAGGGCTGGCTATCTAAATCTGGGATAAAGATTGAACCTATGTGAGCTAATAAGATCATCCAGATAGAGGGTGTAGAGAGAGAAGTCAAAAGGGCCCAGCATAGAACCTTAGGGAGTACTCTCTATTCAGGGGAGCAATAAGGATGATAAACCAGGAAAAGAGCCAAAGAAAGGGCCTACAGACAGATAGACTAACTGAGAAAGAATAGTGCCATGAAAACCCAAAGAGAAGAGAGTCTCCAGGAGAAGAGGGTAGGCCACAGTGCCAAATACTATAGGACAGTCAAAGAGGTTGGGGACTGAGAAAAGACCATCAAATTTGACATTAAGATTTCCTGGCTAAATTTGGAGAGAGAAGTTTCAGTGGAGTGATGAGTTTAAAAGTCAGACTGCAAAAGATAATAATGTTACATGATATTAAATATTTGGACGCTGCAAGTCAGAGTCTAACAGACAGCAGTATTTATTGGTAGAGATCAGGGAAGGCATTGTGGAGGTATTGTTTGAGTTGGGTTTTGAAGGACTCAACAGGCAATGATTGAGTATATTTCATGCATAGGAAATTGTATGAACGTGAGTTTGTGGTTCTTTTTTGTATTCTTTTGGATTCTTGCTTTACAGTCTGGGACTGAGTATTAGGGGGACAGGATGGGTACTGGCAAGCTTCCCTACCCTAGATCTTGACTGCATTGATGTCAGGTACAGATATCATTCTTCCCTCCCCACAAAATTTATTAATTTATTTGTTTTCAATTTTCAACAATAACTTCCATAAGTTTTAAATTTTCTCCCTCTCCTTCTCTCCTCCCTCCCCAAGATGATATGCAATCTTATATGGGCTCTACACATACATTCCTATTAAACACATTTTCACATTAGTCATGTTGCATAGAAGAATTAAAATGAATGGGAGAAAACATGAGAAAAACAAAACAAAACAAAGCATAACAAAAGAGAAAATAGTCTGCTTCATTCTATGTTCTGACTCCACAGTTCTTTGTCTGGATGTGCATGACATTTTGCATCATGAATCCTTTGGAAATGTTTTAGGTCCTTGCATTGCTGTGAAGGGCTAAATAAAAATCATTCTTTAGTTTTGGATTTACCATAATAGTCAACAATAGTCCACAAATAATTTTTAAGAGCCTACTATGTGCTAGTAACTGTATTTAAGTGCTAGAATACAAAGAAAGGTATAATATGGTGCCTGCCCTCAAGGAGCCCCCAATCTAATGGGAGAAGACAACACATTAAAAAGCAGATGAATGGGCTGGAGCAGGTTACTGAGAGCTGGGGTGGGAAATGATCTGGGGAAATGTGAATTTCAGCTTTAATTTTTCTTGCAGAATGATGAGTTTCTGAAGATTATGAAACCCAGGAGGTCACCTGGGTGAGAAATGATGGAGTGAATTCCCTGAGTACTCTTCTTAAAGATTTAGGGAAGAGCTCTCCAATGTCCAACCTCTACCACCTCTAGTCAGAGGGAAGGAGGAGCCACAATGGGAAGTGAGTGTGAAGAAGATGTGAGTTTCAGAGTTGATTTTATCTTTCAGAAATATGCATTTTTGGAGATCATGAAATCCAGGAGTTCATCCAGATTGGAAATTATGAGATGAACTCCTTAACTGCCCTACTCCAGGTCTAAGACAGATAAGAGATTTCCCAGAAAGAATGGTGAGGTAGTGGATGATGGTATGAGCATCTGGTTAGAAAATCTACCACCTCAGAAATGGGCCAGTGTAGTCAAGATCATCAGGCCAAGGATGGAGAAGGGCAGGATTAAGAAAGAGGCAGTGTGTTTATATATCAGGTCTCCAAATTAACCAGTTCTGACTAATAAACCTGGAGAGGGGGAGGAATTTAATTTCTCTTTATATCTTGTGGTTGATGATTTGATATAATGGCACAGAAGAACTTCTCATAGCTCTACCTTTTGTGATTACCATCTTGTATCTATATGGCAGAGTCACAGGATATCTCTTTTCTCTGCTTGTGGCAGTCAGGCTGGAGATGTTGAGAATTCAGTATGATTTGGGATGCTGTAGCCCAGTCCTTTGCTTCTAAGGAAGTTTATCTTTATTCTTCCCTTGGGCTTCTTACTAGTAAGAAGGGCACTGGCTTGTTGCTTTTTTCCCCAGAATACCCTATGGCTGTTGCCCAAGTAATAACTCACTGTCTCAGTCCAAGTACATCCCTGGTTCATCTATGAATGAACATACATACATCTGAGTTCATGCACCAGAACTACTGTGTGTGTTTGTCCTTCATTGCCGAAGAAGACCATGCCATCAGAGAAATAATGACATGACTCGCACTTGACTTTGTTTTGAGTGAGTGAGGGCTGTGCAGGTCACCCAGACTCACTTCTCCTCCAGAACCATCTGAATCTAGTGACCAGATATTCATCAGGTCACTCCCCATTCATCAGGATGAGGCAATTGGGATTAAGTGACTTGCCCAAGGTCACACAGCTAGTGAGTGTCAAGTGTGTGAGGTGAGATTTGAACTCAGGTCCTCCTGACTCCTACACTGGTGCTCTATCCACTGCACCACCTAGCTGCCCACCAGAACTATACCTAGAGAGAGGAGAATAGGGCTGTCAACTATGGTACTGAAATTTAAAAGGTGCTGACAGGATTACTACTCTGGCAGGTAGAAATGGCATGTTCCTGCTAGCAAAAATGTTTTTCTTTTTGTTTTTAAATCGGACTTATGCTGAAGTCCCAGAGAGGAAGTTCTGTAAATGTAGCTCTGATATTTCTCTGTAAGAATCACAGATTGAAAGGTGGAAGGGGGAACAGAGGCCATTTAGTTTCAACCCCTCCCCCACCCTGCCCCTGGCCCAGTTTTACAGAGAGGTTAGGTGACTTGCCCCATGTCATATATGTAGCAAGAAGCAGAACCAGAATTTGAATCCAAGACCTCTGATTTCAAATCTAGCGGTGTTCCACTATACCATACTGCTTCCCTCTACCAAGACAAAAAGCCAATGGCTCAGGGTTACAAAGTATTTGTTAGAGGTAAGACTTGAAGACAGGTCTTCCTGACTCTGAGGGGAGCAGTCTATCTACTTTGCTACACTGTTTCTCTCAGAAAGTTAACAAGAATAATTAGTTTAAATTGGAATCAACAGGTTTATTCTCCTTCCCAAGAAAACACATCGTATGTAAGCTCATCCTAGCCTATTCCCCTCCAGATTTCTGTGCCCTAGCCTCCCTAGCAATGGTCTTACAGTATTCCAGGGTATTTGTCTGTCTCCTATGGGGCAAGATCCCAATGTTTCTCCCATTTTTCAATTAAATTTGTATTAAAAATTAATTTGATAGTAAGTTTGGTGATATTTATCCCAAGACCCCAAACTTCTAGCTATTACTCTGCCTAGTACAAAGCCTTATAAATAGTAAACATTCAATTACTGCCTGTTGAATGAAAGAATGAAATTCTTAAAAAAAATAGGAAAGAAAAAATAGAATATCGAGACACATGGCTTTCCCCTTCTCTGTCACTGTTTCTTAGCTAGTGTATTCAGTGGATCAAGGTATCTTCTTCTTCATTTCTCCACCTGATCAATTGTTTACCAAAGGAGTGGAGGTAACAGTGGAAAAGAGATGAGAGAGATTAGTTCACAAGGCAGAGATAGAAAGTATAAGAGTGTGTGTGTGTGTGTGTGTGTGTGTGTGTGTGTTGTGTGTGGCCCATGGTAAGTTGAAGTGGATTCCTATAATAAATACATTTTTGGATGATAACTATAATTTCATTGATACAAATAACTCCCTACAAGTCAACTCTTTCTACCAATGCAGATTGTTCTCTCTTGTACTGAAAGAGTTGCCCTGCACACAGAGTAATTAAGTGACATGTTCAGAGTTACAAAATCAATATATATAACATACATATATGTATCATATTGTTCTTATAGAGAAGATGGAGAGATGTAGACTAGATGGTGATACAGTTAGTTGAACTCATAACTTATTGGATGACTGAACTTGCAGAGTGGTTAGCTCCTAATGTCAATGTTGCAGAAGGTCTCTGGTGGAGTCCTGCAGGGATCTTTGTTTAGCCCTATGCAGTTTAACGTTTTAATCAATGACGTAGATAAAGGGATGGATGGATGGTTGCTCGTCAAATCTGCAAAGTTTGAAGGTATAGCTAACATACATCCAAAAATATCCTGACCAGATAGAACATGGGATGAATGTGATAAGGTGAAATTCCAAAGCTATGTAAATTCTTATACGTGGCTACCAAAATCAACTTCACAAGTATAAGAGGGAGGAGGCATGAAGAGCTAAGAAGGGTTCTGAAAAAGATAAGGGGTTTTTTGGTAGTTGTTTGTTTTTAATGGATTACAAGGTCATTTTGAATTAGCAGTGTGATGTGGTAGCCAAAAAAGTTAATTCAGTCTTAGGCTGCATTGAGAGAGGGCACAGTTTACAGGGAGAAGGACGTGACAGTTACACTGTACTCTACCTTTATTCAGATGTCATATTGTATTCAGTTCTCTTTACCGTGAGAGGAATGCAGAGGTGTGAAACCCAAGGTGCCCTGAACCAAATGAAATTATAATTGGGAATATTTAACAAAACAAATAAAAATACAATAAGACATAGACAATATAGGTGACACAGTGAATAGAGCACTGTGCCTTGAGCCAGGAAGACCTGAATTCAAATCCAGCCTCAGACACTTACTAGCTCTGTGACCCTGAACAAATCATTTCACCCTGTTTGCCTCAGTTTTTCATCTGTAAAATGAGCTGGAGAGGGGAATGGCTTTCCATCAATTGGGGAATGACTGAACAAATTACAGTGTACAGTTGTGATGAAATGCTACTGTGATATAAGAAATGATGAGTGATCTTGGAAAAACATGGAAAAACTTGTACAAAATGGTGGAGTGAGGTGAGCAGAACCAGAAAACACTGTATACAGTAATAGCAATACTGTTTTAAAAACAACTTTGAGCAACTGTGTCATTTTGACTATTAAAAATACACAAACTAAAACTAAAGGATCTATAGAGAAAGATGCTATCTGCATCCAGAGAAAGAACTGATAAATAGAATTATGCATAGAATAATTTTACATATATGTGTACAAGTATGTGTGTGTGTGTGTGTGTGTGTGTGTGTATAATGGTAGTCATTTTTAAGGTAGGAGAAGGAAAAAAGGAAAAAAGAAATTTACATTACAACTATTACATATTTAAAAGGAATAGTATGATGTACATAATAGATTTGCAGTTTCATGTGCTACGATCTTTTTTATTATACTATGTTATGGAAATACTTGTTTTATTCCATAAATTAAAAGTAAAATAAATTTAAAATTTTTTCTAAAATGTAAAAGATGAAATAAAAAAGAGAAGAAAATGGTGAACCATTCCAGCGTCTCTGCCAAAAAAATAGGGTCATGAAGAGTTGGACACAACTAAACATTATCACCATCACCACCACCACCAAGCCAATATGGTGATCTTTTCTATTTGGGTTTAACTGCACTGGTCTAGTTGATAGGGAGTCAGCCATGAAGCAAGAAAGACATATCTTCAAGTCTCATCTTTGACATGTACTGACTCTGGGACCCTGAAGAAGTCATTTGATCCCTTGGGCATTAGATTACTCTCTAAGACTAAGTTGCAATGGTGTCAAATGACATGAGTATAAAGAGTTTCATTACCTGGGCGATCCCTATAACAATGAAATTCCATGTCAGTACCCCACCCTGTTGTTCTGGGCACCATGATTTAGGAAGGATATTAATAAGCTAATAAGTATCCAGAAGAGGGCAACCAGGATGGAGAAAAGCCTTGATATATCAGGACCAGTCTAAGCAATTGGGCATTTAGCCTAGAGAGGGAAAGACCTAAGGACAGACATGATTGCTACTTCAAGTACTTGGAATCTTGTTACATGAAAGAGAAATTAGATTAATTTTATATGTTCCCAGAGGGCAGAAGCAGGATAAATGGAAAGAAATAGCAAAGAAGAAAATTTAGACTTGATGATAGGAAAAAAAATTAAAAAGTGAAATGGGCTGCCTTAAAAATCTTCCTTTGCCTTGGAAACCTTCAAACAGAGGTTGGATGACCATTTGTCATGTTAGAGTGGGGAATCCCTTCTGTGATTGATGGATGGATGGATGGATAGATAGACAGGTAGACAGATAGACAGACAGACAGACAGACAGACAGAGACAGACAGACAGACAGACAGACAGACAGACAGATAGATAGATAGATAGATAGATAGATAGATAGATAGATAGATGATAGACAGACAGATAGATAGATAACCACTGCCAACTCTTAAATTTTGTCCCTCCCTGTCAGAGATAGAACTCTAATAACTGGCATGATTGTAAAGAGGTCAGTTTTCTATTATGCCATTACTACTATTAATACAATTACTATCAATTCAACTACCTAATTTTTGCTTCTTATCAACCAGACTCTATAAAATGGGGTTAATAAGAACGCCTACCTCCTGGTTTGGTTGTGAGGATAAAATAATATTTGTAAAGAGCTTCACAAACCTTAAAGCACTATGAATCTGATGATGATGGTGATGATGTAGTTGGATATAGTTCCACCCTGTAGGACCTTGGGCAAGTTATTTAATCTCTCGGGTCCTCAGTTTCCTAATTTATAAACTAAGGGGGTTGGATTATGTTAGGCCGATGTGATACCCATAGCAGCTACTAGGAATATGCATGCTCATTTCCAGGGTGAATTCATAGAATATAAGAAACTCTCTTCCTCAAAGGCAAAACCAAAATATTTATTTGGGACATTATTAAAATACCAGGAGATAAGATTTAATAGTTTATTTATCATGAATCCAGGGAGCAATGACATCTTAAACTTTCTTTCTGTCAGGCCTCCCCACAAAAACAAGTTCCCCTAGACAAATTCTTTCTTCCAACCACTCACACCTTGCTTCTCTCTCTCTGTCTCTCTCTCTGTCTCTCTCTTTCTGTCTCTCTCTCTCTGCTCATGCTCTCTTTTTCCCTCCTCCTTGGGCAAGCTTCTCCCACACTGAGCTCCACGTGAGCTGGCACCATGTGACCCAGGCTCCATGTGAGCTGAGCAGAGTTCAAAGCAGGTCACATAGGCCTAATAATTAACATTATAGACTAGATCAGAGGTGTCAAATGGTGGCTATAAATGAAGATCAAACAAGATTAAAATGTAACTGGGAAATATTTGGCAAAATAAATTAAGATTCAATAGAACATGGATAATATTAATATGTGGTTTTCTCAGTCAATATGCCCTCAGCAGGGATCTTTACTCATGGTTTAGTGGCTACGTTTATTTGAATTTGACGTGAATGGATAGATGACCTCTAAGGTCCCTTACATCTCTAAGTCTGCACATCATTGTAAAACTTACCAAGCAGGATTATTAGTCAGTGGCTAAATCTTGGACAGACATGTTGATGGACAATGAACAGAGTCCAGAACTGAAAAGGAGGAGTGGGCTGGATGCCCTTTAGGAAGTTATTTACTTCTTTTAATGATCCCAATCTTTTCCTTTAAGTAAAGACCCATCTTTGACACACCAACATTTTTTGAATAATGTTGTGTGGTCATGGCAGGGGCATGCTGGAGTCAACTTGTATAATACTGGAGAGATGATTGTTAGATTTTTCAAACTGAAAATAATAAATAAATCAGTGAGTGCTACAGATCTGGACTTGGTTTAGTATTCTGTTGATTTTCTAGACTAAAGAACGCGATGGAGAAAATGTTAACATAACAGATTAAACTTAAAATATACCACATGGTTTTTTTTATAGTTAGCTGTTAAACATTTACTAGCACATCCCAGTTTGTGGGCCAAGGCCTTCCATAGTCTTTGAAGAATTTGAAGTTGAGTATCACCTGCAGGACAATGAAGAGGTGCATTGTGGGCAAGATCAAGTTTATAGCAAAATTATAGGTTTATGAATAAGGAGTTGCATATAAGTAGAAGCATGAAGGAATATCGTAAGAGGAGTATAAAATTATTTTTTTAAAGTAGTATAGCCTACTACTAAGTCTCTACCCCAAAGAGATCATAAAAAAGGGAAAAGGATCTACATGTACAAAAATATTTATAGCAGCTCTCATTGTGGTGTCAAAATATTGGAAATTGAGGGAACACCCATCAATTCTGAAAGGACCAAGCAAACTGTGGTATATGAATATAATGAAATACTGTTGTGCAATAAGAAATCATGAACAGGCAGTTTCAGAAAAAACCTGGAAAGACTTTTATGAACTGATACGAGATGAAATGAGCAGAACCAGAAAAACATTGTACACAGTATCGGCAATGTTGTGTGATGATCAGCTATGAATGACTCAGCTTTTCTGAGCAACACAATGATCCAAGACAAGTACAAAGGCTCATCAAGTAAAGGGCAATCCAAATCCAGATAAAGAACTGATGGACTCTGAACGCAGATTGAAGCATATTTTTTCACTCACTTTATTTTTTCCTGTAGTTTTTTCCCTTTTGTTCTTTCACAACTGTGACTAATATGGAAATATTTTTACATGATAGCATATGTATAAACTGTATCAATCTGCCTACCATTTTCAGAAGAGGGAAGGGGAAGAAGGGAGGGAGAAAAATTTGAAAATCAAAATGTTGCAAAAATGAATGCTAAAAATTTTCTTGACATGTAACTGGAGAAAAAAATAAAACACTATTTAAAGAAATAAAAAAAGTGGCAAGGGATAACCAATGGACATTGGTCATGAGTTCCATTTGGTACCTATACAAAGTCTAGACAAATCTAGAGGAAGACTCTCAATATGTTCCTTTCCTATGGCAAATATAGGACAGGATCAAAAGATCACTAATCTAGAATTAGAAGGGGTTTTAGAACTCAGTAACATGCCCATGGGCCAGCCCTCTCATTTTACAGATGAGGAAACCAAGGCACAGAGGGTTTTTTTTTTATATATTCACAAGTGAGTTTTACATATTCACAAAGGTAGCAAGTTGAAGAGCTGGAATTTGAACCCAGGCACATAGATATTTTCAGTGTTTCTTCAAGTGGTTTCAACTGCCAAGAGTCAAAAGGATGAGAAGGCATATGAGTGCTCTCACCCATATTGCCTCTGCTTGTGGCCACAGTGGCAAGATCATAGATCCATCAAAATCTGCAACTATCTTTCAGCTCTTATTATTTAACTTTTTATGCATTTCTGATTTGTCTTCCCAACCCTGCACTAAGTTCCTTAAGAGCAGGGACTTCGCGTATTTTCTTTTGGATCCCCTTCAGTGCCTGAGACAGGAATATGGTAAGGTGCTTGTTGGTTTAGTTTAATCTGACTGCTGATATTCCAAATCCAGGCCAATTTGTTTTAAAGTTATCAAGTATTTTCAGGAGCCATATGTATTCAGAAGAGATTTATGACTTCTCCAAACACAGAATCCAACCTGGACTATCCTCAGGAGACAAAAAACTTGCAGTTTGGAGTCAGAAGACCTGGGTTTGAATTCTGATTCTGCTACCTACTGATTCTGTTACCTGAATAAGTCATTTCTATGAACCTTAGTTTTATCATCTGTAAAATGAGGAAACTGTACTTATACTACCTAACTCTAGGGATTGTTCTGATGACCAAAAGGGGAGACTTTCCAACTGTTTAGGGCACTGCTAGTTCTCCCATTAAAAGACAAACATGGTAAGCAACTCTCCCTAAACTTCCATGTAAATAAACACATAGAACACTTTCTAAATTTACTCCTGTAGCCCCATATAGTGACCTTTCAAATCCAGAATTATGGGCCTGAAAGATCTTCAATTATCTTTTAAAAATTCCTTCATTTCTTCCTGGTAGACTTGGCTTCCCACTTCCAGAAGGTGTACCCATCCCATGTATTTGTAATGTCATGTATCAGTAAAGACACCAGGAACAAGACTCCCTGTATATGGAGGCATTTTCTTGCTACAAAACTGTATTGGGCAAAACTCTAATCTGGGAAATTGTGCAGCACACAACTAGAAGAACTCCCAAGGAGGAAAATACAGGAAATATTAAGGAAGAAAAAAAACATTACTATTGTATCATGAAACCCCATGGCATGCATGCATACATGCATACATGCTTCCTACTTTTCAGAAAGTTTTTCACCAACAACAGTTGCAATCTCCCTCCAAAAAATGTTTTTTTAATCTTGTTTTAAAAAAATAAATTCAATTAACCCCATTCTTTCTGTATTTTAGTTAACCAAGGATTTCCATGTTTTAGAGGAGTGTATGTGTGTGTATACTACAGTGGTCAGGGGGCAGGTGGATGCACAGATGGCTGAGTGGAAGAATTGCTAACCTAAGCAACCTTGAAGCTTCTCGAAATTTCTAATTAAATATGACTGTAGTTTCTTGAGATTCAGGAACAACATAATTTTATGTCCAAACCTTCCCATCTACATGGGCTAGTTTTTGAAAAATCTCACCGTAGCATTTTATTTGCAGTTCTTCCAAAATCTCAAAGCTCTTTGCAAAGAAAATGCCAGACATCAATTTAAGACATCTATAAAACAAAGAATGTTTAAACAGGTTTTCCCCAAGAAGACACAAAAATGGCGGATTTCAGAATCCTTAGATGTTAAGTAGACCAGAATGGATTGTATTGCTTTAATGAAAGGAGTACTTTCAAGCACTAAGTGAAGATCATTTTAATTGTTTTCACAGTAATGGTGGACTTCTGATGAGCAATTATAAAGATGAGGAAGCAGCAAAAATATGTGAATTGTTTGTATACTACTATATTGAATAGGTGAACATTACCCAGGCAATAGATAACAACTAGTATTCATTTTCTTAATAAAAGATAGTGATAAAAATATAATAATTTCATTATAAATGTTGATCACTTTAATGGGAAATAACAATAATAGTAATGCCTGAAACTTGGATTGCATTTTACAGTCTGAAAAGTACATTATAGTTGGAAAGTGAATAATAGACATTGTCTTACAACCATTGAAGGTAGATAGAGAGTGCATTATTACCCCCACTTCATAGCTGAGAAAATTGAGTCTCAGAGAGCTGAAATGACTTTCCCAAAGCGTAAAGCTGGTAAATGGCAGAGCTGGGATCAGAATTCAGGTCTTATGACTCCTTATCAAGTGTTCTGTTCATCCCATCACTGCAGTATTCCCCAGCCAGCAGACCATATCTTCTTCAATGCTGTAGTAATAACACTAAATGGTAGATTGGAAAATTGGAAAAGATGATGACAATGATTTAGAGAATCTCAAAGTTGAAAGAGACCTCAGAAGCCATCCAGTCCAATCCATATCATAGCCATTACCAAGCACTGGGCTGGAATACAAAGAAAAGCACAAGTCCTTGATCTCAGAGCTCATGATCTAATGGGGGAAGAAAACATGTGAATAATTATGTACAATCAAGCTACATAGGAGATAAATTGGAAGTGATCAATAGAGAGAGGGTAAGGAGTGTGTGTGTGGGGGGGGGGAGGAGAAAAAGGGGTCAGGAAGGTAGGATTTCCCTGGGAGTTAAAGAAGTCCAGGGAAGGCAGGAAGCAGATATGAGGAGGGAGAGCATTTCAGACTGAGACAGCTAGTGAAAATGCTGGGAGTCAGGAGATGGAGTGTCTTGTTGGAGGAACAGTAAGGAGTCCAGTGTCACTAGTGTACAGTGTTAGGGGTGGGAGTGGGGGTGGGGATAAGAATACTGGAAAGATGTAGGGAAAGGACACTATAGTCAATGTTTGATAAGCACAAAGACTCCAGCTTCTGGGATAAGAACTCACTATTTGACAAAAAACTGGAAAGACTGGAATATGGCAAAAAATAGGCATAAATCAACATCTTACACTGTATACCAAGATAAGGTCAAAATGGGTACATAATTTAGACATAAAGGGTGATCTTAGAAGCAAATTAGGAGAGCAGGGAATAATTTAACTGTCAGATCTATGGAGAAGGGAAGAATTTATGAATAAACCAGACATAGAGAGTACTGTGAAACACAAAATGGATAATTCTGATTACATTAAATTAAAAAGGTTTTGCACAAATAAAACCAATGGAACCAAGATTAGAAGGGAAGCAGAAAGCTGGGAAACAATTCTTATAGCCAATGTCTCTGATAAAGGCCTCATTTCTAAAATATATAGAGAACTGAGTCAAATTTATAAGAATACAAATCTTTCCCCAATTAATAAATGGTTAAGGGACATGAACAGGCAGTTTTCAGATGAAGAAATTAAAGCTATCTATAGTCATATGAAAAAATGCCCTAAATCACTATTGATTAGAGAAATGCAAATTAAAACAACACATCAAACTTATCAGATTGCCTAATATAACAAAATAGAAAAATGATAAATGTTGGAGATGTGGGAAATGTAGCACCTGGAACTGAATATAGTCCTCCAGACTGGTTTTACCAGGACAGAGGATAACAGTACTGTCCCCTCCCTGCTTCTGAACATTATGCCTCCTCTCTTGATGAAGTCCTACATTGCAATAACTTTATTGGCTGCTATGTCATACACCTGACTCATATTAAGATTGCAGTCTACTAAGACCCCTATCTCATCATTTTTTCAGATGAACCTAGCAGAATTAATCTAACAAATTTTGCATATGAATCAGACAAGGAAAGGGAAAGAACTTAGAGGGAAAGGGACTCACTTAGGGGTTAGACCTGAGTGGGATGAGAGGAAATTTGCTTGGGACATCTAAGACTTCTACAGGACTGGGAGGGAGGTGGGCATGTGGGCAAGCAGGTTGTTAGTATAGCCACTTGGGGAAGGAAGCATGCTCTAGGACACAGAGTTTTCTTAGCCAAAAAAAAGTAAGTAAGAACTACATTCTGGTGCAGGGTCTCTGTCACTTGTAGGGAAAGGACAATGCAAGAGGGTGGAAGTGTACCTTGGGATGAATCTGTTGTCACCCTCCAAGTATCTCATGCTAGAGAAAAAGTCTCGCTGGCGTTGCCCATGTGGCTTTATCATTTAGCCATGACTTCCTCGTCTTGTGTTTGTGATCTTTGAAATCAAGTAACTTGGGTAAAGCTTCTGACCCTGAAACATCCCTCACTCATGCTTTCTCACTGATGAACTCTTCCACAGTCTCATCTAGGAAGGGGTTTGGCATTCCCTTTCTGGCATTGATTTTGACCTTCTGACTTCAACAACATTCCTCATTCCCCAGCTCCCCAGCAACCCTTGCTTTTCAGTTCCTTTGTGTGTTTCCCCCATTAGAATGTTAGAATTCCTTGAGAATATGGGCTGTCTTTTTTTTTTTTTGCTTATACTTACATTTCTAGTTCCTGGCACATAGCAAATGTTTAATAAATGCTGATTGCTATGATAAAATGATGTAATATTTGTAAAGTACTTGGTAAACCTTAAAGCATTAAATAAATGTTTACGTCATTATTATTATATAATTAATATATAATTACAATGATAATTCATTGCCCCTTAATTTTCATAAGCAACATAGTAGATAGAAGTCTTGCTCTGAAGTTAAGGATATGTAAGTTCAAGTACTACCTATGACACTTACTAGCCATATGACCATAAATAAGTCATTCAATCTCTTAGCAACTTCCAGGCAACTCTCTAAGACCATACAAGTTATAGACAAGTTGTTTCTCTGCATCGGTGGAGGGAATTTCTACAATATGAGTTTTCTACAGGGATAAAATTATGAGTCTACACCTCAAAATATGAATCTCAATTGATCCAAACTTGTGGAGATCTTTATTCCTAATCCCTTTGGCTAAAGGTGTTGGGGGAGAAGAGCATGAGAAAGACAAAGTGATGCTATGCTAATTCCATTTCTTTTCATGGCAAGGAACATCTCTGGAAGAGAATTCCTTCCTCCAGAAAGCCACATAGCGTATTGCCTTATTATCCTACTTTCCAGAATAGTACTTAAGTGCTGTCAAGTGCAAAATAAAATCTGATAACCTCACTAGGTATGGATGATACTGGAAAAGAGTGCCTGAATATGGCAATCCCTATCCTAGGGCAGCTAGGTGGTATAGTGGAAATTGACCTCATACTCTTAGTTGTGAGACCCCAGGCAAGTCACTTAACTGTTTGCCTCAGTTTCCTCATCTGTAAGATGGAGATAACAATAGTACCTGCTTCCTAGAGTTGTTGTGAGGATCAAATTAGATAATACTTATAAAGTGCCTGGCACTCAGTTAACTATGGTTATTATCCAGTATGGTGACATTTGATGACTAACATTTTAATACTTTATAAGATACAGACTTTCATTTGCATACGTACTGCTACTTCTCTAAAATAGATTACCATCACCCCATGCCTTATTAGACAGTTTCAAGAGTATCTGTGGTCAAAAGAAAATCATCTTCTAGTGGTCAATCTTTTGGAGATGAGACTGGTCTTTGAATGATGAATAGTCCAACATGGGAACTCATTCTCAAAGATTTTCTAGCTTGGGATTTTCTAGAATTTGTGTTTTACTGATGTAGCCTTTGAGAACCCAGAGATAACTCTATGCCACATGGAGGCATTCATTTGTCAAATTAACTGTCACTCTGAGGGATTAACAGAGAGACCTTGATTACATGGGATGTAAGACAAGTCCATTGTAATGGGAAGGGGCATATCTGCAGATAAGGGGTATACCCAGAAAGGTCAGAGTCTGTTGGTGTGACACTTGAAAAGAGGCTAATACTGTTGTGGAAGCCAATACTATAGGAAACAGAACTGTAGACATTACAATCCTTCTGGCAGTAACCAAAGCCAGAAGTAGTAAGGGGCTGTCAGGGCTTTGTCCCAGTTGTCAAAATAGAGAAGGGGGGGATGTACTTCCTCTCCCCAAAGGATAAACCTCCTTCCCACTTGGATAATGACATTTAGTCTGATATGCCCTACTTTCCCATGGTTATTGTGCTTCTCATCCAGAACTTATCACTGGCCCCTGGCCTTGGGACCTATACCATGATATCTGCAATCAGTAGAGAGATAAGCAATGAATGTAGCATGTACTGGCCTGTCCCTCTCTTTATAGTAAACACAATACTGTCCTTGCCCAGCCATATTCTTCTCTTTCTTCCATTTTTTTCCTGGGGCTTCTTGAACCTCCTCTATTATTATCCCCCCCCAAAACCCCAATAACCAAAAAACAACCAAAAAATCCACTTCTCTTCGTTCTGTACCTCTTCTCACCTCTTTTGGTTTTCTGGTGCTCTCTGAAACCTGAATTTCACCTACAGACACCACAACCCTTGGTACTCATTCCAAGTTCCTTTTCTCACATCCTCTGATGCTTAGGACCAGGAGGAGGAATTGGCATACTTCCTACTCCCCACTGCCACTGTCAGACTCTCCCACTAAGTATATAACTAAGTAGCCACTTCATCTGCTCTAAAATTCACTTTATTCTGTCAAGATCCCCTTTTCCTCTTGTCTATGGACAGCCAGGACACTTACCTTCCTTTCCAATAATTCTACCATGTGACTTATTATCTTCTTTAATTCATCTCCTGTGCCCTTCAAACTCTTTAGTCTGCTGGGGTTTTTTTAGACTTCTCAATTCCTAAGACTATTGTCTCTTGTCTATTTTAATCATGGGTTGGACAACTCCTCACCCAACTGAATTTTCCCCAAGCATCAGAATTCCTAGTTATGGCACTGACAATAAGTAAGTCAGTTATATTCTTTCTTCTAAGTCATGGGTCAGCAAACTCTGGTCATGGATCCATACTATTCCCTGTTTGTATAACAGAAAAACCATTCTTAGCTGGAGATGGTATAAAAATAGGCAGCATACCCACTCACTTAGCCAGAGTTTGCTGACCCTTTTTCTAGGTCAATGAAGAATCTAGATCCTCTGGATTTGATCGGCTTTTTAATTGAGTTGAATGTCTCATACATAGCCCTTTGACTATCACTTGTGTTTTTTAAAGGATCATTTATAGTTGAAATTAAAAACATTATACCAGAAAATTGTTTCAAATCTAGAATTCAGCTTACAAAAAAATCACCAGATCTGAGATAGTGCAGCACAGACTCATCTGTCACCAACAATCCTTGGATCAGATGTGAAGGTTTTCATGGCCTCAGAAATCAAAAGATTCTCGTGACTTTTTTTCAAGTTCTTTTTCTTAAGATCTTAGGGAACGGGTGTCTGGCAGAAGCTTCAGAACTGGCATGTCTAACCAACAGGCGTTTCACCAAGCAGATTTAATAATGAATAAATGACAACAGACGTGAAGGTGGCAGGTAGATAACCAAGGGACACAGAGGTATTAATTAAATCAGTCAATGCAGGTGGAAGCTCCCAACACTCACTCAGCTTGTAGTGATAAGAGCAGAAGTTCTCTCCACAGTTTAGACCTAAAGGAATTCAGCAGCTGAGCCACCCTTCAAAAGCTCAAAAACAAATGTTGCTTGACACACGTGTCAATCACCAGACAAGAAATACCCTGGTCTTGTTATGCTATAAGCCTAAAAATAATGGGATTAATATCAACCTCAGGATGACTAGTGGGCAGGCTGAGCATGGCAAACAGAGTGTGGGAGTTTCTTGCAAAAATTCTTAGAAACTTAGCACAAGAAGATACATCTCATATCTGTGTGCTTGCCTGTACTTGTGTTTTCCAATTCTCTCCCACTCACCTCTCTCAGTCCCAGCACTTTAAAGAGCTGATTGGAGAACATTGAATGCAGAGATAGGGATGAAAGGTGAGTGCCATGCTAAAGTGACTTCTCATTTTCATAGCCTTCTCTTCTGTTCTCTCAGACTGGCTGACTTCAGCATATCCCTTCGAAGCAGAGTTCAGGAAAACAGAATTGCTATTGATGGGGGAGTAGTGATTTAAGAGCCCTCCCTAATAAGAGTCGAGTGGAAAAGGTAATTAGCTTTGGTACCAATCCCCTCTTGGCCTAAATAAAGGAACAGGTCACCAGGTGTGATTTATAAGCAAATTAGCCTTATCAGTGCTAACCCCAAATAGAGGTTGACTGCTGTGCTCTTTTTTTTTCAAAAATACCATTCCCATTGACTGTCCCAATGAAAGAATCATTAGGTGCTGTCAGTAAAGGCAGCCTGATGTGAAATTGCAAAGAAGGAAGTTTGTCTTTGCTCTCAAATAACAATTTCAGGGACAGGGAAAGGGAAGGTAACGGAAGGTCTCTGGGGAGAAGGGTCAGGGGTAAGTTGACCATAAGATGAGGAGAGGGAGGGGAACAGTCAGCATATGCCAACTTCATTGCTACTGTCCATACTGATCTCCATTTTATAGAAGAAAGAGAATGAAAAATAAAAGAATGGAAAGATAGAAAGGAAGAGAAATGGATGAAAAGGGAAGAAAAAGGGAAAATAGAGAGAGAGGATGAAAAAGAAAGGGAGGAAGAAAGAAGAAGAGAAGCATTTGTTAAGTACCTGCTGTATGCCAGGAACTGGGTTGCTAAGTGCCAAGGACACATATTCAAAAATGAAACAATCCCTGCCTTCAGTGAACTCACATTCTAATTGGAGAGACAACACTTATAGGAGAAGGAAAGGGGATTGAAGTCTAGAGAGTCACAAGGTGGTGAATGGGTCCATAGGGCAGTCACTTGTCATGTTCTTTCTGGAAGCAATGGCAGTGATAGAATTTCTGTTCTAAGGCAGAAATTGTGGGGCAGGAGGTGGGGTAGGGTGGGGTAAGAGAAAGAAAAGGATGTGGCAAGGCAAATGACAAGACACCAGGGTAGATACCTGGATGAGAAATATAGCATGATCTGGGATCAACTCGGTATGGTAAATTAGGTGCTTGCACTTACAAATTGGGACACTTCAGCTCACCCCAGAACAGGGCTTCAAAACAGAATAGACTCGTTCCTCCCAGGGTAGTGGGGCATAGGCTCAGGATGTCTGATCAGAAAGTTGCTGTTCCAGATGGGAAAAAAGGAGGCATCAGCAGCTGAGATGACAAGATATCCAGGGTAGGTGGCTGAATGGGATACAAAGAATAGTCTTATGCTGGTCTTCTCCCCCATCTCACTTGCCCCATCTCTTACCACTACTAGCTCCTGAAGTGTACCCAGTGACACCCTGCTGCTCTTTCCAGGCTTGTATGTGGCACCCCAGTAAATATAAGCTGACCTCTTTAATAATATTCTTTGCCTTTGATTTGATTTTTCATTTCCCCCCTCAAAAAAGGCCAAACTGGTCTAATATCTAATTGCTTTGGGGTTCTTTTGTCTAGAAGTTATATGATTATATGACAAAATGATCCAGGCAAACTGTTTATGGTTTAATGTGTTACTCAAGGGAGGTATTGCATTTTAATACCCTCAGCATCCCTGAGGACAAATCCATACCCAAATAAACAACTCTAATGGAATTTCTAGCACCATGGCAGACAGGTGAGAGATATTTTGGGACATGAAACAGGTGGCTTCTGTTTTTAATTTGATAGGCAACCTCATAAATTCATGCTGAACTTCATGTCTTTGTAATAATAATAACACTATTATTATTATTATATTATTCTAATAAATGATATAGTCATGGGATAGAAGCACCATACAGAGATCATGTAGTCCACTCTCCTCATTTTACAGAGGAAAAGACTTTGTCAATGTCATGCAGTAATAAGTGGTACAGCTGGGATTTGAACTCAGGTCTTTTGATTAAAAATTCTGTGTCTAGAGTTGCACAGTGGAAAGAGTACTGGACCTGGAATCAAATGAGACCTAGATTCTAATCTTGCCTATGAGGCCCAGAGAAATTAAACAATTTACCCAAAGTCACACTGGCAGCAAAAGCAGGATTTAATCCTCTAAGTGCAAACTCTGAACTTTTCAGTTAGAGTCTGCCCTACAAAAATTAACATCATTGTCATCATTAAGATTGTTATCCACACCATTACTTCTACATTTGTTATAGTTTAAAAGGCACTTTTACATCCATTTTTTCATTTGATTTTTTGTAGCAATAAGGGTTAAATGACTTGCCCAGGGTCACACAGCTAGTATGTGTCTGAGGGTGGATTTGAACTCAGTTTAGACTGACTCTAGGGCTGGTGCTCTATCCATTGCACCACCTAGTGGTCTCTCATTTGAATTTCACAATAATCTTGTAAGGTAAGAAGAGTAAGTATTTTATGATCTCCATCAATTGGGTGAACAACCTGAAGTTCAGAACGACTGTCTCTCAGCCACGGTTACACAAGCGATGATGCAGCTCCTCTGATTTTAAGCTGCACGTTGGCAGAGGAAGCTGCTGTCTATATGGTGCAGGAGCAACAAAAACTTCTCACCTTTAATTCTAGGGCATGTAGGTGGCACATTGGGTAGAGCCAAGGTTCTAAAGTTAGGATGATGAATGTAAATCCTGCCTCAGAAACTTACTGGCATACCAAGGGCATGCTGCTGTAGCCTGCACACACACACACACACACACACACACACACACATACACACACACACACGAAAATGAGAAAGTAAACAGTATTTAACCTGGGCTTTTTTTTTCCAAGAAAAAAATGAAGCCAAGTACATGCATATGTACACACACACACACATATACATACATATATGTATATACATATATTCAATGTAGGTTGCATTTATTGACCCTTGCCGTGTTAGGAGTTAAAATGTCTTACTACTATGAAAAGTTTTTTTTCCATATAAATTTATTCATTTTTAGTTTTCAACATTCACTTCCACAAAATTTTGGATTTCAGATTTTCTCCCCATCTCCCCCAGATGACTCAGGAGGAGAAACTGAGGTTGGTGACCTTGAACAGCCCTCCCTCACTCTAAACAAAGTCAAGTGCAAGTCACATAATCATTTCTCTGATGTCATGGTCTTCTTCAAAAACGAAGGACAAACACACAATGTACAATACAGGAATGGGGAAGGGAATCAAAGAAGGGAGAAAGCTATACTGCAGTAGTCAGGATACAGATGAACCAAATCTTGGTTTTCTAATTGTGATTATATTGTTTTCCTTGGGAGCACAGTTCTGGAGTACAGTTGTAGATTTTCTTTTTAGTAAGAACCTCCTTTCTGCTGCTGGACTACATCAAATGTGTCTTCATCCCCCATTTCCAACTGTGCAGATGTGTCTGTTTCATTGATTGGTTGCCCATCAAATCAGAATCTGATCTGCCTCATTGACAAACCCTGTCATTTACAATAGGCTTTCATTAATTTACTATGTGGTGTGTGCCTCTTAATCTTAAATTGCACCACTGAACCATCTTGCCCTGCCACTTTCAAATTAATGTGGTCATTATATTGACTCCTTCCTTTGGCTTTCCATCTGCCATGGCCAGGCCTGGGGTCTCCTAAGTCACCACTTCACAAAAGAGGCACCAGGATGGTCTACTCCAAGGGACTGGGGTAGAAGCAGCAGAAGCAGGAGGAGGAGGATGAAGATGATGGTGGTGATGGTGAGGAAGAGGAAGAGAAGAAGAAAGAGGAGAAGGAGGTAGAGGAGGAGGAGAGAGAGAAGGAGGATGAGGATGAGGAGGAAGAGGAGTACATTATTTAAAAATAATTTTTTGTGGAGATCTTTGGTTTATTACATCACCAACAGGTCTCCCAGTATCCTTTTCTTCCTCCCTCCCAGAGAGTCATCCAATAAAACAAATATTTTTTTATTTCTAAATTTTTTTTTATTTTTCCTCAATTATGTGTAAAAAATTTTAACATTCATTTAATAAAACTTTAAATTCCAGCTTCTCTCTCTTCCTTCCTCCTCCCTCCATTGAAAAAGTAAACAATTTAATATAGGTTATACATGTGTAGTCATGCAAAGCATATTTCCATATTAGTCATGTTGTGAAATAAAACATAGACAAAAAACCTCAAGAAAAATAAAGTTTAAAATATATGCTTCAATCAGTATTCAGACACCATCAGTTCAACGGACAGCATTTTTCAACATAAGTCCTTCAGAATTGTCTTGGATCATTGTGTTGCTGAGAATAGCTAAGTCATTCACAGTTGATCATCTTACAATACTGCTGTTTGTACACAGTACATGTTACTTGCATCAACTCCTCTGTAAGACTTTCTAGGTTTTTTTGAGAGCAATTTTCTCATGACTTCTTATAGCACGATAATATTCTATTACTACCACATACCAGTTTCTTCAGCCATTCCCCAGTTGATGGACATTCCCCTCAATTTCCAATTCTTTGCGACCAGAAAAAAGCTGCTAAAAATATTTTTGCACAAATAGGTCCTTTTTTCCTTTTGTTTTTTATCTTTTTTTTATGGAGACCTAGTAGTGGTATTGCTAGCTCAATGGGTATGCATGGTTTTATAGCCCTTTGAGCATAGTTCCAAACTGCTCTATGGAATGATTGAATCAGTTCACAACTCCACTAGCAATGCATTAATGTCTCTTTCTCCTACAGCCCTTCCAACATTTGTCATTTTCCTTTTCTGTCCTATTAGCCAATCTAATAGGTGTGAGGGCTTACCTCAGAATTGTTTTAATTTGTATTTCTTCTATCAGTAGTGAGTTAGAGCATTTTTTCATGTGGCTATATATAGCTTTGGTTCTTTCATCTGAAAACTGTTCATATCGTTTGATCATTTATCAACTGGAGAATGTTTTTTTTTTTTTTTATAAATTTGACTTAGTTCTCAATGTTTGTAAATGTGCTCTTTCAGAAAAATTTGCTTCAAACATTTTTCAGTTACAATTGCTTACTGTTTTCCCTCCATCCTATTTCCCTCTCTATTCTATTCTCATTCTCCTATTCTCCCCCTGTCCTATCCTTCCCCAAAAGTGTTTTGTTTATGACAACTGCCTCTCCCAATCTGCCCTCCCTTCTATCTTTCCCCTCTTCTATGATCCCTTTCTCTTGCTACTTTCCTGTGAGGATTTCTATACTCTATTGAGTATGTATGTTTTTCCCTCTTTGAGCCTCACTCTCCTCTCCCCCATCTTCCCCTCCACTATAGAAGTTTTTTCTTGTCTCTTTTATGTAAGATAATTTGTCCCATTCTACCTTTCCCTTTCTCCCCATGCATTCTCTTACCCCTTCATTTCATTGTTTTAGATAACTTCCCTTCATACTCAACTAACACCTGTGCCCTCTGTCTACATATACTCCTTCAAACTACCCTAATAATAAGAAAGTTCTTAAGAGTTACAAGTAGTAATGTAAGTAGGAATTTCCAAGTAAGAATGTAAAGAGTTTAAGATTATAAATTCCCTTAAGATTTTTCTTTCCTGTTTACTTTTTATTCTTCTTTTAAGTCTTATATTTGTAAGTCAAATTTTCTATTCAACTCTGTTCTTTTCATAAAGAATGCTTGAAAGCCTTCTTTTTCATTGAATATCCTTCCCTCTCTGAAGGTTTATGCTCAGTTATGTTGAGTAGGTGATTCTTAGTTGTAATCCTAACTCCACTGCCCTCCAGAATATCATATTTCAAACCCTCTGATCCTTTAATGTAGAAGTTACTAAATGTTGTGTTATCTTGACTGTGGCTCCATGATGTATGTTTGCATTGTTTTTTTCTGACTACTTACAATATTTCCTCCTTGACCTGTGAAGTTTGGAACTTGGCTGTAATACTCTGGGAGTTTTCATTTTGGGATCTCTTTTAAGAGGATTCTTTCAATTTGTATTTTACCCTGTGGTTCTAGAATATCAGGAAAGTTTTACTTGATCATTTCTTGAAAGATGATATCTAGGATCTTTTTTTTTATCATGAGTTTCAGTTAGTCCAATAATTTTTTAAATTATCTTTCCTAGATCTATTTTCTAGGTCAGTTATCTTTTTCAATGAGACATTTCACATTGTCTTCTATTTTTTTTCATTCTTCAAGTATTATTTTATTGCTTTTTTTATTTCTCATAAAGTCATTAGCTTCCATTTGCTCTAATCTTTAAGGAATTATTTTCTTCAGTGAACTTTTGGACCTCCTTTTCCATTTGGCCAATTTTTCTTTTTAAGGAATGTTTTCTCTTCCGTGAGTTTTTGTGTCTCTTTTCCATTTGGCCAATTCTGCTTTTCAGTGCATTCTTCTCCGTGTGTGTGTGTGTGTGTGTGTGTGTGTGTGTGTGTGTGCACCTATTTTATCATTTGACCTGGTCTTTTTTTTTAAAGCATTTTTTTGTCTCTCTTTTGCCAAGTTATTGACTCTTTCTTCATGGTTTTCTTGCATCACTCTAATTTCTCTTCCCAGTTTTTCCTCAGCCTTCATTACTTGATTTTCGCAATCCTTTTTGAGCCCTTCCATGGACTGGGTCCAATTCATATTTTTTTCTTGGAGGCTTTGGATGTAGGACTTTGACTTTGTTATCTTCTCCTATATGTTTTGATCTTCCTTGTCCCCATACTAACTTTGTATGGTCAGATTATTTTTATTACATTGTTTGGTCATTTTTCCAGTCTTTCTCTTGACTTTCAACTTTTTGTTAAAGTGGAACTTTGATCCCAGGTAGGAGGGTTCACTGTTCTAAGCTTCAGGGTTTTTGTGCAGCTGTTTTCAAGAGATACTTCTAGGGATCTGTAAGCTTTTGGTTTTTCCAAGAAAGTATGATCTAAAGAGAGGAATTTACTACTTTCTTAACCTGTGCTCTGCTCTGTGAGTACCACAAGTACTCTTTTCTGCTCTAGAACTGTGATGAGGGTCCCTGTTCCACTGTGGCCCACAAGCTCTGGTGTGCTAGTGCTTCTCCTTGCCCTTGACTATCACTCAGGGGTATGACCTAGGTCTGAGTATGGGCAAAGCAACAGGGTCCCTCCCTCAGTACCAGCAAATAGACCCTTGTAATCTCCTTCTAATCAATTGTTCAACCTCTTCACAGTCTGTAGCCTGAGAGCTCTAGAAGCAGCTGTTGCTGCTGCCCATTCTGTGGCTCCCAAGGCCTGCTTCAGTTTTGCTGGAATCCTTTCTGCGGTGACACAGCCTGCACTGGATTGTGCTCCAATCTCACCCCAGTGTAACAGACCTTTTTTTGCAACCTTCTAAGTTGCCTTTGGCTGGAAAATTATTTAGCCCTATAATTTTGTAAGTTCTGCCACTCCAGGAACTATCTTATGGCATTATTTAAAGGTGTTCAGAGGAATTTTGGGAAGAGCATGGGGGAGCTCAGGTGAGTGGTTGCCTTTTCTCCACCATCTAGGCTCTGCCTCAAAATGAACATTTTTAAAGAAAAAGAAAAGAATTAGCAAAACTGATAAATAAATTTAAAAAGTCTAAAAATATAAACAACGTACTAAACGCATATGCCTCTCTCTGCTCTGCAAAGTGGTGAGGTTGGGTTGACTTCTTTACATTCTGCATTTATGAGATATAAGGCGATCTCTGAGTTCCCTTCTGACAGAAGGATGGTCTGATTCTTGGAGTCCAGGAAAGTCATACATCTGTATTTGATGTTTTAGGAATAGTCCTATCTAGAGTCAGGAGGAATGACTTGTTGAGGTTTCCATTCATGTACAAGAATTCTGTGCCTTTAAAAAATTCAGTCTAGAGACATCACAAAGATCCACTAGGTACAGTGATTATTAATAAAATGATCATTATGTGGGCAAAACAAATACACATTAATCAGGTGTGTATAGAGGACTTGGGTATGAACTTTTTCCTCTTCTCAGCTTAACTCAAGAAGGTTTTTCACTCTGGCCCTCTTTCTCTTCCTAACAGAACTTCCTAACTCCAGTCTTTGGGACGCTGGATTGCTTCTACCCATCATTCCCAACTCTAGCTACTCTATCTGTGTTATATTAGAATATAAACTCCCTGAAGGCAGGGATTATTTTGCTCACCAATATTAATATCCCTAGCACTTGGCATAGTGCTTGGCACATAGTAAACACTTAAAATGCTTTTCATTTATTCATTATTAAACTCCTACTATGTGCCAGGCACAAAACAACAAAAAGACTAAGAGTTTTTGTATTCAAAGAAGTTATTTAAATTCTGCTGGGGAACACAAGATGTGCCCACATAAATAAACATAAAATACACAAAGTAATTACAAAATGTATTGTTGTTATTATTATTGCTACTCTTGCTACTATTATCGTTGTTATTTTGGTAATGAGAAGGGAATATGGGAAAAAATTTTAACAATTACACTCTGGACCTAGATTAGCAGAAATCATGCCAAGGTTGTAATAAGTCTTTTTCAATTGAGTTTTACCTTTACTGGAGGAAAAAGGCATAGGTTTATTATTATTGATTGATTGACAGTAGATGACACATATAACACCCCTTTTGTCTCCTTCCCCAACTGCCACTCAAGTTGGCAGGTTGGGGGCCCAGTTGGCAGCTGACTCCTTTTCTCCTTAGTGTTCTAGAGGCAACCCTGATGGATTGTGCATCTAATTTTATTACTTGAGAGCCCCTATATGGTATGCTCTTTCCCTACTCCTATATCAATTAGCCAGTTGATATAGATTAGCTTTTACAAAAGGGTATTTACTGAGAAGTTATAACAAAGACAGGTGTTACAATTTCTTACCCAGAACTGGAGGTGCACTCTCCCTTTTGTATATATTCATTCCTTAGGGAGAATGAGGTTAGACTTAAAACACACCGACAGTGAGACATTCATGTAACAAATTCATGTGACTGAGGAGTACCTCTTCATCCTGGCAGTCCTTTTGTTTTTCCTTCCTGGAGTCCTCACCAAGTTCATTTTGAGGAACAGTTTGGCAATGAATAAGTCACTTTCTAGTTTATGTGGGCTAGCTTCTGGCAGGGCACAATGTCTTGGTAATGGATCAGTCCACTGCTGAGTTTGGTCAGGTAGGTCATTCCTCAGGTGGTTCCTCATCAGTCTTAGGTACTAATGCTACCAACTCCAGGAATCTCTGCTACTGACCTGATTATCTGAGGGAGCTCTTCTGTCCTCTCAAAACTGACAATGTCATATTCTAGACCATTCTATCTCTGGATCCTCCTGAGATAAGGAAAGAGTAAATATAATGAAAATGGGCATTACGCACTCAAGGACACATAAGTGAATGGGTGGAGAGAGAAGGAAGATGAAGCCTCTCCTACCCACTTGGAGACTCTCAGCAGCTCTTCCTTAACTACAAAAGCTTCCAGAGAAGAAGCGAAATGAAAAATACAAAAAAGGGACTGATGGAGGGTCCTAGCAATCTTTTAACATAAGCACTTAGTTCTAGCTCTTCACCGGCGCCTCACACTTAGAAGTCAGCCAGACAACTCAGCAACACAGACCTCTCAGTTATTCATGGCTAGAAGGTTCTCTAATGTCACTTGGGTTGGATTGAAATCAAACAGGTAATACTGCACACATTCTAAGGACTGGGCTCCCCTTGGCCAGCCCCTCATTTTATACATCTAGCTCTTTACAAATTTCTTTGCATTTAGCATCTCATTTTATTTTTACACTAACCCTTTGAAGTAGGTAGCATCACTATTATTACCCCATTTTACAGATGAGGAAGCCTCAGGTCCATTAAAGTAAAATGATTTTCCAAGTACCACACAACTAATAAAGCAGCACAACTGGAATCCAGAAGCAAATCTTCTCACTTCAAATCCAGGATGTGGATGGAATTTTGGATTTAGAATCAGATGAACCATAGGTTCCAGTATTGCCTCTGACACCAGTTGTGTGACTGCAGTAAATTCCGCTAACTCCTCTGAACTTCATTTTCCTCACCTGTAAAATAGGGACAAGAATATCCGCAGCACCCATCTCACGTTGCTGTTATGAAGATTGAGTGAAATAACTTATGATGGATGCTTCACAAGATTTAAATCACCATAAAAGTGTCAGCTGCCATATTTTTCTACTATACAATAAACTTGTCTGTCACCTGGCATAGATGGCAGTGACAAAGTTCCAGTGGGGCCTTGCTGCCTCTTATCACTGTGACTGGCTGATTCAGAGATGGCTGTCCATCAAAGAACCAGTGAGACTTCCAGGCACATTGATTTTCTGTATATTTTCTACCAACTCCAAAACAAAGAGAGATGCAATGCAGCCGTTTCCCAATTTCTTGGCTTTAGCAATTGATTTTCTCTCTTTTCCCCATGCAAATATGGGGAAAGATTGCTTAAAGGCAAAGTTACTGTATAGTAAGCTGATTAGTAATGATATGCAGTGGAGATCACCATTAAAAGTAACAAATAAAATCAAGAGTGCAGTTTCTAAGTTGAGATGGGCTGGAGCCAGCATCCTCATTAGTCTTGGCACAGATAACTGCAGGTGCTTCTTCCTCTTCCCTCTGGCGGGTACTTACTCCACCCAGCTGGCAGAGAAAGGGCAGGCTAGTTACTAGCTGTGAAGTCAATGCTGTATCTTCTAGGGGTTGTTCCACACTGGACTGAACACAGTTAACTGTCAGAATGCCTCTGGCAAGAGGGCAGGTGCATGAGCAACTTCTTCTCCATTTTAATGCTTTTCATGGAAGCATAGAATTAAAATTGATGGACTCTGGAAGCTATCTAGACCTTTATTTTACAGATGAGGAAATTGAAGCACTAAAAGTGACTTGTCCAAAGTCATAGGTAGAAAGTGGTGGAGTCAGAATTTGAACTCAGACCCTCTGGCTCTAAAGCTAAGGTTTGACTCCATGTCCTCTGGGTCTAAATGTTCTATCTTATGGGAAGAGAAAATGAAAACTCCATCCTGCTGCTCAGAGACAAATACGCAATAACAGGTAATGAGAACATGAAAAGCTTCAGTCACCTGTACCTAACTAATACCTAAGTAATTTCCTCATCTGTTAAAAAAAGAGGGTTAGAGGCCTACTTCTAAGGTCCTTTCCAGTTCTGAATCCATAGTCTTAATCAGGATTGATTGGGGCAAATTACCTATAAGCAATAATTTCCTACATTTGCATGGGGGAAATTGATGAACTAGAATTTTATTTATATTCTACTTTTAGGGGAAAGAGAACAATGGCCATAAGTCAATTAGAGGATCAACTACATTAACTCATGAAATGGTGAATGGGGTTGGAATTGATCATGGTTGATCAAGGACAGCGGTACTGATTGCCCCCACTTTAGGGAATAGGGAAGGAAATGGTAACCAGGGATGTTTGATATAGACGATATTCCAGTGTATAACATGGCAAATGGGTTTTGACCCTGTTTCTATCACCTTCTGCCTCTTTTCCAACTAAACCCTCAATTCACCTGGCTCCTGGTAGTGACAAATTGCTTCCTGCCCTGGTAACAAACACTGTCCTTTTAAGTCCCTTTTCATTTGTTACTTTTAGGAGTCAGGTGATTGTGTCATTTGCATTAAATTCTTGGCAGGAAACTTCTAGTTGCCAATCAAAAGCAATTGAGGAAGCTGCTCTCTTCTGGGGGAAAAATACATAAAGATGGATATGAATAAATAAATAAATCCTATTTTGGAGCCTCCAGGGGCACAAAGCAGTATGGTCCAGGGAACATTTGATGCAGCAATTATCTATAAAACTACTAAAAAGAATAAAAAAGACTAAAAATCTCTGTTCCAGGAAGTATGAAAGGCAAGGGACATTTATCAATGACGCTGCATGGAGTGCACAATATTCATTTTTCTTCCAGAATTGTTATCTAAGTTCAAAGTGAAGGTTGTTTCCCCTCCTAGAAGAAAAGATAATTGTGATAGAGAAATACCCTTTCTACTTTCAGGTTTTCAGGGAGAATTGGACATTCTCTTAAAAATGGAAGGATATAAAAAAAATAGAGAAGACAGATCAGAAGAGGTAGAAGGGAGCCCTGGCATGTATTAGAAGTTGGAAGGGTAGGAGAAGGGGACACTGAAGTAGAAGGGTTAGAGGGTACTCTTGAGCCTTTGGACCAAAGTCTTAGGAAACTCTGTGTTTGAATCAGCCTTTTGTCTTCCAAGGAATGATGACATGGACCACTGTGTACCACTAAGCAGGGGATCATGAAGTAGGATTTCAGAAAGATTAATAATCATGCCTAGCATTTTTATTGTTTGTCAAGTGTTTTACAAATATCTCATTTTACCTTTACCACAACAATGGGATGTAGGTGCTATTATTATTCCCATTTTACAGATGAGGAAATCAAAGGGTTAAGTGACTTGCCCAATGCCACCCTGCTAGTAAGTATATGAAGTCAAATATGAACTCAGGTCTTCTTAACTCCAGGTCTGTTGCTCTATCCACTTTACCACCTTGCTATGGGTTATGAAGACATCTATTGGTTAACTTGTCATTAACAATAGAAAGGATTTACTAATTCAGTGCCATGCCAATCAAACTATCAAAAAATTTTTATAGCGCTAGGAAAAAATAAAAAAAATCATCTGGAAGAAAAAAGGTCAAGGATATCAGAGGAATCAATGAAAAAATACAAAGGCAAGTGGTTTAGCAATATCAGATCTAAAACTATATTATAAAGCAGTATTCACCTCAGTGGAATAGATTAGGCCCACAAGACATAGTAGTAAATGACCATAGTAATCTAGTGTCTGATAAACCCACGATCCTTACCTTTGGGATGAGAACTCATTATTTGACAAAAACTGGTGGGAAAACTAGAAAACAATAGGGCACAAACTAGGTATAGACCAACATGTCATACCATATATCAAGATAAGGTCAAAATGGGTGCATGGTTGAGGCATAAAGGGTAACACCATAAGCAAATTAGAAGAGTAAGGAATAGTCTACCTGTCAGATCTTTGGAAGGAAGAATTCATGACAAACAAGTGATGGAGAACATTACAAAATATAAAATAGATAATATTGATCATATTAACTTAAAAAGGTTTTGCACAAACAAAACAGATAAAACTAAGATTATAAGAAAAGCAGAAAGCTGGGAAACAATCTTTATATCAAGTGTCTCAGATAAAGGCCTCATTCCTCAAATATATATAGAGAACTGACCCAAATTTATAAGAATACAAGTCATTCTCCAATTGACAAATGGTCAAAAGATATGAACAGGTAGTTTTCAGATGAAGAAATCAAAGCTTTCTATAGGCATATGAACAAGTACTCCAAAGTACATTTGAGTAGAGAAATGCAAATTAAGACAAACAACTCTGAGGTACCACCTCATACCTGTCAGAGTGGTTAGTATGAAGAAAAAGGAAAATGATAAATGTTGAAAAGGATGTGGGAAAACTGGGACTCTAATGCACTGTTGGTAGAGTTGTGAACTGCTCCAACCATTCTGGAGAGCAATGCCCAAAGAGCTATAAAACTGCATATCCTTTGATCCAGTAATACTGCTAGGTCTGTGTTATCTCTGTATTGCTGCTTTTGAACAGGTATTCTGCTAGGTCTATATTACAAAGAGATCTTAAAAAAGGAAAAGGACCTACATGTGAAAAATATTTATAGCAGCCCTTTCCATGGTGGCAAAATATTGGAAACTGAGGGGATACCCATCACTTGGGGAATGGCTGAACAAGTTGTGGTATGTGAATGTGATGGAATATTATTATGCAATAAGAAATGATGAACAAGCAGATTTCAGAAAAACCTGGAAAGACTCATACGCACTGATGCAAAGTGAAATGAGTAGAACAAGGAAAACACTGTACACAATATCAGCAACACTGTGTGATGATCCACTATGAATGACTCAGCTCTTCTCAGCAACCAAATGATCTAAGACAAGTACAAAGGACTCATGAAGGAAAGTGCTATCCACATCCAGATAAAGAACTGATGGGCTCTGAATGCAGATTGAAGCATACTTTTTTTCACTTTATTCTTTTTCATGTTTTTTTTTTTCCTTTTGACCTGTTTCTTCTTTCAAAACTGTGACTAACATGGAAAGATGTGTTACATGACTGCACATGTATAACCTATACCAAATTGCCTACCATTTTAGGAAGAGGGGAGGGGAGGAAGTGAGGAAGAAAAATTTGGAACTCAAATACATGTAAAAATGAATACTAAAAATTGGCTTGAAATGTATGGGGGAAAAAATAAAATATGATCAAAAACAATAGGTCTGTTCTCTCTCTCTCTGGGACATGCAAATAGATCATGAGAGAAAGAGAGTCTCTCAACATTCACTGAACATAATAAGCTCTACCTTCTGGTGATTCTTGTGGTCACGAATGTTATTGCCAGAAGGATCCTAGAACACATTGTTAGGGGTTATGAAGTCCTGGCCAAGAAACTGAAAACCTTTTTGACATAGGTACTATTATATAATCAGTGTTGATTCAAGAAATCAACTTAAAGGGGAAAGACAGAAAGAAGTGAGGGTTTGGGAAAGTGAATGGTATCCAAGAAGAGGACATGAGTTTCTGGCCCATAGCTTAAAGCATAACAATTACAAGCTGTTTGTTAGAGATAAAATACCCTCTGAAAAATGAGGGTTGGCAAAAATACATTGCCTGGAACTTGTAAATCTATTCAAGGGAATCCTAAACTGAAAAATGATGAGGAGGGAGGAAACTGACCACATATATCTACTAAGTTGTATATCCCAGAGAGAAGTCACAACAAGAAAAACAAGACTAGTAGTAAAGATTCATAAGTGATTCATAAGATAAAACTCAAGAAAAGAGAAAGAAATAAAATATATTATGCTAGACATCCCTATAGAAAAGCACAAACTGTGGATAGCAAGTATCCATATCCTAAAGACCTTAACCCCAAGAGAAATGTAAGGGATATAGCAGAAGGTGACTCATGGTTAAAATGCGACCTTGGAAGATGCTGTATTGTTCAAAAGCAGCAGAACAGTTACAATGGAAATAGATTACCTTTGCATGTTAGGAAGATATACTAATGCCATGAAATCCAAAAACCAAAGGAAAGACGGGTAGGAGTGAGCATTTGGGAAAAGATCAGATGTAGAAGCAATAATGTTATGCTGTATATTAAAGATCAGCAATTCTTAGACTGTGGGTTGCGACCCCATGTGGGACTGTGAAAATTTTGGCAACAGTAAAGGGTTTCTGAATGTACAATGAACAACAATTAATTAAATATCAAATGCAGAATGAAGCTGAAGTGGTTCTGGCAGCGCTTAACCATGTTACGTTGCAGTTTCACTACAGCCCTGGTTCTGAATACAAAGCTTGTGTACTTTGCCCTGAACATGCCCTCAGGCCACACAATGCCAACGAACCTAAGGGTGACAAGGGAGCAGGAGTGGAAAAAGTTTAAGAAGCCCTGCACTACCTATACAGGAGGAAAGAGATGAGAGGTTCAGGAAGCAACTCACAAATCTGGTATGGAAGCTTGATGTTAAAGTTTTGGGGAACTTCAATTATCTAAACATCTGCTGGAGTTCTTTCTATTTCATCTTAGGTGTCATAGGGAACAAAGGGGATTTATTGCGTAAAGAGGTGACTGGCATCCTCTATAGTTTAGTTAAAGTGGTTGTTCATTTGTAAGGGAAATTGGTAGGTTTGGTATGTGTGAGTCAGAGAGTACCTACACAAACAACCTGTACTTCACACATCACTAAATGGAAACACAAAAAAACTCCAGAAACATAAATTTATGTGGGGCAATATTATGGTGGACTATTAATTTTTTAAAATAAAATTTTATTTATATCTTTTCTTTTTATATCATCAAAATTTTCCCAATATCCTTCCTCTTCCCTATGAGCCATATGCCATCTAATAAATAATATGAAAAATGAAAAAAAGAGGAAAAAATCAGCAAAGCTGATCAATACATTGAAAAAGTCTCTATCTATCTATCTATCTATCTATCTATCTATCTATCTATCTATCTATATATGTGTATATATATATATATATGTATCTCACAATCATGGACCTCCTGCCCCTGCAGAGGAGTAGTTTAGAGGGTCTTCTCATTTCTATTTTTTTTATTACATAATTTATTTATTTTCAGTTTTCAGCATTCACTTACACAAGATTTTGAATTCCAAATTTTCTCCCGGTCTCTCCCCTCCCTCCAGCTCAGGCCAGTGTGTATCCCAATCACCCCTTCCCCCAATCCATCCTCCTTTCTGTTCCCCCCTTCTCCCATTCCCCTCCCCTCTATTTTCATGTAGGGGAAGATAGATTTCTATACCCCATTGCCTGTACATCTTATTTCCCAGTTGTATGCAAAAACAATTTTTAACATTCATTTTTAAAAGCTTTGAATTCCATATTCTCTCTGTTCTTCCCTCCTCACTCATCCACCCTCATTGAGAAAACAAGCTGTTCAATATAGGTCATACATGTGTAGCCATGAAAAACATTTCCATAATAGTCATATTGCAAAAGACTAACCACATTTCCCTCTATTCTGTCATGCCCCCCATTTATTCCATTCTCTCCCTTGACTAGTCCCCCCCACAATAGTGTTTGCTTCTGATTATCCCTTCCCCAAATCTCTGTCCTTTCTATTGTCCTCCCTCTCTTATCTCCTTCCCCCCTGCCTTTCTGTAGGGTGAAATATATTTCCATATCCAATTGAGTTTGTATTTTCCTTCCTTAAGCCAAGAGAGAACAAGACTTACTTATTCCCTCTCACCTCTGCCGTCTTCCTTTCCATTGTACAAACTCTTTCTTGCCTCGTATAGATGATTTACTATATTCTACCTCTCCCTTTCTCTTTCTCACAGTACTGTACTCAACAGTACTCACACACACATATACATACATATGTGTGTGTATATATATAGAGATACATACGTAAGTACATACACATATATTCTCATTTCTTTTCTTTGGGCCATACTTTTTTTTTTTTTGCTATTTTGCAACATTTGGTTATTTTGTAGCTCTTCTTTCCATTTACATTGTTGTAATCTTGTATATTCTTTTTTTGGCTCTGCTTACCTCACTTGGTGTCAGATCATTTTTTTTTCTGTGTTCATTATATTCATTGTTTCTTGTGGCACAGTAATATTCCATTACATTCATGTACATAATTTGTGTATCCATTTCCCAATCAATGGGTATCTACTTTATTCCTAATTTTTAATTTTCATTAAAAGTGCTCCTTACATAGTTTTTGCAGCCACATAAATGCACTATGATCATAGAATATAAATCTGGAGAAAACCTTCATCATTATATAATCTAATCTTTCCATTTTACAGACAAGAAAACTGAGGTCCAGAGGGTGGATTGACAAGATAACAGTTAGCAAATAGCAGAACTATAACAGGAAGCCAGATCTTTGGACTCTAAAGCCATCATTTTTCTATAAGGACGATGCTACAAGTGTTACGAAGTGGATAATTAAGGGACAGGGTTTCATAATTTTTCATTGGGGTTTGGTCACAATTTATTCAAGAAGACATCACAAAACTATGTTGATCAGAGCATTGCTATATTGCCTATTCTAGCTGTGTGCCAGTGTATTTCTGGAAGCATGGTAAATAGAGTGCCAAGCCTGGAGTCAGGAAGACTCATTTTCCTGGGTTCAGATCTGGACTCAGAAACATATTAGCTGTATGTCCCTGGGCAAGTCACTTAACTCTGCTTGCCTCAGTTTCTGGATCCATAAAGTAAGCTGAAGAAGGAAATGGCAAAGCACTCCAATATCTTTACCAAAGAAACCCTAAATGGGATCCCAAGCAGTCAGACTCAACTGAAAAGAACTGAGCAACAACAAACCATGAGAAGCCCACAGATTGAGGTGAGGCAGTGTTTTCTCCTGGATTTTACCTTGCTTTGAAATTTAATTGAGCTCCATTCCTTCCAGCAGGCCTGGGTGTAGTGGGAGAGTGTTTGTCCTAGCAGTCTGTGCTTAGAAAGAGGACCAGCTTCACTTTCTGACTCACTAGAGAAAATATATTTAGAGTTCAAGAAAGATGACACCATCTGTTGGTGAGTAACCCTGACACAGGCAATTACCTGTCTTTTAGGAAGCAGCTGTTAATGACCACTTGGATTGCAACTCTGATTGACCCATTGCGCCAAAGTTCTCCCTCTCTAGAAAGTATCAATGTCTCTGTTTGGTCACTATTATTGCAGTTCTGACAAAGACAGGAGAGAGCTAGAGAATTCCTTGAAGAGAATAGTCCTCTTTAGATCTGATTAACCAAAAGAAAGGCAGTTGAGACTTGCCAAATTGGGTCATATTCATGGTTTCTCCTGCCCACTTCTGACTCCCTGACAGTAGTACTGAGGAGCTAGGTATGAAAAGGTAAAGCCCATTCTAGGACAGTTAAATGGCATAGTGGATACAATGTGGGGGTCTGGAATCAGAAAGACCTGAGTTCAAATCTGAATTCAGACACTCATTAACTGTGTGATGTTGGCCAAGTCACTTAAACCAGTCTTCTCATCTGTAAAATGATCTGGAGAAGGAAACGGCAAATTATTCCAGCATCTTTGCCAAGAAAACTCCAAATGGGGTCACAGTCAGAAATGACTGAAAACAATTAAATAACAACAAAGGTGCATTATCAGACTGCTAACATGTTATGGTAGAAAGAACTATGAATTTGGAGTCAGAGAGACCTGGATTCAAATTTTGACTCTGCCACTTACTGCCTGTATACCCATGAGTAAATCCCCTGATCTGTCTGAACAAGATCAGTTTCTCCATTTGAAAAAAAGGGAGTTAGATTACACCTTATGTTTTTAACATTTTTTGTGTCATAGAGTGCTCTAGCTACCTGGTGAAGCCTATGGATCTCTTTTCTTAATAATGCTTTTAAACAGATAAAGGAAATGCTAAATTTTAGTTAGAGGTTAGTGAAGCGTAGGATTTAATTTTTTTTAATTCAAAGTTCAGGGACAACCTGAAATTTATCCGTGAACCTATGAACTGTATGACTTCTAAGATCCCTTTGAGCTCTGATCTTATGACGGCCCCCAGTCACTCCAGTGTTCCTTAGTGATCCATGTAATAGCAAGGACCCTGACACACAAGAGGGTCTGCTGTATAGGTTCTTAGATCTGTTTTTCTAAAAAGAAAGCAACTTTTGATGGGTCAACAATCACTTTAATCAAGCACATATATCATTTACTTAGTTCAGGGGGAAAAGTCAGCACCCTGAACTTCAGAGAAAATACAAACAGAGAAACAAAGATCAACAGACAGGGCTTCCAACTGTCTGGCCATAAGCAATACATACATCACAGATCAACAGACAGATCCAACCATATGTCTGACCATACATACATAGTTACCAGACACAGAAGTACCAAAATCAGCTGGATTTTCAAAGCTGAGGGGTTCCTTAACAGCTGCCCAGAGACTCATCTGGCCAAACAAGCACTTCTAATGAGTAAGCCCAAAGTAAAACTTCACCTCAGAGTATATATATACTTTTTGGAGCCAGAGGGCATCACAACCCTTTAGAACCAGTGCCTTATTAGAAATTAATAAAAAGAGTGGCCCTTCCAACAATAACAAAAAAAATTCCCCAATCAAGCTGCCATTAATGGGCAGGTCCACTAATGGATAGGGAAGATCTTTAACTCTCATTAGCCTTACAATCCATTATGGATTTGTCGTTTGTCAAGATATTAGGAGATGCCCTGTTTTCCACAGCTAAGGCCCAGCAAGTACACTGTGCTCTGAGCTTGGCATAACAATAATTCTTTGTTCACCCTCTGAATGATCTCACCCTCTGACAAAATCATGGCATTATTGTATTGCTTTGACCAAGACCAACTCAGAGAAGCAACTGTTGTATTCACGAAGTCATGAGGCTCTGCTATGAACCAAACTTGTCTCATTGTTGCTGATACCTTTCAAAGTGTACAGCCATTGGTATAAGTAATGAGATTTGCCCCCAAAGCCTTGGATCTCCTTACTGGGGGTTGGGGAGGCACACGTGTCTAATTTCCCTTCTTGCTTGCAAGTCCTTTCCCTCACTTTGGAATTACACTTCTGTTTTATTCCTGACTCTCCTGTCTCTAGTCTGTTCTGTTTGTCTCCAGCCCTCCACAGTTTGGAGGCTGGTTCAGTCTAGTTGACACATCCACAAAGTTATCTACAAATTTTTGAAGCCATTTTCTGACTACTGCACTTCTCAGGGTAATGAATTCCCTAAGTTTAAAATACACTCTATTATGTGTCCTCAGTTTACATTTTTTCAAGCTTCAGAGTCAGGGAAGGTATCTGAGAATACCTCTAATTTTAATATTACCCATCACCCTTCCTGGTGCTCTTAAAATCTCTCCTCTCACAGAGAAAGCTAGAGTGCTGCCCTAGAAATGAGCCCTGACAAATGAAGTAGGAGAGTCAATTCCATCTTTTCCCAGCATGGACCTAGGGTTCAGAGCATATGTGATGGACTTGGCTTTGGACTTTCCTATTTCAAGGCAGTGATAAAGACAGAGGAGGATGAATTGAAGAGGGACGAGGAGCTGTTTGAAATCAATGCTTTGTTGGCCCCCCGGCCCCCCAAGTAGAGTTGAGACAAATGTTAAGGCACAACGGCTTTGATCCCAGGCATCCTGTAGCAGCAACATGCATAAATAGATCACAGAGAGACTGCTGCTAACTAGGCTTCCAAAGAGCATCAGCATGATCCAAACATTGAAGAATATAAATACAGTGCCCTGGGTTCCACCTCTCGAAGAACTGCTAAAGCTTTTAGAGAAATCTGTGCAGCTGCTATGCTGCACATTCCAAGAATGTGAGGGGAAAGATTTGTTTCAGTTTATACAAAAGACCCCACAGCCTAAAGGAAGACTGTCTCCAGAGAACAAGCTATTAGTGAGTTGGACCCACACCATAAATGCTTAGTTATATTAGGGAAAATCCCATTTATCTCTCTGTCTCTGTCTCTCTTTCTTCTTCTTTTCTCTCTTTCTTTCTTTCCTTCCTTCCTTCCTTTCTTGCTACTTCTTCTTCTTCTCTCTTTCATATCTATTTATTTTAGAAAATAGACAAGGATATAGCTAAGGTGTTAGAGGAAGATCATAGAATTAGAAACCTCTGAGGTGATTTTGTCCTTTGCTTCATTTTACATGTGTGGACACCATGAGGCAGAAAAGTCAAATGATTTGGTCAGGGTAGGAAATTTTAAAGAAGACCATAAAACTCAAATACAATATTCTTCCTCATTTTCCTGCTGTTAAAAAATTCTTTCAAGATCAAATATCTCTTGGGGGCATCATCACTGATGTGTCAGCATTTTGGAGGTCATTAGCAGCAACTGCCTAGCAGGCAGGTAACTACCTATGTTGGAGTTATTCATTAACAGATGTTGTCTTAGTTGATTGCCTTCTTCTCCTACCACCAACCGTTTCAGATAAAAGTAGAAAGAAAAGAGAAAGATAAAAAAAAAAGAAGTCATAGGATTATGGATTTAGTAAAGTAGCTCCTGAAGGCCATTGGTTATAACCGTTTTCATTTTACAGATGAAAAACTGAGGGCAGGAGAAGTATATTGATTTTCCTAAGATTACACAGAGAGCAAGTGGCAGAGCTAAGACACAAACCCAGGTCTTTTAACTCTATATCCAGTGTTCAGGTACGACCAAGTTGGAGCAGGTAGGTGGCAGAATAGATAGAGCATTGGCCTTGGAATCAGGAGGACTCATTTGAATGAGTTCAAATCTAGTTTCATACGCTTACTAGCAGTATGACCCTGGGCAAGCCACTTAACCCTATTTGCCTCAGGTGCTTTATAAAATAAGCTGGAGAAGAAAATGGTGAATCATTCCATTATCTTGGCTAAAAATCCCAACTGAAAAACAAAACCAAAATGAGGTCACAAATTCTCAGACATAATTGAAATGACTAAGCAAGAAAAGAGTAACTGTCCAATGATGCAGTGACATACAAAGAATCAAACAGGTCTTGGTATCTTGCACCTATTTTGTGACAAGCTTTCAAATTAACTGAAGTTGTGTCAGCCTTTTTGCAATAATGATAAAAGAGGGATCACTGTAGGAGTTAAGTGAGAGACATGAGTACCACCTTTGATATGTATTTAAAATTTCTACAATTCTCTGTTGGGTTCCAAGCACTGTGAAGAGATAGAAAAAGCAGTATTTTGTGGAAGGGATTACCAGTTGCTGTTCAGCATAGATTGATATTTATTTGGGCATAGGAATAAAAAGATCTCCAGAGGTCAAGTGGTCTAAATATGATTTTACCAGCTTGTCAATCAAGGAGAGATTATTTGGCGTTCAATAGATTCTAGATTTTCCTTCTTCACCTACTTTACTTAAATACCTCAAGGATAAGAGATTTTATCAGAATAGATTCTTAGGGATTTTCTGGAGTTCTAAAACGGCAGTTAAGGTTGAATATGGTGGTTCATGCCTATAATTCCTCTCACTAGCAATGCTGAGGCTGGTGGAACACTTGAACTGAGGAGTGTTGAGTTGCAGTAGGGCTAAAGCTGATTGGGTGTCTACATTAAATCTGGTCAGTATGGTAGAGCCCCTCAGAAGTTAGGCAGGCAATAGGTTGCCTAAAGAGGGGCAAACTGAAAATGGAGTGGAAAGTTGGAAATGAAATAGGACAAAGCTTTTGTGTCAATTAGCAGTAGCATTGGGCTATTGTTCCTGCAACCCCGGTGACATAGAGAGGCCTCAAAAACAAATGAACAAACAAGTGAATGAATGAATTAAACAAACAAAAATTATAAATGTATATATGTATATTATATAAATTTATTAATGAAAACAGCAGAAGGCCAGGAGGGAAAACTAACAAAGTGAATGACTGGGAATATCCAAAAAGACCTTGACAAGTTAGAAAATTGCGATACATCTGATAAGACAAAATTTAATAAGGATAAATATGAAATCTGATGTTTCAGTTCAAGAAACTGACTTCCAAAACATAAGATAGGGGATGTGTAGCAAGATTACATTTTACAGCATGGTATGATTATCCAAAAAACCCATGCAATCTTGGGCAACATTGAGAGGCACTGTTAGTCCCACTGTACTCTGTCCTGTTCAGGCCACATTGAGAAAATTGTGTTCAGTTCTGGGCATCATACTTTAGAAAGAATACTGACAAAAAAACTAGAGCTGGAAGACCTAGGTTCAAGGCCCACCTACCCCTTCTACTTATTAGCGATGTGACTTTAAGAAAGTCACTTAAGGAGCTCACTCCTTGGGCTTCTAGATTCTTTTTTGTAAAAGGGGTAAACTTGCACTAACATACTATCTTACTGAGTTATTGTGGGAAAAGCAATTTAGAAACCTTAAAATGTTATAAAAATGTAAATTATTAATTATTTCTGTTGGCCATGAGATCTGGGAATTATCTTAAATCATGGATTTTTCAGAAAATGTTGCAGGCTCTCCCACCAAAAGCTAATGTGATCTTAGACAGCTTTAATCTACATTTAATTTATATTTACAGAACTACGGTGTTCATAAGGAGGAAGGTGATAGCCATGAATACTTTGTTGTGGTCAAGTAACATCTCAAGTCTTCTGCTCAGTTCTAGAGTCACATTTAAGAAAGGACATTGTCACACTGGAACATTTTCAGAGGAAGTTGACCAGGATGGTGAGGATTCTCAAGACCATGCCATATGAAGATAAGTAGTCCAGAGGAAAGAAAACTTAGGGGAATATGACAACCAAGATGAGAAATCTTTTTCTTTTAGCTAACAAATGGGTGGGTCCTTAGACAGTAGAATGCTGGAGGGTCCAGAAGAAGCCCGTATAATTGGTGGGTTTGCCTGATGCCCAGAACCTACTGAAAATAGGAAGACCCTATGGAACAAAGTAATTACCAAATAGTAATTGTTTCTCTTTTACCCAGGAACCTAGAGGGTCTTCCCCTCCCAGTTTGATTTTTTTTTATTAAAGGGGCCATCCCTTGAGAAACTATTTAAAGAAGCCTATTCTTTGAATGGGTGTATCTCACTCAAAGTGAGAATGTGATAAGAACTTAGCCTAAAAGGGTCAATGTCTCCCATTGCATCCTGGGACATCTCCAGTCCTCCTGAGGAGCATCAGGCCACTGGACCCAGATGGCTCAGGAGAAGAAAGTGATGCTGGTGACCTTGCACAGCCCTCCCTCACTCAAATGAAAGTCAACTGCAAGTCATGTCATCATCTTGATGTCATGGTCCTCTTCAAGATCAAAGGACAAACACAACAAGGGACACAAAGAAAGGCAAAAATATGGTCTCTTTCCCTCAACTAGTTCATGTTCTAATGGAATAGACAACCTGTAATAGCTATCCATGTACAAGTAACATATAATGTAAATGACCTTGCATTTTCCTTTGTACCCTTAATGTTTGGTGTGCAAGGAATATAGAAAGTGTTTAAATGTTCTTATTCATTCATTCATTCATTTATAATGATGAAAAATCTGCTACACAAACAGGGTATATTACGTTTAATTCTAGGCTCTCAAAATTCTAGCTGAGAAGGAACCAAGAGATTGCCTTATCCAAGGGTTCTCAAACTTTTTTGTGTGTCATGGAGTTCTTTGGCAGAATCTCGGGAAGCCTATGAGTCCCTTCTCTCTCTTTAAATTATACATAGGATTATTACTATTAAATACCTAGGATTACATGGGAAACTACATTGAAATACAATTATGTATACATATATCTATGTATATGTATGTGTATTTGTGTGTGTCTGTCTATGTATCTATTTATCTATCTCTCTGTCTATCTATCTATCTATCTATCTATCTATCTATCTATCTATCTATCTATCCATCCATCTATCTTCATAGAACTCAGGTTAAGAGTCCCTGAAATCCAAGCCCCTCATTTCAGAGATAAGGAAATATATGACCTAGAAATGTGAGGTTTCACATGGGAATTCAGTGGCAAAGTGGCATATAGCACTCAGGCCCAGTGCACTTATCATTGTGACTTGCTGCCTTCTGTTTTGTTTTTTCAGTACTGAACTCAATTATCCCCTCAGGTCAACCACACACAGTCATATTAAGTGGCAGCACAAATAGCTGGAAAAGTGTATTCATTTTACTGTTCCTAGGTCTGCTATTTAGCTACTGTAACTCCTCTTATTTTAAATGACACCTAAGTATCAGTAAAATGTTTTATCTTTTTCAAATTCAGTTTTTCAAAGGAGAGAATAATTACTATTACTAATCTTAATATTTTACTTTTGATTAATCAGGCATGCGTTTCAGTCTGGGAAACTGTTAGATGAAAAAAAAGGAGACTGTGAAGGATAATGGTAAGCCATTGAGCTCATTCCAGACCCACAATTCAATCATCCTTAGTTTCCTCCAGGGGGATACAGAGTGTGCCCATATGAGCTGCTGGCATCACCATAGTGCCATGTTGCCCATAGGCCTATCCAGTCCAGATAGAAACAGCTCCAGAGTCCAAGGAGTCATTCTTCCAAATCTGTAGGCTTCAATGCCAGAGCAGATGTTACCTATGTCTTGTAGCAGTCCTGAATGATGAATTCTTCTGAAGAATGATTCGTGGTGAAAAAATGGACAAAAAAATTCCTAACAAATAAGGAAAAAGAACAATATTACTGCTGTGTTGCTATTTTTTGTTTTCTTTTTCATTTATCTATTGTTCTTTATTTTTAGATTTCTACATTCATTTCCACAAAATTTTGAGTTCTAATTTTTCTCCCCATCTCTCCCCTTCCTCCATTCCATAACACCTTACATTCTGATTACCCCTTCCCTCAATTTGCCCTCCCTTCTATCACACCTCACCCTTCCCTTATCCTCATCTTCTCTCATTTCTTGTAGAGCAAGATAAATTTCTATTCCCCATTACCTGTATTTCTTATTTCCCAGTTATAAGCAATAACAGTTCTCAACATTAGTTTCTAATACTTTGAATTCCAACTTTTCTCCCTCCCTCCCTCCCCACCCATCCCCACTGAGAAGGCAAGCAATTCAATACAGGCATATATGTATCATTTTGCAAAAGACTTCCATAATAGTCATATTGTGTAAGACTATCTATATTGCCCTCCATCCTTCCCTGTTCCCCCCTTTTTTTTCTATTTTCTCATTTGACCTTGTCCTTTCCCAAAAGTGTCTACTTCTAGTTATTCCCTTCTCACATTTGTCCTCGCTTCTATCATTCCCCTCACTCCACTTATCCCCTTCTCCCCAATTTTTCTGTAGTGTAAGATAGATTTTCAAACCAAATTTTGTGAGCATGTTATTTTCTCCTGAAGCCATGTGTGAAGAGAGTAAATTTCACTTTTCCCCTCTCACCTCCTCCCTTTTATCCTACATTAAAAAAGATTTTTCTTATGTTTTTTATGAGTGATAGTCTGCCCCATTCCAATTCTCCCTTTCTCCTCCCAAAATTTTCCTCTCTCACCCCTTAATTTTATTTTATTTCTATTATGGATATCATCTCTTCTGATTCAACTCAATCTATACTCTGTGTGTGTGTGTGTGTGTGTGTGTGTGTGTGTGTGTGTGTGTGCAGGTGTATGTATAATCCCTCCACCTACCCAAATACTGAGAAAAGTTTCCAGAGTTACAAATATTATCTTTTCATGTAGGAATGTAAACAGTTCAGCTTTAGAAAGTCCTTTATGATTTTTCTTTCCTGTTTACCTTTTCATGCTTCTCTTGATTCTTGTGTTTGAAAGTCAAATTTTCTATTCAGTTCTGGTCTTTTCATCATGAATGCTTGAAAGTCCTCTACATCACTGAATGACTTTTTATTCCCTTGAAGTATTATACTCAGTTTTGCTGGGTAGGTGATTCTTGGTTTTAATCCTAGTTCCTTTGACTTCTGGAATATCCTATTCCAAATCCTTTGATCCCTTAATGTTGAAGCTGCCAGGTCCTGTGTTATCCTGATTGTATTTCCACAATACTCGAATTGGTTTTTTGTAGCTGTTTGCAGTATTTTCTCCTTGTCCTGGGAACTCTGAAATTTGGCCACAATATTCCTAGGAGTTTCTCTTTTCAGGTCTCTTTCAGGAGATGATCAGTGGATTCTTTCAATATTTATTTTGCCTTCTGGTTCTAGAATATCAGGGCAATTTTCCTTGATAATTTCATGAAAGATGATGTCTAGGCTCTTTTTTTGATCATAACTTTCAGATAATTTTTAAATTGTCTGTCCTGGATCTGTTTTCCAGGTCAGTTGTTTTTCAATTGAGATGTTTCACATTATCTTCTATTTTTTCAATTGTTTGGGTTTTTTTTTTTTTTGTAATTTCTTGGTTTATTATATGGCCATTAGCTTCCCTGAACTCCACTCTCATTTTTAAAGAACTATTTTATTCAGTGAGCTTTTGAACCTCTTTTTCCATTTGACTAATTCTGTTTTTTAAAGCCTTTTTTTCCTCATTGGCTTTTTGGACCTCTTTTTTCAATTGAGTTAGCCTATTTTTAAAGGTGTTATTTTCCTCAGCATTTTTTTGGTTCTCCTTTAACAAGCAGTTAACTTACTTTTCAAGCTCTTCTATGGCCTGAGCCCATTTCATATTCATTTTGGAGGTACTGGAGGCAGAAGCTTTGACTTCCTCTGACAGTATGCATTGTTCTTCCTCATCTGAAAGAATGGAAGGAGATACATGTTCATCAAAAAAGTAACCTTGTATGGTCTTATTTTTTTCCCTTTTTGGACATTTTCCCAGTTAGTTACTTGACTTCTGAATCCTTTGTCAAGAGGAGGGTCCTAGTGTTCCTCCTCCCTCTAGAACCATGCTCAGGGCTGAGGTTCAGATCAGCTGCTCAATTCCCCCAGAGGCTTTAAGCTGAGCCTCTCAGACAAAAACCCAGGCTGCTTCCAGTAGCTGCCTACTCCCTGCTGCTGCTACCTCTGCCTCTGCTGCCACCTGGTGCCAGTGCTGGGGGGACCCCACTCCCCTCTTGCCCACCTGGGAAAGCTCTCCCACATTGACTTTGAAGTTTTCTTTGTCACTTGTGGGTTGAGGGATCTGGGACCCTCCCTGCTATGGATTCTGCCCTGGAGGCCTGTTATGGTCCTGTTCCTCCCCGTGCCATGTGGCCAGGGCTGGGCTCTGCTCCACTCAGCATCCTATGGGATAGATCTTTCCTGTTGGCCTTCCAGGTTACCTTTGGCTAGAAATCTCTTTCACTCTGTCGTTTTGTGGCTTCTGCTGCTCTAAAATTTGTTGAGAGTCATTTTTTACAGGCATTTTGTGGGCTGTGGGGAAGTGCTAGAATATATGTATCTTTCTATTCCACCATCTTGAGTGTTTTTTGTTTTCTAAACTTGAAACCCGAAGGCCATTTTTCAAGGTCTCCCTCTATGGAACACACATTATTCAGGACCATTGGCAACAGACAAGACTGTTTCATTTATCATGGAAAATGAATGGATCATTCCTTGGGGAATCATATTCCTGAATTTTGCACACAGTAGGAGCTCACTAAGTATTTTTTGGTCAAAGGACCTTGTTACCTACAACATTAAGATATTCCTTCTGGAGTAAAGACTGCCTTATTATTTTATTCCCCCTTCTTGTAATGAATTGCAACATTTCTATAATATGTAACAAGTTGAGGATTATTTTATTTTGAAAAAAATCAAAATAAAGCTGGCTTAAATCATAATTTTCAGATCTGGGTAAAAGAAATCCATCATTAATCACCTTAGCTCCCTGGAAACACTGTCCATTTATTCTATAAGAGAGGAAAGCCTTGTCCTCTATACTCAGGCAAATTTGAACAACAAGTTCCCATGATGCTAGATTTACTTTGTCCTCTGGGTATGATAACAGCAAAAAGTCCTATTTGAAGCAGCCAATCAAACTTAACCAAATTGTTTCTTTCTTTCTTGGCCCAGAAAATCCATGGCCTGGTTATGTCTGATCACAAAACCTTCAATAAGAACCAGAGGAATTTTAAGTGCAGAACAATGCAAGATTGCCCCTGGGTCATTGCATTTCTATTCATTTGCATTAATGAACTGATGGAAGAAAGAGTTAATGCTCCACATGAAAAAGGGGGAAATGTTCTTTAACGAACTATTGCATGTAGATAAAGTAGCATCTGTTATTTGGTTTATGACAAAATGTGTCTAACCGTAGGCATGCCAGGCTCAGGCAGGCGATCAGAAGGAATGGTTAGAGTTAGCAATTCCATTTCAAAGCTGGAAAGAAAACATGGCGGCTTGTTTAGAATGAGGGGAGGGTTTAGGAAAAGAACACTGGGCTCTGTGTTTAACTTTAAGCTTCATTGGCTCTTACTTTAGGAAACTGGAGCCAGGACTAACCAGTACAGCCAAAGGGATCTTTCACTGATCCATCACTCCAGAGGGATTGAGTACCTGGCTCCCTGGAGTGGCTTTCTCTAGGCAGATCACAAAGAAATTTGAGATGGAATTCTTCCTTAGAGGAGCTTGTGGTATAAGACTGTTCTCCAATTCATATTTTTTTCTCAGTCAGCCT